>NC_062982.1:1045000-2487500 GCF_023078275.1 Leguminivora glycinivorella
GCGAATAAATAATACATTTAATTGTCATTTTCTGATAAAATATATTCAAAGAAGATGGAAAATACTCAAAAACCTAAAACAAATATCAATGTCAATATTGTCAATGTTTAGCGATTTTGACGTTTGAAAGGATGCGGTGCAGTTGCACTTTAGGGCCTTATCACACTTGCGATTTACAAGCGAGGCGAGAGCGAAGCGAGCGCGCAGCGAGTTCGTCGCGAGCCCGTAACTAATTCGCAGCGAGTGCGTCGCGAATTCGCCGCGAGCGCGTAACGAATACGCTGCGTATTCGCTGAAAGTGATCTGCGTCTTAGACAGTCACTTACATAATGGATTCCGACGACGAAACACTTCTGTTAGCTTTATTGCTTCGAAGAAGTAAGAAACGAAAACTAAAGCAGAAACGGCGTGTTTGGGAGGATCCATTTTTAAGTAATCGACTGCAAGAGAGCGACTATTATGTGCTGTTTTGTAAACGAATCAAAAAATTTTTAAATTTTATAAATGCCTCGATATCGATTCCAACAGTGTTTGATTGTTCCGCCATTATTGTTACTGTCCGCTCACACTCGTAGATAATAAACTACTACAAATGATAGGATTAAACTAAAGTGGGTAGAAATGAATTTTGCTGACGAAGGTACAGCATATCTAGACGCGGCGAACTCGCTACGAAATCGTTGCGCGCTCGCGGCGAAGTCGCGACGCACTCGCTGCGAATTGGTAACGGGCTCGCGACGAACTCGCTGCGCGCTCGCTTCGCTTTCGCCTCGCTTGTAAATCGCAAGTGTGATAAGGCCCTTAAAAAAAACACGAAAATGGATTTCACACTATCCGACAAGACAAGGCCAAATTTATATCAACTTTAAAAACTAGCTAGTGTTGATTACAATAGACGAACGTAATAATACATGACAATTATTTTCATTATAATTCCTCTTTATTGTCGAGACTCTTCGCTATGAGACCGTTCGCTGAAACGACTATCGGGACAATGATCGTTGAATCAACATCCCACATGGTGGTTATCTCGTGAGCCAAGTCTAGGTACTTACTGGACTTGTCCTTCTCGGCTTTCACGAGATTCTCATCATGGGGGATGGTGATGTCAACGAGCACGGCCCGGCGTTGCGGTCGATCTATTATCACAATGTCAGGCTTATTGGCTACAATAGTCCTGTCAGTGATAATAGATCGATCCCAATAGAGCGTGGCACGGCCATTTTCAAGAACTGGCGCAGGTAAGTACTTGTAGTACGGTACTTCGCGGTCCACAAGGCCGTATTGAAGAGCAAGCTGCTGGTGAATGATCCGGGCTACGAGATTATGCCTGTGCAAGTACTCACCGTTAGCAAGATGAGAACAACCGGAAATGATATGCCTGAGTGATTCTCCGGGACGGCGGCATGCCCGACAAATGTCGACCGTGCCGTCCTTCAGGATATATTTCCGGTAGTTGTTCGTCATCATAACTTCGTCCGCAATTGCACAGGCAAAACCCTCAGTTTCTCCGAAGAGGTCCCCGAATCGTAACCAGTTCACCGATGCGAGCAGGTCTACATCGGGTCCCGTGAGGGCCTTGTAGAACCGCCCGTGTAGCTGCTTGCTCTCCCATACCGCCTTGCGGTTCGCAGCACTTAGTACCACAGGTTTGCGCCAGTTCTCTTTCGCCAAGGAGAGCGGCGTGAGGTTTCCGTCCACTGCCACCACATCACGATGCATCCCACACTCGTTGTTAAGGAAGTAATTCCTGAGATTGTACACCTCACGGTTGTGGAGATTTTTGGCGTTTAGGAAGCCTCGACCTCCGCACTTCCGTGGGATGTACAATCTCATAACAGACGAGCGCGGGTGTAACATACGGTGTGTGGTAAGCAGTGACCGGACCCTCCGATCCAGGGCGTCCAGCTCGGTCTGTGTCCACCTTAGTATGCCAAAGGAGTATGTGAGTAGAGGCATTACCCAGGCGTTAAAGGCGCGCACTTTGTTGCCTCCTGACAAAAGACTGTTAAGGACTTTTGTCAGCCGACTGAAAAAGCGCTCCTTCACCGACCGTCTAATGCCAACATCCTCAATACCCAACGACTGTGACATACCAAGGTACTTATAGGTTTCTGATTCAGAGATAGATCTGAACGACATCGTCTCAGAAAGTTGTAAATTTTCTGAATTTACAACCTCCCCCGCTGTACATGCATAACCGCACACTTATCGACACCAAACTCCATTCTGATGGCGGTACTGAAAACTTCTGTGGTTTTCAATAGCACCATCAGGTCTTGGGTGTTCGGTGCAAATAGTTTGAGATCGTCCATGTACAGAAGGTGAGAGATGACTTCACCCTCTCTCCGAAGCCGACAACCTAGCCCTGAATCCTTCAGCAGGGTGCTGAGGGGATTCAGAGCTAGGCAGAACCATAATGGACTCAGACTGTCACCCTGGAATATTCCTCGCTCAATCCTTATGAAGTCCTGCGGGCCAGTGGGGTCATCTCTGCCTCCTGGTTGACGAAGGACTGTGGTCCACTGCCTCATACATGCAGCCAGGAAGGATATTAAAGCTGCATCAAGTTTATACAGCTCCAATACCCTTCCCAGCCATGAATGAGGCACTGAGTCATAGGCCTTCTTATAGTCAATCCAAGCGGCCGAGATGGCCCCCTTGTTCCGCCGAACTTGTTGGCAAATGGTCATGTCTATGAGGAGGAGCTCTTTAGTACCACGGGACCCAACCCTACATCCATTTTGAGCGGGGGCCAGAATGTTGTTAGCGACAATATGCGCGTTAATTTTTGCTCTCAAAATGGATGTAAGGAGCTTGTAGAGTGTAGGCAAGCACGTGATGGGTCTGTAGTTTTTTGCTTCCGTGGTACTACCGGACTTGTAGAGCAGGAAAGTAACACCAGTTGTTAGGGAAGGTGAGAGAGAACCAAGATCGAGGGCTTGTTGAAATTGCGTTGCCAAACGCGAGTGCGAGCATCGAAACCATTTTAGCCAGAAGTTGTGCAATCCGTCCGGTCCAGGACTTTTCCAGTTCTGGGCCGTACGGACAGCACAACTTACGTCGTCGGGGCTGATGGTGATAGCCCCCATAGGTTCGATGTTCTCGCACTCGCGTTCGACAACGGTCATCCACTCACCCTCCGTGTGTTCGACGGGCACCGACCAGATGCTACGCCAGAAATCAGACATGGCAGTAGCATCCGGCAGCCGCACGTCAGACACACGAGGGTCGGTTTCCTCCCACCTTCGGTATACTTTCCTTTGGTCGCTTTGAAAAAGACGATTCTGCTGGAATCGGTCCACACGCTTTCTGTAGCGGCGAATACGGCTTGCCCATGCATAGACTTTCTGCTTCAGGAAGTCGATGCGCTCTGTGACATTGGCCAAATAGTCGCGGGGCCTGATGTCCGTCCCCGCGAACGCCTGGTTCACAAAGCGCATTACTCGGGGGCGATTATTACCCCTCTGAAGCAGATCAGCTTTGCAATGAGAGTCCTAAACGAGTTGATACGACGCTCGATCCGTACTTGCCATGCAGGGACACCTCCGACGGTCCTAGTTGCACGGTCAGCGTCCGGAAACTTGACTCGAGCAACACGGCACGCCGCGATGGCTCCGCAGTACATGATCGAGTGTGTATCATCTAGATCTTTACTAGTCCGTATAAATGGCTCTAGTAAAGCGTTTAAGGCTCCCATTAACGCTAGATTGCGTCTATTCATAGGCAGACGTGGTAATCGTGGCCTAGGATTGTTTGCGGAGCGATACTGCGTAATCGCCTCTTCCAAAGACCTCCTCAGTTGCTCATTAGCAGGCTCACTTACGCTCTGACTCGCGAAGTCCCCGCCGTCGTTACCGGAATCAACCCGCGGCGCCTCCGGTGCCAGGTCGGGTTCGGGCACCGGGTCCGGTGACATGGCGGGCAAATCCCGCCCCGAGGCGGGGTCCGCGCGAGCAGCGAGAGCCTCCTGGCGAAGCCGATCAAGTGTGGCGTCATCCAACCGCTTTGACCGCTGAATGACGCGCACCTGGTCCGATAGACGCTGCTCCGATACGGTGGTGGATGGCTCGAGTGCCTGGAACAGAGGCAGCATTCTAGAACGGTACGCGGATAGCCGGGTTCCCCCCTCTGTGGCCCCGTAATAGGCGCGCATGACATTCTCGTTTATTTCTCGAGTCCATGTCATGCGACGCACTACACCACCGGCAGCGGGAGCCGTGGGCGGGGCAGGATGTCCCGCAGGCCCCAAGCGTGCCGGCAGCGGTGGCCGCCCTCGTCGCGCAGGTGGTCGTGGCGGCGGCGGCGGCGGCCCGCTCTCGTCGCTATAATTATAATCATTATTTTCTTTAATTTAAGTTTAGCGAAAGAAATTGATGGCAGAAAATAAGGTTTTTCGGTTAAAAGGACAGCACTAATGGAATTGCCAAGGTAGAAAATACAACGTTCAAAAGATTTTCCCATGTAGCAACTTCATATGTCTAAATTGGAATACAAATGGCGGCTATGTCCCCGTCTGAGGTTTGTAAAAATAATTAAATTATTAACATCTGCGACATTATCACGTACATGTTTTAGGTCAAAAAGTTTCCTCTGCTGCCCCTGGAACTGGTGCCAAGGATTTTTTACAGTGCCAAAATATGTTGTGTTTATTGTTGCAACGCTGTTATGACAGTTTTCTTCAGATGATTTTTTGTGACAATTTCTTTTGTTGTGTTGACTACAGAACTAAAGTTTATTAGTGTTTTAAAGAAGAACTTTGACGAAAGCACTTTTAGTTACTGCTTGTGTATTTTTCCTTAATGTGATTATGTACTCGCTGCGTCACATTATGCATAACACATCGCAACTTACACATAACTTGTATGTTTCTTTTAGCGGAGATTACAAAAAGAACTAATGTCCCTGATGAGGGAGCCTCCACCGGGAGTCACCGTGGACGGAGATCAGGCCAGCCAAAATCTAACACTGTAAGTTTGTCACGATTTACTGACCCTCGTTATGTCAACTATTCCAATTAAATATTTTAATTTGGTGCATTGCACACTACTAAAATAGAACATATGGATATCAATAATTAAATTCAACTTCATTTGAATAACTTAAAATAGAGAAGTTGCACAAGGTGGTGGTATATATTATAATAAGGCACAAACAAGACAAATATTTGTATTTGGCACATATGTCTTATTATTTACGTATGTGTCGTAAATCTGACGGCATACGTATGTGTCGTAAATCTGACGGCAAGTGATTGTATATGCATATCTATTTTAGTATCATCTGTCACTATAACAACTTAATAGTAGGATAAGTAGATTGAAGGCTATATGTGGCCATAGAAGGAAACAAATGATTATATTGACTAACAGTTATTGTTAGAAGTATAATTTAAAATACTTTGGAAATAGGTGTAAGTATACTTTATCAAAGCAGATATGTGCTTATTTATTGAGGCTAATAGAACACTTTTTGTATAATCATGTTTTAACCCTTAAACCTCTAAATAACAAACTAAAGAAAAACTATGTTAATGTTGAATACAGTACATACATGTCACATATCATTGACTCTGACCAGTAAAATCGTCAAGTGGTAATTTTAAGTATGAATTAAAAAATTGTGCAATGGTTTCAAGTACTCCACATGGAATATTTATAAAAACTTTCCATGTTTTTGTATGGATAAAGATCTTGCCCTATTCTAAAATGGAAACTTTCAAAATATCTTATTACTAAACTACATAGTATAAAACAAAAAAACTTTCTTGTCCCTATGTCCCTATGTATGCTTAAATCTTTAATACTACGCAACGGATTTTGATGCAATAGATGAGTGATTCTAGAGGAAGGTTGACATGTAGGTATAAAGATACCCTATTCAAAGCCGGAAACTTTCAAAATATCTTATTACTTAATAGATAAATCTCAAAGTGAGATTATAAGTCATTGTAATATTTATGGTCAGGGAGGGAACAATTGTGTATGTCGTAACTCCACTGTGAATTAATTTAATTTCAAGATATACAGGTGTATGTACATAACATAAGACAATAATAAAACAGACAATGTTTTTTATAAAATACCAGCTTTTTCCAGTGGCTTAGCTCGCGTTAGAAAGAGACAAAATGTAGCCTATGTCACTCTCCATGCCAGTCCGTTTTGCCACACTTTCCCATATATAATATTAGTATGGATAGGTTTTTGAAGTTATTATTACTAAAATTAGAAATCTGGGAAATTTTATTCAGAAAATTGAAATTGAGTTTGTCACCATACTGCTCAACTTTAGGTAAATATCTCGCACTTCTGATGCCTGCTAGGTGATGAATAATAAATTCCTGTTCACTGTTTTCACCAATTTTGCCATTCTTTTGTCTAGACCACAGACAATTAGTGTCCGGTTCAATGACTGCAGTATTCCACTTATACCCAGTTCCACCCACACAGTTCATTTCAATCTTACTCTGGTACAAATTGATCATCCACGCTCATCTACATGTTTATGCTTGTTGTTAACTTAATTAACAGGTGAATGGACTGTTTTAAATATTTGCAAAATTACTTGTCTGCAATAAAAAAGTTAACATGTGACTAATATAATGGGTATTATTTTGAAACTTAATTTCTATCTTTGATGAATTTTAGAAACACCTGGTCATGTAACCACTAACAAAGAGGATCGAGTATTACAGAGAGTTACTGTCAAAGTAAAATGTGTAATCACAGTGCATAGACTGCTATCTCTCGACACAAGCTTAAAACTTTGAACTCAGTTTTGACAATTTAGCCCATATTGTTAACTTGATATGTGTTAAAATGTCAAATATTAATATTAGCGCCATCTAGCCGAGCGTTACCCAAAGGTATAACGCCATCTAGAACACTATACCGTTTTTCCCTAGAGCTTTGAGGTAAGTTTTTTTCTTAGACTTTATCCGTATATATACGGAGTTACATATGTCTTTGCCACTAACCAGCAAAAATGGGGATTCATATTGATATCCATTATATACTCGAAATTTATACCAGTGATTCGTGTACTATTCAAAACACATGTTTTTAACTTTTCTGTAATATATTTATTATATCGGTCCATTGTATAAAAGCCTACTACACATTTGACTGAATTGTGAGATAATTAACCAGCAAAAATGGGGATTCATATTGATATCCATTATATACTCGAAATTTATACCAGTGATTCGTGTACTATTCAAAACACATGTTTTTAACTTTTCTGTAATATATTTATTATATCGGTCCATTGTATAAAAGCCTACTACACATTTGACTGAATTGTGAGTCAGAAAGATCAACTTTAATCCTAGCCAAAGTGACAATTGTTTACTCTTCGTAGCATATCTTACTTATCTCTCATTCGTATTTGATGCGACAGAGCCAGTTTCGTTCGCCACGAAACGTAGATGTCGCGAGATTGTCACGTCGACTAGGCCGGCAGAATATGCGATACTGAGTCACCCACTCTTACTATCGTATAATAACCCAAATAATAGATAAGTGACACAATGACGAAGCATCGTAAAACATGGACTCACTGTAGTAATTACCTTTTGTTTTATCTCTTTGTTTGTTAGTCCATTTTAGGCAGCGTTTAAGTAGAAGGTTAACGACCTATCTTTAGACAAAATTCTTTTTCTTTTTTTATCACAAGAATACAATTTTAAAAATGGCGAATTTAAGGCATTCTTTAGTATTCAGAAACGTGTAATTAATATGTCCATTTTCGCGATATAGGCGCTCGGATACAATAGAATCGAGTTCACATATTTTATATATACCTTGTTTAAACAGAATGCAAATGATGGCTATTGTATTGTAAAATTTGTAAACGCGACGCGGTAGTTTTTTTTTATTCAAGATATGTAAAATACCTCAGTGCGTGCAAATATACCGTCTATAATCTATGAATAGAATTACAATCTGGATTGTGTCAGATGAATGAGACGGTTATTTGTTTATAAGCGATATAAATAAATAAATAAAATACCGATACCTACCAACTTGGGAACCTAAGAAATACAACTGTTGCGCGCGGTGTCAGAAATCTTTTTATTGTTGAAGGTTGAGTTTTGCAATAGCTTAAGCTAAACCGTCGTCGTAACGTATGAGAATTGCAAGCGTAATATCGTAACGTATTAGGCCCCGCGCACACGGAGGCAACAGTTGCTCGGCGACTTTCGTATTTGTATGAAAAGTTGCGTCGCCTCGTGTGCGCACCTTCATACTAGCCCATAACCGAGCGACGGAGACAAAACAGTTTTGTCTCCCGTCTCTGGGGGCCCTTACCCACCGTAGACTGAGAGAAATTTGCATTGTGAATTTAACAAGTTCGACTTGTTGCGAGTTTATATATGTTTATAGTTGCCGTTTGAAACAAAAGTATTTTAATAAACGGAATAAATCACAATGTTGATGATACAAGTCGAATTTGTTCGAACAACAAGGAGGTCAACTTGTTAAAAGATATTTGATTGAATCAGCCAAACATATGTTTAAAACAATTATATGAGTCATGTTGCTTTTATGAAATCGACTTGTTGATTCAAATAAAATGAAACTTGTCGAATGTACTTCTTCTTCTTTAGTCGTTCCCTCAATGCTGAGGATCGTGACATCATGTCATTCTGTTGAAGACTAGGTCTCTCCATAGGCGTCTGTTCCTCGCCAAGCGCATGGCCTCGTGCAGTTTTAATCGCATGGGTGCAGTACTAGTTACACTTAACAAAATCTAACTTGTTGTTTGAACCAAAGAGCACGTAGGCGCTATTTTAACCAAAAAACTTGTTGAACTAACATGAAAATTGGTTGTTTTTTCTCTCAGTGTATACCTAGACGTTGAACTAGAGCATACATGGTCAAATTAGTCAACATTCTTTACATTCACTTCTTTTACGTTACGCTAAGTGACCGGCCACACCAGATCGTCGCGTGTCTCGGGGCGCGCAACGGACGTCCGCGCCACGCCACCTGAGTGTAATTCAAAAAACGTCTCGTCGCGTGTCTCGGGGCGCGCAACGGACGTCCGCGCCACGCCACCTGAGTGCGCCTAATTCAAAACTGAGGAGACGTCTCCTCAGTACATTTTGTATAGGAAGGACGTAAGACGCGCCCCAGGTGGGGATTATAGAGTTACTGTCAAAGTAGAATGTGTAATCACAGTGCATAGACTGCCATCTCTTGACACAGGCTTAAAACTATTGAACCTCCGTTCTGACAATTTGGCCCATATTCTTAGCTTGATATGTTTTAAAATGTAAAATATTAATATTAGCGCCATCTAGCAGAGCGTACCCCAAATAGCTTCGAGTGATTCTCGGCTAGATGGCTCTAATATAATATGTGAAAATTCTAAGACATCAAGTTAAGGGGCTTCACACGGTTTTTGTTCGATTTTTAACCCCCGACGCAAAAACGACGGGGTGTTATAAGTTTGACGTGTCTGTCTTTGTGTTTGTCTGTCTGCCTGTGTGTGTGTCTGTTTGTGCCATCGAACGGATGAACCGATTTAGATTTAGTTTTTTTTTGTCTGAAAGCTGAGTTAGTCGGGAGTGTTCTTAATAGCCATGTTTCATGAAAAATCTGCTACTATGTCGCGGTCGGGGTTTTTTTCAAAATTTTAATTTTTATTGATGGTAATTCGTTCACAGGTGGACAGTACACATGGAAGGCGTCCCCGGCACCCTGTATGAGGGTGAGAAGTTCGTCCTCCAGTTCAAATTCACCAACAAGTACCCCTTCGACTCCCCAGAGGTGAGTTCACTCTATATTTATTAGTAAAAAAAAAAAAAAACATGTTTACATGACATTACAGTAAAACCAATGCGTCACGAAACTTAGATAACATAAAAGAGAGAAAATAAAGAGAACAATAATAAAAATAAAATTAAACAATGGATTTGGGCGATGACGTCACAGCGTGGCTCCGTTGCGTCGTTTGCCCCGGTGTGGGATTTGGCAGGTTGCCCCGGAACCGCCGAATATATGGTGCGTCCACACTGGCAGGTCTCGGATACCGGTTAAATTTTCAAACCGTTATCTTGTACTTGCGGACAAACCTTTAAATTTCGTTTTCGCTCGAAAAACCGCTATTTTTAAACCGGTTTTTAGGAGGACTCTTTCATAAAGGTTACGTTCGATTAACCGGTTTAGAATAAAATAAACCGGTTTATTCCGCAGAATGATAGGTAATACAGTTCTAACCAAACAAAAATATAGCTGCGTGAACGTAGGTATTTAGGTGCGTCTCGCCGCTCGTCGAATAAACCGGTTTATTTTGGTTAAAATAAAGTTCTCATAACGTTCGCGTCCTTTAAAAAGTTCGGAGTAAAATCGAAATAAACCGGTTTTAACCGGTAAAAAATAAACCGGTTCTGAGCCTTGCACACTGGGCTGTTATAAATGTTACAAATAATCGCAATGGCGCGATGAAGCGCTGTCCCTGTCATACACACTCGTTTTATAACAGCGCAGTGTGTGAGCACCATCATAGTACCCAGTAAGTTTAAAAATGCCCCGAATATTCGGCAACCATTTGGTTTGTTAGTCGGCCTGTTAGGCCATTTTTCCAAATATTGCTTACTATTTGGCCGAATATCGAGATGTAAACCATACTGAGCAAAAAAATACAATAAAGATTAGGTCTACGCGACATTTAACAGAGCAAGAAGGAGTGTACAAGTTTCTAATGGGTTGGCAACACGCCTGTGACACTCCTTGAGTTGCAGGCGTCCATAGGTTACGGTGACCGCTTTCCATCAGGCGGACCGTATGCTTGTTTGCCACCGACGTACTATTATAAAATCCCCATTTCTACCTCGATCAGCTAAACTTTGCCTCCTGCAGAATTTGTCGATCGATATAACTTTCAAATGTAACGTCCGGTGTTCGTGAACTTCGTATTAAACTTTTAAGAGCTCATGAAGCGGTTCAAAATGGTAAAAGATCTTCATGGGACATCATTTTACATGTTACCAAACTAATCTAAGTGTAAACGGAGTTTTACAATACAATACAATAATTTTACACTGAGAGAAATTTGCATTGTGAATTTAACAAGTTCGACTTGTTGCGGTTTATCCGTTTGAATCAGCCAAACGTATGTTTAAAACAATATGTGTCAGGTTGTTTTTATAAAATCGACTTGTTGATTCAAATGTATTGCCGATTCAAATGACAAGTAGCTTGTTGTTTGAACCAAAGAGCACGTAGGCGCCATTTTAACCAAAAAACTTGTTGAACGAACATGAAAACTGGTTGTATTTTCTCTCAGTGTATGTCGAAAAAAATCCATAGCGTTAGTGTACATCCCCTTAAACCTATTTTAGTTACATTTGCATTACATCTAAAAACTAAACTATAATAGCGTTAGAAAGAGACAAAAAGTAGCCTATGTCACTCCATCCCTTCAACTATCTCCACCTAATAAATCACGTCAATTCGTCGCTCCGTTTTGCCGTGAAAGACGGACAAACAAACAAACACACACACTTTCCTATTTATAATACTAGTATGGATTATACACTTTGCCTTTGGATGCCATATGTATACTATCCCCAGTGCCTCCAGAAAGCACAAGATTCCAACACTATTAGGCGCACAAGGCTATTGGAACTGTCTGAATGTGTGTGTGTCTGTGTGTTTAGGCTTATGCAGCCGTGGGCGACTGCAGGCTAAAATTAAATGATGATCATTATTATTAAAATGCATATCCTTATCATATATAATTTGTGATATCGCTTGTTGTAGAAGCATTTACGTAAGCTTGTATAATACACGAGTTAAATTCGCTAACCCCTGATAACGATAAGATAACCAAACTTATTGGTTTATTCATAAAGCACCGTCATCAAGACCATAATATTTACATAAGGTCAAAAGGGGAAGTGTGTCGTAAGGGAAAATGTGTCTGGCCTTCAAATTTGGCCTATTTAAACCAATGATCAGTATCTATTGAGAGTTCATACGTTTAGCACTAATCGTAAGTGCCGAGTGGCAAGCGAAAATGAATAGAAATCTGGTAACAATAATAAAAACCGGCCAAGAGCGTGTCGGGCCACGCTCATAGTGTAGGGTTCCGTAGTTTTCCGTATTTTTCTCGAAAACTACTGAACCTATCAAGTTCAAAACGATTTTTTTAGAGAGTTCTACTTTTGTGATTTTTTTCATATTTTTTAAACATGTGGTCAAAAGTTAGATGGGGGGGGAGGGACGCACTTTTTTTTTCCTTTAGCAGCGATTATTTCCGAAAATATCAATATAATCAAAAAACGATTTTAGTAAACCCTTATTCATTTTTAAATACCTATCAAACAATATATCACACGATGGGGTTGGAATGAAAAAAAAATCACTCCCCACTTAACATGTGGGGGGGGGGGTACCCTAACGAATAGAGATGGGTAGGGGTGAGTAAATACTGAGTATTTACCCGTAATTTACTCAAAGCACCGAGTAAATACTCGTATTTACTCATTTGGGTGACTAGAAACTGTTACCTAAAAATAATTTTAAAAATGAGATTTAAGTACTTAGTCATGTTTATTTTAACTGTGTGGACATGTTTAAATGATATTTATATTATAAGAAACTTATGGGAGTCTTAGTTTGTCGAAAAAGAGGTAATCATTGTGAGAAAAAAATAGTGATAATGTTTAGTTAGCAGTTTTGTTTTAAAAAAGCAGGTATTTACAGTAAAAGTATGACTTAAATTAAATTGATGTTCTAGATAACGGCATGACGTTCGGAAGTGATTGTTAATGTGGCACTTACGACCTTTTATTAAGGGTTTTCTAAAGAAAACTCAAAAATGGTTCAGCTGATGACGTTTAAAGTACTAGTTTTGTGTTTTGTATTATATGGGCAATCATTTGACGGTTTCTGGATATTTTTCCATCAACGAATTCGAAAGTTATAAAGGTATAAACATTATTTCGGCCTTAATTATCGTTTTATTCCAAAACTGTTCATATTATTAAAAAACTTTTTTAGAAACATTCAATTAATTTTTAAAGGCCTATCAGATGATGTATAACACACTGGTAATTTCTGAATTTTATTTTTAGCCGATTTCAAAAAAGGAGGAGGTTCTCAATTCGACTGAATTTTTTTTTTTTTGTATGTATGTTACTCGATATCTCCGAGAATCGTGGACCGATTTTCAAAATTTTTTTTTTGATCGAACGGGTATAACCCCGAGATGGGCCCATTGGCACCAAGTCGGGGTCTGATGATGGGATCTTGGAGAAATCGAGGGAACTCTTCAAATGTTATAGGCACATGTAATGTTTTTAGTGTATTTTTCAAAGGTACACCAGTATTTACGCCTGATGGTAATAATTTTATGTGGCTGAGCTGATGATGGAAGGTCAACTCCTCAATGGTTAGGAGTTAAAGGATAATTCTTTCACTACTGTACATATATTCGGACTGATACATATAATATCACTAGGAACCACTAAAAATCAACAAATAAATTAACTTTTTAACAAAAAATAAAACCGCCTTCAAAAAAAGCGTGTTACAAAATACGGAGAAACTAAAAAGTCAAAAATAATAAACCTTCGAATTCAGATTTCTTATCGGATTGCAATAATCTAAACATCCAAATTATAAACAAATCAATTATTTTTGGAGTCGGGGCCAGCCTGCGTATGGTTGGGTGGGGCAAACAGGAAATAGCAAGGCGACGAACAGGTCTGATACCGACTACAAAAATAATTGATTTGTTTATAATTTGGATGTTTAGATTATTGCAATCCGATAAGAAATCTGAATTCGAAGGTTTATTATTTTTGACTTATTAGTTTCTCCGTATTTTGTAACACGCTTTTTTTGAAGGCGGTTTTATTTTTTGTTAAAAAGTTATTGTGAAAAATAGTTACATGTATGGAGAGCACGTCTTTAAAATTAAATTCATATAAATTTGATTACTTAACTTAGTAGCCGATAACAAAATACACCAATATTTCTAATTTGTATTTCCATTTCAGCACGCTAAATAGTTTATACCCACCAATTTGAGTAAAAACGAGTAAATACGGGTATTTTGAGTAAATACTGAGTATTTACTCGATATTTACTCTTGAGTATTTACTCACTACCCCTCTAACGAAGCATTTTTTTCCACTTTTTATTTTACCACTTTGTCGGCGTGATGCATATTGGTACCAAATTTCAGCTTTCTATGTAGTGCTAACGGTCACTGAGATTATCCGCGGACGGACGGACAGACAGACATGGCGAAACTAAGGGTTCCTAGTTGTGACTACGGAACCCTAAAAAAGGAAGGTTTCATACAAACTACATAGGACATTTTGGGAAACCTAGTGGATCTTGCTCAGCATCATGGACTCTAATCAGCCTACCGATTTTTATCAAAATCGGAGACTTGATCCAAATGTACAAACTTAACGGGAATTGCTCATTTATCCTTTGTATTTTGTAGTTTCCCAGAGCCTTAGTGTAAACTGTAATTCTGTGTTACTTTTTAGGGTTCCGTTAGTCAACTAGGAACCCTTATAGTTTCGCCATGTCTGTCTGTCCGTCCGTCCGCGGATAATCTCACTAACCGTCAGCACTAGAAAGCTGAAATTTGGTACCAATATGTATAACAATCACGCCAACAAAGTGCAAAAATAAAAAATGGAAAAAAATGTTTTATTAGGGTACCCCCCCTACATGTAAAGTGGGGGCTGATATTTTTTTTCATTCCAACCCCAACATGTGATATATTGTTGGATAGATATTTAAAAATGAATAAGGGTTTATTAAGATCGTTTTTTGATAATATTAATATTTTCGGAAATAATCGCTCCTAAAGGAAAAAGAAGTGCGCCCCCCCCCTCTAACTTTTGAACCATATGTTTAAAAAATATGAAAAAAATCACAAAAGTAGAACTTTATAAAGACTTTCTAGGAAACTTGTTTTGAACTTGATAGGTTCAGTAGTTTTTTGAGAAAAATACGGAAAACTACGGAACCCTACACTGAGCGTGGCCCGACACGCTCTTGGCCGGTTTTTGATCAAATAAATCAGTACAGTACATATTTACTAAAAAAAAAAACTAGTGCCTACGCCAAATCTTGGGATTAGTTGTCAAAGTGGAACCCAGGCTCCCATGGGCCGTGGCAAATACCGGGATAACGCAAGGAAGATGATGAGTACAGTACATATTTAGATATCCATACTAATATTATAAATGGGAAAGTGTGTGTGTCTGTTTGTTTGTCCGTCTTTCACGACAAAATGGAGCGACGAATTGACGTGATTTTTTAGGTGGAGATAGTTGAAAGGATGGAGAGTGACATAGGCTACTTTTTGTTTCTTTCTAACGCGAGCGAAGCTGCGGGCAAAAACTAGTTTTTGTATAAGTGTAAACGAACTCGACTGTATGTCGCCTCCGAACATCGATTCAATAATATAATCTTACTTAACATCCTACAAGTTTTTATAGTCCAATAATGAGTGTTTACAACGCGAATACCTTGACATTGGACGGACACGTGACGAGGATTTACCTGTTTGGTTTCACATTATCGCTACATCATTTGTAATGCTTTGAAGGTGATATTTCTTTATAAACATGATTATGTTGTCGTTAAAAGCAATTATTTGGGATAACATAACATTGAACTGAAATAAATGTCATATACGAAGAAATACGGAACCCTAAAAATTACCAAAGCCTTCAAGTGTCCAATGCTAGACTTGGAGGCCTTGGAAATTTACACTAGCTTTTGCCGCGGTTTCGCTCGCATTAGAAAGAGACATGAAGTAGCCTATGTCACTCTCCATCCCTTCAAGTATCTCCACTTAAAAAAAAATCACGTCAATTCGTCGCTCCGTTTTGCCGTGAAAGACGGACAAACAAACAGACACACACACTTTCCCATTTATAATATTAGTATGGATTAGTATGGATTTATTTCAGTTTATAGTTGAAATAGTAGTGTGCCTACTAAAAAAACACAATAGTTATTTGTTATACAAGGGAGCAAAGTTGTATCTGTGGAATTGCAACACGAACTAGCGAATGGATTCTAGGGTTGAACTACGAGCTAGCGAATGAATTCTATGGTTGAACCACGAGCGAAGCGAGTGGTTCGAAAATAGAATCCTGAGCGAAGCGAGTAGTTCAAAAATAGAATCCTGAGCGTAGAGAGTATTGCAATACACACGAGGTAAAATAACTTTGCATCCCGTGTGTAACACATAACTTTTCACCTCACTAAAGCGAGGAAACACGCAATAAAAACAACTGGAACATAATTGCACGGAAATAAGTCAATTTGCGTTTATTACAATTTCCACGATGCACCGACCGACACCACAAAAGTTTCAAATTAAGAATCAAGAAGAAAATTTTATTTGGGTGCGTTCCGTTTCACGCGTTTTGAGATTGCAATGTTACTTAAGGTGCGTTCTGAATAAGTACAATGGAAGAGTCAAAAATACAATTTCTTGTATGATTTCAAGTGTTTTATGGTAAAATCATGTTATAAAATTGTTTGAATTTAATGTTTTTAGTCGGATACAATTCGATATGAAATTATTTTTACGTTCGCATCACATGATTTGTTAAGACCATTTAAGCACAGGGAGAAAATTGTCCTGTCTGGGACATGCCTTTACAAGAAATTATATATAAAAATTAAAAAAGTAACTAATGACACGTTCGGATTTCAAATATTCTTTGCACTCTTGTGGATAAAATTCGATTTTGCTATCTGTTTTTAAAGAATAAAAAACCGGCCAAGTGCGAGTCGGGCTCGCGCACAAAGGGTTCCGTAGCAGCAAATATAATAAACCAATAACTTAACCAAAATTACAGTTAAATCAACCTATCTCAAAAACTATAAGAGATACTTTGATCAAACCAAAAATCGTTGAAAGAGTTAATTAGCATGCATCACCTCTATTTTTTTTAGAATTTTATACCCCGTAGTTATAAAAATAGACATACTTTTTACGACTTTGAGAGCTGATATCTCAAAAACCGTTCACTTTAAGAAAAATGTTTTTTAGAAAACTTTATATCATTTTAAAAGACCTTTCCATTGATACCCCACACGGGTATGTACATCGAAAAAAAATTTTCATCCCTCAGTTACATGTATGGGGGCCCCACCCCCAATTCTTTTTTTTACTATTTAGTGTCATAATTTTGTAGCGGTTCATACAACACATATTCCCATCAAATTTCATCACTGTAGTACTTATAGTTTCCGAGTAAATCGGCTGTGACAGACGGACAGACGGACAGACGGACAGACGGACATGACGAAACTATAAGGGTTCCGTTTTTGCCATTTTGGCTACGGAACCCTAAAAAAGAAGTCCTTTCCGAGCTAGTGAGGTGAAAAATATTTTCTATGAATATAGTTTAATATGTTCTTAGAGTTAACATAACATGTCCAAAAATATTTGAACAAATGCGACTTTCCATACAGATTTCATGTGCTTCAAGTGCAATATTATATGTCGTACGTTAAGTAAATGAAGTCTAAGAAGTTCGAATATTTTTATACATATTATCGGCGGTCGGGTAAACCACCACGAAGACCCGTGTTCGATGACCGACCCAACCACCGGTGTCGTTTTCAGTTTATATATTATGACTACTTAAGAAAAAAAAAAATTCATGAAGTAATTTGACTTGGTCGGAATTTTTGGGCGAGATTTAAGTTTTTTTAGACCACATGGTCTTCTTACCTTTCGAACAAAACATATTTACCATCAAAAGTATCGTATTGCTGCGAATTAGCGCATAAACTTGCCCATATTCGCACTCATGCAATGTAATCTCTTACATAACGCATTACGTACCAAATATGGCTGTATATGGTCGTTGCGTGGTCTAACAATTAACAACATAATACTAGTAACCGACGTGCGAAGGTCTATCAGATTGATGTTGTTTTCCGTATGTGTATCATTATTAATATCATTATCTAAGACATGGAAGTACTAGAACTTGAGGAACTTGAATTCTCCATTGCATAGACATTTTGGGCCCTAGGCTAGAAATACTACATTACGATACAAGTGCGGACACGGGGAAGTTCGAAACGAGTAGCGATAAATTAAAACACGACCGAAGGGGAACTGTTTTAATTCGACACGAGTTACGAATTTCCTATTGGCACGCGTATCAGTACAGATGAGCCTCCGAAGTTTCGACCTGGCATATAATGAACTACTTCTCGCACTAGTGCGTAAAAAAAACACCATCTGTACTGAAAAAAATACTTACGTCTCTGGACAGACAAAACCAGCGACTCGAAGTGGATGTTAGCCTCCGATACTAGACTTTTGCCATTCGCTCCTGTCCTTATATTGCCCCAATCTCACATAGATGATTCTGACGAACATTAAAATGATTGTGACTCACTAGAGAAGTAAGTAGGTACACATTCATAATATATCATTGATCGTACCTATGATTGTTTACTCATATAAAAATAACCACGTGCTTACTAAACATTATTACAGCTTTTAAAAGTATTTATTGCATATTCTTTTGACAGTAATCGCTATGTTTTATTTAAACAGCGCTTATATTACCTACATAAATATTTAACTGCGTTTTCCATAATCAGCCATATAAGCCTGCCGTCTGGTGAGGTGAAGTGAATTACCTACTTACAACATAACTTCTTCCTCCTACCCTTTATCCCACGTTATGTTTAGTCGGTCGGTACAACTTTTCTATCTCTTCCATTCTCTATCTTTCGTCATCGTCACTTCTATCTCCTCCTATCCTCTTTCCCAAATGCATCCATCTATGTTTGGATTACCCCTCCCTCTGTCCATCAGCATTTATTCATTTAATCAACATTCAAATTACCTACAAATAAGCTTTAAGCAAAGCAGGCTAATAATTTCAACTCTGGTAATAAGGATGCAAGATACAAACAAGCACAAACTGCTAAATTATGCTTCCTTCCTTTTGATTTTTGGGCAAAAAAGTCGATTATAATTCTAAATAATACCAAAATACATATAAGGTTTCTAAAACTTGAAAAATCTATTCTTCCTTATGTTCTTCAAGTATCACCTCGGCATCTTCTGTCGGATTAGTTTCCTCGTCTTTCGCTACTTCTTCATCCACAGTTTCTTCGTACACTACATCTTCCGTCTCTTCTTCTTTGCTTCATCTTCAACTGTTTCACCTTCACCGCCATCTACAAGCTCCTTTGTTTCTTCATGTACACTTTCTACTTCAAACAATTTTGATGGTCTTCTTTGAGCAAACAAATCTTTTAATATCGCTTTTTGCACCTCCAGTTTGCTCTGTTCCAACTGCTTATCCATATCATCCATGTCTTCTTCGCCAGATTCTTGATCGCTATTTATCGTATTCGATTTAGTTGAAGTGACAAAAGATTGGAAACTCTCTTTAGCAGGGCGTTGAGGCTCAGTTGATACTGGTACTAATTTCATGCTTGGTATTGTCTTTATACTCCCTAAATCGGACAAAGAAGATGATTCTGAAGAACATTTGAAAGATTCCTGCGAATCTCCGGATGTCATTATGCTGGGAGCTATAGACGTAGATTTTAGTGATTTTGTTTTGGGTATGAAGCCTAGATCGCCTTTTTCATAGACTTTCTCGAATGAAATTAAGGTATCTATAGACTCGGCTCGCAGAGTGTCACGGTACTGTGATACAATTTTTAAGAGCCGTAACAATAAAGTCTCTCGGTCCATGGTTCCTCTATTTGCGTCTTTAGTAGCCCATTCGTCCAGTCTAAGTGCAGACTGAATAGTTATTACAGCTTCTCTTAATATCATTTTCATTTGTTTATTCTCTTTGCCAACCTTTGATGCGTACACAAGAGATTTATTTTGTTCATTCATTTTTCCGTGCAAATTTTGTTCTAATATTCTAACTTTTAATATTAAACCGTCATTTCTTTCGCCAACTGTTCTATTTTTGCTTTAAGTTGATCGATATTGTCGTTTTGCACTGCCATTAGGGCTTTGTCTTTCTTTACATTTTGCGTGATTGTGGTGAGTTGTTCGATTACTTTGAGTTGTGCGATACTCTTCTTAATAGCCAAATCTCGCTCTTCCTCCGCCAATTCCTTGTCAATTTAGCTGCGTCTTCTCTTTTTTTTAATTTTTCATTTTGACTTACTAATTTTGCTTGACTGGCCAATATCTTATCCAACTCGTTATTAATAGCAATGTTCTCTCGTATAACCCTGTGTGTGGTCGCTGCTATTCTCAGTCCCGTGTTATCTTGAAAATCTTGTGCGAGTTGCATAAGACGATTCTCCATTTCTTTCTTTAATTTGTCCTTTCCAATCACAAATTTCTTTTCGATATCATATATCTTTCTTTTATACATCATTTCTTGTTCTTTTAGTTTCTGTTCCTGTTTCTCAAATTTCGCCATCAAAATATCTCTAGTGACTCGGAATTCTTCCATCGTGTTAAGTTTACTAGTCAAAGTTTACATTCTGAAGTTAGCTGTTCTTTCATAACCTTGAAATTCTTCTCCATCTCAGCAACATTCTTTTTGTGTTCAGCTATTTCAACTAGTCTTGTTTCTTCTAACGTTTTGACCTGTTCTTTTAACTCATTAATTTCCCCATTTTTGTTGTTTAGAACCTTCTTTAAGTAGGCAATAATATCTGCCCTGTCTTCGTCTAATTTGTTGTAATTCTTCTTCATTTCCTTATTCTTTAATTCGAGCTCTTCAACTGTTGTCCTGAGTCTCGCTACTTTCCTGTTAGCTTCAGCTAACTGAAGCTCAAGGAACGTTCTCTCAACTTCAGTAAACATAGGCCCTTTCGCTTCTTCAGGCTTTATCACCTTCCTTACTTTTTTCACCTTTGTTACCTTTCGTTTTCAAAATATTCCTTTGCTTTTCTTCAGTGGCATATTTAATTTTTAGTAATAAACAAATATGTAAGAATTAAAAATATGTATCGCAGTAAAATTATGACAGCATCCGCGAATATGAAAAAGTTAGATGGCCGCGGTCTCTTAGTAACGCGTGTTGTTAAATAATATTTACAAGACCTGTTTCGTTTTTGCCTATTTAAGTAAAGTAAGCAAAAATTTGCAATATTTATTCCTATTTTGTTAGATTTTTTGATGAATTGAGATTATAGTAAGTTTTATTTCGTCATTAAGGTTCTCTAGTATCTATATTTTCTTAATTATAACAATTATCCTGTATATATCTTACGAAAGATTATATTACTAAATGTTGGTAACAAAATAATCAATTAAAATTTGCTGACGTGGCTATGTACAAAGTTGCCGGGAACTGCTCAGATACGTTTGCAGATTGCGGATGTATAAAATTAGTTGAATAAGTACACGAAATCATAACTTGATTAATATAAAAAATATGATTAAATCTTGGACGAAGTGTTAAAAATGCTACAATATAATTCATCCTAGTTAACTACGTATCACTATAGAGTTGTGTTCAAGTTTTTTTACGTCCACGTAGAGAACTTTAGTGCTACCGAATATTAAATGTAGTACTGTCATTGATAACATCAAATATCTTCGTAAAAAAAGTTTTAAACTACTTATGATCCACTTTTTGGAAACGTTTAGTAATGTATACACATACACAATACACATTTGTACCATTGAATCATGGTTACTTAAGTTAGTAGCCGTATTACACCTTGCTCTAACCAGAATGCCTTGGAAATCTTATTTATTTTACAAAGAGACTTCGTTTGTGTACTTTTTACCTAGTAAGCCTATAAGTACTACCATAAATGCACATGTTATGAGTACATAAATATTGACTAAACCATCGGCCTTACTATATGTAGTATTATTTGCTTATGTATTTATTTACTTCGTTCGACCTAACGCCAAGACCAAACCAAATCATTTTAATGTTGATATAGGAAATTTCGATAAAGATAATCAAGAAGAGCTGGTGACCTAGCGGTAAGAGCGTGCCGACCGTAGCAATGAATTTTTCGGAACTAATATGCGCTTTCATAATATAAAATTACAGTATGAATCAGGTCTAGGCTAACGCTCGGCTGACTGAATATTTCCATTTTTCCTTTAATTTAAAAATATGTAATATCGCTCGCAGACGTTTCTGCATGATAAAAAACAAATTTAGTATGGGTTAGCACATTGTTACTGGCGAATTCTCAATGTAAATTGAGACTCCAGTGCCTGTTAAGATCTATTCTTACGGGTAGATTTCATTTCATTTATTTCTTGCTTTTGTGGGTTTACAATAGATCTTACAACTAGACATCAGTGCTTTTACCACAAACCCTGTTAGGGCGCTGCATTATTATATACTAGATGTTTGCTATAACGCCACCCTAAAGCGGTTGAGAATTGAGGGAAGGCATAGATAAATTCGCACACATCCAGCAGGCCTCCGTGGTGCAGTTGGAAGCACGATGGCCCCGGCAAGGCCAGAGGTCGCAGGTTCGAGTCCTGCCGGAGGTGTGAATTTTTCAATTTTTTCTCTAGATAATTTAAAAATATGTTATTTTTGCAGGTCACATTCATAGGCAACAACATCCCCATACACCCTCACGTCTACTCCAACGGGCACATCTGCCTGTCCATCCTAACGGACGACTGGTCGCCGGCGCTTTCCGTGCAGTCAGTCTGTCTGTCCATCGTCTCTATGCTATCGAGCTGCAAGGAGAAGGTAAAATGTTTCCACTTCTTCATTTCACTAGGGGTCATCCACATATTACTCATATTACATAACAACGTAACACTGTTTGGGGACCCGTTAAAAGAGACGATGGCAGTTGGAGGGTCCGAAAGAATGCCGAAATTGAGGAACTAATAGCCGAGCCGAGCCAAATACAATGAAACCAAAGCGCATCGTCCCCGTTGGCTAGGTCACTTTGAAAGGATGAGTGAAGATCGGGCAGTTTAGCCTACTCGGGAAGACCGAATGGTCGCCGTCTTGCTAGTCACCCAAGATATCGTTGGGTGGATAGAGTGGTAGACCTCCGTGAGCTCGGCGTCGGCGAAAGCTGGCGCGCTGCCGCTCAAGACCGAGTGAAGTGGCGTGCTCTTGTTTTGGAGGCCAAAACTCTTTTTGGGTTATCACGCCAGCCAAGTAAGAAGTATTTGGGAGGGGGGGCACACCCACACGTCTACCTATTCCAACAAAAAAGGTAAAAAGAAAGAGAAGGAAAAAGGAGAAGGTAAAATTTGTCGAATTTTTCGATTGATTTTGAAAAAATTAAAGACGATTAAAATATATTCGCTACGTTAAGCTAACTTATTTTTTTTTTTTTCAGAAACGGCCACCAGACAACTCGTTTTACGTCAAAACCTGCAGCAAAAACCCTAAGAAAACGAAATGGTGGTATCACGGTAAGCCCATGTTTATTATTTAAGTATTTAATAGTTTCCTGTGACATATTATCTCGACAGATAGGTCATACTTCAGCCATGTAACCGCTTTGTTATCATAATACTTGTTGTTTTAGACGCAATCTTAATTTTCATTTCCTACAGATAGGAGAAAAAGTTCCATAAATCCCTTCTGTCATTTTCCACAGTCAACTATACGGCCAAACAGTTAATAACCTCACCACAAAATTTTGAAAAAAACCCCTACATAGTGAACGGATTTTTATGAAACATGGCTAAGAACACTCCCGACTAATTCAGCTTTCAAACAAAAAAAACTAAATCTGAATCGGTAATCCGTTCGGGAGCTATGACGCCACAGACAGACACGTCAAACTTCGCCCCACCCACCCCACCCCATTGTTTTTGCGTCGGGGGTTAAAAATAGTGATAGGCCCATGAAAAGGTATTTTTGGGCCTATTACAATTATCTCTTTGGCCGTATTGAATTGATTGACTGGTTTTATACCTTTTATAGGTATGTGCAATAAAGTTTAAAATTAAATAAATAACATTAACTGATAATGCAAAATCTATAAAGAGTTAAACTGAGGAACAAATCAAATTAAATTATTTTATGAAATATATATATCTATTTCGGTTTTGATAAAGACTTGGTTTAACTGATAATGCAAAATCTATAAAGAGTTAAACTGAGGAACAAATCAAATTAAATTATTTTATGAAATATATATATCTATTTCGGTTTTGATAAAGACTTGGTTTCTAGATGTACCTATTCTAAAACTTGTACATTGTTGCAGACGACTCCGTGTAACCAGTAAGCGCGTTGGCTGTATCGAGCATGGACGATATGTGGTCAGTGCAGTGTCAGTGTACATACATATGTTAGCGGGGGCCGCTCACTACTGTCGGTCGCGTTTTGTACACCAATACCCCTTCCAGTAGCTCCTGTCATTCATTACCGCGTGGATATAATGGTTGACTGGTAGAGAATGCCTCAAGGCGTTAAGTCCGCCATTTGTACTCTTTTTTTGTAAATTTGTGCAATAAAGTTTAAATAAATAAATATCTGTCAAATAAAACATTTTCTTGACAATATGAACCAAGGAACGCGTCCTAGTGATTGACTCGATTTATATCGCAAATAACTTTAATTAAAATAGGTCGTTCATAATTTGTAAGTCGTATGAATTTGCAATCAATATTAACTTTTCGGCTTAGCATCTAATCTGAAAGAAAATATCTACTCAACGGTTAGTAAGAACACCCAAACGGTGAGACCTACATGAAGTTGGTTCGAAAATTATTAATTATTACGTTGTCTACATTGGATGATGGATAGCTGATAGCTCAGATTGGTTCTAAAAAAAGTTGCTCAAGGATATGTAAAAGTTAGACAACATACTGGCGAAAAAAATATAAAAAACGTAAGAAATGATACCATACATATTTGTGTACAAAACATGACCGGCATTACCAATGGGAAATCGTATTTTGTCAGTGCTAAATAAATGTAAGTAGCATAATAGGATATGAAATCAAATAAATGTACTGCTTAGTTCCGGAGAAATTGTCTGTCGAATTCTAATTGTATATAACTGATTATATTTATGATATAACCAGAAACATAATCATGTAAAATTGTAAATATTAACCGGTTTTAATATTTCATCATTTTATTAAAATCGGTAGAAAACAGATGAAAAATTTGATTTTGATATTTTATTGCAGTTCCTTCACAAATACTCAGTTATTTTTATCTGTAACGTCCACGGCGAAACTTCTGTTTGTAAAGTGTAAACGTTAAACTTTGTATAATTGTATAAAAACTGTAAAAACATAAATGTTTATGTTTCTGGTTAACTTTTTATTGCCTAACTGCGGTATCAGTTGAAGGATATTTTTGGAAAAGATGTTAGATATAGAACGTTCCAAAATGCCTTTATTATCAGCTTTGTACGTTTTGCGTTTATAAGAGCAAGTTTAAAACATAAATATACACATTATTTTTCTCGACACCTATGTATTATAAAACCAAAGGTTTTGATATGTTATACTGTTCCCAAATTCGTGTTGAGGCGAACTATATGTAATCGAGATACCTGTTTTAAGTGTGATACATAGACCAGGGAGTGCTTAAAATGGATTAATATATATTACTTTTTGGTCTGTCAATATTTTTGTGATGTCTCAATTTGGTGCCGCGACCAGGATCAATGAACACTGAATAAAGCTATGAAAATGGCTCATTTTGTTTTGACATATCTTATTAACAGCGTATTTTATTAACAGCGTAACAAAAAAAAGGTTTGGGAAAATTATCCAGGATGGCACACATTTGGTGCGATGATTCATACGCTACTATGACTGCAATTTCACTCTTGTCAATGTACTCTTTACGAACTGTATTTTGAAATGAAGTTTATGGCAAAATCAATTAATTAAATATGTCAAGAACTTCCTGGTCTCAAAAATATAGTAATATACTCAAATATTTGATTTAAGTATGAATTTAAAATTATTTGGCTATAATTTGCAGGCGAACCTATTTTCATTCGATGTAGCTTTAAGTCCCGGTCGCCTAAACTGTGGTCAAAACCGAATTGTATTCATATCGTTGCAGAAAGACGGTCAACCAAATCATGGCACTAAACAAGGCGGCGAATTTGAAAAATGTAGGGCTGAGCGGCCATTTATCTTCATGAAACGCCTGCCTTTTTGAACCTTGATATTGGCGGAAACATCGGTGAACCATAGTCATAACACATAAAAAATTATTAAAAATGTATGGGCGAAGCAAAGGTTTAATTCCCATAGAAATTTTTAATTTCGCGACTTTTTTTAGTCTCATGATTTGGTTGGCCGTCTATACTCTATATTTATATATGGTGTTTGTCAACTAAAACATAAAACAATGTGCTGGTACATGTTTGACAGGAAGACACAGCAAAGTATAAAAAAACAACCTGTTTATATGTATTAAGAAGAATAATAAAGCAGTAAGTTACATCGCTGACGATAAAAATATATTTAAGAGCGCGAATTAATAAAATTATAAACTTTCCTGTGCTTTTCTGTCAAAGAAAAATGTATAAAAAAATAAAATGTGTACATCCCTAATTTAATGTCTTCTATATCCAAGTACATGTAAAATAAATGAAATATGGCCTCTACATCAAATTATTGTACAATATTTTTCTACACAAAAGTTTAAAAAACTAGAAAATAATGTCAACAATTTGATAGTAAGGCATATCGCATCTGTTAGGATTGGTCAATTAAATTTGATTTAAGTTATGTATTCACTGAGAAATATTTGGCCACAAAATGTTAATATAAGATCAATATGGTTAAGTGTCTCATAAGGAAAAGTGTGTCTGTCTTTCACATTTGGCCTGTAAACTATTAATCACTATAATCGGTGTTTGTTGAGAGTTCATACGTTTGCCACTAATTGTGAATAGCAAGTATCAAAAGTATGCATACGCCAAAACACCTGTAAAAATAAGTAAAAAGGTAAAATGTGAAAGCCAGTCACAGTTCTCCTTATGACACACTTAACCGTATTGACCTTTGACCTTACAGAATGTTTCTACAATTTATATTAATTTAATATTAATAACATTATTTAACTATTTTGAACGACAAGAAAACAGGTAAGACGTGCGATGCCAATGTAACTTTCATGCTTTCCAAATAATGTATATTTTGGCTTATCTGTGACTGATGATGGCGTGTGTTACACTTCATTTCAAATACGACGGCCAGATAGTACTTGAAACTTAACAAAAGGGCAATTGGCACGCTTCGGCGCAATCTGCGTACAACTAATACCACGCCGAATAACCTAAACACAAAATTAAAATTTTGAAAAACCCCCGACCGCGACATAGTAGACCGATTTTCATGAAACATGGCTAAGAACACTCCCGAGTCGGGACTGGGAATGGGAATGGGACCGTTAGTCGGGACTAACTCAGCTTTCAGACAAAAAAAACTAAATCTAAATCGGTTCATCCGTTCGGGAGCTACGATGCCACAGACAGACAAACAAAGACAGACAGACACGTCAAACTTATAACACCCCTTCGTTTTTGCGTCGGGGGTTAAAAAGGGTCTGGCTAGTGGCTAGGTATCTTTTGCCCTCACTAATTATATTGTTAACGCTTAATGACCGTCTCAAGTGGTATCGGGCCTCGGGCCTTCGTATTTGAAATGGAGTATACAAAAGATGTGTCTCAGTGAATATATAACTTTAGAGTAAGTGTTAATGTCTCAAATATGTAACCCTGACTCATTTTGGAATTTTATTTGAAGAGTTTACCGGTGGATGAAATCTATGTAAATGTGAAATATGGCGGATTTGATGTATTTTAGGTGCTGATTTTGTAACTAATCTCGGCACCAAGGACTTGTGACTGAAAGTTGATTCTGGTTTTAAAAAAGGAAATATTATTATTTTTTTTTTACAATAAAGAAAAAGTCATCAAAATATCTAAAATCTAAAGAATAATACGAATGCCTCTAATTTGACAACTATTGTAGACTGTCAAATTAAAAGCATCGGTTTTGGACCATCTCTTTTTCAATCAGTCGTTCTTTGAATTCAGATAAGAGTCATATAACGTATAGGTACCTAAAGCAGAAAAAACACCGTTCAAAATTATATTTGATCGCTATTGTCCCGAGGTGTTTCGGAAGTTTAAAGACATAAATTTAAAAGTGGAAAATGTCTGCCTTGGGTGAGACCTGAACTCACGGCCTCTGGATCGATACTCTAGCGCTCTGCCAACTGAGCCACCAAGACTTCAACCAAGCCAGCGAAATTTTCCACTACTAAGGTCAATGGGACCGTGGGGTCGATTGCAGACGTTTCTGCTAATCAGAAGTTAAAAATTTAAAGACATGTTCACCACATCAACTAGTAGGCTTACTTTGCTGTTTGAAAACAGATAGCAAAATTGCATTTTATCCACAAGAGTGCAAAGTAATTTCATACAAATTTTAACTTGATTTCTTGAGCTGGCTGGTAGAATTTACCTGTAAATGATGATTTTAAATCATAAGATTTGATTTAGTTTGATGTTTTATAGTCAGTACTTTGTTCGTGTTGGTGTAGTGAAAAATTTGTGTTTCACTCGATGGCAAAGTTAATTTAACCTTCGTGCCTTGAAACCCTCGCAACGCTCAAGATTCCAATTTATGAACACTCGCTACGCTCGCGGTTCAATATTGGAATTTTTCGCTTGCTCGGGTAGGTATCAATATTGGCACTTGCGGACAACTTTGCCCCTTGTAAAACAAATGACTATTTATAGAATCATCACAAATCAGTGCCACAGTATAAGGACGACTAGTGATGTGCAAGTTGCGGAAACTTTCCAAAAAAATCTCAAATTTCTTGAAAAATTCATGAAACTCACGAAAAATAATGGGAGTATAAATTTATGAAATGGAAAGTTTCGGTCCATACAAAGTACGGAAAGTTTCCGAAGTTTTCCTATGTGAAAATTTCAGAACTTTGGAAACTTTCCGCACGCGCCGCGCGCTACACGACAGCGCGGCGCGTACTGACGCGACCGGCATCATCCGTTTTCGCATGTACTCTCTGCACCTCGCTCGCGCAGAGCGCTACTCAAGGAAAAACCGCGCGGCGCAAACTTTGTTAGAAGAATTATTACTTTGTCAACGCTTTACAACCCCCAGTGTCAGCTTTCAGTGGCGGTCGTTAGGCTAGGCTCACATTCCTGTCGAAATTGTACGAGGGCGATATGAAGTGTGTTAAATAAAACAACCTGCTTAATTTATTGAAATAAAAACGTTAAACATGTTTCTTGTTGTTTACTTTTCTTTGAAAACAATTTTGATTATAGCAACACTTACTGTCCTTAATACAAAAGCGACTCAATAGTTGCCACATGCGACACGGACGACACGGTTTACATAGAAGGTGCCCCCTCATATACTCTTCAGGCTGTAACACCGACACTTTTTTCCTAACAATAGATTAGAAAAAACAAAGAGGATCGAGGATTATAGAGAGTTACTGTCGCAGTAAAATTAGTAATAATAAAACAGTGCATAGACTGCCATCTCTTGACACAGGCTTAAAACTTTTGAACCTCAGTTTTGACAATTTGGTCCATATTCTTAGCTCGATATGTGCAAAGATATGTGTTAAAATGTCAAATATTAATATTAGCGCCATCTAGCTGACCGTACCCCAAAGGTGTAACGCCATCAAGGCCACCGTACCTTTTTCTGTATGGTACTGAGGTACGTTTTTTTCTTACGACTTTATCTGTTTATACGTGAGTTATATGTCTTTGGAAAAAATAATGACATTGGTAGGCTATGGTATTTTTGTGCAGAATAAGAACTAGGTAGGGTGCATTGGGGTAATTTCGAAAGTCACATAAAAATCACCATTATTTCCATCATATCAAGATTCCCCTTTCGAAATTATTCTAGCATTTTTGTGCTTCGAAATTACCCCATTGCACCTTACCTTTCAAATAAAACCACTATGTAAGTAGAATAATTTACTTCAATTTAAGTCTTACTCTAAACTATTTACAAGTAAAGATTTCGTTCACAAAAATAACAATAGAAAAAGATAAAACATAAATAAAATCATGGAAAGTTATCATTTATTCATTATAAAGATTACAGGATAATTTAACAATCTTTACTGAATCGTAAGAAAGACCCAATGCAAAGTATGTTTAATTATAAATATGTATCACTATCTAATGTACGTGTACTAATTGCAAGAACTAATGCCCGTTTCAAAATAAAATGTGTACGAAGTTACAATAATACGTGCATTTTTACTTTTTAAAATGTACGTACATATGTCTAAAATATTAACACAACCAATTTGGCTACAACCCTGATAAAAAATTTAGTTAATTACTTAAGCTCAGTCGCGTATAGTAAAATAACCTTGGAAGTTCTTGGGACGCTGAAGAACAATTGATAAATATAAAATATAATATTATTTGTAATTTTGTACAGTCCGCATCAAATATACTGTGACAGCGAAAGCGCCAAAGATATCGTAATACACCCTTGGTTCTCATAAAAATAGTAATGTGTGTACTTGGCTATCATAATTCACGGTATATTCGATGCTGGCTGTACCTAAGTAGTCACCGTCAGTAACGTCGTACATAACCTAACCTCAAATATAAAATTGTGAAAAAAACCCCGACCGCGACGTAGTGGACCGACTTTCATGAAACATGGCTATGAACACTCCCGACTAACTCAGCTTTCAGACAAAAAAAAACTAAATCGGTTCATCCGTTCGGGAGCTACGATGCCACAGACAGACAGACACGTCAAACTTATAACACTCCGTCGTTTTTACGTCGGGGGTTAAAAAGAAGGCAGCAGAAACATCCGACACCATCTTATTTCTAGAGCCAATAGTGTGTCAGTCGTGTCAGATATTTATGCAGCCTTCTTTTTGTATGATGTTATTACTGGTGACTGTACCTATACCTACATCAGTTAAAGAAAATCATTAAGTAATATGTACTGGCCATAGTTCGAATCCCTGACCACCGGTTTGAAAAAGCGCGCACTTATTTTGCGTTGACATTTTGTACCGTTCTCAAGAAAAAGGTACCATTGACGCTCAAGCATAACAACGCCTTACAGGTACTCTGTATAAAGTTACGAGCAAATTTCGTCCTTATGGTAAGTTAATGTTGTACCTGTTACGCGAGTGCGTCACATTTGCTATAATTACCTATTGCAGCAATGTTACGTACATTTTTACATGAAAAAAGGGTTAAGTAGAGTGTATATATTTTTGAGTTTTTTTTTTTCACAGCCTTATACATATAAGAAAGTTCTAATGTTCTATAATCTACACATTGCATTTATTTTAAGAAAATAGTATTTTAATTGACAGATTTATTTAGAAACGTCAGGGACTATCAAATAAGTACATAAAATACAACAGTTTCAAGTCAGATCATGCTTCCATAAAAAACAATTTATTAGGTTACATTCCAAATATTAATTCAGGCTTTTAGCACGTTGCCTCGCGACAGGCCTCGCTGCAGTGTGGACCCGGCTAATGTAGCTGAATTAAGAGCGTAATGTAGAAACGACGTGATCGTCAGAATGGCGGGTGTACATCAAACAATCCTGGTGCGGTATACTTCAGGAGTTAGTGCTAGCAATGTGCCAAATGTGCACCAAAATTCAAGCAATGTGCTGTTTAAACTCCAGAGATATTTAAGAAATTAATGATACCCGCCATTCTGACGTCAGGTCGGCGGGTGCACTTCCAGTTCTATAGCTAATGGCTACCTCCTCAAGGGTGAAAGTACTGCCTAAGGTTAGTGCTCGCAATGTGCTTCCACACGTATGAAGCACAAACTAATTCAAAGAGCCGTTCAAGAGTAATATGGAATTAGGCAGTACTTTCACCCTTGTGTAGGTAGCCATTAGCTAGAACTGGAAGTGCACCCGCCGACCTGACGTCAGAATGGCGGGTATCATTAATTTCTTAAATATCTCTGGAGTTTAAAGAGCACATTGCCCGCATTTTGGCGCACATTTGGCACATTGCTAGCACTAACTCCTGAAGTATACCGCACCAGGATTTCTTGATGTACACCCGCCATTCTGACGATCACGAAACGACAGCGCAGAAAAAAACGCTAATGTGAAACCGCCCTTAGCTTGAGTTGTGTCCTTTTACAAAATATTATCTGGATATGAAAAGTAAACCTTATTGCAAAAAGGACTGCCAATATTTAAAAAAAGTTATTAGTAATATTACAGAATTAATCATACAAATCTACATACACAGCATACATTGCAAATATTTTTTTTATTTAAACATGCTACGACAACTCGACCTTTCTGAAACTCACTAGCCGGGTCCATGTAGAGCGAGGCAATTGCCTCACGCGGCAAACGAACTATGTAAACGTGCCTCGACCGATGTAGTGCGCACGTTTTGCTCGGCCGAGCATCTTGCCTCGTGCGAGGCATGTCCACTTTGGACGTTTGCTGCGCAAGCACATTGCCTCGCGACGTTCCTAGCTCAGCGTAGACCCGGCTATTCAAAACGACGAAGTAATTTTATTTGTGACGCATTTTCTTGAGTGTATTGTGGTAGATTTACATAAAATTACAGTTTCAAAGACTTGTGTTTACAATTTTGAATCTCTGAATTAAAATTCGATCTTATTTACAACAAAGTATATATTATATTAATAATTTAATAACCGAATAAAGTCATATGTACTTTTGTTTTATCAGATTAGGTCCACACAGAGCGAGGCGCATGGCGAGGCAATGTGCTTACGCGGCAAACATTATAACGGCTATATAGACGTGCTTCGGCCAAGACAGTGGGTGCGTTTGTCTCGGCCGAGCAACCTGCCTCGGTCGAGGCATGTCTAGATTGGCCGTTTGCCGCGTAAGCACTTTGCGTCGCTCTGCCTGGACCCGACTTTTGGAATTTGGTTAAAATTGTTCAAAATAAATTATAAATACATTAAGAAGGTTAAATTTACATAATTACTAATATGATCTATATACATTCTATTGCACAATGCACAGTACTTATTTTTATTAAGAAGTAACCCTTTGCCAGATACCCAATTATGGCAATTACCTATATAAAAAATACATTTACAACACAATCAAACATACTCTTAATTATTTATTGCAATAAATTTTATTTCACTGGTAGAGAAGGCATTCTGACAGGTCGCCTTTTGTAAATTATAAGGAAATATTAGTGGTTTGGCAAAATTGGGGTCTCTGTTTTTTCTACTCAAATGAATCATTAAGTCTCGATAACTGACTCCAAAATTAATTATATTTGGCATTCAAGGCGCCAAAACCTTCGGAAGCTTGTTTAGATAATAATCGTGGTCGTACCTCGTGACTAGGACGCCATCCGTGACTTTCACCTCGTTGGGTGAATAATCGATGGCGTCACCTTTAGTGGTCGTCATTTTGCCGTCGACAGACTTTATGATGGCGTCTCCGGCGCAGAGGTCCCATTTTTTGATGACTGATGTGTGGAGATAAATGTCGTAGGTGCCTGCGGGTCAAAAATTAAGGGTATTATGAAAACTACGAATAGAACTATTAAGTAACATGTATGTATTTATGATGGTTCTACTGCGAAAGTTCAAAATAAAACTAATAACTCACCCAGATATAGACTTCTAAAGTGAGTGAAGTTTTAGAGTTTCTAAAGTAGTTTTCCCCTAGTTACTACTTTCTTGACCAAGGTCCAAGGTATCACAATAATGCACTTTCTATCCACATGCACATTGGAGCGGAGTAAAAATCCACATTGCCTGCCTAATTAGCCGGGTAAACACAGGGCGAGGCACGTCGCGAAGCAATATGCTCGCGAGGCAAATGTCCAATGTAGGCGTGCCTCGGCCGAGGCAAGTCGTTCGGACGAGCAAAACGCACGCGTTGCCACGGCCAAGGCACATGTATATAGCACGTTTGCCTCGCGACGTCGCTCAGTGTGAACCTGGCTATTGACAGTATTGACTTTGCTAGCCAATAGAAAAAAAATGATCTTACCATTGACAACTGTCATGACTTTGTACCCTGCGCCGGCCGCCGGGATGACTGTGGTCTTCTCGCCAAACGCATCTTTCGCCGTCTCCGTCACTTTGCCCGGGTGCGAGCGAGACACCACCACTGTCGGCTGGTTCTTGTTTTCTTCCTTCTGTGAACAGATTTTCTTTTGTTTAAAAACCTTTTTCAGTACAGATGTTGTTTTTTTTACGCACTAGTGCGAGAAGTGGTTCATTATATGGCAGGTCGAAACTTCGGAGTCTCATCTGTACTGAAAAACGTCGTACGATACACGTGCGAAAAGGAAATTCGTAACTCGTGTCGATTTAAAACACTCCCTTCGGTCGTGTTTTAATTTATCGCCACTCGTTTCGAACTTCCTTTTTTACGCACTTGTATCGTAATGTACTATTACCACTAAATTCGTCAATAGGCTGGTCGATATATGTAGATATTAGATCAAGCAGTATCGCACGGCATTACACTCGATCTAGGAAGGTTGGACGGAGGAAAACGCGCGCTGCCTCGGCCGAGGCATATTTACATTGGCCTTATGTACAGGAGGCAAGACGCTACTTTGTGGTCCGACTTATTGACTAGGTGGATCTACGCGGCAAAATGTCAATGAAGACGTGCCTCGCTAGGTACCGTTCGGCGTGCACTCGCCACCACGTGGACCTTGCCTATAATCTGTATCTCTAGAGGTATAGATATTTAAATAAATGTAAAACCTCAAAAGACTACTTAAACCAGTTGAGGGCGAATGAAAAGATTACACCACCATATAAAAAAGTTAAAAACAGGTCGCTCAGTGACAGATCCGCTTGGTTTTGTACAGATGTAATGCGAAAAACTTTTCCTTCGTATTTTTCCAGAAACATTCGTATTTATCATGCTAGTTCAGACAGTGTCAGTAAGTATTGTACTGAGACTGACTGAAATAACTGAGACTGACTGAAATAACTGAGACTGACTGACTGAGACTGACTGAAATAACTGAGACTGACTGAAATAACTGAGACTGACTGAAATAACTGAGACTGACTGAAATAACTGAGACTGACTGAATTAACTGAGACTGACTGAAATAACTGAGACTGACTGAAATAACTGAGACTGACTGAAATAACTGAGACTGACTGAATTAACTGAGACTGACTGAAATAGCTGAGACTGACTGAATTAACTGAGACTGACTGAAATAACTGAGACTGACTGAATTAACTGAGACTGACTGAAATAACTGAGACTGACTGAAATAACTGAGACTGACTGAAATAACTGAGACTGACTGAAATAACTGAGACTGATTGAAATAACTGAGACTGACTGAATTAACTGAGACTGACTGAAATAACTGAGACTGACTGAAATAGCATAACTCAACACGTACGTACGTTTCCGTAAGAATACGAAGGAAAATCTTTTCTCACTACATCTGTATTTGGTTGGTTAACCAACAGATGTAACTACCTGAAATTTACAAATTATATTTGTTATAAAAGTACAGACTCACGCGTGCGCGTTTAAAAGGGGTGACGAAATGTGTGAAATTTATTGCTAACTACTTAGTTGGACTTTATTTCCAATGTTACCACTTTAACTTGCATGTAAAAACACTGATAACATTAAAGTATCAGTAAATTGTAACTATTGTAAGTGGTGGTAGCCTAATATATTTCGATACAAGCAGGGGATTCTATTGCATGTATATCGTACAATGTTTTTCAGTACATAATTATGGCTCTATGAAGTTTCGATCTGAGAAGAAACATACTATTTTACGCACTAGTGCGGAAATAAAAGCACATAGCACTCAAAAAACAAGCACTTATGTAAAGTTATTTCTAATCAAGAAAAAAAAAACTAAACATAGACAATTAATATACTTGTATACACATGCCTAATATAAACTTACATATAAATGTAAGTGATACTATATTTTTTGACTAAAATTATGAGTGCAAATCGTGTTAGTCTGGATTATTTTAATATACTTGTACTATAATATAAACTCACATGGGTGACAGTGGGTATATTGTCCGAGGTCCTCTTAGTGTACCATCCCCAGTAGGTGCGAGGAGTGAAGGGATAATGGATGACTCCGATAACGGGCACTCCTTTGATGGCCACACACATCATGGTCGTCACATACTGGTATAGACCCTCTGGAAAATAAGTATCATTTCATTTTAAACTAATGGAAAAAAATGTATAAGTTTCATTCTTTAGATAATATTTTGAGGCTAATTTGAACTATCAACCTCTAATAATAATCGGAATAATTGATTTCCATAATATTTGGTAGGTTATTGACTATAGGTCTCTTTAGTCATCAAAAGCAATGTCTCCCGACATTGTACCATAAATCGTCTGAAATAGACGCTAAGGCCAGTATTGACTATAGGGAAATGCCAAATTGCAAAAAAAAATTCAAAATGAGCATGTAAGACTTGTGAAAGGCATCTAATAAGGAAAACTTTTACTGAGATACAGCGGTAAGGCTTAACTCTACATAATTTCACCTAGAAAATTCAACTCTTGTTTTCTGTACCTGTATACTCCTGGGTAGCGTCCAACGGATCAATCCAAACAGTCACATCCTTAATATAAACAAGTTCGTCAAACATGTAATCTATCACAGCATGCCCCTCTGGCGTACTCTCCAGGTCAATGACCTCCTGCTCACTGCACCCAGCCACCCCAGTGTGCTCCTCAGACACTATCGACAACTTAGGAAACGTATTCTTTAAGCTGTAGTACATCGCACAGTGTGAAGCGAAATCTGCATCCGTTACAGGATCGTTCGCGCCCTCCTGCGTCTTCCCTTTGCTCTGAACATTCAACTCTCCATTCTTTTGACTCACAACTTTCTTACCACCCCGCTCGGCCGCAAAAATACCAGCCCTTAACAAATGTTTTAAATTTACTAAATCACTTTTATCAGTCACAGTCGCACCACCGGATCGCCAGTATATTATTAGAAATAATATGAAACCTAGTATGAAACACGCAAATTTATTTATCCTTAATGTGCCACCGAAATTCATCTTGAAACAATTTAAGTTTAATTCATTTAAATACTAATTTTGTTTTGATACGTAGTGATAAGTGGATTTCGCCAAATTCGCCAACAGTTGACAACTTTACTGTTTTTGACAGCTAGAAAAATTAAAATGTCAATTTTGCCATGTCTATGATGATAGACCTCGCTTACACTATCAGACTTTAAGCAAGAAAATTAAGGATGAGTATACAATGCAGAATAAGTCTATCTATTATATATGGGAGAAAAAGGCGCTTGATTTGAAAGTAATAATGTGATTAACGGAGATTACTTACTATACTATTCTCCTAGAGCACTGATTATAAATTTCTTTTATTGTTTCGTCACAATCATCGTTTTCTTTTATTATTATTAATTGCTAAGAGTGGCACTGAAGGGGGTCAATTGACTCTAAATTCTGGCCAGAAACGTTTTTATAAGCAGTTCCATTGTGCAATCTAAATATCTATTTTAATTTATTTTTATTTTTTCTTATTTGTATCGAGTAATGGCCAGGTTTTTTAGTGAAATACCCCTATTGTGAATTTGTGCTCTATTCTGACAGTTTAAAAGCAGTTCCAATGTGCTCTCCCTACCACCTTATGTTGAGAATACTAATCTTATATGAATAGATAATTTAAATTTGGGCGATATTTTAGGTTTAAAATAGTATGAAAGCACCCCCCCCCCTCCGCAAGATAAAGGTGATCCATTGTAATTACTGTCGACGTCGTAAAAAAAAGTTAAGTTAAATATCAGTCATCACCATCACAAACACCACCATGTAATTTTCCACTTTTATTAAAAACTTCAGAATCGAAATGGCATTTCATGGCTTGCTTACCACAGTCACACTTTTTACACGCATTCGTTTTATTTTCAACAGCTGGCTTCCAAGGTAAATCATTGAACATATCGTCACAATGTTTGCAATTTATCCCCGACGTATTATGAGCGCACTTGCAGCGACCGTGAACCATGTTACCATTTGAGCCGATATCCGAAAACGGTATACATCTTGCTGCATGCCCATTACAGAAACAAGAACCAAGAACAGTCATTTTTTTGATGGCATAGTAATATTTATCTCCAGTTATCGCTTTATTTTCACTGTTGTTTAATATTTTACCGTTTGAATCAAAAGTGTGAAGTTGTGCAAAGTTGATCCGAAGGTTAGTAGCGCGAAACAAATTCTTTGATTCCTTGGAAGACAGACTGACATTGAGAGGCGAAAATCTAAAGTTAACTGTCCCGTCACTTAATGCTATGGCCCCACAAACAGCTTCTGTCAATATGCTTGTTGACTCCCGAACTCCAGGGAAAGATTGACTACAGTTGTATGCAAAATAACGATGTACACGCCATGTTTTTCCTAAATCGGTTGATGTCTCTACTAACATGGCTTTTGGTAAATATGATTTGAACTGTATCATTAACTGCTTAAGATGGAATTCTACTTCCAAATCCAACTGGATGGAAACATTATCTTTGCCATTCTCGGATTGCCACCACGATTCGCCACGAGTTCCGGAATATTTAGAAATAACGTTGTGTATTCTATGGTTTAATTTAAAATCATTGATAGTATCGTTACTGGAGTCACACCAGAAGCAGGTTTCCCTTTTTGTAACTTCACAGTACTTATCGCGTTTGTTTGTTCCACATGTTGACGTAGCAGAAATATGGTTTTCACGACCGATGAGGATATCCCCGGAGGTAGGAAAACAGGAGCCGAGATCGCAACTACGGTCTATTCTTAAAAGAGCGCGTTGACGCTCTCGTGAAAGGTCGTTTATTTCGCGCGTGGCAGCGAGAACACAAAAGATTAAATTTAAAATAAATCGTGTAATCATTTTATAAGTAAATTTTGACAATGTTGATATCTAATTCGGTCTCACAGCTTTCACTGAACTTCTGCCAAGTGGTCCTTTTTATGTATCTTGAATGTGTAGGTATATATATACCTACATAGTGTATATTATAGGCAGGTATCTAATACTCTAGGATAATTTGTACAATAGGAATTTCCTTTGATGATATATACGGTCGAGCTGCCAGTTAAAAGTAAGTACTAGTAATAGTAGTTTCCTTAAGATAATCTCGTTATCTCATTTCACGGCTCAGTGCAGAAGGAAATTGGTTTTGAGAATGTACAAGTCGTTTTTGTAAGTTGCACGAAATCGCAATAATAAGAATATCTGATAATATGGTTAATGCTACATATTTACATAACAATGATAAATTTCCAGGATGTCATTGGGATGACATGACATAAAGCGACTATGGTAAAGTTGGTAAACTATGACAACGGACTCCAATGCCCACACTGCCGTACCAAATTAAAGTGTAAAAAAAATCAAAATGATATACACGGCTTTAAAAAAACATTTGAATTTGTCTTTGACCATTACTGTCAAATGGTCATGCGACAGTGTCATGTGTCATCAGTGTCAGTGTCAATCGTGCGCGGTGGCGAACAGAACAGTGTTTCACGATTTGTGTTAATTTTTCTTCTTTAAATTAATATCTTGTTCACAATTTACCTATTCAAAGCTTATTGTTTTTTCATCTCTTAAATACAAAATGATTCTCAATGATATATCTAACATGGTAAGCGCTATTTAATACTAAACCAAATATTTTAAATGCTTGTTTTTGGTGTTTTTTTAGGTTTACGATATAGTCAAGGCTATCAAACCGATAATATTATACTTCGGGTTACATCCGAGAATATTATTATATGTACACTTTTTAAATTAATTGAAATTATGATTATGTATCACTTTTGAAGTTACCTTACATTAAACCATTTAAACATATAATTAATTTATTTGCAGGCCGGCTGGTGGACGGTCCTGATCGCGCTCAAAATACTCCTAGCATCCACATACTTCTTCTTTGCTAAAAAACCAAAAAAGTACTCTCCACACACTGATGCTCTAGCAACCGGCAACTACACACCATGGAAGACTGTACCATTGGTGGAACATGACGTGACAGTCGAAGAGTCCCCAATCATGGGCAAAATCGATGATAACTGTTTAAACGTTGGTGCTACAAGCTTCCTATGCTTTGATAAGGAGGAATCAATAATGGAAAGCGCAATAAAATGTTTGCACAAGTATGGAGTGGGATCTTGTGGTCCGAGAGGCTTCTACGGTACAATTGACGTGCATTTAGAGCTGGAAGAGAGACTAGCCAAGTTCCTGGAAGTGGAAGAGACATGTGTGTATTCATATGGATTCTCTACAATAGCTAGTGCTATACCTGCTTATGCTAAAAAACAGGATATTATTTTTGCGTAAGTTTTTCCTGTATAACTTTTATGTATACAAATTTGGACCCTTTATTAGTCATCTGTGATCCAATTAAACTCTTGTCAACACAGAACTGACTAAGTGACCACAACGTTTAAAAACTTTAAAATATATTCTATATTCAAAAGGTAAGACAGAATCTTTAGTATCATTTCTGATCTGCATGCCAAGACAAGGCAATTTATATACTTCTAAACTCATGTGACCTTTCAACCTAAAGGTATTTTTAAGGTTGTGTACCAAAAAGGTACAAAAAAAACACTCATTGTGTTTTATATAAACATTGTAAACCCTTACGGTCTCTCTGACTGACTGTCTGTCAGATTAATAATATAGTCTCCAGAACTACTAATGATTAAATTAATTTGGAATTTGTAATAATTGATTTGGAATTTGAATTTATTTATAATCGGCATGGGTTAATTTTGACCATAATGGTGTATTAAGTTCTGCATTATTGTTACATGTATACTATGAGTTTCGTTTTTATTTTCAATTCTAAGACACCTTCAAAATTCTTTCTAAAATATCCAAGTTTAGCAAAATTGTATTTACATATCTATACTTATTTTCTATCTCTCTTTTCAGTGATGAAAAAGTCTGGTTTGCAATACAGAAAGGTTTTGATGCAGCCCGTAGCACCATTCGCTACTACAAACACAACGACATGCAAGATTTAAAAGCGCTGCTAACGGATGCTAAAGAGAAGAAGCAGCTGAGTGCTCGGAGACGAGCGTTCCTAGTGACGGAGGCTGTGTTCTTTAATACCGGAGAAATGTGCCCTCTTCGGGAAGTTGTTGCTCTCGCCCGGAAGTTCAAATTGAGGATTATTTTGGATGAGAGTTTGAGTATTGGGGTATGTAATATATTTACCAATTAACCATTCCTATTCAGACCCCTTTTATGTACAGTTGTACACCGTGTTTTTTTGTTTTCCGTTAAATTCGACATGCAGTTAGGTTCATCATCAGGAATCACACTGTTTAAAAAAATTTTTTTTTCGTTTCCATACATAATAAATGGATTAAGTAGTGTGAAAGGACCTTAATCATAACATCAAAGTCATTGTCAAGTGTTTGACGGCACATGTCAAAACAAATAACATTAGGAAGTGGTAAGGGATGCCACACACGTTTGCAGTTTTTTTTTTAATAATTAGAGAATTTTTAAGAATACGATAACCGTAAGAGTTAAGAGGCTAGTTTCTTAGAGATATTGGTTGTATTTGAACTAAAGAATCTTCCCTTAAAGTTAGCGGAATTCCGTAAGAATAGGGTGTATTGTATATTAAATTTATGTAACATATCATAAGATCTCTATAGTATGAACTTATGATATGACTGATATGAGTGTACATAAAATGATTGGCCTATATTAAGAAAATTAAATCTACATCTGCTAGTAAATCGTAACTTTTACTTTACGATATATTGACCTACTAACAGAATTCATCATTTGGTGAACCTTTTTTCATCGGAATAAGGCCTATCTATGATTGTCTGTTTAGTTAATATAGGTACAGTCAAGGTACCTATTAAATATAAATATGAATAAAGCGCCAAAAATATGTATACACGACTTTAACCTCTTGCCGCCCAATGTATATTCAGATGTACATTGGGATTCAATGGAATTTTAACTTTCGTGTAAACAAATAAGGTGGCATTTATTTTGTTTCTAATATTTTATAAAAAATGCGAACAAATGAAACTCAACTCAATTCCAAGAACAATTATGATCAAAATTCCCTAGCAAAAAATGTTGTATGGTGGGCGTTACGACACATCTCGGACACTGGCGATCAAATATATGAAAGAGATGCGTTCTTAGCACACATTCTAAGCACGTGTAGGTGAACGCGTACCATGCTTGTATGAGTGAGATCTGACAGGTTGACTGTTCGCGTTTTTGACAGGCGGTAACTGTGAGGTAACCGAGAGGGGGTGGGCGGCGCTTTCAGCGGGGAGCGGGAGTGGCCATACTGTACGATAGTACTCTTTATTATACTGTGGTTACGAGGTCTATGGTTGTGTATACATATTTTTGTCGCTTCGTCTGCATCTATATTTAATAATACCTTGACCTTAATAATACCTTAACATCATGTTTCCTCATCATAATTAAAGCAAAGTACATGCATGAACAAGAGTTTATGTAGGTACTAATGTGTGCACTTGTGCAGCCTTCAAAGAAATTAATTCTAATTATAATTATTATGAATCAAGCTATTGTTTGTTAATATGTATGATTATGTGTAATAAAAATAATTAACCGACTTCAAAAAAAGGAGGTTCTCAATTCGACTGTTTTTTTTTTCTTCCATTGTCAATTCAGTAAACAACAGTCGAATTGAGAACCTCCTCCTTTTTTTGAAGTCGGTTAATTATTTATAAATAGGTAGGTATTTTAATCATTGTGTTAATAATACATACTAATATTATAAATGGCCTAAATGGGAAAGTGTATGTGTCTGTTTGTTTGTCCATCTTTCACGGTAAAACGGAGCGACGAAATAAATAAATAAAAATTGGGGGACACCTTACACAGATCAACCTAGCCCCAAACTAAGCAAAGCTTGTACTATGGGTGCTAGGCGACGATATACTTACTTTTATAGATAAATACATAGAAAACATCCATGACTCAGGAACAAATATTTGTGCTCATCACAAAAATAAATGCCCTTACTGGGTTTAGAACCCGGGACCGCGGCTTAGCAGGCAGGGTTACTACGCGCTAGGCCAGACCGGTCGTGAAGAGACGTGATTTCTTAAGTGGAGATAGTTGAAGGGAGGGATGGAGAGTGACATTAACCCCCCACTTCCCTAAAATGGGGGGTGGAAGTTTGTATGGAGCATTACGCAATCTTTAAATTTAACTCGAGCGAAGCCGCGGGCAAAAGGTAGTACACTATACTTCCCTCTTAAAATGTTTTACGTGTGTGAAGTCTGTACAAACATGTTTGTGAAAGGGGAAAAATCAGCGATTGTGAATATAATTGAAAAAATACAATAGAACGCAAAGTTTTTGACTTATTTGCTTAGGAAGGTATTCTGATTTTGGTTTAATCTCTATTTGTGTCTCACATTTTGTTTAACCCTTTTTCGCCAATCTAGAAATTTAAATTTATTCTAAATAGTGATGTTTTTGGAAAAGTGCAATCTAATTTGAACCCTGAATTTCAGTGTTTATAGTGTAAATAGTTGACACGTGTGTGGTCAATGAAACGTATGCCTGGAAAAGGGAATCAAAAAGGGACGCAATGCACACGGTATTGGACAATTGGAACACCACTAATACCTACCACTCTTAATTATGTGATGACCCTGTTCATCTAAAATCAATTTGTACTGTCATATTTGGACGAGATGGAACGTTTTTTCGCCTCGATAATTTGTTAGGCAACCAACTGCTAGAATGCCCACTAACTAAAGTTTCTGTTTGATCCAATGGTCAACTGGTAGAGAATACCTTAAGGCATTAAGTCCGCCATTTGTACAATTTTATGTCGTGCAGTCGTCCTTGGAGTTTTAAGCACATTTTTAGAATTTGCTACTGGCCCCGCGCTAGCTTAATCCGGCACTGTGGGCGCGCTGTTGTTTCAAGCTATTCACACAGCGATAAAAGCATGCGAGAAAAAGAATATAAATATATAGAGAAAAATAAGTTGCATGCTTACGACACTGCGTCTGCGTCTATCTCATAATTCTCATAAAACAACCGCGCCCTGAACGCTATTACGCTATAGAAATTAAACTTTCGTGAGATAATTTTAAAAGCACGATTCTGCTCACGTTTATTAGTAGTTTTAATTTTATTTCTCTTACTCAGGTACTAGGCAAAAACGGCCGCGGTCTGACCGAGCACCTCAACGTGCCTCGTGATGAGGTGGACCTCATTGTCGGGTCTCTAGAGCACTCGTTCGCCAGCGTTGGAGGCTTTTGTGCCGGCTCTCATTTTATTGTGGAGCATCAGCGACTCTCCGGGCTTGGTAAGTATATACCTAAAGACCTGAAGTAGAAACATTCATAACAAACATGTTAAGTCCCACATTAACGGTACGATTTATCGCTTCGATCGATCGGACAGATATCGTGACCGATCGGTCGCATCGAAAGCGCCAGCCATTCACGAGGCGATCGATCGTTTACGATACCGTAAACCTGGCCGAAATGAGGGATCGAAATCGAAACTCATATTGGCGCAATAGAGATTGCTTAGCGACGAAATTGATGTTATCTTAAGCGTTTGTGCTCTAAAAAAACATCGATGTTATAGTAAGCGTTTGTGCGAAAGCGCTGGTGGCCTAGCGGCAAGTACGTCCGATTTTCGTTCCGGAGATGGCGGATTCGAACCCCGGCTCGCACCAATGAGTTTTTCGGAATTTATATGCGAAATGTGCATAAAAATGGACCATATCCTTCTTCGATAAGGATCTATAACAAATTACCGAACTGCATAAAATCTGAGCCTAACTACAATAAATTAATTATACGACTGTTAAAACATTTCCTTGTCGAAAAAGCCTTTTACACCGTCACGGAATATCTACAATATGATGACATCCAGGATATTTAAATCAATACTTATAACATAATACCGTCACCTCTCTAAATAATTATATATTATATTATAAACAATGAATGTAATGATGAACGAACTAAATGTAATTAAATTATTTATCAATTATTTATTAAGGCTAAATTGAATTGTACATACATACATACATACATACAATCACGCCTGTATCCCATAAAGGGGTAGGCAGAGCACATGAAACTACTAAAGCTTCAGGGCCACTCTTGGCAAATAAGGGGTTAAAAGAAAAACGAAACTGTGGCATTGCAGTGACAGGTTGCCAGCCTCTCGCCTACACCACAATTTAACCCATATCCCATAGTCGCCTTCTACGACACCCACGGGAAGAAAGGGGGTGGTGAAATTCTTAACCCGTCACCACACAGGACAAATAAATTAAATTATTAATAAATTGAATTGTATTCTTTACTAACTTAAAATTAACTTTAACTGAAATGACATTCGTTGTGTAGAAATATTAACTTTAAATCTAGTTTTAGATCTTAGCTTTAGATATATTGCAATACCCTCACAGGGTGTGTTGAAACTATTCACATGTATACTTATTAAGACCTTTGTAACACACATTGCAAAATAAATGAAATGAAATGTCATTTGATATTTACCAGTCGCTTTTCGGTGAAGGAAAACATCGTGAGGAAACCGGACTAATTCCAATAAGGTCTAGTTTACCCTTTGGGTTGAAAGGTCAGATGGCAGTCGCTTTCGTAAAAACTAGTGCCTACGCCAAATCTTGGGATTAGTTGTCAAAGCGGACCCCACGCTGCCATGAGCCGTGGCAAATGCCGGGATAACGCAAGGAGGAGGATGATGACCGCAAGCGTTTGTGCATTTGGCTGCGTACCCTGAAGTAGAAAACATAATATTATAGTTGTGTTCAAAGATTTTTGTTCGCATAAGGTAATTGAACACCATAGTGAAGTGAAACTTTCGTTTGTTCCTTTTCAAGATGTTTTTCTGGTAGCCAGCTATACAGTTGGGCAGGGTGCTCACCAGTCAAATACACAAATAAACAATGTCAACACTCACCAGAAAAAAAAAACACATTTAAATGATTTACGTCAAAGCGATTTCTTTGTCTGAGTTTTTTTTTTTTTTAATAAATATTGTGTTTCTCTCTAATTTAGTTTCTAATTGCAAAAATATTTAGAAATGTATCACAATGAAATACTGCCTTCTCTGATCAACATAGGATTTCGACCCAAAATTTTGCATTGCTGATGGTCGAGCATGCTTACAATCCATACTTCCATACTAATATTATAAATGGGAAAGTGTGTGTGTCTGTTTGTTTGTCCGTCTTTCACGGCAAAACGGAGCGACGAATTGACGTGATATTTTAAGTGGATATAGTTGAAGGGATGGAGAGTGACATAGGCTACTTTTTGTCTCTTTCTAACGCGAGCGAAGCCGCGGGCAAAAGCTATTAGTTACAAATAAATCTTATACTTTTAAACGAGCAATTCTTGTATATTTATTTATTTATTTATATATACCGACGATCTCGGAAACCGCTCTAACGATTTCGCTGAAATTTGTTATGTGGGGGTTTTCGGGGGTAAAAAATCGATCTAGCGTAGCCTTAGATCCCGGAAAACCCGAATTTTCGAGTTTTCATGAGTTTTTCTTTCGCGTTAGTAAACGTAAAATATGGTCGTTAATTTCGCCGCGCGCGCATCGATTCCGATTAGCTTAGTCGTACGAGGTCGGTCTAATGTACCTACGCAGATAGATCGTAGGTGTCAGGGTTTCGAATTCCGGCCAGAAATTAAGTTTTTTTTGCCTTTTTTTTGTTTTTGTATTTATAAGAGTTTTTTTTTATCTAAAGACGTGATATATTAAAATAGAACCGAGCGAAGCTCGGTCGCCCAGATATTACTGACTGTTTGGCCTTTTCAATGAAATGTTTCTAACAATAACTCTTTAATGTGTTTATTTTACCCAAAACGCCGACGACAGGGTCGAGTGAAAAGAGCGAGGGGAGGCAAATGCCTATACATAAAGCAATGGAACACTAAAATAGGCAAATAAAAAAATCGTTGTAATATATTCCAGGTTACTGCTTTAGTGCCTCCCTGCCGCCGATGTTGACGCAGGCCGCCATCTCCGGACTCGACATTTTGGAAGCCAGGCCCGAGATCCTCGCGGAACTTGAGGAGAGCTCCAAGAAAGTTGACAAGTTAGTAACAAATGTAACAATCATTTGACTTTATCTTCATACATCGGGGTTTTCGGAGCGGGAACGTTTGACATTAGCCAAAAAGTAGGTATTTACTTACTTAATAAAAACAGATCGTACTCTAGCAGGTTTCTACCGAATGAATTATTGATTGAATAATAAATAAAGATTAATCATACATATAGGTACATATTTTATAATGGCCATTCATTATCAACCTCTTCAGTTAAGTCTATTCATTTATAAATAAGAAAATTCTTCATAGTTTGTTCTGAAAATCGTGTCAACTATTAAATTTACAGCAGGTAATTAATTAAAGTTGTTTTTTTTGTTATCTTATAAGCAGCGATCGGATTTTTGTGCGTCATCTCATACTAAAAGTCATTAAAATGACGTAAGTCACTAACAATGTCGCAAATCCGTCCGATCTCTGCTTAAAAGTTATAAGACTTTTACGGAAATTAAAATAAAACTTTGTCACAGATTGTATACAACTCGCAGAGAGGTAATTATTCATTAGGCATAATATGATATTTTCTTAGACTAACATATCTGTTTATCTCTACTCTTTCTCAAACCATTCCCGCTCCGAAAACCCCGATGTATGCTTATCTTCTATCATAGAACAGCAAAGCAATTTCATGCCTGCCGCCCCTAATGAAATTACCTGTACATTTGGTATACTCTTGGGTCGACACGTTCGTTTTTCGTCACGATCCCAAATTTGTCCGATTCTGCTTTCGTCAGTCATTCTTCATTCGTCAACTTAGACTGCAGTCATTATCGTCTTTGACCATAATGAGTTGTTGACCTTTTTCTTATTTCGACTCAATTGTTTTTCGTCATTTCGTATTTGGTCATATTCTAAGTTTGTACCGACCTAAGACTACGAAAAAACACGAAAAACATAGATTTAACAGCGAACATGACGAAAGAAGGTTATGACGAGTAAAAAACGAGACGGATTAAGATAGAGATGAACAACGAAATTGACCGTAGTTGAGAAAGACCATCGACGACCGTGACGAATAAAGAATGGCTGACGAAAGCAGAATTTGACAAATTTAGGAACGTGACGAAAAACGATCGTGTCGATCCAAGAGTATACCGTACATTTGTACAGTCAGCTACAGAGAAGACCGCATAGAACTTTTTAGGGTTTTATTCATTTATTTAAAGGTACACATACAATTTACAATTTGAAAGTTTACTCTCCAAACTGCTCATGCAGTTTGTTGGCGAGACAGCGCTCATTTTTAGGGTTCCGTAGTCAACTAGGAACCCTTATAGTTTCGCCATGTCTGTCTGTCCGTCCGTCCGTCCGTCCGTCCGCCGATAATCTCAGTAACCGTTAGCACTAGAATGCTGAAATTTGGTACCAATATGTATATCAATCACGCCAACAAAGTGCAAAAATAAAAAATGGAAAAAATGTTTTATTAGGGTACCCCCCTACATGTAAAGTGGGGCTGATATTTTTTTTCATTCCAACCCCAACGTGTGATATATTGTTGGACAGGTATTTAAAAATGAATAAGGGTTTACTAAGATCGTTTTTTGATAATATTAATATTTTCGGAAATAATCGCTCCTAAAGGAAAAAAAGTGCGTCCCCCCCCTCTAACTTTTGAACCATATGTTTAAAAAATATGAAAAAAAACACAAAAGTAGAACTTTATAAAGACTTTCTAGGAAAATTGTTTTGAACTTGATAGGTTCAGTAGTTTTTGAGAAAAATACGAAAACTACGGAAACACTACGAAAAACTACGGAACCCTACACTCTGACAGCCGATTTACGTATAAGTACTACAGTGATGAAATTTGATGGGAATATGTGTTGTATGAACCGACACGCTCTTGTAAAAAAAAGAATTGGGGGTGGGGCCCCCATACATGTAACTGAGGGATGAAAATTTTTTTTCGATGTACATACCCGTGTGGGGTATCAATGGAAAGGTCTTTTGATATAAAGTTTTCAAAAACATTTTTCTTAAAGTGCAATGCGCCGTACTTAAAAAAAATAGAGGTGATGCATGTTGCTATTGTTTGTCTTTGTATGAAAAGGTTCTAATCGAATAGTACTTGCCGACAGTACTTACACCGCGTTTGCAGTTCAACTTTTAACCGACATCAAGATCGGACAGCGTAAAATTGCTCATAAATTAAAGATATTGAATGAATGAATAGAAATTCAACTGGCAACAATAGGTAACGCGCCCTATATGTTTGTGTTGATATATTTTTGAGCTCCTTGATCGTTTCGATTGAACCCTCACAAATAAAGTTCGAAATCATAAAAACTTACTTAGTAGTCAATAAAAATGTAAACACTAAATGTAAAATGAAAGTACGCGTTATCAATGAGTCATGGTAATTCTGATAACGCTTGGAACGATTTCTAGGCCCATGATTCATGCTCTTGAGGCTTGACAATACGCCTCACAGACGGCCTATGATAACATTACTTAACTTTAAAACCTTTATCAAATATGATGATTAATTGAAAAAATTGATTTATGAAATATGAAGAAGAAGAAGAAGATCTTTGCTTATCTATCATACTTACTTGACCTTTCATGGTAATATCATATATCTGCGAGAGTTGATGAGTGAACGTCATATTTAATTTAGTATCGAATAGACACTTAATAACCTAACCACAAAATTAAAATTTTGAAAAAACCCCCGACCGCGACATAGTAGACCGATTTTCATGAAACATGCCTAGAGAACTCCGACTTACTCAGCTTTCAGACAAAAAAAAAACTTAAATCCAAATCGGTTCATCCGTTCGGTAGCAGACAGACAGACAGACAGACAGACATACAGACAGACACGTCAAACTTATAATATAACACCCCGTCGTTTTTGCGTCGGGGGTTAAAAAATCATTTGCACTGCCGAGGCTGATAAAATCGTTCTCAACTTTCTCTCTAATGTGGAATTTTTCCTTCCAGGGCGCTCTCAAACCTCAAACACTATACATTCCGCGGCCACGTCCTCTCTCCCATCAAGCACATCTACCTCAAAAAGGACCTCACGGACCGCCTCAAACACAGCTACCTCAAAAACATCGCTAACTACTGCCTCGGAAAAGGCGTGGCGCTGTCAGTAGCGGCGTACCTCAGGGATGTTGAGCACAGTTGTCCGGAGCCCTCAATAAGATTGGCGACGAGTAGAAAGCTGAACGATGAGAATATAAGTATGGTCTGCGAGTTGTTGGATGAAGCGTATGAGAAGGTTGGGCCACAGCCGGAGTTGTTGGCGTTGTAGTTTATTTGATGGGAAAAATCAGTCCGTTATACTTTGCTAAAAATAATTTTCTGGTATTTTATGACAGTTTAAAAACGATCTTGTAAACAAATTTGGAATAACCTTTGAGAAAAATATCGCTAACTACTGCCTGTGGATTTGATGGCATTGTAAGGTAAGTTTACTCAAAGGTAAAAATTATCAACATTTTTATATTAAAGGAAAAAATGGAAAAATTTACGCTTCCGGCGGGACTTGAACCCGCACCATTTTTGCAATCCGTGCAATGCGTGCGCCGGAAGCGTAAATTTTTCCATTTTTTCCTATAATATAAAAATGTTTAGAATCGTTAGCAGACGTTTCTGCTTAATAAAAATTAATTTAGTATGGGTTAGCACATTGTTACTGGTGAATTCTCAATATAACTTGAGACTCCAGTGCCGTTACAAGATGTAATAGTCTGTCGGTAGATGGCGCTAGACGTCACCCCAAGACGTGTGTACAAAAGGAAAGGCATGGAAAGATTTGCGAAGTCCGGCGTGGCTTCCGTAGCTCAATTGGTAAGAGCATTGCACGGATTGCAAAAATGGTGCGGGTTCAAGTCCCGCCGGAAGCGTAAATTTTTCCATTTTTTCCTTTAATATAAAAATGTTTAGAATCGTTAGCAGACGTTTCTGCTTAATAAAAATTAAGAATTATCAATTTTGCGAGGTTATGTCTTGTCATAGTACAATATCAAAAGTTTTGGGACTTGTAATCTTTTAAATAATCAATTAAAATTTGGTTTTGTACAGCTTCTTCACTTGAAAATGGGACCAACTGACCCCGTTTGTAAAAATCGGCCCATCCGTCTGTGAAAGGTCAAAGAACATGAAATCAATAATTAAAAATAAAAACAACGAATATCTTCTTAAAGTTGGCAATAAATGTCTCTTAGCAGTACAGCGCTAGCTATCCCTATCGCTCTACCGTATTGGCGCGACAGAGCCAGACTGCGTTTCGATCGGCGTCTACCGTCAATGATTGTCGTTCAGCTAGGCTGCCAGAGAGTTTACTCGCGTTCAAAAAACGGTCAAAATAAAAATAACACCCTTTTGCCAAGTTTTATAGATAATGGAGTAAGCTTCTAGAGTTAAAACCGAAGTACACCACTATTTTGACTCCGTTTATTTTTGTCATGAACTCTATCTTGTGACTACTAAGTTTAATCATCGAAATGTTTTTTTAATAATGATTTAATATCATGAAGTATTTCTCAACCACAGAGAACCTCCTATAGAGTGGCAGTCTTGTATATTTGGTTCGCGATACGAGTCACCAGTGTTTGGGGTGCGAGGAGCGGGCGGGGAATGTGTTAAGCGCGCTGTGATTGGCCGTTTCAAGGACGGCGGGCAGTCGCGCCAGATGAAAAGGGACAGAAGTATGACTGTCCCTCTACTGACGCGTAAGTGGCCAATGTAAGTTGACCTATGCCGGCTCTGAATAAATTATAAATATGACTTATTTGTGGAATGTAATGCCGTCTGTTTTTAAATTTGAGCTTCTTGTTACCTTTCCACACCATTTCACACTACAGGTGGACATCTTTAAGGCATCAAAATACCCTTTTCCAATTTTTTTGTGCGAAAAACACGCGCTGCTTTCGGGTCTGTTACTTGGTCGATACTGATCGGGCACGGCGAGCGCCCGCGCTTATATCAGTGCAAATACTAGGAAGGCTGGCCACCGCGAGTCGTCTTGTAATAGATGTCTATAGGGGTTGGTCTGTGTTCTCAACTAAGCACAGTATACAATGCATTTATTGACGTCGCAACTTAAATATTAATTAAACATAAAATAGTCTAACATATCAAAATAATATTATTCGTTATAATTATAATGTTGACACGAGCACCAAATGTTCCATGGTTAAAGTTATTACTTAAAACTGGTAAGTGAGAAGTGAACCAACTTTTAGAATAATAATTTTTATTTTCACTTTGGGTATTTAGAGGTATCATAAATTCACGTTTTTAATTGAATATCTAGTAATGACACCTACCCCATTTGAAAAATAGTATATCAGTCTAAAAGTTGATTTACCCAAGTAAGCGTTTAGTTGTTAATTATTATAAATATTATAATACATTAAATATTAAAGCACTACGTTCATTTGCACTATTATGACAATTTAATCGTTTTAAAAATACCGGTAATACAATTACCAGTATACCGGTATTGGTTAGTGTTATAACACATAAAGAATAGTTACATACGATAATTTGTTTTTAAAGGGGTTGGCAATCGTCAAAGTTTTTTGCAGAAGGTGTTTTTAAAATAAGTATTTAATGGCCGCTGTACACATATGGCCAACGGTTCCACCAGCCCTTTGTGAAACCCCTTGGCCAAGATAAGAGCCGCTGTTTACACATTTGCGAACCAGTCACTTGGCATTGGCTCTTCATGAAAGATGGAAGTGGAATGGAAAAGTCTAGGAAATTCTAGGTCATAGACGTTGTCAGAAAAATTTGATTAAAAAATAATAACCCCGTAGTAAAATTAAATTATTTGAAATATTAACATTTTTTTGAATATTCTGATAAGAACATTTATCTTTCTTAGGAAATACATTAAACATTTGCAAGGTTATTTTATTTCCTAAAATCTACACTATTATTGGCATAGATAAACTTATTATTTTCGTAAATATTTCACTACTGTCCTATCTGACGGCTGACGATCAACTGAATGAAGCGCCAACGTGTAAACGCAGTTGGCCATTGGCGCCAAGATCCTTTGATGTGTGGACAAAAAACCGACACCAATCGGTTGGCCGGCAAGCGCAAGCGCCAACTGCCAACTTACGGCCAAGTAGCCCTCTACACGCTTGGCCAAGGGGGTTGGTGAAACCGTTGGCCATATGTGTACAGGGGCCATAATACTACCTACATATTTGTTATACTGACAGGTAAATTATCGCCATCTGTAAAATACTTCGACCGACTAATTGTTGTATTTTATCGATAACTCGAGTATTTCTCAACAATATTATTCAGATATCCTTCAAGTTCACTTAACTAAGCTACATTTGTAAGATACGCAAAGTACATAGATCATGTGCCTTTACATATATTTAGCGATTACCAAAGCAATATTCTAAAACCAAAGTTCCGATACTGCCAACTCCTAAGTTGAGTGCTTACGTGTCGAAAATTATATGTGTATTTTCTTTTTTTTATAAGCTTTGTATTATTAGATGACATTTAGGAAATAAAACTGAAAAAAAATGTCTAAATTCCTGGTATTTATCATGCATTTAATTGTAGTAACGATGTACGCTATTATACCACGTTTTGTGGTATTTTAATTACTACTCTCATTCCAACTTATAAACACCTCAGAAATGTATAATTTATATAGTGTATAATTTGGAATATAATTGTATTTTTTAAATACTTTTAGTGCAGTTTTTACGTGTAAGTACTATTTGTCTCAAATATAATATATTTAGATATAAATCTTGTCACAATGAAGTATGTTAACAATAATTATGTTAAGGTGCTCAGTATTATAAAATCACTACTTAAAATCTGGCGTACATATTACATTTCATTTCATTGCTGAAAATGAAATAAGCGTACCTATTGTGTAGAAGTGTAATATTTATGCCAGATAAAAAGAGCGCAAAACGGCCTAAATATTATAACAATGTTAAAATTGATTGTTCGAAATGCGTTATGTAGATCATCATAATAAGATTAATAAGTACATTATTGCACATCGCTTGTTATATTATTTTTTAATAAATGCATATCTATTTTCTAAGTGTTCTTATTACTAAATAATCTTTAATTCTATTGAACACTGGTGCTGGTGGAATTGAACACTCTGTATATATGTAATATCAGTACCAATCCGATTAATGTTGTTGAAGAATTTACGATATGACAAGTAAAGGCTCGGTTATTTAACGGAGAAAAACTTACAGTTCTTTGTTTGTGTAATAAATACCTATTATATTTTAATTTAGGTAATTGACAGTACATTGCACATGTATTAATGTTACCAGTTTGATATTTTTTTTGCTTTTATAATATTTTTGAATACTTTTCAAATACTAAATTATATAGGTTTTAACGGTTTTGTGTATGAAAAGAAAATTACCGGTATTCAGAAGAAAATATGAAAAATATAAAGTAACTCAATTTGAGCTTAAATAAAACAATATTCTAATTCTAGCTTAATCTAATTAATAACCTAGTATATTAAAGATAAGGGAAAAAAGTTGTTAACCAATGTTAACAAGTTTATTTTCTTTTAAATAATTTTATTCTTATAGTACCTAATATGAATATAAAGATAAAAAAACATTTATTCATGACGATTACATAACATGTACGGACATGTACAACATCAGACATAAAACAGCGAAGAACGAAATAACATAAAAGTGTTCATCAATATCATGGTACCTACCTACCTCTACACATTCATACCAACACACTACCGGTAACAGTATACCGGTTATTCCGGTACTAACTCATCGCTCATACGACAATAGCCAACATTCCTCTTGAATTCCGTTTCATCAGGGCCATGGATCGGTTTCCGTATCTCGATGAGACGCCGATCCGTCTCTAAAGCTTGGTTCTTGTACTGCAAATCCTTGGTTACGCGTTGGTGGTGATTGTACATACCGTGGTATGTTGTTCTGAGTAAAGACATTAAATCGTAACACAATTTTTGTGTCAAAAGAAAAATTAACCGGTATAGCTAGATAAATTAATTTAAATGGCACCGTACCGGTACCGGTATAAAGTAAAGTTTTAAACAGTCGACGTTATGAAAATGTTATTACTTAGTACGAGTATAATAACTTGATTGATGGTTTACATAACTAACATATAGATTTACTTTAAGATGACATTATGATAAGGTATTGTATTGGTAGGACTAGGACAGTACTTACAGAGCATCTTCCAATTTTTTCTCCAACATATTGTAACTCATGTGGACTCGTTCATACTCCTCCGTCAGCCCACGCATGGGGATATCCTAGAAATTCGACTTATTTGAAACGCGTTTTTCGACTTTGCATTATTTTCGGTACCGGTATCGGATACCGGTATTTGTGTAGGCATGGAATAACTACCGGTGCCGATATAAGAATTAGTCGTAAACGAATACACTGTATGTGGATGTGGCTTTCCATCATGAAGTGAATTTATGTTTTGAGTAGAATTGAATAAAGACGTTTATGTCAGATATCCATATAAATTCTGATAAAAAAAGGTGCGTTTACTAACATACTTAAATTATAGACCCTTTTCTAATGAAAAACCACATGCTAATTTATGATAACAACTCATAGTTTTCTCATAACCAAGAAATTACCTGAACTCTCTCTAACACGGGTCTCTTTAATCTCATCTCCAGTCTCGTCTCTACCAGCTTGGTAGGATTGATTTTATCTGCCACGGCAGCGCGGAGGGACTCAATCTCACGGTCCAATTTTGCTAAGTTGCTTTCCAGCTGGACATAGTCATAAAAAGGAAAAGTTAAAAGTAAAATGTCCAAGTTTATAGATTAAATTTTTACCAATGTGTGAATTTCAAACTTGTTTACCTTGTATTTCTGCCATTCCATTTCATTTCTTGCTCTCTGCTGGTCGTAAACGCGTCTACGCATTATCATCTCCACTTCTTGGGACTAGAATGAATGTATGAGAATAGTTACACTCGTTAGTTTAAGGTAATTAAATTCACTTACATTGCACGGCTTACCTAAAGAAAAATAAATGTTGGAGACGGTAAAGTAAAGATCTTAAATAAATATTATAGGACATTTTTACACAGATTGACTGAGTCCCACGGTAAGCTCAAGAGGCTTATTTTGTGGGTACTCAGACAACGATATACATATACATAGAAAACATCCATGACTCAGGAACAAATATCTGTGCTCATCACACAAATTAATGCAATTGCCGGTGTTAAAGATAATAGAAACATTACGTGAAATGTTTACAGTGCCTGTAAAACTATTGCCACTATTGGTTGCTAGAATCAAAAATGGTTTTCATGTACCGACAGTCCGACACCCACACTAAGGTAAAGCACGATGAAGCATTTACCGGTGCTATACTGTTGTTGCGTAGATCCATTTGTTTGAGAAGATTAACTGACCTGAGCGTACATCTGATTGTGCGCCTGTTCTCTGCTTTTAAACATGGTTGCTCGTAGAGCTTTTGACTCTGCCATCAACTGCTCGGCTATTTGAATTGTGTTCTCTATGCAATTCACGTAACTCTCTTCTGTCATTGACCTGCGAAATCATGATTAATTTTTTAATTTAAGTACAACATTTCCTCCGGTTTCACTTCGAACACCGGTACATACCGGTAATAAATAGATCAAGAATAAATGTTTTGGAATGAAATAGCGGTATCAACTCAAATACCGGTAAACATACCGGTTTCATCTGTGATATCGGTAATATAACAGTTTCATCGGTAATATCGGTATCTACGAATACTAATACTTACTCAGCCGGTATTCTAGTGGGCTCCAACTTAAATGATATATCAGAACTGTTTCTATCTAAATGTTTGACATGGTTCTCCAAATCTAGTGTTTCCTCTTTATTCTTGATTTCTCGTTCTAAACGGCACAGGACGTTGTTTAGTTCATTTAGCTTTTCCCACCCCATATGACAAACGTCTGTCAGGGTGCGCTTGCTGTTCTCGATTATGTGCAGTTCCTGGAAATTGTACCAGTTTGTTTATTTACCAGTTTGTATCCACGTTTTTGATTATTTTCTGGTAATAATGGTTTATGGTAATTTTCAAAACCGGTATACAGGTAATCTTTAAACCCGGTATCGGTAATAAAATTCATCAAAGAGTTGATAAAAGTGTCCCTTGTTTTTTTTTCTTGAATATTTTCTTCTTTTTCACACTTTCATCAGATATCTTTCTATCTCTGATAGCTAGCTAATATACTTACCTTATTAAGTTCCTCCCCTAACTGGTCCCTGGTAAGCTCCGGCGGCACCCTCTGGTCCCTATTCGACAAGCACTGCGAGGACACCATCAGCGGGACCTGCAGGGACTCCAGATGTAGCTCCGTGGCGTTCTTCTCCTCACGCAGAGCGCGGATTTCGTCGCGCACCATCTCGCTCGTGAAACGCTGCTTCTCACGGAACGAGTCTACGAGGAATATTCTAGAAAAAAAGGTTTATCTATGGCGAGTGGTGAAGATAATAGTATAGCCAGATTAGCCAGTATAGGTCTTGTATAGGTTAACTGGAAGACATCCCACTCTTACCTCTTAGGCACTTGTCCCACCGCGAGCTAGTAAACTATGAGCTATCGGCTATAAAAACCATAAAAACGAACAGAAGATAACACTCCCGCGTAAATAAAAGAGACACGGCGATGTTTATAGTTACTCGCCCAGCGGTGAGCTATCAATATCGCCGTTTTGTTCGTTTTTATAATAGCTCATAGCTTACTAGCTCGCGTTGGGACCAGTGCCTTAAGGATAAATGTATGTATAACTTTAGGTGTAGGTATTTAGGGGGTATGTAATTATGTATGGCAGACGAATCGTCTGATAGTAAGCTAAAAAGTTGTTTGTTTGGAGCTATTTGGAATTACTCGAATGGACCTTACAATGTAGGACTGTATTAGGTATCAATCAATACTAATATTATAAATGGGAAAGTGTGTGTGTCTGTTTGTTTCTCCGTCTTTCAGGGCAAAACGGAGCGACGAATGAACGTTATTTTTTATGTGGAGATAGTTGAAGGGATGGAGGATGGAGAGTGACATAGGCTACTTTTTGTCTCTTTCTAATGGCCCCTGTACACACATGGCCAACGGTTCCACCAGCCCTTTGTGAAACCCCTTGGCCAAGATAAGAGCCGCTGTTTACACATTGGCGAACCAATCACTTGGCATTGGCTCTTCATGAAAGATGGACGTGGAATGAAAAAATCTAGGAAATTCTTGGTCATATGGCCGCTGTACACACATGGCCAACAGTTCCACCAACCCCCTTGGCCATGTGTGTAGAGGGCTACTTGGCCGTAAGTTGGCAGTTGGCGCTTGCGCTTGCCGGCCAACCGATTCGTGTCGGTTTTTTGTCCACACATCAAAGGATCTTGGCGCCAATGGCCAACTGCGTTTACACGTTGGCGCTTCATTCAGTTGGTCGTCAGCCGTCAGAGAGGACAGTAGTGATATATTTACGAAAATAATAAGTTTATCTATGCCAATAATAGTGTAGATTTTAGGAAATAAAATAACCTTGCAAATGTTTAATGTATTTCCTAAAAAAGATAAATGTTCTTATCAGAATATTCAAAAAATTGTTAATATTGCAAATAATTTAATTTTACTACGGGGTTATTATTTTTTAATATTTTTTTTCTGACAACGTCTATGACCAAGAATTTCCTAGATTTTTTCATTACACGTCCATCTTTCATGAAGAGCCAATGCCAAGTGATTGGTTCGCCAATGTGTAAACAGCGGCTCTTATCTTGGCCAAGGGGTTTCACAAAGGGCTGGTGGAACCGTTGGCCATGTGTGTACAGGGGCCAATAGACGTTGTCAGAAAAAAAATATTAAAAAATAATAACCCCGTAGTAAAATTAAATTATTTGCAATATTAACAATTTTTTGAATATTCTGATAAGAACATTTATCTTTTTTAGGAAATACATTAAACATTTGCAAGGTTATTTTATTTCCTAAAATCTACACTATTATTGGCATAGATAAACTTATTATTTTCGTAAATATATCACTACTGTCCTCTCTGACGGCTGACGACCAACTGAATGAAGCGCCAACGTGTAAACGCAGTTGGCCATTGGCGCCAAGATCCTTTGATGTGTGGACAAAAAACCGACACGAATCGGTTGGCCGGCAAGCGCAAGCGCCAACTGCCAACTTACGGCCAAGTAGCCCTCTACACACATGGCCAAGGGGGTTGGTGGAACTGTTGGCCATGTGTGTACAGCGGCCATAACGCGAGCGAAGCCGCGGGCGAAAGTTAGTATATGTATAACTTTGTTAAATTGTACAAGTGTAGTTAAATTAATTAATTGAATTCTGACTGTAAATACTTTACTTACCTATCCCTCAACAGTTCATTATTGACGTAGTTATCCCATCGCGTAGTGACCGAGGTTTCATTCCTCAACTGGTTGGCCCGGTTCCGCAACTCGTAGGACTCGAAACGTCGCACTCTAGCCTCGTTCTGCAGTCTTTGGATGTTCCTCGTCCAGTCTAGGACACTTAGACGAGGGTGGGGCTTTTCGAAAACTGGGATAGATGCATCCATGATGACGCGCGAATGTAACTAGGCGAGAGAGCGCTTGTGGGCATGGCATGTTTGATCAATAAGTAATTTGACATGGTTAGTGGCAGTAATATTTTTTAGATTTCATGTAACTTTAATTGCAAACAAATCATATTTAACAGTTAATCACGATAATTAATGAAATTAATAGAACGAACGAATTACCTATTGTTTGATTTTCCCGCTAAAAAAATCATAGACAATACAGAATGGCAATGGAATTCTTGTTCTGCCAGTGAAACTAAGAAAATAACAAAACAACCGTACTATTATAAACATAAGTATTATATTTCTTCTGATGTGTATTTTTTTATACAATTTTTCTTTTATTTGTTTTGAAGCTTTAATCCCGGTTTTCATATTAGAATAGTACAGCGATTGTTAACGTCAAGTCATAGAAAAAAAATAATTACTATTCAATTCAATATGGCGACCGGCTTCAAACGGCTTTGAAGCTAGCTTTTCTTTTTCGCCAATTTAGCTCAATTTTTCATTTAATTTTCTGATAATAGAGTGTAAGCCATCGTGAAATAAGCTAATCTGTTTTTAGTGTTTTATTGAAGAAGATTCCTCGGTATCTACAGCAAAATGTAAGTAGACGCTCGCATCAAACTTTCCTTTCGCGTCACAGTTTACCGTTTCTAATGAGCAATTTCGGTCCAGGTATGACGACAGGCGCGGGGGTGGTCGTGGCGGAGGCCGTGGTGGGGGCCGTGGCGGCGGCCGGGGCGGGCCTCGCAGCGGCGACAGGTCGGACGACCGCGGCGGCAGCAGGTTCGGCGGCCGCGACGGCGGCGGCAGGGGCGGCGGCCGCGGCGGCGGTCGCGGTGGCGGCTTCGGCGGCGGTCGCGGCGGAGGACGCGACGACTACCGTAGCAACTTTAAAAACGATCAACCCGGGGGCAATCTGCGTAAAATCCGCTGGGACACGGTCGAGTTGATTCCGTTCCAAAAAAACTTCTACGTTCCTTGCGACAGCGTCGCTCGCCGCACGCCGGCCGAGGTCGAGGCGTACCGGAGCCAGCATCAAATTACCGTAAAAGGCCGCGATGTGCCGAACCCTAGCATGTTTTTCGAAGAGGGTGGCTTCCCTGACTATGCTATGAAAGAGATTTTAAAGCAGGGATTCCCCAGTCCGACTCCTATTCAAGCCCAAGGCTGGCCGATCGCTTTATCGGGAAGAGATTTAGTCGGTATCGCTCAAACGGGCTCGGGGAAGACGCTAGCCTACATCTTACCTGCGATTGTGCATATCATTAATCAACCGAGGCTGCTGCGAGATGATGGCCCCATTGTCTTAGTATTGGCTCCCACTAGAGAGCTTGCTCAACAAATTCAACAGGTAAACGATAGTTTTTTCCATTTATGTTTGTGTCATGAGCTAGGTTTGACTAAGCCTGCCTTTTCACTTGTAAACCTGCCACATTTTAAAAACAAAAAATCCAATTTGTTAAATTGAGTATAAATTTTTGTAATAAATTCTTTTGTTTTTACGCAACTCCAGACTCTAGTTGCGATGAACGGGATACCAGCAGAAATGGATGATCCCAACACGGACACAAGAATTGTAAACTTTCAAAATATTAATAAGTAGCTTTAGCAGGCAGGCTATGTTCGAAAACCTCTAAATTTTGGCAATTAGTACCTACAAGAAACAATTTTTTTCTAAAGTATTTTTTCTAAATTAGAAATTATCTGAAGCTAGGTCAGGTTTCTGAACGTAACCTTTGTGTATTTAGTTTTTCAGCATTTTTTCACCTTTTATGTATTTCTAGTGCATTAGGATTGATTAGTAACTTCACCATTTAGTTAGCTTTATTTGTACACCAAATTATATTTAATCCATCAATCATGTTTGGGGATCTGATGCCAGCAGTGTAAGAACAGTTACTTGTGCACAAGGACAGGTTTCATGTATAGATAAACATTTTTATTGTTCTAATATTTTATATGTTCATTGTCAGAGACTAAGTGCCTATTATTCATGTAAATAAAACTATTTACTCAGCTGGCATCATTCAATCAACACTGGATCAATAAAGATTCATCCAGTGTATTGCTTCTGTTAAAAAAAACATGGCCTCTCAATGATAAAGAAAAAAACAATTCCTTATTTCATTTCTTAACAGATCAAACTGTTCACTGGCCAAGTTTTTTAAATACTAATAAACATTCTAATCAAGAAAATCTATTTTTAGTTATTTAGGAATCTTTGTTTTGAATGTTTATGAAAAGGACTGTCACTTTTTCATCATATTTCATGTTGTTGCTTCAGGACTTATACTCTTCTAAGCTCCAATATTAAGATACTAAAATAACAGTTTGATTTGACAATATAGCCAGTGTCTTAGTTTTCGTAGAAAAAAAAACAAAAACAATGGAATGATATTCCTGATTAATGGGATCATCCACATATTACGTCACACTAAATTTCAGGTTTTTGGACCCCTCCCCCCCCCCTATGTCACGCTTTTTTGTATCCCTTTAACAGGGATTGTCACATTTAGTATGACCCCTCCCCCCCCCCCTTACACTGTGACGTAATATATGGATGACGCCTTTGTCAGAATCTTTTGTTGGTGCCATTGACAAAGTCAGGATCTGATGATTTGTTTGGGACAAAGTCAAATTTGTGAAGCTCTTTTCCTTTCATTTAATAAAAAGAATGGGAGAGGCTATTGGAGAATTCAAGAACTAAATTGTGAGAAAAATAATCAAATAAGTATGTGAAATTGAACTGTTATTTTACTACCAAAAGGAAAAAAACAAGCAAAATTATTTTCTAACAGCATCGTCTTGTCTCTAGGTCGCCAATGACTTCGGTCAAAGTGTGGCGGTGCGTAACACGTGCATCTTTGGTGGGGCTCCGAAGGGGCCTCAGGGGCGCTGCCTGGAGCGAGGGGTGGAGATCATCATTGCTACTCCTGGCAGGCTCATTGACTTTTTGGAGAAGGGTAAGTGAAATATACAAAATATAACACTTTAAAAAATGAAATATTACAAAATTTTGCTCATTTTAATGCTCATAGTCGGGTTCACAGTCCACACAGAGCGATGCACGTCGCGAGGTAATGTGTTAGCGCGGCAAATGTCCAATGTAGACGTGCCGCGGCCGAGGCAAGTTTCCAAGGAGTGGAATTCCTCCAGCGGCTATATTTGCGAGCACATATAACCTGGCAACCTTCAAATCAAGGGTGAACAGGCATGTTCTGGGCAAGCTCACTCAATCGTAGGCACATTTTTGCCTTTGGCTAGACTGTGGGCAAGAGTAAGCCCATTTAAAAAAAAAAAAACGCACGTACACGAAACGTCTACACAACACGTTTGCCGCGCGACCTGCCTCGCTCTGTGTGGACCCATTCAGGCAAGCAACTTGATGGACGATACTGCAAGTCAATTGAAACTTGTAGGGGACATTCAGTCTGCATTGCTTCGTCGCTCCGTTTTGCCGTGAAAGACAAACAAACAGACACATACATTTTCCCATTTAGAATATTAGGATGGATGAAAGAAAAGTTTTCTATTTTTTGTGAATCAGCACCATGCTCGCATGGGATTTAGTTTCTGACCTCACTGACCCATTATCAAAATAAATTCTGTATATTGTGGGCTACAAAGTCCATATAACTTTATATTGTATCTTGCAGGTACTACGAACCTGAAGCGTTGTACATACTTGGTGCTGGACGAGGCTGACCGGATGTTGGACATGGGCTTCGAGCCCCAGATCAGAAAGATCATCGAGCAGATCAGACCGACAGACAGGTAAGTTATTGTAATAATTTCCTGTGAGTTTCCCAAAAAAAATGTGTACTATTTTGCCAACTTTTTGTTATTTATTTTTATTCTATTTCTATATTAAGATGTTTGTATCTAAAGGTGGTTTTCCACCGGGAGAGCGTGAATGGGCAGAGCGGAGAGGGAATTGAAATTTGTATGGCGAATTTTAAATTCTCGCCCAGCGCATCTTTGGTGGAAATAGTAAAGATTGACTTGGATGTGCGGGACTTTAATTGAGATATCTGTTAGTGTAAAAATGAACTGTATTGCTTCCGACTTAAAGTATAAATTAACTCTGATGTTAGTTTCCCACCGGCAGAGCGAGACGAAAAGTGGCTTAGCGTGGAGAGGAGTTGATTGACGTGGATGTGCGGGACGTGAATTGAAATATTAGTTAGTGTAAAAATTAACCGTATTGCTTTCTATTTAGAGTATAAATTAACTCGAAGGTGGTATTCTACCGGCAGAGGGCGACGAGACATGGCGAGGCGCTAATTTTCAAGCTTTTGACTTTACCCCTTTGCACCCCTTTTAGAAGGGTCAAATTTCTTTAGAAATCCTCCTGTGAAGTTTCGAATAAAATATTGAAGAGGATCTGCGAGACTTGAATTGAGATATTTATTAGTGTAGAAATGTACCGTATTGGTTTCGACATAGAGTATCGTATGAAACCTACAATCACACACAGGCACGCGCGAGCTCGCGCTATTAATGGCAATTTTTAGTGGAAAAGGGGGCGATTTCAATTCCCTCCCCGCTCTGCCCATTCACGCCCTGCCGGTGGAAAACCTACCGGTGATGTCGGAAACAGCTCTAACGATGTCGCTTAAATTTGTTATGTGGGGGTTTTCGTGGTGAAAAATCGATCTAGCTTAGTCTTAGGTCGCGGAAAAAGCGTATTTCCGAGATTTCATGCCTTTTTCTTTCACATTATTTGTATGGTATCATTATCCCGGCATTTGACGCAGCTCATGGGAGCCTGGGGTCTGCTGTAACAACGAATCTCATGATTTGGGCTAGGCACACTAGTTTTACGAAAGCGACTGCCATCTGACCTTCCAACCCAAAGAGTAACTAGGCCTTATTGGCATTAGTCCGGTTTCCTCACGATATTTTCCTTCATGATTTGTATGGTATATCAATCATCTCTAACCTAACCACAAAATTAAAATTTTGAAAAAACCCCTGACCGCGACATAGTGGACCGATTTTCATGAAACATGGCTAAGAACACTCCCGACTAACTCAGCTTTTAGACAAAAAAACTAAAACTAAATCCGTTCATCCGTTCGGCAGCTACGATGCCACACACTCACAGACAGACAGACAGACAGACACGTAAAACTTATAACACCCCGTCGTTTTTGCGTCGGGGTTAAAAAACACGATGTAATAAAGTAGAAGCAAAGCTCATTCGCTCAGGTACTGTTAAATTAAGTAACACTCTAGTCTAAATTATCCTCTTTCCCCAGGTTCTGATGTGGTCCGCAACCTGGCCCAAAGAAGTCCGGAACCTCGCCGAGGAGTTCCTCCATGACTACATCCAGATCAACATCGGCTCCCTTCAGCTCTCTGCCAATCACAACATTTTACAAATCGTGGATGTCTGCGAGGAATGGGAGAAGAATGACAAGCTGATTACTTTGCTTACTGAGATCTCATCGGAGGAGGAGACTAAGACTATCATTTTTGCAGAGACTAAGAGAAAGGTAAGATAACTAAGCAGCAAGAGTCCAATGTAACGGTCAACCAGGTATGATTGATATCTGTCCAGGACCTTAATGCTTTAGAAGGAACAGAAACATATTTATAAGACCTTGAATCTGTCAGGACATTGAAATAACTGTGTACAATATTAGATGAATCCACACAGAGTGAGCAACGTCTCGAAGCAATGTACTCGCGTGGCAAACGGCACATATAACGTGGCTTGGCCGAAATACACCTGCCTCACTGGAGGCACACCTCAGACAGTGGCGATCAAATATATTGAAGAGGTGCGTTCCTTCACACACAGTCTAAGCTCGTGTAGGTGAACGCGTACCATGCTTGTATGAGTGAGATATGATAGGTCGACTGGTCGCGTTCTTGACAGGCGGTAACTGTGTGTGAGTGAGGTAACCGGGAGCAGGAGTGGCCATACTGTACGATAGTACTCTTTATTATACTGTGCTGGAGGCAAGTTTAGATTATTGGCCGTATGCTGCGTGACAACATTGTCTCTATTTTCCCACTCTGAAAGTTATTTTAAATGTATTTTTTGGTAATAGGTTGACGAAATAACCAAGTCCATAAACCGCGCGGGCTGGCGCGCGCTCGCGATCCACGGCGACAAGAACCAGCAGGACCGCGACTACGTGCTGCAGCAGTTCCGGCAACACCCGCGCGGCGTGCTCGTCGCTACGGACGTCGCCGCCAGGGGGCTCGGTAAGGTTTCATGTACAGATATAGGAAGGAGATCTTCATGTCCAGTGAGCTGCGAGCATTGCATGGAGAAATTATGAATGAATTCATTGATAAATTCGCCATGCACTTTTGCAGCTCACTGTACATGTGTGAGTGAGACATAGGGGTGTCTCGATAGCGACTCGGAGCGGCGGATAGGGATAACCGTTGGTTTGGACCCGTTAAGTAAAATCGGCTTGAATCTGTCGCAGATTCGTCTTAGTAACGTCTGCACTGCACCAAAATTACTAATCAAATTAAATGCAGTTGGTGATGTTCTAACTTTAGAAACAAATTACTTGTTGCTAAAATACTAAAAAATAAATAAAAAATTAAATATGTAGACCAATAGACACATAAACCGTAACACTAATGAAAGGATAGAAAAAATATGTATCAAGTACAGAAAAATATCGATCTTGAAAACTTGTTAAAAAGATTTAATATGATGTTAATAGTTACTGAACACACCTGTTTGAAATGAGTTTGTATTTACTGGCACTTTATATATTGTATTTACTTTATTTTTGTGATCTTGCATTTAAGCAATGATGACACTGCAATGATGTGTACAGTGTTCATGCCAAAAATTCTTTTCATCTTAGGTCGTTACAATGTCTTATGTTCTACAATTAGAATTTGAAACATACTTTCCTTTTGTAATAGGTCAGGGCTTTCTGTCATTATTACCGATGATTCTACAGAAATCGTCAAAAAAGACGAAAAATTAAAACCACTAAAAGTGAACATTGGTCATTAAAATATCAGTGACCACTAAAGAATCTAAAATATTGACATTGCTCTGGTCTAAACTGCGTTCACGATTTGAATGCACCAATTTTATAAATGTATTTGCCCAGAAGTAGATCATCTTATGTTTGTGCCACCTAACAATGTCACATGTCAATGGGAAGCATGATTCGGGCGCCAACATAATTAAATATAAAAATCTGTCACTTTAAAAGTATGTCGTCATAGAAGCTTCCCTTCCAAGAAATTACAACACGGCGCGGAGCATTCGTGCTAACACGACTTTAAGAAACGTTAAACCACAAGTTTTCTGGAAAACTAATTGTAATTCCAGACTATATTTCTGCAGAAATAACAGAACAACTATTGACAATGCTTAGAAAATTCTCACTAGGAAAAACATAGAAGATTAAGTTCACAATCCAAATAAATTCAGGAGTTTAGGTCCAATGACGACCAACCAGGGCATAAAAAATGTGCTGGCGCCAAAACTCGTATGACGCTCCCTAAAGACTATTTTCACGGTGGTGATACTCCCGCCAAAAATACCTATAAAGCAAAGGCATCAAACAGAAGTTGAAATAACAGACGCGAGGTTTTTTATAGTGGATGCGTTAAACGACCTCGCTCTGTGACCGGGGTGTGGTCTAAGAACCGAGTCAGGGCGTAGCGTGGGACCATTGCAAGCGAGACACTTGTGTCCAATATTCACAATGATGTAGATAAAATTGAAGATATCTAAGAAGATTATAGTTTAGAATATACAAGTGAATAAGAAAATATAGTAAATAATGAAGCAGCAAATCATAAAGAAAACGACAATGTTGTTCTCGAAGTTGTGATCAAAGTATGCCCTTAATTGAAAATCAGAATGGATTTAGGAAACGTTGTATAAAACTAGGAAATAAATTGCAGTGAATATTGGAACATGCATTGACAATGCAATGGTTTAAATGGGGCTTATAAGAATAATGATAGACAACTGAAAATTTAGGAGAAAAAGTGTTATTTAATGTGACTTATCAAAAGATGTAGCTGTAGGTTGTTAAACTCATCTGCAATATTCTGCTCACTTAGGATTTATTAGGGCATTAGGATTACTTATAAGTTCAACAGATGATAATGGTTGTCTATCATTTGAATTTGCCCATATAATTGTGAAATTTCCATGACTGACTTGGCATTATTCTCGAATGTTGTTTTCGTTTCAGAGGCGCATGCGTGTCGAGATAAAGGCTAAGGGTGTGTTGCTGACTTAAACGATGATCATTACAATGATGATGACAGATTAGTGCTGTCAGCGCACACTGTTTAGAGCATGCTGCCTCTAAAAGGGAAGGGTGATTACAGAGTCAAATTGCATAGAACATTTAATAATAAGCTCGATAAAACAAAGTAATACAAGTTAAATTACAAATGAAAGCTGAACATGGCTATTTGTTTTTATTAAATTAAATGGGGTTGACTCCATCACCAGGGAATGATGTAAGAGCAATACATGCTTGGTTATGTGTCATGAGAGATTTAGAGGTAAAATACCTGCCCTACGCCACCTGACGACGTTAAGCAGGACATGATCATTAGTCAGCACACCGAGTCTTGGCCGACACTCCGGAACCACTGAAGGGCATAATACAGTTATTTCCAGCATCTACGCGCTGCCGAGGATAAAGGTAAATATTTGTGACTTTCACGTTGAGGGGAATAACTTTGTACAGGCTTAAGCTTTTGATATTGTTGACATAGTATAAACACTCAACATATCAAGTGGTAATGCGCTAATATAATAAAAGACATTCTCATTTTAATAATTTTAACCTATTTCATTTTTTAAATGAGTTAAATACGAAAAACAATTTAAAATTTCAACATTTTTGTATGTGGAGTACCACAAGGGTCAAACAGGTCCCCCCATATTAGATTACTAAACAAAGTTATTCCTCCTAATATTTTCTTCTGCAATTATTTGTCGCTTTCGTTTTGTGCTATAATGAAGCCAATGCCGACTCTTCGTGTAGTAATGAAGGTTATTTCCGGTGCAGATGTGGAGGACGTGAAGTTTGTGATAAACTATGACTACCCGAATAACTCTGAGGACTATGTGCACCGCATCGGCCGCACGGGCCGCTCGCAGAACACCGGCACGGCTTACACGCTCTTCACTCCCAATAATTCTGCCAAGGTAAACATTATGAAATCAATTCTGTCGTTCAATTTAGTTGCGTAAAAAAATCTATACATATTTTATAATATTCTTAAAATGTTACATGTCAACGTCAGAGAATAAATTGCTCCGTATTATCATTATCACATTATTTAGGTAATAAAATTAACGTTAGAGTCAATGTTCAATAAAAAATGTAATAGCACGACTTTATGACGTTTTCAATAACGTTGTAGTAGATGGATTTCACGAAAAATTATATTGAGAAGGTGAATAGCGCTCCCAAAAGGTTATTTGAACCAACATTTTCATACATTTTCCTTGACGTTTACATATTTTATAACTTGTCAAAAACCATGTTAGAGACTTGATTGATCATAAAAAAATTTAAAACACGTAGTAAATTACCCCGTTCCCTGTTGTCCTAAGTAGGAATCTGACAAATATTAACAGTTTAGAAATGATCCATAGTATTTATTGAACTGTACACGATTTTTACAACTTTGGGAACAAATCAGATTATTTTTCCAAATTTACACAATATGTTGAAAATTTGATGTTTTGTTCAGGCCAAAGATTTGATGTTGGTGCTGCAAGAGGCCAACCAAGTGGTGAACCCCAAGCTGCTTGAGCTGGCTCAGTGTGGGATGGGATTCAAGGGGAAATACAGTAAGTGGCTTTATATAATTTAAACATATTACTAGTAAATTTTGAAGGTTATTATCTTTACTAACAGTTATTTTAAAGGATTCTGCAATTACTTTAATCAAATGTTCTTTTTATACAGTAAGATATGTGTATCTCTTGTTCTCGAACCTTTCTAGCTAAAAAACGATTTTAGATTTAATTTTCATATCGTGTAATTTTGACGTGGGCAATGGACTATTTTTAGTGGGATTTCACTGTTTTTTGGTGGTGTTTAGAAGATTACAGCACGTAGGCGAACTAAATAACCTTTTAGTTAGGTATATGATATGCCAAACGCCTCTTTGTAGATCGTGGTCGCTACCGCAACGACCGCGATGACGACAGAGGAGGCCGCGGCGGCCGCGACGGCGCGCGCGGTCGCGGGGGCCGCGGAGGGGCGGCGGGCGCGGAGCATCTCGCTTCGGAGACCGCTCTGGAGGTATGTCTCCTTTACGTTGTTTATTCTATCTTGACTGAGAGACGTGACCGGTATGGTAGGTCACAGTGATGACTGTGATGACGATAGGAGGTCGAGATTAATCAGACATCGAATCGCGCTTTGAAGCTTTGCTATCTTTAACTCTAGGTAAAAAAAACTATAATATGAAATGAAATGAAATATTTATTTTCCAAGTAGGCATATTACAATGCGCTTATGAACGTCAAATAAAGCTACGCCGGCTCTAACCCTACGCCTCAGCCTCGAGAAGATTTCAGTCTCCCCTCAGTTTGAGGGGGGTATCCACTATGAGACCGGCAAGAAACTCGGCGGGCCACTTCTTTTCAAAACATTACATCTTATAATTAACATGCATTAAAAACGAGATACAATTTAATCAGCAAAACTATTAGAAATGTTATTCGGTCAGTTATCTCAGATAAAAATTATTTGACTAGCCTTTTTTGACTCTGACTTTCCTAGTCGCTTTATCATCAAGTAGATTGTTAGAAAATGCCTTCTTTCCATTTCTTCTCTCTCTCTCTCTCTTTATCTCTGTTGTTAATCAAAATCATTCATACTGAAAGTGAATTCTTTCACAGGCTCACGATGGGACAATAACTCCAGTAACGATAATGGAGGCTATAACAACAGTAGCGGAGGTTACGGCAATCGCGGCGGCTTCGGTAACCGCGATGGCGGTAGCGGAGGCGGGTTCGGTAACCGCGATGGCGGTAGCGGAGGCGGGTTCGGTAACCGCGATGGCGGCAGCGGTGGCTTCGGTAACCGCGACGGCGGCAGTGGAGGTTTTGGCAACCGCGATGGAGGGAGTTACGGAACCGCGATGGCGGTGGATTTGGGAATCGTGATAATGGGTTCAGAGGACGCGGCGCGCCCAGAGGAGGTGGTAGAGGACGAGGTGAGAATTTTGTGAAAAATTAAAAATTTTGTATCGTTACTCGTTAGTGTTTATTAAGGTCCCACCGAGGTCTCGGTCTCGGCATTCTCGGCCGAAAATCGGGCCGAGATCTCGGTCTCGGTTCTCGGCCAAAATATGCCGAGATTCTCGGTGATGCCGAGACTGATATTTTGAATTTATTGCGCACTCGCGTCCGGTTTTTAGCTACCCGTTGATTACATCGCCCTTTTGGTATCCTGATTTTAGTGATTTTGGTAGGTTCTTTATAGTTTTTATTTTTTATTTTTCTATAGGCTATGGTGCCGTATACTTGTTTGTCACTGACGTAGTCTATTTTGCCACGGTAGATAGGTAAGGGGGGGTGCGGTAGGTTTGGGTAGTTACGGAACCACTGAGCACGGCCCGACATGCTTTTGGTTTCCTGATTAATAGGCGAATTTCGATTATGAAAACATTTTTTGCAAAAATTGCATGTTTTTCACTGTTTTATAAACTCTCGGTCTCGGCCGAGAATCAAATTGAATCTCGGTCTCGTTCTCGGCCGAGATAAAAATAGCGTTCTCGGTCGGACCTTAGTGTTTATAGGTCAGTAGTTTAGTCTCACGCCGTGGCTCGTGTCGCTCGGACGACGGGCATGCGACGGCGATGTGCTGCGACGAAATCAAACCTTCGCGTCTCAGGTGGGCGACGTCACTGAACTATGGATTATCATGCGATGCGACTCGACGGCAGCGGTCGCGCGATCGTCGTTCACGCGTCAGAGGCTTTCGGAATGTAATGGCCGCTGTACACATATGGCCAACGGTTCCACCAACTAGACATGCGCGAAACAGTGCTTCAAAATGTAATGCCATATCACATCACTTTTCCGAGAAAGTAACATCTCACTGAGATGTCACATCATACATCACTCGAAACGTTACCCGACCTTGAACAGCGCGCGAGATGGCACCATCACAGTCATCACAGATATCAACAAGGCTACGCATCTCATATCAGCGCGTAGTTCCATTATACTGGGGACGCTATTGCTATGTCTTGTATGGGAACCCTGCATTTTATGATTAAGCACTGAGACTTGGCACAGTTGTTCATTGGGTGGCCCTGAGTAGATAAAGATCGGGAGGCATCGAGAGCCCCCCTTAATTTAGGAGGGAGGAGGGGGGGAAGGCTGGCGCCTCCGCGCTTCCTTTAAAACCATATTTCTCTAAAACTATACAAAATAGGGCATGCGATATATCATTTTCGGATAAATGAAGGACGAGGAATTCATTTTTGGAACAAAAAAAATGTATTTTAGAACAAAAATACAAAATAAAATGGGAAAATCTGAAAACGAGATTTTTTTTTATACATATTATTGCACATTTTATGAAAACTGTAATGGTTTTTTCTAAATAAAAAATATTATTTAATAGCTACATTTATCTAGTTTTAGAAAATGTATAATTTGTTATAGAAATATATTATACGACGAGTGATAAAAAATAATTTACATCGCCCGATAGGGTGATTTGAATGCTCATTTCAATAAGTTTTGTCAATGATTTCAAGTATAATCACTATTTTTAACACACGAAAGCCGTAATAATTGTATTTTATGGCTATTTTAGTGATTAATGTACTTAAAATAAAAAAAATTAAAAAATTAAAAAAAAAAAATGTGATAACTTCTTTTATAACATTACCCTATTTTGTTCTTTCTATACAATATATATCTAAAAGCAATAAATATGAATGAAAAGCCACATTTATGTAGTTTATAAAAATATATAGTTTGTTATATAAATATATTACGAAACGCGAGATAAAAAATAATGAAAGTGACGTGGCAGGGCGATCTTGATGTACAGTACGGGTCAGCTTGTATGATTCGATGAGGTGAGGTAAAGGTACTCAAAGCTCTCAAAAAGTGTAGTTATTTAGAGTAATTCAAATTAAACAACATACTTCTATATAGTCTGAATTTAACTATTTATATTACATGAAATGATCGATTGATATGATAGGTCAGATATATACATCTGATCCTAATACATCTTGTGAAATAGTAGTTATCTATATGATTTGCATAATTTATGGATAATTCTTACTTGACATATTTATTATTCCAGATCTGCGTCCTGTACTTTGGTTAACGAGTGCCGAAAATAGTTATTAACCAAAAAAGACCGCCAAATTAACAGCATTTCACCGACAAAAGCTGCCTTGCACCATTTTTGTAAGGGTTATAGGTATATCAAGGTGTCCATTTATGGGGTCAACTAAACCCAATTCAAAATTTGCCATTATTTGCTACTTGTGGCTGGACGAAAGTCTGTAACAATTGGGATTTGGGAGCCTACTTTCCCGCAACGTTGCCTGTTGCTGCAGAAACATGCCTCGAAATTGTCGGATGCAGGTGTAATAAAAAACAGTGCCGCGTAAGGTGCAACCGTAAAAAAAGACTTTTTAAATTAAATGTTCGGAGCTGATGTGCTTATGCAGTGGATGTTGTGATATATACATAATTAAATTCAGACTATTCATGTTGTTTTATTTGAATAACTCAAAATAGCTACACTTTTTGAGAGCCTTGAGTAGTAGCCCCGATACACATGTTTTCGTCTAGTCAGACCATTTTTTGAGGTTCTCCTTTGTACAAAAGCAATGTCTTAGTTCAAAAATCATTAATATTTAATGCTAATACGAATCTAGTTTATTTTTTATGGCACTATTGCGCAATAACTAACTATCATTGATACTGAAAGGAAGAATATGACGATTTTTATTTTATCTTTTATGAATGGGTAAAACCGATTTAAGGGGGCCCAAAGGAAGTAACTAAATTCTGCTAGTAAACTAAAAAATCTTCAAGCCTATGCATGCAGAACTGCTTTAGGAGAGGAGAACGTGATTAAGACATTTTTTTTGCAATATAAGTCACATGCAATTTAATTTTACAATCAAAATAAACTATATTATAGGACTTTTACAATTTTCTGTACTGGGTCGTGATATACCTACATGTGTAAACGTTATTAGAATAAGTATATTTCTGTATTACTAGACGAACTCCACTGCATAGCGGGTAGTACCTTTACCTCACCTCATCGAATAATGCAAGCTGACCCGTACATTAAAATTTTCATTTTCATTATTTTTTATCTCGCGTTTCGTAATATATTTATATAACAAACTATATATTTTTATAAACTGTATAAATGTGGCTTTTTATTGATATTTATTGCTTTTAGATATATATTGTGTAGAAAGAACAAAATAGGATAATGTTAAAAAAAATTATCACATTTTTAATATTTTTTAAAAATTTTGTATTTTTTTTTATTTTAAGTACATTAATCACTAAAATAGCCATAAACTACAATGATTACGGCTTTCGTGTGTTAAAAATAGTGATTATACCTGAAATCATTGACAAAACTTATTGAAATGAGCATTCAAATCACCCTATCGGGCGATGTAAATTATTTTTTATCACTCATCCTATAATATATTTCTATAACAAATTATACATTTTCTAAAACTTGATAAAATTAGCTATTAAATAATATTTTTTATTTAGAAAAAACCATTACAGTTTTCATAAAATGTGCAATAATATGTATAAAAAAAAATCTCGTTTTCAGATTTTCCCATTTTATTTTGTATTTTTGTTCTAAAATACATTTTTTTGTTCCAAAAATGAATTCCTCGTCCTTCATTTATCCGAAAATGATATATCGCATGCCCTATTTTGTATAGTTTTAGAGAAATATGGTTTCAAAGGAAGCGCGGCGGCGCCAGCCTTCCCCCCCTCTTCCCTCCTAAATTAAGGGGGGCTCTCGATGCCTCCCGATCTTTATCTACTCAGGGCCACCCAAGGAACAACCTGTGCTAAGTCTCAGTGCTTAATCATAAAATGCAGGGTGTTGTGCAATAGCGTCCCCAGTATTACATGTTGCTTTTTGTCACCGCTACGTGAATTATGTATATTTTATAAAATTTGCAAATGGTTACTTATACTTACTGGATCATACGATACCACTACCACACATATACGTAATGTACATCTAGATAAATTATTAGCCGCGAAAGTCAACTAAACATTTCACAACAATAATAATAATAATTATGTTTTGTTTTCGGCGCGCCCAATTTCACAGACAAAATTACTCTGTTTACCCGCATCCACAAAATGATTATAAGAAATGATAATAATAAAATAAGCTCTATGGGGACGCATTACAGTTTTAAATCTTTTGGACTGTTATAAAATCATATTCGCAAGCGAAATTTGCAACTACGTAAACGCGACCGCGACCGCGTTCGGCTGAGTGGCGCGTTCCGAACTCTTCCGGAAATAGCCGAAACCATCGTATGATATTTTGATGGTTAGAATGAGAGCGACCGAGCGCTTAGTGCGGCGCGTGTGAGCGCGAGAGCGGGATAAGAAATAAGAAAGTAATAAGTGAAATAAGTGATGCTTTCAAACATCTCAGTTGTTACACCATTACAGTTTTCACATGGGGCAGTAAACATTACGCGCACTGTTTTAGTAGTTCCCGACATTTGCGTTCGGGTGATACGTAATGCTTGAGGTGATGGTGGATTTCTCGGAGTGATACGTAATGCCATATTACGTGTTCAAGTGATATCACATTTGTGATATTACTCGCATTACTTACACATGTCTACCACCAACCCTTTGTGAAACCCCTTGGCCAAGATAAGAGCCGCTGTTTACACATTGGCGAACCAATCACTTGGCATTGGCTCTTTATGAAAGATGGACGTAGAATGGAAAAGTCTAGGAAATTCTAGGTCATAGACGTTGTCAGAAAAATTTGATTAACAAATAATAACCCCGTAGTGAAATTAAATTATTTGCAATATTAACAATTTTTTGAATACTCTGATAAGAACATTTATCTTTTTTAGGAAATACATTAAACATTTGCAAGGTTATTTTATTTCCTAAAATCTACACTATTATTGGCATAGATAAACTTATTATTTTCGTAAATATTTCACTACTGTCCTCTCTGACGGCTGACGATCAACTGAATGAAGCGCCAACGTGTAAACGCAGTTGGCCATTGGCGCCAAGATCCTTTGATGTGTGGACAAAAAACCGACACCAATCGGTTGGCCGGCAAGCGCAAGCGCCAACTGCCAACTTACGGCCAAGTAGCCCTCTACACGCTTGGCCAAGGGGGTTGGTGGAACCGTTGGCCATATGTGTACAGCGGCCATAAAATAGCATCGGAAAACTATTAGGACTCGAGAAAACTTTTATTGACATTTTAGATGATAAAGCCAAAGGCCCCGGCAAAGCCAGAGGTCGCGGGTTCGAGTCCTGCTTTTCCTTTCATTTAAAAATATTTTAGATGATTTGAAAAAAATACCATTTAAAGTTAACAAGTACAGTTTAGGCAATACATGTCTGTTTCGTTCCCAGGCGGTTCTACCGGCGGAGGGTTCGGCGGCGCGGGCGCGGGCGCGGGCGCGGGGGCCGGCAACTACAGCGTGCCGCCGCCCGGGGCACCCGCGCCGGCGCCCCCCGCGTCCTACTACAACATGTACGCGCAGCCGCCGCCGCCGCCCGCCAACAAGTTCATGCCCAAGTAGTCTACACCTAGCCACTTAGTTAAGGTAATAGACCAATTATTTACGTGGATTGTGTTTCTGAACTTTCTAAACGATCAGATTTGGTGAATAATTATTCGTTGATTCATGTAAAATCCTCTAAAGTAGAAGTTAGAATGTCGATCTTTGAAGATGTCAATCCTTTTCATATCATGCTAGACTACTGTGAACTAGATTTTAGGTTTATCTTTCTGTTTTTCTTGCAGCATATTTTATATCGACACGAAGATTTTGTGATTTTTCAGTATATGTATAGTGATCTGTTTGAATATTTACCTCTTTAAACTTACCTGATTATTTCCTTTCACAATTAATAATAAAATTATGCTTTGATCACCATAATAATTTAAAAGAACTTTTTATATCAAAATTGTGATTCTAATCTTATATTGCAAAGGCTAGAAAATTCCTATTATAGTAAACTTAATATCGAAAATAGCCAATGTTTTGTACCCTGACATATTCAGTGGCGTGGGCGTAACTTACTTTTTTTTTCATCCGTGCCGGCTTAAAGAGGAAAATATACATATATGTGGGAAGTAAGTTACGTTAACGTTACTAAAAAGTCAGTGTTAACCCTTAAATGCATAGTAACGTATATATATGCATCACGCATTTTTGACTTGCAAGCATGTCAAAATTCAAATTTGAATAAACCTTTGTCAAGGTCATGCATTTAAGGGTTAACACATTGACTTGTAGTAAAGCTACTTAACATTTTTCTTTGAGCAGTCTTAAAATTGATCAGGCTTTTTGAACGATAATAATATAAGAAATAGAGAGTATAATGAAACTGCTGTCGTGAAATAAATTTTCACCATTACTGTCTGAACATTCCCATATCTGTCATAGTACACTTGATGCAGTCTGAAACGTGCAATTCATCAAATAAATGTTTATATTATGTAAGGATTTTCTTGTTTTATTTGAATCTTACCTCATTTTATATTTAACTGAAAGTTTATTCGTAAAAGCTGGCACAAATTGACTGAACGAAATATTCTGTATGAATAACACCTGTACAGATGTAATGCGAAAAGTGTTTCCTTAGTATTTTTCCAGAAACGTTCTTATTTGTCGTGCTAGTTCAGTTAATGTCAGTACATCTTGTACTGAGACTGACAGAAATAGCATGACACGTTCGTACGTTTCCGTAACAATATGAAGTCAAATTTGTTAAACTACATTTGTAAGGGCCTCTGCTTATCAAGGTTAGTGGGCTGTCAAAGTAAGTGACCCTAATGGTATTAGGCTGGTGACACTAAAACCAGCCTACATTTTAGTCACCATTTTATTTTGTCAAATGTGTTAGTTATTGCATTTCTGCTAGCTTATACAAACAAAATATAAGTTTTTTGCAAAAATTTCATTTTTGGCGCAAGCTTTTATCGCCGACTGTACTTTTCTTTCAACAGTCATCTACTGCTCTCCGAGACGTTTCTAAATTCTCCTCGCTCGATAGAGATACGACGTTTCATAACAGAGTTCATATGACCACCTTTCGGCTCCATCATCAGATCGGCTCCATCACCACCATAATATTGCATTGTGACGTGATTTATGTGTGCAAAATTTCAGCTCAATCGGAAACCGGAAAGTGGGTCAAATTGAGCTTCTACGTTTTAACGCACACTAACATACTAACAAGGCAAGTTGAATAAAAGCTTGTAATAAAACAATTGAAGAAAGTTGATCATAATCATTTATTCCTACATAAATTATACAGATGTTGACTATCTCATTTTAGCATCAGTTAACCATCAAATTGACGCCAAAATGCCGCCCTGAACAGAACTCTATCATCCATACTGATTCTATGAACGAGAGAGCTCCGTTAATATTGATTGGTTTAATGGTGTCCGCCAACGGGTTTGTTGGGGTCCACATAGTCGAGCTGTTCCTCGGGGTTGTGGGGCCAGAAGGTGGGCTTGTTGATGGGGTCGATGGCGTCCTGGGGATAGGCATCTTTGTAGTCCTCCATGGTCATCTGGTCGTAGGGCAGGAGAGCCTTGGTCTCATTGATTTCCTTCTGGTAGCTGGAGAAAGAGGTTTTTGTGAGCAAGGTGTCTGGTAAGTGATTGCTGTGCAAGGTAAGCCAACTTTTCTACCAAAGATATTTGAACTTGGAAGGCCATCATGCAGACACATTGATTGTCACCCTGACAAAGGAGATATAGAACCTAAAATGTTTGTCATGTTTAACTGTAATGCCTGATCCTCGGCTTGACTGCCTGGGAAATCATAAAATGCCCAGTCTTTCTGCACTGAACTTGTTAATTCTACTAGGAAGAATACAATCAGATAGCATAACAATAACAATAATAGCATTTACTCAAATTGATTGTAAGGTTAATAGAATTCTTCATATGGACCATGTTCCCAAATGATGTTTGAATGTTTTGAGGAAAGTCAGTGTTGATGGAGTGAAGTAACAGCCGGATAGAATCATCAAACGATTTTGATCAACCTAATATGCACTGGCAAATTTTAATAAGGAGAAAGACATTGTGCAATTTGTCCACACATGGAATAGCAAATAATTTATTTAATGCAATATGCTCTTTGCAAAATATAATTTCTATGTAGATAAAATATTATTGTTAAGACAATGAGGATTGCCATTAGTGCGACAATGAAGGTTTAAATACAAGATTTCATCAAATGGGTGCAACATAGTGCTGGACGGAAAGTACATACTAACCCTACTTCTGATATAATGTTTATTCTTCCGTGGACTATTCTAGATTCATAGTTTGCTAACAACATAGGAACAATCATCAGTTCACTGTCTGGGTAGTGGGTACTTGAATATTCTAATAAGCAATAGACAACACTTACTTCGCAATGTTAGCGTTGGATGCCGCAACGAAGGCGTCCACGGCCTTCTTAACCTCAGCCCATTGCGCGTCCACCTTCGCGGTGAGCGTGTCCGCGGGGTAAGGGATCTTCAGAGCCTCATACTGCTTCTGGAAGTTGTCCACCATTCCGGGGATAGGCACTGTCTGCTTATACAGAGCCCAGTTGATCTTCGGAGGTTCCGGGGGATTCGCTAGCACCCTTAAAACAAACACAGTTTAACCAAACAAAATCAACCAAGAAATTATGTAATACAGCTCCAAAACTAACCTTCGAAGGTAACCATCGGACTTGATTTTGAAGGCGGCAAGGTTGGTCCTCTGCTCCGTCGGGACCCTCTCGGCTAAAGCGGCCCAGGAAATGTTGCTCTGCGCGATTCTTTTCGCCATATTTCGGCGATTTTATAAAATAATCAGCAGAAAAGTACACCCAGAACGGAACAGACAAAAGTCAAAGACGTCAAATTACCATAGACAATCTTTTTCTTTTCAGTGTTAAAGAGGCTTTATACGTTGCGACAATGTAAGTGATATGGCTCGTTTGGTATTAAGTATAATTTACACGATGCCAGTGCAGCGTAGTGTCGTGTGAAACAATAGTATTTGCTATTACGTTACGCGGGAAATTTTAAAAAGTTGTCAATAATGTAAGAGTAATTTTATTGTTCCTATTTTCTAATTCTTATAATAATAATGAATGTAGCTCTTGAGTTGTTTTCGCGTTTGTTTTATTTTCAAACGTAAACATTCCAAATTTTGGTATTCAACTAAAAGTAAAGGTTCCTCGAGCTGCATTACCCATTCATAAAATAAGTAGTTGTGTTGTATTCATGCAATAGGCTAGTTTCTTACTAGTCAAATCAGCTTCTTTTTATGAACTGTCAAAACGATTTGCTAATATGGAATTACTAATTTACTATTTAATACTGAGGAGTGACGTCACGGTCAATTCATTTACTTTATAACTTTCTCTTTGACTTATTAAATAGAAATTCTGTGAGTCTAGTGAAAAAGGGTATAACTCAAACTGACTCGGTGAAAAAGGTCACAAGTTCGAGGTGGGACTTGTGCCCTTTTTCACCGAGTCAATTTGAGTTATGCCCTTTTTCACTAGACCCACAGAATTATGCTTAAACATAACTGTGGGTCTAGTGAAAAAAATTGTTTGTCTGTAAAGTCGGTTTACGGACGGAAGTTTAACGTGATAACGTCAAACATTACAGTAGTATAGACAGGGGCGGTCAGAGTATAGCAAAAGGGGCCCGATTCTGGGACTTTTTTCACGTTTTTTTATTTATTTATTAAAAATACACAAAAGTTAACAGTATTTCACCAAAGTACTTATGTGGTAATATAATTATGTACATGTTAAATTGACATAAATAAAAGCAAACACACTTAAAAGTTAAACTATGGTTATTACATTAATAACCTAAGGAGTGTAGAGTCTATGAACCTTAAGAGTTTTCTGTAAAACACACCAACACTATCAGCAAATATGTCAATATCGTCTGTCTCCAACATGATGCGGTTAAGAGCAGCTCGGGCTCGAGCGGTGCAAGCACGGATCCGTCATCTACTCTATGGTGAAACAGTTGGCGGTAATGCATAATATGCAGCAGTTTCCGTCTGGTTTCTAGAGTTTGAAGACCAACCATTCCTGTTACGAATAGAGATGGATACATATATGGGTAATATCCGTACAGTCGTTTGTAAATGTGCCTACAGAACTTCCTCTGCACTCTTTCTAGCATAGTGTGTTGTTCTTATTAGAAAGAATGCATTAAAATAAGCATCTTTTATAAATTAAAGTTTTTTAAAACCTACTAATTTAGGAGTTAGAGTGGTGCAAAGTTGCAAAATTTTCCCGTAGCATTACTATGGCGCCAGAGACAGAAAGCGATATCGACGGAGCCCCGCTTATTACAGAAACTGCACAGAATAGGAGCCTTCGTCCGTTTGAAGATACCTAACGAACCTAACCTATACCTATATAAAAGTCGTCATTTTGTATCCTAGACCGTTTGCGAGACACGCGTTAATTTTATTAAAGTGCTAGTGCCATTTACTAATCTTAGAACCCTAATATCTCAGTAAATATTAATGGAGAAGAAAAAGTTTATATAACAAAACATCCTTATTTAAATTGGTTATATTGGTAAAAAAAAATCTCTGGCGCCTTAGTAAATACTATGGGAAAATTCGCAACTTCGTACTGCTCTAACTCCTAAATAAGTAGGTTTTTCAAACAACTTCATTCTATAAAAGATGCTTATTTTAATGCAATCTTTCATGTTTTTAAATTACAAACACTCAAAAATAATAAACACGGGCGCGCCATCTGTCGCAGCTGTGGTGCTTTACTCAGGCCACACGCTACAACCATACCGACTTTTGTGTCAAAGTGACAGTCAGCAATGTCAGATTCCACATTGGTCATTAATTTTGGAATCAGCACCCCTAAAACCTATTATACGACACCCATGATGCCTTTTGTGTCAAAGTGACAGTCAGCAATGTCAGATTCCACATTGTTCATTAATTTTGGAATCAGCACCCTCTAAAACCCATTTTACGACACCCGTGACGACTTTTGTGTCAAAGTGACAGTCAGCAATGTCAGATTCCAAATTGGTTATTAATTTTGGAATCAGCACCCCCTAAAACCTATTTTACGACACCCATGACGACTTTTGTGTCAAAGTGACAGTCAGCAATGTCAGATTCCACATTGTTCATTAATTTTGGAATCAGCACTCCCTAAAACCTATTTTACGACACCCATGACGACTTTTGTGTCAAAGTGACAGTCAGCAATGTCAGATTCCACATTGGTCATTAATTTTGTAATCAGCACCCCTAAAACCTATTTTACGACACCCATGACGACTTTTGTGTCAAAGTGACAGTCAGCAATGTCAGATTCCACATTGTTCATTAATTTTGGAATCAGCACTCCCTAAAACCTATTTTACGACACCCATGACGACTTTTGTGTCAAAGTGACAGTCAGCAATGTCAGATTCCACATTGGTCATTCATTTTGGAATCAGCACCCCCTAAAACCTATTTTACGATACCCATGACGACTTTTGTGTCAAAGTGACAGTCAGCAATGTCAGATTCCAAATTGGTCATTAATTTTGGAATCAGCACCCCCTAAAACCTATTTTACGACACCCATGACGACTTTTGTGTCAAAGTGACAGTCAGCAATGTCAGATTCCACATTGTTCATTAATTTTGGAATCAGAACTCCCTAAAACCTATTTTACGACACCCATGACGACTTTTGTGTCAAAGTGACAGTCAGCAATGTCAGATTCCACATTGTTCATTAATTTTGGAATCAGCACCCTCTAAAACCCATTTTACGACACCCGTGACGACTTTTGTGTCAAAGTGACAGTCAGCAATGTCAGATTCCAAATTGGTTATTAATTTTGGAATCAGCACCCCCTAAAACCTATTTTACGACACCCATGACGACTTTTGTGTCAAAGTGACAGTCAGCAATGTCAGATTCCACATTGTTCATTAATTTTGGAATCAGCACTCCCTAAAACCTATTTTACGACACCCATGACGACTTTTGTGTCAAAGTGACAGTCAGCAATGTCAGATTCCACATTGGTCATTAATTTTGTAATCAGCACCCCCTAAAACCTATTTTACGACACCCATGACGACTTTTGTGTCAAAGTGACAGTCAGCAATGTCAGATTCCACATTGTTCATTAATTTTGGAATCAGCACTCCCTAAAACCTATTTTACGACACCCATGACGACTTTTGTGTCAAAGTGACAGTCAGCAATGTCAGATTCCACATTGGTCATTCATTTTGGAATCAGCACCCCCTAAAACCTATTTTACGATACCCATGACGACTTTTGTGTCAAAGTGACAGTCAGCAATGTCAGATTCCAAATTGGTCATTAATTTTGGAATCAGCACCCCCTAAAACCTATTTTACGACACCCATGACGACTTTTGTGTCAAAGTGACAGTCAGCAATGTCAGATTCCACATTGTTCATTAATTTTGGAATCAGAACTCCCTAAAACCTATTTTACGACACCCATGACGACTTTTGTGTCAAAGTGACAGTCAGCAATGTCAGATTCCACATTGGTCATTCATTTTGGAATCAGCACCCCCTAAAACCTATTTTACGACACCCATGACGACTTTTGTGTCAAAGTGACAGTCAGCAATGTCAGATTCCAAATTGGTCATTAATTTTGGAATCAGCACCCCTAAAACCTATTTTACGACACCCATGATGACTTTTGTGTCAAAGTGACAGTCAGCAATCTGAGGTACTACATATTTGTAATCTGAAAGTAATCAAGTCAATAATTTCAGTTATTTTAAATCGACTATGATTCCGAATTATTGGTAATAGTAATTATTGTATAGATGATTAGTGATTCCTTTATATGTAATGGTAATTTACCGTTTCACTTGATTACATTACAAGTAATCTGACACCCAGTAGTGGATTACAAAGTAAAATCAAGTAATCGTGTAATCCGGAATCGATTACGATTTGCCCATCTCTGCGACGCTGCTGCAAGTTTTGAGACAGAAGTATATGCTAGAAAGAGATGCAGATATTTGCCACTCACTCTTACCTATAGTTGCGTCTCAAAACTTGCAGCAATAACTTGCTTAACGAGAACAACACACGGGCGCGCCATCTGTCCCAGCTGTGGTGCTTTACTCAGGCCACACGCTATAACCATACCGAGCGCATCGATCAGCCGCTTAGTTCCAACGCGCGCCAATAGATGGCGCAAAAACTATATTGCGAAACGGGACAATGACGTCATCTTTTTCGTGCATGCTGCCCGTAGTAACGAGTTATTAGACGTTATCACGTCAAAAGGGTATACTTAACTCAAATTGACTCGGTGAAAAAGGGCACAAGTCCCACCTCGGACTTAACTACTGTCCATATTTTTCTTCTAATTATGTGGTGCTTTCTTTCGTACACTGCCATTGAGGTATAATAACTAGAGAGGACACTGCGAACAAAAAGTTTGCGCTACCAACATAAGTCCATGGACTTTGTTGCCTCTCTCTCTGCGCGTAGCGTGAGGAGGTTGTTTCTGCCTGCAAACAAATAAAGTGTAAAAATGCCTTCCTGCGCAATAAGATGCCGTTTAAGCCATACGAGAAAATCGAATAAAACTGACGGTGTCACATTTCATCGGTTAGTAGACACGCTATGTTGATCTAACTTTATTTAAGTAATTATTTTAATCAAGGGACGCGCTCCTCAAACGCGAAGCTATCGCCGCCATTTTGTCGAACGAAATCATAGATTAATCGCACCATAATCGCACAGACTTGACATGTAGGTATTATACTTATGAATATTACACAGTTCTAACACGAGTTTTAATCGATAGTTTCATACAATAATAACCTATGATTTTCTTCAAGGGCAATAAAGTATATTAAAAAATTCAATAATGTATTTTTGTTTCACTCAGTAGAACTTAAGCATAGCACAATATATGATAGTGCTAAAATTAAACTACTTAGTATTTTACAAAAAGTATAAAAAAAGGTCTACACTAAAAGTGTCGCGTCTAGGTGGTCATTGGTCAAGTCTTACTATTGGCCGCTGTACACATATGGCCAACGGTTCCACCAGCCCTTTGTGAAACCCCTTGGCCAAGATAAGAGCCGCTGTTTACACATTGGCGAACCAATCACTTGGCATTGGCTCTTCATGAAAGATGGACGTGGAATGGAAAAGTCTAGAAAATTCTAGGTCATAGACATTGTCAGAAAAATTTGATTAAAAAATAATAACTCGTAGTAAAATTAAATTATTTGAAATATTAACAATTTTTTGAATATTCTGATAAGAACATTTATCTTTTTTAGGAAATACATTAAACATTTGCAAGGTTATTTTATTTCCTAAAATCTACACTATTATTGGCATAGATAAACTTATTATTTTCGTAAATATTTCACTACTGTCCTCTCTGACGGCTGACCTGACGACCAACTGAATGAAGCGCCAACGTGTAAACGCAGTTGGCCATTGGCGCCAAGATCCTTTGATGTGTGGACAAAAAACCGACACCAATCGGTTGGCCGGCAAGCGCAAGCGCCAACTGCCAACTTACGGCCAAGTAGCCCTCTACACGCTTGGCCAAGGGGGTTGGTGAAGCCGTTGGCCATATGTGTACAGGGGCCATATGACACGGTACCTCCCCACGCATGCGCCCCGCGCTGCCGGCCGGAGCACAGACTTTGTATGGGGTGTCATTTCTAGTACGTTAGTACATAGTAATTCAATTTACATTGTACACTGCATAGTATATTTTATTTTGAGTACTTATAGGAAACTAGCCTATCATTGTTGAATATATTGCAAATTAGGTATGTATGTAGCTAGGTAGATATTAATATAATAAAACAAGATTATTTTACACATTTAATTTATTTACCTTTGGTTTTCGTATTACTGGGTAAAAATAAATTGGTACAAATAATTTACTTGCGCTTATACTAATACACTTCGCAATTCATGTTAATCAAATATAATTCTTATCGTTATTTATATTTTCTAATTGACTTTTACTTATCAGTCTTTGTAAAAACTAAACAGTTTTCTGCCATAACCTTTCTATTCTATTTAATTCCAAATTTTCGCTAATAATAAAATGAACACAATAATTAAAAATAAATTTAAATCATAAAGTAATCTTCTTATGAGACCATAATCAGCCACTGTGGAATTACAATTTTAATACTTAAGTAAGTACATTAATTTTAAACTGTCCATTTCATATTTCGTCACTACTTTTAAATAATCTCTTATCTCACACTGCTCCTCAAAGTTAAAAGTGTTAAAACGCAGTAAGTCTATATGCATTCCATACATACTTATTAAAATTTTCTTTTCATTGACAGAAGAAGATACAAGTATTTTTCAAAATAGTGACGATTTATTTCAAAGTATAGGTTGAAATGAGAGATAACAAAATTACGTAATGTAAATTACAAGATTTCCGGAATTGGGTTATTTTATTTCACTGCAGAGGTTAGCCGACGCCCCCTTGCAGACATTTGTGACGTTCCACGCCGAAAGGGTTCATTATATGCTTCATGCATAAGGATGAAGCTGCTACTGCTGCGAAAAGAATGAATATCTAATTCTAGATGAAAATGCCTTTTATTGAACTTCTAGCAGATATGGGCATATCTGATAGAAATAAACTAACCACATTTCAATGCAGAAGGTGTATCAACTATATTTGCATCTGACTGTACACAGAGCTCAAAAGTGCATGGACACATTATGAGTATACATAAGGTGTCCATGCAATTTTACATCTGGCGATACCTACTTCACAATCTTCAGTATAAAAATGCAATCTTATCTAAGTTCTAAAACAGGGAATGTCACAAATTGCGTTCTTAAGATTATTAGGTATTTGCTTAACTTTGGTAAAAGCGCTGGTAAGTTATGTGAAATAGGAACAGACAACAATATTAACCTTAGACCACCCCATCTTTATTTGTTTTTGAGCGATACCATCCAAGCAACCAGCTGCCGAGGTGTTTCCGAAGTAGCGATATGGAAATAAAATTCTAAATCAGCTTTAAAAATATGGTGGCCTATGGTTGAATTAAGTGACTGCCCGTGTAATAACTTTTATATATTAAGTATTTACATTATTAACAGCTATTTACAAGTTTACAATAAAAAATAGTTTCATCCGCGTGCAGGATCTAATCTTTCACATTTATTCGAACCATATCTCGTTGAAAATCAGATCTAGATTAATTCACAATCATAAATTAGACCTGCAATTGGGGGGTCTAGTCAAAATGACACTTCTCCATATTAATGCGTAGCGTTTGGTTAGCGTCGGTTTACCGCTAACAATTATCACCTTGACTAGGCTCCCAGTTGAGTGATCCTTTATTGGACTTTCTTAAATGCATTAACAATTATTAATAGGGAATTTATTGTTACAATTTTGTAGTTTTATTGAACCAATTCTTCAGTAGAAAAAGGCAGAAAATTGTAAAAAGAACGTACGAATCGTACCATCAATGTTATTTTTAAAATTCACGACTTTCTCTACTAACAAATTGACTTTGCCATACGCTTAACTACAGAAGGCTTAACTTATCTAACTTAAAACATTGAGATTCTACCAAAACCCACAAAAAACGATTCATAACCTCGTCGGATTTCTCTTTTCCACATAATGAGGTGAATTAGACGAATGCCCGACGGTCCGACTTCCCAAAGTCGTTCGTCGCATGACCGGATTGGTCTTGCAAAATTTTAAAAGGTTACCATACGCCGCTCTATATTGTCTATTGGTGGCCGCGTATATTAAGGGGTTGATCACACTTGAGGCCCAGGCGAGAATGGAGGCTATTATGTGAAGCCATGGGTATTTTATCCTATCATCAGCTACGTTCATGATCATTAAGGGGAGGAAACAGGCGAGGAAACACAGGAAGATTGTCAGCATGAGAGTTGTTAGGCGAGAGTCTTCTTCTTTTTCTTTTGCTGTTTGGCCGCTTAGCTTACTGGAAAAGACAAAAAAAACGTTTGTTAATTCATCAGTTAAGGATTAATAATATGAAGAAGAGTCAGTGGTAGCAAACCAGCAATATCATTGGTGATTTCGCTGAAATTTCTAAAAAATGGTGCCCGTTTCATCCGACACCCACAGAAATTTTTAAAGTACAACGAGGTTCAAAATTACAAGGACACTATTTATGGATGGAATTCATTTATAAAGTACTAGCTTTTGTCCGCGGCTTCGCTCGCGTTAGAAAGAGACAAAAAGTAGCCTATGGCACTCTCCATCCCTTCAAATATCTCCACTTAAACAATCACGTCAATTCATCGCTCCGTTTTGCCGTGAAAGACGGACAAACAAACAGACACACACACTTTCCCATTTATAATATTAGTATGGATGAGTATGAAGTTTTGCAGTTACCGCACCACGTAATCCCTGTTATAAGTAGGTATACTCAAACTACCCGCAACCACGATCTATACGTTACGTAAGATACGAGTACGATACATTTAAAGGTTAATATGTACACTAATCGTAATTCTGTTAGCCAATAAGTTAAGATCGTCATCATGTTACATGCATAATTATTAGCTATACCTACTTAGGTAAGTTATTTGAGCTAAAATAATTACGAAGAAGATATATAACGCCAAATAATTGAGCCAGCCAACCGTGTCAGATTACTATCTTCGAGAATCCACACATCAGTGCTTTTTGCTTTTTTATTAACACTGCTATAGACGGTCAACCAAAACTTGGCAGTAAAAAAGGCGGCAAATTTGAAAAAAATAAATGTAAGGCTCATCGATCAATTGTCTTCATAATGTTGGCGTTAACGCTTAAAAATTGATTGAGAATGTAGAGGCGAAGGTTGAGTCCCCATTGAAATTGAAAGTTCAATTTCGCGCCATTTTTCAGTGCCATGATTTGGACGGTACTCTGTTGATGTTGACTCAATGACGATAAATTATAACACATAGACATGTTTAATAAAAACGGACCTTAGGTAACGAAAATTATAAACAATCTCTTTTTTAGGGTTCCGTACCTCAAAGAGGAAAAACGGAACCCTTATAGGATCACTCGCGTGTCTGTCTGTCCCTCTGTCACAGCCGATTTCTCCGAAACTACTGGACCGATTTACTTGAAATTTGGCACACGTATGTAAACCTGTGGCCCAAAGACGGACATGTAATTTAATTTAATGAAATTTAATTACAGGGGTCACTTTTGGGGGGTAAAATTGAAAATTAAAAATCAAAGTTATTAAAACTATATTGTGTTACATATCAAATGAAAGAGCATTTTATCAGCATCTGAAATATATTTTTTTTATATTTTTTGTTTTGGTAATTTAGAAGTAATTTAAGAAAATAAGCAAAAAATGACCATTCCCCCCCCCTTATCTCCGAAACTACTTAGCGTAAAATTTTCAAAAGAATACACGAGATAGCCCTCTCCCTGTAGATTACAGGAAAACCTATTAGAAATCTACAGTCAAGCGTAAGTCGGACTTAAGAGAAAAAAACTCAAATTACGAATTTCACTCACTGCCGCTGCAAGTAGTTACTAAACGTCTTAAAATTGTGTAAGCGAGTTGGACAGGTATAAAGAAATTCATTTCTGTCTTTTTCCTTTTAGAACTTGTTCAAAAATTTTTTCATTTGTACAAAATGACTTAAGTTCCTACTAAAAAGGAGGCGCTTAAGACTGTTTATAAATTGACTGAGCAAAATTTTATTCAAATCGGTCCAAAAAAGGTGTCTGTTGACGAAAACATAGAATTTGTGCCACCGAAAGCCCAAATCTGAAGTCCATTTTGCTCTATCTCTTATCGTTTCCGAGATATATACGTAAAGTCTTGAAAGTGCGAAACGTTAACTTTGCCATTATAGTCGTTCAGGCGCTCATGAGTTCTTTGTATGGAAAAGTCGAAAACCGACTCGCACTTGACCAATGTTCATAGAACGTTGTGGTTTTTTTTAACACGCTTTTATTAGGTCGTCGTGTATGTAACTAACTATGTAATGGAATCTGCGGAGGCTAATTTAACCATCTTCCAAGGATCGTAGCGTAATGAAAATTGGCAGCTGTATGTAGTTCTGATGACAATACAATAATATGATACTGTTGAACTGATCTGATGATGGAGCCGGAAGATATGAACTGGAACTACATGATGGAACATCGTATCATAGCTGTTTTTGGGTTTCTTAGAAAAGTCTTGTAATAAACTTTGACTACGATTAGGTTTCAAGGTCTGATGATGGAGCCGGAAGATATGAACTGGAACTACATGATGGAACATCGTATCATAGCAGTTTTTGGGTTTTTTAGAAAAGTCTTGTAATGAACTTTGACTACGATTAGGTTTCAAGGTCTGATGATGAAGCTGGAAGATATGACCTGGAACTACATGATGGAACATCGTATCATAGCTGTTTTTGGGTTTCTTAGAAAAGTCTTGTAATAAACTTTGACTACGATTAGGTTTCAAGGTCTGATGATGAAGCTGGAAGATATGACCTGGAACTACATGATGGAACATCGTATCATAGCTGTTTTTGGGTTTCTTAGAAAAGTATTGTAATGAACTTTGACTACGATTAGGTTTCAAGGTCTGATGATGGAGCCGGAAAATATGAACTGGAACTACATGATGGAACTTCGTATCATAGCTGTTTTCTGGTTTCTTAGAAAAGTCTTATAATGAACTTTGACCACGACTAGGTTTCAAGGTCTGATAATGAAGCCCGAAGATTGGCACTGGCATTCCATGATGGCATATCGTATCATAGTTGTGTTTGCGCTTGTGAGAAAGGCCACGTAATGAACTTTGAACGTTACTTTTTCAACGTTATAACAAACCTATTATTGACCGAAGCGAAGCGAGGCCTAAGTTAGGTTAGGGTTTTCTTGCGACCCTTATGAGCGGAAAAAGGAAAGACCGAATAAGTATCTTAACTAAGTCAGGTAAGGGTCTTTTTTGTGACCCTTAAATATGTAGCACAGGTCGCGGGCTAGCGTCCACATGCTTACAAAAGAAAAATTGATAACAAAAACAAAATTGGGGGCGGGGGCGAAGGGGGGCGAAGCCTCCGGCATAAAAGGAAGATCAATGTAATTTTTAAAATAAGTTGGGTTAGGGTTTTCTTGTGACCCTTAAGAGCAAAAGTAAGGGGGGCTCGGGGGGCGAAGCCCCCCGCATAAAAGAAAGATCAATGTAATATTTAAAATAAGTTGGGTTAGGGCTTGTGACCCTTAAGAGCAAAAGTAAGGGGGGCTCGGGGGGCGAAGCCCCCCGCATAAAAAAAGATCAACGTAATATTTAAAATAAGTTGGGTCAGGGTTTTCTTGTGACCCTTACGAGCAAATAAAGGGGGGCTCGGGGGGCGAAGCCCCCCGCAAAAAAAAAGGATCAACAAAGTATGTAAAATAAGTTGGGTAAGGGTTTCTTGTGACCCTTAAGAGCAAAACTAAAGGGGGTTCATGGGGCGAAGACCCCCGCATAAAAGAAAGATCAACGTAGTATTTAAAATAAGTTGGGTTAGGGTTTTCTTGTGACCCTTAAAAGCAAAGAAAGGGGGGCTCGGGGGGCGAAGCCCCCCGCATAAAAAAATGATCAATGTAATATTTAAAATAAGTTGGGTTAGGGTTTTCTTGTGACTCTTAAGAGGAAAGAAAGGGGGCCTCGAGGGGCGAAGCCCCCCGCATAAAAGAAAGATCAACGTAATATTTAAAATAAGTTGGGTTAGGGTTTTCTTGTGACCCTTACGAGCAAATAAAGGGGGCTCGGGGGGCGAAGCCCCCCGCAAAAAAAGGATCAACGTAGTATGTAAAATAATTTGGGTTAGGGTTTTTTTGTGACCCTGAAGAACAAAACTAAGGGGGGTTCGGGGGGCGAAGCCCCCTGCAAAAAAAAATATCAATGTAGTGTTCAAAATAAGTTGGTTTAGAGTTTTCTTGTGACCCTTAAGAGCAAAAGTAAGGGGGGCTCGGGGGGCCAATCCCCCCGCATAAAAGAAGATCAACGTAATATTTAAAATAAATTGGGTTAGGGTTTTCTTGTGACCCTTAAGTGCAAAAGTAAGGGGGCTCGGGGGGCGAAGCCCCCCGCATAAAAGAAAGATCAACGTAATATTTAAAATAAGTTGGTTTAGGGTTTTCTTGTGACCCTTAAGAGTATATAAACAAAAGGGGGGCTCGGGGGGCGAAGCCCCCCGCATAAAAGAAAGAACAACGTAGTATTTAAAATAAGTTGGGTTAGGGTTTTCTTGTGACCCTTAAGAGCAAAAGTAAGGGGGGCTCGGGGGCGAAGCCCCCGCTTAAAAGAAGATCAACGTAATATTTAAAATAAATTGGGTTAGGGTTTTCTTGTGACCCTTAAGTGCAAAAGTAAGGGGGGCTCGGGGGCGAAGCCCCCCGCATAAAAGAAAGATCAACGTAATATTTAAAATAACTTAGGTTAGGGTTTTCTTGTGACCTTTAAGAGCAAAGAAAGGGGGGCTCGGGCGGCGAAGCCCCCGCATAAAAGAAAGATCATTGTAATATTTAAAATAAGTTGGGTTAGGGCTTGTGACCCTTAAGAGCAAAAGTAAGGGGGGCTCGGGGGCGAAGCCCCCGCATAAAAAAAGATCAACGTAATATTTAAAATAAATTAGGTTAGGGTTTTTTGTGACCCTTAAGAGCAAAAGTAAGGGGCTCGGGGGCGAAGCCCCCGCATAAAAGAAAGATCAACGTAATATTTAAAATAAGTTGGGTTAGGGTTTTCTTGTGACCCTTAAGAGCAAAGAAAGGGGGGCTCGGGGGGCGAAGCCCCCCGCAAAAAAAAGGATCATCGTAGTATGTAAAATAAGTTGGGTTAGGGTTTTCTTGTGACCCCTAAGAACAAAACTAAGGGGGGTTCGGGGGGCGAAGCCCCCCGCAAAAAAAAATATCAATGTAGTGTTCAAAATAAGTTGGTTTAGAGTTTTCTTGTGACCCTTAAGAGCAAAAGTAAGGGGGGCTCGGGGGGCCAATCCCCCCGCATAAAAGAAGATCAACGTAATATTTAAAATAAATTGGGTTAGGGTTTTCTTGTGACCCTTAAGTGCAAAAGTAAGGGGGCTCGGGGGGCGAAGCCCCCCGCATAAAAGAAAGATCAACGTAATATTTAAAATAAGTTGGTTTAGGGTTTTCTTGTGACCCTTAAGAGTATATAAACAAAAGGGGGGCTCGGGGGGCGAAGCCCCCGCATAAAAGAAAGAACAACGTAGTATTTAAAATAACTTAGGTTAGGGTTTTCTTGTGACCTTTAAGAGCAAAGAAAGGGGGGCTCGGGCGGCGAAGCCCCCCGCATAAAAGAAAGATCATTGTAATATTTAAAATAAGTTGGGTTAGGGCTTGTGACCCTTAAGAGCAAAAGTAAGGGGGGCTCGGGGGGCGAAGCCCCCCGCATAAAAAAAGATCAACGTAATATTTAAAATAAATTAGGTTAGGGTTTTTTTGTGACCCTTAAGAGCAAAAGTAAGGGGGCTCGGGGGGCGAAGCCCCCCGCATAAAAGAAAGATCAACGTAATATTTAAAATAAGTTGGGTTAGGGCTTGTGACCCTTAAGAGCAAAAGTAAGGGGGGGGCTCGGGGGCGAAGCCCCCGCATAAAAAAAGATCAACGTAATATTTAAAATAAATTAGGTTAGGGTTTTTTTGTGACCCTTAAGAGCAAAAGTAAGGGGGCTCGGGGGGCGAAGCCCCCCGCATAAAAGAAAGATCAACGTAATATTTAAAATAAGTTGGGTTAGGGTTTTCTTGTGACCCTTAAGAGCAAAGAAAGGGGGGCTCGGGGGGCGAAGCCCCCGCAAAAAAAAGGATCATCGTAGTATGTAAAATAAGTTGGGTTAGGGTTTTCTTGTGACCCCTAAGAACAAAACTAAGGGGGGTTCGGGGGGCGAAGCCCCCCGCAAAAAAATATCAACGTAGTATTCAAAATAAGTTGGTTTAGGGTTTTCTTGTGACCCTCAAGAGTATATAAACAAAAGGGGGGCTCGGGGGGCGAAGCCCCCCGCATAAAAGAAAGATCAATGTAATATTTAAAATAAGTTGGGTTAGGGCTTTCTTGTGACCCTTAACAGCAAAAGTAAGGGGGGCAAAATTAAGGGCTTTATCAACGAAAAATTTCACGCCACTGCTAAGCACGTCGCGAAGGTCTACAGATCCCAGAGCCACTATCAGTCTTTTAGTTGCTTAGCAAACTGTCGCGTCCACGTTCCATAACCAGGTTCAACCCCACGCAAATATACTAGAGAGCGACTGAGAAAATTCAACCTTTTGTCTCTTTCCTACTCTGTAAGATGAAATCCTTAAGTTTTGTATTGCATTAATCTTCAAATTAGCGCAGCACTATGAAAAAAATTTTAAATGAATGACTTTATTGCGATAAACTTGGTACCTATACATCAGGTGGTAATGGTGGTATTAATTCTTATTAAGCAATAGCAATACGTGTTAAGCCACAAATGGCTTGCGAAATTCGCCTACTTGAAATAATATTTTTGTTTAAATTTTAAATATATTTCATTATTAACGACTAAAAAAAAAGTATAAAATAAATTTATAGTTTAAAAAACTCTAGAAAAACACGCTTTTATAAATGCACGTAAAAGCCAAAAATAAATTATGGATCGTTCAAGTTGTCTCTATTGCTGGGATGAAGAGTAAACTATGTGCTTTTAATTATAATATTTGATTGTAAAAGCGTGGGGCGCTGTAACAGGAAAAACTTTTTGTGAAATCAAATTAAGCTATATTACGAGAAGCAGTTTACACAGATTGGCGCGCTAACTGGATTTGCAGCACGACTGCAGCGCCCCACGCTTTTACAATCAAATATTATAATTAAAAGCACATAGTTTACTCTTCATCCCAGCAATAGAGACAACTTGAACGATCCATAATTTATTTTTGGCTTTTACGTGCATTTATAAAAGCGTGTTTTTCTAGAGTTTTTTAAACTATAAATTTATTATTAGCAAAAATTACTTAAGCGCCTTCAGAAGTGCAGGTGCTTAAGACCGTTTGTAAGTTAAAGTTAGCTGTGATGGCTCAACGAAGAAAGAAGATTTCAATATCCTACTTATACATCATTATCATTATCATTATATATATATAATAAAACTAAGTCGATAAAAGGGGGCGTCCATTAATCGCGTCATACGTTTTTGGCTTATTTTAGACCCCCCCCCCCCATGGTGATCTTTGGTGATATTTTCAGGACCCCCTCCCCCCCTGGCCAATATGACGTGTAATTTTTTGGCAACTTAAGTAGACTTTTTTCCAACCCACGAATCAACCAAATCTTGGCGCGAAATTCAAATTTTCTATGAGAATTTAACCCTCGCCCCCTCATTTTTAAGGTTCCGTACCTCAAAAAGGAAACCACTGAACCGATTAACTTGTTTGGCACACATATGTAAACTTGCGACCCAAAGACGGGCATGTAATTTAAATAAAATAAAAAAAACAACTATAGGGGCTAACTTTTGGGGGGTAAAAGTGAAAATTAGAAATCAAAGTTTTTTGAAATAGTTTTTTAGCGTGTTACATATCAAATGAAAGAGCGTTAATTGGGCCATTTTTTTTTTCAAAGTTGTCCACCCCACTTTTTTTTTTTGATTTGGAATTTTTTATGTGCTTTCCACTCAGAATCGCGAGCTCTTTCAATCCTAATAGGAGTAAAAAAGTGTCCCAAGGTTTTTCCCTATTCCGTTACCATTTTTTCATACATTTTGTATGGCGGTAACGGAATGGATGGTCTAAAAAAAAATATGGAAATCTTGGGACATTTTTTTCTCCTATCACGATCAAAAGACCTCGCGATTCTGAATATGAATCGCGTAAAAAATACCCATGTTACAAAAAAAGTGGGGTGGACAACTTTGAAAAAAATGGCCCTTATACGTATTTCAAAAATATAATTATGTTTTTAATAATTTTCAGTCAAGTAATTTTCAAGTAATTTAAGAAAACAGGCAAAAATGACCAAAATTTTCAAAAAAATACCCGAGATAGCCTTTAATGTATAGATTACAAGAAAACCTATTAGAAATATAAGGTCAAGCCTAAATTGGACTTAAAAGAAAAAACTCAAATTACGAATTTCACTCACTGGGGCTGCAAGGAGTTACCAAATCTTTTGAAAGTGTTGAGTATTTCGTCTTTTTAGGGTTCCGTAGTCAACTAGGAACCCTTATAGTTTCGCCATGTCTGTTTGTCCGTCCGTCTGTCCGTCCGCGGATAATCTCAGTGACCGTTAGCACTAGAAAGCTGAAATTTGGTACCAATATGTATATCAATCACGCCAACAAAGTGGTAAAATAAAAAATGGAAAAAAATGTTTTGTTAGGGTACCCCCCTACATGTAAAGTGGGGATTGTTTTTTTTTTTCATTCCAACCCCAACGTGTAATATATTGTTAGATAGGTATTTAAAAATGAATACGGGTTTACTAAAATCGTTTTTTGATAATATTAATATTTTCGGAAATAATCGCTCCTAAAGGAAAAAAAAGTGTCCCCCCCTAACTTTTGAACCATATGTATAAAAAATATGAAAAAATCACAAAAGTAGAACTTTATAAAGACTTTTTAAGAAAATTGTTTTGAACTTGATAGGTTAAGTAGTTTTTGAGAAAAATACGGAAAACTACGGAACCCTACACTGAGCGTGGCCCGACACGCTCTTGGCCGGTTTTTTTATAAATTGTTCAAAATATCGATTATTTTATTTTCAAAAATGACTTGGCGCTTAAGCTCTTCTTGTGATGTAAGGAACCCTTGCAACACGAATCCAACTCACACTTGCCCAGTTTTTAAGTGTTATGGCTCGTCTATAATTCCGCCAACGTCAAGGTTTAGGAAGGCACGCGTGTTTTGAAGACAGTTGGCCGTTGAGCTCTACATTTGTCAAATTTGCCGCCTTTTTTCAGTGCCATGATTAGGTTGACCGTCTATAACCGACTGTCCGTGTACACGTGATGAGGGCAAACTAAAAAAATCTTTGAGAATTAAAAATAACCGACTGCACACAGCTCTTTTTTTCTCACTTGATGGTCTCATCGGAAAATCAGCGCTGGAAGTCACCAGCAACACGCTGAGATGAGGCCATTTCTTGGCACTTCATTCCTTTCTGTTTGTGTTTTGTAATGTGTAATTAATCTTCACTGTGTTCACGAATAAATTATATTCTATTCTATTCTGTTCTCTTTGCACTGCACAACGCAAGTTCTGACTGTAAAAGTTGATATAAAAATAGCTCAGAAATATGTTTTTTTCTTTACGTTAGTGTAAGACGGCGTTGGCGAGATGACCTTGACGCTTTTGATGAGAACTGGTGGGAAACGGGTCAGGACCGGGATACGTGGAAAGCGAAGAGGGAGGCCTTTGCCCAGCAGTGGGACACTCTAGGCTCATATAAATAAATAAAAATAGTGTAACAAAAAAAATACACGTGATATGTTCCTAACCCCCACCCCCATGGTGATATTTGGTGATTTTTTCATGACCCCCTCCCCCTATCCAGTATGACGCGATTAATGGACGCCCCCTAAGTGTGCGTGCCGATAAAACTTAAAAAGGAGTCCCGGCACGATAAAGGGACTTAAATAGTGTGATAGCCCTTTATCCCCCCTCGAACAAGAAAGTTCCCGTTTTAACCTAAAGGGCGTGTTTTTAAAGATATAAGGGCTTCTTCAACCCTAAGTATAGTGGCGCCATCTGTTGTCGAGTAGTTGAAATTCATTCAGAACAACGATTATTTGGGTTACATTTCGAAAGGCGCGAAATTTAAAATTCCAATTTCAATAGTCTTAAATTACATTTGTTCTGTTATCGAGTATTTGAACTTATTAAAGGGACTTAAATAGTGTGATAGCCCTTTATCCCCCCTCGAACAAGAAAGTTCCCGTTTTAACCTAAAGGGCGTGTTTTTAAAGATATAAGGGCTTCTTCAACCCTAAGTATAGTGGCGCCATCTGTTGTCGAGTAGTTGAACTTCATTGAAAGTATTCTACAGCAGCAGAACCTATTGTCACGGCAGACGATAATATCGAGAACATTCTAGAAGATATGAGAAGAAAAATATTCTAAAACTTTCTCGAATATTCTAGAGCCTAGCTCTCTGAATATATAAGAGCCCGGTGTCGCCCGCCAGAGTCAGTTCGATTTCAACAGTGAAACAAGCGATTTCGAAACGAGAAGGAAAGAAGTTATCTGTGAGCCTTTATTTTGAAGTATCACGTGTGAGTATTTTTAATAGTGTGTATAATAATTTTCCATTTTGAAGCGAAGAAGAAAAAAGTTGTCTGTGAGCCTTTACTGTGAAATATCAAATGTGAGTATTTTAATAGTGTGTTTAATTAATTCTAATAGATTTCTTTTCTTTTAATTGTAATTTCCTTAAATAAAATTTTTGCTTTGTATCAACGTACCCCACGTTTACGTAACAATATATTTGTCTATAAAATGTATGTTTAATTTTATTTTACAGAATACAATGCCTAGACGTTTTAACCTAAATTGAAATTTTAAATTTTAGATTTAAAATTTTGAACCTTCTTCAGTAATAAGTTTCGATATGTAAAGAAATTGAAGGACGATACACAGGCGGGCGGGGCGGAGACACCGCGCGCCGCTGCGGGCGGGTGGGAGGGAGGAGGGGTGTCGATGGACGATGTCACGCGGGATTCGCCGCGCGAACTCATCATTCGCGCGGTCGGCTCCCTTGGCTGCCTGCACACGTTCGCTGCTCTCGTACGATTTGATATTATACAGGGTGCCCGGTAATTAATGGACAACCTTTTAACCACCAAGAGGGCACCTTATACTGGTCCAGAAAATCTATGGAATATGGGTTAAATTGTGGTGTAGGCGAGAGGCTGGCAACCTGTCACTGCAATGCCATAGTTTCGTTTTCTTTTAACCCCTTATTTGCCAAGAGTGGCACCTTATATTGGTCCAGAAAATCGACTTTAAGGTTTAGTAAAAGTCGCCTGGTTTTCGAGATTTTCACAATTTTTAAAATTTTAATACCTACTACCTAAAATTTTAAAAAGTGTGAAAATCTCGAAAACCAGGCGACTTTTACTAAACCTTAATGTCGATTTTCTGTAAGGTGCCCTCTTGGTGGTTAAAAGGTTGTCCATGCACCCGATATATTTGTCAAGCAATTTCTGACGTAAGAAAGCGCGACTCATTCGCGCAGTCGGCTCACTCACGTCTCTCGTTGTCGTACAATCTGACATTATTCAGCTACCTTTTATCGCTTGGCTTTAGTTCGCATATACAAGAGTACCTATAGGTACTACAAGGTCCAAGGCAAAATACAACAATAGATAATGTATTTACTAAATAATATTTTTAAATTTAAAAGTGGAAAATGTCTGCCTTGGGTGAGACTTGAACTCACGGCCTCTGAATCGATACTCCAGCGCAGACGTTTCTGCTAATCAGAAGTTAAAATTTAAATAATATTTATTTAGTAATTTCCCGCTAGAAACTTGCGTTATACTATTCTGTATACTTTTTCAGCTACCATAACCAAATTTGGATTAGATTAAAAAAACCTTTAAGTAAAACTTAGAACCTTTCAGATTGTTTTACTCACCCTTTCTGATGTTTACCATACTTACTTACCCCGTTATTCATAAACGTACACTAAAGTTATCAAGCCGATAAATTTCGTTTCCGACGACGTATTTTTGTGATAGAAAGGGACAAACGAACTTTATCGGCTAGATACTTTAGTGTATGAATAAGGGTGTTAAAATTTATAGCTACGAAATTTTACATAAAACACCTACTTTAAAATAAAATAAAAAATGTTGAATTTGGTTAACATTATAAAAGACCTCACGCAAGCTGTGCTAATTAGTTCGCGAATTCGTCTAGAGGTGGCGCTAAACACAATTATGCTCATTAGAGAACCTATACTTCTAGCCTAGCCCAGTCTTTAGAATTATGTGAGTAACGTAAAAGTTTTGTAGGTACGGAACCCTCGGTGGGCGAGTCCGACTCGCACTTGGCCGGTTTTTAAATCTTGAGTAAGGCATACAATTAATTTAAGGGATACAATTGGCAGTGATCAAGCAGGTTGGTCAGATTTGATTTACACTGGATTAGTTATGTAATTGGATTTGATTGAATGTAAATATTGTGATTGTTATTGTAATTATGTATTACATATTTTGGATATGACAATATTATGAGCCAAGAAGCTTGAAATGTTTTTTTTTAAGCAACTTAAGGTCCGGTCCCTTTTACATGGCAACAAGAACTTACAATAAACCCACACCCACGTTACGTTCTCAAACTACTCAAGATATACACACCCACATACACACCTTCGGCCCTCCAGCTTTCTCTTGCTCTCTCGCACTCGCCAGTATATGCAAGAGTAGGACACAATGATGACCAGACAGGGTAGTGCGAAACCAAAGACAAACAGGTACTTTTTAGGGGAGTGCCCGCCTTCGTCGGAGAGAATAGTGCAGGAGAATGTTTTTTTGTCGAGCCCCAGGGTGCCCCAGATGCCCAGCAGTGGGGGAACCTGAAAAGAAGAAACAAATCTTTATTTTTCAACAGTATGTGTCATATATATGGTAGCAAAATTATTTCCACCTTGAGCGTTAATACTTGAATCTCTCACTACGGTTAGAACACAATCGACTATTGAATGTAATCAATGTAATCATGCACCGATCTTTGGGTCAAATAAGAAAACAAAAAAATCTGATGTTCAGGCCGTCTAATTTTCTCTCGCTTCGTTTTTTTCTATTATGGCCATTATTATGCACAAAAAACGAAGGTATTTTTAACTCATCTAAAAAGTTTTGATTAATAAATAATTGTTAAGAAAATTCTAGGTATAAATATTTTAGATGTGGGCAACTAATACGAGCATTATGTAATATTAGAAGTTACACAATTAAAAGTTATGTTTCCGCTCCATAAAAAATATGTAGTAGGAAGTAGACCACACAGCGCGCTTTATATCAAAATAACAATATTTGCAGTAGGAAGCGATAAAACACCTAATGGTGTGTCGAAGACGGGTTATGAGTATAAAAAACCTAAAAAACCCATCGTTTTATAAACAGTCATGGATTTATTGTGATGGGCTAAGCCATTAAGGAAATATGCGAATGAAATTATAACTAAATAATCCGTGTTTTTTCCTTCTCAGTTGCTCAAAAATTTGCTGGAAGAAATCCCTTAAAGGGATAAGTTCGCCTTTGTACACATTTTTATTATATTCTCTGTATAATAAATGTGTACAAAGGCGAACTTATCCCTTTACTCTATGTAATTTGTTTAGTGCAATAAGTAGGTAATTGCCTCATTTGCCTCAATTGAGGCTTGAAATGAATTTATAAATAAGTATATGTACCTACCTACTGTACCTACATTTAAAAATATTTGTGAAAAATACCAAAACTTATGCATCTGATAGAATATATATGACGCAACGGCCTTTTATTGCCATTAAATAGATCCCATTCGAAATCATAAACTAAATTCAGCTAAACGAATGCCATTTATTTTATTGTAAGCAAACAAAGAAAGTATTGTGTACTTAAGACATAAAATAAATGGAAAATCATAAAATTTTACTCCCCAGCTGGATGAAATGAAACACTTTGAACGAGTGAGTATTATGACTGTTATGAGAGTAATAGAAATGGGAATAATAGTTAAAGTTAATGCAACCAAATGCAACAGATAGGCGCACCAATTTGTAAAACTATGTGCCACGTTTGGTGCCCGTCATAGGCGGGAGCGGACGGCATTTTCAGAGTTTTTTTTTATTGTTGTGTATGTTCCGACCAATTGTATATATTTAAGTGCATGGGAATGTGTTATAGGATGATCAAATTATCATAGTAGTTTTTTCAAGATTGCACTATTAAAGTGAGTGCACATGGAATTCAATAATATGGCGAAAACAAGTTTCACTTTAAATTGACCTAAGACATTGATTTCAAATGAATTATTTGCATACATTCCATAATTTGAGCATGTAATTATTTTTGTATGTTGCTAAGATGTGATATAAATAAAGTTCCGTTTTAAATTTACTGAGTGAGATTGAGTGATCATGATTAAGTACTTCTTACGCAAGTCATGAATCCTGTCATCGGTTGAAAGCTTTTCCCCATTTAACCATTTTGGCTACATGGCATTTCTATGACGCGAAACGAAAACGAAACGCCGCGAAAGGTAGTCTGGCTCTGTCGCGCCAATACGCAAGAGCGATAGAGATAGATATCTACGAGCGTTTCGTTTCGTGAGCGTCTGTGCATTCGGCTACGCACGCTGAGTGGACGCTCGGAGCGCAGCGTTCGGCGGGGCGTGCGAGCGTACAATACAACCTATGCAGCGTCAAATCAGGACACTTGTATGAGCTTCAATTGTTTGACATGCACGCCGCACGCCGCCCCGCTGCCCGCCCAATATGAGCGCGCACTCAGGCCTCACACTAACCGTTAATGATTGAGGCACATTAACCAGCTCTCGGATGTACAATTTGAGGCAATTAAACCCAATATGGAAGTGCAACGAACTAGCTTCCTTCATAATCCGAGTCTATGCTGCTTGTGTAAATAATGAATACATGTTTCCCTGAACTGTTATCGTGTTGTGATAATAATATGAAAGAAGCTTTTATTCATACAATGTTGAAGGTAGTAGTAGTTTCAGTGCAGTTACATTTTAATTGTAATGGGGCATTTTCAGAATTTAGGTCCCCCAATTAGCAAAAGTTGTTAACAAAAATTAGCGAGTTACGCTGTCAGTTTTGAGACGACAATAAAACATGAAATCTGTCAAAAAAATTACTTTTTTCACATTCTCAATGTAGATTATCGCTTAAAGTTTATGTACTTAAAACAATATTTTTATTGAAATTTCATGCTTAATTATCTTCACAAAACTGACAGTGAGTTAATTTTTGTTAACAACTTACGCTAATTGGGGGGTCCCAAATTCTGAAAATGCCCAATGACACATTTAAAGTTTTATAGTTCTACATTATTTTATTTCACTATAAAACTCCCGTAAGACTCGACTCTCGTGAGTATAATAATATAATTTTAAGGAAACATGCTTATGATTTATCCCGAATACTTTATATAGGTTTACCTAATACTTACATATCTGTATATTGTGAGTTTTGTAACAAAGAAATTATGCTATATATTTTTTAACGATGTTTCATACGTTGTATAAACACTATACGAGGGGCGTTCAATAAATTCTCGGTATGAGAATGAAAACAAACAGGTACGAAAAGTCTGATATTTTTTATTTTTCAATATACTCCCCCCCTATGTTAATACACTTAAAAGATCGATCAATTATTTTTTTTAATCCCTCAAAAAAATATTTTTTATCTTTGGTGAAAAAATGCTCCTCCACTGCTGCCTTCAATGCTTCATCATCAGAAAACCGATTTCCACGCAGATCCTTTTTGAGATTGGGGAACAAAAAGAAGTCGCTGGGGGCTAAGTCCGGACTGTACGGTGGATGGGTAATAGTTTCAAACCCACATTCAGCTATAGCTGCCTTGGCAATATGAGCAGTATGGACAGGGGCGTTGTCATGCAGAAGCAAAACACCTTTGGTTAACTTTCCTCGCCTCTTTTCTTTGATTGCATCCCTTAATTGACGTAGAAGGTTGGCGTAGTACTGTCCTGTGATATTGACACCTTTTTCTTTATAATCGATTAGTAAAACACCTTCACAATCCCAAAATATTGTGGCCATGACCTTGCCAGCTGAAGGCATAACCTTGAACTTCTTGGGATGAGCTGAACCCTTAATGTGCCACTGCATGGACTCTTGTTTACTCTCTGGGTCATAATGATGAACCCAAGTTTCATCTCCAGTAACAATCTTTTGCAGGACCTCATCAGGATTTTCACCGCACAGGTCAATAAAATCGGAACAACAAGCGGCACGCATATCTTTTTGAAGCCGAGTCAGCATTCGCGGAACCCATCTTGCACTTACTTTTGACATATTAAGATGGTCATGGATAATATCATGTATGGTACCAATAGAAAGATTGGTTACTTTAGCTATTGATTTTATCTTAATTCGCCCATCTTCCAATATAAGTTTTTCCACCTTCTCAATATTTTCTTGTGAAGTGGCGACTACAGGCCGACCAGGCCTAGGGTCATCTTCAATACTCTCCCTTCCACGTTTGAATTCGCTTGACCACTTTTGAATAGTAGATAAAGAAGGAGAAGACTCACGGTAAACACAATCCATCTCCTCTTTTATGGTTTTTTGATTTTTACCCTGTTTAGCTAGTCAAGAATTTTATAACAGATCGATGTTCTAATTTCGTCAACATTGATAATTCGCTCATGGTGTGCGTGTTTGTTTGTCAATTGCAGAAAAACAAAAGAAAATCTCGGTTCGAATTATACTTTTTTTTAATGTCAACGAATGAACCTTAGTGGCCAGTAACAAAAGAAATTGTAAAAGAGGTTGTAAGATATCAATACCGACAATATATTGAACGCCCCTCGTATTTTATTTGAATACTGACGTCACTGGTAAAATTACCTTAAAGCCGCCCTAATGATTAATCATCAAACTGACAAACCCTTTATGAGCAAGGATCCCAAAATATCCTGCGCACGAGAGTAATTAAGAACCGTATTTGAAGTCTGTGTGCTTCTGCCTCCCCAAAAAGACTGTCTAGACAAAGTGTCGACGATGGAGGATTTATTAACTTGCTCTTAATATGTTATATTTACGTATTAGTTAAATAAAATTGCACTAGCTTTGTTACTGATTTTCTGCCAACAAGTCACAATTAATGTGGTTTGGCAGAAGATATGTATTAAGCTTTACGTTCCGAATAAAAGTTTTTTTTACTTACATTTTTTTTTCATTAGAGTACCCTAATAATATATTTTAGTAGTAGTGCCGTTGAACTACTATGTTCATCTTATTAATTCCCGACTCAAGCTTTATGTATGTCGCATCAGTATTTGAATGCTCAGTAGGTATGTTCAGAGATTACCAATACCAAATGTAAAAAGCGCAAATAAGTAACTTTTTTTAAACAAGCATAATTGTCTGCTAACGTATTTCTACAAAAAAAAATCTATGGAGAAAACCCAGCTCCTATCTTCAGCTCCCTAAACACTTCGGCTTTCCTTGTGCATAAGACATTTTGTTCTTATTTACAAAGTAAATTATTTACTTTATATTTAAACATACCATAAAAAGCGCTGGTAGCCTAGCGGTAAGAGCAAGCGACTTTCGATCCGGAAGTCGCGGGTTCGAATCCCGGCTCGTACCAATGACTTTTTCGGAACTTACGTGCAAATGTCATATGATATTTGCCAGTCGCTTTTCGGTAAAGGAAAACATCGTGAGGAAACCGGACTAATTCCAACAAGGCCTAGTTACCCTTCGGGTTGGAAGGTCAGATGGCAGTCGCTTTCGTAAAAACTGTCTACGCCAAATCACGGGATTAGTTGACAAAGCGGACCCCAGGCAACCATGAGCCGTGGCAAATGCCGGGATAACACAAGGAGGATGTTGTTAAAACTTACCATGAGACCAAAGGACACGAGCCAGATGAGAAGCAACTGCACCCAGATCTTGGTGGTGGTGTAGATGGATGCATACATGTCGTAGTACGCGATCAACGTGTATCTGTAACAACACAAGATATCCTTTAACACAAACATCTATTAAATAATTGTCTTCGGTTACCGCGATAGTTACTTATGAAATAAAACTATGGAAACGGATTAAATCGCGTATAATGAATTTAAAATTCATCCCGACGTTGACATTGTAATTTTTCCTCAGTCACCCGTTGACCACGAACGCTGTGAAGAGTTCGAAACGTCGGGATGAATTTTAAATTCATTATACGCGATTTAATCCGTTTCCATAGTTTTATTTCATCTATTAAATAATTTATCCGTTAACCTTATTTATCCTCAGTGTATCCATTTGTATAACCCCGGATGTAAGAGTTATAAGGTCACATTTAATGATGTTTTAAAAGGAAAGAAACATTGTGCAATGTGGAGCGGAAGTTGAATATTGCCAACGAGGGTAAGTTAAATCGCAACAGCTTGCCGGAGCAATTTCAAGATTCGTGTTTGCAGTTTTCTTACCCCCCACGTTACACAAACCGTTTTTCATCACACTTGCAATATAAAAATATGTAAAAAGATTAAAAAAAATACGGTAATTGAAATTACATAACTCCATCGGGAGAACGAGTTTTGACTCCCGCTCCGCCTGCGTGCAATTGCACATTTATTGTGGGAGTGTGATGAAAACCTAATCAATCCTCAATACATATATCCAACTGTATAATCATAATCATAATCATTTTATTGGTAATAAATAAATTACATGTCAATATTTCAAATAATCCCCGATATAAAAGTTATACGTTACATTTAATGACGTTTTAAAAGAAAAGAAAAAAAATGCATATTCCCGATTAGTACCTAGTATATTCGTGCTTAAACCCATTACAATATTACGTAATCTACCAAACAATAGCCATAAATGACCCTACAAAAGGTGCAATAAATAAATGAACGCTTTCCAAACCGAAGCCGTTATCACTTGTTTATCGTTTACCGTCACTCTTATCGCTATGGGAAAGTGGAGAGACAAACACTCGACTGGGGATAAGATAATTGGGCCATTTTTTTCAAAGTTGTCCACCCCGTTTTTGGCTTGTCCCATACTTTTGATATAATATTTAGCGTATTTAAAGAGACTAAACTAATGAAGACTATTTTTTATTCGAACCCAAATTTAGTTGACAGATATTCATTTAAATTTTTATTATAATTATGTATTTGTTAAAAATTATAATGTGATAAAAAATGGGCAATTTTTTGCTGTCCCACGTCAAATATCGTTTTTGTTATGGATTTTATTCTATAACTAATTGTACTAAATATTGATGACGGCATAATTTGAAAAGATTGAGTCATACGCTATTATGTTATAAAATATTTTATGTTAATAAATAAACGTACTATTTAAAATTAAGTATAATTTGCCGAGACGGAATCTGGTAATTGTGGAATTTTCCATTCCGAAACCGCAGAATGACTGTTAAAATTAAAAGAAAGTTCCTAACATTTGGTAGCATTTTATTCAGCTTGGCAAAATTAATTTAAAACTACGCAATACCGCCATCTTGCATTTTCCAGTTGCCGCCAAACACGCATCAAAGTAGCTCGTACTCAGGGGTAACATTTTCTCATTCCACCTTCCGAAACCAAATTTGCGGGTAAATACGTAATATGCAACCTTTTAACATCGATTCCTAAAACAAAGCACTAATATTGAAACCAAATAAGCCAATTAAAAACAAGATTTGTGATTATTTAATAAATAATTAAGTAAAATATCGCCGAAGGTAGCGTTCCGTTACTTCCGATCCGATACTAGATCGTTGGTTTCGTATAGGCGGAAAAAAAACGTATCGGAATGGAAGTATAAAGCGGTATTCATGTGGTTTTAATGAGATGTCTTAGTTTAATTTGATTGCGGGAAATAAAAGAAAAACGTATGGGATTAAAACTAACTCATCTAAAATATGGTAATCAATCACGGATTACACACTCCGGTTGTTTTAGTCATTATGCGCGATATGCTTTGGAGGTCTTAGGTACCCACGTTCAAGTGTAGACGAGACCTTAGCTTTCATCCGTTACCCATTCAGTCAGATCCGTTACTGTCCCATGTTTCAAAATACAAAATCATTTATTCAGCAAATAGGCCACGGGGGCACTTTTACATGTCAACATTACAGAGTATTCATTAAAGTTAAACAAATGAAATTAATAGAAATATTAACTAAAAATATTAATCATAAGCAAAGTAGCTATACACTGATATAGAATTAGAGATGTATAAAGTCTCTAAATGTCATATTATTACTAACTATAATCAATACATAAAGAAAGTGCAAACAGATACAAAGATAAAAGAAATCTATAATACTTCAATAGTTGTAAAAGACTGAATATTACAAGTAAAAATATTATACTTAATCAAATAATCCATGGAGATGTATAGCGTCTCCAAGAGTCAAATTTTATAAAATTAAAATATTTAAAAGTAAAAACCTTTGTCAAATAATACAAAAAAAAAATACAGAAAATGAACAGCTAAATTACACATTTCAAGAGATGTACAAGTCTCTAGTTGTCAATCATTAAAGAACAAATCAAGTTTACAAATAAGGGCCAATCAAGGTTACAAATTAAGTTTAAAAATATAATCAAAATCTCAGAGATGTATAAGGTCTCTAAGTGTCCAAAAAACTAACATTAACTTAATCAAACGACAACAAGGTCATTAAAGTAAGGAATCTATTTTAAAATAAAATATAATCAAAATCTCAGAGATGTATAAAGTCTCTAAGTGTCCAAAAGCTAAAATTAACTAAATTAAACGACAACGTGATGGTCTCTAGTGTCATCCTTAAGACATTACTTACTTAAGTTTAATTCTTACAAGAACCGAATGTAGTGTCTCGCAATCCGCTCAAAAGTAAAGTTAAATAATCTAACAAAACATGTGGCCCAGGTAAGCTTGAACAGACCAGTCTCCACAAACAGCACCCGTTCACGAGTATGACGCGTATCTCAGCCATCGCCTCCTCAACCTCCATTCGGGAAGGTGGCGACCCGATCAACACGCCACCGTAAGCAAAGACTTTTAAGCGAGCATGACATGTTCAAGCTAACAGCAAATTGACAAAAGAAAAATCGACACAGTGAAACACGACATTAAGCTTGTAGGTGACATTAAAGAGGGCAACAATGCCTAGTATAGCTATACATAACTAATTACATGCTCAACGTGACTTAGAGATGTAAAGGTCTCAAGGGTCAGTGTACTATCATACTTTAAATAAATTTTATATTACTACGCTATATAATGAAAACAAAAATCTTAGAGGTGTATAAGGTCTCTAAGCGTCCTACTAACATAACTAATGATACAATACAATCACATGAGAAAAATTACGCTGTGTCATTTTTACGGGATACTAGTACGGTTGTATTACAAACTTCTGCTACCATAATCAAGCTACTGGCTTAAAGGCATTTTTATCATCTATAAAATCATTTACCGTATAGTAAGCTTTACCTAGCAAACAGCGCTTAACATGTGACTTAAATTTGCCGAGTGGCAAGTTCACTACATCAATGGGGATTTTGTTATAAAAACGTGTACAGTTCCCAACGAAAGACGTACTAACCTTACGGAGACGGTGGAAGGGCACGGCAAGTTTATGTTTGTTTCTAGTGTTATAGTTATGGATATCACTGTTAAGCTTGTATTCATGGATGTTTTTCCTAGCATACATAATATTCTCAAGTATGTACTGAGAGGCAACGGTAAGAATGTTCACCTCTTTGAATTTCTCTCTTAGGGAAGCTCGAGCGCCCAGTCCATATATGGAACGTACAGCTCGCTTTTGCAGCACAAATATCGTCTGAATATCTGCGGCTTTACCCCATAACAGAATTCCATACGACATAACACTATGGAAGTAACCAAAGTATACCAGCCTGGCCGTCTCTACGTTTGTTAGCTGTCTGATTCTCCTTACTGCGTAGGCAGCTGAACTAAGTTTGTTAGCTAAAGTAGCAATATGTGCGTGCCATTGCAGTTTTGAGTCTAAAGTGACCACCCAGGAAAACAGTTTGGTCTTCAAACTCCAGCGTATCACCTTTTATTTGGATTTTGCTGTTATTTATCTGCTTGACGTTAGGTAACGCAAACTTGATGCATTTGGTTTTCTTGGCGTTCAAAAGTAGATTGTTTGCCGTAAACCAGTTAACTATAGTTGATAGGGCATCATTAATACTGTCGAAGCTATTTTCCTTCCTGTTCACTTTGAATATAAGAGAAGTGTCATCCGCAAATAACACTATATCATGTCTGCCTTTAACAAGAGTGGGTAGGTCATTAATATATACTAAAAAGAGGAAGGGACCAAGAATTGAACCTTGAGGCACTCCGAGGGCTACCGGGGACCCCGCCGAATGAGTTCCATTAATAACTACTCTCTGAGTCCTATCCGACAGATATGATGAGACTAAGTCGAGGGCACCGGCTTTTATCCCGTAGTGGCTTAATTTTCGTTTTAAATTTTCGTGATCTACGCAATCAAATGCCTTGGACAGATCACAGAAAATTCCAACAGCATCTTGAGCTTTTTCCCAAGCGTCAAAGATGTGCTTTAGGAGTACCGCACCAGAGTCAGTGGTTGATCGACCTTTGGTAAAACCAAATTGATTGCTATCAAGCAGTTTATTTCTGTTGAAATGCGACAGCAGTTGATTTAAAATAAGTTTCTCAAACACTTTGCTTAATGCAGGTAGTATTGAAATCGGCCTAAAGTTCGTAGGATCTGTCTTCGTTCCTGATTTAAACAACGGGATAATTTTGCTATGTTTCATAATATCTGGAAAAGTGCCAACATCAATGCATCTGTTGAAAATCTCAGCTAAATATGGTGCAATAGATTCAAATAGTTTTATTTGCAAAAATTAAGGTAATGGCGCCTATTAACGTGGTATTTAAGCAAATTTCAAAAGATACCAAAAAATTAAGGGTATCAAAGCTCATTAACGACCACAAATATTTTTTTTATGGAAGAGTATTTATTGAACTATTAGTTTTAAAGAGTTTTAGGATCATTTTAGTTTATTATATGTCATAAAATTATTATTGAAGCCAACATACTTAAATTTTCTATTACCGTGGTAATGAACAGGTTGCAGTTCTATTAACGCGAATTGAGATTTCATTACCGAGGGTATGAATGACAGTGTTTTTCTGCCATCGGTAAATAGAAACCCATCTCAAAATTCGGAGCTTAATACCGACGGTTGAATATACAAATTATGACAAATACATATACCTATACTATCCTCCTTTATGAATACCCACAGAAGACTCAGTTTCACCTAAGAAATCTGTACTTACGGTACACTAAATGTCATATTTTGATACAAGACTAATATGTCGCTCGGTAATAGATACTTCTATAGGAACCCATTACCGACCCAAACAAATATTGCATGGATCGGTAATAGATTCTAATATATTCTATTACCGAGGGTTATCTGATCGTACCATCGGTAATAGGCATAAATTGGAGTATTATAAAATCTAATTCCGACCCATAAAAACAAAGTCATACAGATGTATTTTCATTACAAATCAAAATAAAATATTGCAACCTTATATTAAAACCAAGCTTACATAACTGGTAAGTAAGCATCAGACTTTATGTCAATGTTTAAAAAATTGACAAATTAACGGTTTTCATAGAAACTACGAAATCAGTCATGAAGTTTTTGCTAAAAATTAAGGTTTTGTTGAATAATTTTCATACCGCGTAAATAGTTCTTTGATAGCGTGAATAGATCAAGATTGAAACAACTGTAAGACATTATATAACTGATCACATATACTTAAAATAAAGCAAAAATAACTAATATCACTACTTTAACTATTACCGTGGTATACCACAGTAATAGAATCTACTCACGAAATGGCGCCTTTCACCGCTGTCTTTTAATTTCCACTTTAAACACATTTCCAGGCTAAACAATACGTAAAAAGTACTCAGAAGTCATGTAGAAAACTATAAATAATAATTTGAAATGCATAACTTTCACCTGTTTGCCATAATTATTACGTAAACTACTAAATGAGATTGGAGTTCACTTAGGTTTAGCGTCACACGTCAGTATGACACAACCTCTTCTCGCGGCCCCGTGGCAAAAACTGTCAAATAGCGAGCGTCTTCTTTCATTCACACTCTCTATCGCCTATATGTGCGTTAGTCAACTAAACAGGCTTCCTTTGTGTGAGTAACTTTTTTTAAGAAATTGGTCGGTTTGCCTATAAAATGCGTATTTGCAAATGCGGCGGTAATGGACGTCGATTTCGATACCCGCGTTGATAGCCGCCGTTACCTTAAATACAATCTGTTATTAAACTACGTTTCCGTTATTTTATATTGAAATAGTAACGTTTAAACTATTGATTACAAGTGATGGCATCCTATAATCTTGTGAAACAGTATAGTAATCTTAAAAATTCTCCTCTATTTTGTACTGAAAGTAACGGAACGGATATATATATGGGTTTAAAAAAATAGTAGTCCGCATTTATGTGAAAATGAAAGTGTAATTTCTTCATTTGTTATTTTAGAATGAATAATAAACATATTGTAAAATTCCCAAACCTTTTATATTTACATTATCTGCGATTAAATTTGGTTGCGGAACGGAACACTCGCCTCTCCTCAACTCAACAAAAACATATTTTTTTCATTAATTACTTAAAAGTCAAGTGAACCTTCTATATTTTATATAAATTTATTTATTAAAGAATCTATAAAAATAGCTTTTAATAAATTTCTATCGGTTTCATTTTCATATCAACTTTTTTCTGGGGGGACAACTTTGAATAAAATGGCCCAATTATGGTATTAAAACAAAGCTTGGCTAACTACGGGTTTCCAACCTTGATTAACCAAGATGCTTTTGTGTTTAAATTGTATAATGCTGCTATTTTTTAACCGACTTCAAAAAAGGAGGAGGTTCTTAATTCGACTGAATGTTTTTTTTTGTATGTATGTTGTTACTCGATATCTCCGAGAATATTGAACCGATTTTCAGTTTTTGTTTATTATTAGGATAGTAGGTGTTAACTATTAGAGGCAAGATAATTACGATAAATAAAGCTGAATAAAATCTAATTGTTGCGTAATATACTTATATAATAAATAAACTAATTAAAATTAAAGTTAATACCTAAACTTGAAGCTGAATGAGATGAGATTTGTTTCTTTTATTTAGCAAAGTTCAAAACCCCGAACTTAGTTATCTCTGCTGCTGGTTGTGCTACATAATTTAGGAAAATCGATGTTTATATAAATATGCCAATTATTATACAAAACCTCGTTTAATAAAAAAAAAATCTTCTTTAAAACATCAAATAAATAAAAAAATGATAATCCCCCATTGTGTATTCACATCTAGAGATAAATAACGCAAATAACTTTTGTTACGGGGCACATAAAGGAGCACCAACAAAGAACATAACGAACTCACAATAGGTTCGCCTACAACGTATGGAAATGACATTGCTGATGTATTTACGTATACAAATCTGGATCACAGGAGACGTTTATGAGTGCTGATTTTACATGTAAAGGTAACCAAAACTTAAAAAATGTAACATCAGTTTTTAATACATATTATAATAACTAAAAACAGCGACTTTAAATGCATTTTTACTGGCACTATATGTATACAAATGTTAAAAAATATGTACTATGTAATTTGCAACTACTTGAACTACTTGTAGAACTTATTATTTATTTATTTACTTTTTAAAGATAAAATACGAATATTCACCTTCTGATGCCTAAAGCGCAAATGTTACACAGTTACAATTCGCTTACCTACGGGTATCAGTGAAATATATTTAATTTTGTCTTACAATATTTAGTGCATACTTTCGGAGTCGGCAGCTTTCACAAATTACTGGTAAAGTTTTTGATAAATTTCTAAGTACCTAATTAAAAAACAAACATGTTCATCGCAATAATGCTACCCCAGACTATAACCCGTGACCTGCCCGGCTCATCTGCAGCTCACCCAGCCTCACCACTCGAACACAGAGCGCCTTTATGCGTCGGCTGCCGACCCCGTCAATGGGTTTATTTTTACATGAACCGTGGAGCTGCGAGGTATAAGATGCTGGCGACTTTTGGCTGGCATAAAAAATGGCTTTGTAATTTTAAAAAAGTTTCAATATTATATTGGGTTGGTAAGAAAGTAATGAGCGAATCATAACCAATATTGTAATTTTTATTTAATTTATTATTTTAATCATTTAACAAAAATATAACGGCCTTCGTTATCTACTACTTGTCTCCATCGTTCTGGTAAAGAATGAATAGCATCGGCGAAGAAGTTCTTAGGTTTAGATTCAAAAAACTCAGCTATGTACTGTCGTAGATGGGCTTGATCATCGAACTTTTTTTCATTCAAGGCATTGCTTAGCGATCTGAACAATGCGTAATCCGTAGGTGCCAAGTCTGGAGAGTACGGTGGATGAGGTATCACTTACCAACCTAGCTCCAATAGCTTTAGCCGAGTCACTTTTGCAATGTGTGGGCGAGCATTGTCGTGTAAGAAAAAAACTTTAGCATGCTGTGGACGATTCTGACAGATTTTTGGTTTAAATTTTCAAGCTGATTACAGTATACTGATGCGGTAACAGTCATTCCACTTGGTAGGAGTTCCCAGTGAATAATACCATGAATATCCCACCAAACGGACAGCATAACTTTTTTCGGGTGAGGCTCTGTTTTTGGTGCCTCTATTCCTTTTTCGTTTGGAGCTAGCCACTGACGTTTGCGTGTGTGATTTATATATAAGACCCATTTTTCATCTCCAGTGATAAGATGGTCCAACCAGTTGAATGTGCGGCGAAAAGACAGAAGTTGTATGCAGATATCGGCACGGCGGTTTAGTTGATCTCTATCAAGTTCGTGCGGTATCCAAACATTGTATTTGTAGTTTTTTCCCAACTCGTGTAAATGTGTTTCTATGGTGACATGAGAGCAGCCTAACTCGGTAGCAAGAGTACGACTCGTTAGCCTCGGATCTCCTTCAATTAAGGTTTTTAATTTGGCTACATCAATCTTCACCGGTCGACCAGACTTAGGTTGATCTGATAATGAAAAGTCGCCACTACGAAACCGCTGGAACCATCGTTTCGCCGTGGCCTCAGACACAACTTCAGGAGCAACACGCTGACATATATTACGCACTGCTTCGGCGGCTGAATGGCCAGACTGAAATTCATATAGTAAGCAATGCCTTACATGCACTTTTAATTCGTCCATTTTCTTCCTTATATTAGCTCGGCGACAGCTAGTGAATGACTGACGAGAAACTGTGCGACTCGCCCTTTATATACTTTCGACCATAGAAGATTCTAGAACTCTCTCAAAAATTTTATGTGGAATTCAATCGATCGCTCATTAGTTTCTTACCAACCCAATATTATGCCCAAAGCTGCGACGAGGGGCAAAAAACAAGGGATGCCTTTGCCCAGAAGTGGGACTCAATATATATATTTTTTTCTATTGAGCTATTATTGTGCCGTGTGTTTACTTATATGAATAATGGCTTACTCAATATGCAATCAAGTAATTAAAATATGTACAGATTGATTTTAACTTACCTAAAAATGTAACAAAAACACAAATGGTGCTAAAAGGTTTTGCAAAACAAATTGTAGGTATATATTATAGCGATTTTAATTTATTCCGCTGTTGAAGTTATTTCAACATTATTTACCTACCTTTTTTTTCGAAATCCTTATCTATTAAGATTTATTAAAGGAAACTGTCAACTTAGTTCGCTATTTTCTCCCCCGTTATTAATATCTGAGAGGATAGACACAGGTATTTAATAAGGCAAGATTGGGTTATTTACTGTAATTAACTTCCTTGAATTAAGATGATCATAAAATAAGATTCACTTATAATATTATTGTTATATATTGAATAAGTATACTATTTTTGATAAATATTCTTTGTACCGATATATATTTCTTTGTAATGAAACAAAGGCACATATTTGAACTTGACGACTAGGGTTCGAGAGAACAAACATATCTTGAATAAGTAGTTTTGGTGCTTGTAAAACTAATTCTACTCGTAAGATTCTAACTATCTAAGTAAAATCATCTGTTATACAGTAAAATTACATTAAGTACCGGTAAAAAAACAAAATAACATTTTAAAAATTAGGCGCACGTATCACAATCGCTTCGCTTATGACTTGTCACTGACCTCATTTTCGTTTCAGTAGTTGTACCTACCACTCTTAATAAAACTAAACTCTACACCAACCAAATAAGCCTCAATTCCAAACGCTCACATTCCGCATGCACCAGCTTTTTATGCATGTAAACCGATTTTATTCGAACATAAAGGCAGATTTGTTTTCTGACAACACCATATAGCTGTTAACTTAAGTGTGTATCTTTGTCATGTTCCATGTCTGAAGGAAACTTATCCTTCATCTCTACATAGTCCATACAAATACGTGTATCGTCGCCTAGTACCTAATACTACCTACCAATTTTTTTAGTAGGAAGGATGTCAAGGCAAATGTCAAAGAATAGGATATCGGATAATCTGAAAACGCAGGTTAAGGTTAATGTTTACTTTTCTACTCCCGAACTGTTATTCGTAATTTATAGGGTAGTGCATAGATCTTTATAACCCTATATAAAAGTAGTCCCCAAAGCCAGCGTCCGCTAGCTTTCCTGAAAACGCATTGTTTGGCTCTGTAACCATGGCAACTGTTATAACGATACTGCGCGAGTGCGCGGGATGGCTATGGACAGCTGCGCTGACAGTGCAAACCTTTGCGTCAAAATACAGGAAACAGTGTGATTTTCACGAAAGTTATTCTAGAACTATTAAAAACTAAGTGCATGGTCGTAGAAAAGTATTGTATGCAACGGTGTTTAACTGAGTCAAAAAATACGCGGCTTCGCCTCAAATTGTTACCCACGCCACTCGTCTTTTTGACCTCCTTTAAAAACGCCTGTAGCATAAAATACTATTATGTTTTTATGTTTCAAGTTCAAAATCGCAACAGAAACTCGTTCTCGTTCTTTAAGTATAAGAACCCTTTTGTATGGAAAGTCACATATGAATGTAATAGACCTACGTCACTCGGTAACACATTGTGGTGGTTACGATTGGTTTAATGGAACATCGTAAAGGTGAAGGTAACATAAAGAGGATTTTTATTTTTCAAATTTGGAACAACTTATGCGGTTTCAAACTGGATGACGTTGGTTTAATCCTGAGATTGGTCAATGACCAGTACCGATTGCATGGTCGCGATAAATGATACAACATCAGGCCGTCCCTGTTCAATTTCATTCATAACTTAGTGCGTTTTCACATTATCCGATCCGATTTGACAAAGGTTTTTACTTTTAAATATTTTAATTTTATAAAATTTGACTCTTGGAGACTCTATACATCTCCATGGATTATTTGATTAAGTATAATATTTTTACTTGTAACATTCAGTCTTTTACAACTGTTGAAGTATTATAGATTTCTTTTGTCTTTGTATCTGTTTGCGCTTTCCTTATGTATTGATTATAGTTAGTAATAATATGACAATTAGAGACTTTATACATCTCTAATTCTATATCAGTGTATAGCTACTTTGCTTATGATTAATATTTTTAGTTAATATTTCTATTAATTTCATTTGTTTAACTTTAATGAATACTCTGTAATGTTGACATGTAAAAGTGCCCCCGTGGCCTATTTGCTGAATAAATGATTTTGTATTTTGTATTTTGATATCGGATGTCGGACCGATATCCCATACATTACAGGCGCCATCTGGATTTTTCAATTGAAATCGGATAATGTGAAAACGGACTGTGTTAGAGAAACATTTTGGTTATGCGTTGCTCCAAATTCGAGCCATTCGAGAAACGAAGAAAACATTTTCAAGTTCAATGTTTTTAAAGGGAAATAACAATTTAAGGTTTCACGGCCGCTTTACGGGATTAACATCTTGACATGAGTTACGGGGTTGTTGTTCACAAGTCACAGCGCAAGCCCAATGCTATCGACATACATTACCAGTATAAATTGACCCTTAGTAGAAGTTACTTCTAAGGAGGTCACTTCAATTCAATGGGTGTCGTGAAGGCGACTGTGGGATATGGGTTAAATTGTGGCGTAGGCGAGAGGCTGGCAACCTGTCACTGCAATGTCACAGTTTCGTTTTCTTTCAACCCCTTATTTGCCAAGAGTGGCACTGAAACTTGAGTAGTTTCATGTGCTCTGCCTACCCCTTCATGGGATACAGGCGTGACTGTATGTATGTATATGTATGGATGATCACAGGCGTGATTGTATTGTATGTATTCTAATTAATTAAAAACCTTATATTTGTTCATATACCAGAGTGCCTTGAAACTCTATCAGGTTTGTGTCGACACTCGATTCGTGGATATATTTTTGACGACCGGTCTGGCCTAGTATAGCGGGTAGTGACCCTGCCTGCTAAGCCGCGGTCCCGAGTTCGAATCCCGGTAAGGGCATTTATTGTGTGAAGAGCACAGATATTTATTCCTGAGTCATGGATGTTTTCTATGTATATATTTGTATATTATATATATCGTTGTCTGATTACCCACAATACAAGCCTTCTTGAGTTTACCATGGGGCTCAGTCTGTGTAAAAAAAATCCTATTTTTTTTATTTTTTTTTATGAAATAGGCAGCAAACGAACAGACGAGCCGCCTGATGGGAAGCAGTCATCGCCGCCCATGGACATAAGCAACATCAGGGGAGTCATTTATGCGTTGCCGACCTTTGAGAACCCTAAATACCAGCTTCTTGAAGAACCCCATGTCATAGCGCAAGGGAAACACCTCAGAAGGTAGCTCATTCCACAACTTGCACGTGCTGGGGGCCGATTTTTGAGTCTCACGGCGAATTCAGAAAATTGTCTCTGAAAATAATAGGCAATTCACCGTTTTCAACCGGTATTTTACTGAAAGTGAGACTCAAAAATCGGCCCCCTGGGCAAGAACGAGCGGGAGGCCCGTTTGTTCTTGGTTTGTTTGATATAATATTTCCTATAATGTTTTTTTTTTTCATTTAAATTGTTGTGATACATAGGATAAATTAAAATGAATAATTATTTTAATGCCTGCTTTAATTCTTTCTGTTGAGAACAATCAGCTTTGTGAATGGGCAGCGTGATGGAGCGGTGGTTTCGTTTACGAGCTGTCATTAACGCACGCAGTTAATTTTTGACAGTTAAATTTATGTCACGATCATAACTGGTGGTCCTTCATACAATTTTACTTGTATTGTAATGTTCATATAATTGTAAGCTTCACGAAAAATTGTAAGCTTTTCGATAAAGTTTTTTTTATTTATTTAAAGTTAATTATACATATATGCCACTTACAGACTAATTAAACATGTGATATATATAACATAAAACTAAACATTGACAATTTAATAACACATAATACTAAGTACACAGTTGAAATTCAGGCATTTAGTATAAAACATAATTGCCAGCTTGCAGTCCTTGTAAATTCAGTCAGAGTGCAGTTAAGAGGGCATTCAACGAAAACGTCGTAATAATGTAAAATTGATAGTTTTAGTCGGCAAAATGCTACACTTTCCGTCATCTAAAAGACTTATTAAGTTCAGGATTCGTTTAGGACATCTTCTTAACTTACATGTTGTGAGACTGGATTTTTAAAAACTAACTCACTTAATTAATTATGATTTTTTTTCTGGTGCATGTTTAGGAAAACCCGCGAAAAGTGCTGACTTAGTCCGTCTAATTTGTAAAATTTGGATAGTTTTGAATGCTTCAAGTGGTAAATTTGTATTATGTATATCCTGTACTACAATCTTTTGAGACTACTTCTTTGTTATAAGGCTTTAGAATAGAGTAAATGAGGATATGATGAATCCAATTTGTTTCAGAAATCACCTCAGATTAAGTGTCAATTTCTTCGAAAACTTACGTGTTTTTGAAGTAGTTTTAATATAAAAATAATCTGCAACGCTTACTTAAACAGATTTTATGCAAAAATTTTCTATTAATTGCAATTTAATATTTTTGACGATTTTTTAAAAATGCCTCCTTATTACCGGTTACGCGCGCTTGCGATGTCAGTACCGCGGCAGAGCTTGTAGAGGCAGGACGTATGTTAGTTCGCTCCGCACGCGGCTCGACGATCGCGAAGTTATTTTGTCATTGTGTGCGGCACCCGCCGTGTCCAAAACCGCACTTGTGTGCGTGTTTGGCTGTACTGTTGCATGTATACTGCGACCGAAAACTTTGATCCTTGGGTTGACGACTTTGGTAACTAACTAATTAACTTGACTAATATTTTTAGTAAGTATTATTTATTATTGAATATCATTTTAGGTTACTGACTCGTCTCAACAAAATCTTTGACAATAGATGGTACTCAGGATCTGATGATGAAGTCAGATGGTAGTCATGAGCTCTCATCAACCAGGTCTTGAAACCATTTCGTGTTTGGGCTCGTTTGATTTGCCTCAACAAGATCTTTGACAAGAGGTGATGGTACCCAGGATCTGATGATGAAGCCGGAAGGTAGTCATGAGTTCTCATCAACCAGGTCTTGAAACCATTTCGTGTTTGGGCTCGTTTGATTTGCCTCAACAAGATCTTTGACAAGAGGTGATGGTACCCAGGATCTGATGATGAAGCCGGAAGGTAGTCAACAGAATTCATCAACCAGGTCTTGAAACCATTCCGTGTTTGGGCTCGTTTGGTTCGTCTCAACAAGATCTTTGACAAGAGATGGTACCCAGGATCTGATGATGAAGCTGGAAGGTAGTCAAGAGAATTCATCAACCAGGTCTTGAAACCACTCCGTGTTTGGGCTCGTTTGGTTCGTCTCAATAAGATCTTTGACAAGAGATGATACCCAGGATCTGATGGTGAAGCCGGAAGGTAGTCAAGAGTATTCAACAACCAAGTCTTGAAACTCTTCTGTGTTTGGGCTTGTTTGATTCGTCTCAACAAGATCTTTGACAAGAGATGGTACCCAGGATCTGATGATGAAGCTGGAAGGTAGTCAAGAGTATTCCACGACCAGGTCTTGAAACCACTTCTTGTTTGGGTTCGTTTGATTCGTCTCAACAAGATCTTTGACAAGAGATGGTAATCACTCTTTTATACTCTGGCGCATCCACTGTCTCAGTGTGTCAACAGTCAACTAAAGCAAGTAGGCGTAGCGTAGAGTTGTATTTCCTTACAAAAAACTAATACATAGATGTGGACCTTCCTGTGCTCCATGCAATTAAAACAACATAATATTTAAAAACCAGCCGAGAGCGTGTCGGGCCACGCTCAGTGCAGGCACTGAGCGTGGCCCGACACGCTCTCGGCTGGCTCTCAGCCGGTAGATAGCCGCTCGGGTCTTCCGTAGTTTTCCATATTTTTAAAAAACTACAGAACCTATCAAGTTCAAAACAGTTTTCCTAGAAAGTTTATAAAGTTCTACTTTTGTAATTTTTAAATATATTGTTAAAAAGTTAGAGGGGGAAGGGGGACACTTTGTTTTCCTTTAGGAGCGATTATTCCCGAAAATATTAATATTATCAAAAAACGATTTCAGTAATTCATTTTTAAATACCTATCCAGCAATAAATCACACGTTAGGGTTGAAATGAAAAAAAAATCACGCCCTACTTTACGTGTAGGGGGGTGGGTACCCTAATAAAACATTGTTTCCACTTTTTATTTTTGCACTTTGTCGGCGTGACTGATATACATATTGGTACCAAATTTCAGCTCTCTAGTTCTAACGGTCACTGAGATTATCCGCGGACGGACGGACGGACGGAGGGACAGACAGACAGACATGGCGAAACTATAAGGGTTCCTAGTTGACTACGAAACCCTAAAAACACATTTTAAATATAAAAAAAAACTACTTAAAATTAAAGAAAACCGATCTTAGTTCCATTATATAGAAAACATCATCATCTTCCTTGCGTTATCCCGGCATTTGCCACGGCTCATGGGAGCCTGCGGTCCGCTTTGACAACTAATCCCAAGATTTGGCGTAGGCACTAGTTTTTACGAAAGCGACTGCCATCAGACCTTTCAACCCAAAGGGTAAACTAGACCTTATTGGAATTAGTCCGGTTTCCTCACGATGTTTTCCTTCACCGAAAAGAACCTAGAAAACATATATCATATGCAAAATGAAATAAAACTAAGAAAACGGATTATATTCATTATACGCGAAATAATCTGATTCCATAAATTTATTTCATGAGTAACTATCGCGGTGACAGAAGACAATATTATATACACAATTTATTATATTATAAAAGGTTTTTAAATTATTTCTTCCAAGGCTACACACGTTTTAATAGAAAAAACTGTGATAACTTTAATAATTAAACTAAAAGGTCAAGTATTTATGCACGAAATCATGTATGCAAATATGTAATTTATATGGCGGTATTTTTACGCAAGTATCAATAATGGTTAGTCCGCAACGCTACTGACGGCGTGGCGGTACCGACCATGAATGCTATCCCTTTCGCTCTAGCCGCACGTAAGGTTGGTTCGAAGAGGATCGCACGCTATGTCTGTACCGCAGGCTACAATCGTTATGCTTCTGGTTATAGTGTGCGTCTGCACACAGGCGCACGCCAGCGCCGCCGGCGTCGAAATTCGAGCAAGCAGATTTTTTGAAAGCGCTCTAGTTATTTTGGTGGCAACCTCATCCAGTATTATCATTGTTATGCTTATTACACTTAAAAACGGAGATTTAATTAGTAAGTAGGTACATAGTACATACATACATACATACAATCACGCCTGTATCCCATAAAGGGGTAGGCAGAGCTTATGAAACTACTAAAGCTTCAGTGCCACTCTTGGCAAATAAGGGGTTGAAAGAAAACGAAACTGTGACATTAAGTAATATTCAAATATTTTAGATATTCTTAGCGCATTAAATAAAATATTAATTTAACTAACTTTTCGTCTAATGTACCTAACTTCACCAAAATATACTTAGTACTAGTTGGTAAATAGATACCTACTTAATTACTTATGTTGTGACAGTCCTGTAGTCCTGTACATTCAATTGAACTATTCAACAATAGTTCTACAGAAATTCATAATGATGCGTAATCACATAATACTATATATTTACATACAATCATTAGGTACCTACATATCATTCCTATAACCATTATTGGCTTAATTAGGAGTTCTGGGATTCCTGGGGTTAAATGAGACGTGCTGCGAGCTACAGTCACCCCGCTTACGCTCATGCGTGGGCTCAGGGCTGTTAGGACGGATCTGTGTTTGATTGTCAGATAAAATGAGTTTTAGTGGCTGGCGTCTTAACCACAGAGAGCAAAATATTATGTGGCGGCTAAAATGTTGGGAAAAACCGGCGCTAATACCTATATTAGTTGAAATTTTACGCTGGTGGCCTAGCGGTAAGAGCGTGCGACTTTCGATTCGGAGGTCGCGGGTTCGAACCCGGCTTACCAATGAGTTTTTCTGAACTTATGTGCGAAATGGCATTTGATATTTGCCAGTCGCTTTTCGATAAAGGAAAACATCGTGAGGAAACCGGACTTTCCAATAAGGCCTAGTTACCCTTCGGGTTGGAAGGTCAGATGGCAGTCGCTTTCGTAAAACTAGTGCCTACGCCAAATCTTGGGATTAGTTGTTAAAGCGGACCCCAGGCTCCCATGAGTCGTGGCAAATGCCGGGATAACGCAAGGAGGACGATGATGATGATGACACTTACATCGGTATAGTCTACATTAGCTTCTCTTCATAAATTAAAAATTAATTTCTCGCTCAAATATTATTTAATGAAACAAATAAACAAAACTATAATTTACATAATTTCGTAACATAAAAGTTACTGTTGTCAGCACCATTTAAGAACACAATAACTTCAATTTGATATGAATTGAAATGTACCAAAATGGCCGTCATAGGGGTGTTTAATTGATGCACGCATTCGTTTTCATTTGTTATGAGCTGTCAGAATAGATGTACTGTCAAAGTGTTTAGGGACGTGACAGAAGGGTTAAATGGTTGTGAAGTTAGAGTATTGTCTATTCTGTTAAGAGTTTGATTAAAATTATTAGACTAAATGAGTGAAACCCTTTAGCCGCCGTAGTCCGATATAATATGTACATTTATTATTTCATTATTTATTTAGATTTGCTGGGCAAAGGCCTTCAGAAAGGAGTCCAATCCATCACGGTGTAGCATGAGGGAACCGAAAGATTTTAACTGCGTATTTCTGAGGGCAAAATAACTTCGACAAAAAAACATTTTTTTTGTTACTTTGTTAGTTTTTTTTTGTCTTTGTTGAATGTCATAATTTTAGAACAAAACGGGACTTAATCGCGTAAACACTTACATTTATATTTGGCCCGACGTTTCGAACATCACATTATGTTCGTGGTCACGGGTAGACAAAATAAATGTAAGTGGCCAAATATAAATGTAAGTGTTTACGCGATTAAGTCCCGTTTTGTTCTAAAATTATGAGTGCAAATCGTGTTAGTCTAAATTAATATTTTGTTGAATGTATTTTCACATGATAAGTAAATTTATTCGTAAAACTAAGTATCATTTAAAATTATTATTTACATTTTTTCCTATTTTTTTTTTACAATGAATTTTTACAGGGCCAGACTACCTATCGCGGCGTTTGGTTTTCGTTTCGCGCAGAAATGCCATTCAGCTACGGCACCCATCATATATCTCTATGACGACACCTGTTCCTCAAGCGCATGGCCTCGTGCAATTAAAAATTGCATGGGTGTAGTTGTGGGCGTTCTGCCACAGATTTTATGTATTTTATTAATTTTAATGTTTTTATTGTTTTACATTTTACAGTTTTACTTTTTACAATTTTTATTCATCAATCAATTCAAATTAATTATTTATATCAAATCATTTTAATTTTATTTATTTACAATGAATTTAATTATGTCAAATGAATTTATTTTATATCCTAATTATTCAATTAACGATTATGTACAGTAATTTTAATTTTTGATTAGAATTTAATGAATTTTACCCTTTTAACCTTTTATTCATTACTATGAAATAATTAAGCTGAACTATGTGAGAATAAAATATAAAATGTTAATGTCACATATTTTGTATGTTGAAGCGGACAAACAGATTCTTGTTATTAGTAGATAGTTTAGCGCGCGGAGCGACTGCACACAGCTGATAACGTCGCGGCGTGACCGGTTCCCGGCCAGCCGCCCTGCGCCCGCGCATGTTCCCCCGCGCGCCGCGCTCACCAGTCTATCTGCCTCTCTGACGCACAGCGCACGCCACCGCGCTGCTCGGTCGCATTCCAATCGCATTCCTTTGTGCACTCGCTCGCGCTTTATACATTTAAGTGCTTTTGCTTTGCCTGTCTTACATTTCTCCTTCTGTAATTGTAAACTGTTCGCTTACGCATGTGTGTGCTCAAGAATAAAGCTACAAAACGTATCCTGCTTGTTTGCTTTCTACGCCTGGAGCTATACCTACTGCAAGTAAGTGGAACCCGTGGGAGATATCACTACGCATCCCACATTGGTGACTCCTCGCTAAACACTTCAGCATGGCAGACGGCAAAGGCACTGAGCAAGACAAAGAAATACCGTTACAAAATGGCGCCGAGCCATTAACGGCTGAGTCATTTCGGGTTGGTGTGAAGATTCCCCCGTTTTATCCTGAAAAACCGGCGCTATGGTTTGCGCAGTTGGAAGGACAATTTCGGTTGTCTCGTGTTACAACGGACGAGACCAAATTTTATTACGCCATGGCACAACTTGAGCCTCAATATGCGGCGGAGGTAGAGGACATCATTACGTCACCACCGGAGGAGAACAAATTTGAAAAGCTCAAGACGGAGCTCATTAAACGACTTTCTGCGTCGCGTGAGAGGAAGGTCCAGCAGGTCCTCAACCTGGAAGAGCTGGGAGACAGGAAGCCTTCACAGTTTCTTCGGCATCTTCAGAACTTGGCGGGACCTGGGCTACCTGAGGACTTTCTACGTTCCATCTGGGTTAATCGGCTACCACAACGGACGCAAGATATTGTCGCGTCACAGTTAAAATCATCCCTGGAGGACTTGGCAGAGCTCGCCGATCGCCTTCACGACGTTGTCGCGCCCGCCCCGCAGGTGGCAGCAGCGTCGCTACCCTCCACGTCATCGGATCCCCTGATGCTGCAGATCGCGGAACTGAGCAGGCGGATGCAGGCGCTGGATGCTAAAGTTGGTCGAATGTCCCGGCCTAGGGAGAGGTCATCGGGTCACACCAGGCAGCGTTCAACGTCCAAGAGGTCCAACTCCAGCTATCGGAAGTTCCCTACCTGCTGGTACCATCACAAGTTCGGAGAGCAGGCTAAAAGGTGCATCAAGCCTTGTGATTACCAGTCGGGAAACGCATCGGGCAGTCGGTGATGGCGGCGAGCGGCTGCCCTAGCAAAGGTCGCTTATTCGTCGTGGACTCCAGGTCGAAGGTCACATTCCTCGTGGACACAGGTAGTGATTTGTGTGTTTTTCCGCGTAACAAATTAAATGAACGCAGACAGCCGACAAACTATGATTTGTGCGCCGCTAACGGCACAGTGATAAACACGTACGGTTTCGTGCATCTAGTGCTTAATATAGGCTTGCGCCGTGACTTTGTCTGGCGATTTATTGTAGCGGATGTGACAAAGGCGATAATAGGTGTTGATTTTTTAATACATTATAATCTTCTTGTAAATTGCAGGGAACGTCGACTCATAGATGGCAATACACTACTTTCGGCCGCGGGTTTGCCTGCCCGACCGTCTGACGACATTGCCTCAATCAAAGTTGTAACTGGTGAGTCTGTTTACCACACTATACTACAGGAATACCCTGACATCACTCGCCCATCTGGCATACACCGCATAATAAAGCATAACACACTTCACCATATCAGAACTACACCTGGACCCCCTGTTTTCAGTTCACCTCGTAGGTTGGCTCCTGACAAATTAAAGATCGCCAAGGAGGAGTTTTCTTCTATGCTCGCTAGTGGCATAGCCAGACCCTCCGAGTCCCCTTGGGCTTCTCCCTTGCATTTGGCCCCTAAAAAGGACAATGGTTGGAGACCCTGTGGCGATTATAGGATGCTCAACGCGCGAACAGTACCTGATAGGTATCCTATTCGCCATATCCAGGATTTCGCGCAGAGTATCACAGGCTGTCGTGTGTTTTCAACCATTGATCTTGTTAAGGCATATAATCAGATCCCCGTTAACCCTGACGACATCCCGAAGACCGCCATTACCACGCCGTTCGGTCTTTTCGAATTTCCGTACATGTCGTTCGGACTTCGAAATGCCGGGCAGACGTTCCAGCGCTTCGTGGATGAAATGTTGCGGGGACTTGACTTTTGTTATAGCTACCTGGACGACTTCTTAGTCTTCTCAAAGGACGAGAAGACCCATGAAGCCCATCTTCGTCAGCTGTTCGTCCGTTTGCGGGAGTATGGCATGGTGGTGAATACTGCCAAGTGCGTCTTCGGAGCCTCAGAGGTAACATTCTTAGGTTACCGCATCTCTGCCGAAGGCACAAGGCCTCTCCCGTCCAAGGTCGACGCAATCAAGGACTTTCCGCCACCCAAGAACGTGCGGGAGCTCAGGCGTTTTCTGGGTATGTTGAACTTTTATCGCAGGTTCATACCCAGTGCTGCTCAGAACCAAGCTCCTCTGAACGCTCTGTTGGCGGGTTCGGTGAAGGCTTCGCACCCGGTTCACTTCACGTCGGCGGAGCAGGACGCATTCGATCGCTGTAAGCAGGACTTGAGTCAGGCTGCTCTTTTGGCACATCCGGATGCCCAGGCGAAGCTCAGCATCGTCACGGATGCATCAGACGTGGCCATGGGGGCAGTGTTGCAGCAGTTCAACGAGGAGAGGGGCTGGGAGCCGCTGGCTTTCTTCTCGCGCAAGCTGAGTCCTGCCCAGCAGAAATACTCGCCGTACGATCGCGAACTCCTTGCGATTTATGAGGCGATTAAGTATTTCCGGCACATGGTCGAAGCCCGTGACTTCACCATCTACACTGACCACAAGCCGTTATGCTTTGCGTTTCATTCTCGCAAGGAGAATTGCTCGCCCAGGCAATTCCGTCACCTGGATTTCATATCGCAGTTCAGCACAGACATCAGGCACATCTCGGGTAAGGACAATGTCGTAGCTGACACTCTCTCTAGGATCGAGGAGATCACGCAGCCCGTGGACTTGAGCAAGCTGGCTGCATCTCAACGCAACGATCCGGAGTTGGAGCAGCTACTCAAGGAAGACACCTCGTTGCGCCTGACTAAAGTCCAAGTGCCTGGGTCTGATGCTGAGCTGTACTGCGATGAGAGCTCCTCAACTGCCAGACCTTACGTTCCAGCAGAGTTGAGGCGTCAGGTCTTTGAGAGCCTGCATTCCTTTAGCCATCCAGGGGCGAACGCGTCTGTGAAGCTCGTGGCAGACAGGTACGTCTGGCCTGGGGTGAGAAGAGACTGTCGCGAATGGACCCGGAACTGTCTGGCTTGCCAGCGTTCGAAGGTCACTCGGCATGTCTCCGCACCACTGTCATCGTTTGACATCCCTAAGGGCAGGTTCTTGAATATTCACATTGACCTAATTGGGCCACTTCCACTTTGCCAAGGTTTTAGGTACTGCCTCACTGCCATTGACCGTTTTACGAGATGGCCTGAGGCAATCCCAATACAGGACATATCTGCCGATACCGTCGCACAAGCTCTGCTGCATGGCTGGATAGCTCGCTTCGGGTGCCCGGTGGATATTGTCACCGACAGAGGTCGTCAGTTCGAGTCTGCGCTCTTCAAGAAGCTGTCCGGGCTGGCAGGGTTTGTACATAAGCGTACCACCGCTTATCACCCAGCGTGCAATGGGATGGTGGAGCGTATGCACCGCCATTTGAAATCTGCCATCACGTGTCACGCCACCTCCACCTGGGTTGAATCACTCCCATTGGTGTTGTTGGGCATGAGGAACGCGTTTAAGGAGGATCTCCAAGCAACTTCTGCGGAGCTGGTCTACGGTCAGCCCTTGCGTATGCCTGGTGAATTTTTCAACCCAGGGGCTGATCCATTACCAGATGTGACGGATTACTTGTCTCGGCTTCGCACGTTCACAAGGAACCTGCACCCGACACCAGCATCCCGTCATGTAGGTCAGCGTCGTATTTTTATTTTTAATGACCTGGCAACGTCTTCGCATGTGTTCCTGAGGGACGATACCCTATGCAAGTCGCTAAAACCAGCGTACACGAGACCCTATGAGGTTCTGAAGAGAGAACCGAAGGTGTATACCTTACTCATTAATGGTAAGTCTGTGACGGTATCTGTAGACCGGATAAAGCCAGCCTACATACTTCACGACACACACACCACTCACACTACACATAAAACACAGAACAACTCACATAAAACAACCACCACCAGTTCAGCTTTGAATGAGGAAGATGTCGTCAAGCGTACGCGTTCAGGTCGTGTAGTACGTTTCCCTGACTATTATCGCCCTTAGCAGGTCTCTGGAGGGGGGTGATGTGGGCGTTCTGCCACAGATTTTATGTATTTTATTAATTTTAATGTTTTTATTGTTTTACATTTTACAGTTTTACTTTTTACAATTTTTATTCATCAATCAATTCAAATTAATTATTTATATCAAATCATTTTAATTTTATTTATTTACAATGAATTTAATTATGTCAAATGAATTTATTTTATATCCTAATTATTCAATTAACGATTATGTACAGTAATTTTAATTTTTGATTAGAATTTAATGAATTTTACCCTTTTAACCTTTTATTCATTATTATGAAATAATTAAGCTGAACTATGTGAGAATAAAATATAAAATGTTAATGTCACATATTTTGTATGTTGAAGCGGACAAACAGATTCTTGTTATTAGTAGATAGTTTAGCGCGCGGAGCGACTGCACACAGCTGATAACGTCGCGGCGTGACCGGTTCCCGGCCAGCCGCCCTGCGCCCGCGCATGTTCCCCCGCGCGCCGCGCTCACCAGTCTATCTGCCTCTCTGACGCACAGCGCACGCCACCGCGCTGCTCGGTCGCATTCCAATCGCATTCCTTTGTGCACTCGCTCGCGCTTTATACATTTAAGTGCTTTTGCTTTGCCTGTCTTACATTTCTCCTTCTGTAATTGTAAACTGTTCGCTTACGCATGTGTGTGCTCAAGAATAAAGCTACAAAACGTATCCTGCTTGTTTGCTTTCTACGCCTGGAGCTATACCTACTGCAAGTAAGTGGAACCCGTGGGAGATATCACTACGCATCCCACATAGTAATTTGAATACACCATACCATCTACTAGTAAGGCAGCGTCCACACTCATGAGACGCATGTCTTGCGGTGCGCAACGGACGTCTTCGCCACGCCGCCTGAATGTAATTCAGAAAACGTACATTTTGTATAGGAAGGACGTATGACGCGCCTCCAGGCGTCGCGGCGGCGGCGTGGCGGAGACGTCCGTTCCGCGCCGCAAGACATGCGTCTCATGAGTGTGGACGCTGCCTAAGGGGAGGGGCCCGAGGTCTCGTGCCTTCAACTTGTGGATTTTACTACCTACCTATCTATTAAATACAAAAACATAGGTTAACAAATTCACCAACAAACAAGCCATAAAATTCAAATCATGGCCCGCAAGCACGACAGTTTAGATTGCATTAATATTAATGCATGGATAGACGCGGCCGTTCAACTTCGGTCAGGTTTGTTCAAGGAATTGATATGGGTTGGAAAGGTGGGGCAGTGTTTCTTATGCAGACTGCAGTTATAGCAATATACTTGACAGTTTTGGTGGAAGAAAATATAAAGAAATTTGTCAATTTTTACCAATTTAGGCATGGGTGTATGATAGATTGCTAGCTATTTTTCCCAGTTTTATTCTTAGTTGTTAAAACGAGTAAAACTAGTGATATACCGGCTTCAGAAAACAGTTTGATATACTTTTTTCTGAAATTTGTGAGCTTTTCCTTACTTTCTCCATGTTTTCATAATCAGATCCTGGCCCGATGGTGAGGGGTATACATTTTCAACTAAAAATGTCTGTTATAAGTGTCATATGGGCCACTTTTTTCAAAGTTGTCCACTCCACTTTTTTTTTAGATTTGGAAATTTTTATGTGGTATCCACTCAGAATCGCGAGCTCTTTCAATCCTAATAGGAGAAAAAAAAGTGTCCCAAGGTTTTTTTCCCATTCCGTTACCACTTTTTCATACATTTTGTATGGCGGTAACGGAATGGAAGGTTCGAAAAAATGTATGGAAATCTTGGGACATTTTTTTTCCTATCAGGATCGAAAGAGCTCTCGATTATGAGTAAGAATCGCGTAAAAAATACCCATGTAACAAAGAAAGTTGGGTGGACAACTTTGAAAAAAATGGCCTTAATATATACATCTATATGTACAAAAAAAGACCAAGACCTTCAGAGAAGCGTCCAGAGCTGGATTTACCAGCGTCCTCAGTTGACCTCTTATTTCAGTTTATAGTTTAACAGCAGTGTGACTACTTAAATAATTTAACTAGAGTAAAAACATGCCAATGGCCTGGAATCGTCTTAGACTACATTATAATATCTCTGACTCCACAGTCAAACTAAATTGTGATATTTTTTTTTCTTAACTATGACTTAATTGATAGTTAATCATCAATTAAGTCATAATTAGAACGTAATTGATAATTAGCTATCAATTAAGTACTTATCAATTAAGTCATAGTTAAGAAAAATAATCACAATTCAGTGTTGCCCCATTATGAAAGTTGCTCAGCGTGACCCTCCCCAGTACCCTGTTCACTCCTGCTCACGACTCATGAATCACCCTGTATAAATAGTTTTGTGGAGCAATATATTTAAAATAATGGTCTTGTATCCACATGTACTCATGTAGGTATATTAATTGAATAAATAAAATAAAAAATAAAATATTATGGAAACATACGTAAAAAAGGATGATCCCAACGAATCGATAACCCGCCTCCTTTAATGTCATTTAATAAATCAATACAAATGATTCAAACCCTTTAATTGGTCACTAACGTCACTCACGCCACTCGAGTCATATCAGTGCTTTAATGAGCCATGTGAATGGCACTTGAAGAGGGTTCCCGGAGTACATCTTCTTTTAAGTATTTCAAGGGCTTATAATTCTTCAGTGTTTGCATACTTAAACAGAGATTGATTTAAATTCACAACTTTGTTTAAATTTTTCTGGATAAGTTTCGTCTACGTCAGCTACCTACGTAGGACATCAGCACGGGAAGCATGGTCGCGCGATAGACGATAAAATATCAGGCCGTCCCTATCGCACTTACAAATAGTGCGATAGGGACGGCCTGCTATTTTATCGTCTATCGCGCGATCATGCTTCCCGTGTAGGTGAGACACAGAGTAATGAAACGTATGAAAATGGTGCCTTAGTACAACTTCGGTGTACCCTTGTTTCGCCGACAAACTTTTCATCGAATATCATTTCATCGACAACAAATCGTCGCAAGTTTAGTTCGAGTAAAATTGTTTCGAGTATTTTTGTTTCAACTACATATTTTATCGTGGCACATCACATACGTCCATAATTATACTATGACCATTGGCTTAAATCCTATATTACAGTAGGTTTAGGTTAGGTTAGAACTGCGATGCTACAAAACGATGACCAGCTTACAGAGTAGGTTTAGGTTAGGTTCGACCTGTGATTTACACAGAAGTAAACGTATTGCAGAGTAGGTTTAGGTTAGGTTAGAACTGCGACCCTACACATGAACGAACGGTCTATAGGTACATATAGTAGGTTTAGGTTAGGTTAGAACTGTGACCACACACAAAAACAAACAGTTTACAGAGTAGGTTTAGGTTAGGTTAGAACTGCGACCCTACACAACAACGAACCTTTTTTAAAGTAGGTTTAGCTTAGGTTAGAACTGTAACCAAACAAACAGGTTACAAATTGTAAAATTTAAAAAAATCATAATTGAAATAATATTATGCGTAATGAATTGTATTAAATGTAAAACAAAATGAAATGCAAAAACACGAAACGAAATACCATGATATAAAGTATACTCGGAATAACTTATCTACGAAATAAAAGTCTACGGTTTGATTTTACTTGTATGGATTGTTCTACGATATGAACTGTCGATGAAATTAAATTATTTGAAACGTTGTCTTTGAAATAATATTCGAACAAATGTCTGTCGGCGATTCAAGGGTAAACCTACAACTTCATTTGAATGATTTCTTATAAAGATGATAGCTCATACCATGTCAGAGACATAAGAATACCACGAAAAAATAATATTCTAACTTAAGTACAATAGAACATTATCTATCGTTCATTTGCCCTTATGTTATGACGTCCGAATGACGGGGATTTCATTTCATTTCATTTTCATTTCATTTATTTCTCACATATAAGCTAACAGTGTTTCACCAAAATTTGGGCTCGGCGTAGCATGCATGTCTTCATCTTCCATACATCTGTATCGCCCATCATATCATTCACTACTTTCACTAGCTTTTGTTTTATATCATACCTACTACCTTTTATTATAGATATGTAGGTAAGTAATCTCACCTGTTGATGGTAATAGCCACCATAGACAGCAAAGAAACAGCTTCATTCCCGTAGAACACGAATGCGAACATCTGACACAGTTGTTCGCCCAAACCCCAGTCTGCTTTTATAAACCTTCTGGTGGTCAGAGGCAGGTTTATAGCGCAGAACATCAGGTCTGACATACAGAGGGATAGAAGGAACACAGAAGGAACATAGTTCTAGCTTATAGGCAGGTACATTTAAGTGAAAGATCTTAGGTACCTGTTGATGGTAATCGCCACAATAGACAGCAAAGAAACAGCTTCATTCCCGTAGAACACAAATACGAACATCTGACACAGTTGTTCGCCCAACCCCCAGTCTGCTTTTATAAACCTTCTGGCGGTCAGAGGCAGGTTTATAGCACAGAACATCAGTAGGCCTAGCACATGATGGCCGCGAGAGTATGTCGCCGCGAGATAGATGACACGTCTTTGTCTAATTGTATTAATGACATAAGGACAGGTAGTCTATCTCGCGGCGACATACTCTCGCGGCCATCATGTGCTAGGCCTGCAGGTCTGACATACAGAGGGATAGAAGGAACACAGAAGGAACATAGTTCTAGCTTATAGGCAGGTACATTTAAGTGAAAGATCTTACCTGTTGATGGTAATCGCCACCATAGACAGCAAAGAAACAGCCTCATTCCCGTAAAACACGAATGCGAACATCTGACACAGTTGTTCGCCCAACCCCCAGTCTGCTTTTATAAACCTTCTGGCGGTCAGAGGCAGGTTTATAGCGCAGAACATGAGGTCTGACACACAGAGGGATAGCACAAACATGGTTGTGACGTGGGTCCGCAGTTTCGGGTGCATGAGGAGGGCGACGGTTGTTACGAAGTTGCCTGAAACGAAAACATTTATTTTTGAGGTTATGTTATGAATGTTATGATTTATGATCAGGTTGTTTATGATAGATATAGTTTCATGCATTTTCATGTTAGTTTTTGGAGTAAGGCACTGATTGGGTTATGTAGTAGAAATCTACCGGGATATGTAGAAAAAATTAGGAATATGCTTTATTAAATTAGGGATTTCCTATATCGATAAATTTAGTTATCGATGCTTCCGTCATTGTGCCAGTAAATAATTTCATTTTGTGTGTAAATTCATGATTTCTAAAAGTATTATCATATTTTACATGAACTAAAATAATGTAATTCAAGAATAAATGCTAGTAAGTAGGGTAGGTACGTAAAGTTACTAAACGAAGAAATTTTTTTGTGATTTATAAACAAAATTATTTACAGCAAATTCCGGCTAATTAAAGTCTTATTCAATCATTTTCATACATCAAATAAAACCCTTTGTTGTTTTCCTAGCGCTTTAAGAGTTACTTAGGTACTATCAGCTGCAAAAGTGCATGGTGAATTTATCAATAAATTCATTCATAATTTATCCATGCACTTTGGTAGCTGATACTATCAGCTCTTAACTCTTACCCTTTTTCAAATTATAAACATAATTATTTTATTCGTATTTTGTCATCTTTATCAGAATTTGAAACAAATTAGTTCCAGGGTACCTCCAGAAATAGTTGCTAAGTTAATAAATGAGAATGCAACATCAACCAACAGTACATTTGTTTACCACCACGTACAGAAGACAAACAACCGCTTAATATCCCGCTAATGGATTGGCCACTCAACTCGATTGAGTGCTTTGCAAAATGGACGCTGTTCAAATTGTCGATTGTTATTTGTTGCGGTATTTATACGGACACTTTATAATTATAATGAGTGCAACTCTTTATGGAGCCCTTATTTGCAATAAAGCAAGTGCCCGTCCTGGGAGGGAGTGCGTTTGATAGGAGTTCCCATATTTTATTAGTCTGTGCGGCTGCGGAAACAGAAGAATCGCTTTGGGATTCAGTGAGTCGATTTTTGAATGACGACAATTCGATTTCAATAATATCTCCATTACTAGCGATTTAAATTCGAATACAGACTCGAAAGCGAGTCATTGCCAATAGGTTTAAAATTGGCGACTGGTCTGGTCTAGTTGGTAGTGAACCTGCCTGATGCTAAGCCGCATTCTCGGGTTCGAATCCCATTAAGGGCATTTATTTATGTGATGAACACAGATACTTGTTCCTGAGTCATGGATGTTTTCTATGTATATAAGTATGTATTTATCTATATAAGTATGTATATCGTCGCCTACCCACAGTACAAGCTTTGCTTAGGTTGATCTGTGTAAGGTGTCCCCCAATATTTATTATTACTAGCCGCCCTTTTTCAAAAATGGCATTCCGTCGTTTTCCACAGACTTTCGAACGGCGAGTTCGTGCATTCGAAATTCAAAAACCGGTCCTCTGAGCGGTTTCGCACTACTTCCGATCCGAATCCGATTCGAACCCGTGGAAATAAGATTCGTCGTAGCCGTAGATCTATTTGTATCGTAGTTTAAGTACTAGATCCGAAGAATGAGGAAAAGATCTTATTTTCACGGATTTGGATTGAAACCGCTCGGCGAAGTGCGAAAGAGTCACATAGGGAATAAGACTTCCTGTTTTTTGTCAATATTAGAAGCGATAGACATAATTTTCATTAATAGGGAAATCTTCATCGATTTAACAAAATTCTCACTACAAGGATCGAACGTGTCAAGAACATTAATATAATGATGCCTTTGACAGCTGGGGGGTCCACTGTCCCGTAGGGTAAGGACCCCACTGTTTACTCTAACTATGCACGGAATGTTGCAATTTGAGGGGACATGGGACATTACTAATACGAGTATATTGATTGCGTGGTGTTCGTAATTTGAGCTCACCATTGAAATAGGCTGAATGTGGTTATATTATCATGCCAGAGATATAATTGTTTATAGTTCCATTGAACATTCAACCAATAGATAGGTGAATTTACTGAAAAAGCACATAATTTTGACATATAGTTTGGACTGCCTCCAGACAGCGAGTCTAATTATCTTGCATTGTGTAACCTATCTGAGAAGTGTTATCCAGACTACTATAATTAATATTCTAACAGGTAAAAGTTTCTTCAATTCAGGTTCGAGTAGGTATTTCAATTGTTAACACATCGATTGCGAGTAGGTATGATTTTGTACTAGGGTGAACATAAGGTAAGGTAAGGTAGGTAAAAATGAGTTTTAGGTAATATATCATTTTGTATGTGTTCGCTGGCAGTGAATGTGTTAATAACTAAAAATGGTTATAGGTACACTTGTCGAACACTGAAATAAAACAGCTATCTAGATTAAAATTTTCAGTCAACAATTCATCTTCTCAATTCATCTTTCTAGTTTGGCAAATAAACTATTTTTATTATTTTTTTATTTTTTTATATAATTGTTTCAGATGGGTTTGCTGTAATTACACTAACTACAGACAAGCCTGAAAATTTGAGATCTAAAGATAAAAGTAGTAGGTAAGGTAGGTAAAGCTTCTAGTAGGCACTAATTCAAAATGAAAGTAACTGAAATGAAACATGAACCTAGTAACCCGAATATTAAAGTTAACTAATAGCACTAACTCGCTACACTGGATAAGTAAATAATTACGCTTGTACGTTCCGTTAACGTACAGACCGTACAGTCATCTAACATCACCCTACCTCTATAAAATAATGTAAAAAAAGTGGAAAATAAAATGGACTATAACTTGAAAATAAATTTCTACTCGTGTTAAAAAAAATTGAGGAGGGGCTAAGGGCTAACGCAAATGTTTGATTTCATTTTAATAGTTAAGCTTAAAGAATATGTCATAAAAAATGTGACTACACTCAAACAAAGGAAGTAAAGCGTTACAAATATTAAGCGGGCATCATGACAGAAAAAAAACCAAAAAAAAAAAATTGTAGGCACTACATAAAGAAGATTTTTAACAAGAATTTAATTATAGAGATTGACGAAATTTTTTTTATCGATATCGATATTCATTCACCAACTTAGATAACTTTTTGAATCCTGTATATTATGATAACTCTGATTAAAAAATATATTTTGAATGACCTGTTGGCAATGTAGGTACGTATGTTGCTGACTGTACTCGGTGAAAGTATATCTTGTTAGTCCGTCTCGTTTAAAAGATTCCCCGAATTCGAACCCACCTACGTCATGACGAAACTGACGTTTACTTTAATGCACAAATATGACGAGCCCAAATTAGGATTGGGTCGCCCGTGGGTTTGAACAACTTACAAAAATGAGTTTTAGGTAAGGGAAACATATGTGCCATTTTAATCAAAAGGCCAAAGGGTACAAATATACTTATGGTCGGTTATCAATAAGGATGAAATTCGAGTACCTAAGTTAATATCGATAGTATTCAAAACATAATAAATTGATTTTGATAAATGTGTAACATCCATCATTTTTAGTGAACTAGACATTATGTTTGACAGTATGTCCGCACGTGCTTCGGAATTTAAATAAGTGAAACATTAATGCTTACACAGCTGTGCGTGTTTTGTATAACAAGGGATATCTTTTATCTGCATAGCTATGTGTTTGAACATAACGGTTTGTTGTACTTCACAATCTAATTACTTATTAAAAAAAAACAGGAATGACTTGTGATTTTTCAGTTTTACCACTAACCAAGTGACTAAAAAAAAATAATCAACATTTTGTTTACCTCTATGGTCTTACTCAGCATAAATAATGCCTCTTCGATAAATAAATAAATTATAAATAAATAAATAAATATTATAAGGACATTCTTACACAGATTGACTGAGGCCCACGGTAAGCTCAAGAAGGCTTGTGTTGTGGGTACTCAGACAACGATATATATAATATATAAATACTTATATACATAGAAGAACATCCATGACTCAGGAACATATATCTGTGCTCATCACACAAATGAATGCCCTTACCGGGATTCGAACCCGGGACCGCGGCGTAGCAGGCAGGGTCAACTCACTACCGACTGCGCCAGACCGGTCGCCAAAATCGATAAAAAGTAAAAACTTCAATTTAGAATTCATGTCACAAAAACATGTAATTTTAAAACCGATAAAACCATAAACACCTTATGTGTGACGTTAGCCATGCCACTTAGCACCGTTCGGCCGATAATTTACCGATTATTCGGACACTTAGCGATAGTGTTGTTTGCGTACGTTTAACGTTTATCGTATCGATTACTATTTTAAGAAAATTGTGTCAATTTTATTTTGCGCTCTTAATAGTGTCATGTTTCGATTACGATATCTATACTGAATTATCTGAGTCAAAAATGTCTGCAATTCTGCATATAACGCAATTAATTATTAAAGAAAAATTAGGTTAAGTATAAGGAAAAAAAAATACCTCGTTATAATGTAATTTTCAAAGTATTCGTTTTGAGGATATGCAAATAGGAATATAGAAATTTTTCAAGTCGATTAATTTTAAGTCATTTTGTAGTTATTTAATTTTTTTATTTTATTTACGCCGTAAGGTATCATTACTTTGTTTACACTCGTAAGACCCATATTTGAGTAGTAAACTATAAAAGATACAGTTGTGCAACCCCGTTTGTTGATAGAAAAACTCATTCATGCGGTTCAAAGAACGCGTTATTATGACGTTTCGATTCGACGCGTAAACAAACGGCCATTGCTTTCGACGAATATATACGTAACTCGAACACGTGGGTTAACCATCAGGCTGACAATAGGTCGTCACAAGGCAATATGGTCATTCAAGATACTTTTAATTGTCATTGGCTAAAGTGCCTGCTGTTTTATGGCAAAGAATAATTACTGTATTATTAAATATGATTTTTAAGTATGGCACCACAAACTTTTAATGATGATGTTTTTTATTAATTTTATTTATTTTATTCATACGCCATACAAATAATATGATTGAGTCGGCACTAATTATGTTATTTTTTAAACTTTGACATATTGGTTGAATTACGTACCATAATTGGCAATTCAATTTAATATATTTGTGAATACGAAACATTTGATAATGGTTTTTCAATTTAGGAATTTTACAAATGTTACAATTCACTCATGTAAGTCAGTCAGTTGCCTGTAAACTAGCAGTTCTAAAACCTTAGACTAATAGCCTCAGGAAACCACGAAACTGTTGACTATTGACTATAAGACAAAATATGTAACCAAAAAAAAAAAGTAGTGACAAAAACTTACCAACAACCCCAACTACACTAAAGATGCACGCACATACGGCAGCCAAAATGGTAGCCTCTCTCGGATAAGAGATCGTCGCCGTGGTGTTTACCACCGCAGTCAGATTATCCAAATCCATCGTGACACTATCGATAGTCAGCACATCACTACACTTTTGAAATCCAAACTTTCACTGGGCATTTTTGTGGTGGTTTGAGTCACTGTTTTATGCGCCATCTGGTTGCTATCGCTGCATCGTGGGATGTCTGAAACAAATAGATAAAAATGTTACATGTTGAAATTTTGTCACCATTGAACTATCATACTATCACTTTACTACTTCTTTACTAGCGTTTGCCCGCGGCATCGCTCGCGTCAAATTCTAAAATTGCGAAATGCTCTATACAAATCTCCACTACCCATTTTAGGGAAGCGGAAAGGTAGCCTATGTCACTCTCCATACCTTCAACTATCTCCACTTAAAAAATCACATCAATTCGTGATTCGTCACTCCCTTTTGCCGTGAAAGACTGACAAACAACTTTTTTTTCTAGATTCTAGCTTCCTATTGCAACTATTGCGTCTGCATAAAATAATGAGTTTCATAATAAACTGCATTTTGTCCTTCCTAGAGACTAATCCAAATACTAATCCCAATTTCACCTAAATTCTGATGAGAGGCATTACTTAATATCGACAGAGTTTATAATATTAGTAGAGATATATTTGGTAGGTAATTTTATTTTTCTTACAATATGAAATGATTGTATTGTGTTGAGAGACTTGAACTCATCGTGTCAAGGTTATATAAGTGAGAACAGATGACGATGTTCCATGCGTCACGGCTATTCAGTAAAAAAAATAGGCGCTAATAAAAAAAGCGATAACTATTTTAACTGTAAAGGCTAAACAACTCAAATAAGACGTAATTTAAGTAGGTGGATCACCTTGTCGCTCATCATAAATTTGTCTTAGTAAGTATTAAATTAGTACCTAAATATAATTTTATAATGATATCTCTTTTTCAGTCCAATTATAGGTACTTTTTATAGCTAACCGTTCCAGTAGCTGACTAGTTGAATTAATTACCAAGCGTAATCTCAAGAAAATGTCTGAAATGCTGTCAAAAACGCGAAATGGTTGGCTAACCCGACAGTCGGGATACACCGTTAAATGGAAAACCGATATAACCATTAAGCCAACATAATCGCTCATTTTAACAGTAAATAATGTGTTTGTTTTTGTCATCCATGCATGAGGTGTTGAATACCCCAGAACACCACTAGACCGACGCTATATCCCGATTGAAAAACATAAGTAACTAAACGGATTAAGTATTCAAAAAGATATTAACGCAACTCTATTAATATAGGAATAAGCGCGTGTGTACATACTTTTGAGCAGCTGATCCGCTTAGCATTTTTTTGCCATGAAGCCAATCACGCGAATCATTTGCATGGTTTATGCAGAATGCATATATTACAATATGGAAAGTTAGCCACTGACATGGTTTCCTCCATGCATGTACTTAATACACCTAGTTATTTATCTTTGTCCAAGGTATTGCGTAGTGTAAGAAGAAGCTATTTAGGTAAAGATTTAATTAAATCAAAATTTTATCTACAAAGAATTTTGACGAAAGTAAAATCATCGTTTTTTCTAGAAGATATTGTATAAACTGCATAATATTAATTATGTGAAGTAAATAAATGTTAACGAGTTTAACGACACATGAGAATGAGGAAGGTATCGAATAATAACCTTGTTATACTTTTTAAACTTTTGACTTAATAAGATCTAAAACCCTAAAAAAAACAAAAAAAAAAACAAAATATAATATATAAAAAAATAAAATAGTTTATTTGCCAAAGAGTGTTACAAGTATTTTACCTTTGACCACCACACTGGGCTAGGCCTGTCTCGTGGAGTCAGTCCAAACATTACCATTTACATTACATTTACATTTTTCCTACGCTGAAGAAACAATTCTAAGACTTACAGTATAAATATTTAAGACTATGACTAAAGCTAACCAGACTTAACAAGGGTAACAGGGTTAATTACAGTATAGTTCAGTAACAAATTTTCGATTTTATTAATGTTGATACATTTTATTAATATTAATTAACATTTATTGTATATTTGTTTAAATAACTAAATAGTCACAAAAAAATTGTTTTCATTTCATTATTATAGTTCTACGAAAGGTTTTTCCCAAAAAATAGTAATACATCTACGTTTCTTCGAAGGGGGCATGATCCTAACCAATTTAGATTTATAGATCTATTTGTCATTTAATGATGTTTGGCTCAACATCAAGTATCGATGATTTTATGCGACACTAGGATAAACCAGATGTCCGATTTATTACAGGATTTATCTCAAACGTTTCCGCAAAACGTCATTGATATCAAAGAAGGTACCTAGTAGACATTAGCAATAGTGATTGGACGCTGCAATGTAAAATGGAATAAGTTAGTATTAATTAAATTAGTAAATAAAATTACCTATACTATACAGATTTAATTTATTTAACTTTGAAAGTCCTTGAATCAATATTTTACCTCAAATATCAATTCAGCACGCTATCAATGCGACTATTACCTTCACCTTATGATAAACACCTAATTTGTACTATTCTGACATTTCTGCCCCATTTCTTAGTAAGTATTTTCACACATCTTCTTTAATACAATGAATTAGCGAGATCGACGCGTGCGCACCCAGCGCTCCCCACTACGCCGCTAGCATACAAAACAAACTGCTTGTAATAAATACTTAGGACTATTGTACACTCAAGTCTAAATATTCTTTATTCAAATAGGATTACAATAAGCACTTTCAGTTTCAAATCGTCACTAAACTCCAATCTCGAAAAAATAAAATATAATTCAGCGATGCCCTCTGCACTCATACTCAGGACCACCAGAAGACCTGCTGCGCCTAACATCCGACGCAATTGCTTGGCTGAGCACACTGAATTTAGTTGAAATTTTAATTGTAATTTAATTTGTATTCTCTGACATTCATATACTTAACTGCCTGTTTTTGTGTATGCCATACGATTAAATAAATTTCGATAAATCATCCTAAATTTTTAAGGTAATAGTTATGTATGTAGATGGCGCGATCATACATTATTTACATTGGTGCAAGCAAACCTAAAGTGGTCCAAGTTGAGATCTATCGCTAGCCTAGTCGGATCCTATACGTATTTACATAATTCGTGAATTTCATTCATTCATTCAATTAGTGAAAAGTCACGTAAAAATAATTTATCGATAGTCGATAAAATGTAACTTTCTCTCCCTACGGCATTCTAATTTTTGCCTTTTTAGGGTTCCGTAGTCAACTAGGAACCCTTATAGTTTCGCCATGTCTGTCTGTCCGTCCGTCCGTCCGTCCGTCCGTCCGTCCGTCCGTCCGTCCGCGGATAATCTCAGTAACCGTTAGCACTAGACAGCTGAAATTTGGTACCAATATGTATATCAATCACGCCAACAAAGTGCAAAAATAAAAAATGGAAAAAAATGTTTTATTGGGGTACCCCCCCTACATGTAAAGTGGGGGCTGATTTTTTTTTAATTCCAACCCCAACGTGTGATATATTGTTGGATAGGTATTTAAAAATGAATAAGTGTTTACTAAGATCGTTTTTTGATAATATTAATATTTTCGGAAATAATCGCTCCTAAAGGAAAAAAAAGTGCGTCCCCCCCCCTCTAACTTTTAAACCATATGTTTAAAAAATATGAAAAAAATTACAAAAGTAGAACTTTATAAAGACTTTCTAGGAAAATTGTTTTGAACTTGATAGGTTCAGTAGTTTTTGAGAAAAATACGGAAAACTACGGAACCCTACACTGAGCGTGGCCCGACACGCTCTTGGCCGGTTTTTTGCCTATTAATGCACTTTCTATAAGGGATACAGGGAAACGTAATGACAAATCTATACTAATACCTATTATAAATGGGAAAGTGTGTCAAGTGTGTGTCTGTCTGTTTGTCCGTCTTTCACGGCAAAACGGAGCGACGTATTGACGTGATTTTTTAAGTGGAGATAGTTGAAAGGATGGAGAATGACATAGGCTACTTTTTGTCTTTCTTACACGATCGAAGCCGCGGGCAGATGCTGGTTATAATAAAGTAGTTAGTTTACTTAAATACCGTAGAACTCAACTATAAAAAAATTGATGAAAATGCGTCTTATTAATGACTTGAACCCGGAAAATGTCACGGCCTACATGCGGCGGTATGTTCATTTTTCAATTACTGTTGTGTATAGACGCCCTTATCTGATAATGACTGATGTGCCCTTACATCATACTTGTAATGCTAACACACATGCATGGCATTGCATTCTGAACTTTAACTTAACGGGCCAAAGTTCAAGTTGATCGAGTAAGAGCTGTTTAGTGTTTACATTTGGATAGCGCATTGACTCTACGTTTCAAATAGTTTTGATTGATTTGGTTTTAGTACTATGGGACGTAAAATAGTAATTTTAAAGTGATTTTTAAGATATGCAAGTAATGCAAGTTACCAGTACATTGTGCAACAAGGGGAGGAAGTTGAATATTATTAACGAGAGTAAGTTAAATCGCTACGGCTTGTCGGAGCGATTTAAAGACTAGAGTTAGTAATATTCATAATTCCCGAGTTACGCACAATGTTTTTCATCACACTTGCATTATAAAAAATATGCAAAATGGTAAAAAAGAATTCAATACAGTACTAGAAATTTCTTAACTCCCTAGGGATAACGATTTTTCTACAGGGTGTAACAAAAATGGTGGTGATCCGTTTAAGGGCGTATTCAGTATCGTATTCTCATCAGGAAAAGTAGGATAAAAAATTTTTTTCGCAAAAATTTTTTTTATCTTTGTATGGAGATTCGACCGATTCGCGCGGCCCGGCTCATACAAAAGTGAAAATTTTTTTAGCGAAAAAAAAATTTTTCTTCTACTTTTTCCTGATAAGAATACGATAACTCACGCTCCGCCTGCGTGCAATAGCACATTTAGTGTGCGAGTGTGATGAAAAGAAAATAAGTAAAGCCTGACCAGAAATAATTATATGACTACGCACCTCGTTGTGGAATTTTATAAGAACTATTATTGTCTGCATTCTATACTGAACTCTCACCGCATACCTTCAAATCAAGAGTGAACAGGCATCTTCTGGGCGAGCTCACTCCATCGTAGGCCACGTCTTTGCCTTTGGCTAGTCTGTGGTCAAGAGTAAGCCCATTTATAATAATAAAAAAAAATACATGAGAATAATCCCTCTGGACAATCCATACTATCCATACTAACAAAATAGGAAAGTGTGTGTGTCTGTTTGTTTGTCCGTCTTTCACGGCAAAACGGAGCGACGAGTTGACAATGACAATGGGGAGTGACATAGGCTACTTTTTGTCTCTTTCTAACGCGAGCGAAGCCGCGGGCAAGTCATATAATTATGTACAAATAGCCAAGCTTTACATGACGTGATATATTATGTATTTTTTCTACTCCCGAACTGTTATTCGTCATTTACAGGGTCGTGCATAGATCTTTAAAACCCTACATAAAAGTCTATTCCCAAAGCCAGCGTCCGACGGCTTTCAGCGCATGCGCGCAATATCGAAAAAACTGAAAACGCATTGTTTGGCTCTGTAACCATGGCAACGCATTGTTATAACGATACTGCGCGCTTTCGCGGGAAGGCTTTGGGCAGCTGAGCTGACAGTGCAAACCTTTGCGTCAAAATACAGGAAACAGTGTGAATTTCACGAACATTATTCAAGAAAACAATGAAAAACTAAGTGCATGGTCGTAGAAAAAGTATTGTATGCAACGGTGTTTAACTTAGTCAAAAAATACTCGTGGCGTTTTAATAACAATTTTCGGCTTCGCCTCAAATTGTTACCCACGCCACTCGTCTTTTTTGACCTCCTTTAAACGCCTATTGCATAAAATACTATTATGTATATGTATTTGGATAATAAAGACTATTAGCAAGTTTTTTTCTGAACCCTCGAAGTTCGAAAACTTAATCTCAGCCACAGATTTTTTTTTTTTACGCCATGGCCACGTTTCAATTAAATTTTTCCTTCCTAATTAATTTCAGTAGAAACTTGTTAGTTCCGATTAAAGTAAATAAATCCAACCACCGGAAAGTGCTATTAATATTCAATTTCCGAGTACCTATTCCGGTTATATCGTATATACGATTGGATGCAAACTAATTGTACATACATATATTTTATAATTAAGTTAGTTTCCTACTAGTCAACTCAGCTTATTTTTATGAACTGTCAAATCGATTTGCTATACTCTGTCAAACAAGTCTGTCAGTAAATAAGAACAAAAAAAAGTATGTATCCTTTTCTCTAGCACCCTAAAGAAAAGGATGCATATAGTTTTCTTTGTTCTTATTTACTGACAGACTTGTTTGACAGAGATTAATATGGAATCACTATGAAAAACTGAGGAGTGACGTCACGGTCAATTCATTTACTTTATATCTTTCTTTTTGACTTATTAAATAGAAATTATGTTTAAACATAACTACTGTCCATATTTTTCTCCCAATTATGTGATGCTTTATTTCGTGCACTGCACAAAACATTAAATTTTAAGTATAGGGAACTAGCCTATAGCATACAAGCTTTTCCCCACGGCTTTTAAACTTCCATCCCCCTTTTAGGGAAGTGGTGGGTTAGAAAGAGACAAGAAGTAGCCTATGTCACTATCCATCCCTTACATACAATTCAATTCAATTCAAAATATCTTTATTCATGTAGGCCTAGTTACAAGCTCTTATGAATAGTTCATTACATATATATTATGATCTTAATCTAACCTAATTATCAGAGCAATTTATTGTTGTAAATTATTGTTCATAATAATATTGAGTCTATAATATACAATTTCATATAAAAATAATCGTTAAACAAAAAATATATAATTAGGTATATGTATATATAAAAATACATGTCTAGAATATTTCTAGGAAAAATCCAATGTCCAAAAAAATACAATATTAATTTCATCAACAATAATAATAATAATAAACGTAAAAATAAGAAACCATTTCGAATAACAATTAATCCCACGTTGTTTTATCATTCATGTAGTCTTGTGTTGTATAATAAGCTTTGGAAATGAGTACACGCTTTACATGATTCTTAAATTTATTAATTGACAAGTCAGTAATATGATTCGGAAGTTTATTATAAAATCGAACACAATTACCCATGAATGATTTTTTAATTTTACAGAGCCGTGTGAAGGGCACCGCGAGTTTATGTTTATTTCTAGTATTTATATTATGTACATCACAGTTTTTCTTAAAATTACAAATGTTTTTATGTACATACATAATATTCTCATAAATATATTGACAATGCACTGTCATTATATTAATGTCCTTAAATTTATCTCTAAGTGAGTCTCTATGGTTCATTTTATATATTGCTCGAATAGCCTTCTTCTGCAGAATAAATATGGTATTTATCTCTGAAGCACTGCCCCAAAGTAAAATACCATATGACATAATGCTGTGAAAGTAACTAAAATAAACTAATCGAGCTGTTTTCACGTCTGTTAACTGACGGATCTTGCTCACTGCAAAAGCTGCAGAACTAAGTCTATTCGAGAGGTTAACAATATGGGGACCCCACTGAAGTTTAGAATCTAAAGTTATACCAAGAAAAACTGTACTATCTACCAGTTCTAATTCCTCATCCTTCACAACGACACTTGTTTGCTCATTCCTTACGTTACTATTAGTGACAAACTTAATACATTTAGTCTTTTTTTCATTTAATAATAAATTATTAGCATTGAACCAGTTCACTACTTTAGAGATAGCATTGTTTACATCACTGTGAGCTTGTTGCTGTCGTTTGAGTTTGAAAATAAGTGAGGTGTCGTCTGCAAACAATACTATATCATGGTGGGTCTTTACAAGGAATGGCAAGTCATTTATGTAGATAAGGAACAGGAAAGGCCCCAATATTGATCCCTGTGGTACACCCATAGAGACCAATGACCCAGTTGATCTCTGTCCATTGACATCTACCCTTTGTATTCTACCATTTAAGTAGGACTTGAGTAAATCTAGTGCTGATCCTCTGACTCCATAATAATGTAGTTTCCTGATCAATGTTTCATGACAAACACAGTCGAAGGCCTTAGATAAATCACAAAAGATACCTAAAGCATCTTGTGACTCCTCCCAGGCATCGAAAATATGCTTAATTAGCTCAACACCAGCATCGGTTGTCGAGCGACCCCGTGTGAAGCCAAATTGCTTATTATGCATTAAATTATTAACGTTAAAATGTCGTACTAATTGAGAAAGAACTAATTAGGGTTCCGTAGCCAAAATGGCAAAAACGGAACCCTTATAGTTTCGTCATGTCCGTCTGTCCGTCTGTCCGTCTGTCCGTCTGTCCGTCTGTCACAGCCGATTTACTCGGAAACTATAAGTACTACAGTGATGAAATTTGATGGGAATATGTGTTGTATGAACCGCTACAAAATTATGACACTAAATAGTAAAAAAAAGAATTGGGGGTGGGGCCCCCCATACATGTAACTGAGGGATGAAAATTTTTTTTTCGATGTACATACCCGTGTGGGGTATCAATGGAAAGGTCTTTTAAAATGATATAAAGTTTTCTAAAAAACATTTTTCTTAAAGTGAACGGTTTTTGAGATATCAGCTCTCAAAGTCGTAAAAAGTATGTCCCCCCCCCCTCTATTTTTATAACTACGGGGTATAAAATTCTAAAAAAAATAGAGGTGATGCATGCTAATTAACTCTTTCAACGATTTTTGGTTTGATCAAAGTATCTCTTATAGTTTTTGAGATAGGTTGATTTAACTGTAATTTTGGCAGGTGTATAAATTGACATAATAAGTTTATTATATTTGCTGCTACGGAACCCTTTGTGCGCGAGCCCGACTCGCACTTGGCCGGTTTTTTTTCAAATATTTTACTGAAAGTTGGCAGCACAGATATTGGTCTAAAGTTAGTGGGGTCAGAGTGGCTGCCGGATTTAAATAAAGGAGTTATTTTGCTATGTTTCATTAGATCAGGAAACTCGCCGCAGTCAACACTGTTGTTGAATATAACTGCTAAGTCAGGCGCTACAACCTCAACTAAGGATTTTACGGCATGGACGGAGACCCCCCAGAGGTCACTAGTTTTTTTGACATTAATTGATTTAAATGCCTTTACTATATCTGAGGTACAAACATGTTCAAAATAAAGGTCTCTACAACACTCAGGAACGTTTTCCTCTAATAATGTGACGGCAGATAAGGGTCATGAATTTAAATCCTTAGTTGTGAATGCTGGTATCTCGGTGAAAAATTTTTCGAACTCTGTTGCTACTTCAAAATTGGAATCTATAATTTTGTTATCAATATTCAGTTTAATATCTTTTACTGCGTGTTTCGAGCGACCAGTTTCCACATTAATTACTTTCCACGTTGCTTTAATAATGTCAGAGCTATTTTTTATTTTATTACTAAGATAATTTCGCTTAGCGATATGACAATCTATCTTGAACTTCTTCGAATATTGCTTAACATGTTCTTTAAATTCATCACTCGTATTAAACCGCCGTTCTTCATACAAGGCATACAATGCACGTCTTCGTTGATGTAACTCTGCAGTAGCCCACTCACTAAAAACTGATGCACCACTAACTACGACCGATTTTGAAGTAAATATTGCATTATAATGTTGCAGAAAAGTGTGAAAGAATGAATTATACATACTATTAGGACTCATATCGGAAGACAGGGAGGGTAGCGCCTGAACCAAACTTTGCTTCATTCGTTCCACGCGGTCGGAGGTTACTGGTACAAAAGTTATTTGTTTTCTCAAAGTATTTTTCCTTAATGTCTCAAATACTATCAATTGGCCTAAATGGTCTGATTCTAAGTTGCTAATTACATCTTTAGTAGTAGGAAAAATATCAGTGAAAATATTATCTATACAGGTGGCACTAGTGGCAGTCACTCTAGTAGGCTCCATAAAAATATGATTGAGATTACATGATTTGAAAAGATTCAACAATCTGATACTTATTGTTGAATTTTCCAAGATATTTACATTAAAGTCGCCGCATATAAGTATTTTTTTACTAGAAGATGATATTTTAAGTAGCACAGATTCCATAATTTTTTCAAAAGTTTCAAAATTACTTAATGGCGGCCTATACACACAGACAACAATAAATTGCTCCAATTCTACAGCACTTAGTTCTATAGTCCGTTCAACAGACATGGAAACAATATCCTTACGTTCCTTAAATTTTAACTGGCTATTTATTATAATTAACGACCCACCATGTATGGAACTATGTCTGGTGAACGAACTTGCCACCTGGTGATTATTAAATTGAGGCATTAATTCATTGTTTTTTAACCAGTGTTCAGTAATGCATAAAATGTCTACATAAAATTCGTTCATGAATAGTTCAATTTGTAAATCTTTTCCTCTAATACATTGAATATTTTGATGCACCAGGTGGATATACTTTCCTTGCTCACAGTATTGATTCTTATAGTTACTTAAAATTAAATTGCCAGAGACAGAATCTTTTGTCTTAGAAGCTAGTTTAAATCATTGGTTATGACTGGAACCAATTCCAAGTTCATACTTTGCTGCTCAATAGGAGCAGAGTTGTCTGCCAAATTTTTGGCAGAAATGTCAAATAAATAGGATAGCGATAAAGCTATTTGTCTTTTATAATAATTTGAAAGGTAACATTTACCTTTAGTCAAAAACACCATAGGTATATGGTATTTACTAACAAATTTGTTAGTGTCAATTATGCTAACCTTACTACTATATGTACAAAGATTATATAAAGCTACATTCAACTTATGTCTAGTGTTATTTTCTTTTTTTTCTGCCTCTGACATCTGGTTACAATACGTGCTTAAATAAATGTTTTGGTGCAATACTGTAAACTATTGTGTGAAGTTAATTAAATAAAGTAAAGTAATAGTTATTTGTTATACAAGGGGGCAAAGTTTTATTTTAACGCCGAGTGTGGAATTGAAAAACGAGCTAGTGAAAGGATTCTATAGTCGAACCACGAGCGAAGCGAGTGGTTCAAGAATAGAATCCTGAACTTGCGAGATTTTTAACACACGAGAAGTAAAATACATTTGCACCCGAGTGTAACACAAAACTTTTCCCCTCACTATAGCGAGGAAACTACAGCGCAAAAAATGGTGGTGGTAAATCATCTTTATTACTAGATTCACCTACTTTTGTCAATTTTAAAGCAATTAATTTGATTTTATTCAAGGTCAAATTACTTTACCCACTAGAGGATAAAATGCGTTTTTACCCGCTGGTATTGAAGGACAAAACACAAGTTTCCGAGCTAGTGAGGGGAAAAGTAAATTTAATAATTAAATAAAAACACAACGTTTTACATGCAGGCGTTATCCGGTGGACTGCAAACTAGGCTAGGCCTGTATCTTGCAGCCCACCGTGTGTTACATTTACAGTTGTTAACTAATTAAGATTAATTAAGATAATGACTAATTAACATTTTGATATAATTTTAGATTTTAACATGTACCTAAATAAATTAAATTAAACAAATCACGTCAATTCGTCGCTCTGTTTTGCCATGAAACTCGGGCGTAAACACACACACACACTTTCCCATTTACAATATTATACATATGTAATATGTATAGTAAGTATGGATAGCATGTTTCAACTTTATTATGCAAGTGACATCATAATTAAACACTCGTATCTGCAGTTAAGAGGATACGGTAGCAAAAATGCTAAAATGGAAAGGAGCCCCCCTTTCAACTTGGGAATTTTAGTTAAATATACAAGTGTTATTAACTAGATTTATCGAAAAAAAAATTGTCCATTAAGAACAACTCAGTCAAAAGATATTTCAAAAAAATCTTTAAAATCGAGGTTCCGCTCTCGACTCTTTCCTCCTTCAAAATTTAATCAATCGGAACAAAATTTGAGAATCTGAATAACAATAAAATAATCTATGTCGGACCGTTTAGCTTCTTTGGTTAATTGTTACCAATCTTGAGTATCACACCTTTTTTTGCGCCACAATGAAAAAGGCCGTTTTTGGAAATTTTTGATTGGCTCTAGAGTCTTTAAAAAGCAGAATATCAAAAAAATCTAAACGGTCCGACACAGATAAAAATAATAACAATCTGTGTTGAAAAAATCATTGCTCTATCTTCAAAAACCAGGGAGGAAACAGTCGAGAGCGTTTGTATGGAGAATTGACCCCTACCGTATCGTCTTAAGATTTATATGTTGGAGATCGTAGCCCTATTTTATGTAGGTACACTTTTACTTCCGCGAGAGAAATGAAAGGTCGCCACTTAATTATATGTAAGTATAAAATATGCAGATATAGATAGAGAGTAGTTTATAGACACGACTTTCTGAGGTACCTAGTATGAATTCGAAAGCGACTTTGGATGAAATTACGATTTTAATAGTTATTTGTTATACAAGGGGGCAAAGTTGTATTTTAACGCCGAGTGTGGAATTGAAAAACGAGCTAGTGAAAGGATTCTATAGTTGAGTTCGAGAATAGAATCCTGAACTTTGCGAGTTTTTCAATACACGAGAAGTTAAATACATTTGCACCCATGTGTAGTGTAACACAAAACTTTTCCCCTCACTATAGCGAGGAAAGTACAACGCAGAAAATGCGTTTATCACTGCTTCCAGTAGTTTCACAGGTGGTAAATTATCTTCATTACTAGATTCACCTACTTTTATCAATTTTAAAGCAGTTAATTTGACTATATTCAAGGTCAAATTACTTTACCCACTAGTGAATAAAATGCGTTTTTACCCCAGCGGGTAAAAACGCATTTTAATGCCAGCGCATTAAAGGATAAAACAAGTGCTTCCGAGCTAGTGAGGGGAAAATGTTACATTTCGATACAAGTGCGTAAAAGAGGAAGTTCGAAACGAGTGGCGATAAATTAAAACACGACCGAAGGGAGTGTTTTAAATCGACACGAGTAACGAATTTCCTTTTCGCGCGTGTATCGAACGACGTTTTTCAGTACAGATGGCCCTCGGAAGTTTCGACCTGACATATAATGAACCACTTCTCGCACTAGTGCGTAAAAAAAAAAAACATCTGTACTGAAAACTCTTTTTTATGGACACCTGTCGTCCCGTGCCCTAGTGTAGTCTCGTAGAGCCTTTAGTGCGTTCACATTATCCGATCCGATATCGGATGTCGGACCGATATGCATGGACATTTTTTTTTCCATAAATCTAGTTAATTACACTACACTTTCCATATCAGCATTTTCGCTCCTGTAGCGTCTTAAATCACCCAAAACACATCATCAAATACATTTACATATCATCCTCGTCGGCTCGGCTCTGCTTCTGGTCAACATTATCAGTATTACGCAGTATGATACATTGTTTACGTTCGAAACGTCAATTTACTCAATTTGTTCGAGTGTTTGTTCACTAATCGGCTAAGAGCTGATACATTCGATCGATGGGATATATATTAGTTAATGACTGAATGGGATGACCTCTAGCATTTATACCTAATAAAATAACCACGAAAAAATAGATATAGGAATTAAGCACGTAACGCAGAGGTAAGTAAGTTCACATGAAAGGAATATACAAGTACATAAATACATATTTAAATTTAGCAAGCAAAGCAAAATGCAAACATAGCAATGACAGAATCAATGTACCTACATATTCCATAATATCCTGTATCCAAAATATTCTCTGTCAAACAAGTCTGTCAGTAAATAAGAACAAAGAAAACTATAGGTATCAATTTCTCTAGCACCCTAAAGAAAAGGATGCATATAGTTTTCTTTGTTCTTATTTAGGGTCCCCCCACATCTAGCGTCTCGCGAACGTCGTCGCCTCTCCAACGCCCGCGCGGCGTCGACGCCGCGCTCCCGCAGCGCCGACGCGACGTTGCGGCGCCTCTCGAACGTCGACGTCGCAGTGGCGTCCGCGCGGCGTCGACGCCGCGCCAACGCCGCGCCCGCGCAGCGCCGCCGGGATGCCAGCGGCTACCAACGTCCAGCTAGGGCTTCCAATACCGGGATCCCAGTATCTCGGGATTTTTGGGGTAGATTTCAAACCGATATTTAATTTTGTAATCGGAATCCCGGTATTTTTAGTAACTAACAAATTATGGCAAATAAACGTAAACTACTAATCAAAAACCTTAAATTTCTGCATCATGACGGTCGCTAGACGCGTAAATATTGCTTTTTGCTCTCGTTTCTTCGACACATTCTCTGTTTAGTGTTTTACAATATTTCTATGAAATGACAGTTTTTCCGATGAAGAGGAAGCAATACGTCAAACGTAGTTGATACAACACAGGCCACAGACCCTCTGTAAACAAGTTGATGCACCTACATTATAGAAATAATTTTTCAAAAAATTGGTTAAGGCATACGAACTGACGTCTAAGCTACTTTTGATTTACTGCCACTGACGAGGAGGCGCGGCGCTAACGCGGCGCTAACGCGGCGTCGACGCCGCGCGGACGTCACTGCGACGTCGACGTTCGAGAGGCGCCGCAACGTCGCGTCGGCGCTGCGGAAGCGCGGCGTCGACGCTGCGCGGGCGTTGGAGAGGCGACGACGTTCGCGAGACGCTAGATGTGGGGGGACCCTTACTGACAGACTTGTTTGACAGAGTATAGACCATCTACATCCGTAACTCCAGAGGTGAACATACCCGGTTCCGGTTCCCTTTTATCTTTTTGACACTGAAACCTATTAAGGGGCTATTATACCTAATTAGTATACATTAATTCTGATTTACAATTACATTAGGACACTCTGTTCGGTTTTCGTTTGTTTCCTTTCTTTAGTGATTATTGTAATTATATGATTTTGACACTTGGATACCCTATACATCTCTAAGGAGAATTAGATTAAGTATACATTTTATATAATTTACATCTAGAGTCATTAGCACCTCTATTTTTTTGTATTTGTACTTTTTGTATTAAAATAAAAATTAAATTATATCTAAATTATTTATTCAATAAAAGTGAAACCGTTTTTACATAAAACTTTCCGCTAGGCTTGTGTCGTTCACGAACTATGAACTGTTAGGAATAAAATCCCATCAATGACCGAAATGAACTGAATCTTGCCGTGCTCTGAGAATCGGTCTTTGCTCATTTAGTTCAGTATAGGATCGGCGAGCGCGAGCGGTTTGGATCGATAAAGAGTGTGTGACTGCGCCGACCGAGAGCGAGAGCTACTTAGCAGAGCAACAAAAAACGTCAAGTTTTCATATTGAACTTCGGTTACTTACAACCTTTCGGCCCGGAATGTTACTATCTGTGGACTATTCGTATCATTTTGACACTATTCGGTCCCATTCGTTCTGATCTTTCCGACCACAGTGGTCGCTGGTCTGGCTGAACTAAATGAGCAAAAGACCTAAAAGAGCGAACTAGTTCGTGGGAGCGATTGAACGAGATCGGAGCGCTCCGATCAACGAACGAAACGGCACAAGCCTACTTTCCGCCAAACTGTAGAACAGTTTGTTGGCAGGAATAGGCTCCCTTTCATCACATTTACTGTTGTTTCTTAACCTTAGGTGCTAAAGTGTTAGTACAAGTTACAAACATAGTTAGTTACTTAATACTATTTACTAAATTATTTTATTTTATTTTAATTACGTAATTAACTAAAGTTGCTATCAGTTTTAAATTGTTTCAACATAAACTTTTTTAATTTTGATTTAAATACATTTTTGCTGGTGCTTTTTCTAATGCTTAATGGTATATTGTTATAAATCTTAGGTACAAGATAAGACTAAGATAAGTGTACTTTTTAATTGTAATTCGACATTTAGAGACCTTATACATCTCTAATTCATTGTAGTGAGATCAGAGGTATCATCAACTGTAATAGTAGAATTAATTGTAAGTAGTAGTAGAATTAGTATAATCAATTGTAATTTCAATTCAATTTTAAATCTTTTGTAAATATGTATCTATATGACGTGTAAAAGTGCCCCTGTGGCCTATTTGCCAAATAAATTATTTTGATTTTGATTTTTATTTGAGGAGAGGCAGGAGAAGACCAACATATGCAATCACCGACCAAACTTTGGAGACAGTCAATGTATAATATAACGAATCAAGAAAGAATGTCAGAAAACAAACGAAATGGTGTTCTACCAATAAAGAATACCTTAAAATTATGGCGCTTAATCTAATTTAAGCAACCACACGTATTCATTTTGTCCGTGAAACTAAATCTAATGAACTATCTAATTAATGACTAGTGACGTACCTAATACCTATTTACTAGAAGTGCTTTATTGTTTAGAACATTGTAAGTTAATCGCATACGTCACGGCTCTCGCCATTTTTAGTTTTCCTGTGACGTGATTGGCTAAAAAGGCAGGCACGTGATTGGTCAATTAAGCATTTAAGGATTTCTGACGATGTGACGATAAAAGGTAGTTTTAAGTTTTTCGATCTGCCGTTACTTAGTTCTAAATGGACAGTCGACTACAAAGAGATGTATCCACTTTTTCACCTTATTGCATTGTAATAAAGTGAAAAAGTGGATACATCTCTTTGTAGTCGACTGGACTAAAATAGTGAGATAAGAATAGCGATGCCGATGCCGGAACTAATTTGAATCACTTAGCCTTCGAATGTAGGTAAAGATAAGACGTAAGTAGACCTTTCTTGACGTGTAGTTGGCAGGCAAATGTGTAGTTGTGGACTTGTACTATTATAAAGGTACTCTTTGTAAAACGTAGAAAGCGCTAGTGGCTTTGGTAAGAGCATGCAACTTTTAAATCCGGAGGCCGCGAATTCAGTTTTCGTTTTCGTACAATTCGTAAAAACGTGAGGAAACCCGACTAATCCCAATAGTTTAGTTACGTAGCCGAATGGCATTTCTGCTAAGCGCAACGCCGCTGAAATGCAGTTTGGCTCTGGCGCACCAATACGCAAGAGCGATAGAGATAGATTGCATTCGGCTACGAGGCCAGATATGGCAGTCGCTACTGTTTACTGCTCCAAATCCTGGGGTTAGTTGCCAAAGCAGACCCCAGGCTCTTATGAGCCGAGCCGTGGAAAATTGCTCGGATAACGCTAGGAACAAGAAAACTCTTTAAACGTTAAAACGATTCAGATGGCGTTTTCTAACAATAGCCATCTTGGCTGGACCCCCAGGATATAAACACAGAGCTTAAGGAAATAAAAATAAATAAGGGAAACTTGAATAGTGTATTCGGGACCATTATTGAGTTATCGTGTTTATGGTTCGATAACCATTAAACCACGGGGTATTGTTATCTCTGTGGGGGTGGACGTAGCCACATGGGGATATACACATTCTGCTTTGTTGACCTTGGATAGTTCTCGTTGACAGAATGTTTCGTAAAAAGTTAAAAACCAAGGATTATTTCTAGGATTTACAATCTTCATACTAAAAATGACGACCGGTCTGGCGCAGTCGGTAGTGACCCTGCTTGCTACGCCGCGGTCCCGGGTTCGAATCCCGGTAAGGGCATTTATTTGTGTGATGAGCACAGATATTTGTTCCTGAGTCATGGATGTTTTCTACGTATATATTTATATATTATATATATCGTTGTCTGAGTACCCACAACACAAGCCTTCTTGAGCTTACCGTGGGCCTCAGTCAATCTGTGTAAAAATGTCCTATAATAAAATAAAAAAAATCGTACCTCGATTTTTTAGCGCCACCTATTCAATACTATCATAACTACATTGATGATGCCTACTATTTATTTTCAAAATGTGTATTGACATGGTATCATGATATTAAAATAACGAAATGGGTACGCTTTTTTGTACGGGCTTTCTCAGTCCAATAAGATATCGTTCTTGGTAAAAACTTAGAACGTCTTGAGCCGCTGCAAAATCTGAAATAACATGACGAAAGTGATGACGATTGTCGTCACGTCACCACACTGTCTTCAATCTTAGGATCATATTTAGAATAAAAGCGACGGAGTCGTGTCATATAGAGAAGAATTTACCCACTTGCCTAAAGGGGGGGGGTGGAAGTTTGTATAGCGAATTCTGCAATGCTTGAATTTAACGCGAGCGAAGCCGCGGGAAAAATCTAGTAGTCATATATTTCTGATCAGGCATTACTTGTACATTGTAGATGTAGCCTATTACGTCTCCTGACAAAATTAATCGTTCCTGCTCGCTCGAGTCGCGCGTAAATAAGAGCACACACAGAGTTTGCGGATTGTAAATCAGTCTCCGTAAATTCCAGTGGGTAAGTGTGTTTGTCTGTTTGTCCAGCAAACTGGGACTCCGTTTACGCAAACGGCCATGCGTGCTTTCAGGTTGGGCTTTGCGCACTTGAACATATCACTCCTCACGCCTCACTAGTTCCTGTATTCCCAAAAGAGGGCGGCAGATCACATGGAACTGCTCCAGGGGACCGATTTTTGAATATCGAACTTGATCGAACGAACGAATTCGCTGTTCGAAAGTCTGTGGAAAACGACGTAATGCTACGACTTTCGAACGGCGAATTCATGCGTTCGATATTCAAAAATCGGTCCCCAATTCTTAGCAATTAAGGGGTTGAAATAAAATTAAATCGTGATATTCCAGGTGCAGGTACTGCTACCACATTGCCTACACTATACTTTAATCCATATCCCTCAGTCAATTTCTACAGTTACCACACATCTTACATACAGACCAGTGGAGACATAGATGTGACAATAATAGGAAATTAATTTAGATTTTTTAACATCACGGTAGGAACTAGAAAGAGATAGGACTTAAATATTGAGGTAAACCTTACATTTTTTTTCTGAACTCCATATCTATCATATTAGTACTCAGAAGGAAGGAAAAGTGAAAACCCATGAACTGAATTCTACGCGGACGGATAGTAATAAAAATAAGTAAATAATTTGTTTATGGATTTGTGTCACGGTTATTAGTCAGGGACCAAACGACCTCTTTTACAAAAAGTCGTCGACATCTCTTCTAAATACCTAAAACAGGTATGGATGTGTTCCTCGTTATCTCCAGATTACGAATTGACCTGTTTTAGTTTAAGGAGGGGGGACGGGTTGAGAAAAAGGGGGAGAAAGATGGCGGCCGACCATCATAGATATTTATTCACATCTCGAGTCCAATGGCACCAATCTGTTCGTGCAAGGTGTCGTTTGAAAGCCTATTAAACCTACTTTAATTGTTTTTAAATAACTATACTCATAAAAGTAACCGTTTACGAAATATTTGAAAATATGTGTTTTTTTATCGCGCATGAATTGCACAACTACTAGTAAAAAATGCGCCTAACTCAATAAACAATAACTTTACCGCAATTGATGTTATTATAACATTTTCGCGTCTATTCATGCTCTTTCTAAAAATATAAGTTTCATTGGTATATGATAATATATAACCATGTAATTACGAATTTGGTTTAGCAGGAGTCACTCTGCCCGGTCGCAGAAATGGGCGCTGACCGTAGTAAAATATTCAATATTTTTGAGGTCCTATTTTACAGATCCATATGCGAGAGGTATCGTTTCAAAGCTAATTAAACCTACTATATTTTTTTATAAACAACTATAATCATAAAGGTAGCTGTTTAGAAAATATTTGAAAATATGTGTTTTATAGACCATGAGTCGCACAAGTACCTACTGGTATAAAATGCTTCTTAATCAATAAACAACAACTTTTCCGGAATTAATGTTAGTATAAGATTTACGCGGAATTTCGTGCGCTTTCTAATAACATAAGTTATATTGGTGTATTATATTATATAACCAAGTAATTACAAATATGGTTAAGTAGGGGCCACAGCGCCCGGTCACGTATGGATGCTGACCGTCGCCAAATTTTCTATATTTTTCAGATCCTATTTTATTTAACAGGAATCTTTTGAAAGCATATTATGCGTACTATCATTAGTTCTCAATAATTCTAGTTGTAACTGTAGTAGCTAACAAAATATTTGAAAATATTCATTGGAACCGATGTGAGTAAAACATGCTTCTAGCTCAATGAATTATATTTTTTCCGCAATTGATATAATAACAAAATAAACGACGAAATGTATGACCTTTTCAAATATTAAGTTTTGTCAGTATTGCATAAAAAAATAATGTTAATTTATCCATCATGCGCACCGTCATATACATGGATGACCATTTTCGTTGCCGTTTTCATAATTTTTAAGATTGTATCTTGGTGCATGACCAATAAACAATAACTTTACCGCAAATAATGTTATGATAAGATTTACAGGACATTTCATATGCTTTCTAAAAATATAAGTTTTATTGATGTATGATATTATACAACCAAGTAATTACGAATTTGGTTTAGCAGGTGTCACTGCACCCCCGTGACGTAAATAGGTGCTAACCGTCGCCTAATTTTATGTATTTCTCAGATCCTATTTTAGCGATCAATTTGTGAGAGGTATCATTTGAAAGCAAATTATGCGTACTATCGTTACTTTTTAATAATTTTAGTCGTAATTGTAGTAGTTTACAAAATATTTGACAATATGTGTATTTTTACTGTATATGAATAGCATTCGCACTGATACAAGTGAAACATGCTTCTAGCTCAATAAATTATATTTTTCCTCAATTGATATAATAACGAAATGAACCGCAAAATGTATGGCCTTTACAAAAATGAGTTTTGTTAGTGTTGCTTAAACAATTAATGTTAATTTGTCCACCATACCCACTGCGAACGGTCAATCGTCATATAAACGGACGTCCACCGCCGTTGCCTTAATTTTTTCATCATTTTACAGATTTTATTTAACTGATAAATTAAGTATATAAATAAATTCGATACGTGATAGATTATATTTATTATGAATATACGATTAGTGAAATAAAATCTGAAAAATCATGAAAAAAGGCAACGACGGTGGACATCCATTTATATGATGGTGCGCAGTAGGTGAGCTGAACAAATTCAAATTAATTGTTTATGCAATACAAACCAAACTTATTTTTTGTGTAAGTCATACATTTTCCGTTTATTTTGTTATTATTTCAATTGCGGAAAACTATAATTTATTGAGCTAGAAGCGTGTCTTATCAATACCAATGCTATTCATGCACAGTAAAATACACATATTACTAATCAAATATTTTGTAAACTTCTACAGTTTCGACTTGAAATATTAGAAATAAAGATAGTACGCATAATATGCTTTCAAATGATACCTCTCACAAATTTATCAGTAAAATAGGATCTGAGTAACGTAGAAAATTTGGCGACGGTCAGTCAGCACCCAATACCGTGACAAGGCGCAGTGACCCCTGCTACACCAAATTCGTAATTACTTGGTCATATATTATCATACACCATAAAACTTATATTTTTAGAAAGCGCATGAAATTTCGCGTGAATTTTATAATAACATTAATTGCGGTAAAGTTATGGTTTATTAAGTTAGAAGCATTTTTTATCTGTATATGTGCAACTCGTGCTCGAAAAAAAAACTCATGTTTTCAAATATTTTGTAAACAGCTACCTTTATAACTATACTTATTCAAAAATAATTATAGTAGGTTTAATTTGCTTTCAAATGATACCTCTTACATATGGATCCGTAAAATAAGAACTTAAAAATATTGAATACTTTACTACGGTCAGCGCTCATTTTTATGCGACCGGCGGAGTGACCACTACGAAAAAAATTCGTAATTTAATGGTTATATTATCACTTACCAATAAAACTTATATTTTTAGAAAGCTCATGAATAGTCGCGTAAATTTTATAATAACATCAATTGTGAACGACTACATTTGTAACTTGGCCAGCTTTAACTGTAAAAATGTTAAGCGGTCACTTGAATCTATTAGAGAGCTGTGTAAACAAGTGGACATAGTCGCTCTTCAGGAAACTTGGCTGTACAGTGATGACCTAGCATACTTGGATACTATCAGTGACGAATTTGCTTTTACCGGCACCTCGGCCATTGACTCTGCGGCAGGGATTCTACGTGGTAGGCCACATGGAGGTACGGCTATATTATGGAGGAAGAGTGTGTTTCCTTCTGTTAAAGTGCTTGAGTGTAACAACTGTCGTGTGTGTGGTGTTAGACTAGCGTTGCGAGATAGAGAAGTCCTGGTTTTCAGTGTGTATATGCCCACGGACTGTGCAGACAACCTGACTGAATTTACGCAGTGTCTAGGTACAATTAATGCTGTAATTAGTGACTGTGATGCTGAAAGTGTCTTTATTCTGGGTGATTTTAACTCGCATCCCAACGAGCCTTTTTGTAATGAACTTCTTAATTATTGCTCAGACCAATCGTGGATCTGTGCTGATTTTGATAAACTTGGCATGTATTCCAGTTGTTATACTTACATTAGTGAATCTCACGGGTGTAAGAGGTGGCTTGATCATTGTATTGTTACAAGTGCAGCTTGGCCTACCATTATTGATGTATATATTAAGTATGATGTTTACTGGTCAGACCATTTTCCACTCATAGTGAAGTGTAATTTGGGCTCCGTACAGCCAAAACAATTTATCTATAATCAAAGTAAAAATAGTGTTCTGTGGGGAGAGAGAGATATAGAGGAAATTGAGCTGTATAAAAATAAATGTAACTTGTTACTAAAGAATATTGACTTTCCCCAGTCTCTGTCCCAATGCTGCGATGGTATGTGTCATAACTTGGAACATAGAAATATAATTACCAAATTGTACTGTGATATTATTAGTGCTCTAAGTTTAGCTTCTATAACTTCTAAAAGTAAACTGTGTAGAAGGCATAGAGGTAGGCAGATCATGGGTTGGAATAAATATGTGGCTGATGCCCACAGGGAGTCTAGGAGTAAATTTCAAATGTGGCAACTTTGTAATGAGCCCTCAGCGGGTCCAGTGTATGAAGAAATGTGTAGTAGTCGACGCAGGTTCAAGGCCAAACTAAAGTGGTGTAAGTTAAACCAAGAACAGATAAAACTTGATAGGCTTGCTTCATGTCATTCCGATAAAGACTTCCGTGCATTTTGGAAACAAACTAATAAACTTAACATAAGACCTGGACTTCCTGTGAGTATCGAAAACAGTACTGAGCCGAAGGTGATAGCGAATAAGTTTAAGGAACATTTTTCTGTGAAGTCACCATTGAACTGCAGTGCTGCGGTGCCTGATGCTGGGGCAGCCATGGCCGGGGTGAATGTTACCAAATTTTCTGCTACGAGAATTTCTCAGATTATTAATAGCATGAAGAGGGGTAAGTCTCCCGGGCATGACGGCTTGAGCATCGAGCATCTCCAGTATGCAGGTGCTCATCTGCCTAGGGTTTTGGCTATGCTTTTTCCTTTTGTATGAGTCACTCCTTTATGCCAAGTGAGATGACTAAAACAATTGTTGTACCTATCGTTAAAAATAGAACGGGAGATGTATCTTGTATAAATAACTACAGACCTATCTCACTAGCTACTGTTGTGTCTAAAATATTTGACAGTTTACTTAATGCTGAGCTTGATAAGTATTTGCAACTTCATGATGCACAGTTCGGGTTTAGGCCCGGCCTGTCCACCGAAAGTGCTATCATATGCATGAAGGAGACTGTTAAGTATTATACTAATAAAAATACACCTGTTTTTGCATGCTATCTTGATTTATCAAAAGCTTTTGATCTAGTTAATTATGAGCTTCTGTGGAAAAAGCTTTTTGAGGCAAATGTACCTAGAGAAATAATCTATGTTTTTAGGCATTGGTATACTAGTCAAACTAATGTTGTTAAATGGGGTGATGCAATGTCTGATGAGTATGGCCTTGAATGTGGGGTTAGACAGGGGGCTTGACTTCCCTAAATTGTTTAACTTGTATATAAATGCACTTATCGAGGAGCTCAGTAGCATGCATGTCGGCTGTCGCATACAGGACACAAGTTTCAATAACATTAGTTACGCAGACGACATGGTGCTGCTGAGCCCCTCGGTAGGCGGGCTTAGGAAACTGTTACTAGTCTGTGAGCAATATGCTAACAGTCATGGTCTTAAATATAATTGCATTAAAAGTGAATTAATGATTTTTAAATCTGGTAATAAGTGTCCTGAAGAGGTTCCTCCAGTGTTGCTTAATGGAGTGCCATTAAAAAGAGTGTATGTATTTAAGTACCTTGGCCATATATTATGTGATGATATGTGTGACGATGAGGATATAAAGAGGGAGCGGAGGGCGCTGGCGACCAGGGCGAACATGCTGGCACATAGGTTCGGGCGATGCACAGTGCCTGTCAAGATAACTTTGTTTAAAGCTTTTTGCACATCACTATACACATGTGCACTATGGGCCAGCTGTACGCAGAGGGCGCTGGGTGACCTCCGCGTCCAGTATAACAATGCGTTCAGGGCGCTGTTGCGGCTGCCGCGCTGGTGTAGTGCATCGGGAATGTTCGCGCATGCGCGCGTAGATGGTTTCCAGGCCATGCTGCGCGCGCGGTGCGCGGCATCTTTGTGCCGCCTGCGTGGCAGCCGGAACAGCCTTCTGGCCGTCTTAGCTGATCGCTGGGATAGTCAGCTCCTCATACACTGGACTAGAATGCACTCGGTGGTGGCCACCTACACATATAACTGAGTGTATGTGGCTGTTACCAAGGCACTTTAATTAGAATTAGAATAAGTTTTTAAAAATGTATTTTGCTCACTGTATGGACTTTGGTCTGAAATAAAGATATTTTATTTTATTTTATTTTTATTTTATTTATTTAATTGCGGTAACGTTATTGTTTATTGACTTAGAAGCATTTTTTACCAGTACTTGTGCGATTCATGCTCGATAAAAAACACATATTTTCAAATATTATGTAAACAGCTACCTTTAATACTATAGTTATGTGTAAACAATTATAGTAGGTTTAATTATCTTTCAAACGATACCTCTCACATACGGATCCGTAAAATAAGACCTCAAAAATATTGAATACTTTACTACGGTCAGCGCCCGTTTATGCGACCTGGAGGATAACCCCTGCCAAACAAAATTCTTAATTACATGGTTATATATTATCACATACCAATGAAACTTATATTTTTAGAAAGAACATGAATAGACGCGAAAATTTTATAATAACATCAATTGCGGTAAAGTTATTGTTTATTGAGTTAGACGCATTTTTTACTAGTAGTTGTGCAATTCATGCGCGATAAAAAAACACATATTTTCAAATATTTCCTAAACGGTTACTTTTATGAGCATAGTTATTTAAAAACAATTAAAGTAGGTTTAATAAGCTTTCAAATGACACATCGCATGAACAGATTGGTGCCATAGGACTCGAGATGTGAATAAATATCTATGGTGGTCGGTCGCCATCTTTCCCCCCCTTTTTCTCGACCCGTCCCCCCCTCCTTAAACTAAAACAGGTCAATTCGTAATCTGGAGAGAACGAGGAACATATCCATACCTGTTTTAGGTATTTAGAAGAGATGTCGACGAAAATCGTGAAGGAGACGACTTGTGGCCAAATTGGCTCTAGACTATATCCTTGGTCCTCAGTATGTACTCAGCTAAAAGCGCTAAAAGCAGCCTGTAAACACTTCCTATTGATGACGATTAACTAACTGTGTGCAGTATGTTGACTTAATAAACACGCCAAACATGAGACTTGACCAATTAGGTAGGTAGGTAGCAGTAGGCTGGTGAAAATTTCTGCTAGGCAACACTGTGCAAAAAGAAACCTACCATAACATAACATTAGGTACTTTACTAGTAATCAATTTTCGGCAAGCCTGTGGGAATCTGATTGTATGGACCAGCCGCTGCTGGTAAGTAGGTACCTTATTCATGTGGTGGTCATGAGAGCCCTAAACGACATACCTGAAATAAGAAGGGGCAGAGGCCGCAAAACCAACGACATGTATGAGCAGTTGAGCACAGTGTGGAATGATTTGAGAACGACAGGCGCAAGCCCTGACATGACGCTAAACAGAGAAGAGTGTGGCGCAAATTGATACGGAGAGCCGATCCCTAACCCTAGGATATGGGAAAAAGGCTAGGTTGATGATGATGCGGTAGGTACCTTATTCTTGTTTTAACCTAGTCTGCGTTTGATGATAATTCATACTTAATAAAAACTTGACGTAGTTGGCGTAATTTTTCCTGACCTACTGAAAACATAATATGTACTATCTTTATGAGGTTGTTTTATTTACCGCATTAGAGATACTTATACAGAACTTTTTTCAAAGTTTTTTCACATTGTCGATTAATTCAATTAAAAAAAATCAGTAATAAAAGGATTCTCTGCGTCAAAAACGAATAAAGAAAATAAGTACCAAGGCATGAAAGGAATTTTCGCCTTAGGTTGTCTTTCCAATGACGTGTAACATATAACATGTACGAGTACGGAAATCAGCGGAGCAGAGATGAGAGGAGGGAGGAATTCATCAATAGCTCCTCCCTCAGCTGTCAAATTCTCTGATCGTATTTAGTGGACATGCTTTCTTAAATTAGTGGATTCTTCTGATCTCGGCTTCAATAGAGAGACAGCTTCCGCGTCTGACCCTGACATACAATACTGTTTACGCTACTTGTACTGCAGCGATATTTCAAAAATAAACTATCACTCGCCTGAGATCACTCTTCTTTTACGATTCAATCGTTTTACGATTGTGGCCCACATGTTTGTTTGTGCGTTTGTGGCTTGGCTCGAGTAGCCCTGTGATGTTGGGAGCCCATGGGACCTTTCCTAATGTCATTGACGTTTACTTGTACGAAATGGAAATGTACCTACAGGATTTGCTGTTGTTATAGAGTTTCGGTCACAAGGAATTAAGTGGGCTACACAGAACTTTATTTATATAGAAGAAACAAGTTCATCTATTTGTATAGGGGCCGAGCGTGTCAAATTTTGTACTGAAGTTGTTTCTTGCCTGTAATTTTAAATATGTCTCAGGCTCTTGATTGTTCATAATTTTTGTGTTGTTGCAATTGAATATCACGTAACGAGGCATTTTTTATGTTTTGATTGAGTTCAACTTACAAAAATTGACGCCCGAAAGCTGCAAGCTGCGATTAAAGACGGACAACTCAGTGGATTTCACTGAGTTCATTTGACACGCTAAGTAGATACGTTTGCTTGATCTATGGTACATATGACATCTGTGGTGGGCTATTTTTTTCAAAGTTGTCCACCCCACTTTTTTTGTAACACGGGTATTTTTTACGCGATTAATACTCAGAAATCGAGCTCTTTAGATCCTGATAGAAGAAAAAAAAATGTCCCAAGATTTCCATACATTTTTTCGAACCTTCCATTCCGTTACCGCCATACAAAATGTATGAAAAAATGGTAACGGAATGGGAAAAAACCTTGGAACACTTTTTTTCTCCTATTAGAATTGAAAGAGCTCGCGATTCTGAGTGGAAACCACATAAAAATTTCCAAATCCAAAAAAAAAGTGGGGTGGACAACTTTGAAAAAAATTGCCCATTGACGTTTATACGAAATGGAAATACCTATACCTACAGGATTTGATGTAGTTATAATACTTATAATTGTGTGTCCATTTTCAAAAACAGCATTACGTCGTTTTCCACAGACTTTCGAACGGCGAATTCGTGCATTCGAAATTCAAAAATCGATCTCCTGAGGTTCAAAAATTATAAGCCTGTGTCGAGAGATGGCAGTCTATGTACTGTGATTACACATTTTACTTTGACAGTAACTCTCTAACATACTCGATCCTCTTTGGTTTCACCAAGTTTCACGACCAAAGGTTTTCTTTTCTAATATCACTTTTCCTTATTTAAGCGACAAGAGGGAATTATTTGTATTATTAAAATATTACTGTTAAAATAATTTCTACCTCTTTTAGAACCCCGATAAGCGTATTTGGATGTAAGCCTATGTTTTCCTGAAGCGTTTTGTTGCGGAAAAAAGGCAAAATAATGATTTGGATTTGTAATGACTTGCAAGATATTTTTGGAGATAAAACTAATAGTGTTTACAAAAAACTAGAAACGTGTGACAAATCAGACGTTTTAGTGGTTCACGAAAACTGTAATGACGTAATCTAGACTAATTTAATCCATCCTGCCTACACTTAAACATTCTTGTATTAGGTTCGTTGTATTACTATTATGATATCAGTTTTTATGCATTGTAGAATACTATCAAGACTTTGTCGATGTCGAACTAAATGTAAGTGTGTTTAGTAAAACGTCCCACTTTGTCGGTTACTTGTATCTTTATATGAATAAACTGACAAAGCGGCTTTATGGCAATCGACAAAGTGGGACGTTTTCCCGTGCACACTCACAAATAAAGAACGAAACGGCAAAGAAATACTCTACGATAAAAAAGTCAAAATAATTTGGTGATTTCGGGATTGATCTCAGAGAGTACCTAAAAGATGCTGATGATCATGACCTAGCTTTATATTAACTCTGAAAATTATTGCAGGTGACTAGTAAACATCCTGTAGGTCTGTATGAGTAGGTACTTAAATTCGTTTGAGTTTCTACTCAATGACGCGGTAAAGATGAATGAAAAATGACTCAGAAGACTTATCCAACGAGAAAAAGTCACGCTGTCTCAAGTGTCTCAACCAATGAAACAGTGATATTTCAACTTAATGTAATTCAAGAACACAATAATACTGTTCGACTTACCATCTTCAAGTGTATTTTGATTACTGCTAAACTTTATTGCAAATGCAATATGTTTCACCAATGTATTTATAAGAACAGTCGATGTCCATGACATGAGTGGGTTTTGCGTCTCTGATTCAGTGCTCTGCGGTTTGTGGTCGATCAATTAGTTACTAGTTGCGTGTGTTTATGAAGCGGATCTGCACGTAAATATTGTCGAAATTGATCAGTTTTTTTACTGGTCACTAAAATTATATCAACTCTTAAGGCGTAGCTGAAGTGATTATTTGTGAGTATGTTTAGTAAAACGTCCCACTTTGTCGGTTACCATTAAGGCGAGATTAACTTGTATCTTTATATGAATAACTTGACAAAGTGGCATTATATACAGGGTGACCGGTAATTAATGGACAACCTTTTAACCACCAAGAGGGCACCTTATACTAGTCCAGAAAATCGACTTTAAGGTTTAGTAAAAGTCGCCTGGTTTTCGAGATTTTCACACTTTTTAAAATTTTAGGTAGTATTAAAACCTTAATGTCGATTTTCTGGACCTGTCAAAATAGTTGCCACATGCAAAGCGGTTTGACATAGATGGTGGCGCCTCTATTATTTTCCATCCATCCTGGCAAGGCTGCAAGTATATGCCTGAATCGGACCAATGTTCTGCTCATTCCCAAAGCTTCCTCGTTCCATATGACAGCCATATAATTAACTATCCTTATCCCCTACTGCAAAGAAAATAAAGACTACCAAAATCCATTAGATTGCTGATTGATACATCCAGAAATACTACCACTTGTGCCTCTTACGTCATTCGGCTCATACAAGTATAATGGTTTCGAAACACCGTTACCTTCCGTGGTTCTACAAGTAAAATATTCACCTTATTATAGTGAGATAGAGTGCAAAGTACGGGTTAGTGGAAAGTGGAATAAGTTTCAGAAGTAGTTTGGCCCCACGCAGTGTTCGAAAATTCGCGATAACTGGACTAAATCTTCTTGTAAGCTTGAAAATGCTATTATGCTGAATTTCTGACATATGACATTCTTACACAGAATGTCCTATAATATTTATTTATTGAAAAAACAGTCAGTCATATATATGTACTTAAGGGTTGGTTGCACTTGCACCCTTTGCACTTCCATTGCACCAAACCGTCTGTCCCGAATTTAGCGTTTACATTTTTTGCACACATGGCAATTTCTCTAGACTTCTGCTGCGTGATGTTGATGTGTCGTCTGTTAACTCTAGTTGATGCAACTGGCCTTAACACAGACCTACACATTTTTTATACATAATCTACCCAGTAAATAGAAGTATGGTAGGTATATGGTATGGCATTCGAAACCTCAATTTATTTTAAGGCCACTTTTTGTATCGTGTGGTGGGCTTCTAGTGTTCCTCATTATATTTACGTTTTTTGCGCAGCATTACTGAAAACAGCGTTATTTTTAGTTTAACAGACAATAGTAGATTGTAGGTCATTTATCTTGGTGATGTAACGAGGTACTGGCACAGATCTGATGCTAATTCTTAGTTAATTATTGCTCTCATACGAAGCGGTTTGCATTGTGAATATAATAGACGAGTACTAGTAAGGTATGCGTATTTGCATACAGTGCCTTCGTAATGAGTAATTACGAGAGATGTTATTGGTTGCATGCTTCCCTTGTCAGCTATGTGGCAAAGTATGTCTCGCATAGGTCTATTTAGCCTTAAAAAGCGATGTCTCTCGGACATTGCACCATAAATCGTCTGAAATAGATATTAAACCAGTAGTATTGAATAAAATACATATACCTAATCTTCAAGAAAAGAGAGTACCTACTCCCATCTTAAAGGCCAGCAACGCACCGTCAACCTTTCTAGTATTTCCGGTGTCCAAATGCGGCGGTGATTGCTTACCATCAGGCGAAAAAAAAAACAAGATACTCTTTTATTATAATTACACAAAAATAAATGAATGTTGCCTACATTGAATTTGCAATTTGCAGCAATAATGTTATTGTTCTATTGTGATATTCGTGATTGACCAGAGACAAATTCCGTAACCTGTTTATCTGACAGATTTATTGCATATTTGAATTATTGTCTATGGAATGACGCATAGTGAGCAGGGCGCGATTGGAATTCAAATGGCCTATTCTTTAGCTGATACCTTTATCTACTTAAGTATATCTATCTATTTTTAATCAATGAAAATAAGCAGAGAAAATTTGTACCTTTGTAAACTCGCCTCATTCGGTGACACGCCAAATTCGGTGATACAATAGCTTTGAAACACCGAAAGACGATTTTTGGTTGTTTCACCGAATTAGGCGTGTCACCGAATGAGGCGAGTTTACCCTACATGACTCTGATTACAGAGATGTTGGAAAATATCTAGTGACAATACTTAGACCAAAAATCCATACACGCGGAACGGGAAACATAGGTACGTTCAGATCTAGAAATCGGTTCACTTTGTTTTTCGAACTTAATTCTATGTGAGATGTGAGACCCACTTCACTGGCTGAGCTACCCAAAAAGGATCTTGGCCTTTGACACAAGAGATGACCACTCTACCCCTATCCTGCGCCACTTCACGCCATTGGCTACACCGAGTGTGGACACTCAACACTCAAATCAAGGAATCATCGTACATCACTGACATCACTGTCCATGCAAAGTCGAACTCCATGATACAATGTGTTCTAAATGTTCTAATATCATTTATTTTTCTTTGTTTTTCAGGGACGATAAAGACTGCCACACAACTGAACTTGTACGGGAACTGCTAGCTTATGCCCTTACTGTTTGCTTTGCTACGAATATGCTTGCACATTGTCACGTTGTTGTTTCGCTCTCAAATTAGGTTTATTACAAAGACATGTACAATCGACACATATGATTGCAATCTTTATTTCTAACAAGACACAGTCTACAATGTCCAACGGTCGTTATTACCAGCAATACTCTTCTGACCAACATTGAATTTGAAACCTTTGAAATAACGTATACAGTTCATCATTCTGTGTTGCCGATAGTGTGGTAGTTCGTCTATATCTGGTGCCAATTATTTGATAACCCGAGTAACCTGACCCGGCAAAGTGATTGTTTATCAGCTCGCCAATTAATCAGCCCGTCTTCTGTGTTATCTGCTGGAAGTGTTGAATTTAATGTTCTAAAATACTAGTTAACCTTAATTAGGTGGGTGCTTAGCTGCACTGAGTAGCTGGGTCAGCTATTTTTGTTTCCGCGTTTCTTACTCGTCTTTCCATAAGTGTGATTTAGGAGATTTAAGTATCTTAAACTGAAATCAGCATTACGATTCAGAGGGAAATGTCTCCAGCATCCTTGGTATTGATACAATGCCTCAATGATCTGTCTTAGATACATATATCTACGCTAGTTAGTGACTTTTATACCTATTCTTATTTATTATTTTATTCTACCTATATAAAAGTGCTAAGCGAAGAATATTGAAAAAAAAAAAACAATAAAATACTACAATTATCAATGAAATTATTTCATAACACGTGCCTTAACCTGCCTAATAAAAACAGTAGGTTGAACTCCGTCGGGTTAACTCCAACACATGGTTTCCAGAAGGGTCAGCACGTGTCTTTTTTTTGTGGGTTTAAAAAACAAAATGACAGGTGCTCGCGTGCCCATAGACAACACATTTTGTCTCGACTGGGTTCATCCTTATTGGGCTACACATACATTGCGGGATTTGATCGCTCAACTGGATTGCGACTGGATTGCTATTGAAGTCGGCAATGTACCTAAAATGATATAGGGGATATTTTCGTAGATGCAATATTAACTTGATCTCTAGATTCGTAGCAGTATCCAAGCTTTATATCAAGTTTATGCTGGTCATGCGTGGTGAAATGGTCGGTAAAGCGTGAATAAGGGTATGAACTGTTCTTCCTCACTTCCTGTCATTGTTCTATTTTAAATGAACCGTTCAAAAAACTATCTTTAAATGCAAATAGTGGGACAAATTAAATATTTTTAGACTAACTAAAAGAATGACACTCGTTAAAATATTCCCTCCGTAAGACAAGCGAACAAGAAAAATAGACTCATTTGTAGTAGGTACACAAATAAACCTAGACAAAAAGGTCTCTGGTGTTGGACCATCACCACCAGTCCTTACCTTACTTTTATCATTAAATAGATAAGCTGTATTGCAATATCCGTGGTAGGTAATACACCTCTGTATAGTAACTATTGTAACTAAGGTGCTGTCGACTTAGGAAAAACGTAGAGGACCCCCATTCCGAGTTGTTTCTGATGCAAAGACTGTCCATTCATATTCATACCCACCTAGCCTGGTAATACTGCGGGCATTATGAGCAGTTTTGCCTTTGCATCAGAAGCTATTACAAGGTAGGAATATGTTATTTTATGTGTAACTATCTACTAAAACGACAAAAAAGCGACTTATTAACTTAATCGTCCTGATTTTGTGCCATGCAAACTTTGTAGATAGTAAAATGAGAATGGCAGGTCAGTTGAAAAAATCGCGGCTATCAAACTCTCATTTCAGTATTTAGGAAATAAAATGATCTACGTATAATGATAATATTTACTTAATATCATGATCAAACATGATCACGATGAATCATAAATCATAATATGTTTGGATAGTTTTGTGACGCTACTGAACTGACGTTCATCCGTAATCATTATTCTTTGAGTCACAGTTTTCAGATTGCATGTGTGTGATTCGCACATTCAAGGATTTGAGAAAAGTACGCTCGGATGAAGCTTCTTGGGTATGAAAAGAGGTTAAAGATATTGAAAGGTGATCGGCCTTGAGATTGAGGTAGGTAAGGTAAACGACTAAACGTACTGTACTCGACAAGTATATATATGCTGCTGCTGATGTCTAAAATGTAGAAGAAGTCCTATCTCTCATAAAAAAAATGACAAATAATTGGATGTGGTTAGGATATAAGTACATCGGATCAGTCAGTTTCAAAAGTAACGTTTCTGGTTAAGGAAAAAGGATGTGCCAGTTTTGTTCTAAAATTACAGTCTGAGAATTAGCAGCAAATTAAGGATCTAAAAGAATGATTAGGTACCTACCCAATACTTATGCAGAATCTAATAGCCGCTCCAAACGTCACTGAAAATCGCAAGGTTTTGATTAATTGCCTCAATCTCAATTTGCTCATTTTCTAAAATTGCGTGCCCTTTGTTGCAACACTAACAACATTGTAATAAGCTAAGCCATTTGGATCTACAGTTTGCCAATATATTCGTCATTTTAAATAACTATCTGGGTCATAAAAATAGGGATTCCCATTAGTTGACCCCAATGCCGAGTCAACAAAGTGAAGCAAGGGACAAGATTCCCCTAAGACGAGTCAAACAATGCTCCCCCAAGATTCAATAGCAAGGGCCCGTGTGCAAGCACCATGTCGGCCTTGGTTTGCCTTACTTGGTCAGTGAGAAAAGAAACTACAAACACGTAGGTTTGAATGGAAATGAGTAGGTAATGAAGATTCGTTTTAAAATAGATCTTATGTCATACGGAAATACCTACATAATGATTAATCCTACATAGGTACCTAGCCTAAAAATGGCTGGGAAACATGTCGAACGTTATATCGACGTGAGTAACGCCCTTAAAATAATTTTAAAAATGGCTGTGAAGTTGATCCAATTATGTCCACCTTTAGAATTATTTAAGATAAAATAAAAATCCAATTTTAAGAAAAGGAATCACCTTTTATTAAAATTGGGATGTTTGACTTGTATCGACCGGGATGTGGACCGTGATTACTGATTACCTTTTTGATTTTTGTCGAGTTCCCAATATTTCGACATGACATTATTTTGGGTAAGTTTGGGTGCCTAATTAGCTAATTTACTGAAGGATGGATTATATTGAAAGATAGATTGGGATTCCTTGAAAGCAGATATCACATACCTAAGATATGTAGTTATACCTAAAGGTAATTATATAAGATTTTTGTATATAACATAAATATTTCTAAGCTTAATGTACGGTGAGCTGAGCTGCAAAATTGTATGGAGAAATTATGAATGAATTCATTGATAAATTCGCCATGCACTTACACTCACTGTAGGTTACCTAAATCCCTAGGTCATTTGCTAACAGAACAGCGAAAGACCTAAAAATTAAAGACCTATTTACATGGGTGTCAATTTGTCAAAGCCGTGAAAGTTTTAAACAATGGTACATGCCAATAGCCCTGTTTGGCAACGTTATGATCTCGAATTTATGTTAATGGATATGTGGGTAGGAGTAATATTTTTATAGTCTCATTAAAGGGACATATCTAATAGGTATTTTACCTAATAAAACCTATACTTGCATGGTAATATTTTTTTCTATCTATTTGACAATGTATTAGAAAAATATTTCATGTTCAGTACTTATGATGATTTTTTATCCACTAGTGGGAGAAGTTACTAAACTTCCATCTGTAGGTACTGAAAAACGTACTACGATACATGTGCGAAAAGGAAATTCGTAACTCCTGTCTCTCGAACACTCTTTTCGGCACTTGTATACCTACCTAATATTTCATTACACTTAGTTATCAAATTACATTTTAACAGAAAATCTATGCTTTATTTATGAACATTTATCTTAATTCGGAATGGCAAAAAATATGTTTAGGTCTATAAACATTCAACTCATAAATAGGTAAATAAGGTAATGTTCTGCGGTATAAGACCTACCTCTTACTGTACTTGCATACAAAACACTAGAACAAAATAGATTATATGCTAAACATTTGAATAAAACATGCAGCTATGAATGATTGCTTTTAAATAAAACTTAAACGATTACGTGCATTTCTTGTTAAAGAATTGTAAAATAAACACTCAACTCACCAGAAAATTACGCAAAATTCCAAGTCACAATATTTTAAAACGTTTATTTTGATTTAGACCGCAAGCGGCGCGAAAACGTTCGAACGAATCACACACAGCAGGTATAAACGATGACACACACAACGACGAGGCGGCAATGCAACTGACGGTTTGTTGTGTTGTGTGCAGCTGCCGCTAAACGTGTTGCCAGCGTGCGCGACGAAATCGGGGATATTAATAATATTTTAGTATTTTATCTCACCGTGCACCGTGAATCGTAATTCGATAACATTTCGACGTCCATTTGCATTCATATAATAATTTTAGAACCAGATTTTCAGATACTAATCTACAGTGACAAAGTGATTTGACTTGACATTCTTGACAAGTATAATGACAGAGACTTTGCTTTGCTAAGTGGCCAGTAGTGCTAGTAAGTAAAGTACGCATGTACAAAAACTTTTTGACACTGACCTATGCAAACTGCAAAGCGTTAACCTAGGACTACGTTTTAACTTGGGCAATAGGCTACTTGACCCTTTTTCAAAGTATGTCTTATATTATTAATTACTGTCTAATTAAACGAAAAAAATAGTACCATATTTTATTACGACTTAAAAACCCGCAAAAAAATTATTTAAAGTTTACTTTTACGTGATCAGGCAAAAACAACATCAGCCATATTAATCTATAGAATATCTATGACATGACGTCAGTATATTTAGAAAAAATATTTCACATTGTCACACCCGTCAACGACTATGAATTTTAATACAATAGAGGTTGCTTCTGTGGAGATCAGATTACTACCTCTAATTTCCATAGTTGATCTGAATTATGTGACGTCACTCCATTGGCCAACACCGTTTTCAGAGTCCATAATTTAAAAAAAACATACACACATCTTTAATTAAAAATACGCAGTCATCACGCACTTTTAATGCCCGCAAGCTATAAATATTGATTTTTTAAGTCAAATACTACAGAAAACAATAACTTGATGTGCTAAATTCGATACGAGTCTAGTAGCCTATTAGCTTTTGTATGTTCGGATTTGAAATTCCATTATGTATCAGTGAAGTTTAGTGATTGCAGGACTCAGATACCGGTTAAATTTTCAAACCGTTATCATGTACTTGCGGCACAGAGAACCTCCTATAGAGTACCAATATTGTAAATTTTGTGCGCGCTACAAATCACCAGTGCTTGGGGCGCGAGGAGCGGGAGGGGAATGTGTTTAGCGCGCTGCGATTGGTCGTTTCAAGGACGGCAGGTAGTCGCGCCAGATGAAAAGGGAGTCGCGTAAGTAGCCAGTGTAAGTTGACCTATGCCGGCTCTGAATAAATTATAAATATGACTTATTTGTGGAATGTAATGCCGTCTGTTTTTAAATTTGAGCTTCTTGTTACCTTTCCACACCATTTCACACTACAGGTGGACATCTTTAAGGCATCAAAATACCCTTTTTAAATTTTTTTATTGCGAAAAACACGCGCTGCTTTCGGGTCGGTTACTTGGTCGCTACTGATCGGGCACGGCGAGCGCCCGCGCTTATATCATGGCAAATACTAGTAAGGCTGGTGACCGCGAGTCGTCTTGTAATAGTTGTAATGGATGTCTATAGGGGTTGGTCTGTGACTTGCGGACAAACCTTTAAATTTCGTTTTTAGGAGAACTCTTTCATAAAGGTTTCGTTCGATTAACCGGTTTAGAACAAAATAAACCGGTTTATTCCGCAGCATGATAGGTAATACTGTTCTAACCAAACAAAAAACTCGCTGCGCGAACGTAGGTAATTAGGTGCGTATCGCCGCGTAAAAAATAAACCGGTTCCGAGCCTTGGTGATTAGGTTATTTTATTTTTGTACTTATTGATATGTATTTTTTTAAAGTTAGATTAGACTTAATAGAATTACGTCTTAATCTCTGTTTTTCGCTTTTACATTTTCATAGCATGGGTCGATACAACCTTGCGATGCAAGGTCCACCTTACTTATAATTAAAATCTTAAGTTTCCCGGATTTTTCTCCATCTGGCAACACCGCAAAGCGGCGCGTGCCGGCGCAGGCGCCTTTTTTCAACACAATATTATGGAATTAAAAAGCAAATAATTGGATTAGTGCGTGTCTCCGGCTGATGTACGAGTATTAAGATTAGGCTTTCCCTTAATGTTACGTTGTGGACTTTTCATTCTTTTCAACACTCTCTATTCTGTCACGCAGTGAGTGATTTGCCGTTGAGTTAATGAACAGTAACTAATGCTCTTTTTATTCAACTAAACTTCAATGTTTTTATAACAATAATGAGAAAAAAGTTGCAATGTTTTCCTGATTTGATTGGCACATATCATCATATTTCAGTTATTTTACTTACCTTCCTATGAGTCAATAATCACACCTAACCTATGAGATAACAACATTTAAATGTAAAATACGCATTAAAATCCGTTCAGTTGTTTTTGAGTTTATCGTGACCAAACAACCGAAAAGACACAATAACAGACTCGTGCAATTTGTTTATAGTGTTCTGTTTTCGGAGACAGCAGATTCAGATTCTTTATTGGTAAAACATTATTTTTACACGTCATACATTAATACAGATATAATTATAACTTAAATAGCCTTAAAAAGCCATGTACTTGTACAGTGGATCTACTAATTGGCGATGTCCTTACTACATCAATAACCCTTCGGCAGACATTTACATCGTAATTTCACAATCCGTTTCTACCGTCGATATCCGAAGCCACACAGGATAAAGGCGCCACATTCACATTATCATAACACTATGCCATACTCGTATGTGTACCGTGCGAGTTGAGGCTTCCAGGCATCCAGTGTAACGTGACCCTTTTTAACCCCCGATGCAAAAACGACGCGCGGCTGGTTGTAAACGGGGGGTGAAGTTTGACTTGTTTATCTGTCTGTTATCTGTCTGGCTGTCTGTCTGTGTGTGTGTCTGTCGGTGGTGGTTTGAAGTCGGGTGTTTCGAAAAGCTGATTAAGTCCGGGATGTTCTTAGCCAAGTTCGATGACAATCGGTCCACTATATCGGGGCTTTTTTTAAGATCCATTTCAGAAGTATCCGCTTTTCGGTTCCGTTGGGAGGAAAAGTAAGAGAGAGAGAGAGAGAGAAGTAAAGGAGCTCAGGCTAAAAACTATCTATTAAAATGATGGCGTTAATTTTTTGACAATCTCAATCATATAATTATCATTGTATTTTGGGAAAAGCTTTTTGCGTGCTTCCACAGAAAATTTTCTTAAGCTGCACACATTCTCTGTACCTAATGCATATATATGTTAGTAGGTATTTTGCAAGTTTTACCAAATCATTGCACTACTTGATGGGCTGATATCGCTGCAAGCCCTGCAAACTTGGGCTAATTTGAGCTTTGAAATCTCATCGTATTACCTAACATAAGCGTAGTCTGATACATATATAAGTCATATAACTTAATTAATATATTTTTAATTTTAATTTTTATTCATTTGTTTTTATTGTTAAATTTTGGAAAATGACGATCCTTATTGGGGGACACAATATGATGATTAAAAACTTAAACCTAACTAGAGATAACAGGAATAATATTAATAATAAAATATTATTCCTGTTATCTCTATGTTTTTAATTTTATGACGATCATGATGGGAATTCTTATATTTTTGTACAGAAACGCAAACTTATATTGTAATTTTTTTCCTGAAATAAATCATCTATCTATCTTTCATCTAACATTTATTTTATACTGGTTATTTTCAGCCTTCGGTTCGCCCAAGTCAGTTCCAAGTTCATTCCTTTCGAATGACCCCCCATAACATTAGCAGCTGTACGACTTATTGTCTCCTCACCTATAAAACACCCATTACCAAGCCAATCGATTGTCAATCTTATGCGAACAACGTAAGAGCTACAGGGATGATAATATAAAGTTGGTACTGTTGGCTACTTTATTTTGATGCCTTATTATTAATCGGATGTGTCAATTTTATTGGGGTTCAATTTCAATAGTTCTTTGCCGCAAATTTTATTGTGTTGGGATTATTTGACTGTAATAATTGTGTTATGACCCCTTACATATTTGGTACTGTGACAGATTTGTAGACCTTTAAACATATCATAATCATAACCGTGCCAGCTGAGTGTTCCTTACGTTTTAGGAAAATATTCACCTGGTAAAAAAATATGTCCTAATCCTACATGGTTGGTGTTCATAATAAAAAGAAAAAATCTAAGGGTTACAATTTCATTGTGATAAAATTAATTCAGACCTTATTTACACCTAACATATACTCACAATTATTATAAATATAACTATAATAGCAAAATAAATATTTAATGGTTCTTATTTTCTTCGCTCCCGAATAGATTATTTGCTTCGCGGTATTTTTTAAACATAACTTTATAATAAATGTAACTGCCATAGACAATTTATTGTGCTATTTTTGTAAGTAAAGGACTTTATACACGATGACAGTGGATAAAGGGATTTTTGTAGATTTAAAGTAAACACTGCGATATCAAAGTACATATCACATCATATCAATATTTATTCAAAAAACCAATACAGTCCAAACTTAGCGTTCAATGATTTTATTCACATTAACGTCTACATAAATTACCATTTCCTCTACAGATTATGATGTAGAGACTTCCCTAGATTGATTAATTGTTCATAATTTTCACTTTCCGATAATTTAAATGGCCACAGTAGTCCTATGTTTGTTTATTTGATAAAGTAAGTAAATTTATTTGCATTTCGGACCGCTGGCGTTTGTTTATTCTTTTAGCTGTCAATGTCACTTTGACGTCCTTAGTAAAAAAAAAATGCCAGGTGCTTGTGAAGAAATTATTGATGATATAGAAGATTTAATATCTTCTCAAGATATAACGCCTAAAGAGCGATATTCTAGTAGGAAAAATGTGAATGTCCGTTCCAAAAAACGGGAGAAGGATGCCGAGCCTGTGGAAAAAGTTATATTAGAAAGTGTTGTTCCAGGTAACCTCAAACTATTTTTGGATAAAAACAAATAGAAAAACCAGTAAATAACTTATTTTGCGAACTATAAAGCCAGTTGTGTATACAACACATAACATATTCGAAAGGCTTATAGTTCTGAGATATATTTACAACGCCACTAACATTCGGCATAGTTGACATCACAGATGTCATATATACCATAGATCAAGCAAACGTATCTACTTAGCGTGTCAAATGAACTCAGTGAAATCCACTGAGTTGTCCGTCTTTAATCGCAGCTTGCAGCTTTCGGGTGTCAATTTTTGTAAGTTGAAGTCAATCAAAACATAAAAAATGCCTCGTTACGTGATATTCAATTGCAACAACACAAAAATTATGAACAATCAAGAGCCTGAGACATATTTAAAATTACAGGCAAGAAACAACTTCAGTACAAAATTTGACACGCTCGGCCCATATGCGCATTGTAATATGCCTACTTGAAAAATAAATATTTCATTTTCATTTCATTTTCATTTTCATTTACAAATAGATGAACTTGTTTCTTCTATCTAAATATAGTTCTGTGGTTGACATCATTAATATTTTGTGTATTTGGATCCAATGAAACTAATTATAAACTGAAAAAAAAAACACTTATAAGTTTAAGGCCTCAGTGCACGCTCATATTGGGCGTGCAGCGGGGCGGAGCGTATGGCGTGCATGACAAACAATTGAACCTAATACAAGTGTCCTGACTCACTGAGTCACTGCATATGATGGACGCACACTCGCCAACCCCGCCGAACGCTCCGTTCCGAGCGTCCACTCAGGCCTTAAACTAACTTTCAGGAACACAAACAATCTATGTAAAGACATGGGGCTGTGCACACAACAACTCAGACTCGGAGTACATGGCAGGCCTGCTGGCTGCAGCCGGATACCCTCTCACAGAGGACAAGTGGCAAGCTCAGCTGTGGCTACTCAACTCTTGTACTGTGAAGAGCCCTTCTGAAGACCATTTCAAGTGAGTTGACATCAATACAGATCAACTTATCCCTTTTTTATCATTATTATCATATGGTAGTGCTCATTGTGCATTTTGAAATTGGTTGACTAAATTGTCAAAGACCCACGGACATAGTGGTGGTGCAAAGACTAGCGTTGAAAAAACCGGAAAAATTCAAATGATTTTTCCTAAAGTTTATGAATTTTTTTCAGTATTTTTCGGGTTTTTTAAGAAAAAAACAAATACATTATTAAAATTAGTATTCTATTAATCACTCTCACTCTCATCATGTACTGACGGTCAACTGACCTTGGCAGTAAAAAAGGCGGTTAATTTGAAAAATATAGGGCTCACCGGCGAATTGTCTTCATAAACCGAGTGCCTTCTTAAACCTTGAAGTTGGCGGAATCATCAACGACACTTAAAAAATTATTGAAAATGTAAGGGCGAAGGATTAATTCCCATAGAAAATTCGAATTTCGCGCCATTTTTAGTGCCAAGATTTGGTTGACCGTCTGTATTTCAGTCATTTCTGCTTCCATGTCGTCGGTGTAGCCCGTTTGTAGGTGTAAATTCGCCCGAATAAAGATTAATTTATAAAATCGTTCGGGCAATAACCGATTTCTATATCTGGTATGTGTCCGTCCAAACAATGACAAATTTCTTTCATATTTCATGTTTTTTTTTGAAAAATAAGAGCCGAAACATTCGCGGTTTTTTTCCATAAATTTCTGAAAAAAACCAAAGGAAATGGAAAAAAACGGGAATTTTCCGGCTTTTTTCATCGCTATGCAAGACCAAAATTTAATGCATGCAAGGTACAGTCAACTACAAAGAGATCCACTTTTTCACCTTACTGCATTGTTATATGACAAAAAAGAGGATACATCTCGTAGTAGTTAACTGTACATTTTGTGAGGACCTCTGGTGGCCTAGTCTTGTGGCCTAGTTGTGCCTAACCCATCAGTCTGGTGGCATTAGGTGGTAGCTCTGGCAAGATTTTATATATTACAGTGGATACCTCTCTTTGTCAACATGTCATGAAGTTGACCTCTTAACTCTTTGTATATTCCTAGGTATGTAGCCGAATGGCACAAATGCTCACGAAACGAAATGCTCCTAGATATCTATCCCTATCACTCTTGCATATTGGCGCGACAGAGCCAGACTACCTCTCGCGGCGTTTCGTTTTCAGAAATGCCATTCGGCTGCCGCACCTGGAATTCCTTTGCCGAAAATTCTTCATAATTAACTATGTTTATAGGAATGAAGTGGAACTAGGCAAGAGCCGAGGCATCCACGTGGTAGTGGCAGGTTGTGTGCCACAAGGAGCCCCTCGCGCTGGCTACCTGCAGGGTATTAGTGTTGTCGGAGTGCAGCAGATTGACCGGATCGTCGAGCTTGTAGAGGAAACGTTGAAGGGTAACTAATTTTATACTAAGTTTTTTTTATTTTTTATTATGGACTGATCGGCGATCGATCCTAGTCACACCTGATGGGAAGTGAAGACAGAGTCTAAGATGGAACTTACCGATTCAGTAATAGCCTATTCACTTTTACTTTAAAGAGACAGTTGTCATATTTTTCTGGGAACACCTATGGTGGGAGCGATGGTGGGAGCGCATTCCATTCCTTTGCAGTCCGCATTACAAAAGATGAGGCAAATAAGTCTAAAATAGGCATACTTTAGGTAACTAATATCCTGAAAAAATTTAATCCACACTGTTAAAAGTCTTTTATCTCTGGAGAAACGCACATTTTTGAGTTCATATATATATGCTTTCTCAGCATAATGCCAAGTATATGTCAATTTAAAAAAATAGTAGAAGCAATTGTTGCAAGAGTTAATGAAATAAAATATTATGTAGAATCATTAATATATCTAAATTCTCAAATTTCTTATTTGAAAATTATCTTGTAACAATCTTCATATATAGTATACCCAGTAATGTGATAATAAAATGTTATATAATATTTTTTCCCAGGCCACACAGTCCGACTCCTCGGTCAAAAGAAAACTGCCACTGGTCGGAAAGCCGGTGGTGCTTCCCTCCTCCTCCCAAAAGTCAGGAAGAACCCCCTCATAGAGATCATCCCCATCAACACAGGGTGTCTTAATCAGTGCACTTACTGTAAGACTAAGCACGCGAGGGGGAACTGGGCAGTTACCCACCTGAGGAGATTGTGGAGCGGGCGAGACAAAGCTTTAAGGAGGGGGTGGTGGAGATATGGCTCACTAGTGAAGATACAGGTAGATTTTTAATAATCATTTAATCATGACATGATGGTTGTGTCAAGGCAAATTAAGGGTTAAAAAAAAGATAAAAACAGTAGCACCTTTTATGTAAACCTTTAAAAATTTCCAACATATTTTTACAAACTTTTATTCAACTTGCCTTGTTAGTATGTTAGTTTGGGTCAAAACCATTTTAGTAGTAGAAAAAAAATGTTTCTAAATTTTACCCACTTTCCAGTTTCTGATTGAGCTGAAATTTTGCACACATATGCAATATTATGGTATCATGAAGCTAATCTGATGATGGAGCAGAAAGGTGGTCATAGGAACTCTGTTATGAAATGTCGTATCCCCATTGGGTAAGGGGTTGTTAGAAACATCTCGGAGAGCAGTAGATGACTGTTGAAAGAAAGATATCAGTGATAAAAGCTTGTGCCAAAAATGTTTTTTTTTTGCAAAAAACTTATTTTTCTTTTAGGCACATATGGACGCGATATCGGCACATCCCTTCCCGAATTACTCTGGCGACTAGTGGAAGTCATCCCTGAGGGCTGCAGACTTAGACTGGGCATGACCAACCCCCCGTACATTCTGGAACATTTGGCCGAAGTGGCCAAGGTTATGCAGCACCCGAGAGTATACAAGTAAGTATAGATTAACAGACAGTATTCCTAGCACAAGACGTTATATTAGCGCATCCCTTCTGGAGTTAGTGCGTTTTCACATTATCCGATAGTAGAACATGGAATGTAGGACTGATATCCTACATATTAAAAGCCGGGTCTACACTGACCAAGTAGCCTCGCGTGGCAATTTCACGCGCGCAATATCGGACGTTTTTCGCGCGAGGCTGCTCGGTCGGTGTGGACGGCTATTGACGCCATCTTTGACATTTCTCTTTTATATCCTTCCTACATCCGATATCTGACAGGACAGAGTGAAAACGCTCTTACACTGGAGACAAGTGGAGATCATCCCTGACTATGACCTACCACAGTATAATAAAGAGACTAAAGAGTACTATCGTACAGTATGGCCACTCCCGCTCCCCGCTGAAAGTTCCGCCCATCCCCTCTCGGTTACCTTACAGTTACCGCCTGTCAAAAACGCGAACAGTCGACCTGTCATATTTCACTCATACAAGCATAGTACGCGTTCACCTACACGAGCTTAGACTGTGTGCTAGGAACGCGCCTCTTTCATTATATTTGATCGCCAGTGTCCGAGGTGTGTTCCTACTACACAAAGTAAAATGGTACACAATGGCCATACTTGCCTTTTGAATGTAATTTAAGGATATACCCAGGTCCCAATATTTGTTAAATTAAAATTTTGAAAAAAACCCCCGACACAGTGGACCGATTTTCATGAAACATGGCTAAGAACACTTCCGACTAACTCAGCTTTCAAACCAAAGAAACTAAATCTAAATCGGTTCATCCGTTCGGGAGCTACGATGCCGCAAACAGACACACCCACAGACAGACAGACAGATACGTCAAACATATTTAAAAATATTTTAAGCCCGAAAGAGTGGAGCATATAACTGAGCCAGGACCCTTTTGTTTTTGCTGCAACGCACACAGCAAACCCACCCATATTTTAATATATGCTATTGTTGTTTTTTCTGTAGTGTTAGTACTTTTTATTGTTTATTGTTGTTTTAATTGTTTAATTTTGGTGTGTATTGTAGCAAACAAATAAATGATTATCTTATCTTATCTTTTTAAGCGAGTTACTCACTTGTTGAGTCGATACAGCGTTCGACATGTTTCGATCCATTTTCGAGGAACTTTCTCAAGAGTAGCTCTCGACATGTAAAGGCGGAGAACTACTCTTGAGAATGATCCTCAAAAATGGATCGAAACATGTCGAACGCTATATCGACTTAACACGTGAGTAACCCGCCTAAAAATGTTTTAATTTTTTTTTTTTTTAATATGTTTAAGTCTTTCGGGAGTTTTACAGACCGTCAAACTAATAACACCCCGTCGTTTTTTGTCGGGGGTTAGAAATGGCTTGGTATTGCCCCTTCAAGAAATGTAACACACTAATACATTTCTCTGGTTAGAACTCTTACTTATAAAATAAATAAATATTATATATAGGACATATCTTACACAGATTGACTGAGGCCCACACGGTAAGCTCAAGAAGGCTTGTATTGTGGGTACTGAGACAACAATATATATAATATATAAATACTTATATACGTAGAAAACATCCATGACTCAGGAACAAATATCTGTACTCATCACACAAATAAATGCCCTTACCGGGATTCGAACCCGGGACCGCGGCTCAGCAGGCAGGGTCACTACCGACTGAGCCAGACCGGTCGTAATACATTTCTCTGGTTAGAACTCTTCCTCACAAATGCATTTTTTCAGGTTTCTCCACGTGCCAGTGCAGTCGGGTAGCGACTCCGTCCTCGCTGATATGAAGAGGGAATACTGTTGTGCAGATTTTGAACATGTCGTCAACTTCCTTCGAAAAGCGTGAGTGATCTTTTTTTTTTTTTCCAATATGCAAAATATACGTATTTTATAGATACTTGTTTACTATTAGAAATACAACGAATTAACCACTGTACATTATAAAATACTAGCTTTTGCCCGCGGCTTTGCTCGCGTTAGAAAGAGACAAAAAGTAGCCTATGTCACTCTCCATCCCTTCAACTATCTCCACTTAACAAATCACGACAATTCGTCGCTCCGTTTTGCCGTGAAGGACGGACAAACAAACAGACACACACACTTTCCCATTTTATAATATTAGTATGGATGGTGTTTTTTTAATGTTTACTTATTTATTTACCACATAGCAACAATAGTTATCAATTTGCGGAAACCAGCGCGTCTAAAAAATTAAAAAAAAAAGTTCTCGAAATTTCCCTCTTGTGTTTTTATACATCGTGTTTTTATGGGTTCCCGTTAACTTTAAGAGAAGGTTCTGTTCTGTAGGTTAACTACACTTAATTTCTCTAAGAAACCAGTGTCTACTAAGTAAGACTTATTCAACAAGTGTATGACTCCTAATAGTATTTATTTTGACATTTTTGACATGTGCCGTCAGATACTTTACACTATCTGTTATGCAAGTTATGTTATTTATTATGTGTAAAAAAAGAAATAAACATACCTACTTTTTTCGAATTTAACAAAGAGTGATGTACCAGCTGATTCTTTTTAATGCAACTAATACGTGTTAAATTTAACGGAAAACAATAAAAACACGGTGTATATTATTTTTCCAGAGTGCCCGGCATGACCATAGCCACAGACATAATCTGCGGCTTCCCCACGGAAACGGAAGCGGACTTCAAGCACACTATGACGCTATGCCGGAAGTACCGTTTCCCCTCGCTCTTCATTAACCAGTTCTTTCCGAGACCGGGGACGCCGGCTGCTAAGATGGTCAAGGTTTGTTTAGAAATTTATCAATTTTATCATAAAAAAAAGTTCAGACCTACCCTCAAAATCATAATATATTTGAGCAGTTCCCGAATACTTTGTACATAGCCACGTCAGCAAATTTTAATTGATCCTATTTTGTTACCAACATTTAGTAATATAAGTCGACTTTCGTAAGATATATACAGGATAATGGTTATAATTAAGAAAATATAGATACTAGAGAACCTTAATGACGAAATAAAACTTACTAAAATCTCAATTCATCAGAAAAATCTTGGTAACAAAATAGGAATAATAAAAACAAATTTAACTTTTTCCTTAATTTTTGTACAAACTTTTAAACTGCTGATCTATACTAATATTATGGGAAAGTGTGGGTGTCTGTTTGTCCGTCTTTCACGGCAAAACGGAGCGACGAATTGACGTGATTTTTAAGTGGAGATAGTTGAAGGGATGGAGAGTGACATGGGCTACTTTTTGTCTCTTTCTAAACCCCCACTTCCCTAAAATGGGAGGTGGAAGTTTGTATGGAGTATTCCGGAATTTTTCGAATTTAACACGAGCGATGCCGCGGTCAAAAGCTAGTTATAAATAATTGTGGAAGGTATTGAAGTTTAAAGCAGGTCGAAGAGTGATGGATCTTTGCTTCTATATTAGGATAATCTACTAAACTCACAGAGAACCTCCTATAGAGTAGCAATCTTGTATATTTTGTTCGCGATACGAGTCACCAGTGTTTGGGGTGCGAGGAACGGGCGGGGAATGTGTTAAGCGCGCTGTGATTGGCCGTTTCAAGGGCGGCCGGCAGTCGCGCCAGATGAAAAGGGACAGAAGTATGACTGTCCCTCTACTGACGCGTAAGTGGCCAATGTAAGTTGACCTATGCCGGCTCTGAATAAATTATAAATATGACTTATTTGTGGAATGTAATGCCGTCTGTTTTTAAATTTGAGCTTCTTGTTACCTTTCCACACCATTTCACACTACAGGTGGACATCTTTAAGGAATCAAAATACCCTTTTCCAATTTTTTAGTGCGAAAAACACGCGCTGCTTTCGGGTCTGTTACTTGGTCGATACTGATCGGGCACGGCGAGCGCCCGCGCTTATATCAGTGCAAATACTAGGAAGGCTGGCGACCGCGAGTCGTCTTGTAATGGATGTCTATAGGGGTTGGTCTGTGACTAAACTAAAAGCTATCCATAGACCTGCCGTCCTAGCCAATGAACGACAGAATATTCAAAGCATGGATTTGAAATAAATAAAGATATTTTTGAGTTTGAAAAAAGAATGAACGATAGAGTGTCAATGATTTGCTATTGCAACCTGTATGTAGATAAGTTAAAGCGATTCCAAATCTTGTTGTCGACTTTACAACAATATAATAAACATTCATTTAATTTCAGGTACCCGGTCAAGAGGTAAAGAAGCGAACAAAGATGCTCTCCGAATTCTTCCGTTCCTACGAGCCGTACGGCCACAAAGTCGGCGAAACACAAGAAGTCCTCGTCACCGACATCTCCCACGACAAAAACTACTTTGTGGCCCACAACGAGTTCTACGAACAAGTCTTGGTACCCAAAGAAGAAAAATATATGGGGAAAATGTTAACTGTCAAAATCACAGCGGCGACCAAATTCTCTATGATGGGCCAGCCCATAGACAAACCGAAGATGCCCGGTTTGACAGCTCCATTAAAAAAAGGAGAGGTCTCCGGACTCTACGGTGAGGAGAAAAAGAAAATGACGTTGCCTTTGCCGATTTTTGTTCTGATATTTGCAGTGCTGTTGAGGGTGATCTGGTTTTTCTTATAGTATTTTGTAAATAAAGTTGTTTTAAGTATTTTCGTGTTTTATTTATGTCAGAACTCAGAACGATTGTCCACTTAAGAGACTATAAATATATAATATGACTATAATGTGATAAATTAGGAATCCACACTCTGGCACAACGATCCTAATTATAAAATAACAATAAGACCCACCTTATTCGTAGGATAAGGCGAAAAATTATAAATACATTTGCTTTTGCATAGATTTTGAATTTCGTGCTTTTTTCAAACCGAATCGACTATTGCGTATAATGAAACGCATCCGTTGTGTTATCATGCGTTATGAAACCCTTTTTATTAGTTAACAATAGTTCTCTGTATGAAAATTTAGTGCTTGACCTATATATCATATTTATTTACACACAAACAAGTTAAAAAAACTATGTTGTAACTTACATACATATTTTTCTTAAATATAATTAATCCCTGGTGATGCAACGCATGGTGTATGAAAATCAACTTCATTTAGGCGTGTCATATATACGGAACGTCACTTGCAGACGTCAAACAAAAATATTACTTGCGTGTCGAACAGGCGTAAATTTTATAAAAATTGATTTTTATTTTCAATATCATATTGTGTCAAGCACCGATGGCTGGGAAGCTGAATAAGTTCGAAACCCCCAGTTCTGCTAGCTCGGATAGGTAAAAAGCGTGCTAAGTTAGTGCAATTGTTTGTTTGAACAGCTGGCCCGTGTCAATAAAAAATCGAATTTCATTAATTTTCAAGTGCTGGTTTTTACTTGCGGTTTTTTTGAAGTGGAGTGTGTTTTGATAATAACGAGTGTGTCCAGGTTTTAGTTAGAAGCCTGCATCATAACCTCTGCGAGCGTGCATTGTGGTTTTTATTTTTAGACTTTTATTTAGTTCGTTGGCAGCGGAGTTGTAGGCACGTGTTTGGTGCTGACGCGATGGACCCGGCGATCATCTTCGCGAATCCGTAAGAGCAATCCGTGTCAGTAAAGCTTCAGCTTATTTTGGTTTTTGATTATTTGCAAGCAAAACTAAATTGTGGTGTAGTTTGTGTTTTGTGTCTAACTTAGCGTTTTTTGAGTTGCAATAACAAAAAATACAAAAACATTCAAGTCACGTTTTGTGCATTTGCAAATTTGAGCATTTTTAATAATATTTTGGTGCCAAATCATTCCTTTATGTGCCATTATCAAAGTAAACAATACATGACCTTGAGTGATAATATTGTCTAACATAATTGATAAGATGATATGAAATAATAACCAATGATTGTAGGTGCTTCTTATTATACAGAATTCACACTATAAACATAGAAAAAATGGCCTGTTATTTTTACAATAGTACAAAAAATCATGTAATTAACAAGGATAATCATTCATGTATTAATTTACACAAAAAAAACTGTTTTCTGTTAATAATACTGTGTAATAATAATCAGCAGTATTTTTATGGATAAATTTGATTTGGCATGGTGATAAATTCTATACTCATGTTACTTTATACATGCATTGTTAAAAAAAACAGAAGTCAGTCAGTAAATATAATGAAGATAAATCAAAGTAATGACTGATCTGCAAAAATAATTCATTATTAATTTCTGCTTCACCTTAAAGACTATCATTTTATATGTTGTATGATACATTGTACAGTCATTGTGTGTAATACTAAGCCAATGTGCATTCCAATATCTCATATTTTTTCTGCACTTGCACATTTTCTTGTGATATCACAAGGTGTTCAAGAGCCATACAGAAAAACCCAAAATTTGTCACTAACTATATTCTAAAGCCTAATCATCATCCTCCTTGCGTTATCCCGGCATTTTGCCGCGGCTCATGGAAGCCTGGGGTCCGCTGTGACAACTAATCCCAAGTTTTGGCGTAGGCACTAGTTTTACGTTTTTAGTTTTAGTTTATCTTCTAAAGCCTGACCAGAAATATATGACTTACTAGCTTTTGCCCCGCGGCTTCGCTTGCGTTTAATTCGAAAATTACGGAATGCTCCATACAAACTTCCACCCCCCATTTTAGAGAAGTGTGGGGTTAGAAAGAGACAAAAAGTAGCCTATGTCACTCTCCATCCCTTCAACTATCTCCACTTAAAAATCTCGTCAATTCATCGCTCCGTTTTGCCATGAAAGACGGACAAACAAATACACACACTTTGCCGTTTATAATATTAGTATGGATTGATGTATGTGGTGAATTAAATAGTTCTAATGAAATTTTGTAACATGGAACAGAGTCAGTAAGACAGTATGGCTTTATCTAATGCTAGGACCAATAGCTATTCTCTTTACAATATAGTTTCAAGTAGTTTCCTTACAACAGATAATACATACATACATACATACAATCACGCCTGTATCCCATGAAGGGGTAGGCAGAGCATATGAAACTACTCAAGTTTCAATGCCACTCTTGGCAAATAAGGGGTTGACAGAAAACAAAACTGTGACATTGCAGTGACAGGTTGCCAGCCTCTCGCCTACGCCACAATTTACCCCATATCCCACAGTCGCCTTCTACGACACCCACGGGAAGAAAGGGGGTGGTGAAATTCTTAACCAATCACCACACGGGCAACAGATAATACTTTATGAAAAAACATGATCACTAAAAAAATCTATACTATAGCGCAGGTATTTCACAAGATGTGTTAAACAAACATCTACCATGACACATGTGTATATTGAATGTTTCAATAACTCATGTGTTGCATAATCTTTGCACTTGTTAGGTACCGGCCACATCAGAGCGTCGCGTGTCTCGCTCTCGGGGCGCGCAACGGAAGGACGTACGTACGTATAGGAAGGACGTAAGACGCGCCCCAGGTGGCGTGGCGGCGCCTTACGTCCTTCCTATACAAAATGTACTGAGGAGACGCTTTTTGAATTACACTCAGGTGGCGTGGCGCGGACGTCCGTTGCGCGCCCCGAGACACGCGCCGCTCTGGTGTGGCCGGTCACTTACAATTGCAGTCGGAGTTTTTATAACTAAATTGTGGGTCATATTCTTCTTCAAAATACATATAATATCTTAATTTTATTTTAAGTTAAAATGTTGAATTTGGATAAAACTTACAAAAATAAGTAACTATCTATACACGGCATAACTACCTGTCCATACTATAATATTATAATTGGGAAAGTGTGTGTGTCTGTTTGTTTGTCCGCCTTTCACGGCAAAACGGAGCGATGAATTGTCGTGAGTTTTTTAAGTGGAGATAGTTGAAGGGATGGAGAGTGACATAGGCTACTTTTTGTCTCTTTCTCTAACGCGAGCGAAGCCTTGCCAAATTGGCAAAGAGGGACACTATGCTAATTTGTTTAATATATGTGATGGGTGTGTTTTTGTGTCGATGTATAATAAAATGCATCTCAACTGTTAGCAATACAAATATTTTGCATAACTACTTTCCGACTGAATTTTGGCCTTGCCAAAACTTGTTTAATCAAAATTAAAAATGTTGATCTCATGTTGTAAAGTAAATACAAGTTTAATAATTTATTAAGAAAAACATAAATCTTAAAGAGTGCCAAAAAATTGAGATAGTCATTTGCTTAGTAATGTATGTCATAATCTTCGTGTAATAAACTGCAGTAGCAGTAAAAACTGGTCACTTTGTATATTAAATACAATATGACATGAACTATTTCCATTGCTTCCGAGTGTAATTATAAAATCATGTAGGTTTGTGTTTTCCTGACATCTTCCACTCATCAATATTATTTTTAAGGAAAAAAAAATCATTATCAAACTTGTCCATTAACAAAATGCGTAAAATCATTATTTATTTCTAAATCTAAGTAATCTGAACCTTAATGCTCTAAATTTATGGTTCAATAACCTCGCTTCAAATCAAAATACGATTTTTCTAAAATAACGTAAACAACATGTCTTCCGCCAACAAAATCTTAATAAAACCATAATTTTCGACCTTAATCCAACAGACAAAGGAGTTAATTTTCGATAAAAACCAAAAACTGTTTTTAAATTTATGATATTTCGCGTCTCAAAATGTCAGAAGAAAGAATTAGAAATTTGACCTTACCTTTAATAGATAGAGTTGAAATCAGACCGAAAATGTTTAGATTTGCGCATTTCTTGCCGGGTCATTATACCGTGAATCACGTATATTTAACTAGTAGGTATGTTTGTGTTATCTGTGAACCGAACTGAGGTCACGGACAGAATTACCTGTTATCAGGACTCAGGACGGTAATTAGAATTTCCTCTACTAAACTTATAATACACAGCCGTTAATCAGAGATCAGATATCTGTAATACACAGGCTGCTTAAAATATTGCAAAATTCACTCAAACCAGGGGCGGCTCACTCCACGGTTCTATCGCCGCGCTACAAGTACATCCTGGCGGCCGCGAGTTCGCGGCCTACTCAGGGGTGGCGCGCGTCCTCACCGAATGCATGTTCGCACTTTCTATTGTTACTTTACGTCGCGAGGTTTTTTTAGCGATGTCCGCGTGTGGAATGGCTAATAATACTTAGTTAAATAGACATATTGAATAAAATAAATACCATAGGACATTCTTACACAGATCTACTACTGATTAAGTCCCACGGAAAAATTCAATAAGGCTTGTGATGTTGGAACTTGAACAAAAATATATAAATACAGTATTATATACCTAGAAAGTATCCAAGACTTGAATATAATAGTATAACATTTTATGTAAGTACTAATTCGTTTTAATCCATAGGTAGGTAACAGGGATGTAACGGAGCTCTGCTTCTGCTTCCGTTTCTGCGGAACTTCCGTTTTGTTTTACACATCCGGTTCTGTTATTTTTCAAACGGAAGTTATAGCGGATGTCGGAACCTAGCGCGACGGTGGGACATGAGCGGCGTACATCAAATACCAACAGGTCATACCTGTCATTAGCTCATCTCTCCGCTTGCCACGTGCTGCGATACTAAACATCAATCGCTTCATTCCATTGCGCGCCAATATTTGTCCTGTCCACCTAGTTAGTAGCGAGTGAACAACTATTCAGTGGTGCAGGGCTTATCTACGATCCCCTTAGAAGCAAACTGCCGGGAGATAAAGCTGCTAAGCTTTTGTTTATTAAATACAGTTTACTTCTTTTATAATCACTCCATTTAATTTAAAAATGTAATTATGTGCTAATAATTACACATATAATTTTTACTGGTTAGTTTTGGATTGTATTACTACCTACGAGTTAGTTTTCTTTTCGTTTCTAAAAACCTTTTACGGCACAATAAAGGTTTAAAAGGATTCTTATGTGATTTTTAGTGATTACCTAAACAACTAAACATCTTAAAACTGTTCAAGGCGATTTAAACTTTTGGATTGTAATGAATGATATACTTAAGATAAAATATCAGGTAACTTTTCTTTTCGTTTTTAAAACCTAAGTGGGCCTAAAGGCTGATTACAAACTGCTGATTACAGGCTGACTGAACACACCTAAACACACAAGTAAACACCTAAAAGTTCTAGGTAATTTAAGTAGTTTTGGTTTATGTTATACCTATGTGGTTTTTTTCATTTCGTTTTTAACATCTATAACTTCCGCTTCTGGTTCCGGTTCCGCTTCTGCTTCCGTTAAATTAAATTCAAAACTTCCGCTTCCGCTTCCGGTTCCGTTAAAACCACATCCGTTACATCCCTGGTAGGTAACCCTATCACCGGACGCCGCGCACGTGCGGCTCGTTTCTTTGTAAGAATTTTGTAGGTATTTAAAAATGCGGCATTTCGTGAACATCAATGCAGTGGGCCTTCTGTACTTGTACTATTATATATATTCTGTGCTCAAACTTAAAAAATCGCTTACAGTACATACGGTGTTTTTTTCCGCACTATTTCGCTAAGTGGTACATAACTTGTCAGGTCGATACTTCAAAGGGCGAACCTATTGTAAAGTGTCGTACGATACCCGTGGAAAAAGGGAATTCGTAACTCGTGGTGATTTGAAACTCCCTCCGGTCGTGTTTTAAATTGTTTCCTCTCGTTTCCGACTTCCAATTTCCGCACTTGTACCGTAATAGTAGTAGTAGTAAACACTTTATTGCACAGAACAAGTTACAAGTACGGTGAATAATTATAATGGTTATGTACAAAGGCGAGCTTATCCCTTTAAGGGTTCCAGCTAAACATCGTAAGGCAGCCATACTCAAAGTGTGCTCCGCGGATCCCTAGGGCTCCGCAAAGCCTCTCTGGGGGCTCCGTGTGATTTTTTTTTACCTGATATGCAACTTCAACTCTTCCATAAAACCAAATATTCACCAATTGTTAAAAAATAAAAAAAACTGTTTCAGGTAATACTTCACATTAGAATCTAATGATTAGATTTTACTAATAGGATTACTTATTAAAATAAAGATCGCAAAATTTTTTTTTATTTAATTTAAGGGTTCCGTCAGATATTTTGCTTTCTAAAAGGGTTCCATTTCCATGGGAAGATAAGTTTGAGAACCGCTGTCGTAAGGTATTTCAGGCACCTGTTTCCATAAACCAGATCGTGTTAAATGGGAAATGAGATGTGGGGGCAGTTTGGTCTTTTCTTTGTTGTAATCAGTGGCCCATTTCTCAAAACTGAAAGTTACAAGCGGAAGTCTCTTTCCAACTTGTCATATTAGACAGTGATTACCACTTGTAAATTGTAACTTGTAGCTTCGAGAAATGGGCCGCATTGGTCCATTTCTCAAAACTGAAAGGTACAAGTTACAAGCGGAAGTCTCTTTCCAACTTGTCATATTAGACAGTGATTACCACTTGTAAATTGTAACTTGTAGCTTCGAGAAATGGGCCGCATTGGTCCATTTCTCAAAACTGAAAATTACAAGTTACAAGCGGGAGTCTCTTTCCAACTTGTCATATTAGACAGTGATTACCACTTGTAAATTGTAACTTGTAGCTTCGAGAAATGGGCCGCATTGGTCCATTTCTCAAAACTGAAAGGTACAAGTTACAAGCGGGAGTCTCTTTCCAACTTGTCATATTAGACAGTGATTACCACTTGTAAATTGTAACTTGTAGCTTCGAGAAATGGGCCGCATTGGTCCATTTCTCAAAACTGAAAGTTACAAGTTACAAGCGGAAGTATCTTTCCAACTTGTCATATTAGACAGTGATTACCACTTGTAAATTGTAACTTGTAGCTTCGAGAAATGGGCCGCATTGGTCCATTTCTCAAAACTGAAAATTACAAGTTACAAGCGGGAGTCTCTTTCCAACTTGTCATATTAGACAGTGATTACCACTTGTAAATTGTAACTTGTAGCTTCGAGAAATGGGCCGCATTGGTCCATTTCTCAAAACTGAAAGGTACAAGTTACAAGCGGGAGTCTCTTTCCAACTTGTCATATTAGACAGTGATTACCACTTGTAAATTGTAAATTGTAACTTGTAGCTTCGAGAAATGGGCCGCATTGGTCCATTTCTCAAAACTGAAAGGTACAAGTTACAAGCGGGAGTCTCTTTCCAACTTGTCATATTAGACAGTGATTACCACTTGTAAATTGTAAATTGGAACTTGTAGCTTCGAGAAATGGGCCGCATTGGTCCATTTCTTAAAACTGGAAGTTACAATCGGAAGTATCTTTCCAACTTGTCATATTAGACAGTGATTACCATTTGTAAATTGGAACTTGTAGCTTCGAGAAATGGGCCGCATTGGTCCATTTCTCAAAACTGAAAGTTACAAGTTACAAGCGGAAGTATCTTTCCAACTTGTCATATTAGACAGTGATTACCACTTGTAAATTGTAACTTGTAGCTTCAAGAAATGGACCCATTAACTTAGAAGAAACTTCAGCAAGTAGAACTGTATCTTGGTACTTTTGTGATGATCTGATGATACAAATGATACAATGTATGTAATACCACATCTCGGACACTGGCGATCAAATATATGAAAGAGGCGCGTTCCTATACTGGGGACGCTATTGCTATGGCTTGTATGGGAACCCTGCATTTTATGATTAAGCACTGAGACTTGGCACAGTTGTTCATTGGGTGGCCCTGAGTAGATAAAGATCGGGAGGCATCGAGAGCCCCCCTTAATTTAGGAGGGAGGAGGGGGGGAAGGCTGGCGCGTCCGCGCTTCCTTTGAAACCATATTTCTCTAAAACTATACAAAATAGGGCATGCGATATATCATTTTCGGATAAATGAAGGACGAGGAATTCATTTTTGGAACAAAAAAAATGTATTTTAGAACAAAAATACAAAATAAAATGGGAAAATTTAAAAACGAGATTTTTTTTTATACATATTATTGCACACTTTATGAAAACTGTAATGGTTTTTTTTAAATAAAAAATATTATTTAATAGCTACATTTATCTAGTTTTAGAAAATGTATAATTTGTTATAGAAATATATTATAGGACGAGTGATAAAAAATAATTTACATCGCCCGATAGGGTGATTTGAATGCTCATTTCAATAAGATTTGGCAATGATTTCAGGTATAATCACTATTTTTAACACACGAAAGCCGTAATCATTGTAGTTTATGGCTATTTTAGTGATTAATGTACTTAAAATTAAAAAAAATACAAAAATTTCAAAAAATATTAAAAATGTGATAATTTTTTTTAACATTATCCTATTTTGTTCTTTCTACACAATATATATCTAAAAGCAATAAATATCAATAAAAAGCTACATTTATGCAGTTTATAAAAATATATAGTTTGTTATATAAATATATTACGAAACGCGAGATAAAAAATAATGAAAGTGAGCGAGCGAGGCCGGATAGGGATAAGAGGCCGGGAATCCGTTTTCACGCCGAGCCATGACGCTTTAAATTAAATGTTCGGAGCTGATGTGCTTATGCAGTGGGTTTTGTGATATATACATAATTAAATTCAGACTATTCATGTTGTTTTATTTGAATAACTCAAAATAGCTACACTTTTTGAGAGCCTTGAGTACTAGCCCCGGTACACATGTTTTCGTCTAGTCAGACCATTTTTTGAGGTTCTCCTTTGTACAAAAGCAATGTCTTAGTTCAAAAATCATTAATGTTTAATGCTAATACGAATCTACTTTATTTTTTATGGCACTATTGCGCAATAACTAACTATCATTGATACTGAAAGGAAGAATATGACGATTTTTATTTTATCTTTTATGGATGGGTAAAACCGATTTAAGGGGGCCCAAAGGAAGTAACTAAGTTCTGCTAGTAAACTAAAAAATCTTCAAGCCTATGCATGCAGAACTGCTTTAGGAGAGGAGAACGTGATTAAGACAATTTTTCTTTTAAATTATAAGTCACATGCAATTTTATTTTACAATCAAAACAAACTATATCATAGGACTTTTACAATTTTCTGTACTGGATCGTGATATACCTACATGTGTAAACGTTATTAGAATAAGTATATTTCTGTATTACTAGACGAACTCCACTGCACAGCGGGTAGTACCTTTACCTCACCTCATCGAATAATGCAAGCTTTAAAATTTTCATTTTCATTATTTTTTATCTCACGTTTTGTAATATATTTATATAACAAACTATATATTTTTATAAACTGCATAAATGTGGCTTTTTATTGATATCTATTGCTTTTAGATATATATTGTGTAGAAAGAACACAATAGGATAATGTTAAAAAAAAAATCACATTTTTAATATTTTTTAAAATTTTTGTATTTTTTTTAATTTTAAGTACATTAATCACTAAAATAGCCATAAACTACAATAATTACGGCTTTCGTGTGTTAAAAATAGTGACCATACCTGAAATCATTGACAAAACTTATTGAAATGAGCATTCAAATCACCCTATCGGGCGATGTAAATAATTTTTTATCACTCGTCCTATAATATATTTCTATAACAAATTATACATTTTCTAAAACTAGATAAATATAGCTATTAAATAGTATTTTTTATTTTAAAATAACTATTACGGTTTTTATAAAACGTGCAATAATATGTATAAAAAAAAAATCTCGTTTTAAGATTTTCCCATTTTTTTTGTATTTTTGTTCTAAAGTACATTTGTTTTGTTCCAAAAATTAATTCCTCGTCCTTCATTTATCCGAAAATGATATATCGCATGCCCTATTTTGTATAGTTTTAGAGAAATATGGTTTCAAAGGAAGCGCGGAGGCGCCAGCCTTCCCCCCCTCCTCCCTCCTAAATTAAGGGGGGCTCTCGATGCCTCCCGATCTTTATCTACTCAGGGCCACCCAAGGAACAACCTGTGCCAAGTCTCAGTGCTTAATCATAAAATGCAGGGTGTTGTGCAATAGCGTCCCAGCTACTAGCACACATTCTAAGCTCGTGTAGGTGAACGCGTACTATGCTTGTATGGGTGAAATATGACAAGTCGACTGTTCGCGTTTTAGACAGGCTGTAACTGTGAGGTAACCGAGAGGGGATGGGCGGCACTTTCAGCGGGGATCGGAAGTGGCCATACTGTACGATAGTACTCTTTATTATAGAATAGAATAGAATATTTATTTGTATTAATTGTACATCGTCACATTCATCTTTCATACACTATTTACAATTAGGTAAAATAATCATAAGTATTTCAAAATCACAATAAAATCATTACATTAAATTATAAAAAATAATTAATTAATAAATACACACACACACACACACACACACACATAAATAAATAAATAAATTAATAATTAACGTTCAACTTAATTTATTCATAATAATTCTCTCATCCAAGGTTTATTTTGACACATTACTCATCGAGAAACTCTCTCACAGAGTAGTATGCTTTATTTGTGCAAAATTCGCCAGGGTTTTTTCTTACATATTTACCTATCTCAAATATGAAGAGTGAGGGTACAGTCATAACCTTAAGGTTGACAAATAGCTGACGAGCGGGTTCATCTTCAGGGACTCTGCATATCAACCTAATTACTATACTGTGGTAATACATACGAGTACTTTTATTTTCACTTATCCGGTGAAGTAAAATTAAAATATCGCACACAACCTTCGCAGTTTAATACGTACACGGTTACCAACTGACCCACATCATGATATGGAGTTACGTATATCAGTTAATTCACAAATGTTCGTACGACAATTTTTTGATATCTTTTGACCTTAACACTTCCAAAGATAGTGAATTTACGTAACTATTACATTTAATTAGTTACCTAGTTTTTTTTAAATAATCTGTTTACTAATTTCCACCACTGGCTAAACGCTTTCTAGCATTAACCACCTTCAAGAAAAGAGCGTATACCTTAAAGGCCGGCAACGCACCTCCAACACTTCTGGTGTATTGGGTGTCCATGGACGGCAATGATCGCTTACCATCAGGCGACCTATCTGCTCGTTTGCCTCCTATCACATATAAAAAAAAGGTGCACAGGCATACCTGGCAGACAGATTTGAAGATAATATGAGGGGGTTTTTGGATAATAAACTTAATTTTATTGTGTGTAGGTAATTTTAATAAGCTAAGTAATTTTAATTTTGCCACACTTTTTTTTCTAAATTTCGAGACACACACCTATCTTTTTTAGTTACTTAGTTTTATTGGGCATTTTCCGCAAGTCGACATCGACAAATATAATTTTGCGTGATAAAACGAGCCAGCTATATTCAAGTCACCCTAACTCCTCTATGTAAATCTAGATACATCTTTTAGTGTGTTTGGAGTCCCTATATACAGTGAAAACTGAATAAGTGGAATCGCAAGGGACCGGCTGTTTTGTTCCGCTTATCCAGGTTTTCCATTTATCCAGTTTTCCAATTAACCAGGTTCAAATAAAACGTCTTCTCACTTATAGAGGCTCTCGCTAATAGAGGTTGTCGATGCTAGTAATGTCGCTTATAGAGGTCACGTACAGTCAGCTGCAGAGAAAAGGAGACCCCCTGCCATACAAATTTCTATGTAAGGGGGTCTACTTTTCTCCGCAGCTGACTTTACATGCTATTAGAGCAGGCGCTAAGTCGGGAAAACTAAATATATCTTTTATTTAATATACATGTAGATATAAATTAACAAAAAATAAGTTTAATCCTGACTTCTAAAAGCAATCAAAATAATCCACAGTACTGTTCTACAAAAACAATATCTTTCCTTTGTTATGAAGTAACTTATATTTAAACAAAATCACTTCTAATATTTATTTATGCAAGAAACCAGTATGGTTAAATAAATCAATATACCGATTGTACTTTAATGAAAAAATTCGATTTTTTAAATTTATCCCGAAGAGATAAACACTTGATTGTGTGCTTAGGCATTGCTTATCTAACAGCACGGTACCGCAACGCAGCTAAAACCAAACTGAACGATGTGTAATCTCATCCAAAATATATAGCTAAAACATAAACCAATTTTCCACTCATAGAGGTTGCGGAGACGACTACTTCCAGTTGCAGAGGTAAAAATAAGAAATTTCCGAAAAAAATGGATTCCACTTATAGAGGTCCCAAAATTCCACTTATAGAGGTAATTCGTTGTTAAGGGACCGGGACCGAGAACTTAGGTCCACTTAAAGAGGTTTTCCACTTACCCAGGTGCCACTTATCCAGTTTCCACTGTAGTTACTTGTTCCTATATACTTCCTGTTTACAATGTTAAAAAAAGTGTTCTACCTACTTACCTATCTTCAAAATCACTTGATGTTGTAACACCACCTTGTTTCCGCAGTGACACGGAATTGGCCCTAGAACTGGGCGAGCAAGTGTTCCTGGACGATGACGACTTCTCCACCAGAGCCCCGGCGTCGCCGACCACCGTGCCGAATGTACGCCCGTACCGACCGCCGTCCACAGGTACGGAATACCAACCCACAACTCCTACCAGTCTAATACCTCTGCCACACACTCGACGAGCAGCGTGGGAAGAAGCGGGTCCATACTGGCGCACGCAAGAACTATTTTGAACAGCTGACAGAGGGCCGCCATTTTGCCGAGCAAATTTGCTCGGGCGAGGCAAACGTGCACGCATGAGCACGGACGTTTTCAATGCCTCGCGAGACCGCTCGGTGAGTGTGACATTTAGCACAGTAGTACACCGAGAAAACAGATGTACTACACAAGCCTTAGTGTGTGTAAAGGCGGCTATTAATGTTGGTAAAACTTGACGTCCCTTCTCATGTGCTACCAAAAATAAGATAATTACTTGCTTTTTCACAACCCTAAATAGCCGAAAGGGATAGTGCAATATGTTAGAAACGGACAACACGATTTGACCCTGAACTGCTGTCAAACGGTTTGACTGAATACACACCATGTTGGAACGTACATTTAACAGACCCATTGTGATCCGTATTACGTCGACAACAGGTCTACTATTGGCCAATGGATCATGTTGTTGTTTACTACCGGTATTAGGTCGTCCACTGCGAAGTTTCTTGTTACTAACTGGCGGACCTCACGTAGTGTTACGCTTCTGTGAACTTGACAATTATTTGATTAAACTAAAAATTTAAACTGATTTTTAACGTTTAAATAAGTAGTGCTGAACTATCTACTCGAATTATTATTCTGGTAAGTACTATTCGTAGACACGTAGAAAGACGTTTATAGACGTCTAATATCCGCGACTATAACATTATTTCAAGATGTAATTAGAAACGAAGGAAATATAAAACTGAAAAATCGGCCCTATGGAATGCCGTCAAAATACTTGACCCAGATTTGAAGCCGATGAATGGTGACAATTTTTTCCCAATACTTTTTTTTTATTGGCCTAAATTGTGTCCCACTGCTGGGCAAAGGCCTCCCCTTCCTTTCTCCACTCCTCACGGTTTGATGTCCGCTCTTTGCCAAGAGCCGGCAATACTTTTTTTATTTTGTGGAAACTTATACAAAAAAATAATTAGATGTCATTCCTGAAACTCTTGTGTGTAAGTGTAAATACATATTACACGGTTTTTCACTAGGTACTTTACATAAACAATGAACTTATTCTGTTAGTTCAGTGCTCCATGGAAAAACAAACTCGTACGATTTACGAGCCCCAATGCAAATGATATCGTCTAGTCACACTTCAACGTGCGATATTTATTTCCGAAACTGGTATTTAAACCCAGATTGACTTTGATGATAAATGGAATACACGACACACTAAGCTATTAAAACTAGTTTAATCTTGCGCCGTACAAAATGCCCTAATGTTATATGTTTTAATATAATCATATCATAAAAATAACATATCTAAAGCAAAAAAATACGCCTAGTTCATATTTGAGGCATAATAGGTCGTCTATTTTAAATAAAAATAGTTTAGTAAGATTAATATTATACAATAATATTTTAAATTGAATTAATAATATTATAAGTCGTCTGATATGATATACGGCTACATAAAAAGGTAAATTCTGTAAAAAATATAATTATTCTACAACATTTTTATACCAAAATAGCAAGAGGTAAGTCGGTGCCTGAATCAGTGAGGAAAATTATAATTTCCAGTAACAATAGCGGCAAATCTACGTTCCAAAATATCCAAAGACCTTTTTTGCCAAGATCTACGGCGCATACAATCATCCAGCATCAACTAAAACACGGAACCGTCTCCTGTTTAAATAAATCTGGCCGTCGAAGAATAACTGCCAAAGAGAAAACAGGATTTTGAGGAGCATCATCAGGAAAAATCGTCATACAAGAGCAGGAGAACTTACCTACCTATGGCATGACGCGATCAAAATAAACATTTCAGTCGATACCTGAAAGACAGTAATGAAAATAATAGGCTTCGGTTTTCACACCGCTAAACAGAAACCATTACTTACTCAAAAGCAAAAAACTAACAGGTTGAAATTTGCACAAAAGTACAGAAACTGGACTGCCGATCAGTGGCGAAAAATAATATGGAGCGACAAATCCAAATTTGAGGTCATAGTTGGCGATGAACGAAGTAAAGTCATTCAAGATAAAGGAGATGCATTTCACAAAGACTGTCTTGAACGCAAGGTGTAGTTTCCAGCATCTTTAAATGATTTGGGGCTGTATGTCGGCACAGGGTGTGGGATGTCTGCAATTTATAGATGGAACCGTCAATGCAGAGAAATACAAAAGCATCTTGGAATAGAGTTCACTACCGTCTATAAGAAAGTTCAAGTATATAAATGGATTTACTTTTCAACGAGATGGTGCCTTATGTCATACTGGCAAGACAACGATGGAGTGGCTGAAACAAAAACAAATTCCTACCATATCATGGCCATCCAGCAGTCCAGACTTGTCTCCCATAAAAACTTTGTAGTGGTAAATGAAGAAAAAGTTGCGAAAAGATCCTTCTAAATCCAAAGCTGATTTTAAGGAGAAACTTGTGGGTGTCTGGAATGGAATAACCCCTGAGGAGTATAGACAGTTGGTAGATACAATGCCGCTCAGAATTAAGGCCGTTTTAGATGCAAAAGGTGACGCCACCAAGTGGTAGTTGTTCTTTTCTGCATCGGCTACGCTGAAGACGAACATTTTTGCGAGTGTTACATTTGGTGAAATTATGTTTTTTTGTTTACTAGTGAGGAAAATTGTTAATTTATGTTTTGAATAAATAAAATATGCATTATAAGCTCTCTTGTTTTTATGTTACATGTTCTACTAATCATCTAATTCATCCTGAATTTTGAGGTCGAAGTTAGGACATAATATTTTTTTCATACTAGACGATATCATTTGCATTGGGGCTCGTACAACCATGCTAAATATAATATTCTTCTCACTAAAAGTCATATTTCCTTACTAGTATCACATAACATATGGCATTTTATCACAATCGTTTTGTTACACTATAAAGGACGTATCTACACTAGTATTACAATGACATATGATCTTTTGTGTTTCCTCAGAACATTTAGTTTACACTAAAAACGGCGTATCTACAGTAAACTCTTATGTCAACATATGATGTTTTTGAGTTAAAACGGTAGCGTTCATGAGTCACTCCACATTTTATGTGTTCATTGTTCGACAATTGGTGTATGGGAGACCACGGGTGCCATTTCAATCGGTGAGGTTTTTATTTTGAACTCTGCATTAGGAACATGTTATTAAAGGTGTTTGTGGTTTAAAATGTCAATAATATGAAAATTTATTGTAGATATTTGTTTTTGTATATTTACAAATGTGCCGGCATAACCTTATTGTTTACGTTCATAGTGACAGATATTGTGTGGTACAGACAGTCACATGTTTTTGAAAAACGTGTGTACACTAACATTAACAAACACGTGTACAATATAATACCGTACGAGCAGTAATTACTTAATTAGTATAAAGCAATCTTAAAACGTTTTAGTGACACGTTGGTTTTAACTTCATATTACATTAATTAATGAAATAGGTACCATCAACGTCTATGTTATTTTAATTTTTTTGAAGGTAAAAGGAAAGATTATAACCTTTTACTCTAAACAATTCTCCCGTTTCAAATATGACACGTTTCTTTCTTCCTTTAAAAATCAGTTTCGTATTAGAAAAATCGCTTACTTCCAAGCGCGGGTCCAGCTTCGTGCCCAGGGGGGGGGGGGGGTCTGGTCATTTGTATGGCCAACCTAGGCTCCAGGGGGGTCAACCCCCATGACCTCCCCCCCCTGGATCCGCGCAATGCTTACTTCTCAAACAATACTTGTTCTATCTTTTGTAAAAAATGATTCAATTTATTTTACAAATTACTTTTGATACGACAGTATTAATGTGTTCGCCTCCGCTAATAAATACATTATTAGAAGCAATTTGCGATGTCGCCAGGGAGCCGGCCTTGCGAGCGACTGAAGTATATTATTGCTTCGTTCATAAACGTCATGCGTGACAGTCCGTGTCTGAAGGTCCCTTATGCGACTGCCGTAAGAACGATTTTATCAGATTTTTTTGTTGAAATCACCTTATTGCGTTGGAGGCGTAAGGACCCTGTAGACACGGAAAGTCACATACGTTGTGTAGTATGGAGATACGCTGTTTCGGTACGGATGGCGGAGTGTAAAGAAAACTTCCTGTAATATGCTTTGAAATAATTATTATATTTTATTGCTTGTTGTAGGCGAGGTTACATGTTTTAACTGATTGGTTGCAAAAGAGAGATTTGTGAAAATCATAATATATGGATTATCTACGACATTGGTGAATAAAATACTGCATACTTTTCATTTTATTTTATTGGGTGTTACGTGTTACCTACTACAATTTTAATTATTATGATAATTAACCATGTCCTTAAACAAGGTTTTCCTCATTTACTTTAAACAAAACCATAACGTAATTGATCTCAAACATTAAATAAATGTCATATACAAAGAAAAAGTGACCAAAGCCTCCAGTGCTCCGAGCTGAGTACGCTGGTTCGATTCCAGCTCGGAGCACTGGAGGCTTTGGTCACTTTTTCTTTGTATATGACATTTATTTAATGTTTAGAACATAATAGTAGTGTTACTACTTAAAATAACAAGTTAAAATATTTTCTATGAAAGTAATTTAATTTGTTCTTAGAGTAATTGATCTTATAACGTATAGTCGAGAAATTAGGACCAGTTAATTTCGTTAATCCGGATAGCTAAAGACGCTGGTTCGATTCCAGCCGTCAACATTGCACATTGCACAGCTTCGTATTTTTTTTATTTAGGTAATATATATTTTTATCAATTTATAGCATTTATTTATCTAAATTACCACTGAAATTGTTCCAGGATCAAACATCCTCAAATCGCCGCGGGCGCGGCGCGTACGCACCACATCAATGTCGCAGTCAAACAAGCGTACGGCCGCCGAAAGCATATTACACGCCGACAGGCGTACCATATACACGGCCGGGCGTCCGCCTTGGTACAACTGTACTGGGGGTCAGGAGGTGGAACCCTTCCTTATTGGTAAGTGTGTACGGATGAAAGCATACCACATGTGTACAGGCGTACCATATACACGGCCGGGCGTCCGCCTTGGTACAACTGTACTGGGGGTCAGGAGGTGGAACCCTTCCTTATTGGTAAGTGTGTACGGATGAAAGCATACCACATGTGTACAGGCGTACCATATACACGGCCGGGCGTCCGCCTTGGTACAACTGTACTGGGGGTCAGGAGGTGGAACCCTTCCTTATTGGTAAGTGTGTACGGATGAAAGCATACCACATGTGTACAGGCGTACCATATACACGGCTGGGCGTCCGCCTTGGTACAACTGTACTGGGGGTCAGGAGGTGGAACCCTTCCTTATTGGTAAGTGTGTACGGATGAAAGCATACCACATGTGTACAGGCGTACCATATACACAGCCGGGCGTCCGCCTTGGTACAACTGTACTGGGGGTCAGGAGTTGGAACCCTTCCTTATTGGTAAGTGTGTACGGATGAAAGCATACCACATGTGTACAGGCGTACCATATACACGGCCGGGCGTCCGCCTTGGTACAACTGTACTGGGGGTCAGGAGGTGGAACCCTTCCTTATTGGTAAGTGTGTACGGATGAAAGCATACCACATGTGTACAGGCGTACCATATAAACGGCCTGGCGTCCGCCTTGGTACAATTGTACTGGGGGGCAGGAGGTTGAACCGTTCCTTATTGGTAAGTGTAGCCTTTTATACGCTCTAATATCGTAGTCGAACAAGCGTACGGATGAAAGCATACTACACGACGACAGGCGTACTATATACACGCCTAAAAGTGTACGCCGACATAATCTACACGCCGACAGGCGTACTATATACACGCCTAAAAGTGTACGCCAAAACGCATACTACCTCTACACGCTGACAGGCAAGATATTCACGGCCGGGCGTCCGCCTTGGTACAACTGTACGACAGTACCGACAGGTAGTGGCGGACAAGAAGTCAACCGTTCCTTATTGCTGAATGTACGGATGAAAGTATAATACACGCCGACAGGCGTACTATATATAGGTTGAACCCTTCCTTATTGGTGAGCGTAATGTACGGTTGAAATCATACTTCGGTAAAACAATTCAAACTTCAACTTTTTTCAATTGGAAGTATAAATAATAGTTATTTGTTTTACAAGGGGGCAAAGTTGTTGACCGCACGTGCCAATATTTAAGCTCGAGCAAGTGAAAGATTCCAATATTGAACCGCGAGCGTAGCAAGTGGTTCAAAAAGTGGAATCTTGAGCGTTGCGAGGGCTTCAAGGCAGAAGGCGAAGGTTAAACAAACTTTGCCGCCGAGTGAGACACATTTTTTTAAAATACTGACTATAAAACATCAAACTAAATCAAATCTATCAATTTGTTCAATATTTATAATTCAAAATCATCATTTATAGTTAATTTCTACCAGCCAGCTCAAAATATCAAGTTAAAATTTGTATGAAATTACTTTGCACTCTTGTGGATAAAATGCAATTTTGCTATCTGTTTTCGAATAGCAAAGTAAGCCTTTATCAGTTGGTGTGGTGAAAAGTTCTTTCTTTTAATCAGCCCTAAAAATAAATGATTTTTTTATAAAAAAATATTGAATTAACTCCTTTTTATTTTTCTTTCTAGGAATATGCGGTGCCAGTGCTTCAGGCAAGACCACAGTCGCCGCGAAAATCATAGAATCTCTCAACATGCCGTGGGTCACCATAGTCAGCATGGATTCCTTCTACAAGGTTTTTTTTTTTTTTTTTTTTATACCACGTCGGTGGCAAACAGGTATACGGCCCGCCTGATGGAAAGCGGTCACCGTAACCTATGGACGCCCGCAACTCAAGGGGTGTCATGTGCGCGTTGCCGACCCATTAGAAACTTGTACACTCCTTTTTTGAAGAACCCCATACTGTAGTTCATCGGGAATACCTCGACAGGGAGCTCATTCCACAGCCGGAGCGTTCGTGGGAGGAAATTCCTCTGAAACCGCACGGTGCGCGACCATTTAGGTTGCAAGGTGTGTGGATGAGCGCCCTGTCGATGGCGAGCGGTGCGATACGGTATACCTATTTCATCAACCGATGCCCAAAAACCTATAAAAAGATTATAAATTATATTTAGGCAAACCAAAACTTCATGTTATTTTCCAGAAAAACTGATCCTAAGATCCGTGAGTGTGCACGGGAAAACGTCCCACTTTGTCGATTGCTATGAAGCCGCTTTGTCAGTTTATTCCTATAAAGATACAAGTAAAACTCGCCTTAATGGTAACCTACAAAGTGGAACGTTTTACTAAACACACTCACATGTACACCGTGTTTTTATTGAATTCCGTTAACTTTAAGGGAAGGTTCTTTAGATCAAATGCAATTAATTTCTCTAAAAAACTAAGTGTCTTAACTCTTACGGTTATCGAGTTATTAAAAAAATAAAGATAATTACTGAACACATGTGTGACAGCTTTTACCAATTCCTAATGTAACTAATGTTATTTGTTTTGACATCGCCAATCAAATGACATTAACTTGAATGTTATTCTTAACCCTTCGAGTCCCAGCGACATCATATGATGTCAGTAAAATATAAGTAAATACGTATAAATGCTTGGGGCTCGAAGGGTTAAGGGTCTCTCACACTAATAAATTCATTTATTATGTCTGAAAATATTTTTTTTTGCGAATTTAACTAAAAGTGATGTACAGGGTGGTTCCTGATAATCAATCTAACGACTTGTCGAATTTAACGGAAAACAAAAAAAACACGGTGTATTAAACAGGCTTTAAAATATATCCCAACGTGTCGAATTCTTTACAGTGCTCGGGGTTGGCTGACGATCAAGTTTAAAATGTAGGTTTTATTTTCTTGGTGAAGTCTTTATCTAATCATGATGTATGTTCTCTCTTTCGTCCCCTAGGTATTAAATGAGAAGCAGCACCAAGCCGCGACCCGCAACGAGTATAACTTCGACCACCCGGACGCGTTCGACATGGAACTACTCAGCGGAGTGTTACAGAGACTCAAGGAGGGCAAAAAAGTCGAAGTGCCTATATATAACTACGTGACGCACTCAAGGGAGAATCGCACCGTGAGTATGTTCTCTCTCTTTCTGTTTATAGCTGTTAGAGTGAGAAAGACGCGGCGCGAATTGAGAACTTCTATAACTTCTATTTGTGATAGGAGTTTATCCAACTGTGCAGACGCTCAGTTCAAGACAGTTTCGAGCAGTTATAAAAGGCTCTGCCTTCCTTAATAGTCTATTCGACCTATTTCTAGAACGTTCTAGAAAGCAAGGCAGATAAAGAATAACGTGTCTGAAACAGTTTTTATTCATATATGTAGATTATCATTATATAAAAAAGAGCGTGTAGCAGCAATTTTTCTCAAAAACTACTTTTCTTTTCCTATGTAAAAAAACATACGGTAAAAGTTAGAGGGGGGGGACGCAATTACGCGGATCTTTTTTTAAAAAAATACTGGTTCCCTAATAAAACATTTTTTTCCATTTTTTATTTTTGACTTTGACTAATTGATATACATATTGTACCAAATTTCAGCTTTCTAGTGCTAACGAAAAACGGACGGACGGACGGACGGACGGACGGACGGACAGACAGACATGGCGAAACTATAAGGGTTCCTAGTTTGCCTTTTCGTATAAATTACGCGGCTTTTTTTACTGGTGAGACTCGTGCGAAAAAATTTGCCTTCGTATTGTTACGGAAACGTACGAACGTGTCATCTTACTTCAGTCAGTCTCAGTATAAGATGTACTGACATTAACTGAACTAGCTTGACAAATACGAATGTTTCCGGAAAAATACGAAGGAAACCCTTTTCGCACTACATCTGTAGAATTCTACATACAACCTGTTTTTATTGAATTCCGTTAACTTTAAGGGAAGATTCTTTAGATCAAATACAATTAATTTCTCTAAGAAACTAGAGTATTAACTCTTACGGTTATTGAGTTATTAAAAAAATAAAGATAATTTCTGAACATGTGTGTGACAGCCTTTGCCAATTCCCAATGTTATTTGTTTTGACATGTGCCGTCAATCACTTGACATTGACACTAACTTGAACTTATTCTTAAGGGTCTCTCACACTAATAAATTAATTTATTATGTATGGAATTGATAACTTTAATTAAAAGTGATATATAGGGTGGTTCCTGATAATGAACCTAGCTACGTGTCGAATTTAACGGAAAAAAATAAAACACGGTATATAAAAATATGCTGACATAGTTAAAAGGAAAAAGGACATGCAGCAGTAATTTTAAAGATTATTTTTTCTTTTTTTCAGAAAACAATGTACGGAGCAAACGTGATCATCTTCGAAGGTATCCTAGCGTTCTATAACAGTGATGTGTTGAATATGTTGGATATGAAAGTATTCGTGGACACGGACGCCGATATTCGACTCGCCAGGAGATTAAGAAGGTACACTTAATTTTTTTTTATGAAATAGGCAGTAAACGAGCAGACGAGCCGCCTGGTGGGAAGCAGTCATACCGCCCATGGACATAAGCAACATCAGGGGAGCCACTTATGTGTTGCCGATCTTTGAGAACCCTAAATACCAGCTTCTTGAAGAACCCCATGTCATAGCGCAAGGGGAACACCTCAGAAATTACTTTAGGCCTTGGGCTGTAGCTAAAATGATCTTTTTTATCGACAATGAACCCGAATGACAGATCCGCACGAAAGAATCGTGATCATTTTTATACTTTATTAATTTTATTATTGACCTTTTTCTGCAAACCTTGATCACTTGGCCTTTTTATATCATTGTCATTTTTTTTAATTTCTTGTCGGACGGTATTAACACGAATATTTCTTATATAACTTTCTATGGAGTAATCTTTCTAGTCAAGTTTTGTAAAAACGGGATCTGATTATAGAATTCTGAACATAAAACAATGAAAATTACAAATACCTTCTTTGAGGGCTTTATTAGCTCTGGCATTTACCCTTAGTAACATCACATGGAAATGAAGACGAAAATAAATAAAAATATGACTTTCTACAACTATAATAACTGCCATATTATCTTTTAGAGATATAGTTCAACGCGGTCGCGACCTAGAAGGCGTGCTCAAGCAATACATGACCCACGTGAAGCCAGCCTACCAAAGCTACATCGCGCCCTGTATGGCTCACGCAGACATTATAGTGCCGAGGGGCGGAGAGAACAAAGTCGCCATACATTTGATAGTTCAACATGTCCACAAACAACTACAACTGGTCAGTATACTAGCCATGACTTATAAAAAGCCTTTGATTAGGTAGAACATGGTATTCCCATTAGTAAAGTTATATTTATTTTGCTAAAAAGGTATGTATTAGATGCGATCAAATCATATCTATCAAGTACATATATCAAAATAGCGAATTACAGAGTAGTTTAGCTTTTTATAGCACATAAAATGGGAGTGCCGCAAGGATCTCTTTTAGGACCACTCTTATTCTTTATCTACATGTTTATAACTATCCAGCCTACTATGTATATGGATAGCTGAAGGCATATGTTTGATAGTTCAACATTTGATTCATGTCCACAAACAACTGCAACTGGTCAGTATACTAGCCATGACTTATAAAAAGCCTTTGATTGGGTAGAACATGGTATTCTCATTAGTAAAGTTATATTTATTTTGCTAAAAAGGTATGTATTAGATGCGATCAAATCATATCTATCAAGTACATATATCAAAATAGCGAATTACAGAGTAGTTTAGCTTTTTATAGCACATAAAATGAGAGTGCCGCAAGGATCTCTTTTAGGACCACTCTTATTCCTCAAACAACAACTATGTTCACAAAAACAACTGCAACTGGTCAGTGTACTACTCTTGACTTATGTAAAGCTTTTGATTGGGTAGACCATGGCATTCTCAGTTAGTAAAGTTATATTTATTTTACTTAAAGGTATGTAATTAGATCCGATTAAATGTTATCAATAAAATAAAAATGAAAAAATAGCGAATAAAACAGTAGTTTAGCGTTTTGAAGCAGATAAAATGGGAGTAACGCAAGGGTCACTGCTGGAGCCGGTCCTATTTCTTAGTTGTATATCGTTAGTTTTCATTTACCCCCTTCATTGCTAAGAATGGCACCGAAAGTTCTTCAATTTCATGGTGCTCTGCTTATTCCTTTTGGGAATACAGGCTTGAGATTATGTATGTAAGGAAATGTAATTTAATGTTATATTATTTTTCAGAGAGGCTTCAAAGTTCGTGAAAAGCTCGCGGTTGCGCACATCGGCCAGCCAGTTCCAGACTCCTATATCTACTCAAAGATACACCACAAGTAAGTGAATCTATCAGACAATCATAATTTAAAAAATTTTTTAAGCATCATTCGTTTACTGGACCAAAAATCCAAGTTGTATCACCTAAAATTTAAAATATGCAAAGATTCATCGTCATTTTTAACCCCCGATGTAAAAACGATGGGGTTTTGTAAGTTTGACGTGTCTGTCTGTGTGTGTCTGTTTGTGGCATCGTAGCTCCCGAACGGATGAACAGATTTAGATTTAGTTTGAAAGCTGAATTAGTCGGGAGTGTTCTTAGCCATGTTAGATGGATATTGGTCCACTATGTCGGGTGTTTTTACAAAATTTAAATTAAGTTATTACTTGAAATATCAATGAACTCAAACTCGAACTTTCAAGGGTTCTCATGTTTATTAACTAGCTTTTCCCCGCGGCTTCGCTCGTGTTAAATTCGAAAATTGCGGAATACTCCATAAAACCTTCCACCCCCCATTTTAGGGAAGTAGACGTTAGAAAGAGACTAAAAGTAGTCTATGTCACTCTATCCCTTCAACTATCTCCACTTAAAAAATCACGTCAATTCGTCGATACGTTTTGCCGTGAAAGACGGACAAACGAACAGACTCACACACTTTCCCATTTATAATATTATATATGGATACTCTACTGTTTATTTGAGAAGCCAGTGTAAAGTTTAGACTCAATATGCTCAAGTGTTCTATAAACCGCCATTTGTCCGCAGGTGCAAGGTCTCCACACGTTCATACGTAACAAGGACACGCCTCGGGACGAGTTCATATTCTACTCCAAACGCCTCATGAGACTTGTCATAGAATTTGCACTATCGTTGCTACCCTACTCGGAGCGGACTGTTGAGACGCCTCAGGGATTCTCTTACAAAGGTATTTTGATTTTCAAGTTAATTCAATTCAATTCAATTCAAAACCTTTAATGTCATAAACAACCCATGTCAAAGAAACAAAAATAATAATACAATAAATAAGGAATTAAAATAATCTTAAACAACTTAGTCAAGAATAATGATAAATATAAAACATAAAACATAAAACACACACACACACACACACACACACACACACACACACACACACACACACACACACACACACACACACACACACACACACACACACACACACACACACACACACACACACACACACACACACACACACACACACACACACACACACACACACACACACACACACACACACACACACACACACACACACACACACACACACACACACACACACACACACACACACACACACACACACACACACACACACACACACACACACACACACACACACACACACACACACACACACACACACACACACACACACACACACACACACACACACACACACACACACACACACACACACACACACACACACACACACACACACACACACACACACACACACACACACACACACACACACACACACACACACACACACACACACACACACACACACACACACACACACACACACACACACACACACACACACACACACACACACACACACACACACACACACACACACACACACACACACACACACACACACACACACACACACACACACACACACACACACACACACACACACACACACACACACACACACACACACACACACACACACACACACACACACACACACACACACACACACACACACACACACACACACACACACACACACACACACACACACACACACACACACACACACACACACACACACACACACACACACACACACACACACACACACACACACACACACACACACACACACACACACACACACACACACACACACACACACACACACACACACACACACACACACACACACACACACACACACACACACACACACACACACACACACACACACACACACACACACACACACACACACACACACACACACACACACACACACACACACACACACACACACACACACACACACACACACACACACACACACACACACACACACACACACACACACACACACACACACACACACACACACACACACACACACACACACACACACACACACACACACACACACACACACACACACACACACACACACACACACACACACACACACACACACACACACACACACACACACACACACACACACACACACACACACACACACACACACACACACACACACACACACACACACACACACACACACACACACACACACACACACACACACACACACACACACACACACACACACACACACACACACACACACACACACACACACACACACACACACACACACACACACACACACACACACACACACACACACACACACACACACACACACACACACACACACACACACACACACACACACACACACACACACACACACACACACACACACACACACACACACACACACACACACACACACACACACACACACACACACACACACACACACACACACACACACACACACACACACACACACACACACACACACACACACACACACACACACACACACACACACACACACACACACACACACACACACACACACACACACACACACACACACACACACACACACACACACACACACACACACACACACACACACACACACACACACACACACACACACACACACACACACACACACACACACACACACACACACACACACACACACACACACACACACACACACACACACACACACACACACACACACACACACACACACACACACACACACACACACACACACACACACACACACACACACACACACACACACACACACACACACACACACACACACACACACACACACACACACACACACACACACACACACACACACACACACACACACACACACACACACACACACACACACACACACACACACACACACACACGTTCCTACAAATAAAACGAAACCTTATCCTGAGATAACTGATTACCTTTTGGTTTTAATCCTTTGTAGGGCTAATAAAGACCATCCTATAAATATTATAGGACTTCAAGTAAAGTATTTTTTTTCTTGAACAAAATTTTTAGGACTATAGGATGGATAATATGGTGGCTGAAATCGGATTTTTGGAGTCTTGCTCGGTAAAAGGTTAAGGTCGTAGTCGTGTACTTTTTAATCTTTGTTTCGTTTTACATACATACATATAATCACGCCTGTATCCCATAAAGGGGTAGGCAGAGCATATGAACTCCTAAGCTTCAGTGCCACTCTTGGCAAAAACGGGTTGAAAGAAATCCAAATTGTAACATTGCAGTGACAGGTTGCCAGCCTCTCACCTCGCGTCGTCTCGTCCTCGCCTTCTTCAATCTTTCTCACTTGATGGTCTCATCGGAAGATCAGCGCTGGAAGTTACCAGCAACACGCTGAGATGAGGCCATTTCGTGGCACTTCATTATTTTCTGTCTTATTGTTATTATGTGTATTTTTTTGTCTTGCCTGTGTTCACGAATAAATGTTATTCTATTCTATTAAACTTACTTTATCAAGTAAAATAAAACGTTGTTATTGTTGTCAGGCCGAAAATGCGACGTGGAGAAAATCTGCGGCGTATCCATACTTCGAGCCGGCGAGACCATGGAGCAGGCTGTGTGCGATGTGTGCAAAGACATCCGCATAGGCAAGATACTTATACAGACCAACCAGGAGACTGACGAACCTGAGGTGAGCTTTATTATTATACTACTACTAAGTATAGTACATAGTATTATAAGTTATAAGTTCCAAGAAATCAGTGGTATCGGCCGAAATCGAAGAAGGAATGTCTACGACCACTGCTTCTTTGTTTACCCGTTTGACAGATAATTCTAATCTTAAAAGAAACGAAGTATACTACTTGGCTGGCGCGATTACCCAAAATGAGTTTTGGCCTCCAACACAAGAGCACGTCATTTTGCTCGGTCTTGAACGGTATCCCGCCAGTTTTCGCCTACGCCGAGCTTACGGAGGTCTACCTCCACTCTATCCGCCCAACGATATTTTGGGTGTCCAGCAGGACGGCGTCCAATCGGTCTCCCCAAGTAGGCCTCCCATTATTATAGTTATACCCTTATACTTAAACTACCCTTAGTTTTAATTATATCGATTCAAACCCCGATGTCCTTTTAAAAGGACAAAGCCAAGACGAGTTTTGAACTGTAATATATTGTAAAACAAGAAAATCTGCGAAGTAGGAATCTATTCGAGATTATGGAGCCTGCCGTGTGTGTGCGATGTGTGCAAAGACATCCGCATGGACACGATACTTATACAGACAAGGAGTCTTAAGTCATTGGGACTAAATCCCGAAAATCCTTTTAAAAGGACAAAATCAAATATTCACGGCTGAGCTCCGAAGCGGATTTGATATAAGTACTCATACATGTATGAAATTTTCGATTAGTGGAAGGCTAGAATTTCTGTTTGTGATTTTCATATGTTATATAAACCGAAAATGTCAAACTGTATGGTATAAAATACTTACAATTGTCATAAATAACAATCATGTGACGTTACCTCTTATTTGCCAAGAGTGGCACTGAGGCTTTAGTAGTTTCGTGTGCTCTGCCTATCCCTTTATGGGATACAGGTGTGATTGTATTTGACGCGTGATTTACGCGTAATTGTCGCTAGATGTCACTATAACTATGCCTATACAAATAACTCGCATTTATTGATGTATGGATGGAGTTACAACTCTTCTCTTACATAATTATTCCTCTATGGTTGAACAGAAAAAAAAAACAATTAACTTGTTTTCCTCTTCCCAGCTATACTACCTCCGCCTACCAAAGGATATAAAGGACTACCGCGTTATTCTAATGGACGCCACCGTGGCTACGGGCGCGGCGGCCATCATGGCTATACGGGTGCTGCTCGACCACGACGTGCCCGAGGAGCACATCAGCCTGGTGTCGCTGCTGATGGCCGAGATAGGGGTGCATTCGATAGCTTACGCTTTCCCGCAGGTAATATTAAATGAGGTTTAATATCATGAGACATACAGACGACGGTCAGACAGTCAGACGGACGGACAGATAGACGGACAAATCCCAGAGATTGTTATTTATTTTCATTCAAGAGTGAGCTGATAATTGAGTGTAAAGTCGGAAGGATCCTTTTACAACCATCATTACAGTTTATTACAAATATTTACAAAAGCAGGCTATGTATAATATCTTCTTGTCTGTTGTCTGCCTCTATTTAAAGCCTGGCCAGATATATATAAAAATTTTACCTTCCAATAAAATTATTATTATTTTGCCTGGTATATCCGAGGTCTTTATAGAGAGAGTACGTCATAGACGTCGCATCGGACCGATAGATGGCGCCATCGTTCGTTGTAAGTCGCTCCGGCGTCACACCGCCGCGATGTTGGTAGTCCCGTTTTCCCCACCTGCAACATAAGGCTCCTCGCGCCACGACCCGCCACCAGCCACCCTCATTGTTGAGGAGAAGTGCCGATGGTATATTAAGCCTACCAGGAAGGCATCACTCAGACCTCGGATATACCAGGCAAAATAATAATAATTTTATTGGAAGGTAAAATTTTTATATTATTTGTGCCGTTTGTATATCCGAGGTCTTTATAGAGACCTGTTTATTATCTCCTGGTGGCGAGTCAGCTGGCGCGCGAGCCTTTGGTAGCCCTATTGGCATAGCATAGAAGAATAAGTGAATCAGTTGTTGAACCGATTTGACAGATGTATCAGTCGAAATCGCCTTCGATCCGCGAATATCTCGGTGCCAGAAACGCCTAAAGAGATTTTCGTGATGACGTTTAGCTTTAGTCAGCGAATAGTTAGAGAAATGACATTATACATCGCAGATAAAAACCAAAAAAGATGTAGGCGAGGCTGACTTGAACAAGATACAAAAACTTTAGATACACTATTATTATTAACAGAGACGTTATTTTATCAGGTTATAAACCCAATTTCAGACACAAAGTGTGGAAATTAACTGTAAAAGTAGTGTAACTATCTGTACTGTAGCAGGGTAACGTAATTGATACTGCTTTTGTCAACCCTTCGTAAAAATTATCAAAATTTCAATATTAGCTTTGATATAACTATTTAAAGTCCAACGTCTTACGTCCATATCAAACACAGAAAAAGGTCATCACTCACGCGCCCAAGGGCTATTTGTTACAATATTGGTATTTTCGATCAGACTATTTCGCGTCAAGCGAGCGCGGTTGCAAGCGAGACTCCTGAACTCTGAACTCTTTTTAGTGAGGGCATTTGAGGATACTGATCGCTCGGTAAAACTAGCCTAGAAGATGAAAGTTACGAGCGCTGTCGATTGCTACTACACTGGACGGAGGTATCAGTCGATTTCTTCAAGTCAGTCATTGACACTTAGGGTAATCCATTACCTAATCCAAAACCCGATGCGACGGATTTCTACTTCGTGCAATGAAGGTCGACAGCGTAGACTGAGAGGTGACGTCCGTGTCGCATCGCTGGTGGTTGCTGAACACGTCGTGGTAGCAGGTCAAGGGGTGAATTAAAACACCGCCACACATGCGCGCTTTGAGAGCGTAGGCGGAGCGCAATAATGGCGGTGCACCGCACAAACGCTGGCGTTGCGCCCAGTGGGCGCTAGCGGGAACTAACGAGCGCGGATTGCGAGCGCAACGCGCGCGGGACGCGAGCGGAATGCGCGCGCATTCAGCGCGCTGATAGCGTAGCGTTAGCGAAGCGGAATGCGCTTTATGTGTGGCGGAGGCTTAATACGTACCGTTGTACGGCGTAATGCAGGGCTCTCGCAGACGAAGAGGTACGATGACGGGCGAAGCAGAAGAAGGCGAGGTCATCGAAGATCACTTGGCTCCCAGGGGGTGCATACTGACCTCGTACGACAGTCTGTTGGAGTCAGCAGTTACTGTCGTAGTTACTCGTAACAGAAGAGATGTAGTCCTGCCATCGTACAGCATAACATAACATACAACCGAACTGTGCATAGCATATAGTGCTATGCGAACCTTAATCCGGCTGCATGTCACTTCAGTCGCCAGCGCCACCGCCTGTTGAAGATTTTTTCCATCAGAAGAGCTTTACTTCGTACAATGTTACGATTATTGAAGGTCTTATCGGGCTGCAGATGCAAGCAAAACAGGAGCGATTGGCCTACAGCTATCGGCAGCTGTACGAGGTAATGCTGGAAACTGCAGCGGTGCAACCTTCCTCTGTAGACTACGAAAGTTGTGAAATTGATGAAATCAGGGTCTACGATCGAATCAAGCACTATTAATTCAGTATAGTCGAGCCAGATGATAACTACTGAAGTCCTCCTGAGTTCCTGGCCCCATTCGCTTTGAGCTGGAATCTCAAGTTCACTAAGGCGAAGCGGGTTTATTTTTCCCAATTTGTTTATTAGAGGCTCGGCGAATAAGCTCATCTCTCGAATGGACAGGGGGCGCCACAAGCCTCCGGGAAATCCTCGTGTACTTGGAACCCCCGCAGCCAGATTACCGATCGGTTTTGGTGTCCGCCCGGTAAACAGACGCACGCTCAGGACGCAGGACGCTGGCTCGAATTCAGATCTAAACATTCTGAAAGAGATCTTTTTTTTTAATTCCGCAAACCTTTACGATGTCTTTGACCTACACAATGAGCGATGTACAGGAATCACAGGGTCGTCTCGCGAGGCGCCTCTCCGATTAGATAGCTCGCGAACATCGTCAGGACACCCTCGCAGCAGTGCGGCTCCTCGTCCGGTTATTGACGTCTTACCTCGTTCAACTATGGGTGGCCAAGCCACGTTAGGACGTAGCATCTTTAGAATTTATCTGTTCTCACTTCGGCGACGGAGGAGTCCTTGGTCAAAATAGACTTTAAAGAGAAGAGTGGATACCATAGTGTACGGGATGTCAGCTGATAGCGGCGCCCAGCGTCACATTGGAGGGTAGTATCAGCCTGGTCACGGTCAGCAACAGAGTCTGCAACGATACCGTAGCAGACGGGGCCTGGATAGTCGTGGTCGTGGCACCATTGTAGCGGAAGGCAGTGTGCGCGGTGAGCGTGACATCTTAGGCGCGACGGCAGCCGCCGACGTCGGCGTGGCGGCCAGCGACACCAAGGGAGCACATCAGCAATCTTACCAGCTTGTTACTGCAGCAGACGGTGTTACGTTCGGCGGTGAGATTGAGACGACCGTCATCAGCTCGAAAGGCGTCTTCGATGACCCTGTCGCGTCACGCAGTATCGTGCTCGGTGGCCCTCTCGAGGTCGCCGCCGTCAGCGCGGGAGGCACCGGCGCCAGCGTGGCAGTCAGCTACATCGGTGAACAGCATCGACAGAGTTCGCGGCGTCGTCACGGCAAACGCGGCAGGAAAATTAGCGACGCCTTCGCGGCAGCCGCAGTATTGCGCTCGGTGGCGCGATGAAGGTCGCCGCGTCTGCAATCTTACCTCGTGCGATCGAGGCGACATCAAGGCGCCAGCATCAGCGTGTCGGCCGACGATACCGGTGGAAAACTTCAAGTAGCTTGCGGCGTTGTCACGGCAGACGCAGCAGAAGGATTGCGACGCCTGTGCAGCGGTTAACAGTATTACGCTCCGCATCAACACTGAGGCGCCAGCATAAGCGTGGCGGCCAGCAATACTGGTGGACAGCTTCGGCAGGCTCGCGGCGTTGTCACGGCAGATGAACGCTCTACATCACCATCGAGGCGCCAGAATAAGCGTGGCGGCCAGCGATACTGGTGGACAGCTACAGCAGGATCGCGGCGTTGTCACGGCAGATGAGCTCGCTGCATCACCATCGAGGCGCCAGCATAAGCGTGGCGGCCAGCGATACTGGTGGACAGCTACAACAGGATCGCGGCGTTGTCAGGGCAGACGCACGTTCTGCATTACCATCGAGGCGCCAGCATAAGCGTGGCAGCCAGCTTCAGCAGGATCGCGGCGTTGTCACGGCAGACGAACGCTCTGCATCACCATCGAGGCGCCAGCATAAGCGTGGCGGCCAGCGAACTGGTGGACAGCTTCAGCGGGATCGCGGCGTTGTCACGGCAGACGAACGCTCTGCATCACCATCGAGGCGCCAGCATAAGCGTGGCGGCCAGCGATACTGGTGGACAGCTTCAGCAGGATCGCGGCGTTGTCACGGCAGACGCACGCTCTGCATCACCATCGAGGCGCCAGCATAAGCGTGGCGGCCAGCGATACTGGTGGACAGCTTCAGCAGGATCGCGGCGTTGTCACGGCAGACGCACGCTCTGCATCACCATCGAGGCGCCAGCATAAGCGTGGCGGCCAGCGATACTGGTGGACAGCTTCAGCAGGATCGCGGCGTAGGTGGCCGCGCTGGTAGCCTGCGTATTGACGACTGATCACTAACGGCGCGGCGCTCGCGTCGGGGCAGCAGCAGACATACTTACAGCGTCGCACGCGACGCCTATGCGGCGGCCACAACGTTGTTCAGCGGCACCGCAGAGGTCGTTAACGAGGAAGCAACTTCTACGCAACTTCGGCGGCGCCGACGTGGCGGACAACACTGCCGCGGTCAGTGGCGCTATCGCAGCGCTACAGTAAGTTTCGGCGCCGACACGTGTCCGCCGTCCTCCGCACCGAATCGGAAACCGAACATGTTCTTTCTAAAATAATATGAAGCTGCTCACCCATTCGTCGGAGAAATTCAAACCTCCTTGGAGCGCGGTATTCCTTCACCGCGCCCTCCGCCGCCGCCGCCGCCGCCGCCGCCGCCCGCAGGTCGCGCAGCACGCGGTCGCGAAGCACGTGGTCCCCGGAGCACGTGGTCCCCGGCGGAGCAACTTACCTACGTTACCGCTTATATTCTCGCGCGAAACTTTTAATACGCGGATAACACTTCCTACTTTAGTCTCGGAAATGCGAATTTTAAAAAGAAAACTGATTAACGGTAACGATTTTTGCAGCATGGAACTTTCTTACAAAAAAAGTGGGTAGAATCATAAAGCAGCACTCGTTCATTTCTATCGTGAGAACCCCGAAAGACGAATAATGATCGCTAGCGAGGCATAATATATCTCATTATTCAAGACGAACGAGCGTAAATTAAAAGGGAAGAAAGAATTGACGGATGAAATTGAAAAATTTCATAATTCCGAAATGTTATAAGCCACTTTTTAAATAAAAACACGAATAACTCTGGTTTGACCAGAAGTAACAAGGAAATAGAAACTAAAAGATTAATTTCGAGACACCATGCTGTAAAAATGTTCGAACGGAATACGCGACAACCGGTCACTTCGGCGTTCGACGAAACAATGAGGGTGGCTGGTGGCGGGTCGTGGCGCGAGGAGCCTTATGTTGCAGGTGGGGAAAACGGGACTACCAACATCGCGGCGGTGTGACGCCGGAGCGACTTACAACGAACGATGGCGCCATCTATCGGTCCGATGCGACGTCTATGACGTACTCTCTCTATAAAGACCTCGGATATACAAACGGCACAAATAATATGACTACGCGCCATCTTGCGGAATTTCATTAGAACTATTTTCTTCATACTAAACTGAACTGTCACCCCACACATCAGAATAACAGCGCCCTCTTGACAATAGTCAGGAAAGACTAGTGACCGCTCCGGCTGTGGAATGAGCTCCCTGCCGAGGTATTCCCGATGAACTACAGTATGGGGTTTTGCAAAAAAGGAATGTACAAGTTTCTAGTGGGTCGGCAACGCGCATGTGACACCCCTTGAGTTGCAGGCGTCCATAGGTTACGGTGACCGCTTTCCATCACCCTAATAAAACATTTTTTTCGCACTTTATTGGCGTGATTGATATACATATTGGTACCAAATTTCAGCTTTCTAGTGCTAACTGTTACTGAGATTATCCGCGGACGGACAGACAGACAGACATGGCGAAACTATAAGGGTTCCTAGTTGACTACGGAAAAAATTGTCATATATTTCTGGTCAGGCTTTATAATAATTTGTTTTGTCTCCACTGTATTTTTATTCTGTATATTTTGCTGCTGTGTGCCAATAAAGAGTATTCTATCTATAGGGCGTAATTACTCATAGCAAAAATAAAACGTCATTAGAGTTGGAACGTTAAATTTAATCGACATTTTCAGCTATCGATAAATTGAGCCACCTTTTACATTTCTGACTTTAACATTAACCTCTTTGATAAGCTATTCGACCATTTGATTTTGACCTCTTTGATAAGATTAAAAGTAAATTTTATGACATTTAATTGTCATTTCTGCCACTAGTCTTTTTGCAACTAATTCACGTTTGAAAATAATGGTTAATTCAAAACGAAAAACAGTCAACAAATGGATAAAGATAAAGATACTTTATTTGCATTAAACATTACCAGGTACAAGGTCTAATAATATTTAGTGGTAGGTTTATTGCTTAACCTCATAGGCTTCATAATATTTAATGCTTAACCTCATTTGGTATGCAAAATGATAACTTAAAACTATTTAGTTAAAACAGCCAAGAAGTTATAAGAAGTATCCTTGTCTTACTTACGACGAAAACAACTCAACATTATACTGATAATTTCAGTTTAATCGATAGTCGATAAAATTTAACGTTCCATACTCCAACTCTATTGACGTTTCATTTTTGCCATTAGCAATTCCGCCCTCTGATTTCTATCTATCTTATACATTAGCTGCAGTCTAACATTTTTTTACATTAGATATTTGACTAGCGACCCGCCCCGGCTTCGCACGGGTACTATACCTACATGTAAACCTTCCTCTAGAATCACTCTATCTATTAAAAAAAACGGATCAAAATCCGTTGCGTAGTTTTAAATATTTAAGCATACATAGGGTTAGGGACAGAGAAAGCGACTTTGTTTTATACTATGTACTAGTGATATAAAAAATATTTTCAGGTAAAAATAGTAACGTCCGCGTTAGACCCCGAGATAAACGAGAAGTTCTACGTCCTTCCCGGCATCGGGAACTTTGGGGACCGCTACTTCGGCACCGAACCCGCTGACGACGAGTGAACACTGCCCGCGTAAGGCTGATTTACTGTATGTAGAACCATAGGCAATACTTAACCTTTGGTACAGTTACCGGCAATAACATTGGACAAAAATACTGCATAAATATCTGACTCGCTCTTATATAAACGGCCAACCAAATCTTAGCACTAAGAAAGTCGCGAAGTTTAAATTTTCTATGGGAAATTAAACCTTCGCCCCTATATTTTTAATTAATGTTGAAGTATTATGATGGTTCATCAATGATTCCGCCAACGTCAAGGCTTGCCAGCAAGTCACATACAGTTCCGCGTTTGTTCAATACGCACCGACTAACTATGGATGGAGCAAACGCGGCAATGGTATTTGTGACAGCACCTTTAGGACATGTTTAGCTAGGCTGTTAATTGTTTAAGTAAATAAATGCTCAGTCGTTGAGAACCGGTTAATAAAGAATCCTTTAGGAAGGAACGCGTTTTATGAAGAGGATTGGCCGCTGAGCTCTATAATATACATAATTTGCCGCCTTTTGCGCGAAGGCCTTTGGTGCCTTTTTTGATCCCATCCTAGTCGCCAATGATTTGGATTAACAACGTCTACGTCTATAGCTCTAGAAATACGATTGTCAGATGTTTCTGCTTTCTTTTTATGCGATGTTTCCTTTTTGTGCGATGTTGCTGGTCACTGTGTTTATGGCGGTCCCACATTTTGCCACTAGCAAAGTCGGTGTAGAGTTAGCACGGACTGAATCTAGTACTGTCGCGTTAGCAAAATATATGAACACGAATTATCTGCCTGCCTGTTGTAACGTATGGTCATACTGTATAAGACCGATATTACACTATCATAGAATTATGATCATAGAATAGACAACATGCCGTCCTTTTTTTTCACGTTGGAGTAAAAGGGAGGCATGACCTATGATAATAGATATATGTTAATGTAATATCAGGCTTAAGACGATTCTAAAATTATACACAACGGCTTTTTGACTACGGACTAGAGCTAAGTGTAAGTTATTACCATAGATGGTAAACTTTTGTCCTTAGCATTAAGAATTGTCTTTTATATAGAACATAATTTATGTCTATTCGTATTTATGAAATTTCGATCAAAAATATTACTGATGAATTTGAATTCATTTAGGGCCAGTTGCATCAACCATAGTTAACAGACACGCCAACTTGACGCAGTAGAGTCTATGGAAACACCGATAAAAAAAAACAATGAACTCTAAATTTTGTAACATGGTTTGGTGCAACCGACTCTTAATCGCATGTTGCCCCTATTGATTTATTTATTAATAATAAAAAATATCATGAAATTTTCTTAGTTCTATTTGGCAATGATGAAGATATTACTTTGTCTCAAGATGAGAGTCTTAAGTCGAGATTTCTTTGAGACATGTGGGATTATGTTGTGCCTTGAAGCAAATTAATGAAATATTTATGATAGGCAAATTTAAAGTAGACTGCTTTGACCTTAATTTAATGACTTGTTTTTATTTTAAGAATAATCGGTCTGGAATATCTGTCTTTTTTAAGACACTAATAAACTGATATATTATATTAAATTTAAAAATGCTTCAACTATTTTGCGATGTCCTTTTAATAGGACATCCAGGTGATTATTTTTTGTCATCGAATATTTACTTTTATGTAGTCGTCATTTTGCTATGGAAGTCTATGTTTTGGAACTATTAATTGAAATGTAACATGAAATATAATAATGATAGTTCGATTTTTTACTATATCCCATGTGGGTTTTTTTTTTCAAAACTATCAGACGACTTAGAATCTAGTCCAATATGTTACTTAATATTTATAAGATCTCTTGATTATTTATTTATTTCGTGTGCAATCGGAAAAGTACTTAAAACTAAATAAAAAAGTCAAAATGAAATGCAGATGTAGTACAAACTAGTTACTTAATTTATTTAATATTATTTAATAATGAAGTCACAAACTGATGAAGTGAAATAAACCAAAGAATTGGTTGTTCCTAAATAGATAAATGTAAATGATAACACCGCTATATTTAGTAACTAACCTGAATAATAAACTAAAAGATTGAAACCAAAAAATAACACAAACTTCCATAGTAACTTGTCGCAACAGAAAACTAACTAAATATCGAAATAAGTATCTAGTGAATATTGAACTTTGACATTTAAGTTGATTACGGTTCTGACTATTTTACTTTTAGCAAATTTTAAAATTGAATCCAATCAAATATTTCACTAAGTCCCGGTGTCCTTTTAAAAGGACAAATGTTTTTATACATTTCGTTTAATTTTTTTTTAATGAAAAAGGGAAGGTCCAAAAAGTATGTGAAATAATACACCTATTATGTGGTCTCCCTAAAGTTTCATACGCATTAAATATTTATAATTTCAAATAAATTTTAAAATATTTTTGAACGCAAAATAAAAACAATTTGCGGTGCTTATAATATACTTAAAATAGAGTAGTCAACTTCTTTCGTGTACTTCCAGTTTTATACTTCTTATGATTTACTTGTACTTTTGTATTTCAATATACGCAATGCATTGCGATAAAATTGACTGCGAACCGGAATGTCAATTGTATATTAAAAAAAAATTGTTATTGTGAAGTGTATTAAATTGAATATGCACAAAAAATTTAATTCCATAGGGGACAATGAAATCCCATATAATAATTCCACGTACTGCCACGATTTTATATATTTGTACTTTCAGTATTATATTATATTTTAAACGCTTACGTTTGCCAGTTCCTGTATTTATATATTATTTGGTATAATACTATTTGATATTATATTTATTTTGAATATTAATAAACATGTAAGGTTATTTGCGTCCTGCCCGTCTGTTCGTTGCACGGTCCAAATAAAATGTCCTTTGTAGAGGACAGTATGTTACAAAATTGTATTTTCAATTCAGGTTTTTTTTTCAGTGCATATGGTTTTTTGGCCCCGCACTAGTTTGAAAAGTAGTACATTTCTTGTCACGTGGAAACTTCAAAGAGCTATATGTACTGAAAAATGTCATACGATACACGAGCAAAGAGGGAATTCGTAACTCGTGTCGATTTAAAACACTCCCTTCGGTCGTGTTAATTTATCGCCACTCGATTCGATTTTTCTCTTTTCCGCACTTGTATCGTAATGTACTATTTTATTGCGGACGACAGTGACACTGGTTGTAAACTTTGTATGATTTCTCAACGCTTAATTATGAATATGCTTATTTTTTAGGGATTCTTCTTGTTAGTGTACGCTGAAGCGTATTTCTATTAAAAAATAATGCACAGTGTGTATAGCGTCGCGAACTAAGTGTTAAAACTTACAGTAAAATATTTAAAAATACTGCCAGTATTTTCTAAATTAACTTGATAATGAGATGAAAATCTCTTCTAAAACTGTTTTTTTTTTCACTGAAATTCGCGAGATTTTAATCGAATCGAGGCTTGCCTCTGCACAAGTACTTGAATAAGTCTGTGTAAATAAATAATGTGAAAAATCCAAAAAAATATATGTAAATCAAAAGTGAGAGTAAATCCACTGAATTATAAGTGTACCTGTTTTTATTCAATAACCTTAACCCTCTGTCTGTATCTTGAAGCGCTGGTAGCCTGGCGGTAAGTACGTGCGACTTTCGTTCCGGAGGTCACGGATTCGAACCCCGGCTCGCACCAATGAGTTCGGAATTTATGTGCGAAATGTCATTTGATATTTGCCATTTGCTTTTCGATGGAGATTCAAGATTCATGATTCAATAGTTTATTCATGGTAAACACATAATTATCTACATAAATTTTACAATTAATATTAAATAAAAAAAAAATAAAAATCATTTATTTCGGACCACAAAATCCATACAAGGTTAATACTTAAACCTAATATATTCATATTCATATTCATATTCATATATTTATTCATAATAGTTCATATTATATGTCACATACATTTTAAATACAATTATTTGCAGAATTGATATTCGTAACATTAAAATATTTTACATACTTATTCTAATCTTAGGTACTTATTTGGTACTCTATAAACTCCTTAAAGCTGTAAAAAGTGTGCTCGATAAGCCATCGATAATACTACCACTATGTTAATTTCCTTAGTGCCTAATTACTATACATATACTATTTTTCAAAATTGGCTAGGGAGAGGTGCAGGTTCGACCAGTGTTGCATATAGCGACTATCAAGCCGGCCCGCTATCGCACCCAGGATACCGTTGCTGCTGCCAAACACTCTGCTACGCGTTGCTGCGGCACGCTTTCTTAATGTGGCATAGAAACCGTCTACTTGAGCGTCCGCAAACATACCAGACGCGCTACAGAAGCGTGGCAGCCGCAACAGCACCCTGAAGGCGTTGTTATACTGGACCCGTAGAGCACTGATCGAGCTTTGCGAATAGTTAGCCCATAGGCTGCAAGTATACAGAGAAGTACAATAGGCTCTAAAAAGCGTTATTTTCACCTGCGCTGTGCATCCTCTGAACCTATGTGCTATCATATTCGCCCTTATCGCCAGCGCCCTACGCTCCCTATCTATGTCTGCGTCATCACGCAGATTTTCATTTACAATATGGCCAAGATACTTGACACAAGTCACTCTTTTAAGGGGTGTCCCATTCAGATACAATGGTGGTACAAAAGATGGACATTTTGACCCTGATTTAAAAACCATAAGTTCACTCTTGAGAGCATTATATTTGAGGCCATGATTACAAGCATATCTCTCACATACTTTAAGCAACATTTCAAGTCCACAAGGCGAGGGACTGAGCAACACCATGTCGTCCGCATAACTAATATTATTCATACAGACACCACTTATATGACAGCCGACATGCATGCTGCTCAGTTCCTCGATGAGCGCGTTGACGTACAGGTTGAAGAGCTTCGGAGATGATCTCCCGCCCTGTCTCACTCCGCACTCCAACCTGTACTCCTCCGACACTTCCTTGCCCCATCGGACAACATTAACTTGAGACAAGTACCAACTCCTAAGTATATGCAGGATGTCCTTCGGGACCCCGGACGTTTCTAACTTGGCCCACAGTAGATTGTAATTAACAAGATCAAACGCTTTGGAGAGGTCCAGGAAACATGCATATACAGGCGTCTTCCTATTGGTATAATATTCAACGGTGTGCTTGAGGCTAGGCTAAGTATTGCGCTTTCAGTAGATAGTTTGGGTCGAAAACCAAACTGCGCATCACTGATCTGTATGTATCTATCTAACTCAGCATCGAGCACCGCATCAAACACCTTAGCCACGGCCGTTGCTAGAGAAATGGGCCTATAGTTGGCCAACTTAGCTATATCGCCTGTTTTATTTTTTACAATGGGAACAACCACAGTGCGAATCATATCAGGTGGTAGGTAAGCATGGCTGATACATAGTGAAAAGAGCATTGCAAGGACCCTGGGCAGATGGGGCCCGGCATGTTGCAGGTGCTCAATGCTAAGCCCATCGTGCCCAGGGGACTTGCCGCCCTTCATATTCTGAATTATTTTAGTTATTTGATTTGCAGTAATTTTAGTCGTACACACAAACCCATGTGCCCTAACCACCTCACTGCTGATCTCAGTACTAAGGGCAGACTTGACAGAAAAATGATTCTTAAACAAATTAGCTATATTAACAGGATTGGTCTCATTATCAATACTCACAGAGAGCCCAGGCCTGTGATTTAATCTGTTTGTACCTTTCCAAAAGTTGCGAAAATCATTTTTACCATGAAAAGAGGCCAGCCGGTCCATTTTAATTTGGTCCTGATGTTGCTGGCACCATTTTAATCTGGCTTTAAAAACTTTGCGACTTACAGACATGGAATCATACAACTGACCCGAACGGGGTTTCCCGCTAGCTACCCATATTTGAATATTAAAAAATGTATGACGGGTTTACCACGCAATGGTCCGGCCTCAGCATAGATGCTGACCCAGGGCTCAGCGCTGATCTTCCGGCGGAAAACATCGTGAGGAAACCGGACTAATTCCAATAAGGTCTAGTTTACCCTTCGGCTTGGAAGGTCAGATGGCAGTCGCTTCCGTAAAACTAGTGCCTGCACCAAATCTTAGGATTAGTTGTCAAAGCGGACACCAGGCTCCCATGAGCCGTGGCAAAATGCCAGGATAACGCAAGGAGGATGATGTTGAACCCTCTGTCTGTATCTTAAGGTATTTAAATAAATGTAAATAAATTCTTCCTTCAAAAGGCTCCTTAATCTCCTTATGCCAGTAAAGGGAAAATTAAAACTTTATTACGCGACCAAATAAGAAGGTTATAGATAGATCGCTCAGTGACAGATCGGCTTGGTTTTTGTATTTTGGTTGGTTAATCGACAAATGTTGTAACTACACGAAAATGTACAGATTATTTGTCTAAGGTACAGCGGCCACAGCGGGGCTAATCTCGACTGGGGGGCAAATGTAACTGGTCCATGTTTTACAATGTTTGCATTATTAAATAGAGTGTCCACCGGTTAGCGGTAGGCGTGTTCAGTGGATACATGTAGAACTCAACATCATAGTGTAATAATGGGAAAAATGGATCAGTTACAATTGCCTCCCAGTCGAGATTTGTCCCGCTGTACCTTACATCCTTTTAAATACCTAAAACACAGGTAGCTACAGAAAAACGAAAAGGTCCGTCATTGGAGATAAATAAATAAACTTTATTTCCGATTTTCATAACATAATATTCATCTTATAGTGGTTGATTCAATTCTTAAGTATTTCGATGGTATAGTTTTATTTGTAGGTATTAGTACAATACTGTCAACTTACAGTATTCTTCAATTATGGCACTTGAAACATTCCAGATATATTTTATCCCAAATATTGAGTGCTATTCTATATTTCTGACATTTTATTTTATCAAATCCATTACATATTCTTTCAATACCTTTCACACAACTACCCTTCACCTCTACCAAACGCAATCCAAACTACTAAAACACCACTAAAACATCTATCTCCATCCCTATCGCTCTTGAAGGTTGATGTATTGGAGTGAAAGAGACGACACTATTTGTAATCAGATGTGGTCGCAAGTATCGAGGTATCGCTGGAATACCACTTCGAAGTGCTCGCATTTTGACGTCGGCTCGTGCTGATTTTGAGTTTTTCTGTAATTGGAATAGAACTGGTTATTGGTTGACTAATACAGAAAAAAATTAAAATGTGTCCACGTTATGTCGCAAACAAAATTTTTCATATAGGCAAGTTAGTGTTAGGTTAGATAGTGCCTAATATAAAGTCCTAAATTGCTCAATAATTAAAATCCGTAACCTTACAAAAAAATTGTACAATTACCTGCTTACAAAGTCAAGATAATTTGATTTTTTATATAAATAGGAAAGAAAATTCAATTTCAAAAGCTAAAAATTGCGCTTAGTTTTACAAGAATTAAATAAGCTCCGATGTCCTTTTTTTAGGACAAAGTATAGATAAGGGTAGAAACTAAGCATCCCAGATTCCTGAGTATTTCAAATAGGATAGATAACTTACTTCTAAGACATGTATCATTTACTAAAATCTTTTAAGTAGGAGGTAAAGAGAGAGACGCACTTACTTATTGTGCTCCTCGCACTCTTCCATAGACACGTCACCGCTGGCGAGACGGGAACCCAACCCGCTGTGGTAACTCACGTAACGTTGCTGAAAAAAGAACATGTCCATGCAAGTCCGTTCCGTTCCTTCAGTGTAACTGTAAAGGTAAGTCCCTAAAATATCCAGTAGTTGGAGTACACTTTTGGAGGGATTTTTCCGCAAAACGACAAACATTGTGCCTTGTGCCTTTATACGTAAGAACGTTAAAATTAAGATCTTTTTGTGGGACTTAAGTAATAGGTGAAAATCGATGGAGGAGGCCTTCACCCAAAAATGGTAAAAAATCACAATTTCGAGGGTTTACTGGTGAAACCCGATAAGTTGGGCAAACGTGTTTTTTGAAATTCGAACTATGTGCAATTTCCACAATGTTGTCATTTCAAGGACAGATTATCTCGATTTATCGGGTTTCGCCCACAGACCACCCAACTGTAAACCCTCGAATTTATATTATGTAACTGATTAGTACGTGTCGTAAGTACGTGTACCTACTTAGAATTTTTTATTTATTTAGGTAAGTAAAAACGCGGCAGCCCACTAACATCCCAGCTCCTCTAAGGGTCCCCCCACATCTAGCGTCTAGCGAGCGTCGCGTCGGGCCAACTGTATGGAAAAAGACGCCGCGTCGACGTCGCGTCGACACGGCGTCAGGCTTTGCCCATACAGTTGGCCCGACGCGACGCTCGCGAAACGCTAGATGTGGCCACCCTAAGAAACCCAGCAATGTCTTCCGCGATAAGTGACAATCGTTGACACTGCGGGGCGATAGAAACGAAGTATGGCTCTGTCGCGCGATTACAGAACACCGTTATAGAGCTAGCTCCGCTGATAAAGTTGGTTCACCAGATTATAGCTGAGACTTGCTTTCAATGGTATTGGAAGCAGGTCTCCGCGTTCTCGTTAGCGCGTTCGTAAAGCAGTATCTCTACTAAGTATTAGTAGTTATCTAGACAATCTGGTCTGGTCATGTTTAGACAAAACCTGCTCTCCAACGATATTGGAAGCGAGTCTGAGCGCTCTCGCTAGAGCCAGAGAGTCTACAAATCTCATGTCGTAGTCTGCGGTCTTCTACTGTTATTACCTGGACATGTTTAGAGAAAACTTGCTCTCCAACGATGTTGGCAGCAAGTCTTAGCGCTCTCGCTAGAGCGTCTACGTATCTCATGTAGAGTGTCACGATGCCTCTTATGTCTGTTGCGCGGCGGTAGAGTTTCAGGTTGACGCCGCCTGGGGGCGCTGTGCCCTGGAAAATTAACCCTTAAATGCATGATTTTTTTCTTTTAACTAGAAATTAATAATGTGATAGACAATGGTTTTTCTGACTCTAGGAAAAATAATAAAAAAATATTTAACATCGATTTTAATACTAAATCAGTGTTAGAAGTAAAATAGGCTAAATCTTACTTATATAAATATATAATTACTAGTAAAATTTATAAGAAAACTTTTACTACTATTAAAAAGGTACACTATTTGAGAAACCCCTATGATAAAATGATTAAACATAAAATAGTTACTAACTCTGAAAAAATCTGCCTGAATCATGTAGGTTACTAAAAATCACCATCATCCAGTTTTTTCACACTTTTCCGCCATTTTTTCTTAAATGGTTGGAAATAATGTTTTTATTTAGTAATTGAGATGTAGGATCTAAGAAAAATAAATAAAAAAGTCCAGCTTAAATTTTGGCTATAAACTAGCCAAAATACATACATACATTAATAAATACATACATACATACAAAATATACAAAATATACATACATTGTAGCCAAATGGCAACAATATGCATTTAAGGGTTAACAAGTAAAAACTTAGTGGTAGAAATGAACCACAGTCACAAGTCAGGTCGATATTTACTTAAAAACGTCGTACGATACTCGATGAAATTCGTAACTCGTGTCTACTTAAACCACTGCCTTTATCGACACTCGTTTCGAACTTCCTGTTTTCAGCACTTGTATCCATATTCCCCATATGTACCTATGTAAATAAAATTGAAGATGGGACTTAATCGCCTAAACACTGTTTTCAATAGATATAAGTTTAGTTTATATAAGTTTAGTTTTATGATATAAACTTAGGTTTATATCATAAAACTTATTTCTCACCTGGTCTACAATGGATTTCATCATCAAAGTTAGTTTTTTGCTGTTGTACGGATCAAAATCGTTCGTTAGTGTTACTCCCCCCAACATGTTGTACCTAAAATAAAACAATGCAACATTTAGACATTTCAAAATCGATACAACAATGAATTTAATGGAAGAGCACTATTGTTATTATTACTTGTTGTTTTTACTAATTATTATTATACATACAACATACATACAATCACGCCTGTATCCCATAAAGGGGTAGGCAGAGCACATAATTATTATTATGTCTATGCCAAATCAAAATTTTCTATTCTATTCTTGTTTATTCCTAAACCCTGATGTTGGCAGAATCATCAACGAGCCATAATACTTAAAAATTGATTGAAAATCAGGGGCAAAGGTTTAATTCCCATTTTTTGGTTGAAGTCTGTAGGTATTTCTAATTAAACTTAAAAGATTTATTTTATTTAAAAGTACATCCACATCATATTTTCACCGACGTTTCGGCTGGGTACAAAATTAATTGAGATAAACCAATATTAGTTATTATAAAAAAAAATCGTATAGGTACTCACACATTAGCCATATACATATGATGTCCAGGCGGCGAGCACACCTTATAATACCTCTCCAGGTTGTAACTCTTCAAGAAGTACAGACAACTTGTTACGTCCCACATGTAGTTGTGCACTCTCTCGTCTCGCATTTGCACTCTATTTCGTTTGTTTGTCATAGTAGCTGTAAAGAAGATAGAATTAGAAATATACTAAGTATATGTAAGTAATATGAGAGTTGGAAGTAGTACCTACTAAACGTACCCTAATTTTTCTATCCATCCGTCCTTGGATACAAAAATATCCCAGAGAATTAGTAGTGTGCGATGAAGCAATTCTCAAGACTTTGAATTTGTTAAATTTCATTAAGAAACACATTAAGAATACATTGTCAACCAAGTTTTACCTTCACTACAGTACGGCATGATCAGCAGCTGACATCTGTAGTTGAGCCTGTCCTTATACTCGGCAGTCATCTTCAGCAGTTTCGCGAACAGCTTGATTTCCCTGGTAACATCGCTTTGGAAGATGGCATCGTAACCTTCCCTGGAAGGTTACATGAAATAAAAAATATGGAAATTTTGAAATAACATCCAGACCAAGTTTTTAACAGGAGCTAAGAAAATAATTATGGACAACCATTTCTTTATGTGAGCTCGTACCGGTAGCTACAGTCTGTCTTTTCCCTGCTTCCCTTCTACCCTATCTTACTTAAAATTCTGCACTTGATTCCTCTCATAATCCTGACAAAAGGTCATAAACTCTAAGATATAGTTGTCAGTCCTCATTTCCTCAACTCTGCGTTTCTCCAGAAACTTCCTGCTTTGTACATCAAACTGTGGAATGAACTATTCCCCGCAGCATTTCCGGATCAAAATTTTGCTGTTGTGAGTTTCCACCGGAGAAAGTTATCGCTTAGCATCAGGCGAAGAAGAAGGGAAGTTCCTGATGTAAGTAATATGGCTTACCTGGCAGGCCAGAGGAGGAAGTTTTCGGCATTGAGTCGTTGCGACATCTCAAGGCAGCGCTTTATTTGCGCCGCGGCATGGATGAAGGTGGAAGCGTCTGGGCTGGTTAATGCCCCTGATGTGTATCTGAAGAAAATATTAACCGTAAACATAAGAAAGACAAATACTTAAAACGCTAGAAAATACAGTTTTTAAGACTTTACAAGATTTAGAAGAAAAAAAATATCCTTCTTAAAATTTGGTGAACCTAAAATGCGTTTAGTTATCCTAAAATCTGCAGGTTACTCATTAGGGAAACTCAGCGCTACGCTCTTATAGGTATTCTACCAATCGACCAGACCCGAGTTTATACTAGGCCCAGTATTTCAGATCAAGCTAGAATAGGTAGCATAAACTTACCTTGCGTTAGTATGCAAGTCAGGAGCCAACCACAACAATCTAACATGGTATCTCGCAGCCATCTTATTCACAAACTCCACCATCTCATCCCACTGTGTTCTGTCGTCCCACTCGACTAGATCCGAGTCAAGTCCAGTCAGTACTAACTACAATCCCCACTTGAATAGATACTATAAATTTCATGGCATGAAGACAAGAGAGAGAGAGAGAGAGACAGACTTACCTTGCATTGGTGTGCAAGTCAGGAGCCAACCACAGAAGCCTCACGTGGTACCTCGCAGCCATCTCATTCACAAACTCCACCATTTCATCCCACTGCGCTCTGTCCTCCCACTCGACTAGATCCGAGTCAATTGCAGTCCAGTACTTCAGTCCAAGCTTGGATAGGAGTTCAAAGAGGGCTTTGACGCAGCGCTTGCGGTTTTCAAGGGTGTTGGTTTGGTCGTCCCAAGTGCGGGTCTTGTCGTTACCTGAAAACAAAGTTAGGAAAATCACACATTAATTAGACAATCAACCAAATCTTGGCACTAAAAAAGGAGGCAAATTTAAAAAATGTAGTGTTCAGCGGCTAATTGTCTTCATGAAACGCGTGCCTTCCCAAACCTTGAAGTTGGCGGAATCATCGACGAGCCTTAGATACATTTGAAAATTGATTGAAAATATGGAGACGAAGGTTTAGGTTGTTTGGTTTTAACTGTGATTTCCTATTTGTTTCTCTTCCCATCCTGCCGCTGGCTTGCGGACGGTGTGTTCCTAGGTGGAAGTAAATAATTTGGGAGACAGCGGGTCACCCTGTTTGACGCCTTTGTCTATTCTGAAAGTTGGATCAAAAAACTAATTTTATGTTCGACTGTGATTTTATTGTTTATTTTTTAGTAACCACTAATAAACATTCCGTAGAAGTGGAAGACCTGAGCGAACTTTTATCGATCAAATCAGGGAACTATTACAAAAAGGTCGATCAAGAACTTCAGAAGTACGAAACCGACGAGCATATAATATGAGGAACGTTATGAAAGTGCGTAAAGCGAAAGTGGTTTGTCAGGATCGTAGCAAATGGACATCCGTAATCTCTACCTACCCCTCTGGGAAAGAGGCGTGAGTGTATGTATGTACTAGCTTTTGCCCGCGGCTTCGCTTGCGTTAGAAAGAGACAAAAAGTACTCTATGTCACTTTCCATCCCTTCAACTATCTCCACTTGAAAAATCACGTCAATTCGTCGCTCCGTTTTGCCGTGAAACACGGAAAAACAAACAGACACACACACTTTCCCATTTGTAATATTAGTATAGTATGTACTTGTATGTACTAAATAATATGGTACTTCTCATTACCGTTCATCCTGAAATCTGTGAGCGAGACACTGCACTTGAGCCACTCTTCCATCGCTCGCGCGTGCACGCGTTCGCCGGCGCTGTAGTAGCGATACACGCTCGTGTCTGTGGCGGCAGCCATGTTGTTGTACTCTATCTTGTCTATTCCTAGAAAAAAAGAAAGCTATATGAGCTAGGAAGAAATTATGGGTTGACCACCACGGACGCGATCTTATTATGATAATGAATATGCACCGAATCGTGTAAACTATCGGTCGTTAAGCCGTGGACGTGGCCTTGACCGCACGAACGTCCGGACGTCATCTGGTGAGCTGGATGTTTTATGACTGTGCACACTTATCGGTCGAGGTCACCAGCGTCCGTGGACGCGTCCGCCTAATGTGTTCCTAGCTATATTTACATAATAAGGACACTGAGAGGACAAATGGCGCCAGTCGCCACTGCAACAGCACGATATGATAGGATAAGACTCTTTAATGTTTGGCATCCTGAATCATAACGACTTTTCGACAAGAGTAGATTCTCATCACCTGATGCTATTGGACACTTAAATTAAGAATAGTACCTCCATTTTTAGCGCCATCTAACTATCATAACTGCACTGATGATACCCACAAATTTATTATGTGTGTATTGACGTGATATCATGATATTAAAATAAAGAAGCATGTCATTTGTTCTTATAAAAAACACGCAAAAATATTCGGGGATAATATGATTTTGGCCACTTCCAGGTTCCAGGCTGTGAAACAGCTCCATCTAGTGTTAAGCCTAAAATGCCCATACATTTCAGGGGTACGCTTTTTTGTATGGGCTTTGTCTGTCCCGTATTATATGGTCCTTGCTTAGTATAGAGCTTATCATCATCATTCGCTTGCCCTTATCCCATTTATTTGGAGTCGGCGCAGCATGTCCTTCTCTTTCAAACCACTCTATTGCCCCCGTCATCTCATCATCCGCTTGATTTCGTTTCATATCATCTTTCACACAGTCCATCTATCTTTTCTTTGGTTTTCCTCTCCCGTTTATTTGGTCTAGAGCTATATAACTTCCATCACCAGTACACCGCACCCTCGTTGAGCTCTGGCAGCCTTACTCACCGTCAGGAACACAACATTATGAGTAGGGTGTAGTGCTATTCGGCTGTGGTCTTCTGTAAGGCGGAGGTACTTCCCCAGTGGGGCTCTGCTCTAGATTCGAGCGAGATGATATCCGCTGTGCTGTGCCCTACCACACAAAGCGGAATATCATTCGCTATATGCCCTACCTCCAAGTCAAGCCCCAACCACCGGTTATTTTTTATATTTTTTTATGAAGTAGGCAGGAAACGAGCAGACGAGCCGCCTGATGGGAAGCAGTCATCACCGCTCATGGACATAAGCAACATCAGGGGAGTCACTTATGCGTTGCCGACCTTTGAGAACCCTAAATACCTGCTTCTTGAAGAACCCCATGTCATAGCGCAAGGGGAACACCTCAGAAGGTAGCTCATTCCATAACTTGCATGTTCTGGGCAAAAACGAGCGAGAGGCCCGTTTGTTCTTGGTTTGCCACGTGTCCAGAAAGTGAGGATGAACTTTGTTTCTTTGGCGGGAGGTGCGGTGATAAAAGCGCGACGGTGGCACCATGTTCATCAGTCAAAGAGTTCATTAGGAACACTCCCCGTTGTACGACAAGCACAGAGAGCCAACATCTCTCCGAAGGCTAAGAGGATGTAAACAGACTGTGAGTTCGGGATCGCCAACTATAAGAACTGCACGGCATTGGATAGAGTCAAGGGGTTATGTGCAAATTTTAATAGTTTTACCTTGAAAAAAGTCCACGTCCTTAATTTCCCGGACCTTCTGCCTCTTGACGCCGGGCTGCGAGTAGCCTGACATCTCTGAAGGTCAGACAACACACGGAGCACAGGCAAGTTTAGCGACTATCTGCAATTGATGATAATTATGATTCCTTAGTCTTCTTGTAGGTACCTACAGTCAACGACAAAGAGATGTAGGTATCCACTTTTTCACCTTATTAAATTGTAATAAGGTTCAGGTTATGTTCTTATTGAATAAGGTGAAAAAGGGATACATCTCTTTGTAGTCGACTGTACGTACAATATATTCCAAAGTTTATTTTGAACGTTTATTGAGTACCTAAAAGGTTCTAAATTCTAAAAGAACTTAAAAAAAATGGTTCTGGGACTGAGGATGATAAAATTATTTTTACTTATGCAAAAATACTACTATTTCCAAAAATACATTGACGAAAGAATATCCATCCCTAAAACAAATCGTGGCAACAATTTTATCTCGAACGGTTTTCATAGATGTTGTCTTGTGACTCCGTCATCAGATAAATTAAAATCAAACTTTTTGCAATATTTTTTTAGTACTGAACCTAATTTTATTTTTGTTTTTTGTTTTTCATCAGATGGCACTTAAGTACTTCTATCATAAAATATCGTGCAAGATTTTTTCAGAGTTGAAAAACATTGTAAATTAAAGTGATTATATCAGTACGTACCTACCCTATTTCTCTCGTCACCGCTCTCCGCCGTTGCACCAACCCGGACAGACGGACAGACAGGCATTATATATAACATCCTATGAATGGGGGCAGCCAGGCGGAATAGTGTAGCTTTGTTTTACCAAACTGGATGCGGAAGGTGAAACTGTCACAGTGAAAAGAGTAGTTTACTCATGGTTGTAAGCTCATGACGAAGCCTGCGTTGCAAAAAAAAAATCAAAATAATTTATTCAGCAAATAGGCCACAGGGGCACTTTTACACGTCACATGTACATATTTAGAAAATATTTAAAATTGAGTTGAAATTATAATTGATACTATTATATACTAATTCTAAGTTCTAACTTGCAGATAATATTTACTGTTCTTTTTGTCCAATAAGTATTCACCAAAGAGTTTACTCAGAACTACAGTATGGTGCATTAGGGTAATTCCGAAAGTCGTCTAATTACGAAAGTCGCATAAAATCACCATTATTTCCATCATATCAAGATTCCCCTTCCGGAATTATCCGAGCATTTCTGTCATTCGGAATTACCTTAATGCACTTTACCTATGTATTTAACAGCGGGGGCTAGAATCCGCTAGTACCTAAGCGTTTCCTATTTTAAATTCCGTGCCGCTCATGCAACCTCAAAACCCTCGCAAGTGCGTTTTCATGCATTATCCGATCCGATATCGGATGTCGGACCGATATCCCATACATTACAGGCGCCATCTTGGATGTTTTTCATTAAAATCCTTCCGACATCCGATATCGGATCGGATAATATGAAAACGGACTAACGCTCAAGATTCCACATTCTCAACCACTCGCTACAGGGTGTTCAATATTGGAATGTTTCGCTTAATTGGGCATCAGTAAGCGGTTAAATAAAAACTTTGCCCCCTTGTAAAACAAATACCTATTGTGAGCAGAGCACCTTGACCGCTCCGACATATCCTGATTGCGACTGTAAAACCTGTGTGCGTAGCCGAATGCACAAACGTTCTCGAAACGCTCACGATAATATCTCTTTCGTAGCTATCTATCTCTATCGCTCTTGCGTATTGGCACGACACAGCCAGACTACCTTTCTCCGGCGTTTCGGTGGCGTTTCGCGTCGCAGAAATGCCATTCGGCTACGGGGCTGGGTATAGCAGCAAAGATACCCTACTCTTGGGGGTATTTTTACTATGATTCTGTTATTTGATAGTATTTTTACGATACATAGTAGATGGTGTTTTTAGGTCAAATTTAACGGTGGATGTCAGTGAATAAAAACAACTTATAAAATTACTATTATATTATGAAACAAACACTTCTTGCTTCTTCTTTAGTTACCTTGGAGGTCGAGGGAAATCATTTTAAGTCTGGTAAAATTTATATAAAATACAGTTAGACTTATATTGACCGGATTACCTTTTTGATTTTTGCCGAGCTCACAATATTGCGACGCAGTTGCATGCATCATGATCACGGAAAACTGAAGGCTCAATTCCGGTCAATATAAGTCTAATGAAAATAACCGTGAATCATTAAAATTCTTAAAGTACAGTTGTTAACTATGCCTATGAAAATTACCCCTTTAGGGGACCGATTTTTGAGTCTCACGGCGTTCGAATTCAGAAAATTGTCACTGAAAATAATAGGCAATTCACCGTTTTCAACCGGTATTTTAGTGACAGTGAGACTCAAAAATCGGCCCCCAGGGGGTGAAATTTCCCACGGACGTTTCAGGTGGAAGCACAAACTACAGAGTACTGATGAAGCCAGACTAAAACATTTATTTTACCCATAAAGTGTCAGCAGTATTTAACGAAGCCAAATGCTTCAAAATTTTCTCACCACTCCTCTTCAGTCCACTCTTCCCTAAACCATACGGATACCTATGAGCCGTTGTCAAATAATATATCCCTGGTTTACTTCTATCCGTAAACAAATCCAATGTATTCGTAACCACTGGTTTTCTGTCATAGCAGTTAGCTTCCCGCGCCTGCTGTATTGAATCGCATTGCATGCCAATGAAAAGTCCAGGGTTTAACAGCGCTGAAAGCCAAAGGAAGTAAGATCTGACATGGCTGCAAGTTACGTCGCAGGGAAGCCACCAGATGTCTCCAGGTTGGAATTCTCCTCCGTTCACATAGAATATTATATGTCCGACTGGAGTAGCTATGCCGTAGCCATCTATGTTTGTAGCAACGACTTTGACGAAGTCTGCGTCAGATGGGTCTAATCTTTGGTCTGGTCCTAGATGCCTGTAACAGGGCCCTGTAGGATCGAGTCCAGTGAGTGAAGAGATGTTTCTCCCGTGATCTGTCGGTAGTTCTTCGCGATGAAACTCATGGTCTGCCCGCCAAGGCTCAAGCCAACCAGCTCCAGGTTTTTCGGGTCTAGGCCTAGGGTTGTAAGGTTCGCCAGCATTTCAGCGACATGCTTTCCTACTGGTCTGGTGAGACGAACCGCTCTGAAACAATAAACTAATAAGTAAAAATCACACTAATAATTTATATGTATGCGCCATCCTTCGCCATGCTAAAGTGCTGTTGCCTACATCTACCTACGCCTAAATACCTGAACCAATGTGTATTACAATTACTTTTATTTAGAATTTATTAAGTATGTAATTTTTGACGATCATGATGAGAAGATAAACATAATTTTGACTTGTAGCAAATTTATAGTGTAATTTTTATCATGAAATAAAGAAAATCTAAATGATCTATGAAAATAGTGTGGAAGATAGTTTGAGTCACGAGCTGTAGTTTAAGACATAGAACAGTTTAATTATATTACAAAAAATTGTTATACAATCCAGTGACGTTGAGTGTATATTCCATACGATAAATAAATAAATAACAGACGAATTCAGCAGAGTTAAATTAAAACTCAACAGGAAAATCCTTCGCAGTGATTTCCGAATAGTCCAACAGCAAAACATTATACCCCAGCTCTTTAAATACACCATTCCCATAGTAGCCCGGTCTCATCTAGATATCCACCAACATACAGAAACGTTTTCTTTGCAAATTCTATCTCCGGATATTTGGCTAGATCTGTGGCACACGTCGGACACTGGCGATCAAATATATGAAAGAGGCGCGTTCCTAGCACACAGTCTAAGCTCGTGTAGGTGAACGCGTACTATGCTTGTATGAGTGAAATATGACAGGTCGACTGTTCGCGTTTTTGACAGGCAGTAACTGTCAGGTAACCGAGAGGGGGTGGGCGGCACTTTCAGCGGGGAGCGGGAGTGGCCATACTGTACGATAGTACTCTTTATTATACTGTGTCTGTGGCTAGATGCTGCATTTGGTAGAAGCTGATGTATGGCGTCCTCTTGTCTCAAAGGTCAATGCATAGCTAAAAGTGTCTGTTACCTACCTGTTTTCGCTCCCGAACCAACGTGGATTAAAGCAGCGAGGAAGATAGTTGGAGTCCCACAAGACTCAGGACACTTACAAAAAAAACGTTGCCAACTCTAAACAGACGAAGTCAGCAGAATTAAATTAAAACTTACACAGGAAAATCCTTCGCAGTGAACTCCAAATAGTCCAACAGCAGAACATTGTACCCCAGCTCCTTATACACCATTCCCATGGTCCTCCCAACAGGCAACCCGGTCCCATCTAGATATCCACCAACATACAGAAACGTTTTCTTAGTAAAGTCTATCTCCGGATGCTTGGCCAACTGCGGCATTTGGTAATAGTTGTATGGGGTCCACTTGGCTTTGAAGACGTTCCCGGGGTTGAGGACTGAGATGAACAGCTTTTCCAGGGACTTGGGTTTTATGTCTGCTGGTTTTGAGGAGCCTGGACCTGAATGGATAGAACATGTATTAAGCGTGTGCGTTTTCACATTATCTGATCTGATATCGGATGTCAGAAGGGTTTCAATAAAAAAAATCCAAGATGGTGCCTGTAATGTATGTGATATCGGTCCGACATCTGATATCCCATATATTACAGGTGTGGTCCCATATGTTCCGGCTAGGCCAGCTGACGATGACGTTATGACAAAATTCTTGCTTCTAAAAGCTAAAATATACCTAAATACTTAATACAGCCACTAGTAAAATCTGTAACGGGTCACTGAGATTATCCACGGACGGACGGACGGACAGATTTACATTTAAGTTTCTATGTAAGATGTTTTATTAAATTAAAAAAAAAAACAATCATCAAGATATGGCGAAACTATAAGGGTTCCTAGTTGACTACGGAACCCTAAAACTGGAACTTAGAAAAATTCCTCGTAACAATTTGGTTTTTGTTGTACATCGATATCGGTACTCTGTTTAATGTTTCAGTAATGAAGGTACTTACAATCAGAAATGAATCCTACAGGATATCCTTCTCCCGCTTTAGAATATTCGACCGCTCTCACAAAAACAAATAAAAACACACAAAACAACACTTTCACCATTTTAACTATTGATTTTTCTTTTGGTAAAATTTTTGGTTCTATAAAACTTGAACTTTTTCCAAACTGCAAATTCTTTCAGTGTAATTTTAATTTACTTTTTTTTTAGTTTTTTTTTACGACTGAGCAGTCGCTATTTAAAGATACAACTAGCTCTTATTCGAGAGGTTGTTCCATTTATGTACTTAGGCCTCAGTCCTATATTGACTCGTATCAAAGAGGATCGAGTATTATAGAGAGTTACTGTCGAAGTAAAATGTGTAATCACAGTGCATAGACTGTCACTCTTGACACAGGCTTAAAACTTTTGAACCTCACTTTTGACAATTTGGCCATGTTCTTAGCTTGATATGTTTTAAAATGTCAAATATTAATATTAGCGCCATCTAGCTGAGCGTACCCCAAAGGTGTAATGCCATCTAGGCCACCGTACCTTTTTCTGTGTGGTACTGAGGTACGTTTTTTCTTAGACTTTATCTGTCTATACGGAGTTATATATGTCTCTTGACTCGTATACATGGCATACTCGTGCTGTGCCAAAAGGGCTTATGTGTTAAATGGTTTAAAGTATAAGGACTTATATGAAATAATTGGTTGCCTTGCGTCTTTCTTCCACGGTATCGTTGTTTCCGCCATAAATATTATTATTTTTATACAACGTCGGTGGCAAACAAGTATACGGTCCGCCTGATGTAAAGCGGTCACCGTAACCTATGGACGCCTGCAACTCAAACAGTGTCACATGCGCGTTGCCACCCCATTAGAAACTTGTACACTCCCTTTTGCTGTGTTAAGTACAATGTGTGTTGTGTTAAGTACACAGCAAAAAGGAGTGTACAAGTTCCAAGGAGGGTTCGGGTTGCCGACGACTCAAAGGACAATAGACGGAACAAGTTAGTTCCGTAAGTCCTCCCGTCATCAGCACACCGCACCCTCGTTGAGCTCTGGCAGCCTTACTCACCGGCAGGAACACAACACTATGAGTAGGGTCTAGTGCTATTATTTCCTTTAGGTAGGTTAAAACGTATTAACCCCCGACGCAAAAACGACGGGGTGTTATAAGTTCGACGTGTCTGTCTGTGTATGTGTCTGTCTGTCTCACAGTGGATCGAAATGAATAAAAAATGGACATTCGCATTTTTTTCCAAAAATCCTATTTTAAAAAATGCTCTTCGGTTGAAAATGATATGAGAAATAAAAAATGTTATATAAAATTTTTCAAAATGAGGCTTATTTGTAATAATAATAATGTTTTGTGGGGGACTAGAACACCTGATCAGGTGACATTATTTAATAATTATTGTAATGATAGGCTCAAGTTAATTGATTTTCCGAATGATCTTATAAATTGTACAGATGTAATTTGCACTACTTTAAACCATAGACTAATAATTGACAGGTTGTATTACAATATAGTAAATACTTTGAGAGACGCAGCAATTTTCAGTTCCCATAAAGCGGTTTCTAGGCGGAAAAAGCCAGTCGTAGGATGGAATAGACACGTTCGACAGTCTCATGGAGAGGCGAGACTGGCATTCCAAAATTGGGTTGCCTGTGGTAGACCTAGGGCTGGTGCCATGTATAACGCAATGGTTGAAGCTAGGAAAGTCTTTAAGCGGAAGCTCAAGTGGTGCCAAAGTAATGCTGAACAAATAAAAATGGATATTATAGCAACCCATCACTTTAACAAGGACTTTCCTAGTTTCTGGAAACAGACTAGTAAGCTGAATCCCAGGGCTGCTCTCCCGGTGAGTGTCGAGGGTGTTAGTGACCCCTTTCAGGTTGCCGAGCTTTTTAGAAACCGCTTTCAGGTTCGGTCAGAAACAGGTACTGGCGTTGAGGAGCCTCACGTGACGCGGGCAACGGAAGGCCTTCGTGTGAGAGTCACAGCGGACGATGTAGCAGCAATTGTGAAAGGCATGCGGCGCGGTAAGTCTCCGGGACATGATTCTCTTAGTATTGAGCACTTGCAGAATGCCGGAGCGCATATGTCCAGAGTGCTAGCCATGCTTTTCACCGTCTGCTTGAGCCATGCATACCTACCTGACGACATGATGAAAACCGTGGTGGTGCCAATAGTCAAGAATCGAACGGGAGATGTCGCTAGCATAAACAATTATAGACCCATTTCTTTGGCTACCATTGTGTCGAAAGTGCTGGACGGTGTTTTAGACAGGGAACTGGAAAGGCATTTGATGCTGCATGATGCACAATTTGGATTTAGAGCCGGTCTATCTACAGAGACAGCAGTTCTCTGTCTGAAACACACTGTGCGGTACTACACAGACAGGGAAACACCTGTATATGCATGTTTCCTTGATCTGTCCAAAGCCTTCGATTTGGTATGCTATACGACAAACTTTGGCAGAAACTATATAATGATACGCGCTTACCCGGTGAGTTGATTGAATTATTTAAATATTGGTACAGCTATCAGAGAAATGTTGTCAGGTGGGCTAATTCGCTGTCAGTCTCATACAGGCTGGAATGCGGTGTCAGACAGGGAGGCTTGTCGTCGCCCAGGCTCTTTAGCCTGTACGTTGATGGGTTGATTAGGGAGCTTAGTGGTACCATGGTAGGATGCTCTGTGGATGGCACTTTTGTGAATAACATTAGTTATGCAGACGACATGGTGCTACTGGCCCCTTCGATCAGCGCTCTCAACAAGATGCTCAGTGTCTGTGAACAGTATGCGAAATCACACGGGCTTAAGTACAATACATCTAAGAGTGTTATGTTGATTTTTAAGGCAGGTACAAAATATTATCCACGCGTGCCGCCGGTAAAGCTGTACAACACACCTCTTAGTATTGTTAAGGAATTTAAATACCTGGGACACTGGGTCACGGAGAGTCTGAGCGACGATAAAGATGTGGAAAGGGAGCGTAGGGCGCTTGCAGTAAGGAGTAATATGTTGATTCGTAGGTTTGCAAGGTGTACTAAAGAAGCTAAGGTTACCCTTTTTAAGGCGTTCTGTCAATCATTTTACACTTGCAGCCTATGGATTAACTATACACAGAGAGCTCTTAGCGCCCTACGCGTCCAATATAATAATAGTTTTAGGATGCTGTTGGGGCTGCCGCGTCATTGCAGTGCATCAGGGATGTTTTGCGAGAGACGTACGGACGGCTTTCATGCCATAATGCGCAAGCGCGTTGCGTCCTTGGTGAGGCGCCTGCGCGGCAGCCCGAACAGCCTCCTTCAGACGGTGGCAGAGCGCCTGGACGGTCCTTTCCAGCTTCACTGGGATAGGCTGCATAGGACGTCTAACTGACGGTTTGTGATATTTTATTTTGTTTGTTAGATTACTTATTTATTTATCGATGTAATTAGTGTTTAATTTTAGTGTATTATTCGTTTTTGTGTGTCATGTCTCAATTATTTTGTTCTTTGTTGTTTAAGTGTATTATGGATTATTAATCTGAAATAAATGAATTATTATTATTATTATTATTTTAAGCAGAAAAAAATAAAATGTGTTTTTTTGTATGAAACTGAAAAATAGGTATCTTATTGTAAGAAAACCGTAACCGATCCCGCTTTCAAACCTTTACAGTGTCATTGTCCTACTTTAGAACAGTAGAAAATAGTAAAAACCTTATCTGAGTAGGTGCCCGTTATTTTTTGTAGTCCAATCAAAAGTCAGTAAATACAACATTTTTCTTAGTGCTTTATTTTTTTATTTTCATAAAAAAACGGTATATTCATGACAATTTAGTATAAAAATAAAATATATATGACATTTTGATACAGATAAATACAAGTTTTTACAAGGAAATGGTTAAAAATTACATTGAAATCGAAACATTTATTGCGATGTTTTTAGTAACTATGATAGTAACAAAAAGTTTAAATTTACTTGAAATCAACAATAACAATATATAGATACATTGTATAGATCTATTTTATTCACCACCTTCTTCTACACTTTCAAACATTTCTATATTTTCAGTATCATCAGTGCTTATGTTTTCTATTATTAATAATTCCAAAGCTTTAGAAGAGGGTCTTTTTAGTCGCTTTACTTAGCGGTGGCCTCAAAAAAGACAATCTTGGATCAGATGACACCAAAAAATTGTTATTGTTGATTTCAAGTATATTTTAGCTATTTGTTTACTATCAATAAAAACACCGCAATAATTGTTTCTCTTTCAATGCAATTTTCTTGTAAAAAATTGTATTTATCCTTAATAAAATGTCATATATATTTTGTTTTTATACTAAATTGTCATGAATACACCGTTTTTTTAATATAAATAAAAAAATAAAGCACTAAGAAAAATGTTGTATTTACTGACATTTGATTGGACTACAAAAAAAAACGGGCACCTACTCAGATAAGGTTTTTACTATTTTTTACTGTTCTAAAGTAGGACAATGACATTGTAAAGGTTTGAAAGCGGGATCGGTTACGGTTTTCTTACAATAAGATACCTATTTTTCAGTTTCATACAAAAAAAACACATTTTATTTTTTTCTGCTTAAAATAAGCCTCATTTTGAAAAATTTTATATAACATTTTTTATTTCTCATATCATTTTCAACCGAAGAGCATTTTTTAAAATAGGATTTTTGGAAAAAAATGCGAATGTCCATTTTTTATTCATTTCGATCCACTGTGTGTCTGTTTGTCTGTCTGTCTGTGTGTGTGTCTCTCTGTGGCATCGTAGCTCCCGAACGGATAACCGATTTAGTTTTTTTTTGTTTGAAAGCTGAGTTAATCGGGAGTGTTCTTAGCCATGTTTCATGAAAATCGGTCTACTATGTCGCGGTCGGGGGTTTTTTCAAAATTTTAATTTTGTGGTTAAGCTATTATTACTAATGTTGTATGATTGGTGTCTTTGCATTTTAATTTTGTGTTAGGTTATCGGATATCGTTCTCATATTTGTGCACATTTGAATATTATACGAGGAAGGATGTTTCAAGGTTATGTTATGAACTTAGCAAACATTCGTATTTGGTCACTGCCGTCACTGGTATATTGAACAGAAAACACATCCTTTTCCGTCGTTCGTTTGTTCTATTTAAAACGTTTGAAAATGGAACGATTTGTAAAAATAAATAGAGGAAACAAAGAAGTATCAATAAACTGGGGTTATTTAAAAAAAAAAACACTTAATAGTTATGTAGTTTTTAAGTAAAAATTTAGTCACTGAAAAGATAGTTTTTAATATTTAAGTATTTGTAACTTGTACTAAACAAGAAATAAAAGGCTTTTTTATTTTTTGTGTTTATTTTTATTTTATTTTATTATTTTGAATTAGCAGGGACATTTATCAACGATTTTTTTAAATAATATATATGTACATATCTTATCAATATATATCTTTAATAATACAAGTACACATTAAAACGGACAAAGAATTTCGCCGTCCCCCTTTCCTCCCGCGGGTGCCGTAAAAGTCGACTTTATGATTTGTGTTTAATTGTGGCATGGGCAATGAACCAAAGAATATAATACGCACTCAATGAATAATGTCACTTGCAATATCAAAATTTGGTTTCTTTCAACCCATTAATTGTCAAATTTGGAATCTCTAGGACCAGCGGTTTCGGCTGTGCGTTGATATGTCAGTCATTTTCTTCTTTTATATATTTAGATATACATAACATGAATCGATGTGTACATTGTTGCCAATTAATGACTATAGTTAGTGTTTTCCCTCAACCGTCAGTGATAGGTCTGGGTCAGGTCAGGTCTTAAGGTGAAGCTTGTCTACCGAGCCTGGGACTTATTCTGACTTAGTGCGTTTTCACATTATCCGATCCGATATCGGATGTCGGACCGATTTCCCATACATTACAGGCGCCATCTTGGATTTTTTCTATTGAAATCCTTCCGACATTCGATATCGGATCGGATAATGTGAAAACGGTCTTACTCTTTGATTGTCGCGTAAAGTGCGTAAAATGTTGTGTTTTATTTATTTATTTATTTAAACTTTATTGCACAACCAAGGAAACATGTACAAATGGCGGACTTAATGCCAAAAGGCATTTTATGTATTGTTTCATTTAATATTTATCATACAAAATTATTTGTTATAAATATGTTGTATTTTAACGCCGAGTGTGGAATTGAAAAACGAGCTGGTTCTATAGTTGAACCACGAGCGAAGCGAGTGGTTCGAGAATAGAATCCTAAACTTGCGAGTTTTTAATACACGAGAAGTAAAATGCACCCGAGTGTAACACAAAACTTTTCCCCTCACTATAGCGAGGAAACTACAACGCAAAAAATGCGTTTATCACTGCTTCCAGTACTTCAACAGGTGGTAAATCATCTTTATTACTAGATTCACCTACTTTTATAAATTTTAAAGCAGTTAATTTGACTTTATTCAAGGTCAAATTACTTTACCCACTAGTGGATAAAATGCGTTTTTACCCGCTGGTATTAAAGGACAAAACACGTGTTTCCAAGCTAGTGAGGGGAAAAATAACTTAAAATATGGTATTAATATTTTTATTTCAGTACAGTACCTCAGTTTTTATTTATAAATTTACGTACATACATACAATCGCCTTGTTGTCAAAGCGGATCCCAGGCTCCCATGAGCCGTGGCAAATGCCGGGATAACGCAAGGAGGTTAGGTGATGATATACAATCACGCCTGTATCCCATAAAGAGGTAGGCAGAGCTCATGAAATTAATCAGGTTTCAGTGCCACTCTTGGCAAACAAGGGGCTGAAAGAAAAATAGAATTATAACAACCTTCAAATCAAGAGTGAACAGGCATCTTCTGGGCAAGCTCACTCCATCGTAGGCCACGTCTTTGCCTTTGGCTAGTCTGTGGCCAAGAGTTGGCCCATTTATAATAATAAAAAAAAAAAATCGGAGGCAAACTAGCAAATCAGGGGAACCGATGGTAGCACTTTCTTCAGAAAAAATTACAGGACATTACAAACACATTTTTAAGAATATTCGTCAGGCAAAGGCAAGAGTAACATGAATCACGATTTTATGACATGTTTCATATCTTAACCCATTCATTGCCGGCGCTTCATATTTTTAATCATCACGCAGTGCCGCCGCCTTCTACGCGACGACGCGAATTCGCGTCCACGGCATCACGTTAACATTTCAACGGACGCGAATTCGCGTCCGCGGCATTAGGTTATATATCACACTTGAAGGACGCGAATTCGCGTCTGCGGCATTAGGTTATTTCACACTTGAAGGACGCGAATTTGCGTCCTCGGCATCACGTTTACGCATACACAGGACGCGAATTCGCGTCTTCGGCATCCGAGATAAGAATTATGAAAATTACAAATGCACTGAATCCAGAAACCAGCGACGGTATAATATTATCCTTCATAAATAAAATAACATTTTCGTATCAGCTTTTAAGTACAGTTGATTTCTAGCAAAAAAAAAAACAAATAACTCGTGGACGCGAATTTGCGTCCTCGGCATCACGTTTACGCATACACAGGACGCGAATTCGCGTCTTCGGCATTGAATGGGTTAACGATGCAAGTTCAAGTCATAATATATCTCTAAATAAGTGTTACTTTCCCGATATATGCATAGATCCTTTCGTTTGCGGCTGTAGTTCAAATAAACACACAGTGAAGTCGTGACTCACGTTACTTTTACGTGGATTCACCTTTTTTTTTAATACCTACCTACCTGTCCTACCATGTTGTAAGAATTTTTCATTTAGTTTTATTTAATTTTTTATTTTTGAATACGTCTCCGTAGCAAGGACGATCTAAAGGTGTCATACCAAAGAGGAAGTAAACAATAGGAGGCAGATTCGACTACTTTGGTTAATAACTGGTGACATGACGAATTTATAAAAGTACAAGTATAAAAGAATATATAAAAGTGCTCGCAACTCTTTTCAGATTTGTGGTGAATACTTCATATCTCTTTCTAAGAATCGTACCTCGATTCTTTAGCGCCACCTATTAAATACTATCATAACTACACTGATGATGCCTACTATTTATTTTTTCAAAATGTGTATTGACGTGATATCTTGATTTTAAAGTAAAGAAATATGTAGGTAATTTGTTCTTATAAAAAATAAAAACACGCAAAAATAATTGGGGTAAAATATGATTCTGGCCACTTCCAGGCTGCGATGAGCGCCATCTAGTTTTAAGCCTAAAAGGCCAATACATTTCAGGGGTACGCTTTTTTGTATGGCCTTTGTCAGTCCAGTATTAAATCGGCTTTACCAATAAATAACTTATGACTTATGACTTATTAAATCGTTCTTGCCTGTACTATGAATGAACATCCAGTCCATTAATTCAGGCAAGCGCCTAGAAAATTTGTAAACCAAATGTTCCATGCAGAATAAATTTGCTCCGACGAATGTAGTAGGAGTGTAAGACCGTAATAGCTTACGCATACAATAGGGCGCGGAATATTAGGGTCAGCAACGCGCATGTGACGCCTCAGGAGTTGCAGGTACCTATATGTCTATACCTTGATCGCTTACCATTAGGCGGGCCATATGCTTGTTTCCCGCCAGCGCAAGTATAAAAAATAGCAGGTGTGTAATTAATAATATAGGTATAGCATGTCAATGTCAAACTCTTAGTTTATGGATACGGTTAAGTTTCTGAACTTGACTTAGTGTCAAGTGCCCTTTTTGGGAATACAGCCGTGAGTGTATGTACGTTTTTGGACCGGTTTTGATACGACATTGGTGATAATTTGACCATCATCATTTGACCTTTAGTGTCGTGTTGTTTGGCGCCATCTCACGACTTCTTTTCACACGACCGGCCCAGCTGAAACGACAATCGTTGACGCTAACCGCCGATCGTAACGCTGTCTGGCTCTATCGTGTCAATGTAGAATCGCGATAACGATATTATCGTAATTAATCGTAAGCGTCTGTGCAGTTGGCTACGTAGCCAGCAGCGTGTCGTTTCGTAACTGCTAATCACTTCGAAGCCTCATCAAAATAAAATAAGAATAAAGTTGTTAACTCGAATCGATATTTTGGATACAACTCTAGGTCACCAGCAAACACATATGTATACCAAATTCATGGAATATCTTGTTGTCCTTACCTACACAACGTAAATATTTATATTATAGTATCATTATGTTACTGTTCGAAAAATATCTGACACGAGTGTAACAGACACATATTTTGTTAGTACATACATGGATGAAAATGACAATTAACTAAGGGTTAGTAGGAGCCTAAATCTAAATATTTACATATAAAGTTACCACTGTATGGTGGTCAAAGGGGAAAATGTTGTTTGTAATAAGGTCGATTTTCGTATGTAGGGGTTTTTTGAAGATATAAGACGTGTGAACTGTTTGAAGATTTAGTAAGAGCGTCTCACATATTTAATAATATACAAACAATATTGCTGATGACCAGGGTTCAGATATCTCGTAGCATGGTAAGACGTTAGAGAACCATGGAGTCGATATAAACATTAAATTTAATTTATACTCATACTCATCCTCATGTATATAATTTGTCACAAAATGCTTTTAATTTCATCTAAAACGATGAATTACTTATTAAAACTGTATGACTGAATGTTAACTGTTAACTATTTTTTGTTTGCGTGTTTTTTAAGTAGTATACAACATAGTGTGGCAGTCTTTTTTTCATTTAAAATATAGTTTTATTTAATTCCAAATTATATTTATTTCGTTTATAATCAACTTTTGGAATGAGTATGTGAGTATGAGTACCTATGAGTTGACTTTTATGTTAAAATCGATTCCATGGTTCTCTAACTTCTTACCATGCTACGAGATATCCGAACCCTGATGATTGTACCTAACCTACTTTAACAATGAGTACAAAAAAATAAACAAAACCCATAATTTTTTTTGCTGTTTTTTCACGGTTTTAGCATCCTAGGCGAACTTTTCTTGTTCAAATCGGGGAAATATTGCAAAAAGGCCAGGTCAGAAGTACTCGAAACCGACGAGCGTGTATGAGAAACGTTATGAAAGTGTGTGAAGCGAAAGTGATTTGTCAGGATCGTAGTAAATGGAAATCCGTGATCTCTGCCTACCCCTCTGGGAAACAGACGTGATTGTATGTTATGTATGTATGTATATTTAGCATCAATATTTTTTATTTTTAAACCCTCTTCATATCAAACGTTTTTTGTGATATTAGGAAGAAAACATTAGAAATATTATTTTTCTCATTTCTAACCTTCCCAGTCCTCCAACTAACCTCACCGCAGTTTTATGCAATCTCACCATCATTTGACCTTATTACTATAAGAGGACATTCACCGCAAAGAAAAAACCGCAGCACAATCAGATGCATTCGCATTCCTAAACTATTTATTATACTTTGTCCTCCGAAGTGCGAAACCTTAGTGCCACATAAGGTATTCTTTTTCCATTTTATTTCCTATTCCCCACCACGGCATAGAAAATGGCGGACGGACAGAGTCAGTGTTGCGCGCGATTTTCGACGCGAGCGCACGCGCAGCGTTAGAATTTTAATTTTTAAAACGATCGAGACAGTGAGCAGTGTTTTTTAAGTTTTTCGGCCAGTGTTGCAGTGGACTTTGGTGTTAAGTATTGTTACAGTTTTTTTGGAAGCTTTAAAGGAGGTTAAGAGGATTGTATCCTGTTTTGTGCAAGTGCTATTGTTTGCTTTGTTGATGCGAACCAGCTGTCAAAACATCTATACTGTCAAGGTGAGTCCGATTGGTTTCGGTACCTGTCCTTCTGTTATCGAATTCATTCACTATTTTGAGTTATTTTCTAGTTTTATCATCTTAAAATGTATTTGATACACTTTCGTTTTTACATACGAGCAGATAAGTAATACACCATTCGTGTTTGCTTTAAGTTTATATTGTTTCATTAAATGTTAGAAAGGTTTACTTAGTTTGCAATATGTTAGAGAATATTAAGGCGACTACAGATGATACAAGTCTGAGGTAAAAAGTCGAGCTTAGGTCATCGAGGGTATTTTTGGACGGAACTTGTTTTGCTTTAATAAGACTTTAACGAGCGCCTGAGTTTTGTTTACGCTTTTTATGTTCCCATTAATTTTGATTCTTGTTAGGTTGTTATCATTTTTTGGGTATTAACATTTTTATTTCTGAAGTCATTATTTTGTTTGTATTTTTTTCGATAATAATCAAGATTTTTATCGGTGGGCACAATTGTTACTTTTTATTTTTTTATACAAAAGCATTAATAAATACATATTCAAAATTAAAACATGCCTACATAATCTACATATTGTATAATATGTATGTTAAATAACTTTACTTATACAATCTTATATTTATTTATAACATTTTGTTGGGATGGTAACATAAATAAAAAATAATTTATTCTTGGATTATATGTTAATGTATATGTGGCCCTGGTAGTAAGGTAGGTATTTATCTCTTTTGTGTTTTTGTATTTTATTATTTGCGTAATATTAACACATATTATATTTTGGCTTAAGTAGACTGGTAATAATTATTTGTTATACAAGGGGGCAAAGTTGTATTTTAACGACGAGTGTGGAACTGAAAAACGAGCAAGTGAAAGGATCCTATAGTTGAACCACGAGCGAAGCGAGTGGTTCGAGAATAGAATCCTGAACTTGCGAGTTTTTTAACACACGAGAAGTGAAATACATTTGCACCCGAGTGTAACACAAAACTTTTCCCCTCACTATAGCGAGGAAACTACAACGCAAAAAATGCGTTTATCACTGCTTCCAGTAGTTCCACAGGTGGTAAATCATCTTTATTATTAGATTCACCTACTTTTATCAATTTTAAAGCAGTCAATTTGACTTTATTCAAGGTCAAATTACTTTACCCACTAGTGGATAAAATGCGTTTTTACCCGCTGGTATTAAAGGACAAAACACGTGTTTCCGAGCTAGTGAGGGGAAAAGTAATGAAAAGATATTAAGTAGATAAATTATATCTAAAACATTTAACTTTATGATACGCTGTCTGCCTAATTTAAAATATGTACCCATAAATAATTACTTGTTTACAACAAAATAAATACAAACAATCTGTTTACACTTGTTTCGTGTGTAACAAAAGATTTAAGCATAGTTGTTAATCTTTTGTTAAAAGCATTCATTTACATTGAAATTCTTTAGAAACGATTCGCCGTGATGCAACAATGATTTCTCATTGATTCATTGGCCTCAAGATCAATCGAGTGAATTCTGTTAGTAAACATGAACATTGTTAAATAATCTGCCCTGGCGGCCCTGAGCTTTTACTACGATTTTTTAACGTTTTAGATTGTAGCTTGTAGCGTAAACGATACAAAAAATGATATTAATTGTATGAAGAAAGTCAACACCGTCCCCAAACAGTTATTAATTTCTAAAATTTGTTTCCTAATAAATTTAAATAAACATTAAAACAATTAAGACATTAAAACTAAACTAAACCTAACTTAACCTAGGGGAACTACCTACACTGTATTTTCAGATGTCTCCAAATTCGTTGCCGGTTCCTAAAATGTGTCATAAGACTGGCCGCGTTTCCTCGCTGGATGACGAGGCCAATGCGTTGAGTGGACTAATTTATTAACTTGAACGAAAAATCACGTTTTTTAAAACATCAAAAATTTAATAGTAGAGGCTAAGAAACGATAACTGCTAATAAATATGAACTTATTGTTAAATGATCAGCCCAGAAGGCCTTTAAATGTTAAATACGTGTGTTGGGGATTAAATATACTTATGATATGCTGCGGCTTAATAGGTGATTATCGCGCTTTTACGCGCTTAATGGATAATATGTACAGGAAAGGTTACGTTACTTACTATAATTATTTTTAAATGTTGTAGAAATATTTTTATTTGTTTTACTAAGTAACTTTTACTACTCCTACTTAAAATAAAATTACAAACCTACAAAAAATAATTCAATACTTACTACTGTACACGTAATAAACGAAATGTCAATGTTTTGGTATGTGAAATTATATGCATTTTGTATTTACCTACTTGCAAGGAAGAGAATTAGTTAATTTTAAAACTTAAAATAAGCAAATAACTATAAAAAGAAATCCGTAATGTATGAGCTATCTGGACTTCTAGAGCACAATAAGTTCAATCACGAATATTTAAAGCCAATAGATGGTCGACGATTGACGTGGTTCTGAAAATAAGTCAAAAAACAAAATTGTAACATCAAACTGTGGGTTTTCAAGGATTATAGTTAAAAGAGCTTACGGTACTTAGGGACCTATAGTTATTTAAATTCAAATTCAAACAGTAAGTACAGTATAGCCCCTGCCAGGTGCTGTGGCTAGGGCCAGGTGCGCGACCGTTTACATCGCGGACCGTTAGGTGAAAATATTGGGTTGGTAAGAAAGTAATGAGCGAATCATAACCAATATTGTAATTTTTATTTAATTTATTATTTTAATCATTTATCAAAAATATAACGGCCTTCGTTATCTACTACTTGTCTCCATCGTTCTGGTAAAGAATGAATAGCATCGGCGAAGTTCTTAGGTTTAGATTCAAAAAACTCAGCTATGTACTGTCGTAGATGGGCTTGATCATCGAACTTTTTTTCATTCAAGGCATTGCTTAGCGATCTGAACAATGCGTAATCCGTAGGTGCCAAGTCTGGAGAGTACGGTGGATGAGGTATCACTTTCCAACCTAGCTCCAATAGCTTTAGCCGAGTCACTTTTGCACTGTGTGGGCGAGCATTGTCGTGTAAGAAAAAAACTTTAGCATGCTGTGGACGATTCTGACAGATTTTTTGGTTTAAATTTTCAAGCTGATTACAGTATACTGATGCGGTAACAGTCATTCCACTTGGTAGGAGTTCCCAGTGAATAATACCATGAATATCCCACCAAACGGACAGCATAACTTTTTTCGGGTGAGGCTCTGTTTTTGGTGCCTCTATTCCTTTTTCGTTTGGAGCTAGCCACTGACGTTTGCGTGTGTGATTTATATATAAGACCCATTTTTCATCTCCAGTGATAAGATGGTCCAACCAGTTGAATGTGCGGCGAAAAGACAGAAGTTGTATGCAGATATCGGCACGGCGGTTTAGTTGATCTCTTTCAAGTTCGTGCGGTATCCAAACACTGTATTTGTAGTTTTTCCCAACTCGTGTAAATGTGTTTCTATGGTGACATGAGAGCAGCCTAACTCGGTAGCAAGAGTACGACTCGTTAGCCTCGGATCTCCTTCAATTAAGGTTTTTAATTTGGCTACATCAATCTTCACCGGTCGACCAGACTTAGGTTGATCTGATAATGAAAAGTCGCCACTACGAAACCGCTGGAACCATCGTTTCGCCGTGGCCTCAGAAACAACTTTAGGAGCAACACGCTGACATATATTACGCACTGCTTCGGCGGCTGAATGGCCAGACTGAAATTCATATAGTAAGCAATGCCTTACATGCACTTTTAATTCGTCCATTTTCATCCTTATATTAGCTCGGCGACAGCTAGTGAATGACTGACGAGAAACTGTGCGACTCGCCCTTTATATACTTTCGACCATAGAAGATTCTAGAACTCTCTCAAAAATTTTATGTGGAATTCAATCGATCGCTCATTACTTTCTTACCAACCCAATACTTATTGCTTTGTCAACTTTATTTGTAGGGAAATATTTAGTAAACGGATAAAACAAATTACTAAAATGTATTTATCGTATGGTAATTAAAACGTAGAGACAGTACACTGATATACATTATAGCTACTTTATAATCTAAATTTCCATTCCTCCAAGTAGGCAATGGCTGCGCTAGTTGTGTCAAATGAAAATTAGATGGTAGAAAAAATTGCGGCAAAATATATAAAAGTTGTTTTTTTTTTAACCCAGGAACAAAATAAATTCCAAATAACAGTTCCTTTATTTGACTTCCTCTTCAAAAATAACATATTTGTCACTAAAATTAAGTTCTACCTATTTTTAATTTCTCGGAATGTTTTCACTGTCAATAAACAAATGTAATTCAAAGTTGTCATAAAATCATACCAAGAAATACAATAAAAAAAAAAACAAATCAACGTGATTGAAATATGAGGTACCGACTTTAAAAACTTTTATGAAGTCAAATAATCCATACTAATATTATAAATGGGAAAGTGTGTGTCTGTTTGTTTGTCCGTTTTCCACGGCAAAACGGAGCGACGAATTGACTTGATTTTTTAAGCGGAGATAGTTGAAGGGATGGAGAGTGACTTAGGCTACTATTTGTCTTTTTCTAACGCGAGCGAAGCCGCGGTCAAAAACTAGTATAAAATATATCACGTAAATGCGACCCTAATTACCCAGTGAAAAGTAGAGTGGAAAGTCATTAGAATCGTCTCAAATAATTGTTTGTACGAATCACGAGCGGCCGAAATGTTCAGTGTAATCGAGGTTTTTAAACTTTGAGAAGCAGATGATTTTACTAGAGCGGGGAAATGGGATTTAAGTTGTTCACTTGCTTACGGATTACTTTAATGTTAATGGGCTTTTTTTGTCTATTTTATTCAGAAAATTCTTTAATAAGTGTACTCATAATTTGAACCATTGCATAAATGCATAAGTATAGTAAAACATATTTGAACTTACATTTTAGGATAGAAATTAATTGTAATTTTGAATATTTTTTTTTCTATTTTAATTCAAATGTGATAATTATCACATTTACTACTTTGATCAGAAAAGTATATGATAGTTAAAGTTAGGCGCAATTAATGTCGATAATACAAAAGGTGATTCGTAAAACTGGTGTATGTATGGTGTAAATTTCTTCAGTTTTTTTTGCTTCAGCTATAATAATCATCTATCTATAGGCATAATATAAAAATTATCATTGACTACTCTATATATGTATCACATTGCATACAGATTTCCAGTGGTCTAACGTTAACGTAGCTACAGTAAGTGTGGATCTATTTAAAGTCAACCAGAAATTGTAAAAAAAACTTTAAACCTACATTGTTTCGTTGTCAGTCTTTCCTAGAAGGAATTCTAGTTACAACACTAACTAATCCTACAAGGTGCCTAAAGACTAAAAAAACCGCTATAAAGACTGAAAAGGCTTATCACCGCTCCTCATAAGAAGAAATCACTTTTATTTCCCCACATGGTTGCGTAATACTTTCGCCATCGAACCGGTCCGAGATGACCAATTTGCGAAACTGATTAAACGACCACAGACGCAACACTTGTGTAGGATGTTTATGGATGTCACTTCAATAATTTGTAGAACAGTTTTTTTTTGATTCGACTTAACGTCACTAGAAACGGCATTCATTGTAGTGAGAAACTGAACAGCACTACTATTAGACGCCAACCAAAAAAAAAAAATGATTTAATTTTGGAAATTATACCAAATATCATTACAGTTTGATTTAAAATACCTGTAGATAAAAAATCCGATCAATTTGGAACAGCACTACAGTAACTTACACTCCGCAACCAAATAACTACCTAAGATAATTGACTGCACTGTTTTTTATCTGTTTTTCTATCAAGAGAGGCAGATGTTCAATTTTTTTATTGACAGGTAGCCATCTGAGCTGCGTATATTATTCTTTATAGTTTTTTAGAGCACATTAGTGGCAAACAAGCATGGGCACAGGGGTCTCTCTATTTTTTTACAATAAATAAATAAATATTATAGGACATTCTTACACAAGTTACACAGATTGACTGAGTTCCATGGTAAGCTTAAGAAGGTTTGTGACTCTAAAATGTCTGTGACAGACAGACACGCGAGTACATCCAAACTGGATCTAAAATAATCCTTGTTAGATCTAAAAATCTAAACCTACAAATTTCAATTCAAGTATCGCCTTATCTCCTATAATAACTTATGTCGTATCTTCTTTTTTGATCAGTATAAATTGACGCTTAACTTGACGTGTACGTTAACGGACGCCTATATATGTCCTAATAGATGTTTGAATAAGGCAGAGCATCATGTTAGGCCTTTAATTGCTGGCCAAGGATCAATTACTTGTGAGATAGGATCACTACCGGAGTTTTTACATAGGATCAAGATGGTCATCGGCTTAGAAGAAAGATTAGAAAGAATTGTGTTGAGTTTAAAAGTAAAAGAATAAGGGTTTGGTATTGTAGAGTAAACGGTAAATATACCTATAAATAAGATAGTATATAAATAGTAAATAGTAAGTAAATTGTAAATAATGTGTCATGAAAAATTGTTCGTACGAGTAAGCCATATAATCATATAGAATTATTTCTTATTTGCTAGCTTGTACCGTGGACAATTAGTAGATAAATTAAAAGAAATAATTATTATTTATTTTATGAGAAATAAATGTTTTCATTTGAATAATGAATGTTTTGCTTCATATATAAAATATTATTTTTTACAGAAAAAATCCATGTGCATAAATAACTCTAAAGTACAAAGGAATTTTAATAATTTCTACAAAACAATTTATCTGGTATTATTCAAAATTAATCCAATTTACACCCCGCAAACGATAAGGCAAACCAGATCACTCTTCAATGATCTTTGACGAATTTATTCATTTATTCATGAATAATCTGTGACATTTATGCGAAGGTCGTCTTGCTTCCTAACTGCCCACACTTCAAGATCATCAATCATTACGTTAATTTGACATTGGAACAAAGCTTTTAATTTAAGTAATGATTAAAGGTGATAGTTAGTCGATTTGTTACTTTCATTGACAGGTTTGGTGCTTAACAAGTATTTTGATAGTAAAGGTTAAACAATCGATAAATATAGAAGTTGTGATACATCAATTACCCAACCTTCAAATCTAGGGTGAACAGGCATCTTCTGGGCGAGCTCACTCCATCGTAGGCCATATCTGCGTCTTTGCCTTTGGGTAGTCTGTGGCCAAGAGTAAGCCCATTTATAATAATAATAATAAAATACTTTATATAACCTCTAATTTACTAAATAAAAAAAGCGCGTTACAAAACACGTAGAAACTAAAAAGCAAAAAATATTAAACCTTTGAATTCAGATTTCTTATCGTATTGCAATAATCTAAACATCCAAATTATAAACAAATCAAATATTTTTGTAGTCGGTAGACCTGTTCGTCGCCTTGCTATATTGCCTGTTTGGCCCCACCCAACCATACTCAGGCTGGCCCCGACTCCAAAAATAATTGATTTGTTTATAATTTGGATGTTTAGATTATTGCAATACGATAAGAAATCTGAATTCAAAGGTTTATTATTTTTTGCTTTTTAGTTTCTACGTGTTTTGTAACGCGCTTTTTTTTGAAGGCGGTTTTATTTTTTGTTAAAAAGTTTATTTATTTGTTGATTTTTAGTGGTTCCTATTGATATTATATGTATCAATCCGAATATATGTACAGTAGTGAAAGAATTATCCTTTAACTCCTAACCATTGAGGAGTTGACCTTCCATCATCAGCTCAGCCACATAAAATTATTACCATCAGGCGTAAATACTCGTGTACCTTTGAAAAATACATTAAAAACATTACATGTGCCTATAACATTTGAAGAGTTCCCTCGATTTCTCCAAGATCCCATCATCAGACCCCGACTTGGTGCCAATGGGACCATTTCGGGGTTATACCCGTTCGATCAAAAAAAAAATTTTGAAAATCGGTCCACGATTCTCGGAGATATCGAGTAACATACATACAAAGAAAAAAAAAAAAAAATTCAGTCGAATTGAGAACCTCCTCCTTTTTTGAAGTCGGTTAAAAATACGATACAAACATATTTTATTATATCTTACACAATAAATTATACTTGAATGTAAAGTTTAATAAGTATGCCGTAGTCTTTTTATTTGTTATTTGCAGAAATATATTGTAAACTAATTAATATTCTACTTTATGCAGTTGAATACCTTTTGCTATCTGCATACATAATGTGTAATGAATGTTTTATTTTTATTATAACCCAACGTGGAGTAAATATTATGTTCATTTTACGGTGAAAATATTGCCATCAACAAGTATACTTAGAACTTTGACTTTCAATCACTTAGTTGGTCCCTGTGATGTTAAATATTATATATCGTTTTACCTGAGACCCATTTCTCGAAGCTAATATAAGTTACAATTTACAAGTCTTTTGTCAATTTCTAATATGACAAGTATGAAAGAGACTTCCGTTGGTAACATTCAGTTTTGAGACATGGGCCTCTGATATTTCGTTTATTTTAAAGCATTTTCGTATAGTTTAATATCTATTTTAAATCAATGTAAAATAAAGGGCTTTGTAAACAGTGTTATCTACGACACGTTTTCGAACGTTACCCCGATTTGAGCTGCGATAAAGGCGCTACTTCACTATACAAATTAGGCTGCAGTCGACATAATGCCCCGGGCTGGCAGGAAAAGTGGACCAGGGCGGTGTAGTGATGCGCTTTACCCGGTACCGTAACACTGGTAATAATTATGGGAAGAGAGTAAATTTTGTTCTAGTTTTAAATCGTAAATAACCACAAAAATTAAATTTGAAAAAAAGAAAAACCCCGACACAGTGCAGCGACTTCCATCAAACATGTCTAAGAACACTCCCGACTAACTCAGCTTTCAAACAAAAAAAACTAAATCTTAATGAGTTCATCCATTCAGGAGCTACGATGCCACAGACAGACACGTTAAACTTATAACATTCCGTCGTTTTTGCGTCGGGGGTTGAAATTGATAATGTATGAAATGAACAACGATTTCCCTGATATAGTGGCAACTGAAGCATTGAATACTACTCGGAGCTTAGTTGTCGTGATAGACTATCTTAATACGGCGTGATGCGACAGATAATATAAGCTGCCGGGAAAGCATGTATTTTGGGTACTCAGACAACGATATACAGTCAACCAATTGGAACCCTAGGCCACTGTAGAACTATGTCATAGTGACGTTATAAATCAGTTTGTAAGAAATCTCTTACTGCTTGTCATTTTGACATGATTGTAGAGTGGCCTAGGGTTCCAATTGGTTGACTGTACATAATATACAAATACTAAAATACATAGAAAACATCCATGACTCAGGAACAAATAAATGTGTTCATTACATTTTACATTTCCATTTGATAAAGGAACAGGATGAAATATTTCTTATTTATTTACAACATTTATTCCACAAAATACAGAAGGTTATTACATCACATCTCCTCTCCATGATAAAGTTAAACTACTTACCAGTTACTTGATAAAGTTTTTAATATTTAGTATACAAAATCTCATGGTAGAGGTTCTGATCACTATCCCTATATTTGTAGTAGTAAATATTTCCCATTATTCTCGAATAAGGCACATCCCTAGACATCGTGTGCGGCGAGCCTTATCACCCGTGACATGACTAAAATATAATAATTTATTTATTTATTTATTTATTTAAACTTTATTGCACAAATTTACAAAAAAGAGTACAAATGGCGGACTTAACGCCTTGAGGCATTCTCTACCAGTCAACCATTGGGCTAAACAGAAAGCTTAGTTTGGTGCAGGATTTTAAAAATTAAATAAGAAAACACAAGTCAGTATTCATACTTATCGCAATAAACCTACTTATATACATATAATAAATACATATTCCGAATAAAATAAAATATATATTAAACACAAATATATATTATACATAAATATATATTATACATACATATATATAATAATTTCGTACCTAGTGTGAGACATAATACAAATACTTAGTCACGAATGTTTTCAAATAGATGCTTACGCAACTTGGTTTTAAACGTAAGTTTGCTCTGAGATTGTCTGATAGGCAAAGGGAGAGCATTCCACAGACGAATCGCTTGACAGGTAAATGAGTCTGACAAGAAGCCAGTCCGATGTGGGAGTACAGCTAGCTTGAGAGTACGAGAGTCACGAAGTACACAACCGGGGCGGGCTCTTATAAACTCAAATTTGGAACTGAGATAAGTGGGTGCTGCTGGATCAAATAAAATTGAATACAGGGTACATAAGATTCGCAATGACCTGCGTTCACGAATTGGGAGCCATTGAAGTTTTTGGCGAAAGGGAGAGACGTGGTCATATTTGCGGAGGTTAAACACGAATCTGATGCAGTTGTTAAGAAGACGATCAAGTTTAGACAGTGAGGCTTGTGTAATGTTAGTGCAACACACATCAGCGTAGTCAATAATAGGAAGTATTAAGGACTGAACAAGTAAGGTTTTCGTACTAGCCGGCAAAAAGTTTTTATGTCTGTAAAGCGCCCGTAATGTATTAGTCACCTTGCGACTGACGTCAGCCACATGTGGCTCCCATGTCAAACCATTGTCTAAGATTAAGCCAAGATCCTTAACTTGCGATGACAAGGGAATCACGGTGTTCTCGTAAACAATGGGTGTGACCAGTAACAAATCAGTTGTTGAAATCAAACGGGGGCTTCCCAAAACAATGGCTTGACATTTGTCCGGATTAACAGCAATCCCGAAATCACGGGACCATACCGCGATACGGTTAAGGTCTTCATTTATTTTTGCAACAGCACATCCAACGTCTTTGGTACTCGTTTGCGTATAAAGTATTATGTTTTTCGTCATGACGGGATGACGCGTGATATCCCTGGGTGGGCTTTTAATAAAACAGTAATTTCTGGTTCTGTTCGACTATTTGATGATTCGTTACACTTGTTTTGTTTTGGTTTTTCTATTAACATGGTAAAAAATTACGGTATTTTATTCATAATTATTACCCCTTGACTCTTTCTTTTCTAAATATACATGTATATGATACACTAGTATTTGTACCTAAGTTGTATACGTTTTTTTGGCGAGATGACTTGGACTTATAGTCTATTTACGCTGACAGGATTGCGCTCGAGACAGGGTTGAGTGGAAGAAGCGAGGGGAAGCCTTTGCCCCGCAGTGGAAGACTACAGTAGGCTAGAAAAAAAAACGTTTTTTAATAGATTATTAGGGTGCATTGACAAAAACAAAATTTGCCTATTAACTTGCTCGTGTAATGAGTTTACTTATCGAACATCATGTTATATTTTATTTAGGTACTAGTTAGGCAACATTTATTGTATTAAAGAGTAAGTTTAGCGAGCTATATACAAAAATGTCAAGGATTACCCAATAGTTATCCAATATATTTGACATTTATTTACTAATTCACATAAAGTTGCGATACCGTATTAATATAAAATATTTATGAGGATGATGATGGTTGCATCAGTTACATAAATTATTTTCAAAATAAAAATTAAAAACTAGTAGTTTTAAACAAGTTTGTCAATTTCAAATAAATGGAGTCGTTTTCTTCCTTGCTTTATTAACCCTACCATGTAAACCTTACATTACTATCTTGTCACTTTAACCGACATACGACATTTATAACTACAATAATATCAAGTTACTTCGACATACGACCAGAGAGAATAAAGTATTAAAGAGTCAGTCAAGTCAGATTTGTAGTTACAGTACTTTCAGTGCCATCTATCGGCACAAGATTAAATTTTGAGAACCTCAGTTGACAATCAGACTCTAATTTTTTTTGTTACTGATATGTTTATCGTCTTAACTCTTAAATAATAATCAGTGTCGCCATTTGACCGAGTATCAATCAACCAAATGTCACAGTTCTCGGTTATACGCCAGAACTGAACCCATATCTGACAGTCGACTCGAATTCACGGCTGTCTTAGACTTTATTTATCTTATATGGAGATATATATCTTTGTTATGACTCTCTGGCCGAGTTTTATAGTGCCAATAAGGGACCGGTCCGAAGGTAGCATTATGTAATGGGGACATAGAAGTGTCTGATGTCACTATAGGATGTAATAAAGAAGGGATATAAACACAGAACGCGGTATGACGCCTTTGAAATATATTGTTCTTCAAGAAGTTTATTATGTTAGTAGTTAAATTTAGTGTTGGACAAGGACGTAAAATAAACCATTTTGATTTTTGTCAAAAAAGCGGCCTCTAAACAACTCGTTGAAAAGTAGGAAGTAAGTAGGTAAGTAAAAGAATGAGGTATTCCACGAAATGGTTTATTTTTTCGGCTGTATTTTGAGTGTGAAAGCTGCCTTAACCCTTTGAACGCAAAGAATACCCACGTTCGTCTTCGGGGAGTTATAAATATTATAATATACTTGGAAATTTTAACCCTTGCCATCGTTAGATAGCGTAGAGTATAGGTAACCGTCCGGTAAATGGAGGATGTTGGTTCGATCAGTCGGGCAATCAGTAGCGTAATATGGCTTATCGTGTCGCTGCTTCGTTTTCATACTTAATGTTAGTATTTTGGACATTTATAATTTGTTAAACTTTAGGTCTTCTAAATCATAGTAATATTAAATTGCCTTATATAACAAATATTATATCATAATGCGTAAAAATAAAATACAAACTGCATTATTTAAACAATAACGCAAATGGAGTAAAAAACGAAAGTCTGATATAATAACGCGATAAGTTGCATAATAGTCTGGGAAACAATAAAAATACCAGCATTGTGCTACAATGTAGCGCTGATCGTATCAAATAAGCGTTTAAAGAAATTTACATACGTTAGCCAAGTATTAAACATACATACAAACATAGATTAAATTGACGATTTTTGAAAAAAATTGTCAATATTTTCAGTAATATTAGAAATACATACAGTGGGGGGCGATTTCTAAATGTCGATCTTTCGATTTCGTGTTTTTTATTTTATTATTATAAATGGGCTTACTCTTGGCCACAGACTAGCCAAAGGCAAAGACTCGGCCTACCATGGAGTGAGCTCGCCCAGAAGATGCATGTTCGCCCTAGATTTGATTTTGTACAAATAAGTAGGGGCGATAATCTAGCAAGTAAGTAAGTTAGTGCTTTATTTGTAAATATAGGTTACAGTGGTGGTCAGTTTTTATATATGGTACAGTTTCACTATATTTTACCAGTTGGCGTACAAAAAACATTAAACTTAATACTAGTGACACGATAGTAATAATTTTCCTCACGATCTCCCGATAGCCAAGTTACTCCATTTTAATGCTTTGTGCAGGAATGGGGTTAGGTGTCATGGCTACTCGACTGCGGCATAGTGAGTTATGGCCTGGTAAACTTTATGTTTTGAACGACTTTATTGTGTGTAGAATATATAATTATACTACTATATTCTTCTTGTAACAGGAGCAATAAAATAAACTACAGCTATTACCCCTCAAAGTGACCAACATATTTTGTTATGTTTACAACATATATGTTGTTGTATGTTTAAATGTTATAATCTCAATTACAAAATTGAAGATAATATTTTATTTTTATAAAACAAGAGATATCTATAGACTTCATAGTGTAGTTAAGTTCACAGAACAAAATATAATTATCACCAATCACCATTAGAAGAGTATAATCGATATTTTAGTTACTTGTAAGTAACTAATAAGAGAAAATTTATTTTCCGTCACTAGCTCGGAAACACGTGTTTTGTCCTTTAACACCAGCGGCTAAAAATGTATTTTATCCGTTAGTGGGTAAAGTAATTTGACCTTGAATAAAGTCAAATTAACTGCTTTAAAATTGATAAAAGTAGGTGAATCTAGTAATAAGGATGATTTACCACCTGTGGAACTACTGGAAGCAGTGATAAACGCATTTTTTGCGTTGTAGTTTCCTCGCTACAGTGAGGGGATAAGTTTTGTGTTACACTCGGGTGCAAATGTATTTTACTTCTCGTGTGTTAAAAAACTCGCAAGTTCAGGATTCTATTCTCGAACCATTCGCTTCGCTCGTGGTTCAACTGTAGGATCCTTTCACTTTACTATTAAAACCTTAAGAATAATTATATCTTAGTAATTAAATCTATAAAATACACAATTGAGATAAAAGCGTATCTTTTTCCTATTTCTGTAATATCTGTGAAAATATTATTTTTATTGCGTACAGCGTAACAGGAATTAAAATTAAAATACATCTTGAGCTTCCTTATTGCTAATTGCAAGTTGAAATGCATTAAATTAACAATTTGATGTCTTCATTAGCCAAGGTAAATAACAAGCAACATAATTATTTACTATTTAATAGCCATATAAAGTATTTTCGTTATTACCTACGTATATCATACACGGTGTAACATTAGGAAACCGAATAATTTTAACAGCGTATTCCTCATCAATATTAGAAGAGTAAACATAATTATAAACTTTTTCTTGGTTTCGCTTACTTTCAGAGGTACCTACAGGGTGTAACAAAAATGGTGGTGATCCGTTTAAGGGCGTATTCAGTATCGTATTCTCATCAGGAAAAAGTAGGATAAAAAATTTTTTCGCAAAAAATTTTTTTATCTTTGTATGGAGATTCGACCGATTCGCGCGGCCCGGCTCATACAAAAGTGAAAATTTTTTTAGCGAAAAAAAAATTTTCTTCTACTTTTTCCTGATAAGAATACGATACTGAGTACGCCCTTAAACGGATCACCACCATTTTTGTTACACTCTGTATAAGTAGGTATTTAAAAAAAAACCAAAATAATTACATATATTTCTCAAAGCAAAATACCGCGCTGTTTTGATGGCGATGATACCGTTATCGGACATAATCTAACTATCTTCGTTGATAGATAGCAAAAAGTGACTTATTGGAAAAAAGTATTTTTTTTAGAAAAAAAATGTAAATTTTAATTTTAAGGGCCAGTTTTAGGAATAAAATTTACTTTCTATTAGAAAATACATCCAATAAAACTAAAAAAAAAAATTTTGGCGAAATTTGCTTGACGTCATATACCAAAGTAGTTAACATCTTTCGGTTTCCTCATATTACACCGTGTATTAGCATCATGGCTAGGGAGTTACAAGAATCGCTTTACTGCAGCGCCATCTGTGAGAAGTTTTAAGCCTAATTGCCCTATATTCTACTAGAAAATGTAGAAAACGCAGAAAAACTGTGCAACAGTGTCCTACGGAAAAGAGTTGTTATATATTAAGGTTAACTTATATGTTATAATCACTTGGAATGACTCTAATGAGAGACAGATGACCAGCTGACCTTTGCAGGGAAGTGTAATGATACTAATGATGTATTCTCACGGTCATCAGGACCTAGCCAAGAACACAGTTTCTGTGATTCGTTAAACTTTTAAAAAAATACTGACTTACCGAACCAATTCATTCATTCGACTCTTCATTTTACCAAAGAGGATCGAGTATTGTTTATGAACGGACAAGAGGGGGCAAAAATCTGTCAAGGTGGTCAAAGACATGCACTAACCTTCTCTCCGGGAGTCAGGAACTGCAGGCAGGACTGGCCGGGGTCCACACTTCATCACGGAAGCACAACCGTTTTTAACCCCCGACGCAAAAACGACGGGGTGTTATAAGTTTGACGTGTCTGTCTGTCTGTCTGTCTGTCTGTCTGTCTGTCTGTTTGTCTGTGTGTGTGTCTGTCTGTGGCACCGTAGCTCCCGAACTTTCGATTTAGTTTTTTTTGTTTGAAAGCTGAGTTAGTCAGTGTTCTTAGCCATGTTTCATGAAAATCGGTCCACTATGTCAAAATTTTAATTTTGTGGTTAGGTTATTATTGCACATGTCTTATAACAGTCTGTCAGGTGTCAACAACTAGTTAGAGGGCCGCGCGGGCGGGGCGAGGCGCGAGGGGGGAGAAACATATCTTTTAAATATATATGGTTAGGTAGGTAGAATTATAGGTAGAATTTTGAACAAGTATTATAGAGGGTTACTGTCAAAGTAAAATGTGTAATCACAGTCCACAGACTGCCATCTCTCGACACAAGCTTAAAACTTTTGAACCTCAGTTTTGACAATTGGGCTCATATTCTTAGCTTGGCATGTGTTGAAATGTCAAATATTAGCGCCATATAGCCGAGCGTTCTCCAAAGGTGTAACACCATCTAGGCCACCGTACCTTTTTCTCTATGACTTTGAGGTACGTTTTTTTCTTAGACTTCATAGGAGTGACATATGTCTTTGATATTACCATGATAAATATCTATTTTTGTACATAATTATATAAGAAGACGAGAGCGTAGGCGAGAGGCTGGCAACCTGTCACTGCAATGTCACAGTTTCGTTTTCTTCCAATCCCTTATTTGCCAAGAGTGGCACTGTAACTTTAGCAGTTTCATGTGCTCTGCCTACCCCTATATGGGAAACAGGCGTGATTTTATGTTGTTGTTGTTGTTGTTGTTATATAAGAAGACTATACTTAAAAGCTAGCTAATGTCTAAAATAGGCCATTGAGGCATTGTACCAAGGATACTGGCGACATTACCTCGCTGTATCGCAATGCTAAGTATAGAATTAGCCAACAACTTAAAACAAGCTTACAAGAAACCAAAGTGGGGCAGTAGGCAGCAGTATCTACATCGACGCAGGATTCAACCCGTTTAATGCATTCTGTATTAGGACTGGTCGGGTGACCCACACGGCAAACGGGTTAGCATTTGCAAACTCGCTTCGAGGTTCTTGCAGATTGATTTTGTAGTTGAGATTTTAGGGAATATTACATACATACATACAATCACGCCTGTATCCCATAAAGGGGTAGGCAGAACACATGAAACTACTAAAGCTTCAGTGCCACTCTTGAATAGGATAGGATAGGGAATATTAGATAACAAATAAGATTATAACGTAAAATAACACACAGAAAATAAGAACATATTTATTCTACGTCGTATACTGATTAACTAAGAAGGTGGCTGAGTAGTGGAGACCGGGGCTAGTTGACTATAGGGGTAGTTGACTAACTATTAAAAATTGAGCCAAAAGTCAAACTTGAGCCAACCAGTTAGGTACTATAGTCCGTCACCTCCCCCCGCTCAGTCACCGGTGAGCCTTTCGTACATCATATAGTATGACTGGTTGGTTCAAGTTAGATTTTTGGCTCAATTTTTTAATAGTTAGTCAACCTACCCCTACAGTCAACTAGCCCCGGTCTCCCCTATTGGCTGCAGGGTATTGGCTGACTTAGAAGAAAACTTTTCTTCTACATTTTCCTAATTAAATACCGTAAGTTGAGGTGAGTTGATCCCAAATTACAGTAAATTAAATATAGTCTTAAAAACGGAGGTAAAATACACTGTCTCACTAATATTTAGGGGTAAATGTGACTATAAAATGGAAAAGGCTAATCCCAGTTATAGAGGTCTGTTTTGTTTCACTCCTAGAGGTAAATAAGTACTAAAGTGGCGGGACCGCACCTTGAATCCCAACTATAGAGGTTTCTCACTCCCACATAGGTATCCAGGTCCCACTTACATAACTAGGTTTCACTGGCTGGATGTATTAATTTTATGACAACTTAAAAACATTTTATTAGCATGTGGACAGACAGACAGTAAGTTATTTATGTTCGTTAACACCGTTGAGTCAGTGTTCGTTGTATAACTGAACACTTGTTATGTAAATAAAGATTACTTTTATTTAACTTAATTTTACATAATATAAACGTTTCAACAAAGTAATGTTTAGCAACACTGCGTGGTCCATTCTCAAACTCAAAAGATTCTAAAAATCTGTAAACAGTGACTTTACACACTTCAGTTAACTTTGAATACATATTTCTTCGAAATCTTCAACCTACACTTCATAAAACCGAAAACTAAATAGTTTTCCAAACACTGACCCACAAACTGGAACATTGAAGACAAACAGGCCTCGAGTGGGTAAATATCGCCCACAACAGTCCACGGCCTTCACGACAGATGGTGACTAGGAAATGTATTGAATTCATACAAGAGGCACGCTTTGTCGTTCATGGAATGTTTCTTAAGAAGTTGAAGTATATTTGTGTTAATTTTGAAATCATCAATACCTTTAAGACGATACAGGAGGGGCCAATTCTCCATACAAACGCTCTCGACTATTTCAACACAGATTACTATTATTATTATTTGTGCCGGACCGTTTTGATTTTTTTGATATTCTTCTTTTTAAGGACGGCAAAATTTTCCAAAACGGCCTCATTGATTATGGCGCAAAAAAGGTGTGGTATTCAGAATTGGTAACATCATCATCCTCCTTGCGTTATCCCGGCATTTGCCACGGCTCATGGGAGCCTGGGGTCCGCTTTGACAACTAATCCCAAGATTTGGCGTAGGCACTAGCACTAGCACATTATTCAGAATTGGTAACAACAAAAAAAAAAACTAAACGGTCCGACACAGACATTTCATTGTTATTCAGGTTCTCAAATTTCATTACGATTGATTAAGTTTGAAGGAGGAAACAGTCGAGAGCGGAACCTCGACATTAAAGATTTTTTCGCAATATTTTTTAACTGAGTTGTTCTGAATGGACAATTTTTTTCGATAAATCTAATTAATAACAATAGTATATTTAACTATAATTCTCAAATTGAAAGGGGTTCTCCTTTCCATTTTAGCATTTTCGGTTCTGTAACGTCTATAGAAGATAACGGTTATATATGTACAGATATTTGCTGATACCTACACAAAAATTACCTCGACTCGACTAACAATTTTTCTAGTCTAAACATCAAACAAAACGTTACATAAAAATGCTACCAGCAATAAAAGTATCACATCACAAGCCATAAACACTGATACATGGCTAGGTTTATGAATGTTCGGGCCTTGACACACTTATACTATAGTTACTATACTATTAGATTAGTGTTCATCTATCTCAGTGACATAATAGTGACATAATGATGTTAAATTATTCTATTTTATTTATTTTTATTTTTTAATAAATAGGTAAAATAGAATAATGTCATGTATAGAGGCTTTTATATTTGGCTACTTTTGTTAATCGATTCGTTGCCTGTTCCATTTTCGAAAACTTTACGCTGTGGTGACGAACAGGTAGTCGATTTTAAAATGACACACCTCGCGCGTCATACGTCACACGCATAAAACTCTAATGACACACCTCTCGTGTCCACACAGAAACGATTAATAAGTAGAATGTGTGATACCTATATGTAAACGTAAAATTGGTTGGTCGTTGATATAATAATTATAATTACGTCTAGGATTAAGTAGACGATAAAATGTATTGTTTATATCTGTACAGAGCGACATCGTCACAACAGTGACAAAGCTCTTTAAATAAAGAAAAAAAAAAGTCTATATTATTGTAATAGGTAATACTAGTATATATGTTTTGTAATAAATAAGTATTTAGTTCAATTAGTTTTGTATAGTTATTATTAAGTTTTATATATTGTATATAATTTGCTGATAAATGAGTTATATGTTTGTTAGTAATGTTGTGGTAGTATGAATAAATTTAACAATAGCTGATAAATAAGTGTAACTAAATGTTTGTATAGTGTGTAGCCTGCTTTATGTGTCTTTGTTGTGTCAATGTTTATTTTAAGTGTTGTATACGAAATTAAGTTGCTACATACGTATTTTATATTAAGTATTAAATTTTAATCCAGTATATATGCATATGCAGTAAAAAAATGTATCGTAAAATTAAGAGACCTATAGCCCAAAATATAAATGTAACTGGTTAAAGTAAACGAGGTAACCATGTAACATATTTTTCTCAAACATGGTATGAAATATTGATGTTATGTGCCTTATAATTGGCAGCGAAGTATGACGTTCCAGGTGCCTTGCAGGCCAAGGCCGGCAAAGTCCTCTTTTTTAATTTCCAAACACAGATAATTGTGACATAACATCCAGGTATTTAGCCAATTAAAAAAAAAACTATAAGGGGCTTTATAGACGTGCCGACTGCAACTGGTACGGGCCCTAGACAATATTTGATTTTGGGTGCGTTTTCATACAAAAAAATTTTTTTTCGTTTTTTTTGATTTTTTTTTAACTTTTTGTTTTTTTATAAGCGTATACGGGGTATCAAAGGGGAACGAAAATTCTATTATTTTTGCGCTACGACGCACCGTTTAGGAGATACAGCCATCCAAAGTTACTATTTTCAGTAGACTTTATTTATTTCATACCATGTTTGAGAAAAGCACTATACATACCTCGGCGGGAAATGGGGTTGCCCGCCTCAGACCTATCCGGCCTCGCTTCGTTCGGCCGTCTATATGTCTTCGGCCGGCAACCCCCTTTGTCCCGGCCTCTGTAGTAATGTACTAGGGTCATTCTCCGAGCAAGGACTTTACCATGGCCCCGGCCATAAAGCACAGTTCTAATGTTATATTAATTCTGCAAAAAATACGATAACATAATTGCAATGTTCTCTACCTGGAGAGCATATAATTTATATTAAATATCAAATGGATCGTACTTAAAAAAAATCTTGAAGCGGTAAAATCTGACAACCGTGCCGTGTCCCTAACCCAGAATTCAAGAAATCATAGCAGATTACTTAAAACCTATTAACATTTCAAGAAGTCAATGTATGTTTTCATATACCTAATTAGTCGACTAAACATATTTACAATTCCTTATTACGAAATATTAACTAAAAATAATATAAAGGTATTTTTTTTTACTTGTCTCAAAGACAAGCCTGAGAATCATGCTTATTTGAAACCACACTAATACCTCGCCAATGAATCGACGTAGCGGTATCTAATGTCCTTCAACGTCAAGTGTCAGTCGCGGCGTATCAGCCGAACAGGAAACACGTCGTCTTCACGCGGGATTTTCGGAGCACGAAAGGTAAGATCGCCAATATTTCGTTTTGGTTTAGGCTGATTTCTGAATGTCATGATAAAGATATTTCCAAAACCTCACGTCCATTGTTTATGTAAAAATTCCTACAGTACACTCAGATGGCCTATTTAAAGTAACCTTGAGCTTGTTTAAAAAAATCGTAATGTTAAAGAGTTATTTTGAGATTTGTTATTAATTCTGATTATCGTGCATCTGACTTTCATGGATTTTTGTGACATGAAAGTCAGAAATCATGCATGATAATCAGAACTATTCATATAGTAGTCATACACCGAATCGAAACCAAACGTGATTAGCCTTATCGATCTCAGGGAAATAATTTTATAAGTACAAATATTATATAGCTTTTGATCTCATTGTTTTGTTAGGTATTTGATTATTATAAACATAACTATGCTGTGTCTACATATGTTAAGTATTTGAATTTTATTTAAAGATATAGGTGCAATAATTGTTCAATTATTTCTAATTAATAATAAATAACATTTTATATCATTTCATTAATTATTTAGTTTTATTTTTTCCTTCTATCAATAATCAAATCTGACTTTCATGTATTCAAATCTGATTCTCATGCCCTCATGATGTGATTTTCGTGACCCCTGATTTTCATGCACCACATAACTACGATTCTTCTAGATATCCAGATGGGCCTTCAATAGAATAGCATATAGGCAAAGGTTTTTAATAGCTTTATTAATTAGGTATCTTCCTAAAATAGTTATAAAAATCGAGCACGAAAGTCAGACAAAAAAGCATGTCTTGGAGAACTGCCCACTATTAACCTTGTCCGCAACACTCTTGACTTTGTGAAGCATTCCAGTATACAAGATTAAATTCATTCTGATTAAGTAAACGATTTAAATGCTTATTTCGTGATTTCTCACATTATCCTGCGGACAAGCCTTTGGATCCTGGCCAGCGCATTGTTAACAGGTGCATGTCTGGCATACAGACAATTTGTGTAGGTAAAAGAGGGCTACACTGAAAGCAAGCAAGTATGCAGCCCGCCTGAGGGTTAGCAGTCACCGTAGCCTATGGACTCCTACACGTCCATAGAAAGAAATGTAATTAGATAAATTCGACTTAAAATATAAAATAATACAATAAACACTTACATTAAAACTTATAAATAAAATATTTGGCCCAGGTCTTGCTCGCTGGGTAAGGTAGTATAGTCACAGATTAAGAGGCTACAGGAGCGAAAATGCCAAAATGGAGAAGAGCCACCCTTTCAATTTGGGAATTTTAGTTAAGTATCAGGTTAGTATTATTAACTATCGAAAAAAAAATGTCCCTACAGAAGAACTCAGTTAAAAGATATTGCGAAAAAATATTTTAAATCGAGGTCCCGCTCTCGACTGTTTCCTTCAAAACTTAATCAATCGTAACGAAATTTGAGAAACTGAATAACAATGAAATAATCTATGTCGGACCAATTTTGAGTACCACACCTTTTTTTGGCGTCATCATCAATAAAGCCGTTTTTGGAATTTTTTGATGGGCTCAAGCGTCTTTAAAAATAAGAATATCAAAAAAATCAAAACGGTCCGATACAGATAAAAATCTGTGTTGAAAAAATCATTGCTCTATCGTTAAAAACCAGTGAATTGACCCCTCCTGTATCGTCTTATTAATAAGTTACTAACGTAAATACAGTACTCACTCAAATCCAAGAGTTTATTGCTTAATGTAACTGTTTTCCGTGAGTCGGGTTGCACATTTGCGCTCACCTCTGTACGAACTCGAAAACAACAACATCGCCAGGACAATGTGAGTGCAAGTATGTGTCAGGAACTAATTTAGTTCCCGAAAACAAAAGGCAATCGCGCGGTCGTTTGCGTGAACTAAAGGCGCGTTCACTTCAAACTGAAGTTGGTCTTCATCATATAAAAAAAACTTGAGTCTATTAGACGTCCTGCTATTGATGAAAATAACGTAACTGGGCATTTTCAAAAATTGGGACCCAAATTAGTAAAAGTTATTAACAAAAATTAACTCGATGTCAGTTTTGTGACGACAAATTAAGAATAAAATTTGTTTAAAAACCAACTTTTTCATGTTTAAAAACCAACTTTCATTACTAATTTGGGTCCCAATTTTTAAAAATGCCCAGTTACGTTATTTTCATCAATAGCAGGACGTCTAATAGACTCAAGTTTTTTTATATGATGACTATGAGTTCTGTTATGGAACAGAACTCTTGCCATCATTTCTCTCTTTGAATCGTTATTCCGAAAACGTAAAAGAAATGACGCCTGTGATGATGAATGTCTTTTCGGATTGGGTTATTTTTTTCCTATGATTTTCATTATTTTCCCTTCGAAAATAACACTCACATTAATTATTTACTAAAAAAAATTAACAAAAAATAACGCAAAAAAATTATTATGTAACACCATTTAGTCCAGGTATAATAATGTTCTACTCTCCTAATGTCGCTCAGACTCTATCATATGTAGATTTCACATTGATTATTATACCTGACAGTTTGAAAAAGAAAATTCATTTCATTCAGAACAGAATACTGGAAAAATCCAATGAGCTGAAAAATGATTCTTAAAATATGGGTTTTATCACACTGATCTTGTGCGGGTACCGGGTACAATAATTTTATCACACTGATCTTGTGCGGGTACAATGAAATTAGACTTTATAGTTCGTTTGTTTACCATGTTCACATGAACGAAGCGAACTAAATGCAAAACTACATTGTTTTTGAACCATAAGACGTAAACAGTAAACACTAAACATAAACATAGTGAATGAGCCTTTACAAACGCGGCCGGTCAGCCGAATGACAATCGTTGACGCCAGACGCCGATGGAAACGCAGTCTGGCTCTATCATCAAAAACCAGGGAGGAAATAGTCGAGAGCGGTTGTGTGGAGAATTGACTCCTCCTGTATCGTCTTAAGTTATTCCAGGATCGACACATTGATGCAGCGCGCCGTCCATGAAATAGCCAACATCTTGCGCCGCTTCATATCTAGCTAGCTTCGATATATTATCGTGAGCGTTTGTGCATTTGGCTACGCACCCAGTTTACGACATTTCATCAACTTTATGGAATGTTATGGGCGTTAAATATTATTTTCGGATTGACGAACACACCATGCGCGTGATTGAAGGAATTCACGTAGGTTTTGTTTACAGTAAACAGATGTTTTCGGTTGTTTCATGTGATTTATTGTGAGTTTTTGAGTAATTGCTTAAAAACAGGTAAATGTTGAGATTTATTATAGCCCTTTAAAAACATACCTACGAATAAACAAACTTTTTTATAAAATTCACAAAAGCTGAATCGAAATTGGATAGGAAAGAAAAGTGAGTGTGATATTTAATTAATATAATCTCAATTTATTCTGTGTTCTTTTCTGTGGTACACTACCTATACATATATTCCTTTCTTTCTTCGATATATTTTCATTGTTTTTTATCTACCCAGATAACCAATAAAGTCATCTCCTAAAATTACTTCCTAATTTCTTGTCATAAATAATCTACATAATAACATACGTATGTTTAAAACAAGCAAACTGAAAATTTCCGTTCTATAAAATATACTTAATCTAAATGTATTTTAATAAATACGTTAATTAATGCAATACAATTACAATACACTTTCAAATACTAAATATAATAGTTAATTCGCCTACGGAAGCGAAACGAATCATAATTAAAGGGTACTTTACTGAACAAACGACCTAAGTGTCTTAAATTTTGTAAGGATATAGAGCCATAATTTAATTATTAGGTACTCTAAAAGCCCACCTAAAACTTTCAGTAATAAGACTTGGTGAATTGCGATATAGTGTAAGTGTATATGACGTTTATTTCACAATCACTATTTATATACATGTTATTACAAAAACATAATTTTCCACCCCGTCTTTCACGGCGTGATAAATTCAACCGGATTTTCATGCTGTTTTCACCAATCCTTAAGGTTATTCTTGAGGAAGATCTATAGCTGTCTTTGAGGAAGATCTGAAACAAGAATATATACCTAATTAATACATATTATAATTATAAAAGCGACTAACCAACTTATTCATAAACGTCCGTTTATGAATAAGCGGGTGAGTATATTATAATTGAGTAAGAAATATACGTACGTCACTTTTTAATCCAAAGTTAAACCTCAAATGCCCAAACGTCAAAACTCCTAACATTTCGTCTAGCACTTACGTCACTATTCTTCTAAGAAGCATCATGCGCCTACGCTTACAATTAGCAAGTGATGTCATGCAACAAGTCCTTATTCGGGTCGCTCAGGTGGACAGGACAAGTGCCTTTCTAGGTTGGTCGTGGTACGTAAAGTGCTTTTTTGGACGTGGTTTAGATTGAAATAAAGTGTTCTGTAGACTGCAGAATTGATAGAAAATGTAGTCATTCAAACATTTCAAACTGTGTGAAGCATTTAAGTTGTTCTTTTGTGCAATAAAGTTTAAATAAATAAATACTTAGTGCGTTTTCACAGATCCGATATCGGATGTCGGCAGGCGGCGGCAGAGATTTCAAAGGCAAAAATCAAATATGGCGTCTTCAATGTATAGAATATCGGTCCTATACATCCGATATCGGATCGGATAATGTGAAAACGCACAGTGATACATGAAAGATATCATCCTACTTGGTATCTAGTTGCACAACAGTCTACCCGTTAAGCTTGTGTTTATCGGTATTGAATAGTATTGATAGGTACTTTACTCATTTTTAGGGTTCCGTAGTCAACTAGGAACCCTTATAGTTTCGCCATGTCTGTCTGTCCGTCCGTCCGTCCGTCCGTCCGTCCGCGGATAATCTCAGTAAACGTTGCACTAGAAAGCTGAAATTTGGTACCAATATGTATATCAATCACGCCAACAAAGTGCAAAAATAAAAAATGGGAAAAAATGTTTTATTAGGGTACCCCCCCTACATGTAAAGTGGGGGCTGATATTTTTTTTCATTCCAACCCCAACGTGTGATATATTGTTGGATAGGTATTTAAAAATAAATAAAGGTTTACTAAAATCATTTTTTGATAATATTAATAGTTTCGGAAATAATCGCTCTTAAAGGAAAAAAAAGTGCGTCCCCCCCCTCTAACTTTTGAACCATATGTTTAAAAAATTAAAAAAGTAGAACTTTGTAAAGACTTTCTAGGAAAATTGTTTTGAACTTGATAGGTTCAGTAGTTTTTGAGAAAAATACGAAAAACTACGGAACCCTACACTGAGCGTGGCCCGACACGCTCTTGTCCGGTTTTTACTTTGTTCTACATACAATAAAAATCGAAAGAAGATTCCAAATATTAAAAAAAAATCGACCGCCCTCCAGTGTCGAAGGCTGGAACTTCTACATAGAGCGTTTTCTTTTCACGTTATCCGATCCGATATCGGATGTAGGAAAGATGTCAAACATGTCGCCTTTAAGGATATCAGCTTTACATCCGATATTAAATCGGATACTTAATGTGGAAACGCACTTAGTCTCTAACAAAGTCACCAAAGCTTAAAAAACGTAACTGTGCTAACGGGGCCCGTTCATAACGCTAATATAATATTATCACGCGAGTTTGTGCATGAGCATGTACTCGTAAGAGTAGCGGGTTCGATCCCAGCGATAGCTTAAATTGTGGCGCTTACCGTAACTATGGCGAGATGGAGACGTAAGTTATAAGCGTTAGGCGGTTCACATATTATGATTTAGTTCTGAAGGAGGAAACAGTCGAGAGCGGAACCCCGATTTTAATAGTACATTACGATACAAGTGCGTAAAAAAGGAAGTTCGAAAATAGTGGCGATAAATTAAAACACGACCGAAGGGAGTGTTTTAAATCGACACGAGTTACGAATTTCCTTTTCGCACGCGTATCTTACGACGTTTTTCAGTACAGATGAGCCTCCGAAGTTTCGACCTGGCATATAATGAACCACTTCTCGAACTAGTGCGTAAAAAAACGACCATCTGTACTGAAAAGATATTATTTCGCAATATCTTTTAACTGAGTTGTTCTGAATGGAATTTTTTTGGTATGTCTAGTTAATAAAAGTAGTATATTTAACTAAAATTTCCAAATTGAAAAGGGGGGGCTCCTTTCCATAGCATTTTCACTCCAGGCCCCGTAGCCGAATGGCATTTCTCCGACGCCAAACGAAAGCGATACGCCGCTGGCTCTGTCGCGCCAATACGCAAGCGCGATAGAGATAGATATCTACTAGCGCTTCGTTTCGTGAGCGTTTCGTGAGCGATTGTGCCATTCGGCTAGCCACCCTGGCCCCGTAGCCGAATGGAATTTCTGCGAAACGAAAACGAAACGCCGCGAAAGATAGTCCGGCTCGTCGCGCCAATACCCAAGAGCGTTAGAGATAGATAGCTGCAAGCGTTTCGTTTCGTGAGCGTTTGTGCCATTTGGCTACGTATCCTGTAGCGTTTTAAAAACGCTCGCTCCCGTCTCCGCGGCAGGATTGGATCCGCTAGGGATTGGAGACCGCTTAGGGCCTTATCACACTTGCGATTTGCGGGCGATTTGAAAGCGAAACGAACGCGCAGCGAGTTCGCCGCGAGTGCGCAGCGTCTAGAGTCGAGACCATATGCTGTATTCATCAGAAAAATGAATTTCTATCCACTTTAGTTGAAATCGATATTTGTAGTAGTTTATTATCTACGAATGTGGACAGATGGGCAACCAACAATAATGGCACCGTCGGAAGATTCAAATACTGTTGCAATGGATATCGCGGCGAACTCGCTGCGCGTTCGCTTCTCTTTCAAATCGCCCGCAAATCGCAAGTGTGATAAGGCCCTTAGATAAGCAATATACCTTAGACAGTCTTTTGCTATCGCAATGCCTGTGACTTGGACTACGTCTAACGGAACAATTTCACGCAGCAAGTGACGATGAGACAGCGGTGACACGCAAAATCGACGCCACACCGCATGTATAAACTTGTCTGCATGTTGGCAATGATGGCAATGTTGGCAATGTTGCATGATTTACTGCTTATTCAGCTGTGGGCCAGCGGTTTAGCCGGTTTACGAGTGTACGCGGGATTATAACACAGTCCCACGGTCTAGAATTAGTTCAAAGATTTATTTATTTATTTGAACTTTATTGCACAATATAAAAAAGTACAAATGGCGGACTTAATGCCAGATGGCATTCTCTACCAGTCAACCATGGGGTAAACTGAAAGATTAAGTAGGTGCAGGGTCCTAGTATAGTTAGCGTGTAATGGAAAAGAATTTAAGATACAAACAATATCGATATATGCTACATATAAATATATGTATACAGACCTAATATTATACATAAATATGTATATAAATATACAATACATAAATATAATATAAAATATACCCATTTAATTTATTACTGATACTAATAAAGGTACATAATTATCGTACAATTAAAATGCAATAAGGTGAAAAAGTGTACCTTTACATCTCTTTGTAGTCGACCGTACTATCAGCTGCAAAAGTGCATAGCGAATTTATCAATGACCATTCATAATTTCTCCTTGCACTTTTTGCAGCTGATAGCACATACAAATCATACTTTATACATAATATATGTATAAAGTCGACTGGTGTTATTTAAATGTTTATGGGTACTCAATTGTTAACCTTGATGATTATGATATCCTCTTATCTTTCATCGGGGAATCTTTAACTGACTGTTAACCTTAGAAATATTAATTTGATTTCATGACTCCACAGTCAAACATATACCATAGTTTTGTGGAGCACTGTATATTTATACTGTTGTTAATTGTAATAATTAAATAAATATATAATAATCTCGTAGCCAGGATTATTCACCAGCAAATTGCTCTTCAATACGGCCTTGTGGACCGCGAAGTACCGTACTACAAGTACTTACCTGCGCCAGTTCTTGAAAATGGTCGTGCCACGCTCTATTGGGATCGATCTATTATCACTGACAGGACTATTGTAGCCAATAGACCTGACATTGTGATAATAGATCGACTGCAACGCCGGGCAGTGCTCGTTGACATCACCATCCCCATAATGAGAATCTCGTGAAAGCCGAGAAGGACAAGTCCAGTAAGTCCAGTAAGACTTGGCTCACGAGATAACCGCCATGTGGGATGTTGATTCAACGATCATTGTTCCGATAGTCGTTTCAGCGATCGGTCTCATAGCGAAAAGTCTCGACCAACATCTTAAGAGACTCTCGCTAGGTGGCTGGATCAAGGGCCAGATGTAGAAGGCGGTGATCTTGGACATGGCGCGGATAGTCCGACGGTTCCTCTCTCTGCAGCCCTAACCACCGGCAGCTTGGGCCCTGCCCCGCTGCTGGCGGCACCCTAGTTTAAGTTTTTATAATGTGTTTATATGTTTTATATTGTTTTGTGTTTTTTTCTATTTTACTTTTATACTCATATTGTAAAAAACCAAGCTTAAGAGAAAAGATAAATAAAAGAAATAAATAATAAGTGGTCAAGTGCAAGAGTCATTTTTACAGGATTGAAATGAAAGTTAAGCAGCTTTTTGTAAGATATTATTCGCGCTTAGCTATTTGTGTTAATCTTAGAAATATAATAAAATATTCAAATAAAATTTAACGTAAGTAACTGATGTTTATATTTTGGAGAAAAATATACCATATTAAAAACCAAATCCAACGGATTCTGCGCATAAAATACCGAATGTTTATTTAAAGATAAAATATCGTTTCCTGCGTTTTATTAGGATTACTCTTATAGCTTTTTAACTCATGTTTATATGTCGACGTACTCTCAACAACAATTTAAGAACTTATATTCAAAGAAAAAGGTTCAAAATTCTAAAAGTTTGGCTGAGTCATAAAGATCTGAGTCTAGATAATAAATCACAGAAACGGGAAATAAAATTGCGATTTTACAGTTCGCGTCGACGAGTGATATTTTATTTTTTGCAATTTTCTGTTTAATTTTTTTGCAAGAGGATAATAAATGTACATAAATTAAGTTTGACGACCTGTCGACGGTCTGGCCTAACGCGTTGTGCCTGCTAAGCTGCGGTCTTGGGTTCGAATCCCGGTAAGGGCTGTTATTTGTGTGATAAACACAGCTCCTGAGTGCCGAGTCATGTATGTTTCTGTGTATATAATTGTTGGTATATTCTATATATCGTTCTGAGTACCCACTACATAAGCCTTTTGAGCTTACCGCTTGACCCAGTCAATCTGGGTAGATTACTATAATATTTTTTTTCTTTTTGTGCAGCACATTAAAAACCACAGCGCACAAAAATGGTAATAAGTTCAAAAATCTCATTAAGCATTCTTATCACATTAAAGAACTGTTACAGCCGTAAAAAATGACATGCAAAGTCATTATGCCATAGCAGGAAAACATGGATTTTTGAGCGTGCGAGCAATAATCGTGGAAGGGCCAGTTCACACACGAATATTAATAAGGCATTACTACTTCTTTAGGTACTTCTATTTTGTTGGCGCGATGATCCAAAATGAATTTTGGCCTCCAACACAAGAGCACGCCACTTTACGCGGTCTCCGGACATCACGCCAGCCCTCGTTGACGCCGAGTTCACGGAGATCTGCCTCCACTATATCCGCCCAACAATGTTTAGGATGGCCAGCAGAACGGCGTCCAGTTGGACGACCCAAATAGGCCCTCTTGATGGGCGTGCGACGCGGCGTGCGAGTCAAACAATTGAAGCTCATACAAGTGTCCTGAGTAGACGCCGCACGCCCGCCGAACGCTCCTTTCCGAGCGTCCACTCAGGCCTTTACTACAGAATATATAATAATACAAGTACAGAAGGCTCACTCCTATGATGTTTACAAAATGCCGCCGTTCTAAATTCTTACCTACATAAAAAACGGACCGCACGCGAGCACCCGACATTGAATTTAATGCGCCTCGCCAAGGTCGTCACCTCTGAATGGGCCGCGAACTCGCGGCCGCCGGCATGTACTTGTAGCGCGGCGATAGAATCGCGGAGTGAGCCGCCCCTGTCTTTACACTAAGTGAACAAAGTTGTATTATTTTTTTAATAATAGAGGGCTAAAAATAATACTGTCAATATCAAGTGGCCACGCCCTTATTCTCGTGAAGGCAATTTTTACATAAAGGACAGAATTAATGACGGTCCTGACCGAATCATTAAACTCTTGTAGGAAGTTGTTTTATTGTTTCTTTGACCTTTGCGAGACACCTATCGATTTGGTAATTTGATCGACGCTGAAATTACTAACACTAGTCGGTGATTGTTTAAGATTAGGACAATTGTTTGATTATTGGATAATTATTGCCTTTAGTGCCCCACGCCTGTACCTAACCGTATGATTTTAGCCTTGATTGAAGACAGGTGAACGCATTATTTGAAGGCAAAATTGGTTCTAGTGAAGTAGTCAGACAGCGTGACTGTTTCAACTCGTCTCGTTGCTTTTTAACCCCCGACGCAAAAACGACGGGGTGTTATAAGTTTGATGTGTCTGTCTGTGTGTGTGTGTCTGTCTGTTTGTCTGTCTGTCTGTCTGTGTGTGTGTCTGTCTGTGTGTATGAACCGATTTGGATTTAGTTTTTTTTCTGAAAGCTGTCTGAAAGCTGAGTGACCAACTTGATAAGTCGGTGGTTTGAGTGTTCTTAGTCATGTTTCATGAAAATCGGTCTACTATGTCGCGGTCAAACGGGGAACTAACGATTTTTTGCAGGCAAAAAAAATGGGGTGGTCAAAATTTTAATTTTGTGGTTAGGTTATTGCTGCGTTAAGTAAACACAGCAAAAAGAAGTGTATTAAGTTCTAAGGAGTGTTCGGCTGCTGACGACTCAAAGGACAATAGACGGAACAATTAGTTCCGTAGGTCCTTCCATCGCTATCACCTTCCTTGAGCTCTGGCAGCCTTACCGGCAGGAACACAAAACACTATGTGTAGGGTATAGTGCTATTTGGCTGCGGTCTGTAACGCGGAGGTACTTCCCAGTTGGGCTCTGCTCTAGATTCGAGCGAGATGATATCCGCTGTGCTGTGCCCTACCACACAAAGCGGAATATCATTCGCTATGCCCTACCTCCTACAAGATCAAACTGTTGTTGACATTGTTAGCTACTAACAATAAAAAATCATTAAATAAACGTTTACTTTATCATTAAAATTCGTTTGTCCCTTTTCGATTTTGATACACATTAAAACTTTAAACTTTTGTAAGTCCGTTATTACACAGTATTGTATTTAATATATATTTACATTTATTTAATACTAGCTTTTGCCCGCGGCTTCGCTCGCGTCAGAAAGAGACAAAAAGTAGCCTATGTCACTCTCCATCCCTTCAACTATCTCCACCTAAAAAATCACGTCAATTCGTCGCTCCGTTTTGCCGTGAAAGACGGACAAACAAACAGACACACACACTTTCCTATTTATTATATTAGTATGGATATATAATTATATTTTATTGCACTAACAGTTAAACCTTATGTATGAATGTTTATAAGTATTAAAACGAATCTGCACAAAAATCCGTTGAACCGTTGTCGTGCCGGTAATTGATTAATTAGCGTATGCACGGAAACACGCAGGCATTCGTGTAAAGCTGTTAAAAACACACTTACTTATATAGCGTTTTTATGGTCATTGCCTCTCAACATAAAAAGTATAGTTCTTTGTATTTTTTGTGTTTTTCGGAAGATTGTAAATCCGTAGCCGATTGGCAAAAACGCTCACGAAACGAAAAGCTCGTAGATATCTATCTCTATCGCTCTTGCGTATGGGCGCGACAGAGCCAGACTACCTTTCGCGGCGTTTCGTTTTCGTTTCGCGTCGGAGAAATGCCATTCGGCTACGGCACCTGACCAGAAATATTTGACTATTGTCAAGGCGCTGTTATTCTGATGTATGAGGTGATAGTTCAGTAGGTATATAGTATGAAGAAAATAGTTCTAATCAAATTCCGCAAGATGGCGCGTAGTCATATAATTCGACGACCGGTCTGGCGCAATAGTGACCCTGCCTGCTGCGCCGCGGTCCCGGGTTCGAATCCCGGTAAGGGCATTTATTTATTTATTTATTTATTTAAACTTTATTGCACAAAAGACAAACTTAATGTACAAAAGGCGAACTTAATGCCATGTGGCATTCTCTACCAGTCAACCTTTATTTGTGTGATGAGCACAGATATTTGTTCCTGAGTCATGGATGTTTTCTATGTGTATAAGTATTTATATATTATATATATCGTTGTCTGAGTACCCACAACACAAGCCTTCTTGAGCTTACCGTGGGCCTCAGTCAATCTGTGTAAGAATGTCCTATAATATTTAACATTTATTTATTTATTTATTTATATATGGCCAGGCTATTTAACCCTTAGCGCGTTTTCACATTATCCGGTCCCATATTTTTTACATTATCCGGTCCCATATTTTTCACATTATCCGATCCCATATCGGTAGGACCGATATCCCATACATTTAAGCCGCCGCGCCGCTTTGATTTTTACCTTTGAAATCCTTCCGACATCCGTTCGGATAATGTGAAAACGCACTTACTTGTGCAGTCAGAATCAATTCTAGTGGCTAAACAATGCTTCAAGAAAATCTGCCAATTTGGAATACTTATCAAAACAGGGATATGCTTATGCTTAACTCAACTTGCAAGATTCCCACAGAAGATGCCATTTCTCACTACGCTCGAAGTTCAAACTGAAACCTTTCGCTTGGTCGAGTATCAATATTGGCACGTGCGGTTAAACAACAACTTTGTCCCCTTGTAAATAAAACTAATAACTATTATTAAAAATACCTCCATGTATTTAGTTACTTAATAAGTTTATCTACCGCCTCAGTTAAACGGTACATAAGGTAGATCTACGCAGTATTTTACGGTTTGCGGATTTCGTAGTAAAATAACGTGAACTCGGTTTACAGTTCAAGTTTAACCATTCGGGCCAGCTGCTTACTGGGTCGAGATAATATTGTAAACCACATTATCACGTTCACGCGGAAGACAACTACTTTCTATAAACATTGTGAAGAGTTAGGAATAGAGATGTTGGGACACAAGTGTCTTTGGTTATATATGTAACTATAATTAAAATATATTAAATACTAAATATATTAGTAGCATATTTTTTTACACAGATTGACTGAGTCCCACGGTAAGCTCAATAAAGCTTGTATTGTGCGTACTCAGACAACGATATATATAATATACATCCCTGGACCGCAGGATTCTTTTAATATAGGTTATCTTAGAGTAAACAAAATTATCTTCGTAGAAAATATTTTAATTTGTATTTTTTAGTTCACGTTAAAAATACCTATTAAACTAACAAAAATAAAACTACACCACTACACTATGAGCTAATAAATTAAACTATATAGTAGTTGTTTAGTAGTCACAATACATTTTACTATAAACTGAAATAACACACACACACACAGCTTGGGACACTGAGACCTAGGTCAGTTTTTCTTTGTACCTACATATATATATGACATTTATTTCAGTTTATACTTACAATTGCTTCACCTTATTAGGGTTCCGTAGTCAACTAGGAACCCTTATAGTTTCGCCATGTCTGTCTGTCCGTCCGTCCGTCCGTCCGTCCGTCCGTCCGTCCGTCCGTCCGTCCGTCCGTCCGTCCGTCCGTCCGTCCGTCCGTCCGTCCGTCCGTCCGTCCGTCCGTCCGCGGATAATCTCAGTAACCGTTAGCACTAGAAAGCTGAAATTTGGTACCAATATGTATATCAATCACGCCGACAAAGTGCAAAAATAAAAAATGGAAAAAAATGTTTTATTAGGGTACCCCCCCTACACGTAAACTGGGGGCTGATATTTTTTTTCATTTCAACCCCAACGTGTGATATATTGTTGGATAGGTATTTAAAAATGAATAAGGGTTTACTAGGATCGTTTTTTAATAATATTAATATTTTCGGAAATAATCGCTCCTAAAGGAAAAAAAAGTGCGTCCCCCCCCTCTAACTTTTGAACCATATGGTTAAAAAATATGAAAAAAATCACAAAAGTAGAACTTTATAAAAACTTTCTAGGAAAATTGTTTTGAACTTGATAGGTTTAGTAGTTTTTGAGAAAAATACGGAAAACTACGGAACCCTACACTGAGCGTGGCCCGACACGCTCTTGGCCGGTTTAATATATGATATGTGTATAGGTACATCTTATCATTAGCTCTGCTATCAGGTAGGTACAGCGGGGCAAATCTCGACTGGGCACAAATGGATCAGTTGCATTTGTCCCCCAGTCAAAATTATCCCGCTGAACCTTAGATACGACACGGAATAACGGATTGGATATCATCATCATCCTCCTTGCGTTATCCCGGCATTTGCCACGGTTCATGGGAGCCTGGGGTCCGCTTTGACAACTAATCCCAAGATTTCGCGTATAGGCACTAGTTTTACGAAAGCGACTTGATATATTTGTGTCAAAAGTGACTAATAAGTCTCAGAGCTTTGAATTTGAGTTTGTATTTTTATTTTACTAATGTGAATGTTTTGTTGTTTCAGGTAAATTTTTAATTACAAGATGAATAAAATTATGCGTAACATGATACTCCTGTCAGCGCTTAAAAAGGTATATTTAAAAAAGTACTATCATAATAAGATACTTGATAGAAATAATGTCACGGAGAATGAACGAACCAAACATTAGATAAGATAAGATGTTTATTTGTATTGTTTTTTTTTATTGTTTTAGGGAATTTTAGGTCAATTGTACTCAGAATCACGAGTACTTTCAATCTCACTGGGAGACAAAGTGTCCCAGAATTTCCATACATTTTTGTTACTTTCCTCTTTTGTTACCCCATACAACATGTACGGAAAATGGTAACAAAATAAGAAAAAATCGTATGGGACAATTTTTTTAACTACTAGGATTGAAAAGGCTAGTAATTCTGAGTAGACATAACATATTTTTTTTTCAAAAATATCACACTTCATAAAAGTGGCAAAAAAAAAAAAAGAAATGCTCGTACATAGGATCCTAAAATTTTACAAATAGCTTCCATGACACCCTGTCAGGGCACGCAAATTACTATTATCATTAACATCAATTTTTCGGGATATTTTCTCTATCGAACCACGCTTTCTGAATTCATGGTACCAACAGTTGAGACGAACCACCTGCCGGCGTAACCAAATGGTAATTGTCGACGCCAGATGCCGACGGAAATGCTGTCTAGCTTTGTCGCAATCGCTGTCCAATGCGCAAGAGCGATAGAGATAGATAGCTTTGAAAATATATTATCGTGAGCATTTGTGCTTTTGGCTACCTAATACCCAGCGCTCTTTTCGATAAGAGAATACATCCACTACGTGACAAGTCATACTAAGTGCTTCAAGATCTGCTAAGAATACTAATAAGCTACAAGTGGCTCAAAACTACTAGTTGCCTGCTTGTTATGAATTGTTTGACAACATAATGGTAGAATAAAAGAGGAATAAGGATATTAATGGAGTTTTATTATGGAATAATTTTATACAATATATAATTAACAGCTAAGTATAATATTCATATTAATAATATATGAAGGATACATCGCAATAAGCACAAGTAGTACTAACACTGACTTTATATACTAAAACTACATTCATGTTTTATTTACATATTAACTTTGTTAAAAAAGAAAAGGCAAATATGAATTAACATATATAATATTCACGATCTAAATTTTTTAACAAAAGGTGTGTACTTATATTAAAAGTACCTAGTAATAAGCATAATATATGTTGAATATAAATGTTGTTGAATGTGAATAACTTTAGGCACTCATGAAATAAAACTATGAAAACGAACCAAAAGCAATACAAACCGAAACCGAAATCGAAGACAATATTAACTTTAGGTACTATGCATAATAACATAAGTACTTGTAAATCTTTATTTAATTTCTCAAACGCAACGAGAATCTTCACATTTTTTAATGTCTCCTTCTTCGTCACGGCATACACAAACGCATGTGGCGCCATCTGTTTCAATACAAGTGCATTTAGAAGCATCACATTTGCAGGCGCAAGAGTTGCATTTGCAATCGTCGCATTTCACAAGTTGCCCCTTGTCTTGACGGATACAAACGCAAGGTTTACCATCAGTTGAGATGCAAATACAGCCTTCTTTGTCACACTTCTTCCCAGTTTGGCAACAAGTTTTATCTACGCAGTTGCAATCATCACATATGTTTATTATTCCATTTTCGTCACGGCATACACAAATGCAAGTAGCCCCTTTAATGGCAATGCAAATACATTTAGAATCATCACACTTGCAATTCTCACATTTCACAAGATCCTCTTCCTTTTTAGGAACACAAAGGCAAGGTTTTTCTTCAGTAGGCACGCAGGTGCACCCTTTGCTGTCACTTTTCTTGTGGCAAGCTTGGCATGGCTGAGGATTACAGTTGCCTGAAGCGCAGTTGCAATCACTGCACTTTATCTTTCCACTGTCACAGCTTACAGAGCAACTGGCTTCGCTAGTGGCTGCGCAAGATTCAGCGCATTTGCAGTTGCAAGAGTTGCACTTGCAATCATTGCATTTTACAAGTTGTCCCTTATCTTGGCGAATGCAGACACAAGATTTTCCCTCAGTTGAGATGCAAATACATCCGTCCTTGTCACATTTCTTCTCGCAAGCTCCAGTCTTGCAACAAGCATCGCTAAGACATTTACAGTCATCGCATTTCTTAATTATTCCATTCTCATCGCGGCATACACAAATGCATGTGGCGCCATATGTTGCAATACAAGTGCATTTAGAAGCATCACATTTGCAGGCGCAAGAGTTGCACTTGCAGTCACTGCATTTTACAAGTTGCCCCTTATCTTGACGGATACAAACGCAAGGTTTACCATCAGTTGAGATGCAAATACAGCCTTCTTTGTCACACTTCTTCCCAGTTTTGCAACAAGTTTCATCCACGCAGTTACAGTCATCGCATATTTTTATTTTTCCATTCTCATCGCGACATACACAAATGCATGTGGCCCGTTTAGTGGCAATGCAAATGCATTTAGAAGTATCGCATTTGCAGTTGCAAGAGTTGCACTTGCAATCATCACATTTCACAAGTTGCCCCTTGTCTTGACGAATACAAACGCAAGGGTTACCATCAGTTAAGATGCAGATACATCCGTCTTTGTCACACCTTTTCTCGCAAGTCATTTCATCTTTTCCACAAGTTTCGTTAACACACTTGCAGTCTTCACATTTCTTAACATTCCCTCTCTTATTGCGGCATACACAAATGCAAGTAGCGCCACCAGTCGCAATGCAAGTGCATTTAGAATCACACTTGCAAGAACACTTGAAGTTACCACATTCTTTTGTTTTCCCACTTTCAGCAACGCATACACAATTGCAAGTAGCCCCTTTAATACAAGTACACTTGGTACCACAACAACAGCACTTGCATTCCTTAATCTTTCCACAATTTTCGTCACATTTGACTTTTCCCGTTTCGTCACGACGCACACAAACACAAGTGCAATCACCGGTAGTAAAGCAGGAGCAATCATCGCATTGGCAGTTCTTTCTTTCTTCCTTTTCAAGACAGATGCAGGATTGTCCGCCCTCTTGGATGCAGAAACAATTGGCGTTGTTACACTCCATGTTGCATTGACGTTTGTTTGGGACTTGGCAGCAAGGCATTTTCTCGGAAGTCTGGAAAGTAAAATGGATATGTTAATTGGGTGAATCAATTTTTCTTTGCCAGCAAAATTACGCATACTTCGACTGCATGTGGTCAGAAAATTTAATTTGTATTTAGTGTAATTAGTTTATACTTATTATATTAAAAACAAACATACAAGCTATGCAATACATCATGTTTTTATAGGATTTGATATTTTATTACTTTATTTCGAGCAGTGACCCAGTGGACATAGCTGTCCCTCACTTTTGTATGAAAAAAGTGTCTCTTCCACTGGGTCACATATAGATTTAATTGCAATTTTTTTTTTAATTATTCCCTTAATGTAAAATAAAAATAAGGATCTTTATTCACGATGGCCAGGTTAAAACTCACAAAAGTAGAGCTAATAATAAGTATGGGCAATTCTAGCCAAGTAAAAGTAGTAGCAAGGAAAAGTTGATTCACCCAATTATACTTTTTTAGTTTACGTGAATAATATGTGTAGAATTGTTACGAAAAAAGTGTGGAATTGTAGGTATGAGGAACAAGTGTAAAGAATGTTTTTATGGAATACCAATGAACTGGCATTCTAAAGACACTATCACGCTCTATAATTTGAACTGCGGTACTTTACTAACTTATAATGTATAAGTACAGCTGCGTGAATTTTATAAATCATCACTTATTTTGTATTTTTTTGTTTATACCATCTTATAAATTTTAAGTAAGTAGTAGGTACAAGTACAACGTTACAGATTCAAAATGAATACAATACAAACTGACGTATAATATAAATTAATAAAAATATGTATAAGTAAACATGAAAATTAGATGAAATAAGAACTTAGAGAAAATTATTAACTCATGATCATTAACTTAATGCGTTTTCTCATTGTCCAATCCGATATCGGACCGATATCCCGTACATTTAGCCTCCATCTTTGGTTTTTGCCTTTGTAATCCTTTCTACATCCGATATCGGATCGGATAATGTGAAAACGCACTTACGTCGATTCGTCAGAGTGTGCTAAAGGAAATCTATATTTACATACAATACATTAAGAAAACTCAAGTCAAATATGACCATGACCAATGTAACCTGTGTTGTGTCTAAATAAAGGTATTTTAGGTACCTAAAATGAATTTACGACAGACTACAAAAAGTAAATATTATATTACGTACCTACACAACATATTTGAAACGTAATTATTTCGTCTTGGTAATCAATAATCATCGTCAAACACTACACTACAAATACTACAATCGCTTTATACGTCATAAAAATAACAAATATAAACACCGAGTTGAACGTCCTTTATCAAAAACAATTAGCACTGACCTTATCAATTATATTCCAGCTATCGACTCGTTCTGATAACGCTCGTTTACAATCGACTCAGTACTGATAACTACACGAACGCTCCTCTAATCGTATAGGGTGATGACGTCGCTCGCACCTGTAATCGAATGGTATTGATAACGGCCGGATTCTATGTATAATTGACTGACTCTCTGGTAGATTTAAGCCACCGCCACACATAAAGCGTTATGATAGCGTAGCGTTAGCGGAGCGCAATGATAGTGGTGCGCCGGACGAACGCTGGCGTTCCGCTCGCAATACGCGCTCGTTAGTTCCCGCTGGCGTCTGCTGGGCGCAGCGCCTACGCTCTCAAAACGCGCATGTGCGGCCGAGCTTTTAGGGTCGGCTGCAACAAACCGTCTATCACCGTCAAAACGTTCGCTTAATTTTATTGTATGAGAAATTCCAGACCTCTGTCGCGTGACGATGAGGTATCTTTTAACTGGGCCATTTTTTTCAAAGTTGTCCACCCCACTTTTTTTTTGGATTTGGAAAAGTTTTATGTGGTATCCACTCAGAATCGCGAGCTCTTTCAATCCTAATAGGAGAAAAAAAGTGTCCCAAGTTTTTTTCAATTCCGTTACCATTGTTTCATACATTTTGTATGGCGGTAACGGAATTTGAAGAATTAGATAACAAAAGGCAAACATTATGAAAAGTGTATGGAAATCTTTTTGTATGAACGGAATGGAATTTTTTGGAAATCTTGAGAATTTTTTTTTCTCCTATCAGGATCGAAAGACCTCGCGATTCTGAGTATGAATCGCGTAAAAAATACCCATGTTACAAAAAAGTGGGCAGGACAACTTTAAAAAAATGGCCCAACTGTGTTTGATGCAACTGGCCCTTAAAACTGCTAAGCCTATTTGAATAAAGAATATATCGAATTGGTACATACTGAGGATTCCGCACCGTTGAAATCGACTCGACTCGATGATAATTGAAGCGCGCACTGTATAACGTGTGATAACAACTGCGCGTGCGCACCGTATATATATTCGAATAGTCGATCGTGTGCAACAGTAACGTGCGCAGAGCCGTGCGCATTGGTGATAACAAAGGTTGTGTACTTTTGTACTGGAATGTTCTAGGACTTCTACTTATTATGATGATTTTTCTAGGAATAATAAGTTAAAATTTTGAGGTAAAACGGCTAAATAAGGCTGGAAAAGGCGTGTTCAGTGGTTTCCTTCATGTTTTTTGTATTATGAGGTATTAATGTTCTGGGTTTAGTCACTTTATAAATAGGTGCATAATTAACAGCGTGCCACAATAAGTTACTCGAGGTATTTATTAGAAAAATGTAGCCCTTTTTTCTCAGGAACCACATTTTTAATATATTTTTTGGGTTTGAAGTTTGTGACGACTTTTTTGCCATAGCATCTATCTATTAGGAACTATTTATTTGTTTTTTTTTTGAGGTCGTTTTGAATACTTATTTTTATTTTATTAGAAACTATTTATTTGTTTTCTTTTTTACTACAGATTTATTACGGTAAAAATTTCTTACGAGTACCTAAATCTAAAAGTTTTTCTTAAAAAATATCTTCGTAGTACCTATTACTATTATATATTACGGTAAAAGTTCATTTTTTTAATGTTGATTTTCCATAATTATTGCGTAATATCCTTATGACTCAGTTTATTCAGTTATGTACAGCACCGAGTGCAAAGAAGTGCGCACCGCACGTGTGACGGAAAGTGGTGGTTAGAAACGTGTGCACACTTATCTATGTAAATACTATAATGTCATGTTTACTATGGATAATTGGCCTGATTTGAACTAGGATATTGGTTTTCGATAAGATACGCAATTCTTTATAGAAACTATTCTTTTGACACCGGCATATCCGATCCATAATTATTATTTAAGTAGAACAAACTTGACCTAGAGGCAATTTGATATCAAATTGTATTAATTAACTGTGGCAACTTTTGCGGCTCGTTGTTTCTATGTTATAAAATATTTTTTGTAACTTTAGCTGTAAGTTTCATAATACAAAAAAAAAAAGTGATATAGATTTTATTACAAGGAATACTACTGTGTCGGTACATTAAACAAACAAATTCACACCTATATTCCCAAAAGAGGTAGACAGAGCACATGAAATAGCTCAAGTTTTAGTGCCACTCTTGGCGATTAAAGAATTAAAAAAAAAACGATAAGTTAAATAACGGTGTATAGCTAAAGGTTTGGTAAGCATTCCTTACCTTTATTCTACAAAGTAAACTTGAATGTTCTACTTAAGAAAAAAGTTGTAAGTAAAAGTAATAACAGAGATAGTCCTAGAATAAATTTAAAAGTGGAAAATGTCTGCCTTGGGTGAGACATTTTCCACTTTTAAATTTATTCTAAGCCTAGTGGCATCGATTGCAGACGTTTCTGCTAATCAGAAGTTAAAAACAGAGATAGTATCATCGTAGTTACTAGTCATTCTGCTAGACAATGGTATGACGTCACACACCTGTTCGCCGCACGCGTGACGTCACCTGTCTTCATGAGCAATTGAACACGGTGTTGCAAGTTGCAACATTTCCCATGCCTGGTGATAAAAAAAACAAAAATATTGTTATATAACACTTTAAATATGTAAAAAGATTGTTATTTGTTTGTACGAGAGAAAATATACATATAGAAACTACTACTAAGCATATAACTTAAATAGTTAGTTTAGATCTAAAATGTCTAAAATATTTGCTTGAGGCATTGAATCAAGGATGCTGGCGACATTTAATTTCCTCGCCGTACCACAATGCATAAGCGTAAATGCGTTTTCACATTATCCGATCCGATATCGGATGTAGGACCGATATCCCATACATTGAAGCCGCCATCTTTGATTTTTGCCTTTGAAATCCTTCCGACATCCGATATCGGATCGGATAATGTGAAAACGCACTAACGCATCACGTCGCCAGCTCTTAAGTTGCCAGTTACATACGTCAAACAGATTTGCGATTTCTGCAAAAAAAATGATTTGATAAGATGAAGTGTTGGACAAAGGTTTGTGGCTACCGTCACATTGGCGGTAAGTCAGAACTCGCTGCTGAACCATGCTGATTAAAGATTATTGAGTTGTCTAAAAACAGTACTTACCTAGTATACCTACACTCTTAATACTCTTAAACATGTCCCGGTAGGTACAAAATACTTATATTTAGTATTATTTAGCATGAATAAACTTTGCCGGTCACTCCCAAGGCGAGTAACATCGCCCACTCTTTCCTCTTCGGTGCCGGTAACTTCTCGCTATTTGTGGCATTCTAGGCCATAAAGGGACCCTTTACTCCCTGCACCTACTGGGCTCAGCTAGTCTGTGGCAATGATGAGAATCTCGCGAAAGCTGAGGAAAAATCCAGTAAGTACCTGGCTCACGAGATAACCGCCATGTGGGATGTTGATTCAACGATCATTGTCCCGATAGTAGTTGTTTCTGCTAGCGGTCTCATAGCGAAGAGTCTCGACCAACATCCTTAGAATCTTTTTTTTTAATTATTATAAATGGGTTACTCTTGGCCACAGACTAGCCAAAGGCAAAGACGTGTCCTACGATGGAGCGAGCTCGCCCAGAAGATGCCTGTTCACTCTTTCGCTAGGTGGTTGGATCAAGGGCCAGATGCAGAAGGTTGTGAATCTTGGGCACGGCGTGGATAGTCCGGACGGTTCCTCACTATGCAGCCCTGACCATCGGCAGGTCCTGTCCCGCTGCTGGCAGCATTCTAAATAAATAAATAAATACATAAATATTATAGGACATTCTTATACAGATTGACTGAGGCCCACGGTAAGCTCAAGAAGACTTGTGTTATGGGTACTCAGACAACGATATATATATAATATACAAATACTTATATACATTCCTATGTGTTATAACATCCATGACTCAGGAACAACTATCAGTGCTCATCAGACAAATAAATACCGTTACCGGGATTCGAACCCGGGACCGCGGCGTAGCAGGCAGGGTCACTACACGCTAGGCCAGACTGGTCGTCAACTCTAGGTTAGGTTCTTCATAATGTGTTCATAGGTTTTTTATTAGTTTGTACGTGGTTTAGCATCTTATTTTATAGTTAACCTAGCCTAAGATCTAATCAAAATAATAAACAAAAAAAAAAAACAATAAGGACCATTTTCTGCTGAAATTTTAAATTAATTTAACTAGATGCATAAGGAACCCTTAGGCGTTGAAAGTCACATTTCAGAAGTAAAAGGTGTCTTGGGAAACTGGTCTTATTTGCCAGGTGATATTTAATAAGACTTCATTGCGGGTGAAAAATATACTAAAATATATGTTGTTAAATTCACAATGCGAATTTCCCTCAGTGTACAGTGTACACTATGATGTTGAGTTCTACATGTATTTACTGAACACGCCTACCATATAAAACCGGTGGACACTCTATTTAATAATGCAAACATTGTAAAACATGGAAAAAATGGACCAGTTACATTTGCCCCCCAGTCGAGATTTGTCCCGCTGTACCTTGCCTAGTTTTCGAAGAATAACAACCTAAACCCTAAGTTAACATTTCGCCATTTCGAACACTTTCCAATGGCATATGAACAAAAAACAGTAAGTAGAATCACTTAAAAATGTATATATTCTAATTAAACGTTTAAAATCCACTAAACGGGCGAACGATCTCCATCAGATAATGCAATCCGATTGAACGCAACACAATAGAGTGCAGATCAATTCGGATTTAACGTTTTGTTACAATTTTGTATTGGTTTTGATATGACTTTGGAGATCATCTTGGATACTAGTATAAGTAGGTATAAGGTGTATTAGGGTAATTCCGAAAGTCACCAGCCAAATAAAAATCACCATTATTTCCATCATATCAAGATTCCCCTTTCGGAATTACTAGAGCATTTCTGTCATTCGGAATTACCCTAATGGACCTTACTCCAAGACGATCTCAAAAGTCTACTTATACTCCAAGACGACCTCCAAAGTCATAATATATCAAGTAGGTACTTAATACGATTTACCTAATTCTGGCTTTAGTAAACGTCAAAAATCAGTTTTTGTGTTATGTAATGTAACAGATATGCCAGCGTCAAATGGTCAGCCACATTTCTTTATCAAGCAGAGAGGGTAGAAAAAAGGATAAATGAAACAATTTGCACCTCGTTGAGGATTCGAACCTGGGGCGTGACGGACCTATCTTATTTTTAACCGACTTCAAAAAAGGAGGAGGTTCTCAATTCGACTGAATGTTTTTTTTTTTTTTTTTTTTTGTATGTATGTTACTCGATATCTCCGAGAATCGTGGACCGATTTTCAAAATTTTTTTTTGATCGAACGGGTATAACCCCGAGATGGTCCCATTGGCACCAAGTTGGGGTCTAATGATGGGATCTTGGAGAAATCGAGGGAACTCTTCAAATGTTATAGGCACATGTAATGTTTTTAGTGTATTTTTCAAAGGTACACCAGTATTTACGCCTGATGGTAATAATTTTATGTGACTGAGCTGATGATGGAAGGTCAACTCCTCAATGGTTAGGAGTTAAAGGATAATTCTTTCACTACTGTACATATATTCGGACTGATACATATAATATCACTAGGAACCACTAAAAATCAACAAATAAATTAACTTTTTAACAAAAAAAATAAAACCGCCTTCAAAAAAGCGTGTTACAAAACACGGAGAAACTAAAACTACAAAAATAATTGATTCGTTTATAATTTGGATGTTTAGATTATTGCAATCCGATAAGAAATCTGAATTCGAAGGTTTATTATTTTTGGGCTTTTTAGTTTCTCCGTGTTCCTATGCATAATTGAAAAAGTTAAACAATTCATTTTCACTTCACTAATCAGCGTGACTCACGTGAGTGATCTTCAGGGTCGTATTAAAACAACATCAAAACTGTAACAATTTGTAAAATCAGAACTGGCTCCAGTACGGTGAAATTGGACATTCGGTGAAAGCGAGATATTTGCATGTTCTGTTTAGATCCTTAGCGTACTGAGTCAGATGCTCTAAAAATACTGATTTCATTTTGTGATAGTTTAGTAAACAAGTTATAAATCCTTGGTGTTAGTAACGCAAGGCCACTTTTTAGGATTCCGTAGTCAACTAGTTTCGCCATGTCTGTCTGTGTGTTCGTCCGTCCGCGTATTATCTCAGTGACCGTTAGCATGGCGAAAGCAAGAATTTACGAGTTTTAATTCAATGTACCCAATAAGTACGGTCAGGGACTTCATCGTTGATCCACTTCTAGCTCATTTTATCCTGGGCACGTCGTAGCTTGACTACGAAATAACAAAATTATTGAGCCATTGCTCAACCATTAAAGAGTTTGAGTGTAACTATGCCAATCACGCCGAAAAAGTGCTAAAATAAAATACTTACAGATCTTCATAACCTAACCACAAAATTAAAATTTTGAAAAAACCCCCGACCGCGACATAGTAGACCGATTTTCTTGAAACATGGCTAAGGAGCTAAGGACACTCCCGACTAACTTAGCTTTCAGACAAAAAAAAGTAAATCTAAATCGGTTCATCCGTTCGGGAGCTACGATGCCACAGACAGACACACACACAGACAGACAGACAAACAGACAGACAGAAAAAAAATCCTGGAACACGTCACAATTTTTCATTATATGAATTCCGCCTAACATTGATGAGGAAATGAGGTGACCATAATAATGTAATCCCAGATGCATAATTCTTCCAGGAAGGCATGCTCGAGATGCGACACTTTACTTCCTGTTGCCTGCAGCCTTCAATTAACTAGTGCTGTATCTGGCTTACCTCAATATGTTATATGCTTAACTCAATGCGAAACAGGCTTGAGGATTGATTGAAATGATGAAGGTACCTAATACAAAAGAATAATGAAAAAAAAAATCACCGCTTGGGGCAAGCCTTGCGACCTTTTGAAACACCTTTCTGATGGCAATGGCACTTTAACTAAGTATTTTTCGTTTTTCTTAGTTATTAAAAATGTATAGAGATTGTATCACTTGCTGATATATAAATATGCAATAAATATGACAAAAAACAGCACTCATGTTTGAGACAGATTCGAAACATGTTTGTGAAACCGTGCTCAATATTTATAGAATATGTTTAAATAAAATTTAAAGTAATTTTGCCTTCGGTCCGTATTGTATTGGTTCCGTTGACCACGAACGCTGTAAAGTGTTCAAAACATCGGGGTGAATTGTAGATTCGTTGTACGCGATTGAATCCGTTTCCATAGTTTTATTTCATAAAATTTAAAGTTTAGATTTCTTCAAAATATTTGCAACTCATTCATATCTCATCCTCATTATGAGGGAACTCAAATGTAGACCTCTCTCACCGTAAATGTCAAGATTATGACACCTATCCAGGACAAGTCTCGTTGTTTGTAAGCTATTCCATACAATGTTGCATTGGCGCTGTCTTTAATGTTTTAAATCGACTTAGGTATTTAAGAGCTTGTCTTTGCATTTAACAGTTTACTTAGAGAACTTTGTGCTTTGAGTTTTCCCATTCCCTTCAAGGGTAGGTCTTATAGGTATTAATATTAATGTTAAAAATTTCACATTAGTGTTTGAATATTATTTAATAGACAGTTTAGCAGTTCAGCGAGGTAACGCAGCCAGCACCTACGGCACCTTACCGCTGGGACCTTTTTTAGATTTAGTTTAGTTTTAGTTTTTTATTCTTCATCTATAAGTATTTTTGCACATATTTAGTTTAATCGACTTTTTTATTAATTATCGTGTTATATTATGATTGACGTGAATTTATAGACTTATAGACAAAAAACATCCTGTGCCTTTCCTCGGCTTCTGACCTCAAACTACGAGTATCTTTAAGACGGTTCAGGTAACATTATGTAGTACCATAGGTTACGGTGACCGCTTTCCATCAGGCGGGCCGTATACCAGTTTGCCACCGACGTGGTATAAAAAAAAACCTAATCATTTTCAGTACAGAAGCCTATACAAAAAATATGCGTTGAACAAGAATAACCTAACCACAAAATTAAAATTTTGAAAAAACCCCCGACCGCGACCTAGTGGACCGATTTTCATGAAACATGGCTAAGAACACTCCCGACTAACTCAGCTTTCAGACAGAAAAAACTAAATCAAAATCGGTTCATCCGTTCGAGAGCTACGATGCCACAGACAGACACACACACAGACAGACAGACAGACAAACAGACAGACAGACACCCCTTCGTTTTTGCGTCGGGGGTTAAAAACTGTCAAGTTAACTCAATATGAGGTAACAAACTCAATATGGTACCACCCTAAGAGTTAATTAAACGTCAAGATTATGACATTTAGCCCGGACAACTCTCGCTGTACTTTGTCGAGCTATTCCATACAATGTTGCATTGGCGCTGTCTCTTTAAAATACTGTTATAGTTTTATTTAAATTAACGTATTTATGTGCTCGACAGAGATATAAACTGTTAGATTTACAAGCTTTGTAGGTAATAAGTACGTACTTAAGGAGTTTATTTTCTTTGAAGTTTGTATTGATGTTTCAATCCACAATATGTAGATGTATGTGTTAGATATGTAGTAAAAGTATAAACAATACGTGATAGGTAATACAACAATACAGACTGTATTACAAGCGCGGATCCAGCTTCGTGCCCTGGGGGGGGGGGGGGGGGGGGTTTAGTGGTTAAGGCCCCAGGCCCCAGGGGGGTCACGTGGTCTATTTGTATGGCCGACCTAGGCTCCATGGGGGGACACCACCGTTAAGAGATTCGCTGTATTAAATTTTATTAATACAATAATACAGCATGCGGGTTCCGGGGGGGGGTCATGGGGGCATTGACACCCCCCCCCCCCGTCTATTATTGTATTAATAAAATTTAATATAGCGAATCTCTTAACGAAAAAAATTATAATAAAAAATGTACCTATCCATTCAAATTGTGTAGGTGATTCGGACTGCAATGTAATGAGAAAATGAGAAATATACAAGAGGTTTCATGTATGTCTGCACATAATACAGAAACAAGTTTTAATTTGAAGTGTGATTTTTATAAATTAGATTTAAAATAAAATAGTCCACACAAAAAAAATAAAATTACTATTTATAACATAGGTCATATATTAACAACTAGACGATTATTATTTATTCACTAGTCAACAATTCATTTGCCATCTTCCACAAAATATCCTCGATCCGTTATAAATTAAACCATTTATAACTCTATTTCGACACATTAAGATTGTTATTTCTTCTTCAGTCTTATGCAAATAAGTCCCTACCAGTACAAAAATGTCACAGTTTTAAGAAATGAGATAATAACTCTTGTTTTAACCTTATTAAATTAAACTGTCTTATCTACCTTCGAAATATCATTTGATTTTCTACGCTATAGTCTTTAGAATAAGTTACATTTTAGAATGAGTTTTTACATGCTTATATGTCGGGAATGTTGTTAGTTTTAGTTTTATCAGAAACGCCATTAGTCTCGATAAAGAAAAAGTCTGTCAAGTTTCGCAATAACTTATTGAGTGTTTTGCATAAACTATTTTTAAATCGGTCCTAGAGATCTTGCAGTTTCTTATTTGTATGGTGATAGATTATGTTACGTTCAGATATACATACAACATGAAAATCGGTCCACTATGTCGCACTCGGGGGTTTTTCAAAATTTTTATTTTGTGGTTAGGTTAGTTAAGTAAGAGATAAGATGAATGATACCTCAATTATCAAATAAATACATGCTTATATTATTGTAATGCCGCAAAAACATATTTACCAATTACAACTGTTTATTAAAACTGAAAATGCTGTATGTCATATCATATGGGTATTCGTCTGTATATCTTCCATCGTCTACTCTTATATATATATATGTATATATATACATATATATAAGTTGGAAGATATCATATGTTATATATATACTTCCATATATATATATATATAGATATGTTGTTATATATATATATACATATATATAAGAGACGATGGAAGATATACAGACGAATACCCATATGATATGACATAGAGCTTTTCAGTTTATAAAAACAGTTGTAATTGGTAAATATGTTTTTGCGGCATTACAATAATATATCCGCAACTCCACGCTGCGCTCAAAAACACGCATTACAGATGTTGGGGTTAAGACCGCCAAACTGAAATGGGACTGGGCATGTATGCACCCACAGAGGTAAAATAGCCACCGTATGGGTGCCGCAAGACGGGCGGGGATCTGTGGCGGGACGACCTGGACGTGTATTTGGCCGGAGATCGCTCATAACCGGGACGAGTGGAAATTGCCCAGCAGTACACAGTCAAATTCAATAATATAAGCATGTATTTATTTGATAATTGAGGTATCATTCATCTTATCTCTTACTTAACTAACCTAACCACAAAATTAAAATTTTGAAAAACCCCCGAGTGCGACATAGTGGACCGATTTTCATGAAACATGGCTAACATGGCTAAGAACACTCCCGACTAACTTTCAGACAAAAAAAACTAAATCTAAATCGGTTCATCCGTTCGGGAGCTACGATGCCACAGACAGACACACAAACAGACAGACAAACAGACAGACAGACACGTCAAACTTATAACACCCCGTCGTTTTTGCGTCGGGGGTTAAAAATGTTAATAGATATCAGAATCCGAGCTCAGAGTGTATCAGGGACTTTACCTCTTAAAGTAACCGATACTAACCCATGACACTGTGCTCGGCGTAATATATATGTAGATACATTATCTTACAATATCTGCACTAACAGCAATGCATTGTTGACATCAATCACATTTATTCCTTTCAGGTGGATTGACTAATCCTCCTTTTCTTCGGTTTTCCTCCAGAATACTGTTTTACCTATTCAGTACAAATTCAAAATAGATTCTGGGATATGTGTATAACAAAATGTACACGGGTTTTAGGAAGATAACTAATAATGATACTTACTTACTTACTGCGATGGCTCAGCGACCCGAAGTGGATCTTGGCCTCCGACGGCTCCGACACAATATTCCGCCATTCGCTCCTATCCTGTGCGATGTGATGCCACTCAGTCACTTGAAGGTTACAGAGGTCTTTCTGGACCTCATCGATCCTTGGTACCTGGGCCTTCCGACCGGCCGTTTTTCAGTAGATCGCCACAAGTGAGCTCTTTTGGCCGCACGATCCTCTCCCATCCTCTCCACATGGCCGAGCCTCTAATAATGATGCAGGCGGCAAATCGTGACGGGTGGCGGAAGAAAGGGGAGGCCTTTGCCCAGCAGTGGGACACTATTATAGGCTAGAAAAAAAAAAGAAAAAACTACAATGAGAGAAATTTGCATTGTGAATTTAACAAGTTCGACTTGTTGCGGGTTTATCCGTTTGAAACAAAAGTATTTTAGTAAACGAAATAAATCACAATCGAACAACAAGGTGAAACTTGTTAAAAGATATTTCATTGAATCAGCCAAACATATGTTTAAAACAATATGAGTCATGTTGCTTTTATAAAATCGACTTGTTGATTCAAATAAAATATTGATTCAAATAAAATGAAACTTGTAGAATGTACACTTAACAAAATGTAACTTGTTGTTTGAACCAAAGAGCACGTAGGCGCTATTTTAACCAAAAAACTTGTTTAACGAACATGAAAATTGGTTGTTTTTTCTTTCAGTGTAATAATTGTAATTCAAGATCAATAAACAACTACTCGTCAATGATAACAATACAATAATCAGAACATGATGAACATTAGCATGCCAACCGTTCGCAACCTCGACACAGATGCGGAGCCTTCGGCCATATTTGGGTGGCGCTGTTCCGAACGCCCCGCGAGGTGAGGCCGAAGATGATTTTTTGGAAGTCAAGTACCTACGCTCTAAAATACTGTACTCTAAAGTTATCAAGCCCATAAAGTTCGTTTGTCCCTTTCCGACGTATTGACGTGATAGAAGAGGATCCCGAACTTTATCGGCTTGTTCTTTATTGTTTATGAATATGTGTCAAAAGATGGTCCCTATGACAGTTATTTAAGTATTTTTTGTTTTGTTTGGTTTTAAAATATTCAATGAACATTTCAAGCGTAGGTACTCTCATTATAAATAAATATCATCCCAGGCGAGTATACAGGGTCATTGAGCATAGGTTTCCATAATAGATTAATTGTGATTCTATACAGGCTGATAGACCTGACGAAACTGTGATTTCCATGCGAAAAAAATAAGCCGAAGAACTGATGCCGAATTCCTCGGAAATAAGATATTTGGCTATTTTGAAGGAAGTCTATAAAGAGCTACAGGCAATTTGATTTACTAAAATGTTTAAAAATTTTATTGATTTTATGAACTTTCTTTAATAATTCACAAATAAATCCCTGTTTATACCAAAGAATAAATAAATCCCTGTTTATTTGCCAAGAGTGGCACTGAAACTTGAGTAGTTCACGTGCTCTGCCTACATCTTTGTGGGATACAGGCGTGATTGTATGTATGTATGTATGTGTATGTTATACCTAAGTAGTGTAAGTATTTTCTTGTACACTACTCGACCGACGTTCCAGTCCATTTACTGTACCCCAAGCGACTCTGCAAGCTTCATGAATACCTCCATGACGCACCATTCATGATATTCCAAATTTGAATCTGCCCCCGTCCACTCCTCAATCAACTTTACCGCGTAGGCCGAAGGTCCAATATCGACCGTACGGAAATCACTTTCGATTTTTGAATCCATGTTGGTGGCGATTATGGACTTATCAAGTAATTACATGAAGTTGCGTCAGTTATGAATTCGACTTTTAAAATTTAAAAATGGAATGTAGATGACATAAGAAGTCGTTATTCACAAATATTAACCGACTTTTGTAGTAGGTTGACAAAATATGCTTAAGGTGGTGTTAAATATTTGTTTTTGTTACAGGTAAATATGGAAAAACGTCTGTGTGCACCAATTTGACCTCAAGAAGTACGACGGAATTTACTTGCATTTAATTAAATAATCAGGTAAACAACTATAACTTCAATATAACTGCTGAAAGGAAAAACATTATTTTACCGTAATATTGGTAAAAATATGAATTTTAAAAATTCTGTGGAACGAGCCAAGTAAGTAGGGACCCTAAATGTTTGTATGATTAAAAGATATCAATGAGAGTTTTCCGAGTCGTGTATTTTTCGCCAGGGGGCGACACTGAGGCGCCAGTCCTTCTGACAGCAAACTTCAAAATCCACTTACTTATCGTTAAATCGACATTTATTTGATTTAATCTCATTGTACATTTTCTCAAATAATAAATGATTAAAGTTAAAAGCTTGTAAAAGCCAAATCCCACAAAACTCGAATCGAAAACCCGAGTAAAACCGAAAAGAGGAAAGGTCGCCGGTAATGAATCGGTCCCGCGCCGGGGTCGTGTCGTGACGATGTCGCGATTGCGCTTCCCACTGTCACCGGTGTTGCCAGCAACAGTTGGCTACTTTACTTGCCAATTTTAGCAACTTTTTAACACTACGAATTGCCAAATGGCAACTTTTCCTTTCCATACAAAGTTTACATAGGTACTTAGGAATATTTGCAATTTAATGTTTATTAGGGCAATAGTAGGTTTGGGAATTAGAAGTAGCTACTTAGCTAGATTAATAAAATATACAAGCCTGCTAAGCCGCGGTCCTGGGTTCGAATCCCGGTAAGGGCATTTATTTGTGTGATGAGCACATATATGTTGTTCCTGAGTCATGGATGTTTTCTATGTATATAAGTATGTATTTATCTATTTAAGTATGTATATCGTCGCTTAGCACCCATAGTACAAGCGTTGCTTAGTTTGGGGCTAAGTTGATCTGTGTAAGGTGTCCCCAATATCAATATCAATATATATATCAATATACAGAATAACAAAGTTCTCACCTCAAGGTACCGAAGACCGGGAAGAGTGGAGAAGGCTGAGCAGGAAAGCGGACCCTGGCGCTAGGCCGGGAAAACGCTGGGTTGAAGAAGAAGAGAACAAAGCAATTGTTACTAACAGACGGATTTTAGGTCCATTACTAGCCTTTAAGATAGCAGTACGCTCTTTTCTTGAATGTTTGAAGATAGTATTGGCTCGGAAATACCGCAGACAAGTTTGGCAACAGTTTCGCTGTGCGAGGCAGGAAGTTGATGAACATTTTCATGTCAACTGATAGAATTTATTTTTAAATTTTAATTGTTTTAAGTTATAGTTATTCAAAATAGTTTCATACTTAGATTTTTCCATGCCCAGACGTGGTTCTTTGAAATGTATACTTCTGAATTTAGCAACTTTTATTAAGCGTAAGTTGGCAACACCGACGCCAATGCGCAGAAAAAGTGCTTTAGTGCAGTGCAGCTTTCGATTGCTGAAGCGGAATGCCAAAGGTCTCTAGGCTATAGGACATGAAAGTTTGAGGCTTCGTGGCATAAGGTCAGGCAAACTTTTGGTGTAACTATTAAATTTATGAGTATTTACTTGTTATTGTAAAGCTTAAAGTATGTAAAGCCTATAAATATGACTATTGTCAGGAGGTCGCTGTTATTCTGATGTATGTATGTGATAGTTCAGTATAGTATGAAGAAAATAGTTCTATTGAAATTCCGCAAGATGGCGTGTAGTCATAGCACGGTCAGGCTTTGCATATGAGTTAATGCCAGATAGACGTATTCAGTAAACTGTTAGGGTAGTTTTGATTTTAAACGTTGTGGATAAGGACTGGCTATAATCAACGACGTACTTAATGTAATATTATACCTACATTTACTTAAATAGAGAAATATATAAACCTACCTACTTAAATATTTGCCACACTCGCTTGATTGGCAATAGATAAGGACGAAGCTTTGAAAAAGTGCATTTTTGACTTTTGAGACCATCAGTCCATCATCCTCCATGCGTTATCCCGGCATTTGCCACGGCTCATGTCATGAGAGCTCGAGATCCGCTTTGACAACTATTTTTGACTTTTGTTATCATGATCATAATAAAATGTTTAACTAGGAACGTGAGGTCTTTTTGTGTTCTATAAAGACTATAGTAACTTTAGTTAGTTTATAACATTAATTAACATTAGTTAAAGAATAATGTAAACAATGACAAGGGGAATCCTGTTCCACCGTGATACAGTTTTTACTAGTACGGGGATCAGATGCCGCTTACTCAAAGTTTCATTCCAGTTACCATAAAGTTATAATTATAACTTATGTAACCGTTAAATCACGATATTTATAAGTTTACTATTAACTGTAAGCATATATGTACTACACAATGCTAAATAAAGTTATTTTATTTTATTTATTTATTTATTATTTATTTAGTTAGTTTATGTTCGTAATTTACAATACAAAGTAACTCGGTATAGCCGTATCGCTAGTGGTCCATTAGTACGATGTCGACACATTGTCGTAAACGGCGATACAGTGTCGCAACGACAATGAGAGCATTTTCCTGTGAATGCGTACCTGAGCATTTCTTTTTTTTGCCACTTTTATGTGATATTTTTGAAAAAAAAATGCAATTTCTACTCAGAATCAATAGCTTTTTCAAATGCTCAGGTACGCATTCACAGGAAAATGCTCTCATTGTCGTTGCGACACTGTATCGCCGTTTACGACAATGTGTCGATATCGACATCGTACTAATGGACTACTAGCGATACGGCTTACCGAGTTAATGCTCACCTAGGTACGTGAAAGTGTGACCTGCCATTTTGAGACTTTTTTATCAGCTGTGTCTATATAATAGGAATGACGACTGCATAAAAAAATGGCATTCTGTTTAGTCCGCCAGTTAGATCGTCCAAAAATACTGAACACATATTTTTCGCTTTTTCTAATTAATAAAAAAATACAAAGATATAGAGCATCAATGTTCCGGAGTGGGGGCTTGTGACGTCACTTCTAAGTAAATATTGTACCTTGACGTCACGCGAAACTTCAACGCACTGTACCGTCGTCATTTTTCGTTTACAAGAAAAAAGAAAAAATACGTGTCTAAAATTCTTTGATAATCTAACTGACGGACTAATTAGTTTTTTTTGTCGTCTCGCCTATTACCCTCTTAATAAAAGTCAACGAGATTCGTTGTATAATATTCCCAGTTTTTTGCATCCCACTCCATCGCTACTGTACAAGCGGGACAGATAGGAATGATACATATGAATACACTATTCCCATTTGCCCTGCGATGACAAAAAAAAGACAACATTCAAATCATCGAGGAAGTATAAAATAATTCCACCCTTTTCATCTGCTTATGTAGGTACGAAAGCATTATGTACTTATGTATTTAAACACTTTATTGTACAAATAATACAGATAACAAAAAACATTTTACACAAAAAATGTACAATGTACCTACAAAGTCGGATTTATAAAGAATGTGTTCTAGAATTTAATGTAAGTAGACACTTCTCTCGTTAGTCCATACTTAGTTCTTATGTCTAAAAGCTAATAAATACCTACCTACCTACCCCTTCAAAATATTGTGTACTAGCTTCTGCCCGTGGCTTCGCTCGCTTTAGAAAGACAAAAAGTAGCCTATGTCATTCTCCATCCCTTCAAATATCTCCACTTAAAAAATCACGTCAATTGATGCTCCGTTTTGCCGTGAAAGACGGATAAACAAACAGACACACACACTTTCCCCTTTATAATGTTTGTATGGATTAGTATGGATGTACCTATAGTCGGTCTATTAATATTTATTTATTTAATTATTTAATCTTTATTGCACGAAAGAAAAATCTTGCAGTACAAAAAGGCGGACTTAATGCTTTAAAGCATTCTCTACCAGTCAACCTCGAGGCTAAGCAGAGAGACTGTGAGCGGTGCTACAATTACAACAGTAAAATCAAAACAAAGGAAATAAAAGAAAGCATACTAAATAAACTAAACATACGTACACATATCAAGCGCGGATCCAGCTTCGTGCCCAGGGAGGGGGGGGGGGGTCACGTGGTCTATTTGTACGGCCAACTTAGGCTCCAGGACGGCTCGAGGAGAAGCTCGACAAAACTAGCAGGAGCGGGGATAGTCGTACCCAAAACAGGAGATAAGGTCTCAATACCGTTGGAAAGATACGCAAGCGTGTTCCAAGCAGAGGTGTATGCAATAACGCAATGTGCGAGGCTGATCAAAGAAAAACGACAAGAAGGTGATGTGGTGATATACACGGATAGCCAGGCCGCATTAAAAGCTCTAAACAGGACATCTGTTACGTCCTCGCTGGTGAGAGAATGCAGGGAAGAGCTTAATGCGGTAGGGGAGAAGAGAGAGGTCACGGTAGCATGGGTGCCGGGACATCAGGGAGTTGTAGGCAACGAGAAGGCTGACGAACTGGCAAGGGCGGGGGCGGGGGCGGGAATGGAATATATAGGGCCTGAACCGGCATTGCCCATGTCAGCGGAAGTCACGAAAGGAGTAATAGACAAGGTCAACGAAGCAAAGGCACAAAGGGAATGGGAGAACGAGACTGGATGCCGACAGTCGAAGATGATGATCAAAGGCATGGATCATAGAAGAACCAGGTATCTGCTGAATCTAGGTAAGAGCAGTCTGAGAATGTTGACAGGTATAATCACTGGGCACAACACTCTCAACAGACACCTCAAGGTAATAGGAATAAGAGATGACGAATCCTGTCCACACTGTGGTATGGAGGAAACTAGCCTAGCCTACACTTGTTAGCGGAATGTATTATGTATGCGGCACCGCGATATAATACATTTGGCAGAGATAGATTAGAAACAGAAGAACTCAAGGATGTCGAACTAAAAGATGTCCTTTCCTTCTGCAGGAAAACAAGAAGATTTGAAGAAGAAAGTGTGGGAATGCTGCCGGGACAGTAACCTGTAGCTCCAACTCCAGGGAATTGGGCTGAATGAACACAACAAGTGATCGACAGCCCGCCTGCTTCCGGCCGGGCGTCCCTACACTACATCTACATCTACATCTAGGCTCCAGGGGGGGGTCATGACCCCCATGACACCCCCCCCCTGGATCCGCGCATGACACATATAATTTACAAAATACATATATCAACAACAACAATATGTTGCAACATTGTCGTTACAGTGTCGCAACAACAACTGGAGCGTTTTCCTGGGAATGCGCACGCGTGAAAGTGCGATCGGATCATTTCAATATGCACTTAGCGGTGCAGTTGCCGCAGATGCTGTAAATCATTTGTTATGCAAAGTTGCTTTACTTGAGTATATGAAGGATCGTAAGGTAACAAGAGGGTTCGTGAAGGTTTGAAGTCCTTATTACTATTATTATTTGGAGCCTGTCGTGTCCTACTGCTGGGCAAAACATATATATTAAATTTAATTGAAATCATTTATTCCTATATCGTCTTACTCGAATCATGATATGCTGTGACCAAACATTATTATACCAAAATTGTACCTATCCAAATTATTAACTAACTGCATGATCTGAAACTTAGTATTTAGCTAGATATGTAATTTGTGTGCCCTGACAGGGTGTCATGAAAGCTAATTGTAAAATTTTAACATCCTATGTACATGACTTATACAAATAAACATCTTATCTTATCTTATCTATCTAGTAATCGCTTACAATTTTTCGTTTATATGCCGATAGCCGAGGATCAAAAACGAAACGCATATTAAGATTTTGATACGATATGGATTGGATATAACAAACGTCAAGATTTTTAACACTGACATATTGATATCATATCGCAGTGACATAATATATTACTCATCTTATAGTACATTGTCAACAAGGGGTTAATATTACTAACGAGATAAGTTAAATCATTGTCGGAATAAAACTATTAGTAATATTCGGATTAAATCGCGTTTTTCATCACATGAAATGTAAAAAATATGAAAATAGATGTTTTACATTACAAGAAATTTCAATTCCCTTGGGAGATCGATTTTTTATAACTCACGCTCCGCCTGATTGCAATAACACATTTAAAGTGCGGGTGTGATGAAAAAAGCTTTGTTAGAATACGGCAGAGAGTAGTCATTATCTTTTTATTGTAAACGATCCCCACAGCATTAAAATATTTGCGCTTGACTTATTCTAAGCTCCTTTGGCAGATAGTTAGTAACCCGAAACTCATAAGTTGTGTTATCGCCGATCCGATACCATTCGATATTATTTACATCGTTTTGAAATCGAAAGTACTGCGGGTACAGTCGGAATAGAAAGTTAATACGCTGTTATTATTATCTTTTTTTTCGCGAAGCCCGATTCAGGTTCAACTTTTTACGGTTTTTATCTTTTTTTTGGCTACCCACTGGACACCACCGATTAGCCGGGGCAGAGGTAGGCCAAAGAAAAGATGGCGGGATGACCTCGACGCATTTTGCTCGGCAAATCGTGATGGGTGGCGGAAGAAATGGGAGGCCTTTGCCCAGTAGTGGGACACAATTATAGGCTAGGAAAAAATCTTTTTTTTGTATGTGCTCCTGAAAGTAGCATACACTTTTGATGATTTAATGTAATAGAAAAAATCGTGAAAATACTGAAAATCTTGATAATCAATGAATCTGAAAATCTCGTCAACTGTCGTGTCAAAACCAACTTAGAATCATACATAATTGTTACATTACAATCTACTATAGAAGAGGCAAGTAAAGTTAAAAAACTACCGTCAACGTATCGATCTTAACTTTTTACTATTTAAAAGTTACTATTAAAGGTACACTTTTACGCTATATTTGTTGTATGCCACATTGTACGCGAGCGTCGTTTAAGGAGTTCCTTGGCTTGGATTGCTAAACCATTATTTTGCATGGCACTTTACAATACTTACTCCACATTCGCAATCACCTAATCGGTACTCTGGCTGTCGTGTTCCGACTAACATGGTGCCTTAGTTTTGCGTAAAGTGTATTAGAAAATAGCGATGTTTAGTGTAGACTATCTATGTATCTAGAAACATGGCTATAAGTTGGTAGTGTACAAAAATATTTCTTCACAGGACTCAAAACGATGTCCATTTTTAAATCAAGAGAAGATCTAATAATAATGATTGCAATTCTGTTTTTTTTTTCTGAAAGTATTAATTAGCAAAACTTTGTCGTTAAAGGAATAAAACTATGGAAACACTATCCAATCCGATATCGGACGTCGTAAGGATTTCAATGGAAAAAATCCAAGATAGCGCCTGTAATGTATGGGATATCGGTCCGACATCCGACATCGGATCGGATAATGTGAAAACACACTTACCCTCAAGGTCTTGGTCTCCAACAATTAAAAATAATGCCGGGAGCTCCACAACATAATTTGAATTTATGTGCAACATTAATCTGTTATGTTGCTAGTTATGTTGGTAATTAGCTCATGTTGTAATTTATATGCCTGTCAATAGTAATTGGAGGTCATTCACCTCTTCTTAGTGCATTACTAACATGGTACTTTGTCTTACTGTATTGTTTATAAGTTTTTTTGTTGCACGAATAACTGTTTTGACTAAACATTGAGAGGAATTCTACCAGTAATTTCCAAGATTTGAACATTCTGGAATTTCTGGAATTGTTTTGTTACTTAGAAAAGATACATACACTTGATGACGAAAACTTATTGAGTTCTTCGTAATGTCACAGCGATAACATCTTAATTACTAACAATTACATAAAGTACTTGTGCGTGCCAGTACGCGCATGGGCAGTGAAAGTGATCTGGGGGGTTACCATGACGTACTAAAGACGTTCAGTTTAGGTTGAGAGAAAGGGACACTGCTATAGCAGTTACATAGCTCCGTCCCTCTCTCTCAACCTAAACTGAACGGCTTTAGCACGTCATGGTAACCCCCCTGATCATTGTGGCTGTAATGACTGCCATTTCAAGACGGCGAACACTGACGGACCACATTTACATAATTATGTCACCAGGCTCGATTTACATACAGGGTAGGCAGATCACATGAAACTGCTTAAGTTTCAGTGCAGTCTTAGCATAACGTTTTTGTTTATTATTATTATAAATTTAATGGGCTTACTCTTGAAGATAAATAATTAATAAATTAGAGATAGCTAATAGATAATCTAACTAAACTTATTACGCAACAAGATGTGGCTTGTAACATTCGATTCCCATGAAAAGAATAATGTATAATTTTAACATGATTATTATACTTTGTTACTGCAAAGACACTGAAGAGTTAGCTTAGATGGAGCCTTAACTAAATACCACCTTATTTAGCATTACACCCGGTTGTGGAAATAATTTAGCTGCCAAGTTTTTAGAACAGTCTGCTCCTTGTCTTGTTAGTCAAGATTATGTTCAGATCATATTGAACACGTCGTGCTTTCAGATGCTATTGCTGCCACTGTAGTGAAAGTGATCCGAACGTTGTCTGTGGTTACCAGTTTTACGATTTCCATTTAAAGGAGGAATGGACTGACGGACCGCTAAGTATCGCATTTACATAATTATGTCATCTGTACTGTCATATTTGACATAACATTTGGTCAAGGAGAAAGTTGGTTTTAGTCAAGGATTATTTATAGGTACGCATGTATATAAATTGAATGGTAAAAGATATTCTGTAAATTCTGTACCATCAGACAAAATAGATATATTTAAAAGTTTTCACAAGAGCTGATTTCAATGCATGGGAAAAATAAAAGTACACCACGACCCTATTTCTAACCCATAAATAACGCCGTGTTTTATCTACTGAGACTTGTGAATGACACCATCGTTACTGCGGCTCGTAGCCAATAGTACAAACGTTCGCACTGTAACATAACATAGTTTATCTTTCGTGCGTGATACAAATCCAGTTGCATATCTTTTGCGACGGTGCGTCGTCGTCGATGCGATTTTATCTTAAATAAATATCATTGAAATGATCATTGAACATTACGATACAGGTGCGAAAAAGAGAAAAAATCGAAACGAGTGAGTTGCAAAATTGCATGGAGAAATTATGAATGAATTCATTGATTAATTTGCCATGCACTTTTGAAGTTGATAGTACATATGGCTCTTTGAAGTTTCGACCGGACAAAAAATGACTTTTCAAACTATGTCTCACGAAAGTTAAACTTCTTTTGTTGTGGTATTTGCTACGGGCCCTAGTTACACAGGTTACACAACTAGAACAAAGCGACACACAAACATACGACACGCTATCTTTTTCAGTTGTCAAAGAGCCCACTTATTGAACAATGTGGTGCAAACGTAACTTATTGTTTGGGGTTGCAAGTGTTGCAACAGTCTGTCAACTAGTGCGAGTAAATACGAACACGACTTTTGTACGGAATACGATCCTTCCTACCAAATGGTAGGAAGTTTGTACCAGATAAATGGTAAGAAGGATCGTACTCTGTACAATTTAAAAGTCGTGTAGTTTAGTAATTATTATTTTTTTCCCATATTTTTCGTAGGAATGTAACTTATTGTTTGTGGTTGCAAGTGTTGCAACAGTTTAACTAATATGTAGTATCTTTGTAGGTGTATATAGGTAAATCTGTTCTACACAATAAAGTGATTACAACTACTACTACTACTACCTACTACTACTACTACTACTACTACTTACTACTACTACTACTGATATCCGGCTAACTGCGCGAACTGATAATCAGAGTGGGCCCCTTTACGGCTCAGCCACGACATTGGTCTAAGCGCGGCAGCGGTGAGCGGCGGCCATACATTGGAGCGAGACACAGCGACTTTTCATTCGCACGTATGGCTGCCGCTCACCACTGTCGCGTGTCACATGTACACCTTAATTTTTTGTAAAAAAAATAAATCATTCTTTTCATATTCATCATTTTCCATACATTTGCTTCTCAAATCTTTCGATTTTGTGGTAAGTGGTAATAGACTTAGATAGAGTTTAGTAAAATATGCAGTTATGCACACGTCTTTGTGAAAAGTGTATAAAGTAACTACGACGTTATGCTTGTGAATGAATGTAATACCAAATACTACGATTTGCATCTGAACTTAAGACTTTATGCCTAAAATATTCAGTGCTATGAGAAAAGAAGTAAAATTTTGAGTTTATGCCGCTTTAATACCGATTAATTTAGATTACTGAAATTTAAGTTCGATCTAATAAATTGAGCATATAGGTAAATAACGCTAATAAAATAATAATGTACCTAATGTTATTTATTTATATTTAATTTTTCTTCAGTAATCGAGCATAACACTCAACTCCCGGCTAGTAATTTTAAATTATCACAAAACACAACTTTCTAAAACAAATATTTACTTTAAACTGATTATATATTTCATTTATTAGCTAAAACAATTGAGAGCAAAACCAGAAAGTGACAATGGTATAAATTTAGGGAATGCAGAACCGGTACCAGTCCCAGAACCGGGACTGAGATTTCCGGTACTGGGAAAGAACCGGGAAATCCCGGTTCTTCGGTACTTTTCGGTACTGAGGGTTTACTAGTACATTTGTTGTAAAATTATGAATAAAACATAAAATGGAAGTTGTCGATAAGTTTTGCTACCTTAGGTCGACCGTATCCAACAATCTCTCGCTTGATGCAGAGATTGTTGGATACGTATTGGCCAAGCGGCGACCATGTTCGGGAGGCTACGTTCAAGAGTATGGTGTAACAAACATCTCATTATGTTTTATTATTATTAAGAGCCTGCGATGTCCCACTGGGGCAAAGGCTTGCCCCCGCTTTTTCCATTCTTCCCGGTTTTGTGCAGTCCTCGGCTATTGTTTCATAAAGGAGTCCAACTTGACCACGTATGCGATGGCATACGTGGTCTGCCAGGTCCCCGTTTTGGCCTGGGCTGCCACTCTGTGGTAATCTTGGCCCATAGCTCATTCGGCATTCGGCAGACATGACCGGCCCAGTCCCACTTCAGCTTTGCCGCTTTTCGAACTACGTCGACTATTTTTGTTTTGGAGCGCAACGTGGTGTCCCATTTCCATGAGTTTTCGCTTAATTGACAGTGGCAAATCGCCTTTCATGAGATGTTTTATGGACCAATAGCTTCTCCAGGCATTTTCAGTCCGTCTTTCGACTTCTTTCTCTTGTCGCGCCTTGAAAGAAATTAGTTGGCTCAAGTAGATGGACATATGCAACTGATTCTCCGTTTATCTCAATCCTACATGCGGTGCTATTATTGGTTATGAACTTGGTCTTCGACATGTTCATCTGAAGTTCAACCTCGAGGCGTGCGTCGCTGAGGTATTGAAGCATTGATCGTAGTTCGGAGGCAGTTGAGGAGAACAGAACAATGTCGTCCGCAAATCGAAGATTAGCCTTCCATTCCCGACGATAAGGCCCCGATCTTCCCAACTTGGCATAAGCTTCTGGAAGACTTGTTCAAGTGTGATGGTAAACAGTTTTGGCGATAACGGATCTCCTTGCTTGACTCCTTTTTGAATAGAAAATGAGGAACCTGAGGACTGTAGTTTTATGGCGGCTGTACTATTTTGATAAATGGTGGTTATGAGCTGAATGTAACTGGGATTTATATCTTGATTGCGTAAAGCTGTGAAAATGGAATTGTGATGAAGACTGTCGAAAGCTTTAGAGTAGGTAATCGACAAATGCGATGTTGATGTTGGAAGCTTTCTTCTAAATCAGGCACAGGCTGTGGGTGTGTGGGAGATTCGGAGTAAAGGGTTTTGTAGAATTTGGTGGCTATTGTTAGAATTTTATTCCGGTCGCCTATTAGGACCAAAATTATAATATACCAGACTGCGTTCTAAGCATACTTTCGAAACCTCGACGACATGTGCAAGAAATCATTACAGACCTCAACTAATTCTAACATTAGCAAAGTTAGTTTGGTTTACCCTCTAATTATAACCGACGCCGAGGTCCCAATCATAGCCGATGAATACCGAGCGGGACGAGTCTAACGCGTTTGAAACTATTTTCATTACATTTGTACAGCATTCAATGGATATTCCGTCGTTTACGTTCAAATTTTTGAAGTGATTTAATGCGTTTTAGTTTGTAATCTTTGTCCATTTTTCAGTACCGAAAAGTACCGAAGAACCGGGATTTTATAACATCAGTACCGGTACCCAAAGAGTTCAAAAATCCCGGGATTTCCCGGTACTTTTGGTACCGGTAATTCCCGGGAGCATTCCCTAGGTATAATATTAGCGGGTTAAAACTACACTATCTCGCTCTAACTAGCCCTGGATGCAACCTTTTGGTCATAAAATAGGCACTACCTGAATCCGAGCAGTGTCTAACTATTGAATTTACATATCTTTTATAGACGCGGTGGTAGTTTTGTAAAATAACCAGTCTGATATTACACGTTTTCGTCCAAAAATATATCTTTTTCAATTCCGGAATTTTCGAGATTATGTGTTTCAATTCCGGAACTGTAATATCGGAAAAATTGTCCGAAATTCCGGAATTTCGAGATTCCGGAATTCCGGAATGCAAGCCCTACTGTCGCGCTTAGCCCATTAACGGCTAGCGGTGCCATACGGCATCGCTTTTCCTGTGCTTAGTATTTCGCTGTCTAAGGTTACAATTATTGAAAAACTAAACAGATTTTTGATGAATTAGATACCTAAGGGTACCAGTTATCACTATAACTACATATATTGTAGCAATTTGGATGATATCTACTAATTTCGAGTACCCAAAAATATAGTGTCTAAAAATGGGCAAATTCTTCATGTTCGGTCTGAGGAAAATGGTCAAAAATGGTTTTATTTCTAGTAAAGTATAAATTAAATGCATTTTATTCTATTTTGGTATATATTATTGATCCGATGGTACTCAAAAACTATTAAATTTTAATTTCATTTTCCGTGTATAGCACGGCAAAATTTGCCGATGCCGTACGGCATCAGTAGCCGAGTATGTTGTCTTTTCAAATGATATAATATTACGTGTACTATGTTTTAATTCCTCTTATGTTTTAGCGTTTTGATTACAGTTTTAGACTATTATTGTCCTATTTCAACATATCTAGTGAAATTGCTTCAAGAAAAGTAAGGTTTTGAGTTATAACATCTATCTTGGTCCTCTTGCCCATACAGTATATCAAGGTTCAACCCACTTGGTTATAAATTAATTTCTAACAACACTGGTTGAGATTAAGATAGGATGATGGCGTGGTAGGATGATGCTTTTTACAGCTAAGAAATCTCAATACCGGTATCAATTTAATTAAAAGCTTCATATAGTATAACCTTACACCGAAGCTTCATATACCTCGTTTTTAACCATTATAGAACAATTAGGATGTCAATGCTACATTGTGATTAGACCAATGTCGTGGCTGGGCCGTTAGTGACTTAATGTACCTACACATGTAGGTCTAACTAAAATAATCACTCTCTCAACAATGCTAAAACACATGTTAGTATAGTAAAAACTGATTCTCTCAAACACTTGAACATATTATAGAATTCCCTCAAGTAAAAACAAGAAACTTATTACATAACTTCTCCGCATAGTGCAAGTAAACAATTACGCGCACAACGAAACGTAACAGACAATGAGAGTCGTGTGACAACCTGCGTTCATACAACGCGGATATTCACGGATTTAGTTTAAGAGGATACGGTAGCGAAAATGCTAAAATGGAAACGAAGCCCCCCCTTTCATTTTGGGAATATTAGTTAAATATTCTAGTGTTCTAACTAGGTTTATAGAAAAAAAAATTGTCCATTCAGAACAACTCAGTTAAAAGATATTGCGAAAAAATCTTTAAAGTCGAGGTTCCGCTCTCAACTATTTCATTTCTCCTTCAAAACTTAATCAATCGTAACGAAATTTGAGAATCTGAATAAGAATGAAATAATCTGTGTCAGACCGTTTAGTTTTTTGGCTAATTGTTACCAATTTTGAATACTACAACTTTTTTTGCGCCATAATCAATAATGCCGTTTTTACAAATTTTCGATGGGCTTTAGCGTCTTTAAAAGTAAGAATATCAAACAAATCAAAACGGTCCGACACAGGTAAAAATAAAATAATCTGTGTTGAAAAAATCATTGCTCTATCTTCAAAACCCATGGAGGAAATAGTCGAGAGCGTTTGTATGGAGAATTGACCCCTCCTGTATCGTCTTAAGGCACGTGCACGCTCATATTGGGCGAGGCCGGGCGTGCGGCGTGCATGTCAAACAATTGAAGCTCATACAAGTGTCCTGAGTCGACGCTGCATAGGGTGGACGCACGCTCGCCCGCCTCGCTGCACGCCCCGCTCCGAGCGACCACTAAGGCCTTACACGACCAGACAATGAGAGTCGTGCGACAATCTGCGTTCTTACAATGCGGAATTTCACGGATTTACTTCCTTTGAATGTTATGTGTAATTAGAAATGGTTGTTAACCTAGATTTGAGGAAGACAATGTTCTAAAATCACTTCAAAAGTTATGCATTGCAGTTGGATTGCAGTCCGCCGGCTCGGCTACGAGCGTAGGTACTTAAAATAAAAAAATTCTATCCCGCGGCCCGCCCTAAGTATTTTCAGACTTAGTTACAACACCAAACTATTAAGTTAAGTTGATACAGAATATATGAAAAGAACAAAAAAAAAAGATATACGAAAATTAATAAAAACTACACAACTTTTTAATTAAACAGAATACAGGATCCTACTTATACAGTTTACATAAGGGCTCAGGGGCTCATTTCTCGAAGCTACAATTTACAAGTAGTTGTAATGTCTAATATGACAAGCTAGAAATAGACTTCCGCTTGTAACTTTCAGTTTTAATGCTGAGTTTAGACGAGCAAGTTATTGCAACAAGTTTTGAAACAGAAGTATATGCAAGAAAGAGATGCCCATATTTGCCACTCACTCTTACCTATAGTTGCGTCTCAAAACTTGCAGCAAGAACTTGCACGTCTAAACTCAGCTTAAAGCGCTTTAAGTTAAGAAATGGGCCACTGCAAGTTATTCGGTTCTGTGTTCTAAGTGTTCTAACTGACAGGCCGTTGGCTTCCTACCTTCAGATACCTACAAAAGCTTAGGCATATTGGCAAAACAAACAAATCTCGAGTTTTGTACATTTAATAACCTTAGTGAAAGATGAAGCAGCGAATATAACATCTTGGCGTGATGCAAAGATGCCCAAATGCAATATCAAAATGAGAGCTTTATCCACATAGATAAATGATAAAATTGCAAGCGTAATTGGCAGGCTGGATAGGGAAATGATTTTTTAGGGTTCCGTAGTCAACTAGGAACCCTTATAGTTTCGCCATGTCTGTCCGTCCGTCCGTCCGTCCGCGGATAATCTCAGTGACCGTTAGCACTAGAAAGCTGAAATTTGGTACCAATATGTATATAAATCACGCCGACAATATGCAAAAATAAAAAGTTGAAAAAAATGTTTTGTTAGGGTACCCTTCCTACATGTAAAATGGGGGCTGTTTTTTTTTTCATTCTAACCCCAACGTGTGATATATTGTTGGATAGGTATTTAAAAATGAATAAGGGTTTACTAAAATCGTTTTTTGATAATATTAATATTTTCGGAAATAATCGCTTCTAAAGGAAAAAAAAGTGTGTCCCCCCCTCTAACTTTTGAACCATACATTTAAAAAATATGAAAAAAATCACACAAGTAGAACTTTATAAGGATTTTCTAGGATAATTGTTTTCAACTTGATAGGTTCAGTAGTTTTTGAGAAAAATACGGAAAACTACGGAACCCTACACTGAGCGTGGCCCGACACGCTCTTGGCCGGTTTTTTTAAGTACATATAACCACAGAATATATAATAGTACAAGTACAGAAGGCCCACTGCTTTGATGTTCACGAAATGCCGCCTTTTAAATGCCTACAAAATCCTAACAAAGAAACGAGCCGCACGTGCGCAGCGTCGGACGATAGGGTTGCCTATTAAAACCAATTATTACTCAGATAAAATGTTATACTATTATATTCCAGTCTTGGGTACTTTCTGGGTATATATACAGTATTTATATATTTTTGTGTAAGTCCCAACATCACAAGCCTTATTGAACTTTTCCGTGGGACTTAATCAATAGTAAATCTGTGTAAGATTGTCCTATTTTATTCATGATGTCTATTTAACCAAGTATTATTAGCCATTCACACGTAGACATCGCATATAATATAACATGATTAGATCATCATCACTTTGACGACCGGTCTGGGCTAGCGCGTAGTGACCCTGCCTGCTACGCCGAGGTCCCGGGTTCGAATCCCGGTAAGGGCATTTATTTGTGTGATGGACACAGACATTTTGTTCCTGAGTCATGGATGTTTTCTACGTATTTGTATATTATGTATTTCGTTGTCTGAGTACCGAGCACGGTAAGTACAAGCCTTCTTGTGCAGACAGACAGACAGACAGAATATTTGGCAACACAATAATGTTTCTCTAATTCAATTTCTAGTATCAAACGACACTACAAATAGCAGTTGAGCCCACAATGGGACACTTGCATTGAAAAATGTGCTCAATTTGTCTGCGTGTTGATGTAACTATTGCACGGTTTATTGAATGGAGTGAATGTTGTTAGAACTGGCAATTACTACGGACAGACAGACGTACAAACATAAATCACGACTTCTCAGATAGAATACCTACTAGAAATTTATACTAACTTTGTCTTTGCTGTAAATGTTTTCTGTTATAATGTACCAAGGGTTTAATTAGCATTTTATTGACTGACTAAATAACCTAACCACAAAATTAAAAATTTGAAAAAACCCCCGACTGCGACATAGTTGACCGATTTTCATGAAACATGGCTAAGAACACTCCCGACTAACTCAGCTTTCAGACAAAAAAAACTAAATCTAAATCGGTTCATCCGTTTGGGAGCTACGATGCCACAGACAGACACACACACAGACAGACAAACAGACAGACAGACTGACAGACAGACAGACAGACAGACAGACGGACAGACGGACAGACAGACAGACAGACAGTCAAACTTATAACACCCCTTCGTTTTTGCGTCGGGGGTTAAAAAAAGGAGTTATATCTTTGAAACAAAATTATTTTGTAATTAATGGATTACATATATTGTATACAAATAGATCGGCAACAAAAGTATAATAGAAAACGTACATAAGTACCTAAGTATAAGGTTTTTTTTTAAATATAAGTAACACATTTAAGTTATGAAAATTGTATATGACATTGATCACCATTAGCGTCAGGTAATAAATATAATACATTCTACATTTCCTACGGTTGAAATAAATAAAAAATATTGTCAACGAAATACAAAGAAAATGTTCTGCCAAAATTACCTAATTCAATAGTATGTATAAAGAAACTTTAGGTAGCTCGCTGCCTACTATAGATTCTGCTTAATTCGTTCTATCATTATATGTAATTCGCAGAATTGACCCTGATAAGGAAAATACAAATAATAATATTCAAAAGAACTCCATAACCACACAAAAACTAGTATTCAATTAGACGTGCGTACAAAATTAACAAAATCAACAATCCATCAGAGTTTTTTTATAGATTTTTTTTATTCGCCTAACAAACATAGTAATTAGATGGTTTTTTTTGGCCGGTCATATTCCAAATGCTTCACCCAGTGACCATAAGTTGATTCACATGGTCACGGCCACGGTAGGTAATTAGGTATGTATCTTGCGTAATCCGCCGAGCCTAAACCATAACTTTCTGACGTTTCAGACTTTCAGAGTAATCGCCTGAAGACGCATCGGAAAGCCAGGTAAAGTAAGCAATAAGAAATAGAATAGAATATAATGCATTGATTCGTTAACACACAGACACGCACACACACAAAATAAATGTTACAAATAAGAAGACATAAACAAGAAGGAGGTACTACGAAATGGTCTAATCTCAGCATATTGCTGGCGACTTCCAGCGCTGATCTTCCGATCAGACCATCCCCGGTGAAACAATCACGACAGGTAAAAAAAAACCACAAATTATACTACCTACAGGCTTTTAAACCTAAAACTGCTATTAAAAATATTATATAAGCAGAAGGTCATGATACCCTGGTACTATTCACATATGACTCGCCTAGCCAAGTAGCCACTAAGGATATAAAAAAAGTTAATAGATCCAGCACGACCTTTGCTAAACCTTGTCATTTCTGCGTATCACCCACGCGAGAGCTTGCGACATCAGTGTGGGTTCCGTGACTGTTTGTTTACCCTTGTCGGTTCCTGTACGGGATGTATGGAGGTTAAGGATCATTGCGTAAATTTATTGATTGTATCGGATACACGTATCAAGGACCATATCGTCACTACTTTTAAAAAAACTTGTATCTTCGTCTGTCAATGAAAAGAAAATTGTAGTAAGTATGTATGGAATGCATATAGACTTACTGCGTTTTAACGTCGAGGAGCAGCGTGAGATACGAGATTTTTTCAAAGTAGTGACGATATAATACCGGGACAGACAAAACCCATACAAAAAAGCGTACCCCTGAAATGTATGGGCCTTTTAGTCTGATTCGCAGCTTGGAAGTGACCAAAATCATATTTTCCTGAAACATTTTTGCTTTTTTACTTTTTATAAGAACAAATGATATGCTTCTTTATTTTAATATCATGATATGACGTCAATTCAATACATATTTTGAAAAAAAAAATGGTAGGCATCATCAGTGTAGGCGCTTAAAAAAATAAGGTTGATTCTATGGATACTGCAAATCCTATATAAATAATCTTTGCACGCATTTTGCACGTATTAAGTATTTTACAAGTCTGACGACAATTTCGTTAGTGGGCTGCGTTTCAAGCAAAAATGTGCTGCACTATTCGTAGTGCAGCACATTTTTGCAAGTGAGTCAACTTAGCAAATTACAGTTAAATTTTATTGGTTTAAAATAAAACATAGGTACCTGCCTCGCAGCCCAACAAGGGCGGTTTTCTACCAGAGGTATGCGTGTGTTTGATATCCAGCTATCAACAGTTAACATACCTAGTTGAACCCGATCTCATGAGTGCTATTTTATGTCGACCAATGACGATAATTAGATGAATGATGTCGAACATATCTAGAAGCTTGACTATATATAGTATGAATTTTCTGAGATGAACTTTTCGCTTTAGCCGTAATCTGTTAAACAAAGGCCTTTGTGTATATTGTTGACGGCGGCTAACTCCCGTTTAAATGGCACGTGCTATAGTCTCAGTGTAGTTAAAAAGCAACTATAGTATGAATTTTTTGAAACGAACGTTTCTAAACAAAGGCATTGTTCCTTTTGTGTTGAGCGGGAGCTTCTGTTTAGGCACGTGCTAAGACAACAAGTTAGTTTAAAAAGCAACTGTATCCTGATAATTGTAAGGTTCAAATCTGTGCAGTAGCAAATTTGAGATAGATTGTTTTGGAAATGTGAAGCGATAGACCACACCGGTATAGTTGCAAGTACACAGCGCTTCAAATACATACTTTGATACTTGGTGGTGGTGGTGTAAGTAATGAAACACGTAGGTATATCACTGTTATTTTTTATTAATGATTTTGTTAACAATCAACAATTATATATAGCAATATATAAATAATTAATTACATAAATATTAGGTACAAGTCTTGATATATAAAATAACATAAATAACTAAACAAACCGTAATTTAAATTATTAGGAATGTTTGTCTAACAATTAGGAATATAAAAAAATCAATAAAAAAATTTAAATTGTAATAACTACAGTAAAAACAAATAAAATAAATACTTTAGTTACATACAATAAATCTAAATTTCAAAGTATAAATAATACAGTACGAAAAAAATGTGTATGTCTATAGACTTGTACCTAATATTTATGTAATTAATTATTTATATATTGCTATATACAATTGTTGATTGTTAACAAAATCATTAATAAAAAATAACAGTGATATACCTACGTGTTTCATTACTTACACCACCACCACCAAGTATCAAAGTATTAGAAGCGCTGTGTACTTGCAACTATACCGGTGTGGTCTATCGCTTCACATATCATGATAGTAATAAGGTTCAAATCCATAAAAAGCCCTTTCGGAGATAACACGTTTTGTCATCTTCAAAAAAGTTACCTGCATACTGCAAACTGTTTAATAAATTTGAACCTTATTGCTATCATGATAGTTGCTTTTTAACTACACTGAGATGAACGTGCTGTGGAAACGGGAGCTAGCCGCAGTGAATAATATTGATACGTGAATATGATTTTTTAAATGGAGATAGTTGAAGAGAGAGTGACATAGGCTACTTTTTGTCTCTTTCTACCACGAGCGAAGCCGCGGGAAAAAGCTAGTATGTAAATAAATTAAAGTCTGAATTTGTTTTTTATCATGCAGAAACGTCTGCGAGCGATACTATATATTTTTAAATTAAAGGAAAAATGGAAAAATTCACACCTCCGGCAGAACTCGAACCTGCTACCTCTGGTCTTGCTTTTCTGGGCTTGGTCTGTTCATAGTGTTCAGTATGTTTCCAACTTAATTGAAAGCATGACCGTTGGAATTCTAAGGTTCGCTAACGGAACCCTAATCTAGAAGGAATTTTAATGGCGAGGAAGTCTCGTTATTTTTACGTTTTTACACGCGGAGATGTCTTAACCCTTTACTATACGAACGCCTTTGCAGCACTTACAATATTCAACTCTATTACCAGGTATTAAAGTTCAAAGTTGAAGAAAGTAATTGACGTGGCACGCAGTGAAGGGTTAATGTGTACATCTGTGCTCGCAAATTGCAAGACATTCAGATTATTTTTCTAAGTATTTAATAATTGTTGAAATTTTATTTCCGGATTAAGATATTTGCAGAAAAAACTTTTCTTAGAAGTACGAAGTACCTACCTATTTAATTCTGTGTAATTTTGATTTTTTACTAACTTTGGTTGCACATATTATTAACACCTTTGCATAAAATATGTGATATTAAATCCGATATAAATTATCTTTATCTGAATAGCCGAATTGATTTAATTATGTATTTATATATCTAAAACCAAAACCATGGTTATGCCGAATTTTTGTTGGGTCCGACCAAGCTTCGGCATAAAAAATGACAATATATCAACCGAAATAAAACTATGGAAACGGATTATATCGCGTATAATGAATTTACAATTGAATGAATGAATGGGATGAATTGTAAATTCACTATACGCGATAATTATAATCCGTTTCCATAGTCTTATTTCATGAGTAACTAATGTAACTATCGCGGTAACCGAAGACAATAATATACACTGAGAGAAAATACAACCAGTTTTCATGTTCGTTCAACAAGTTTTTTGGTTAAAATATAGCCTACGTGCTCTTTGGTTCAAACAACAAGCTACTTGTCATTTGAATCGGCAATATATTTGAATCAACAAGTCGATTTTATAAAAACAACCTGACACATATTGTTTTAAACATACGTTTGGCTGATTCAAACCGATAAACCGCAACAAGTCGAACTTGTTAAATTCACAATGCAAATTTCTCTCAGTGATTTGTATTTCATACGCATTTTTTTTCTATTTCTAGTTCTTTTGACACTTGGAGAACCTTTACACCTCCAAATTTTTATTTTTTATTATATCCCATTAATTATAATTGACTGTGGGGACCTTTTACATCTCCCAAGATCTTGTTTTCAATTAAGTCAATTTAAACTATGTAACATACAAGCACGGAATGTTGTGTCTTACATCTAGGTATACCGTATTCACTTATTATTGGAATATTTAATACAGCCCGGACAGCTTGAACATGTCATGCTCGCTAAAAAGTCTTTGCTTACGGTGACGTCGTTGATCGGGTCGCCACCTTCCCGAATGAAGGTTGAGGGAGGCGGGCTGAGATGCGCGCCATATTCGTGAACGGGTGCTGTTTGTGAAGACCGGTCTGTTTCAGCTAATAGGGGCTATGCTATTCTATGTAACATTAATTTTGAATGAGATTACGTTGAGGCACTCTGTTCGGTCCTTGTTTGTTTATTTTTCTTTCTGACTCTTGGAGACCATATACATCTCCAAGGAAAAAAGTAGATTAAGTATACATATATTTTTTTTTTTTCCTTTGCTTAAGACAACAAGAGTCTTTTACAACTCTAAAGTTATTTTAGTTATTCGGTTTTTTTCTTCATGTATAATTTTTTTAGATGTACTTTGACACTTAGAGACTCTATACATCTCTAACATCTCTTATTAATAATCATAATAGCTTTGTACTTTGTATAATTTCTTGTGTTAATATTTTTTTTATGAATACTTTTGCTTATTAAATTGTATCTTGTTTTTTTTTTAATGCATGTTAAATATAAGATGTAATGTTTTGAAAAGAAGTGGCCCGCCGAGTTTCTTGCCGGTCCCATAGTGGATACCCTCCTCCAACTGAGGGGGGACTGAAATCTTCTCGAGGCTGAGGCGTAGGGTTAGAGCCGGCGTAGTTTTATTTGACGTTCATAAGCGCATTGTAATATGCCTACTTGGAAAATAAATATTTCATTTCATTTCATTTCATTTCATTTCATTTCATTTCATTTCATTTGTAGCAACCGAAATTGTAACAAAACTTTACCTTTCGATTTTGTTTCGGCAAGACTTCATAAAATAGACTCCGATTAAAGCAATGAGGAGGAACATTGAAAAAACAGATGTTCCCACTCTAACCGCGAACATTCATCTTAATGGCCTGTAACGCACCTCCAATCCTTCTGGTGTGTCGGGTCTCCATGAGCGACGGTGATCACTTACCAATAGTGATCTATTTAACAATACTGACACTTTGCCGTTCATTGCCTGGTACAAGGGACAGTCAAGCTGTGTAAGAATGTCCTATATTTATTTTATTTAAAAGTAGCTTTTGCTTCGCTAGCGTTAAATTCAATGCTCTGTACAAACTTCCACCCCCCATTTTAGGGAAGCGGGGGGTCAGAAAAAGGTAAAAAGTAGCCTATGTCACTGTCCATCCCTTTAACTAATCAGCAGACACACACATTTTCCATTTAAATTATTAGTATGAATTTATAAGACATTGACACCTCTCAACTAGACGCCTCTTTTTATCGACAAATTGCATGCTTACTTTAACTTTTTCATAGAAAAACTAAATTGATATCACGCTAGTCATACACAATAGTAAAGAAAGCGAGACTCGAAGAAATTTAAAGCACTGTGTATGAAAAACACAATTGTATCGTTGATTGTTTACTTTCGATTTACTATCATTTTGCATGTGGCCACTTTCGTTTATACTTTTTATGTTTATTACCGGTAGACCTAGCTAGCACATGATTGCCGCGAGAGCATGTCGCCGCGAGATATATGACACGTCTTCTTGTAACTGTATTAATGGCATAAGGATGGGTAGTCTATCTCGCGGCGACATACTCTCGCGGCAATCATGTGCTAACACTGCAGGGCCGGCAGGGCCCGTAACTTTCATCATGTCAATGACATAAATAGAAGAAGGTTCTGAAGGTTTTGACGTCACGCTGCATAAATAATGATGCAAGAGTTTTATTTAATAATTGACGACCGGTCTGGCCTAGCGCGTAGTGACCCTGCCTGCTACGCCGCGGTCCCGGGTTCGAATCCCGGTAAGGGCATTTATTTGTGTGATGAGCACAGATATTTGTTCCTGAGTCATGGATGTTTTCCATGTATATAAGTATTTGTATATTATACATATCGTTATCTGAGTACCACAACACAAGCCTTCTTGAGCTTACCGTGGGCCTCAGTCAGTCTGTGTAAGAATGTCCTAAATATAATATTTAATATTTAATTAATCATTATTCACCAATCATTTTAATCATGACTTCAAAACGAATCTATTCATACGTGAAATAAATAATACCTATTTGATACGTGAAAAGTAAATTAAATTATTTGTTTATTTTGTATACATACATTTTATTAAATAGTTTTGTTACCATATTTCAATAAACTATAAAAACCAGTTTCGTTTTCTTTCAACCCCTTATTTGCCAAGAGTGGCACTGAAGCTTTAGTAGTTTCATGTGTTCTGCCTACCCCTTTATGGGATACAGGCGTGATTGTATGTTGTTGTTATAAAAACAAAACAAATTGTTTCCTTTTCGTTTTACGTATCAAGTAAGTATTAATTATTCCACGAATGAATAGCTTACTTTTGAAGTCATTTGTAAACGATTAAATTGATTAATGAATAATGATGAATTATTACAATTTGAATCAATATGCAGCGTGACGTCAAATTGATGTCATCGGCATGAAAGTTACGGGCCCGGTTTATTACTTTTAATGTGAATACTCAGAAGCCCAAAGGCAAAGGCAAACTTTTTATTTCTGTTACAGGTACATACATATAGCATGTTTTCAAATTTGGTCCTGAAAGGTACAAAATATGTGAGTGTGTTTAGTAAAACGTCACACTTTGTCGGTTACCATTAAGGTGAGATTGACTTGTACATTTTTATATGAATAAACTGACAAAGCGGCTTGTTTTTTTTTTTTTTATAGCAATCGACAAAGCGGCTTTATAGATCGGATAATGTGAAAACGCACTTAGGACGTAAACTAGCACAATAACCTTACCTTTATAGTAACATCAAAGATTCCTGCAAGGTTTTCGAAGAAATGACATAATGTGACAAAAATGGTAACAAAACCTTGGAACATTGGTGATAATGACGCGTGTAACAAATAATATGTAACAATTATGTAAATAGCTACCATAGCACCCACACAATTGCCCTTCATGACATAACTCCATACAATGTCAGGTTTAACTACATACATACCTACATACATACAATGTCGAGCTTATTAGCGGGGGCTCGAGAAAAATAACGCTAATCATATTACGGGGAAAAACATCTTAATACCTCACCTAACTAATCTTTTTAACTCCATTTTGCACACCGGCGAATTCCCTTCAGACTTCTGTCATTCGAATATTATCCTTCTACATAAAAAAGGCGACAAATCTGAGATCGGGAACTACAGACCTATCAGCTTGATTTCCCATATCTATAAATTATTTATAAAAACCATTGAAAACCGCATCGCCTCACAGCTGGACAAACACCAACCCCCAGAACAGGCTGGCTTCCGACCCAACTTTTCGACAACGGACCACATGCACACACTAAATCAAATAATAGAGAAGGCCAATGAGTTCAAAATACCACTCTACGTTGCATTTGTGGATTACAGTAAGGCGTTTGACAGTGTTAAACACTCTGCTGTATTTTCTGCTATGCGTGAACAACTAGTTAATAACACCTATGTTGAACTCATTGAGACCATCTACCGAAACAGCACCGCAAGCATCAAGTTGCATGTTCCCGGCCCTAAATTCTGCATCCAAAAAGGAGTCAAACAGGGTGACCCGTTGTCTCCAAAGTTGTTTACCTCCTGCTTACAAGAAATATTCAAAAAGCTGACTGCCAAGTGGGAATCAATGGGCATTGACATCGGCGAAAAACGGTTGACTAACCTACGTTTCGCCGACGACATTGTCTTGTTCTCACACACAGCACCCCATCTAGAGACAATGCTACAAGACCTTAGCACAGCAAGTCTTGAAGTTGGACTCGAAATGAACAGGGCAAAAACCCAGTTAATGACCAATGTCACGAAACATAGGGTCACGGTAGATGGGCAGGATTTACAGTATGTCGACCAATACACCTACTTGGGCCAGATAGCATCCTTCGATGACAGGCAATCCAAGGAAATTGATCAACGCATCAAAAATGCCTGGAAGAGCTTCTGGTCCATGAAGGCGTTAATGAAGGGCAACCTTCCAATAGCACTAAAACGCAAACTGGTCGACATGTGCATCCTGCCTATCCTAACCTATGGCGCCCAAACTTGGTCATTAACAGAAGCCCAAAAGTCCCAACTCAAGATTTGCCAGCGAGCAATGGAGCGCAGCATACTCGGAGTCCGCAGAATCGATCGGATAAGGAACACGGAGTTGCGCTCCAAAACAGGTATCGCAGATGTGGGTGTAAAGGCAGCCAAGCTCAAGTGGGATTGGGCAGGACACATATGTCGGATGCCTCCAGACAGATGGACCAAAATAGCGACCGAATGGGCACCACAATTTACCCGAGGCCGAGGTAGGCCAAAAATGAGATGGCGGAAAGACCTGGACTCATTTTGTGGCGATTGGCGGGAGCATGCAAAGAACCGTGACGAGTGGCGGAAAACAGGGGAGGCCTTTGCCCAGCAGTGGGAAACAATATAGGCTATAAAAAAAAAAAAAAAAAAAAAAATATTACACTGCGGAAGCACACATTGTATACAGCGTGAGTTTCAACTACGGACAGTAACTATGAAATTTAAAAACATAATTTATACTTTTGTACTTAATATCTTAGTAAATGTTATTGGGCATTAGAAAATGGACAATCAAGTGATTAAGATGTCTGTCACCGCGATATGAGAATGATTATTTCATTGTCGAAAATGGTATTTATTAAAGCAAAATCGTATGCATTGATGTATTAGAATCATGTCGTATTTTGATCTAATAGTTGTCATAAGTCACAAGTTTATATGATTTCGAATTGGACCATTAGTCTTACTGGTCTTACCTTCACACCGCGACCGATTCTTCTACAGAATTAGATTTAGAAAGATGAGACAAGTTCATCTATTTGTATGGCGGCCGAGCGTGTCAGATTTTGTACTGAAATTGTTACTTGCCTGTGGTTTTAAATATGTCTCAGGCCCTTGTGTTTTCCACATTTTCGTGTTGTTGCAATTAAATATCGTGATATTGCCGTTACGTGTAACGGGTCATTTTTAATGTTTTTGTTGACTTCAACTTACAAAAATTGACGCCCGAAAGATGCAAGCTGCGATTAAAGACGGACAACTCAGTGGATTTTACTGAGTTCATTTGACACGCTAATAAGTAGATACATTTGCTTGATGTGGATTCTTCAATATTTAAAAGTAAATAAAATAACCTCCTCCTTAAAAGTACCTTTACAGAATTGGCAGCCATACTTAATATAATAATTTAGCTACACCTTGTATAATCTTACATAAGTAAAACATTACAGTCGAACGGAAACGCTACTGTTATGTCAACACGATGTTTGGACTCCACATTGACGTACAGAAATCATTGAATGTCGATAATCGGTACTGCCAATGTTATTCCCAACGCAAGACAAAGTCCGGTTTTTGATAATGGGAAATACGCTGTTGCTGAAATATTCGTATCTTGGAGATTTCGGGACAGAGAATCAGCAAATTAAATATAAAATAGGTAGATAAAAGTTCGTTTCCAATCAACATGAAACTTAGCTGGTTGCGATTTTACCACACTCACAGGTGTAACTGTTATTTTAAACGTCATATATTTTGACAAACTCGCATTAAAAAAAAAAAAAAAAAAAAAAAACCTCGCATTAAATTCTAAAATTCCGTACAAACGTCCAATCCCTTTTTAGGGAAGCAGGGGATTAGAAAGAGACAAAAGTAGCCTATGTCACTCTCCATCCGTTTAACTATCTCGACTTAAAAAATCACGTCAATCCCTTGCACCGTTTTGTCGTGAAAAACGGACAAACAGGCACACACACTTTCCCATTCATTATATTTAGTATGGATAATATACAGAGTGGGGCCTGTAACAAAGGCGAAGAATTGAACTCTAGGCTATTCTCCTTATACTGATCAACATTTGTTCGGCGACTTTTAAAAATAACTTGTATTTTGATTTTTATCACCCTTGAAAGTTTTTTCTAAGAGTAATGTATTGCGAATTCTGTTAAGTCTAAAGTGTGACAGACAACTTCAATGACAACAATAATGGCGTACATTGAAGCTAATATTTATTTTGTATGAAAAATTAAAAATTTAAAGACTTCATAATTTTTAAAAGTCACTGAACAAATGTTGATCAGTATAAGGAGAATAGCCTACAGTTCAATTCTTCGCCTTTGTTACAGGCCCCACTCTGTATATGTATATATAAAGTAGAATAGAATAGAATAGAATAGAAGCAATTTATTCAGAAAACGCTTAAATTTAGGAATTACATAGACAGTACTAATTTATTGTTAAGCGTCACTGAAAGGGTCTCCACTCAGCTTAATGTCAAGATACCACTTAAGGATCTCGACGCTGGTCTTCCGTGGAAACCCTTCCGAGAGAGCGCAACTACATGCTAAAGTACATAATAGTGTTTATATATAGTAAGTATGAAAGTATGAATGTAAAAGTCAGCATTAATAACTTTTGCAGAAACGGGTATTGAAGCCTTCTGATTTTTTCTGAAAGTAATAAATTTAAATTTCGAAAAGGCCTCGTTACACTGGCGCCCAACTCGGCTCGTCTGCGCAATGCGTATACGCAACCCATCAGAACGTGTCGCCAGAAACATGATTTTGTTTGACTTGATGCTGACATCACAAATCCATCTATCTATAGATCTGTCTTCATAGATTCTTCGTCATATCCTGTTCGGGTTTTGTGTTAAATAAATATTTGTAGTTATTTGTGTTTTGATTAATTTGGTGTGTTTGAAGACGCATTTAAACTAATGATTATTTACTTTTTGTGTTTGTTAGATTTTAAATAAATATTTAGAATATTAAAATATAAATCAGAAAGTAATAAACGGTTGTAACGTTTTGCGATTTCGCAATTTTTGAATTTCGAGATTATATTACTTATACATAATACACTAGCAATGCAACGCTGCTAGCATCATGGGCATCTTTACACCTGTAACAGCACTAGCAGCCCTCTTCTTGTTGGTATATACATATTTTTATTAGCTATTTTTGTTTTATTGTTGGTATCGTGGTCAAACGTCTACCTATCCATACTAAAAAAAAAAAAACATATACATATACTTTTTTTTGTTATCTTCAGTTGCAAGTTGTAAGACAATTTGTTCTTGACTTCATATTATTTTGAGGTCAGAAACCTTCTTGCACGCAAGAAATAAAATAATTATACAATAAAATGTACAATAAATGTTATTAAACAAAAACAAATATACAATAAATGTTATTAAATAAATGTATTAACACTAGTAACATCGAAAATTCGTTACTGAACAATACTGTGATTAACCGTGTTACCCTTGTTAAGTCTGGTTAGCTTTAGTCATAGTCTTTAGAATTGTTTCTTCAATCTTCAGCGTAGGAAAAGTAAATGTAATATGTAAATGGTAATGTTTGGACTGACTCCACGAGACAGGCCTAGCCTAGTGTGGTGGTCGAAGGTAAAAATCTTTTGTAACACTTTTTGGCAAATCAATTATTTATTTTTTATTTTTTTTTATTTTATTTTAAATTATTTGACTTCTTAGCTGCTAGTTGTTTCAAGCATTCAGTTTAGTATTGTTTGTAGCTATAATAATTATAGTAAAATAATAATTCAAGAAATACATTTATATGGCTTGTTGACAAAGCTATTTGATCTGCGCAAGAACCTCGAGGTTTCCTGATATTAATTACGTAGGGTAACGGCGCCTGACTGCGGCTATCCGTTGCGTCGCCGCACTGTTTCCGCTTATCAATGCATTTACCCTATTATACACCCCATATTTCCGGGTTATTTGATAAAATACTTAAAGCTTTTGTAGTGTTACCAGTAAAAATCCATATAACAATACAACATTTTTGTAGACATCAATCAATCAATCAATCAAAATATTCTTTATTCAAATAGGCTTACAATAAGCACTTTTAAATGGTGAACAATGTACAATTTTCATTTTATTCTAAATATCAGAGCAATTTATTGGTCTTTGACTTCTTTTTGAACGAAGTTTAAATCATCATTTTTTTTATTTATTTATTTATTATTTACTTATAAAAAACATAAGTAGCATTATAAACTGAAATAGATACCATACACTAAAGAAAAATCGATCAAGCCCGCTGGTGGCGAAGCCGATCGAACCCGGGTCTCCAGCTAACGCAGCATAAATATAAGTAGCATGTTATAAAAAGTTGTAGAAACATTTTTGTCAGCCTCTGAGGCTATAAGGACTGCCAATGTATAGAATAGAGTTATAAATTGTTGAAATAAAACCGAGTTATAACTTATCGTAAAATGCATCATTATGTCTTACTTTAGAATATAATAGAATAGAATAGAATTTATTTATTTAAAGGTTTACCAACAGTTATTACAATGAATCTTATGTAGTTTATAATAAAATTAAGTACATGCTTAATGTATAACTTATTACAGGTAAACACAACATGCAAATATTTTAACTAATTAGTCTACAAATAGCTGACACATTTGATCACCTTATTTCTATTGAAAAAGGAGCAAAGCGCAACCTTGAAGTTATTTGCTTGAACTAGGCATCTAAATATGAAATTAAAACTAAACAACTAAATACTTAATCTATAAAATTAACTAGTGAACAAATTTCGAATTTTGGTCAGGGAATTCATTTATTCAGCCAATACATCATTACAAACATCAGAAATAGAAATACAAAGACTTAAAACAAAACAATAGAAGTAGAAATGAGAGGCAGAAATGGTCTCCACTCAGCAATGCAGCTGATTTAGGTATTTCCTTAGTGCGTTTCCACATTATCCGATCCGATATCGGATGTCGGAATTATTTCAAAGGCAACAATCAAATATGGCGGCTTCAATGTATAGGATATCGGATCGGATAATGTGAAATCGCACTTACCATCAAGCGACTTGTCTGCTTATTTGCTTCCTATCGCATAAAAAACATCCTGTACATTAAACATGTCGAAACAAGATACCGTACATCGAATCAGTATTTACGATATTATATTTAACAAGATCGGAACGTTTTGCTTACGGTTCGTACATGATGCGTTGACCGTACGTAATCGTATGATTTTAACTGTTTTCTCACAGTCTACGGTTTTTTGTGCTTGAAACCGATTTACGAGCATCAGATTAATATTTGAATGGTTCTAAGATATCAGTGGGATATGATACCGATCTCTCTGTGTCAAAAATGAGGCTATTCGAACAAAAAACGTCATTCGCACGTATCCTATTCATATACCGTAGCTATATCTAATATTTGAAGTTAGAATTGGGCTGTTAGTTTCAGAATCGGTGAATAACTTGTTATTTTTTTCTTTTCGTTAAAAGATTTATTGTTACTTTAAGGTAATAATATATTTTGTAGGTATGTGTCCCTTAACCCGTCACCACACAGGCTAGAGGGGAGGCCTGAGTGGTGACAGGTTAAGAATTTCACCACCCCCTTTCTTCCCGTGGGTGTCGTAGAAGGCGACTATGGGATGTGGGTTAAATTGTGGCGTAGGCGAGAGGCTGGCAACCTGTCACTGCAATGTCACAGTTTCGTTTTCTTTCAACCCCTTATTTGCCAAGAGTGGCACTGAAGCTTTAGTAGTTTCATGTGTTCTGCCTACCCCTTTATGGGATACAGGCGTGATTGTATGTTGTTGTATATGTGGATGGTGATAAGCAATAATGTGTCAACCCACAAAATCTAAAAAAATGAGATTTTAATGCCATGTTATAGCTGGATTTTTAAACTTCTATTTGCAAAAATGACCTTTTCATTTTGAAAATTTTTACTATCCCAAAAGTAAAAAAATAGGTTAACACAAATCCTATATCGTGTGTTGCCTGTTTTGCATTAATGTGTCAAGAACCTTAACTTATTATAGTAATTGGCAGAAGACATATTTAAATTACAATAATGTGTTATGAGGGTTGACTCAACGATTTTTTTACACTTGACTCATTCTTGCAAAACGCAAAAAATGACATAGTTACCCACTATGAGACTTGAATGATTATTGCAAAATGATATTTTATTCGTTGTTTTATGCTACGACCCGTGTTATAAAACATAAGTCATTATTGTTAAATTATATTCGGGTCATAAATTGTTCGTTTTTGGTGTAAGTACCATGACACTATATTGTAAAATATAACTGTTCATATTAATTTATGTTTAAATAAGTTATGACTTAGTCCATTAGTATATTTTTGCACATGAATGGTAAATTCAGTACGAAATTGAACATTTTAAGTCATGAATATACATATTCGTTATTATAATTTGCAAACATTTTTTACAAGTACGTGTTTATATAAAAATCTAATATAAGCTACTATTTTTTTATAATTACTAATTACATTAAGACGTGTTAATGTATGCATAAAAATATTGTTTGATTTTTGAATACTTACTGAATGGTAGTTTATTATTTTGTTAAAGATATTTTATGTTTTGTTCTTGTACAAGTCATGAGTTATTCATAATTTAAATGACTTAGTCTATTTCTTAGCGTAAAAAAATATTTTGTTGTATATGTTAGATAAGTAGTTTGTTTTTTTTAAAGATGATTATTTGGTTTTTGTAACGATTTTTTGTTGAAAAAGCACAGATAATTTAAATATGTGTCTAGAAATGATCATTACTCTAATAGTTAATTTATAGTATTTTATTCAACAGGCGTTTAAAGGAGGTCAAGAAATATGAGTGGCGTACTTTCCACGAGTATTTTGGAGTCAGTTAAACACCATTGCATACAATACTTTTACAACGACCATGCACTTAGTTTTTAATAGTTTTTTTAAATAATTCTCGCGAAATTCACACTGTTTCCTGTATTGCAAAGGTTTGCACTGTCAGCTCAGCTGCCCAAAGCCTTCCCGCGCACGCACGCAGTATCGTTAATGCAATGCGTTGCCATGATTACAGAACCAAACAATGCGTTTTCAGTTTTTTCGATACGCACAATCCTGTAAATGACGAATAACAGTTCGGGAGTAGAAAAATCATTAAAAGGTTTGATTAATAAATAATGTATTGATTCCTACATGACGACAGGTCTGGCGCAGTCGGTAGTGACCCTGCCTGCTACGCCGCGGTCCCGGGTTCGAATCCCGGTAAGGGCATTTATTTGTGTGATGAGCACAGATATTTGTTCCTGAGTCATGGATGTTTTCTATGTATATAAGTATTCATATATTATAAGTACCCACAACACAAGCCTTCTTGAGCTTACCGTGGGTCTCAGTCAATCTGTGTAAGAATGTCCTATAATATTTATTATTATTTTATTATTTATACCTAATAACATAAGTGACCATGACTGATATGTTACTTAACACTTATAAAGTTAAAAATATGCATAGGTAGAGTATTTTACAATAACAATTTATGTGCTTTAACATGTTTATTTAAGACTCATAGATATTTTTAAACAATTAGCAAAAGTGGGTTAAGTATCATAACACAGTCTTGAAAAAGTTTGACGTCGTCGAACAATTCGCAATAAAAGAAAAGGGCATTATTTCGTCAAATTGAAGTTTGTTTTGAAATTAAGCTACAATAATCACTACTACTGAACGTATTATAGCTGAAAAACACAACAATCTATATAAAAAACAATTTTTTTTAAGAGAAACACAAAAAAATGAGAAAAAATCTTTAGACGCCATTTTCTCAAAATGGTTGGCGTGTGGGTTGACACATTATTGCTTATCACCATCCATGTATGTGTCCCTGCTTAATAAGCAGCAAAATTACCTATTAGGAAAGTCTCTTACCCATTGAAATTGTCTTGCCTTGTCTATAAAAGCCAAAATGTAACTATGATTATTTATTATTTTATTCTGATTCAGTAAACACATAATAATGATCTGCATACGGTAATAACTACAGACATATGATTAAAATAAAAATATGCAGAGTTTACAATAAAATGGTCTCATCACAAATCTCTTCTTTTTCTCAGCATATTCGCGCCCACTGGTGAACATAAATACAATACAATACAAATACTCTTTATTGCACACCTTAATAAAATACAACAATACAAACAAGGAAGCAACACGAACAAAGGTAAATATGCCTCTTTCTAGGATTTCCATTCCGTTCTGCTGTGTACTGGTAGCCTGCGATACGGACATAGTCTTGTGCGGGGGCCCCTGTCACATTATGCAACGTAACTTTTGGAAATAAAGATTTTTTTTATTCCGTTCTATATCGGCACAAATGCTGTCATTTAACTTCCTTTCTTACTGTACTTAACGAGAATATACTACATACATACAATCACGCCTGTATCCCATAAAGGGGTAGGCAGAACACATGAAAGCTTCAGTGCCACTCTTGGCAAATAAGGGGTTGAAAGAAAACGAAACTGTGACATTGCAGTGACAGGTAACAAAATAGTATTAAAAAAAAAATACTATTCTATTATTTATATAAATCTTAAAACATGCATAAAGTACAGTATAAATTCGTAATTCTTTCATTAACCGTTTAAGCATTACGTCAACCATCAAATCTCTCACGCAGATTAACATAACGGTGCAAGAACAATATTTTCGAGTAAACGGTTGCAGGTTATCGCCACATCGCGGGTCACAAGCGGTAGTTCATTTTTCCGTTTCGTTTTTGAAGCTGATTTATCTACTTTTAAACGATTTTTTTTAATACTACGTCGGTGGCAAACAAGCATACGGTCCGCCTGATCCTGAAAGAGTATCACATGCGCGTTGCCACCCCATTAGAAACTTGTACACTCCCATTTGCTGTGTTAAGTATAAGCTAGTACACAGCAAAAAGGAGTGTACAAGTTCCAAGGAGGGTTCGGGTTGTCGACGACTCAAAGGACAATAGACGGAACAAATTAGTTCCGTAAGTCCTCCCGTCGCCGCACCCTCGTTGAGCTCTGGCAGCCTTACTCACCGGCAGGAACACAACACTATGAGTAGGGACTATTAGTGCTATTTGGTACTTCTGACCAATTTCAGGAGCTTCAGGAGGTCTGGTCATCAGATCATTGGTTTGCCTCCTCAAATAAAAAATACTTAGCTACGTTCGAGATAAAAAGTTTTTATGATATAATTTATGATTATAGGAGGTAGGGCATAGCGAATGATATTCCGCTTTGTGTGGTAGGGCACAGCACAGCGGATATCGTCTCGCTCGAATCTAGAGCAGAGCCCAACTGGGGTAGTACCTCCGCCTTACAGAAGACCGCAGCCAAATAGCACTAGACCCTACTCATAGTGTTGTGTTCCTGCCGGTGAGTAAGGCTGCCAGAGCTCAACGAGGGTGCGGTGCTGATGGCGGGAGGACTTACGGAACTAACTTGTTCCGTATATTGTCCTTTAGAGTCATCGGCAACCCGAACCCTCCTTGGAACTTGTACACTCCTTTTTGCTGTGTACTTAACACAGCAAAAGGGAATGTACAAGATTCAAATGGGGTGGCAACGCGCATGTGACACTGTTTGCATTGCATGCGTTCATAGGTTACGGTGACCGCTTTCCATCAGGCGGACCGTATGCTTGTTTGCCACCGACGTAGTATTAAAAAAAAAAAAAAAATAACAAACGAAACGAGTAGTTCTTAAATCTTGTGCTAGTTGTGCTCAGCATCAGATCGGCATTCCTTCATTCCTTCATTAACGCGAGGGAAGCTGCGCGCAAAAGCTAGTAATTGTGACTGATTCAAAGTAGCGTGAAATGAAGGTAGCATTTCTTTTTTTTTTCGCCACTTTTATGAAATGTGATATTTTTGAAAAAAAAATGCTATATTTCTACTCAGAATCACTAGCTTTTTCAATCCTAGTAGTTAAAAAAATTGTCCCATACGATTTTTTCTTATTTTGTTACCATTTTCCGTACATGTTGTGTGGGGTTACAAAAGAGGAAAGTAACAAAAATGGAATGGAAATTCTGGGACACTTTGTCTCCCAGTGAGATTGAAAGTACTCGTGATTCTGAGTACAATTGACCTAAAGTTCCCTAAAAAAATAAAAAATGCCAAAAAAAAAGAAATGCTCGTTAATGAAAAATGTACGTTGAAAGTGTTAGATTAAGGTTAGGTTTTGAGTTGTTTATTTATTTTTCAATGTGGTTAGCACATTTTCGTGGGAAGAGTGTGCCACCTGCGTTTGTACAGTCAGCAACAGAAATGTATACACCGTGTTTTTTTTTTCCGTTAAATTTAAGGGAAGGTTGTTTTAATAAGTAAAGATTGTTTTAAGTTCAGTCATTAAATTTATTTGTTTAATAATTCAATAACAGTTAAGGTTAAGTTACTTCGTTTCTTACTGAAATTAATTGTAGTTGACCTAAAGAGCCTTCCGTTAAAATTAACGGATATCAATAAAAGCACGGAGTCTACGTTTGTGGTACCAAAAATTATGAACACAGGTCTTTTTTGCCTGGTCACGTACAATTTTTGCACTTTGACTGTACCTATTGATATATTTTTGGCGACCGTACAATGAGCGACAAAGATTTATACGTGCACTGAGAGAAATTTGCATTGTGAATTTAACAAGTTCGACTTGTTGCGGTTTATCCGTTTGAATCAGCCAAACGTATGTTTAAAACAATATGTGTCAGGTTGTTTTTATAAAATCGACTTGTTGATTCAAATATATATAAGGTGACGGACCCAATCATGGACAGTTTAAGAAAAAAATTCGCCTGTTTTTGATATTTCACTGATAAATGTAAAAATTCTGCGGCTAAGCGTGTTAAATCTTGAATGTCCTATCCTTCTTTTACATTTCAAGCTTATTGCAAAATAGATACTCCTATTGGTTTCTTCATAGTTAACAAATTAAAACTAGGTGTTTTTTCTCCAATTATGGACGGCAGTTCTCCAGTAATGGATCCCCCATTATGGACAGTGAAATAAGTTTAAAATTTTACTTTTAAAGCCAACTGATACGCAATGAGTCAATTTTATACACCATAAATACAATTAGTTTGGGTTATTTTAACATAGGATAGTTTCTTGTAAATTTTGGTTTTGTAAATTGTTCCTTGTCCATCATAGGAGGTACGCAGTTTTTCGGGTCCAGTAATGGACACTCGCAAAATAACGTCAATTCTTACTATCTTTGGAGCAACAAACTAGTATGTTTTATACCTTATCTCATGCTTAATGCAATAAGTAAAACGCATTCAAGATTACACCGTGCGTTATTTTTTTATTATTTTATACATGAACTCAACTCTCTTAGCAACATTACTAAGAATTCGTCTTGATATTTTTTTCAGTAAACTGGTGAATTTTATCTTGCCGCCAAATCCTTCAGAAATAACCGAATTAATTGAAACTTCAAAATGAAACAGCTCTATAACTCTAGTTTATGGTACATAGCCGTCAGTTTTTAGAAACTTATTTTAGATACTTATTTTTAAGGATTTGTGTTTTTTTTGTCCATAATGGCATCACCGTCCATTATGGGGTATTTTACCTTATTGCCGATTCAAATGACAAGTAGCTTGTTGTTTGAACCAAAGAGCACGTAGGCGCTATTTTAACCAAAAAACTTGTTGAACGAACATGAAAACTGGTTGTATTTTCTCTCAGTGTGTTGTACAGAAAAAATTAAGGCATTTCTTAAGCGATAAAGACTTTATTGTGGTGAATTTGTTTTAATGTTGTACTTAAACCGCAGACGCACCTGTAACTTTCGCTGTATTAGTGACGCTAGATTAACATTTACATTTATTTGTACTTACATTAGCAATTTGCCTAATGTATGTTTTATTCCATACTTTGACAGTTACCTACTAGATATTTTTACACATTTTTTCACTGCTTTTGTTCTATGTACATTAAATTTGTTCAATAAGTAGGTAAGGTACAGCGGGGCAAATTTCGACTGGGGGACAATTGTAACTAATCCATTTTTTCCATTAATACACTATGATGTTGAGTTTTACATGTATCCAGTGAACACGCCTACAATATAATTGGCACTCTATTTAATAATGCAAACATTGTAAAACATGGAAAAAATGGACCAGTTACATTTGCCGCCCCAGTCGAGATTTGCGCCGCTGTACCTTACTAAATTTTAGTGTCAAAAACATTTCTTCTACCAAAATCGTACATTTTGACACGGATAGCTAGATCTGTATCGCCGGTCGGGAGTGTTCTTAGCCATGTTTCATGAAAATCGGTCCACTGTGTCGGGGGTTTTTCAAAATTTTAATTTTCTTCATACTAAACTGAACTCAGAATATTAGCGCTCTCCTGACAATCCATATACTAATATTATAAATGGGAAAGTATGTGTCTGTTTCTTTGTCCGTCTTTCACGGCAAAACGGAGCGTCGAATCGACGTGATTTTTAGGTGGAGATAGTTGAAGGGATGGAGAGTGACATAGGCTACTTTTTGTCTCTTTCTAACGCGAGCGAAGCCGCGGGCTAAAGCTAGTAATCATATATTTCTGGTTAGGCTTTAGTACAGAACTGACCAGTTGTCCGTAAGGCGAAGGTTAAGAATGTGTAGGCGTAACACCTTTATTCCGATATATATTACTTATGGCGGCGTAACGACCGCCTAGAGATATGACCTGCACTAGTTGCTCACCACAGATAATAACAGCGTGAACATTTTACTAATAAAACGCCTTATCTACTGACCAGGGACCCGTTTCTGGAAAGGTACAAGCCTTGTATTACAAGTGCGCGAACTGTCAAATCGTATGGGTTGTCATGGAAACACTCTTGTAATGCGAGGCTTGTACCTTTCGAGAAACGGGCCACACGTGCAAACAAGACGTAGGATCGATTTCAGCCCTAACTGGAATATGGTAATATCTCTCAACCTGTGTAATTGAAAAAATGGATTCGTTAGAATTGCCCCCCAGTCGAGATTTGGTCCGCTGTACCTTACTGTAATTTAGTAAATAATTTTGTAACATTAGATTGAAGTTTAGATTGATTTCATATTATTTACATAAAAAAGATTTTTAAACCTTTTCTTGGTATATGAAACAGACAGACAGACGGACAGAGTCGCGCCATAATGGTTCCTTTTGTACCTTTTTGGTACGGAACCCTAAAAAGCTGGCAAGCAGGAGCTATTGTTCAATTTTGCTGCGATCATTTATAGCTCACTCTCAACATTGTGGCCTCTTTCCTACCTCTGCCAACTTTATTCACGGAGAGAAGCACAAATAACACACACTAAACTTTATGCGCAGTGGGCTTACACATGGCCAGAGATGATGGAGCTCGCTCGCTCCGAAGGTTCCTGTTCGCAGTGTTCACATTTGAGGGCTGCTGATTAAATGATCTGGGAAATATGGAAGCCGGCAATTCCATTCCTTGGCAGTGCACATAAGAAAAGAAGCAGCAAAGCGCTTCGTGCAAATTGGTGGAATATATACCAAATGACGGTGGAAAGTGTGTAAACCGGCCGTGCATTTTTTTTATACTACGTCGGTGGCAAAAAAGCATACGGTCCGCCTGATGGAAAGCGGTCACTGTAACCTATGGACACCTGCAACTCGAGGAGTGTCACATGCGCGTTGCCAACCCATTAGAAACTTATACACCCCCTTTTGCTGTGTTAAGGAAGGACACAGCAAAAAGGAGTGTACAAGTTCCAAGGAGGTTTCGGGTTGCCGACGACTCAAAGGACAATAGACGGAACAATTTAGTTCCGTGGGTCCTTCCGCCACCAGCACACCGCACCCTCGTTGAGTTCTGGCAGCCTTGCTCACCGGCAGGAACACAACACTATGAGTAGGGTGTAGTGTCTAAAAGTCCGATGGTAAAATAGTTTTCCAACAGGTTTCTATAAGATAGGGCTGGTTCCAATACTAGGCTCTGCTCAACATCTAAAATGACACCCAATGATTAGTGTTTGGTACGTGTCGGAACAATCTGCTAGCAATATTAAAATCCCCATCGTTTTTTGTGGCTAGTAGCCAAGTTGTTATACTCTGTTCAGCCCCCAGCAATACCTAGATAGCCTAACAGCGGGCCAGCCCCTGTATTTAAATCTGTCCGGCAATGGCCTGTATTGTTAATCCTTTAAACTATGTATTACTCTAAATAGTACATACATACAACATACATACAATCACGCCTGTATCCCATAAAGGGGTAGGCAGAGCACGTGAAACTACTAAAGCTTCAGTGCCACTCTTGGCAAATAAGGGGTTGAAAGAAAACGAAACTGTGACATAAAAACTGTGTCTAAATAGTTCTAAGTGAAAATCTTGTCTACGCTATAGACATCCATACTAACATTATAAATGGGTCTTTGACGGCAAAACGGAGCGACGAATTCACGTGTTTTTTTAAGTGGAGATAGTTGAAGGGATGGAGAGTGACATAGGCTACCTTTTGTCTCTTTCTAACGCGTGCGAAGCCGCGGCCATAAACTAGTATATAATATATCGTGGTAAAAAACATTAAGACTAATGTTTGTGCACAATCTCAGCGTTTTATTCTTATAGCTAGGCTGTTTTAGTCTGTGCAGCCCGAAGCTATACCTAGATAGCCTAACAACGGGCCAGCCCCCTGTATTTCAATCTGTCCGGTAATGGCCTGTATTGTTATTCCTCTTTATTGGAGTGCCCAACTGCCCATTACTCTACTTTATGGTAAAAACAGTACGCTGGAACTATAGTTCCGATACAAAGTGTTTACAATTTCATTGGGTCTAGGATCTTGAACGTTTAGAAGGAAAAGGGACGATCGATTACAAATAATTGTATTTTTATTTATCCTAAAAATGGAAAAGGGCATGTAGGTACGTAATAATATAGATATATATGTAAGTACGTAATAAGATAGATGCGAAATGTCATTTGATATTTGCCAGTCGCTTTTCGGTGAAGGAAAACATCGTGAGGAAACCGGACTAATTCCAATAAAGCCTAGTTACCATTCGGGTTGGAAGGTCAGATGGCAGTCCCTTTCGTAAAACAAGTGCCTATGCCAAATCTTGCGATTAGTTGTCAGAGCGGACCCCGGGCTCCCATGAGCCGCGGCGAATGCCGGGATAACGCAAGGATGATGATGATGAAATTTTAATAAGTGGATACATTTCTAAGACCAAGTTTTGTAGCTTAAACCAGCGTAACCAGTCCCCTATTAAAACATGTCCTCTTATTCGGATCCTAATCACGGCACTCGTACCGACGGGGATGCCTTCCACATTTCTAGACAGTCTGATATCTGGTATCGACAATGTCGCTCATTTGCATTGATCTCTGGGGAATTCGCGCTGTGGATGTTGGATGTTGATTTGATGTATCGCATCTCGTCGTATTCTCAACGGACCGCTTCCAGTGTACAGGGAACCCGCGTAGCCAGTAGCCTGTCAAACTAATTTAAAAATCGGCAGCACATTAATATCAAAGCAATTTAATCATCAGCACAAACAGTTCACTTTAGTGCTGAAAATGACGTAAGGTACAGCGGGGCAAATCTACTAGTCAAATCAGCTTATAAGCTGGAATGGAATACAGCTACAGGAAGGGAACTACAATCCTAGAGAAATTGATGATTTGATTGATTTGTCAAAAGAAAGGGGTTTTATTAATGCATAATAAAACTATTATTTTTATCATAGCAACAGCAAATTTCCTGCATCATACCCGACTACACGTTATTTTATTTGTATGTTTGGTAATATTTTAACCGTGTTTCTTTTGTTTTAGGTAGCCGCGGCCGAAATCACGTCCAGCTAACCATTTTAAGGTAAATATTTTCAATACTATTTTGATTTTAAATATATTCTCATAAGTATATGCTATATTTCCGAGCTCATATAACCCGGCAACCTTCAAATCAAGAGTGAACAGGCATCTTCTGGGCGAGCTCACTCCATCGTAGGCCACGTCTTTGCCTTCGGCTAGTCTGTGGTCAAGAGTAAGCCCATTTATAATTTAAAAAAATGTTCCTACATTGTAACTATTTATCCATTCATAATGGCCACCAGCTGGTCGGACAAGTGTGTTGCTGTTGCTACCTACCTTACACAGTAGACGATAAGGAAATAATAGTGAGTGCTTGCATTCGCCAACAAACTGTCATACAGTTTGGCGAAAATACTATAATTAGAATAATACTGTGTAACCTTTTTTGAGTAAATAAATAAAAAAAAAATTAAAAAAAAACGGATTCTTAATCAAGAAAATAATTGAATTTTCCCCTCACTAGCTCGGAAACACGTGTTTTGTCCTTTAATACCAGCGGGTAAAAACGCATTTTATCCACTAGTGGGTAAAGTAATTTGACCTTGAATAAAGTCAAATTAACTGCTTTAAAATCGATAAATGAGGTGAATCTAGTAATAAAGATGATTTACCACCCGTGGAATTACTGGAATAAACGCATCTTTTGCGTTGTAGTTTCCTCGCTATATTAGTGAGGGAAAAAGTTTTGTGTTACACTCGGGTGCAAATGTATTTAACTTCTCGTGTGTTAAAAAACTCGCAAGTTCAGGATTCTATTCTCGAACCACTCGCTTCGCTCGTGGTTCAAGTATAGAATCCTTTCACTTAACCATGTTTCTTTAACTATTAACCGTGTTTCTTTTTTTTTAGGTAGCAGCGACCGAAATCCCGTCGAGCTAAAGATTTTAAGGTAAATATTTTCAATATTATTTTGATGTTAAATATATTCTCATAAATATATGCTATATTTCCGAGCTCATATAACCCGGCAACCTTCAAATCAAGGGTGAACAGGCATCTTCTGGGCGAGCTCACTCCATCGTAGGCCACGTCTTTGCCTTTGGCTAGTCTGTGGTCAAGAGTAAGCCCATTCACAATAAAAAAAATGTTCCTACATTGTAACTATTTTATCTATCCACTTAAAAGCACGAATCAAGATTCTTAATCAAGAAAATAATTGAATTTGTTCCTAAGTTCAAAACATTACTGTATTACAAACCAAGTACTTCATAATTATTACATTCTGTCACATGTTAAGATACATTGTCAACTTTATATACAAACCTACCTCCTATTTTCCTCGTAGACACAACTCGCAACGCCAATTCCGAAAGGTCTTAAATCCCTTACATTTCCTATGACTTTACTACCTTTTTTTATAAAAGAACCGAGGAATGGTGCACCAAGGACACCCGCTTCAATAATCGTAAATATAAAGATAATAGATATCGTAAGTAACAATAAATATTATAAATAGCTACTCTATTACTTAGTACATAATGTATATTATCGCAAATATTTATAATTGTCGGCATTAGATATATCTGAACGGACAAAGTGCTCAGAAATATCGGTATACGACTTACAATGCAAATTTGATATTGTTAATTGGAAGTTTGCATTGTTTTTTATACTGCGTCGGTGGCAAACAAGCATCGGCCCGCCTGATGGAAAGCAGTCACCTCAAGGAGAAGGTAACTCAAGGAGTGTCACATGCGCGTTGCCAACCCATTAGAAACTTGTACACTCCTTTTTACTGTGTACTTGTACACAGCAAAAAGGAGTGTACAAGTTCTAAGGAAGGTTCGGGTTGCCGACGACTCAAAGGACAATAGACCGAACAAATTAGTTCCGTAGGTCCTTCCATATAGCCGGCACACCGCACCTTCGTTGAGCTCTGGCAGCCTTACTCACCGGCAGGAACACAACACACAACACTAGGAGTAGTGCATTTAGAAAAATAACAAAAAAATTATATTTAGATATTTTTGTTACAAAAATCTACGAATAAAATAAATGTGTCTCAGATCGGCTTGGAATTGTAAAATAAGGCTTTCTCTATTTTAAAATAACCATAAAAATAATATTCCCTCTATCAAGATTCAAGCCCACATATCTACAGAAGCATTCTTAGAACATTTATCGCATCTCTATATATGTGACTTTTTCAAGGAAAAGGTACCAATTCATCGCTTATCATAAGGACAGGTAAGATTTTGACTCTTGGAGACCATATACATCTCTAAGGCCAACTTGCACCAACCACTTAACTCAGGGTTAGCGGGCTGTCATCTGTCAAATACCATATAAAATGGTCAGTTAACCCTCGGGTTAAACCTCCATTTTCGTTGGTACAGGTAGCCCTAAGAAAGATTACATTAAGAATATTTAAATTGTCTTTAGTTGTGAACTGGTGACACTTGTGACATTTAAAGTCTTTTACACTTCTAAAGTTATTTTAGTTTATTATATTTTGTAAGTATCAGTATGTATTTCTTTAAATCATTTGTAGTTTTTAGGTGTAATTCGACATTTAGAGACTATATTTCTCTAGATAGTGTTTTAGCTTTACTCTTTAGTTAGAATTCTTTATTCGTATAATTTATTGTTATCTTAAATTAATGTTGTCATATAAAAGTGCCCCTGTGGCCTCTACGTATTATTATGTACTAGCTTTTGCCCGCGGCTTCGCTCGCGTTAGAAAGAGACAAAAAGTAGCCTATGTCACTGTCCATCCCTTCAACTATCTCCATTTATAAAATCACGTCAATTCGTCGCTCCGTTTGGCCGTGGAAGACGGACAAACAAACAGACACACACACTTTCCAATTTCTAATATTAGTATGGATATTTGTTGAATAAATGTTTTGAATTTTAAACGAAATTCGTCCGCATTTTTTTGGGTTAAATTGTGGCGTAGGCGAGAGGCTGGCAACCTGTCACTGCAAGGTCACAATTTTCGTTTTGTTTCAACCCTTTGATTGCCAAAAGTGGCACTGAGACTACAGTAGTTACATGTGCTCTGCCTACCCCTTTATGGGATACAGGCGTGAATCCCGTGGGTATGTATGTATTTTTACGCGAATAACCTCTTATAGCGTATTTAATGCTTAAGCTAAAATCTGGTACCTTTTGCTCGAGAACATCACACAAACTTCATTCATACAATATTATACTCGAAGTAAGTTGACCTACAGACACTATTAAACTATAAGTAACTAAGGTTCAGATATTTTGGTTAGATGAGTGAGTGAGATGATTGCTTCTCAGAAAAAGATAAAAGATACGAGCACGCGCGTGAGTGACGTTTCAATTAAAATTAATTTATTTGTAAAAAAGTACGCTCCTCGATATAGATCGTCGGCGCAGTTTTATGCGTTAAGGGCCCGGGACACTGCCATTAAAACTTATGTTGCCTGCTATCGCAGTACACAAATACGTATAAAATAACCTAGCCACAAAATTAAAATTTTGAAAAAACCCCCGACCGCGACATAGTGGACCGATTTTCATAAAACATGGCTAAGAACACTCCCGACTAACTCAGCTTTCAAACAAAAAAAACTAGATCGAAATCGGTTCATCCGTTCGGGAGCTACGATGCCACAGACAGACATACACACAGACAGACAGACAAACAGACAGACAGACACACAGACAGACACGTCAAACACCCCGTCGTTTTTGCGTCGGGGGTTAAAAATATGGTTTTAGAGATTCGACTCTTAATTAGACGTTAATTAAAATAAACTGTTACATATAACAATATAAATTACTGACACAAAACATCACAAACTTTGGCACACACATTTGCCTTGAAATGGCTCAAAAATTCCATTCATTAATAAATTCATTGATCGAATAGTAGGCTTTATCTATCAGGTACATTTTCAAAGCTTGTTTAAATTCCCGACTTAGCATGGTATTAGCCTGGGAGGAAAAACGCTGACCGTCTCTTCTTCTTAACCCCTCGAATGCCTCGTCCCGTATCTGTCACAGATAATTTCACTTTATTTTAAAATTTTAACGGTATTAATTCCCTAGTAATTTTTGGACATCGGCATTCCAGAGGTTAATAAGCATCTTTTCGTGTTGCAGGTAAATATTTGAATTTAAAAAAGTGCAACATATAGCTGAAATGTCCGTGTGTGTCGTCCTTAACAACTTACTAAGGTATCTTTTGTTAATCTAGTGTTGTTACATGTTTTCTTTTACTCCTAATCCATACTAATATTATAAATGGGAAAGTGTGTGTGTCTGTTTGTTTGTCCGTCTTTCACGGCAAAACGGAGCGACGAATTGACGTGATTTTTTAAGTGGAGATAGTTGAAGGGAAGGAGAGTGACATAGGCTACTTTTTGTCTCTTTCTAAAGCGAGCGAAGCCGCGTGCAAAAGCTATACAAAGAGAAGCGACGCTTCTCTATCGATATTAAAACGTTTTAAATCCCTTCAACAAATATTTTTTATTCAACTCTATTGTAATATCATAGAGTTTAAATAGGAATGAAAATATATTACTTCTTGTTCAGTAGTGAAATGTTCTTTATATTATAGTTTTGTTGGTTTTGTCAGTTAATATTGATCGTAATTATATTTTAATTCTTCAAAGCCTTTGTGTGAGGTTTTTTATTAAATGTTCAATTGATTGGGCCTTTTGAGTTTTGATCAGTGAATAGGTTTTGTGTGTTAGTAATGACTTTTAATATTTTAATAACCCTTTGTTATGCCTTTTCTTTGTGATTTTACTTAATAAAACGCACACAAGCACATTTTTTCATCATCAAACATCGGTATTGAGAGCTAATATTATAAATGGGAAAGTGTGTGTGTCTGTTTGTTTGTCCGTTGTTCACGGCAAAACGGAGCGACGAATGGACGTGATTTTTTAAGTGGAGATAGTTGAAGTGATGGAGTGTGACATAGGCTATTTTTTGTCTCTTTCTAACGCGAGCGAAGCCGCGGGCAAAAACTAGTGATTTAAAAAAATTATTAGGTTTATTTAGAAGAGAAGGATTCGTCATAGTAATCAATTTGTATACGTAAGGATGAAAAAATGATGGTCCCACACTGGCTGTTAGGATAACGCTATTATAACTGCCAGTGTGGGCGCACCATTAGAGATATACAATTCGATATAGCGAGAGACAAGACTTTTCACGAAGAATACCTAGTAGTTATTGAACGGGAATTCGATATAAACTTCTTGCATTTGAATACTCCTTCTTTGTCGTCTATTTGTTTTTAGAAAACATTCGGCTTAACATAGTTACAAGTTCCCATAGTTACAAGTACAGTCAACCAATTGGAACCCTAGGCCACTGTAGAACTATGTCATAGTGAAGTTATAAATCAAATTGTAAGAAATCTCTTACTGCTTGTCATTTTGACATGGTCGTAGAGTGGCCTAGGGATCCAATTGGTTGACTGGTACATAGTTATAGTTACAAGTATTCTTAGGCTTAAGCACTAACACATACCTATCTTAGTATTAAGTTTTTTCTTCTTCTTCTTCTTCTTCAACCTAGCGTTTTCCCGGCCTCGCGCCAGGGTCCGCTTTCCTGCTCAGCCTTCTCCACTTTGCCCGGTCTTCGACATCCTGAGGTGAGAGATTGTTCTCTTCCATGTCCGCTGTCACAACGTAGGCCTACCGCGGCCGCGTGACCTAGGGCCTTGGACGGTGAGGTTGAGGCATTTGTTTCCGACGTAGTCTACCGGCGGCGTATGTGGCCATACCATCGGAGGCGACTTTCCTGCAGCTTATCCGCAACGTCACGGATTCCGAGGCTGCCACGGATGTGTACGTTAATTTTTTACTAACAAATATTATGAGTGTAACTTAAAAGTAGGAGCGAATCGTCTGGCATGGTATGGGCATGTGATGCGAAGGGATGAAAGTCATGTGACGAGAAAGGCATTGCGAATGAGTGTGGAAGGAAGTAACGGGAGAGGAAAACCGAGGAAAAGGTGATGGATTGTGTGAGAGACGATATGAAGCGAAAGCAATCGAACCTCAAATGAATGGGATAAGGGCAGGCGAATGATGATGATGATCATGAGTGTAACTTTCTCGAAATAAATGATTTATTATCTCAGTATTTATTTTCTTTCTTAGTTTAGATGTTTTACAATATGTATATAAAAATAAAATATAATAACATTTACAAAACAATATAGAAACATATAAACATATTATTAAAAAACCTAACCTAGGGTGCCGCCAGCAGCGGGGCAGGGCCCAAGCTGCCGGTGGTTAGGGCTGCAGAGAGAGGAACCGTCGGACTATCCGCGCCGTGTCCAAGATTAACGCCTTCTGCATCTGACCCTTGATCCAGCCACCTAGCGAGAGTCTCTTAAGATGTTGGTCGAGACTCTTCGCTATGAGACCGTTCGCTGAAACGACTATCGGAACAATGATCGTTGATTGGAATGATTTATTATTATTAACAATTAAATTTGTTAAACCGGCAGCTCTTCAGAACTAGTTTAAACCTAACCGAGTTTCCTGACCTTTCTTGGACCTTCGTCTATTAACACATTACCCGCCTATTACCAAAGGCGGTTATTACATGCAAGTATGCTAATAAGCGCCTTTTCCCACGCGTGGCCTTGCTCTAATGGAGAGGTTTTACAGGCGGAGCGTAAGCGGGGACGCGAGTGGACAGGTGGTGTTCCGGATTTAAAATACATAGAAAGAAAGATGTGAGTGTTGAGATGACGAAAGATACAGGAGAATGGAAGAGGAAGACGTGTTGTACCGACCCCACATAACGTGGGATAAGGGTAGGAGGAGGTAAGAAAGCGATCGACGGTCAAAGCGTCTTGACATTCATAAACAGAAATATAATACACGAAAGAAATAACCTAACCACAATATTAAAATTTTGAAAAAAAAACCCCGACCGCGACATAGGTACTTAGTAGACCGATTTTCATGAAACATGGCAAAGAACACTCCCAACTAACTCAGCTCAGACAAAAAAACGAAATCTAAATCGGTTCATCCGTTCGGGAGCTACGATGCCACAGACAGACACACACATAGACAGACAGACAGTTCAGTTCAGTTCAGTTCAGTTTCTTTATTGGTAAAAGTAAAACATTTTACAGGTCAAGGCAGGTTATCACAGAAATTAGGTCCAACAAGGCCCACTGCTGGCGAGGTGGATGGTGGTGACTGGTGGCTGGTGGGTGTCGTTTTTTCTTTCGTGTACTATATCTAAACATTAATAAAATAATTTTCCCCTCACTAGCTCGGAAACACGTGTTTTGTCCTTTAATACCAGCGGGGAAAAACGCATTTTATCCACTAGTGGGTAAAGTAATTTGACCTTGAGTAAAGTCACATTAACTGCTTTAAAATTGATAAAAGTAGGTGAATCTAGTAATAAAGATGATTTACCACCTGTGGAACTACTGGAAGCAGTGATAAACGCATTTTGCGTTGTAGTTTCCTCGCTATTGTGAGGGGAAAAGTTTTGTGTTACACTCGGGTGCAAATGTATTTTTCCCCTCACTAGCTCGGAAACACGTGTTTTGTCCTTTAATACCTGCGGGTAAAAACGCATTTTATCCACTAGTGGGTAAAGTAATTTGACCTTGAATAAAGTAAAATTAACCGCTTTAAAATTTATAAAAGTAGATGAATCTAGTAATAAAGATGATTTACCACCTGTGGAACTACTGGAAGCAGTAATAAACGCATTTTTTGCGTTGTAGTTTCCTCGCTATAGTGAGTGGAAAAGTTTTGTGTTACACTCGGGTGCAAATGTATTTTACTTCTCGTGTGTTAAAAAACTCGCCAAGTTCAGGATTCTATTCTCGAACCACTCGCTTCGCTCGTGGTTCAACTATAGAATCCTTTCACTTGCTCGTTTTTCAATTCCACACTCGGCGTTAAAATACAACTTTGCCCCCTTGTATAACAAATAACTATTACTTCTCGTATGTTAAAAAACTCGCAAGTTCAGGATTCTATTCTCGAACCACTCGCTTCGCTCGTGGTTCAACTATAGACTCCTTTCACTTGCTCGTTTTTCAATTCCACACTCGGCGTTAAAATACAACTTTGCCCCCTTGTATAACAAATAACTATTGATTTGTTCCCTATTCGTCTTGACATTTTTGGACGCAGCCAGTGACGCAACACCTTGAAAAAGAAAACTTTAAACCTAGAAATTGAACTTATCTGTCTGTCTGTTGCGCCGTCTTGTCATCTAAATTCTGATATAAAGTTGAGTCATCTGATATCTAGAATCAGGATAAATTGAATAATTGTGAATTTATCTTAAGTTTAAATCATATAAATGTTCACATACAAAGTTGGTCTTTTTTTAGAGCTTGCAAGTACCCATATCTACAACTATATACTTATCCCTAAAGAGTGATCTGATAACCAGTTCATATTTCAATATTTATTTAAAATCTTCATTTCACACCTTAAGCAGCTGTTAATCGCTTTCCGCTCCGCTTATCACTATCATTCTACCTTTACCCAATATTGATGTCTTCCTAGCACCTAACCTCTTAATGAAGCGATAGGTAAAATACAATAAATCGAGATAATGAGCTAACTGTTTCTGCGTGCGCTCGTGAATTCGCGGCGTGGCGGAAACGCACGAGCGAGCGGAAAGGATGGCTTTGCGTTTGAGAATGGGAGATATATTATGTTACTAGCTGTTTCCCGCGGCTTCGCTCGCGTTAGAAAGAGACAAAAAGTAGCCTACGTCACTCTCCATCCCTTTAACTATCTCCACTTAAAAAACCACGTCATTTCGTCGCTCTGTTTTGCCGTGAAAGACGGAGAAACAAACAGACACACACACTTTCCCATTTATAATATTAGTTTGGATTAAAGCTTTAATAACTTGAGTGTGATGAAAATAGCTTTAAACGAGCAATTTTTGTTTAGGTAGGGATATATTCCCGGTGTGGTGACGGGTCAAGAATTTTACCACCCCTTTCCGCCCGTGGGTGTCGACGGTATCGTAGAAGTCGACTGTGGGATATGGGTTAAATTGTGGCGTAGGCGAGAGGACACCTGTCACAGTATAATATTTTTTGTTTCTATTTTTTGTTTTCTTTGAACCCCTTTAGGGCCACTTGCACCAATCGCTTAACTCAAGGTTAGTGGGCTGTCAACTGTCAAATTCCATATAAAATGGTGGGTTAACCTCAGGTTAACCCTCCTCTAGTATTAGTTATTTAGAGAACTTGATATTAATGAAGAAAACAAGTTTACAATTCGAAAATTCCTCACATTCCAATGTCAAACTTGTACCAATTTGACTCGAGCCGACCTTTGACTTTGATTGACAAGATAAGAGCCAAATCAACAATTACTTTGATTGCGCGCGTCGAAGATAAGAGCCAAATCAACAATTATGTCGTCTTGTGTTGCGCGCGTCGACGCACTTTTGAAGTGTGTCAAACGGCTCCAAGTTGATGCTCGCTGTCAAATTAATGATGCGTACTGTTGTATGTATGTATCTCATAAATCTCTTTCCCAGATATCTTCCTTTTACGGTAGAGTTCGAGCGATATCTACTTATTCCATACGATATTTATTTTGTTGTTGTACGATCGAACTTCGAACTAAAATATTTGTTACAGTACCCGGCTATAATCATTGCACTTTGGTTTTTCACCGTCGCAGAGCGTTGTCACTTTCTTATTTGCACTATAACCTAACCAACCAAATTTTAATTTTGAAAAAACTCCCGATATAGTAGAGCGGCGAGAGGGTCTCGGGAAAAGTTGATGTGACTGGAGAGTATACTGCTGACAAGTGGTATCGTTGTGATCGGTACACTTTACTGAGTACGAAATAATGACTTGTCACTTTCTCAGACTGTGGGGGGGTTAACTATGACGTCACAAAGATCGCGGTCCCGGGTTTAATTTTTTTGCCAATTTGTCTAGAACCACTTATCCAATTTTGAAAAATGAGGTGTCGATTGAAAGCGTATAACATGCTGATTAAGATTTATTATATGTGAAAAGTATAGTTTTGTTAGTTATTTTTTAATTAACAATAATGCAAAAAATACGTTTTTTTTTACTCTCTTTTTTGATTTTTGTGACTCAAAAAGGCAATGAAAACGGCCACTTAGCTAAAAAATATGTTATATAAATCATTTAACTACATTATTAAGCTATCTGTTGCTTTTTGAATTTCTACGATCGGATAATAAATGAGCAAACTACAACCACATACCTGTAGGCGGAGAGTACCGCTTGACACGCGTTCCCATACATTCGGCGTCTACCAAATTACACCTCGCGCAAAATTCGTTTCAAGCAGATATACCTCTAATCTTATTCATCGTAACCTATCAATATTGATATCATTTGAAAGCACAATTAAAGTACTTTAAAAAACAATGTCAATCATTTTTTTAAAATCAATAATCGCCAGTCTGTGGTGGTTACAAAGGAAAAAAGTGGGTATGCAATTTGACTGGTTTCCTAGGTTTGATACCTAGACGAGTTTAAAAGGGGAGGTAAAGGTGACATATGGGTTTTTCTCTGGCCTAAAAGCTACACAGAGGGTCAGGGGAGAAAAAACTAGGGTTAAGTTTAGTTTTAAGTTATTTTTCCTTTATTTGTTGATTTTATTGTGTTAAATTTTTTTGTAATTTTATCAAGGATACACGTTGGTTTCTTTTGCTAAAAGTTGCCTTTTTTATGAGAAATGTTATGAATTTTATGGCTTTTTCCGATAGAGACTAAAATTTACTTTCAAATAAGGCCACATAGTCATACTTTTACTTATATAATATTAAGGGTATGACTATGTATCAGTAGGCCACATAGTCATACTTTTACTTATATAATATTAAGGGTATGACTATGTATCAGTATGACTATGTGGCCTTATTTGAAAGTTAATTTTAGTCTCTATCGGAAAATGCCATGAAATTCATAACATTTCTCATAAAAAAGGGAATTTTCAGCAAAAGAAACCAATGTGTATCCTTGATAAAATTACAAAAAATTAAACACAATAAAATCAACAAATAAAAGAAAAAATAACTTAAAACTAAACTTAAACCCTAGTTTTTTTCTCCCTGACCCTCTGTATAGCTTTTAGGCCAGAGAACAACCCATATGTCACCTTTACCTCCCCTTTTAAACTCGTCTAGGTATCAAACCTAGGAAACCAGTCAAATTGCATACCCACTTTTTTCCTTTGTAACCACCACAGACTGGCGATTATTGATTTTATGAAAATGATTGACATTGTTTCTTAAAGTACTTTAATTGTACTTTCAAATGATACCAATATTGATAGGTTACGATGAATAAGATTAGAGGTATATCTGCTTGAAACGAATTTTGCGCGAGGTGTAATTTGGTAGACGCCGAATGTATGGGAACGCGTGTCAAGCGGTACTCCCCGCCTACAGGTATGTGCTTGTAGTTTGCTTATTTATTATCCGATCGTAGAAATTTAAAAAGCAACAGATAGCTTAATAATGTAGTTAAATGATTTATATAACATATTTTTTAGCTAAGTGGCCGTTTTCATTGCCTTTTTGAGTCACAAAAATCAAAAAAGAGAGTAAAAAAAGTATTTTTTGCATTATTATTAATTAAAAAATAACTAACAAAACTATACTCTTCACATATAATAAATCTTAATCAGCATGTTATACGCTTTCAATCGACACCTCATTTTTCAAAATTGGATAAGGGGTTCTAGACAAATTGGCAAAAAATTGAAACCCGGGACCGCGATCTTTGTGACGTCATAGTTAACCCCCCCACAGTCTGAGAAAGTGACAAGTCATTATTTCGTACTCAGTAAAGTCTACCGATCACAACGATACCACTTGTCAGCAGTATACTCTCCAGTCACATCAACTTCAAAACTAGACGACTTTTTTCAATTCCGCCGCCTTACTAATATAGTGGACCGATTTCCAGCAAACAACATGGCTAAGAACACTCCCGACTAATTCAGCTTCCAAACAAGCGAAATCTAAACTTTCTAATCATAGATTACATACCTATTTAAGACGATACGGTAGGGGTCAATTCTCCATACAAACGCTCTCGACTATTTCCTCCCTGGTTTTTGAAGATAGAGCAATGATTTTTTCAACACAGATTGTTATTATTTTTATCTGTATCGGACCGTTTTGATTTTTTTGATATTTTGCTTTTTAAAGACTCTAGAGCCAATCAAAAAACAAAAACAGCCTTTTTCATTGTAGCGCAAAAATAGGTGTGATACTCAAGATTGGTAACAATTAACCAAAAAAGCTAATACATAGATTATTTCATTGTTATTCAAATTCTCAAATTTCGTTCCGATTGATTAAGTTTTGAAGGAGGAAAGAGTCGAGAGCGGAACCTAGATTTTAAAGATTTTTTTGAAATATCTTTTGACTAAGTTGTTCTTAATGGACAATTTTTTTTCGATAAATCTAGTTAATAACACTTGTATATTTAACTAAAATTCCCAAGTTGAAAGAGGGGCTCCTTTCCATTTTAGCATTTTCGCTACCGTATCCTCTTAAGCCAGTAACAGTTCGACAAACGTGTTATCTGAGGTTTTTTATTTACTGGCCAAGGTGTGTTATATCATGTATTATTCTGTTTAACGGAAATGGCGACAGGTCTCAGGGACAACATGCGATCGACGGATGCCCCTTAAACTTAAGGGGAAAATCTACAAGACGATTGTGAGGCCTGTTGTATTGTATGGATCTGAATGCTGGGCAACAAAGGTGGAGGATGAAAGGAGAGTGCACGTAGCGGAAATGAGAATGTTGAGATGGATGTGTGGAGTGGCCAGAATGGATCGGATAAGGAATGAGTATATTAGGGGAAGTTTGAAAGTTGCGCCTATAACGGAAAAGATGAGGAGTGGCAGGTTGGCGTGGTTCGGTCATGTAATGAGGAGGGATGAATGTCATATAGGCAAAAGAATGTTGGAGATGAAGGTTGATGGATGGAGAGGGAGGGGTAAACCCAAACAACGCTGGATGGATTGTGTGAAAGAGGATATGAGGAAGAAAGATGTGAGTGTTGAGATGACGAAAGATAGAGGAGAATGGAAGAGGAAGACGTGTTGTACCGACCCCACATAACGTGGGATAAGGGTAGGAGGAAGAAGAAGATTCTGTTTAACGGAGCCGGGAAACGGTTACTTGGTTTACCGCAGTGGCCGGGAATTTAACCCTTTCCGACAGGAGGACAGAACAAGAATTTACAGATGTAATGCAAAAAGATTTGCCTTTGTATTGTTACGGAAACGTACTAACGTGTCATGCTATTTCAGTCAGTCTCAGTACAAGATGTACTGAGACTGACTGAACTAGCATGACAAATACGAACGTTTCCGGAAAAATACGAAGGAAACCCTTTTCGCACTACATCTGTACTGCGGTTGAAAATCGAATACTAGCTTAAAATAGTACATTACATCAGAGGCCGGGAAAATGAGGATTTCCGGCCAAGTGGGTATACGGCCGAGTGAGCGTGCGAGCGAGGCCGGATAGGGATACGAGGCCGGGAATCCGTTTTCACGCCGAGGCATGTATAGTGCTTTTCTCAAACATACAATGAAATAAAAAAAATGCTCTAAAGGACAATATTTTATAAAAAAAAAGTTACTTTGCAGGCCTAGGCCTAAAAAATAATATGAAATCCCTTTACAGTCCTCTCGAGTTGTTGCGCCCAAAAAGCGATACTTCCCAGCCCATTTTAAGGAACGTAAAGACAATATTTCATTGCATGTTTGAGAAAAGTTTATTTACGGTTAGCCGTCAACTTTTTTAACAAATGAGGGTGGTCTTTTTCATAAAAATCTACTTTATTATAGACATTCCCCGTCAATGGAACAGTTACATCGCAGTTATTTGTTAGAATGTAAATTGCGTTAATTAATATTGTCAAGTTGAAAATATTTGTCGAAACACCGCCGGCGTTTACGGGATTCGATAGTGATAAGTCACAAGAGATAGCGTTTTACGTTTATGCTGTATTTATCTTATATGTGACCTACCTACGAATCAATACTTATGGCATAGGTACGTATTTTATTAAATAGGTACAGTCGAGTTCATAAATATGTGTACATTTCTTCACCTTATCTGGTTGCAATTGGGTGAAAACATATACACATATTTATGACTGACTGTACTCGGTATTACTGATTTAAATAACAATATTTTTTAACCCCCGACGCAAAAACGGCGTCTGTCTGTCTGTCTGTCCGTCCGTCCGTCTGTCTGTCTGTCTGTTCGTCTGTCTGTCTATCTGTCTGTCTGTCTGTCTGTCTGTCTGTCTGTCTGTCTGTTTGTCTGTCTGTTTGTCTGTATATCTGTCTGTTTGTCTGTATATCTGTCTGTGTGTGTGTGTGTCTGTCTGTGGCATCGTAGCTCCGGAACGGATGAACCAATTTAGATTTAGTTTTTTTTTGTCTGAAAGCTGAGTTAGTCGGGAGTGTTCTTTGGCATGTTTCATGAAAATCGGTCTACTACTGTCGCAGTCGGGGGTTAATTCAAAATTTTAATTTTGTGGTTAGGTTATTAAGAAAAAAAAACGACTTTTTCGACAAAATGTCAAGGGAAGAAAATGATAAGTTCTCGTTTTTCATAATAAACCAACTACAGTCTGACCAAACAGAGTAGAAATTAAAAAAAAAAAGTGGCAACATCGTAGTGTTGTCCCGTTCATATTTATTTGAAAGGGATATGAGCCAATGATGTTTTCTATGTATATAAGTATGTATTTATCTATCTAAGTATGTATATCGTCGCCTAGCATCCATAGTACAAGCTTTGCTTAATTTGGGGCTAGGTTGATCTGTGTAAGGTGTCCCCAATACTTGTTTATTTATTTATTTATCTTGTATTTGAAATATTGACATGTATAATTGTATATACATATTATCCATATGCCGCGGCACACTCAATAAGTGTAGACACTATCTGTGTCTATCAGTTATTGTTTCAAACAAGTCGCTTATCGCTCCCGCTGCCGCTCGTGTCTTGTACAATTCCACCATTTGTTCCCACGTCGGCACCGCGTTTTCACGGTCCGCAGTTAATGAACGTAATGAATTAGTGGTTCCATGACGATTATTGTACTCTTACCTTCGGATATTCTTCATTAAAATACAAGTTTTAATTATGTTGTAAGAGCTACTATGTTATGCACGTTACGTACTTTTAGATTAGATCTTAATTATAAATGTCATCATCATCATCAACAGATTTATCTCCTTCTCGGCTTTTACCGGCTTCTCTTCTTAGTTCTTGTATACATTAAAATAAAAGTTATTATCAAATCCTAAAGAGCACTCAAAAAAAATCAAAATAAAATGTCTTTTCTAATGTCACTGAATATAAATTCATTTAATGACAGTTATTTAATACATGGGATGGGGCAACTTATTAAATATACATGTATACATTAGGGAAACTTAAAATAAACACTTATTATCACAACATCCAAATTTGAACGCCAAACACACTTCCTCTTATGACACACTTAGTCACTTACCCTTATTGGCCTAACCAAGCTTATATTTATCTTAAATAGTATTTTAACATAAATCCCCAGTTGAAATGATTAGAAAAGCTCACCACACACCGTAAAGTGTAGATATTCAGTGCAACGATATTGCTTCAACCGCACGCTTGATATACGCCCGTTTCGTGGCCACATATTTATTGTACATGCCACATGATTGCCAGCTTATATGAGTATCGGTTGTGTGCTATGTTTATGGTTAACAGTTATACTGCTACATGTTTTAATAAATTACTGTACCGTGAACTTCTGCATCCTCCACCCCCTTTCATCCCGTAGGTGTAGAAGTCGACTGTGGGATGGGTTCCAGTGTAACGTGGGCTATGGATTGGCAACCTGTAACTGCAATATAATTTTTTTTTCAACTCTTTAAATGCTTATAGTAGCACTGATACTGCAGTTTTATGTGTCATGCTTACTTTTTGCAAAACTCAACTTTTCACTAACGACCTGACCGTGCTGGTTTTGGTGGACTTTTTCAATATCACATCGTTGCATGGTTTAATAAGTGACTCCACTCAGCAATTAATAAGAGGTGTGTACAGATGTCGCCCCTATCAACCGTTTTTTGTATTAAAATGTATTATCGTTTTTTCTCGTTTTTTTTTTCAACCTGTTGTCAGTTTCGCCATGTCTGTTATCCACTATGGGACCGGCAAGAAACTCGGCGGGCAACTTCTTTTCAAAACATTACATCTTATAACTAACATGCATTAAATAACAAGATACAATTTAACATGCAAAAGTATTCATCAAAAAATATGAACAGACTAGGTACTCATATGTTTAAAAAATATGAAAAAAAATCACCATTTAGGGTAGAATGCCTTCAGGTCATCCCGCCATCTCCTTTTTGATCTGCCCGAAGTGTAATGTCCAACATTATTAAAAGAAACTGTATGCGGTTTATTTAGAGCTTTTTTGGTAAATCGTAGAACGAACACACACCTACCAGTTTCCCTTCTAAATATCTGAAGTCGATAACACAACATTGTTTGTGTAACACAGCAATGTATACCTAGAGATGAGGTCCAGCTAGGAGCCAGCGGTCATCGCCCCGAGTAAAGGGCTTCCGATACACCTGCAGAACAACGAAACTCAAACGGAGCGAATCGCGGGTAGCGAGCCGCGTTCGCCGGTCACCGTTTCGTCACTTGGTATTGTCCCTACAGCTGCTGCAACTGCAGCCTGCCAGCTTCATGGCACTGGCAATAGATAGCGCTAGCTATCAGCTTAGACCTTACCGATCAGCTCGGCGACGACCCATCATTCTCAACATATACGAGGGGGTTCCCTGACCTTGTCCTTGTTTGATCGGCAGTTTCTGGTAACCCCCGTTTCCGAGCCGGGAATACAAAGAATAAAAAGTTTTACGTCATGGCTCGCGTGGACGACACACAGGTCACGCGACCGTTGCCGTCGCGTCGCGTGCATAGCCTATCATCGATAAATTTAATAGTTCATCGACGTCGACATCGACCTAAGACAGTTCCAAATCCAAAGGAGGTCGAATGTTTGATTAGCGCCTCGTCCACGCAACCACGGCCATACCTCGGACACTAGCGATCAAATATATGAAAGAGGCGCGTTCCTAGCACACAGTCTAAGCTCGTGTAGGTGAACGCGTTAACTGTGAGGTAACTGAGAAGGGGTGGGCGGCACTTTCAGCGGAGAGCGGGAGTGGCCATACTGTACGATAGTACTCTATATTATACTGTGCCACGGCGTTAGGAAAAGCTCAATGCCAAATCGGTAACAGCCATAATGAGTTCGCGCCTCGGTAAGATAACGGTCTGCGATGATAAACTGCGGGCCGCTGGAATTGGGTCGGAACCGAACCCCGCGGATAATTACTGGATTCATATTACCCGGGAACTGTGGACAATACTTGCAAAGTTGCAATGTTGTTAAGGCCTGGGCCATTTTTTCAAAGTTGCCCACCCCACTTTTTTGTAACATGGGTATTTTTTACGCGATTCATACTCAGAATCGCGAGGTATTTCGATCCTGATAGGAGAAAAAAAATGTCCCAAGATTCCCATGCATTTTTCAAACCTTCCATTCCGTTACCGCCATACAAAATGTGTGAAAAAATGGTAACGGAATGGGAAAAAAACCTAGGGACACCTTTTTTTTCTCCTATTATAATTGAAAGAGCTCGCGATTCTGAGTGGAAACTACATAAAAAAATCAAATCCAAAAAAAAAGTGGGGATAACTTTAAAAAAAAAATGGCCCAACTACGTAAAATCATAGGTATGTAACTATTTGTCTATTACGGAGTTATGTCTTTAGTATACAATTATCATCAATGGACTACTCCCAGACAGCGGAGATCTCACACCTCAGGGTGCCGAAGACCGGGTAAAAAGAAGACTGAGCAGGAAAGCGGACCCTGGCGCTAGGCCGGGAAAACGCTAGGTTGAAGAAGAAGAAGAAGAATATGACTCCCAGATGAATGCGTCACAATTTCATAGAAATTTGAAGTTACAAATTACACTTGAACAGTCGCCGGCATAAATATGTGATGATTTTTATACCTTGTCACATTAACGTCTTGTTTGAAATGTTATTCGAAATTGTGAAACGATTCAAAGCGACAAGGTACAGAAATCATTTATGCCAGTGACTGCACCATCGGGGTTGCAACTTATCTTAGTAAACTTGCTACGATAATTACAATAGGTACATAATTTAATTTAAAAAAAAAAAAACGAAATAGTGGACCGTTTTTCATGAAACATGGCTAAGAACACTCCCGGTTAATTCAACTTTAAAACAAAACGAAATCTAAATCGATTCATTCTTTCAAAAGTTACGATGCCACAGACAGACAGACACGTCAAACTTATAGCACCCCGTCGTTTTCGCGTCGTCGGGGGTTAAAAATATCTTTTTCCCCTCACTAGCTCGGAAACACGTGTTTTGTCCTTTAATACCAGCGGGTAAAAACGCATTTTATCCACTAGTGGGTAAAGTAATTTGACCTTGAATAAAGTCAAATTAACTGTTTTAAAATTGATAAAAGTAGGTGAATCTAGTAAGTAGTAGTATTTACCACCTGTGGAACTACTGGAAGCAGTGATAAACGCATTTTTTGCGTTGTAGTTTCCTCGCTATAGTGAGGGGAAAAGTTTTGTGTTACACTCGGGTGCAAATGTATTTTACTTCTCGTGTGTTAAAAAACTCGCAAGTTCAGGATTCTATTCTTGAACCACTCGCTTCGCTCGTGGTTCAACTATAGAATCCTTTCACTTGCTCGTTTTTCAATTTCACACTCTGCGATAAAATACAACTTTGCCCCCTTGTATAACAAATAACTATTTCACCACACCAACTGGTAAGCTTACTTTGCTATTCGAAAACAGATAGCAAAATTGCATTTTATCCACAAGAGTGCAAAGTAATTTCATACAAATTTTAACTTGATGTCTTGAGCTGGTGGTATAATTTACGTGTAAATGATGATTTTGAATCATAAATATTGATTAGATTGATAGATTTGATTTAGTTTGATGTTTTATAGTCAGTATTTTGTTTTTGGTGTGGTGAAAAATTTTGTGTTTCACTCGGTGGCAAAGTTTGTTTAACCTTCGTGCCTTGAAACCCTCGCAACGCTCAAGATTCCACTTTTTGAACACTTGCTACGCTCGCGGTTCAATATTGGAATCTTTCGCTTGCTCGGGTATCAATATTGGCACGTGCGGTTAAACAACAACTTTGCCCCCTTGTAAAACAAATAACTATTTTCCTTTTACAACGAACTGATTAGTCAATCGGCCCCTCAATGTACAGAATGCGCGACCGGCCCAGGCCCCGTAGCCGAATGGCATTTCTCCGACGCGAAACGAAAACGAAATGTAGTCTGGCTCTGTCGCGCCAATACGCAAGAGCGATAGAGATAGATATCTACTAGCGTTTCGTTTCGTGAGCGTTTCGTGAGCGTTTGTGCCATTCGGCTACGCACCCTGTATTTACCGATTACTATGTTTACACGGAGACACGCACTTTCCGTACCGGTAACCGGGATCTGTGGCGTGGACGTGAGATTAAAATATCCCGTTTGTGTTCATGTCCAGTGTATGGTACAGACAGATATACATAAATATCGATTGCACTAGAATCTAGACTCTATGCTTAAGGTATACTAGTACTAATGATAATAGGCCTTTGCATCTATGACAGATGGTTTAAGCAGCATCCTCACAACAGTTACGAGTTACGACACTTGCGTTCGTGGCTGTATATCCCAGTCCTCGTCCTCACACACGGCAGGTGTATGCTCCCCCAGATGGGCGGGCGTTAGAGGCTATCTAGAACAAATCAAATTATTTTTCCCCTCACTAGCTCGGAAACACGTGTTTTGTCCTTTAATACCAGCGGGTAAAATCGCATTTTATCCACTAGTGGGTAAAGTAATTTGACCTTGAATAAAGTCAAATTAACTGCTTTAAAATTGATAAAAGTAGGTGAATCTAGTAATAAAGATGATTTTACCACCTGTGGAACTACTAGAAGCAGTGAGTGATAAACGCATTTTTTGCGTTGTAGTTTCCTCGCTATAGTGAGGGGAAAAGTTTTGTGTTACACTCGGGTGCAATAGTAAGAAAATGTATTTTACTTCTCGTGTGTTAAAAAACTCGCAAGTTCAGGATTCTATTCTCGAACCACTCGCTTCGCTCGTGGTTCAACTATCCTTTCACTTGCTCGTTTTTCAATTCCACACTCGGCGTTAAAATACAACTTTGCCCCCTTGTATAACAAATAACTATTATTGAATATTTTGTTGGGAGGACAGTGTGGTGGCGGATCTGCGTCGGCTTCAAGTCAGCGACTGGCAAGAGGCTGCGCAGGATCGGGACAGGTGGCGATCTCTCGTTTCGGAGGCCAAGATTCACTTTGGATCACTGAGCCACAATAGTTAGTTAGAATATTTTTTTGGTTTGTTCTTGTCGTCGGGTACCGTCGGGCGGGTGGTCTAGTCGTAATGGCGTTAGCCGCGTAAGCTAAGTTAGATTCCCGGCTCGGCCACCAGTGGGCCCTTTTGTTTTTTCTTTCGTGTATTATATCGTAAGTATTTCAATTTATAGTGTTAGTTCAATTTGAATATTATAATTTAAAAAAAATGTTTGCATAATGTGGATACATGTGTACATACATTTTGTAAAAAAGATGAGATACTAACAAATATAACTAAATATACTAAGGTTGACTGGAAGAGATCCCATTAAGGGATAAGTCCGCCTACATACCTACATACTGTCTCTGTAACTGCGTCTTTTTTGTTTCCTTTATGTACAATAAAGCTTATACATACATACATACATAAATATACACGGGCTGTTCATTGGTGGATCGCTCATAGAGTTTATTCTAGAAACGGTAACCTATATCTAATAACGATATCTTGTATAAACATAGGTAACAGTTATACCCGCAAACCGCAGGCAAGAACCATTAGACATAAATAATACTTTTAATGACACATCAATCGCTTTTATATAGCAAAAACAAGTATATTTATCTTAATAGAGTCGTGTTCTAAGTGACGACCCGATTCAAGAGTTAATATACGTCAACAATTAGCTATAGATGCGATATGGATTGATATCAGTGTCGAACTTTACATTTTAGTTTGAAGACACGTTATTTTTTGACACCGCGATCTTATCACAGTATAATAAAGCTAAAGGTAAACAAGTCTACAAGTACCTGCCGGCGACCGGTCCGCGAGTTCGCGGCCCATTGAGTGGTGATGACCTTCGTGCGGCGCAATAGAATTCAATGTCGGCTGCTCGCGTGCGGTCCGTTTGTTAATGTAGGTATGAATTTAGAATGGCGGCACCTTGTGAACATCAAAGGAGTGAGCCTTCTGTACTTGTACTATTATATATTCTGTGGTAAAATGAGCTCCCTGCCGAGGTATTCCCGACGAGATGAACTACAGTATGGGGTTCTTCAAAAAAGGAGTGTACAAGTTTCTAATGGGCCTTTGAGTTGCAGGCGTCCATAGGTTACGGTGACCGCATTCCATCAGGCGGACCGTGTACCTGTTTTCTACTGAGTCGTATCAAATCCAGCTCAAACTCATAACGAATCGTACAAATCAGAACCGATCTCTTAAGTACAATCAAAGACATATGTAACTCCGTATAGACGGATGAAGTCTAAGAAAAAAACGTACCTCAAAGCCCTAAAGAAAAAGGTACGGTGGCCTAGATGGCGTTACACCTTTGGGGAACGCTCGCCTAGATGGCGCTAATATTAATATTTGACATTTTAACACATATCAAGCTAACAATATGGGCCAAATTGTCAAAATTGAGGTTCAAAATTTTTAAGTTTGTGTCGAGAGATGGCAGTCTATGCACTGTGATTACACATTTACTTTGACAGTAACTCTCTATAATACTCGATCCTCTTTGGTACAATTTACAGGAAGTGAACTGAACTAATCCAGCCAAATAGCAATTAAATAAAACCTTAGTGGTCCGTTAAAAATCCTAATCCTTTCTAATGAACCCGGTGTAGAGCCTGGGTGGCGCGAAAGCCTTCACTGTGGCCATAGCGAAGGGACGATGGCAGTAAACTTTCTTAATTACTTATACAGCGTGTGGATTCCATACTGGCGAATAATGTATCCACTTACAGCATTTTATACTACGTCGGTGGCAAACAAGCATACGGACCGCCTGGTGTAAAGCGGTCACCGTAACCTGCAACTCAAACAGTGTCACATGCGCGTTGCCATATTAAAAACATTCCCTTTTATATTACTAAAGCAAAATAAAGTTCCAAGGAGGGTTCTGTTGCCGACGACTCAAAGGGCAATAGACGAAACAAGTTAGTTCTGTAAGTCCTCCCCATCAGTTACACACGCCCTCGTTGAGCTCTGACATCACTCACCGACAGGAACACAACACTATGAGTAGCATATAAAAATTGCGTTACATTGCGTGCTGATTTTTTTCATTATATCCCACTGCTGAGAACGATCCCCTTTTTCTCCATAACTCACGGTTTGATGCCCGCCTGCGTGCAATACGTCGAGCATCTCTTCTTTGGTCGCTGAATTATTATGTACTTATGAAAAAAATCTCGTCTATTCAATAAAAAAAACCATGTAGTTGGGCTCCTTAGGTCCGATACTATAGTGCACGATTCTTAAACAGGCTACTCTCTACAACTTTACTCTGTCGCGTCCCGTGTGTGCGCGCCTTAATTGGCCCGTGTTCGTTCCGCGACGTTGGTAGCCCGCTCGTCGCCAGTTAATTGCCCGTAATGTGCTACTGCCTTTATTCATTAAGAACTTTGGTTATCTGTGGATTAATATAGTAGTATAACGTATGTACATATCCCAATTTAAAAAAAAAACTATTAATTATGCCGTAATTTTAGCTAATTTTACCGTATTATTACTAAAAATAACAAATTCATTTGGCGTCGCGCCTTAACTATTAGCTGTATTGATAATAAATAAATAAATACTATAGGACATTCTTACACAGATTGACTGAGCCCCTTGGTAAGCTCAAGAAATTGTCCCCGGTTACTAGACAACGATATATATAATATATAAATACGCCTATATACATAGAAAACATCCATGACTCAGGAACAAATATCTGTGATCATCACACAAATAAATTCCCTTACCGGATATCTTAAAAGTCTTGTATTGTGTCCATTGTATCTTTTTTTCTCTGTCTATTTTGCTGAGGTGTGCCAATAAAAAGTATTCTAGCATTTCTATCTATCTATCTATCCATAGAGTATGGATGAATAACGAATACATACCTACTCGTACTCACAACACAACGGTGCTTCATAATAATAGTCAACTGTCATGACAGGATTGTCGGTGTACAGCAAAAAGGGGTGACAGATGCAAACGCCAGATAAATGAGAACCGTTACGCATAGCGTTCTAATAAGCGACTTGCCTGCAGCGATAGGGTTGACTCGACTTTGATTTCTGTATAGAAGATTTTTTTTTCATGTAGAAGGTTTTTGCAGTATATATTAGCACACATGTACCTACTTATTATAGCATTATCATCATATGAAGAACTGCACGGTAACAGCGGTAAGAACGTGCGACTTTCAGTCCGAAGGTCGCGGGTTCGAACCCCGGCTCGTGCCAATGAACCGTACACCTATTGTGTACTAAATCCTCGTATAATAAAAAAAAAAACATAAAGTGGGGTTGCTGGAGAGCATCACATAATTTTTGTCAACTTATGATATTTTTTGCTTATGACTTATAAATGCGAAATGTCATTTGATCGTGAGGAAACCGAACTAATCCCAATAAGGCCTAGTTGGAAGGTCAGATGGCAGTCGCTTTCCTAAAACTAGTGTCTACGCCAAATCTCGCACGAGCCGTAGCGTATGCCGGAATAACGCAAGGAGGATGATGATTAGGAACTGGTGCCGTAGCCGAATGGCTTTTCTGCGACACGAAACGAAAACGAAACACCGTGAAAGGTAGTCTGGCTCTGTCGCGCCAATGCACAAGAGCGATAGAGATAGATATCTACGAGTGTTTCGTTTCGTATGCGTTTCGTGAGCGTTTGTGTCATTTGGCTACGCTACGTAGTAGGTACGTACCCTGAACTGGGTGGGACAAACGCTCACGAAACGAAACGCTCGCAAATATCTATCTCTATCGGTCTTGCGTATTGGTGCGACAGAGCCAGACTATCTTTCGCAGCGTTTCTTTTTCGTTTCGCGTCGCAGAAATGCCATTCGGCTAGGGCACCTGTTAGAATGGTCGTATTTTAAATGGACTTGTTCAAACCTGTGTCGAGAAGACGATCCGACAAGCGGGTAGCTTAGCTACCAGCCCTATAAACTGATAATTACATTGGTTGTCGATGGCAGAACCGATAGCTGTTACAACCTAACGTGTACTTTATGGATTCATAACTATTTATCCGCAGACAGGCTTGGGCGTGTCTGCGGTAGGTATCTCTCCATCGGGATTTAACTAAATAAATAGATTAGAAAGTAAAAAGACTACGAAGCTGAGGTTAGCAAAATATTTTTAAAAACAAATACAGGATTGCGTCCATATACGGTTGTACTCGCGTTATTAATCGCGACTATATTGTGACATGTTTCGTGCCGCTCGCATTTATTCAAAAATATTGGAGTATACCTAGATATACTTTTCTGATTGCGATAAAGTAGTATATTTTAATGTTCGAATCCCGCCGGTAAGGGCATTTATTTGTGTGATGAGCACAGATATATGTTCCTGAGTCATGGATGTTTACTATGTATATAAGTATTTGTATATTAATTATATATCATTGTCTGAGTACCCACAACACAAGCCTTCTTGAGCTTACCGTGGGACTCAGTCAATCTGTGTAAGAATGTCCTATAATATTTATTTTATTTATATACTTTTCTGATTGCGATAAATAGTTTGTTTAATGAGTTAATTGTACCTAAATACTTACATAATTATGTAGTTATTCAAATATTTTTGTAGCTGTATTGTATAACAAAGATTTATTTTATTTTCAGGTAAAAAGGAGTTCCTTGGCATTGGCACTATGTAAACAGATGGATAACATCGCGTAAGTTAAGGCCTGCAACACATATATAAAAAATAAAATTGTAATCTAGAATCTGTCACACGAAACATTTTTATACTTAACCAAACCCTAACATAGTCATATTTAAATTCAACCTGTCAATAAAATTAAAAATCGAAATAACATGCCAAATATTAAAAAAAATGACGGACACTACCAGTGGCGAAGGCCGCATTCGAATCGACGTCTTTAGCAATCCGGGCTAATGCCATGAACCCCTAGGCCACCCCGTCACTAATGTGCTAGATGGATAATATTTCGCCGGTTCGAACCCGGCCTTCGCCGCTGATGGTGTCCGTAATTTTTTTTTAATATATGGCATCTTATTTCGATTTTTAATTTATATATAATAATGTGACTACTTAAAAACACAAATCAAAATATTTGTTAAAAGTAATTTGATTTGTTCCCATAGTTGCGCCTTTTAATAAAATTTCGCTATCGCAAAAATCTCATTATCAGTAATGTATCTGTAACCGGGTACCATTTAATAAGGTTCACTTAATGCGACATTGAGGCCCGAGATAACATCATTTACCAACGCCACCTGTACGTGTACTCTCACCGTGGTTGCCACCGAGTGCGCACACGCAGGAGTTTTAAAAAAATAACAAATATGTCACTTGTTCTTCTAAAACATAAAACACGCAAAAATATTTTAGGAAAATATGATTTTGGCTACTTCCAGGCTGCGAACAGCGCCATCTAGTTTTAAGCCTAAAAGGCCCATACATTTTCAGGGGTACGCTTTTTTATATGGGTTTTGTCAATCCAATATTAAATCGTTCTTCGTAGCAATAAGAATAGCAGCCACTAAATGTCAACAGCCAATTACAGTGAGTGTCAAATAAAGGTCACCATGATAACAATACTGATACCTGATACTGGAAACGGTGACAGAACTGGGTTACAATTAATACATTATAGGTAAAACCAGCATGGGAAAATGTTAAACTTACGAAAGGGTTCGATTTGTTTGACTCGAATTAGATATTGTAAAATGCTAAATTCTCTATTAGAGCATTTCTTTTTTTTTGCCACTTTTATGAAGTGTGATATTTTTGACAAAAAATATGCTATTTCTACTCAGAATTACTAGCCTTTTCAATCCTAGTAGTTAAAGAAATTGTCCCATACGATTTTTCCTTATTTTGTTACCATTTTCCGTACATGTTGTATGGGGTAACAAAAGAGGAAAGTAACAAAAATGTATGGACATTCTGGGACACTTTTTGTCTCCCAGTGAGATTGAAAGTACTCGTGATTCTGAGTACAATTGACCTAAAATTCCCTAAAACAATAAAAAAAAATATTGGCAAAAAAAAAGAAATGCTCATTTATTGAGGATGCTGTAAATTGATTTAATTATTTATTTATTTAATCTTGATTGCACAGAGAAAATACAATTGTACACATGGCGAACTTAATGCTATAAGGCATTCTCTACCAGTCAATAATAAATATTTACATATTTCTACGACGCTAAAGTCCAAGGGTAGGTACCCGATTTCGAGTACTTACCTACATAGGTACAATACAATGTTAGCTTTAGTAGATATACCTACTAACCTTTTGACAGGTATACGACTAGGTAAGATAGAAAAGAAAATTAGATACCTACCTACCTTAGTAATTGAATCTGCCTATATAAAAGACTATTTTTTTTGTATTACGTGATTTTAATTAAACTTATGCAGAATTGTGGATGGTTATTTTTTATCATTTCAATAATATTTTGAAAGTTCTTGAATATAGGCTCGTAGGTTGTGAATTGTCATAAATTCTAAGATATAGTATAGTCATACAAACAGGATTCAATTTAACCGACAATTTTCTTTGTAATTATTTTAAAATTATACTTTATTAGTGTAAATATTTATTTACACGAACATATTTACATAATTATATAAGAACCTAAGACTTTTTCAATTGATATGATAGCTAATCTAGTACTATAAGTTTACCTGTATCACCTTATTAATTAAGATAAGTACTTCATTACGAACTATGAGCGGTGTTAGCTTATCACAAGTATCTTCAGATACTTAAAAAAGAGACATCTACCCTGCTACTGTAAACAGTTTATGTGCTAAAGAATAAAAATATTATTTTTTTTATATGTGATGCTAAAATGTACTTAGTACATACCTACCTACCATACATATTTATTACAGGTAACAAATAATAGTATAGTATACCGCTTACATACCAATCTACCATACATATTTATTACAGGTAATAAACAATAGTATAGTAAACCGCCAGTCAAAGGTTTCCCCAGATCCGCGATCCGCCAAGATACCTCCTTATTGATGGCTGTAACATTAACATACATATCCATCCGTTCCGCATGACTATCGCTTAAATGCTGACACGACCGTACAATCAAAGTCGAGATCCAAAAGATAGTAAATTGTATATATGAAATGTACTGCAAAACATACACTTTCTGACCTTATTTCTGAGGGTCAACGCCATTATTGCAGAGGGCCAACTTCGCTATCCCGACTTCGACTTCGACAACTTCGAAATCTGTGGGGACCGGTGAAATGCCATTTTTTGAAATACGAGAGCTAGGGAAGGGAATGTAGTAAACTAGTAATATTTCACTCGTTTTCAATAATCATCATTCATCATTCTCTTGCCCTTATCCCAGTCACTTGGGGTCGGCGCAGCATGTCTTTCTCTTCCATACATCTCTGTCACTCGTCATCTCAGCATTAACTTGTTTTAGTTCCATATCATGTCTCACACAGTCCATCCACCTCTTCTTCGGTTTTCCCCTCCCGTTACTTCCACCACCTTCCACATTCATTCGTAATATCTTTCTCGTCACATGCCTTTCATCCCTCCGCATTACATGTCCATACCATGCTAGTCGATTCGCTCTTACTTTTTCAACTATCGGTGCTACTTTCAGGCTTCCTCTGATATACTCATTCTTTATCTTATCCATTACTCGTTTTCAATAATATCAGATGAATATGTAGTAGGTACGAAATTGAACAGATAAATTTCGAAATCTGCATTGTCGCTTAGTATTTATTCAAAAAATGCCTAAATTTCAGACAAGGATATCTCAAACCCTCAGTTCACACGGGAAAGGAACCTGCCACACCGCTACCGGCAGAACTAATCGTCCGTTTTGACACCAACGTGCACAATTCGTTGCACGCCATGTTTGACCTTGACACCACTACGTTCACTTGCGGCTGTAAAACTAACACCATCGCCTAATGGCTTCGTAATAAAGTTGAAATTAGAATGGATAATGGTTGAGCGCACGCAGTTAGATGTTGGGAGTAATTATTCAAATTTAGAATCGGAATGTGACGTATGATGCGGAGATAGGCAATTTTGCAAACGTATCGCTCGTAAACATTCGAGTCTGGGTACGTACACGCACAAACTTACGATGTTATCGGTATCGTAGCTAGTTATTAGAGATATCTCTCTCCCGTTTTGGCGCGACGCGCGACAGAGCGAGACTGCGTTTCGATTGTCATTTCGGCTAGACCGGCTGGGTGGCTAGCCGAATGGCACAATCGCTCACGAAACGCTCACGAAACGAAGCGCTAGTAGATATCTATCTCTATCGCGCTTACGTATTGGCGTATTGGCGTCGGAGAAATGCCGTAGCCGAATGGCATTTCTCCGACGCCAAACGAAAGCGATACGCCGCTGGCTCTGTCGCGCCAATACGCAAGCGCGATAGAGATAGATATCTACTAGCGCTTCGTTTCGTGAGCGTTTCGTGAGCGATTGTGCCATTCGGCTAGCCACCCTGTTCGGAAACTTCGGAAAGAGAAGAGTTGTAGAACTTGTAGAATGAATTGGGTCTTAAAATTATATTATACCTAAATTAATATATTGTGACTCTCTTCTTTCAGCACAGATTCTAGATTCTAGATTAGAGTAAATAATAATGCAACATAAATCTGTAATGGAAATTTCTCGTGGCCAATCTTACTTTTGGATATTTTGTTTGGCTTTTCAGGTAAAATTAAAAATAACACGATACACTGTTTTCATTTCACCTATTTTACACCAAGTGAGTAAATTATGACTATTTCGACTATTAATTCTTGCAGCATATCGAATGGTTAAAAGGCGTGTAATTATTTAAAAAAAAAAGGAAAAAAAAAGAAGAAAGAAGAAGGAAGAAAGGTTCTCGAAATTGAACCGAAACATGTCGAACGCTATATCGACTTAACACGTGAGTAACCCGCTTAAAATATTTTTAAATATGTATGAGTCTCACGGGAGTTTTATAGTTAAAAGGCGTGTAATTATCTAATATCGATGAGATCGTTCAGAACCGGCGATTATGCCCATAATCAACTGTTACACAACAATATTAATTACAGGTATCATTTTATGAGAAATATATGAGATTAAATCAATTGTACGGTCGTTAATAACTAAGTTCTTACTGAAAGTGGAAAGTGTTTGACTAATCGTTGTTTTATGATTTACAACAATCCCATGTTATTATCAAAATTTGTTTATCTACATCCATATCATTAGATATCTATAACATGCTTAGGAGCAATAAGCAAATGGCCTATATTAAGAAATCTGTATCGTAATTTTTACTTTACGATATCGATAACCGATAGTCTAAAGTAATTAAGTATATTCAAATTTAGAACGTTCTGTTCAGAAAAACTACATAATTTAAACCTTAATGCCTTACAATAGGGTACAAATTATAACAGATAAGAAATCAAAGGGGGGGTGGCGATTTTTTATACTACAATTAGTTAGCGTACAATAACATCAACGTTTGCGTACTAAGGATAAGGCTCAAATTAGGATGATCGGTCATTTTTTTAATTTTTTCTTACACGTTTTTAGCAATTTTTTTTTTAAATTTTTTTTTCGAAAACATTAAACAATACCTTTCAATTGACATATTTTTTGTCAAAATCGGACAAAGCACAAAAATAATAGAATTTTTTTTAACAGTTTTTAATAGTCCTCACTACGCTCGTCCTTCTAAGGGCTTAAATTATGACATCCTCGAGAAAAAAACTTTTATTTTGATGTGTACTGTCACTGTGTACTTTTATGTCTAAGAAAAATAGATTATTTCTGACTTTCTGGCAAAAGAATTGCAAAGTGATCATATAAACTAAACTTTTCCAACTTTGGCAACTTGTACCTTAAAAACTACTGATCCGATTTCGATGCGGTTTTTAGTTTTCAATTATGAATTTATCTGTCTTTGATATAAAAAAACTCGTATATCGATATTCTACATTTTGTCATTCATTCTTTGAAGTTGTTTAATGCGATACGTAAATTTACATTTTTCAATTTTTTTGTTACTTTTTCTGGACAATATTTTTTTTTAATTTTTTAAGTTGCACTAATCAATATCTTTCATTTGAGATACGATTTGTCAAAATCGGACAATATGATAAAAAGATAGAATTTTTTTCATTTTTCCTCGCTGTGCTCGGCTTCCTAAGGGATGAAATTTCGATATCCTCGGAAAAATTGTTTACTATGATGTTTACTATGTGGGGGATATCCCACAGGTCTAACACTATATAGCAGAGATCTATAGCACAAGGAAACCAAGAAAGTGTACACCAGGAATTTATTCAATGTTTACATGAGAACTGTTATTGACCGACTGACTTACAAAACGTAAACAAACATATCAAAGAATCGGTTGCTATACCAAATACAAAATATGACAGTATTCCTTCAACAGCCAGTACTGTGGCCTCTTAGGCACAACTCGATTCTATCGAATATCTCATTATCATTATATTCAATATACTATCACCATGCAAAGCGGCTTGCTTCCATCTAAAAGTGCAGCTTTTGGTCAAAAATTCTCCATAACAAGTATGACTATAATGTTTTTGTGTAAGGTGTATTTTTAACCCCCGACGCAAGAACGACGGGGTGTTATAAGTTTGACGTGTCTGTCTATCTGTTTGTCTGTCTGTCTGTGTGTGTGTCTGTCTGTGGCATCGTAGCTCCCGGACGGATAAACCGATTTAGATTTAGTTTTTTTTTTGGTTTGAAAGCTGAGTTAGTCGGGAGTGTTCTTAGCCATGTTTCATGAAAATCGGTCCACTGTGTCGGGGGTTTTTTCATAATTTTAATTTTAGTAGTTAACGTATTGTTAGCCTCAGCTCAGTTACAAAATGATTACAAAATTTTGAAAATTATATTTACAACTTTACATTTTTTTTTGGAAACTGCGCAGCTTCCAAGATATTTTGGTGTAGATACTGAGAACCGTATCATACACTTATGAGTATTTACAACAGCATATCATTGCTAGATACATCGAACAGATTCGATATCGACATGACTGACACAAGGCTAAGTATTCCGAATGATGGATCGACTTCACTATCGATTAGCTCGCGTCACTTGCGACTCGATTGAACCGATTAATCGATTCTTGTTTGGGTGGCGGCAGTTGTAGCTGTGGCAAAAAGTGATATGATATCCTTTATTAGTTGCGATAAGAATCGGTAACGTTGCTTTACATTAGGAATCATACAATCGCACAAATGAAATCAGCCATACAGTTGAATTGACGTTATTTTCTTATTTTATAAATGGCCTTTTGGAAAAGCATGAAAATAGTATAAATAAAAAAAATGATATGATAAGACGACCGGTCTGGCCTAGTCGGTAGTGACTGTAGTGAGTGCTGACCCGCGGTCCTGGGTTTGAATCTCGATAAGGGCATTTATTATATTTTTTATTAAGGTTTACCGACGATTGTTGACGTCTACAAGCGTATAATCTAATACATGTAATTGCGTTTTCACATTATCCGATCCGACATCGGATGTCGGAAGGATTTGAAAGGAAAAAAATCAAAGACATGTTCTTCTTTAATTGACACTGATATTATAGAAATTTCATACATTAATATTGAGTTATTACATACTTAATTTATGTATTTAGGTACAATAGGTATGTCAACAATTTCATTGGATAAATAGTCGTCAATATCATAAAATGTTGATTTTAGTAGCCACTGTTTTAATCTACTCTTTCGGTAGATTCGGCAAAAGGTGAATTTGGTTTTAGATACAGGTATATTCTTATTCATAAGTAAAACCGGGATCAGACTACCGGTCTGGCCTAGCGCGTAGTGACTCTGCCTGCTACGCCGCGGTCCCGGGTTCGAACCCCGGTAAGGGCATTTATTTGTGGGATGAGCACAGATTAGTTCTTGAGTCATGGATGTTTTCTATGTATATGTATTTGTATATTATGTAATTTATGTATATCGTTGTCCGAGTACCCACAACACAAGCCTTGTTGAGCTTACCGTGGGACTCAGTCAATCTGTGTAAATGTCCTATAATATCTTTTTTTTTTTTTTTTAAAAACTTATGACTAATGTATTACATTTTTTCTTTTCGCCAAACTGGAACCAGTTTGTTGGTGAATAATGCGCTCTCAAACATATTTTACCTTAATTAAGTTGTTTACCACAAACCACAATGCAACTTACAACTAACATGCGTTTATGCAAACGCATGTTAGTTGTAAGTTGCATTGTGGTTGTATGCACCTACTTCGTCTCACGACGGCAGTGTCTTTGAACCTTATTTATATGTTCTTACTTATTTATTTATTTAGTTACGTATTGACAACTATGATTTAGATTTAGATTTTCTTTCAAGATAAAAATTACACCATAAGTTTGCTACATGTCAAAATTATGTTTATCTTCATGCTAAGAATCGTACCTAAATTGTTTAGCGCCACCTATTAAATACTCTATTATAATAAGACGATGATGCGTACAATATTTTTATTTTTTAATTTTTTTTAATTTTTTTTAGTATTAAAATAAAGAAGCATGTCATTTTGTTCTTATAAAAAATAAACACAAAAATATTTGAGGAAAATTTGATTTTGGCCACTTCCAGGTTGCGAAACAGCGCCATCTAGTTTTAAGCCTAAAAGACCCATACATTTCAGGGGTACGCTTTTTTGTATGGGCTATGTCTGTCCCTGTATTATATCGTCCTTGATTGGAGTTAATAAAATTAACATTGACTTCTCTTATAAGACTTTATAAACTGACTCATTATTCACATTACACTCATGCGTATATTTACACAGATGCCGCATCTATATCGTATTTCGTCTGATCCACCTTAAACTTTAGTTGGCCGCGCCCACCGCAGCTTGGGCCCTGTTCCACAGCGGCCACACCCAGGTCAGGGGACAAGGAATGTGGCCGAATTATCGTACTGACCACTTAAATAAAATAAATAATAAATAAATATTATAGGACATTCTTACATAGATTGACTGAGCCCCACGGTAAGCTCAAGGTGGCTTGTGTTGCACCACCACTTAGTATATAGTAAAGGAGCTATTAATAAAATTTTGTAGTCCTAATAGCTAGACTTATAATCCCACGGTAAGCTCAAGTAGGCTTGTGTTGTAGGTATTCAGACAACGATATATACCTACATAATAATATACGATATATAATATACAAATACTTATATTATATCACAGACGACCGGATATACAGACGACCGGTATATTATATACAGACGACCGGTCTGGCGCAGTCGGTAGTGACCCTGCCTGCTGCGCCGCGGTCCCGGGTTCGAATCCCGGTAAGGGCATTTATTTGTGTGATTATTTGTTCCTGAGTCATGGATGTTTTCATGATATAAGTATTTATATATTAAATATATCGTTGTCTGAGTTCCCACAACACAAGCCTGTGGGCCTCAGTCAATCTGTGTAAGAATGTCCTATAATATTTATTTATTTATTTATTCATTATTTATTTATATACATAGAAAACATTCATTACCCAGGATTAAATATTTGTGATCATGTCATGAATGCCTTAAGTGCGATTTCACATTATCCGATCCGATATCGGATGTAGGACCGATATTCCATATATTTGAGCCGCCATCTTTGATTTTTTTCCTTTCAAATCCTTCCGACATCCGATGTCGGATCGGATAATGTGAAAACGCAATTACATGTATTAGATTATACGCTTGTAGACGTCAACAATCGTCGGTAAACCTTAATAAAAAATATAATAAATGCCCTTATCGAGATTCAAACCTAGGACCGCGGGTCAGCACTCACTACAGTCACTACCGACTAGGCCAGACCGGTCGTCTTAATATCATATAATTTTTTTTATTTATACTATTTTCATGCTTTTTCAAAAGGCCATTTATAAAATAAGAAAATAACGTCAATTCAACTGTATGGCTAATTACATTTATGCGACTGTATGATTCCTAATGCAAAGCAACATTACCGATTCTTATCTCAACTAATAAAGGATACCTATCACTTTTTGCCACAGCTACAACTGCCGCCACCCAAACAAGAATCGATTAATCGGTTCAATCGAGTCGCAAGTGACGCGAGCTAATCGATAGTGAAGTCGATCCATCATTCGGAATACTTAGCCTTGTGTCAGTCATGTCGATATCGAATCTGTTTGATGTATCTAGCAATGATATGCTGTTGTAAATACTCATAAGTGTATGATACGGTTCTCAGTATCTACACCAAAATATCTTGGAAGCTGCGCAGTTTCAAAAAAAAAAATGTAAAGTTGTAAATATAATTTTCCAAATTTTGTAATCATTGTGTAACTGAGCTGAGGCTAACAATACGTTAACTACTAAAATTAAAATTATGAAAAAACCCCCGACACAGTGGATCGATTTTCATGAAACATGTCTAAGAACACTCCCGACTAACTCAGCTTTCAGACCAAAAAAAAACTAAATCTAAATCGGTTTATCCGTCCGGGAGCTACGATGCCACAGACAGACACACACACAGACAGACAGACAAACAGATAGACAGACACGTCAAACTTATAACACCCCGTCGTTTTTGCGTCGGGGGTTGAAAATACACCTTACACAAAAACATTATAGTATATTGAATATAATGATAATGAGATATTCGATAGAATCGAGTTGTGCCTAAGAGGCCACAGTACTGGCTGTTGAAGGAATACTGTCATATTTTGTATTTGGTATAGCAACCGATTCTTTGATATGTTTGTTTACGTTTTGTAAGTCAGTCGGTCAATAACAGTTCTCATGTAAACATTGAATAAATTCCTGGTGTACACTTTCTTGGTTTCCTTGTGCTATAGATCTCTGCTATATAGTGTTAGACCTGTGGGATATCCCCCACATAGTAAACATCATAGTAAACAATTTTTTCCGAGGATATCGAAATTTCATCCCTTAGGAAGCCGAGCACAGCGAGGAAAAATGAAAAAAATTCTATCTTTTTATCATATTGTCCGATTTTGACAAATCGTATCTCAAATGAAAGATATTGATTAGTGCAACTTAAAAAAAATTAAAAAAAAATATTGTCCAGAAAAAGTAACAAAAAAATTGAAAAATGTAAATTTACGTATCGCATTAAACAACTTCAAAGAATGAATGACAAAATGTAGAATATCGATATACGAGTTTTTTTATATCAAAGACAGATAAATTCATAATTGAAAACTAAAAACCGCATCGAAATCGGATCAGTAGTTTTTAAGGTACAAGTTGCCAAAGTTGGAAAAGTTTAGTTTATATGATCACTTTGCAATTCTTTTGCCAGAAAGTCAGAAATAATCTATTTTTCTTAGACATAAAAGTACACAGTGACAGTACACATCAAAATAAAAGTTTTTTTCTCGAGGATGTCATAATTTAAGCCCTTAGAAGGACGAGCGTAGTGAGGACTATTAAAAACTGTTAAAAAAAATTCTATTATTTTTGTGCTTTGTCCGATTTTGACAAAAAATATGTCAATTGAAAGGTATTGTTTAATGTTTTCGAAAAAAAAATTTAAAAAAAAAATTGCTAAAAACGTGTAAGAAAAAATTAAAAAAACCTTAAATTTTCGTATCACGCTGAATAACTGATAATTATAAACTGAAAACCGAATCGAAATCGGATCAGTAGTTTTTAAGATACAAGTTGCCAAAGTTGGCTTAGTTTGTTTATATGGTCGCTTTTAAATTATTCAGCCAAAAAGTCAGAAATAATATATTTTTCTTACAGCTAAGAGTATGCATTGATAGAAGACATCATAATAAATGATTTTCGCTGAGGATATAAAAATTTCATCCCTTAGGAATCCGAGCGTAGCGAGGTCTGCAACGAAAAACAACAAAAAACCAAGTTTTTTTTATGTTACATAAATTAATTTCTTTCAACTGACACACGTTTTGTAAAAAACAGACCACCCAAAAAAAATTTTATATATTTTTTTAAGTTGCACTAATCATTATCTTTCATTTGAGATACGATTTGTCAAAATCGGACCATATGATAAAAAGATAGAATTTTTTTCATTTTCATAAAACACCTCGCTGCGCTCGGCTTCCTAAGGGATGAAATTTCGATATCCTCGGAAAAAATCGTTTACTATGATGTCTACTATCACCATGCAAAGCGGCTTGCTTCCATCTAAAAGTGCAGCTTTTTTTTCATAACTAGTATGACTATTAATTTTAACAAAGATTATTTATAGGATTTAGTGTCCATACTAAGAATCGTACCTCATTTTTTTAGCGCCACTGTTGATGCCTACAAATTTTTTTTTAAATGTGTATTGACGTGATATTATGATATCAAAATAAAGAAGCATGTCATTTGTTCTTATAAAAAATACGCAAACAGCACCATCTAGTTTTAAGCCTAAGTGCGTTTTCACATTATCCGATCCGATATCGGATGTCGGACCGATATCCCATACATTACAGGCGCCATCTTGGATTTTTTCTATTGAAATCCTTCTGACATCCGATATCGGATCGGATAATGTGAAAACGCACTAAAAGGCCCATACATTTCAGTGGTACGCTTTTTTGTATGGGCTTTGTCTGTCCCTTATTATATTATGGTCCTTGATTTTAATAAACAAAATTAAATGTATTTTACAATTTATGAGCAAAATGCGTCAAAAGTTGTATGTAGGTATTATAGCAGTGAGTGCCATAATACTCAAATAGCCACTTGATAAACTCATGGATGGGTACTACATACTTATGTTAGGGAAATTGACTGTAGGTACCCGTTGATGTCTTTTCTTAGACGGAACCCATTACAGAATGGTGTTTAGGCTTTAAGTGTAATAAGTCACACCTGTTTAATCGGTCAGAGTTTGACCTATATTATTTACTGCAAATATAAAAGTAAAATTAATATCTACTTACATATTTATGAATATGGGAGCGCTGGTAGCCTAGCGGTAAGTACGTGCGAGTTTCGTTCCGGAGGACGCGGGTTCGAACCCCGGCTCGCACCAATGAGTTTTTCGGAATTTATGTGCGCAATGTCATTTGATATTTGCCAGTCGCTTTTCGGTGAAGGAAAACATCGTGAGGAAACCGGACTAATTCCAATAAGGTCTAGTTTACCCTTCTCGTTAGAAGGTCATTACAGTAGATGAAGCATAATATAAGGACACTTTAGGCATTGGATGCCACAAATGTCAAACATAGGAACATTAAAAATCTTCAGTTTTCATTAAAGTAGTAATGCTTTGCATTCAAGAAAATCATTATTCTGAGCTATATCTTCAGTACCTTATCAGGGGCGGCTCACTCCGCGATTCTATCGCCGCGCTACAAGTACATTTCGGTGGCCGCGAGTTCGCGGCCCATTCTGTGGTTCGCACGGCGCAATAAAATTCAAATTCGACTGCTCACGTGCAGTCCGTTTGTTAATGTAGGTAAAAATTTAGAATGGCGGCATCAAAGGAGTGAGCCTTCTGTACTTGTACTATTATATTGTATATAATCTGTGACCTTACTGAGAATAATTTAAATTTACTGTATAATTTACTTATCAAAGAAACGCCCGTTGATTCTAAGTCTCTTCACTCGCGTGTTTGAAAAAAGCTCCAAAATTAGAGCACCACCATATTAACCTAATCTCCTGCTCCCATTATTTTTGGTTTCGGCCCTATTTGGCCCACCGCAGCTAATAGGGGTCTGTGGTACATTTCTTTCAAATTATGATTGAGTCACGCTTTCGGTTGGTTTTATGGTTTAAGGTTTCTACACACAATCTTAATGGTGTAAGTCGTGTTACGTGTACGTACCTACATTAGTTATTAGAGGACTATGGACGGTCAACCAAAGCTTGGCACTAAAAATAAAATAATAAAATTTACAAATAATAAAAATAATTAAAATTCAATACAATTTTTCTACGGGAATTAAACCTTGCCCCTACATTTTCTATATTTAAGTGTGATGAGTCGTCGATGATTCCGCATCCGCACACGTTTTATGGCGACAGTGAGCCTTAGAGCGTTTTCACATTATCCGATCCGATATCAGATGTCGGACCGATATCCCATACATTACAGGCGCCATCTTGGATTTCTTCCATTGAAATCCTTCCGACATCCGATATCGGATCGGATAATGTGAAAACGGACTTAGGTGCGGGGAAACGCGAATTTTCGTATTTTCATGCGTTTTTCTTTTGCATTATTAAACGAAAAATACGGTATATCTTTGTATGGTATACATTTTTCCAATTTGCCGCCATTTTTAGGGTTCCGTAGTCAACTAGGAACCCTTATAGTTTCGCCATGTCTGTCTGTCCGTCCGTCCGTCCGTCCGTCCGTCCGTCCGTCCGCGGATAATCTCAGTAACTGTTAGCACTAGAAAGCTGAAATTTGGTACCAATATGTATATGAATCACGCCGACAAAGTGCAAAAATAAAAAATGGAAAAAAATGTTTTATTAGGGTACCCCCTACATGTAAAGTGGGGGCTGAAATTTTTTCATTCCAACCCTAACGTGTATATATTGTTGGATAGGTATTTAAAAATGAATAAGGGTTTGCTAAGATCGTTTTTTGATAATATTTTTATTTTCGGAAATAATCGCTCCTAAAGGAAAAAAAAGTGCGTCCCCCCCCTCTAACTTTTGAACCATATGTTTAAAAAATATGAAAAAAATCACAAAAGTAGAACTTTAGGAAAATTGTTTTGAACTTGATAGGTTCAGTAGTTTTTGAGAAAAAAACGGAAAACTACGGAACCCTACACTGAGCGTGGCCCGACACGCTCTTGGCCGGTTTTTAGTGCTAAGATTTGATTGACCGTCTGTTTCTTTATATTTTTTTTTATAATTGTATTTAATTTTTTCTCTGTTTAGTTAAGTTAAGCGGTGTTCTCTCATTTCTTTTTTCCTGTTTATGGTATTGTAAGCCTTTATATGATGTGTTGTGGATACAAATAATAGAACATTGTGCAACAAGGGGAGGAAGTTGAATATTACTAACGAGAGTAAGTTAAATCGTGACGGCTTGCCGGAGCGATTTAAAGACTCGAGTTAGTAATAGTCATACTCCCCGAGTTACACACAATGTTTTTCATCACACTCGCAATGTAAAAAATATGTAAATAGATGTAAAAAAGTTAAGTACGGTACAAGAAATTTCATTACTCCCTTGGGAGAACGATTTTTCTATAACTCACGCTCCGCCTGCGTGCAATAGCACATTTAAAGTGCGGGTGTGATGAAAAGTTATTTATCTATCTATCTGTGTAGCAATTATTATTTATAATTTTTAAGTTTCTTCAAATTAGTTATGTAAGTAAAGCCTGACCAGACATATATGACTATTGTAAAGAGGGCGCTGTTATTCTGATGTGTGGGGTGACAGTTCAGTTTAGTATGAAGAAATTAGTTCTAATGAAATTCCGCAAGATGGCGTGTAGTCATATATTTCTGGGGCCCGTTTCTCTAACGGTACAAGCCTTGTATTACAAGTGCGCGTACTGTCAAATCGAATGGGTTGTCATGGAAACACACTTGTAATACAAGGCTTGTACCTTTCGAGAAACGGGCCACGGTCGGGCTTAACACTAGTTAATTTTTCATTCCATTTTCTTACATAAACTTATCTTTTACGGAATTCTGCAGAACCGCGTTAAAAATACCAACTCGCACTTCACCGGAATTACTTTATTGTTGAAAACGATTAAACTGCACCACGCTACTGACCTTTTAGTATTTGAATATTTTAAATTAGTTATAGTTATAAACGAAGGCAAAGCTATTTACAGTAAATGTCGCGGCTTATTGAAAGAATATATTTAATTGCTTATTTCCATAATTTAATGTCGAAGCGCTGGTGTCCTAGCGGTAAGAGCATGCGACTTTCGATCCGGAGGTCTCGGGGCTCGTACTAATGAGTTTTTCGGAACTTATGTGCGAAATTTCATTTGATATTTGCCAGTCGCTTTTCGGTGAAGGAAAACATCGTGAGGAAACCGGACTGATTCCAATAAGGCCTAGTTACCCTTCGGGTTGGAAGGTCAGATGGCAGTCTAGTGCCTACGCCAAATCTTGGGATTAGTTGTCAAAGCGGGCCCCAGGCTCCCATGAGCCGTGGCTAATGCCGGGATAACGCAAGGAGGATGATTTCCATAGTTTAATGTTATAGTTTACGCCCGGTGTAGCCTAGTGAGTGACCCTGCCTGCTAAGCCGCAGTCCTAATTACATTTCATACAAACGTTATTTTGGAAGATTATGATACATTAATTATAATGTAATGTTCTTCATTGGATACATAACTATAAATAAAAACAATAATACATACATACAGGATGTAAACCTAATACGGGCGAACCTCTTAACGGTGGTGAGTATAGGACATAAAAAATGGAATTAGATAACTTTTACTTAAAATTGAAATATTTTTTTGTATCCATACAAATTAATTCGGCCCGCAACGTAATGCAAACACACTCGCGTTAAACGCTCGTTGACAGTTGTCATTGATTGTCATCGCAACCACGTTTACAGTACATTGCTGCTGGGAAATTCAAAAATTAATTATGGGCTGAAAATTAAGAGTAACTCAAAAACACCTCTTAATTAATGATAACAATATTAAATTATATGCCTGGTTTCATTTATCGCCCTTATTACGTTTACGCACTGTATAATCACGCCTGTATTCCATAAAGGGGTAGACAGAGCACGTATGAACTACTAAGTTTCAGTGCCACTCTTAGCAAAAAGAGGTTGAAAGAAATCCAAATTGTGACTTTGCAGTGACAGGTTGCCGGCCTCTCGCCTACGCCACAATTTAACCCATATCCCACAGTCGACTTCTACGACACCCACGGGAAGCAAGGGGGTGGTGAAATTCTTAATCCGTCACCACACAGAAAACAAACATACTACTAATCATAAACTAAAATAATACTGGCAGCATTTCCTCGCTGTATCGCTAGGCTTATTCGTTGGGCTACGGTCACCGCTGACCTCTTCGTAAGTCAACTCCCCCCGCGAACCCCACACCACACCTCGGACACTGGCGATCAAATATATGAAAGAGGCGCGTTCCTAGCACACATTCTAAGCTCGTGTAGGTGAACGCGTACTATGCTTATATGGGTGAAATATGACATCGACTGTTCGCGTTTTCGACAGGCGGTAACTGTGAGGTAACCGAGAGGGGGTGGGCGGCACTTTCAGCGGGGAGCGGGAGTGGCCATACTGTACGATAGTACTCTTTATTATACTGTGCCTACACACTCCTCGGCACCTAAATCACAGTGCCTAAATTTTAAACATGTCCATAGAGGCCGGTCTGACCCTTGAAGATCCCTCGTAATAAATATAAGAAGTTATCTTCGTACTAATCATTGTTTTCATTACCTCCCATCTTTAATGATATTACCGCCTGTCTTGTCTTGTTATCGAAATGGATCTCACCGACAAGCTTGTTATAGGTTTTTTTCTTTTTTTACTATTGTCGATATGAGCTTTAACCCTTTGAAAGCCGCTAGTCATATGGGGTAAAGAATCTACTCTTATCTTTCTATCTAAAAAAAAAACTGTTTATTCCAGTAATTTTTTATAGAATTTTACAAACAAAACTCTTAATCTATTATTATTTAGATTCTAATTGAGTTAGGTCTAATTGAGATCATGCATTACATTACAGTTTCAAAGTTAGTATTATAATAATATACTTACATTACTATATTTATGTCAATTCAGAGATTAGGTAAATTGTTCAGCAACATTCTTTTATATGACTCTTTTATCTAATATAATACCTTTAAATGAGCAATTGCTGTATGTTTATTTATTGATTTATATATACCGGCGATCTCGTAGACAGGTGCAACGATTTCGCTGATTTTTTAGGGTTCCGTAGTCAACTAGGAACCCTTATAGTTTCGCCATGTCTGTCTGTCTGTCCGTCCGTCCGTCCGTCCGTCCGCGGATAATCTCAGTAACCGTAAGCACTAGAAAGCTGAAATTTGGCACAAATATGTATATCAATCACGCCAACAAAGTGCAAAAATAAAAAATGGAAAAAAATGTTTTATTAGGGTACCCCCCCTACATGTAAAGTGGGGGCTGATATTTTTTTTCATTCCAACCCTAACGTGTGATATATTGTTGGATAGGTATTTAAAAATGAATAAGGGTTTACTAAGATCGTTTTTTGATAATATTAATATTTTTGGAAATAATCGCTCCTAAAGGAAAAAAAAGTGCGTCCCCCCCTCTAACTTTTGAACCATATGTTTAAAAAATATGAAAAAAATCACAAAAGTAGAACTTTATAAAGACTTTCTAGGAAAATTGTTTTGAACTTGATAGGTTCAGTAGTTTTTGAGAAAAATATGAAAAACTACGGAACCCTACACTGAGCGTGGCCCGACACGCTCTTGGCCGGTTTTTTATTTTATATCGGGGACACCTTACACAGTAGGCCTAGCACATGACGGCCGCGAGAGTATGTCGCCGCGAGATAGATCACACGTCTTCTTCTAACTGTATTAATGACATAAGGACGGGTAGTCTATCTCGCGGCGACATACTCCCGCGGCAATCATGTGCTAACCCTGCAGATCAACTTAGCCCCAAACTAAGCAAAACTTGTACTATGAGTGCTAAGCGACGATGTACATACTTAAATAGATAAATACATACTTATATACATAGCAAACATCCATGACTCAGGAACAAATATCTGTGCTCATCACACAAATAAATGCCCTTACCGGGATTCGAACCCAGGACCGCGGCTTAGCGGGCAGGGTCACTACCGACTGCGCCTAACCGGTCGTCGTATACTCTGTCAAACAAGTCTGTCAATAAATAAGAACAAATAAAACTATAGGTATCCTTTTCTCTAGCACCCTAAAGAAAAGGATGCATATAGTTTTCTTTGTTCTTATTTACTGAAAGACTTGTTTGACAGAGTATATTAGTTATGTGACGGTTTTCGGGGGTGAAAAATCGATCTAGCTAAGTCTTCGGTCCCGGGAAACCAGTTATCAGTGTCCATCTGTCCTATTATCTTTAATTCATTTCTTGCCACAACATAAAAAACTATGAGGATAACTAACTACTCTCCTCATTCTTTACCTCATAATACTTACTCTATCGTCCAGGCCCCGTAGCCGAATGTCATTTCTGCGACGCGAAACGCCGCAGAAATGTAGTCTGGCTCTGTCGCGCCAATACGCAAGAGCGATAGAGATAGATAGCTGAAAAAAGAAATTATCGTGAGCGTTTCGTGAGCGTTTGTGCATTTGGCTACGCACATAGGCCGCTTTATTGTGTACCTTATCAAAAGCATGAAAGTTGAAATTGGGAATATACTTGATACCAGGTGACGTGTAGCAGACAAAGGGTTAATAAAAAATAACTCAATCACTCACAGTAATTGAGTCTTTTATTAAAGTGTATTACTTGGAGATTAAGTCGATGGTTTAATTTAAATAAATTAGATTATATCACTCCGTGATCCTGATATCGGCGTGATCTTCATTCCGAATAGAAGATTAATGTGTTTACAAATTGGTATTAACCGAAATATGAGGTACAGTCAACCAATGAGGAGGCACACTGATATCTTATCCTGCCAGGCGGCAATTTGACTTTTACTGTGCTTGTGCAAACAAGTGTCTTGGCACTGTTACTGGCATAAGTCATTCATATGTGAATTTAGAATGGAGAGTTATTTCAAAAACATATTGAAAAAACATCTTTTACTCGCTCTCAACCGGAAGTACCCTATTAATTTTGACTTCCTTGACGGATTAATTCAAGGAACGGTACAGTACACTTGGTGGACAAATAGATAAACGCTATTTATGTGATTTCTGTCATATTTATTAAACCATTTTTGTAATATACGTTTACACACACTGAACCCTACACGAAATTTGTCAGTATACTAAACACTAATAAATTTCTGTGTACCTCCTCATTAGAATCCTGAGTCACTCTAAAACCTTGTCGTATTGACACCATGCTTTATTTGCTATAGCAGTCAATTTGACTTTTACTGTGAAAGGGTTCTACAGAGGCCTAGGATTCCATTTGGTTGACTGTACTTACTGTTTTTATTATTACTTCATCCCAACAGCAGCCGAACAAGTTTTATAATTATTTTGTATGTAAATTAATAGTATTATTTGCCTTGGGTGAGCCTGGATTAATTCACAAATTACATATGTATGTACTTGAATTTTATTGCATAGTATAACAAACCTAGTATTGTTTAGTTCGTGTTACTGTTATTTTGTTCTATATTCATTAATGTTTCTCAAATATTCAATCAGAAAATCGATTATTTTCTATTTTGTTTGACAGAAAGAGTCCAAATAGAGTATTTTTAAATAACGTTTAATTCCATAATGAATTCTACATTTATTTATCTTCCAGAATACATAATCAAGAATAGCGTCAATACAAATTTTTAAAACGATTCTAAATTCCTACAAAAGTTCAATAACCCTCGAACAGTTACAGAAATATCAGTCGATCTCATTATTTATACGCAAGTTGCTTAACCTGCAGTTGCGCATGCGCATTGATGCCATAACATGCATCAGAACTAGGTGAATAAAGACATAAGTGTGTATGAGATTCATAGGTACTTACGCCCTTTTTATGTGGGCTGGGGACAAATATGTATATTACATGTCAAATGACTGTGAGAGTGAGGCAGATTAAATTGTAAACAGAGAAGCTACTTTGGGCCAACGATTGAGCATTTTATAAAAGTGTATGTTATTATTTTGAAGCATTTTTTGTAAATTTTTTCTATATGCATAGAAATTCATTGAAATAAAATACGTGTCTTTAGGTATTTTTGTGAGGAATTCTGTGATGATTATTAATTTTGTTGTAACTACGAGTATTTCAGTGGCAGAACTATAAAATAGTACATTACGATACAAGTGCGTAAAAACGGAAGTTCGAAACGAGTGGCGATAAATTAAAACACGACCGAACGACACGAGTTTTTTTTTTTTTTTTGTAAGCTCAAGATGGCTTGTGTTGTGGGTACTCAGACAACGATATATATAATATATAAATACTTATATATATAGAAAACATCCATGACTCAGGAACAAATATCTGTGCTCATCACACAAATAAATGCCCTTACCGGGATTCGAACCCGGGACCGCGGCGTAGCAGGCAGGGTCACTACCGACTGCGCCCGACCGGTCGTCATTTCCTTTCCGAACGTGTATCGTACGATGTTTTTCAGTACAGATGGCCCTCCAAAGTTTCGACCTGACAATAAATGAACCACTTCTCGCACTAGTGCGTAAAAAAAGCACCATCTGTACTAAAAAAATCTTAAACGAATATTTTTTTGTTAGGTATTTTATGAACTTCCTAAGAGTTTTGCTGCTTTGTCTACTTTTCAACAAAGTTGTCTAAAAAAAGAAATAGTTTCAGGTTTTAGTTACATTAAAAACTTAAAATGATTAACGTAAACATAATGTCCTTAAACCCTACCTTACCTACGTAGCATTTTTTTTCGTGTCTATTCGGGTCCACCACTGTGACGCTTGAGCTGATTTACAATGTAGATATTGTACTCGTAAATGACATAAAAATCGTGTTCATTTTTAAACTTTTTCCTATTAAAAAGTGTAGCATCTCTATTAATCTGTAGCATCAATGATTGACCAGTACGCTGACGCGAGGCGTCAAACTAATCCCAAACAGATTGCTTTCTGAACCACATTCTTTTTTTAAATATACTCTATAACCCTTATTACATCACTTTAGAAGTTATAGTCGATTAATATTTCTTTAAAAGTACCGCCATAATAAGTAATGTTATTTTAAAGCTACCAAACAGTATGTAATCATTATCAGTGGTGTTTTTTTTTTTTTTTTGGACGAAGCCTTTTGATCTTTTGTGTACTCAATCAAATTTGAATCTGAATGCATTCATAGTGATTCTTATTTGAATTTGGGCTACTGAAGCTCATTGTAGTTTTTACAATGGTGGTTGAAAAAAGATATTTGAATAGAATGTAAATTGTTATAAGTTTGTTTTGATGTTCCGACGTCACTTTTTTACATTTAAGTTTTTTTCGTTCATGCATATAGGTATTTTATATTTTTTCTACTCCCGTACTGTTCGCCCGTATTAGATTTACATCCTGTATTTTGTCGCATATTACCTACATTAATGACAACATTAACAACCATTTAAAAACATGAACAATATCGAATACCAATACCTTAACCAGAATATCTTAACGAAGTCGTCAAATTTATACTCATTCCATTTTCGAAAATTTAAAAAGTGTTCCGTATTGAATTCCATTTTAGGTGGCCAGTACTTTTCTTTATAAGGGCATATTGTCTACGCCTCTCACAGACTGGCCAGTTCACTAAAACAAACTTTAGTAGTTTAATATGAGGTTTATTTTAAGATGTACTAAATCAGTTTGATAATATCTTTTAGATTTGCAATGCAAATTGTCTTGCTTACAATCGCGCGAATAGTCTTAAAATATTTGCGCATGAAATGTACTACATTTCTAAAGGAGTTTTAGTGCTACTAAAATATATTCACGGCAATAATTTTAATGTGATATTAGAAGCGAAGCATTGTTTCTTTGACGGTAGTAAACAATTGGACCGAGACCAATGGGTGTAATGAAATATTACTGGATTTATTTGTATTTTGCAATTTAGTAGTCCCGCTTTTGAAAACAGTGGCGCCGCCCTAGTGGGTTTTGGGACGCATTAGTTAACTGACAGTTGACAGTTGTCAAGTGATGTGAGGAAATCAACACTGTAACGTTTACAGTGTGGTAATGCTTTTCCGCACTTTTCCGTACATATACCGACACGTCGTTACATGTGCGAATAGGTAATTGTTCGTAGACTTCTAGTTTATCACTCGTTACGAATAACCTATTTTCCGCACAGCTATCGAATACAACTAGCGTGTCTTTAATTCTCTTTTGGCTCTAAAAATAATTAAGTATTGGATATTTTTACACAATTCATTGTGCAAGATCTTATTGTAATCAAAAATCTATAAATGTATAAGGTCTTATCTAATACCAAAGTTAAGGTCATTTTAAATACTAACTTTCAATACCATAATCGAAATTGGACATTATCAACCTTTCAAGGGCCGGGATCGAACACAATACCCTTTGTGGGCCTTGATCAACTCTTGATGGATGGATATTTTATTTTTCTGACATTTTTACACGTTTCTATTGTAAACTGGAAAGAAAACTTGACAGGCTTGACTATGGTGAATGCTCGTTAGAAATTAGAATGTAGGATCCTCTTTTTTTAGTTAAGAGTAGTTAGTACCTTTCTTAAAAATATATATGTTTGAGGCAAACGAGTAACATCGTGAGGAAGCCTGCATAGACATAGACATAGACATAGACATTTTATTAATAATATTATAAATATTACACGTTCATCAATAAAATTACATCTGTGAAGGAATTCAAAGATGTATAGTAAAGTCCCCAATCCGCAGTCGGCTAGCGTGGAGACTATAGCCCGGGCCCCCTCATTCTATGCATGAGAGGCCTGTGCCCAGCAGTGGTATATCTTAGGCTAAATAGGGATGACGACTACATAAAAAAATGGCATTCTGTTTAGTCCGTCAGTTAGATCGTCCAAAAATACTGAACACATATTTTTCGCGTTTTCTAATTAATGAAAAAATACAAAGATATAGAGTATCAAAGTTCCGGAGTGGGGGCTTGTGACGTCACTTCTAAGTAAAAATTGTACCTAGGCGTGACGTCACGCGAAACTTCAACGCACTGTACCGTCGTCATTTTTTGTTTACGGTAAAAATTCGTGTCTAAAATTCTTTGATAGTGTTACTGACGGACTAATTAGTATTTTTTAGTCGTGTCGCCTATTATTATAATTATTTTGAGCGACTTTGAGCGAAAGATGAAAAATTAAACTGAACACACCCACAGTTATCACCGCCTTGTTATCTGCAAAGTGTAGTGAAATGGACAGTAAACCCCAGTTCAAGGACGCCCTAATAGATGTACCTGTCAGCCAAATCAAATTAATTATCATTGGCAATCATTATTCACACAATGCAGTCATTATTTGCGGCGGGCGTTACAACACGATATTTGGCGCGTAATGATATCAATCATTGCTTGTTATGGTCTGATATAGACTTACTGGCATAGACACCGCATTGTGCGATTGTGCGTATCAGCAATGTTTCTTGGGAATATTCCTGGGAAGATCACTAGCCCGGGACTATTAGGCTAAGTTCAGATAACCGCGGTTTTCTCGCTTAAGACTGTAACAATGGTGTCGTGTACATGACCGCGCGGCAAATGCTCGCGCGTTGCCGAGCGTGATCGCGCGCACCGCCGCGCGCAAAACCTTGAAACCACGCGTCAGCGTCAAGCCGTCGATCTGCCGGCATAGCCGAATGGCAGAAATGCAGTCTAGCTCTGTCGCGCCAATACGCAAGAGCGATAGAGATAGATAGCTACGAAAGAGATATTATCGTGCGCGTATGTGCATTCGGCTACGCACACTGTACAGATGAATCGCGCGGCAGCGCACGTCGTTGCGCGTTCATCTATAGACCGAATACATATTTTTTGGGAAATGGTCATATAATTATGCCTCGGCTCTGTGGCGATGACTAAGGAAACAACTAAAAGGAAAAATTGATTACCAACATTACTTACAAATTGAAATCTAGGACAAATAAATTAAATGCATTATGCATTGATAGTATTAAATTTAAGTGTTGCAAGTTAAATATAGAAAGTTTCCCACATACTAAGTAATTGAAATCGCCAATGCATGTTGACCGCAATTGTTTGCTCCGTCTACACGGTAAGTGATCGCCCTATTAGGCCAATGATTGCAATGATCATGATAGCTCACTTTACTTTTTAAATGATTGGATTGTGTAATGTTTTCTTTGTTTTTCGCGACTATTACTCTTAGTTACGCTATTAAGAATATTTAGACCAATATACTTTCACCTACGCATAGTTCACCTAGCATAAGGTACCCGGCGCAAGAGAGACGGCCTAAGATTGTTATTTTTATATTTTACATTTCTAATTTATAATATAAACTTGGTATTTTTTTCTACTACATATTATAAATGGGCTTATTCTTGGCAACAGACTAGCCAAAGGCAAAGACGTGGCCTACGATGGAATGAGCTCGCCCAGAAGATGCCTGTTCACCCTTGATTTGAAGGTTGCCTGGTTATATGAGCTCGCAAATATATTAGATATAAATAGTGAGAAAGTATATTATAAACCTAGCCTTCTTTGCCAATTAATTAGAAAAAAAAACCTTTATAAAATGTAGATTTCGTAACATTTGTCCATCATTTGTCTATACTTGAAGAATGAAGTGTTTATACAAACTAGAAGCACTTATACTGAATATATTTATATAGTGTCAATCATTTTCCATAGTATCTCTTATACGTTCTAGTAGATTATGTAACCACTCGATTTCTTCAAAGGTGCAGTGAGGTTATTACTTAATTTTAAGAATCCTTAATTAAACACTCCTCGACGTTAATGAATAGGTACTCATTACATTTCTCATTCATAATATTTATCCATACTAATACTAATATTAAATTGAAATGGAAAGTGTATATTATAAATAAAGAAGCTGGTAAATGTTTGTTCGTCCATCTTTCGATAAATATTGTTAAAACATTCAAGTCACTCAATTTAAAGAAAACGGAAGACTTATGGGGAACATCAGTTAAAGTAATTAGTCATGTCATAGATATAATAGCACCTTACTTGGCCGTAATATATAATATTTCAATTTCACAAGGCACCTTTCCAGATCTTATGAAATGTAGCAAAGTCATACCGCTTTTTAAATCGGGTGATTCGAGTGATATAACCAATTTCCGTCCCATATCAATACTTCCTGTTCTAAGTAAAGTCTTTGAGAAGCTAATGTTAAATGATCTACTGGGACACTTCAACAGACATAGATTACTTACAAGCAAACAGTTCGGTTTCACAAGGGGCCGTTCCACGACCGATGCTGCTTCGGTACTCATTAAACATATATATAATATTTGGGAAAATTCTTGTGATGCAATTGGCATATTTTGTGATCTTTCAAAAGCCTTTGATTGTGTGGATCATGGAACGCTCATTTTGAAATTAGAACACTATGGTTTGTCTATAAATGCCCTAAACTTTATGTCTTCTTACCTTAGCAATAGAACACAAACAGTAGTTGTTAACAAAACTCGCTCTAGCGGGACTGTTGTCCAATTAGGAGTGCCACAAGGCTCAATTTTAGGTCCATTCCTGTTTTTGGTTTATATAAATGATTTGCCATGTATAGTAAAAAACTTTTGTGAAATAGTACTTTTTGCTGATGATACATCACTGCTTTTTAATGTTGACCGAAAATCTACGGATTACAATGTAATTAATAGTACGTTAGCTGATGTACTGCAGTGGTTTACTGTCAACAATTTACTTCTTAATTCTAAGAAAACCAAATGTATTCGATTCTCTCTGCCGAATGTTAAACCAATCGATACAAAAATACTTTTGAATGATGAATGCTTAGAGATGGTAGATACAACACTGTTCCTTGGCTTAACATTGGACAAAAATCTACAATGGAGTCCTCATATAAGGAAACTAGCAAGCAAATTAAGTTCAGCCGCATACGCCGTTAGGAGAATCAGGCAACTGACTAATGTTGAGACAGCTCGCCTAGTGTATCATAGTTATTTTCACAGTGTAATGTCATACGGTATTCTGGTTTGGGGCAAAGCAGCTGACATACAGACTATTTTTGTATTACAAAAGAGAGCCATTCGTTCTATTTACAACTTAGGAACACGTGAATCAGTAAGAGAACTCTTCAAAGAAATTAATATCTTAACTGTAGCTTCCCAATACATTTATGATAGTATAATTTATGTTGTTAAGAATTTAGACTGTTTCACTAAGAATTCTGATATCCATAATTATAACACTAGAAACAAAAATAAGCTTGCCATAAAGAAGTTTCGTGTCCGTAAAGTACAGAAGTCATTTGTTGGGCAATGTATTCATTTTTATAATAAGTTACCTGACACTGCTTTGAGATTACCCCTCCCAGCTCTTAAGAACTACTTAAAAAAATCATTGATGTTAAAGGCTTATTACAGAGTCGAGGACTATTTGACAGACAAACATGCATGGCCCGAACCAGAAACTACAAAAAACGAATAGCAATTAAAATAATTGTATTATGTATAGAGGACACAGTTCAGATAAGAAAGCACATCAAATATTTTATATTTTATGTTGTGTAGGTAAATTACATATTTAATGATATTGAGATTCATATTATCTTTTTCTTCTGTGACAATTTGATATGTTTTCTCTGAAGAAGAACGACGTATTATTAAGCAATAATATAATTTATTGAAATTAATTTCCATAGAGTACCTAGTCTGTTCATATTCTTTGATGAATACTTTTGCATGTTAAATTGTATCTTGTTATTTAATGCATGTTAGTTATAAGATGTAATGTTTTGAAAAGAAGTTGCCCGCCGAGTTTCTTGCCGGTCCCATAGTGGATACCCCCCTCCCAACTGAGGGGGGACTGAAATCTTCTCGAGGCTGAGGCGCAGGGTTAGAGCCGGCGTAGCTTTATTTGACGTTCATATGCGCATTGTAATATGCCTACTTGAAAAATAAATATTTCATTTTCATTTCATTTTCATTTTCATTTTCACGGCAAAACAGAGCGACGAATTGATGTGATTTTTTTAAGTGGAGATATTTGAAGGGATGGAGAGTGACATAGGCTACATTTCGTCTCTTTAACGCGAGCGAAGCCACGGGCAAGAGCTAATATAATTATAAACGTATACATAATGCTTAAATACACGGTGAAACAAAAAGGACCGTGCAAACTTTGCATAGTGATTTTTGAGGTCACAATGAACAACTTTTATTATGGGACCAATGCTGAAATCATGAAAAAAAAAAATTGGTTGTTCCTTTAGAAATGAGCGGCATCATGACAGTCAAAATGTACCTATTAGACTTATCTATAGACTATTTTCAATATACAATAGGTATCCATACTAATACTTTTTTTTTTTTTCAAAAAACAAATTACACAGTATTACAGTGAGAAACTAAAGCACTGTGCAATGCATAAAACATCATTACTATATTATATTATAAATGGGAAAGTGTGTGTGTCAGTTTGCTTGTCCGCCTTCCACGGCAAAACGGAGCGACGAATTGACGTGATTTTTTTAGTGGATATAGATGAAGAGATAGGTAGTGACATAGGCTACTTTTTGTCTCTTTCTAACTCGAGCGAAGCCGAGCGGGCAAAATCTAGTATCTAATAAACAACAACAGCATTACATAACATTACAAATACATTTACACACATACATTTTGTAACTTATTTGTAACTGCTTAAGGCCCCAATGCACTTAATGACCTGTGTAGTCACATTGCATTGTCAATGAGATTGTCAACAGACAGACGAGACAATCATTATTGTTAAGAAATCTAATCATTAAAATAACTAGAGCAGCGCTATGATAAACAAATTTTACTTGCATTGTGAAATACTATAAGTAAATTGTAACACAAGGGATCAAAATTGCATATTTACAGCGAGGGCCGTGAATCCTGAACAATTCTAAAATTGGATCCTGAGCATAGCGGGCCCTCCCTTTTCAGAACAGGTCCCTTAGGCGAATGGCATTTCTGTGACGCGAAGCGAAAACGAAACGCCGCGAAAGGTAGTCTGGCACTGTCGCGCCAATACGCAAGAGCGATAGAGAGAGATATCTGCGAGCGTTTCGTCTCGTGAGCGTTTCGCGAGCGTTTGTGCCATTCGGCGACGTACCCAGGTGATTGTTTAAACAGGTCAAAAAAGCTTTAGAGTAAAATTCTGTGTTCTTCAATTTACTAGGTATTAACCCAGAACTAAAAACAAAAATAAACAACACAAGTAATGGGTTTACCCATTAAACTAAACTGAACTAAACGCTATTCTAAACAGTTATTGTGACAAACATCGAAAACAAACAAGACTAAGGTACTGTTCCCACCAAAAGCGACAAAATATAGTCGCTCCCGCGTAAATAAAAGAGACGTGATGATAGCGAGAGCGAGTTATAGTTCGTCGCCCAGCGATGAACTGTAAATCATTAAAACATTAATTAACATTAAAACATTAAAACCTTTTCCCTTCACTAGCTCGGAAACACGTGTTTTGTCCTTTAATACCAGCGGGTAAAAACGCATTTTATCCACTAGTGGGTAAAGTAATTTGACCTTGAATAAAGTCAAATTAACTGCTTTTAAATTGATAAAAGTAGGTGAATCTAGTAATAAAGATGATTTTCCACCTGTGGAACTACTGGAAGCAGTGATAAACGCATTTTTTGCGTTGTAGTTTCCTCGCTATAGTGAGGGGAAAAGTTTTGTGTTATACTCGGGTGCAAATGTATTTTACTTCTCGTGTGTTAAAAAACTCGCAAGTTCAGGATTCTATTCTCGAACCACTCACTTCGCTCGTGGTTCAACTATAGAATCCTTGCACTTGCTCGTTTTTCAATTACACACTCGGCGTTAAAATACAACTTTGCCCCCTTGTATAACAAATAACTATTATTTATCTACACAAATTCAACATTCATCATAAAAGGAAGAAATTAAACTAAGACAATACAGAATTTGAGAGAACATCGCTTGTGCTTTCCCGTATTACGTTGACCTGGGTCCTACACTACATTTACACTTACATCCGAGTTACAAATTTGGCGCAAAATTGATACAAATGACAATTACATGTTAAAGATTATGAACTTAAACGAAGTAGACACAAGGCAATAATGGTTGAGACAAAAGCAGAGACAAAATAAAATATAAACATAAACACCTATTAAAGTTACAGCTCTTAGTACAAGCTTTAAGTTTGGCTAAATCGCTCGCTCTCTTTTGTGTTTACTGCTGTGTGCGTATCCGAATGCACAAACGCTCACGAAACGCTTACGATAATATCTCTTTCGTATCCTACTGATCTCTATAATTAGTATGGATATCGTGTTTTTAGATGATATACCATTCAGTGATCATATGCGCTGGTGGCCTAGCGGTAAGAGCGTGCGACTTTCGATCCGGAACACCGGCTCGTACCAATGAGTTTTTCGGAACTTATGTGCGAAATGTCATTTGATATTTGCCAGTCGCTTTTCGGTGAAGGAAAACATCGTGAGGAAACCGGACTAATTCCAATAAGGCCTAGTTACCCTTCGGTTTGGAAGGTCAGATGGCAGTCGCTTTCGTAAAACTAGTGCCTACGCCAAGTTTTGGGATTAGTTATCAAAGCGGACCCCAAGCTCTCATGAGCCGTGGCAAATGCCGGGATAACGCAAGGAGGATGATGATCCTACTGATATCTATCGCTCTTGCGTAGCCAGACTACCTTTCTGCGGCGTTTCGGTGGCGTTTCGCGTCGCACAAATGCCATTCGGCGACGGGGCAAATTCGTTTCTTTAGCTGATAGCTCATCGCTTACTCGCCTCTAGTGAGACCAGTGCCTAATGCAACAACTATGTAAAACAATAAAACCCTTTATTTGTTCTCTGTCACGTTGAAAGGAAAGCCTTGTTCAGTTTGTTCAAAACAATTTTATGACCGGTTGGTAAATGTCAAATCTTGTAAAACGTGTTGCGGTTGGTTTCACTTTTAAAGCATTGCGCTTAACAGGCGTAAATATGTACTTAAAGGTTGTACAAATTGTGCAAAAAGTCTATGCGTACAGTCACCATCAATAACGCCGTGTCTTGCGTGGGCGACGGTCGCGCGATGGTCGCGCGACGGCGATGCGACGCATACGAAATCAAACCTTATCGATATGGAAGTAGACGTGACGGCGACGGTCGCGGTCCCACGCAAGACACGGCGTAATAGCGGATGAAACAACGGCCCGAAAGTATTCTGATATCTCGAATAACTTTTTTTTTAATACAGATAAATCTGTACAATTCATAGTTAAAAGTATCACACATTTTTTTTTGTTCAGCGGTTAATTACAGATTGGTGAGTACATCTCAAGCTACTTTTTATTCGCTACATTTGATATTAAATGTGCAGTGAGCTGCAAAAGTGCATGGCGAATTTATCAATGAATTCATTCATAGTTTTTCCATGCAATTTTGCAGCACACTACTGTACCTTAGCTACTCATTGTATGACCGTGATTACCTTTTTGATTTTTATTGAGGTCCCGATATTTCGACGCAGTTGCATGCATCATGATCAGTTTCCCGTGATCATGATGTATACACGCAATTGCGTCGAGATATCGAGACCTCAATAAAAATCTTTTGTAAAATGTTTTGAAAAGTGGCCCGCCGAGTTTCTTGCCGGTCCCATAGTGGATAACTGGATACCCCCCTCCCAACTGAGGAAGGACTGAAATCTTCTCGAGGCTGAGGCGTAGGGTTAGAGCCGGCGTAGCTTTATTTGACGTTCATATGCGCATTGTAATATGCCTACTTGAAAAATAAATATTTCATTTTCATTTTTTCAATCAAAAGGGTAATCACGGTCTATATCCCGGTCAATATAAGTCTAATGAAACTAACCGCGAATCATTTAAAAGTCTCATTGTATAATAGCAAACGCTATGTATAATAGAATGGTATTATCTACCACTCAATCATGTTCTAAACAGAGATTTAGTACTGCTCCTTTGTCTAAGCTCGCAATTAAACAAAGATCGATTGAATCGATTCGGCGAACGAATCGATTCGACGCAGGAATCGATTACGCACTCGCAACCTGCCAAGGAATTGTAATCGCTAATGAGTTATCGCGGATCTGAGATGTGGGTCAGCAGTGCCTTTGTTTCATTCATTTTACATTTTATATTGCTAGAGCGGTATCAATCTTTTCAAAGTGTTAAATCAGTACCACTACGAAGGCCTATTTGCCTTATTCGAATTTTAAATATATCAAGAATTAAGTCTAGAAAAAACTTCGTTTAAGCCGTTGACATATTCGATCGTATCTATTGGGTTGGTAAGAAAGTAATGAGCGATCGATTGAATTCCACATAAAATTTTTGAGAGAGTTTTAGAATCTTCTATGGTCGAAAGTATATAAAGGGCGAGTCGCACAGTTTCTCGTCAGTCATTCACTAGCTGTCGCCGAGCTAATATAAGGAAGAAAATGGACAAATTAAAAGTGCATGTAAGGCATTGCTTACTATATGAATTTCAGTCTGGCCATTCAGCCGCCGAAGCAGTGCGTAATATATGTCAGCGTGTTGCTCCTGAAGTTGTGTCTGAGGCCACGGCGAAACGATGGTTCCAGCGGTTTCGTAGTGGCGACTTTTCATTATCAGATCAACCTAAGTCTGGTCGACCGGTGAAGATTGATGTAGCCAAATTAAAAACCTTAATTGAAGGAGAACTGAGGCTAACGAGTCGTACTCTTGCTACCGAGTTAGGCTGCTCTCATGTCACCATAGAAACACATTTACACGAGTTGGGAAAAAACTACAAATACAGTGTTTGGATACCGCACGAACTTGATAGAGATCAACTAAACCGCCGTGCCGATATCTGCATACAACTTCTGTCTTTTCGCCGCACATTCAACTGGTTGGACCATCTTATCACTGGAGATGAAAAATGGGTCTTATATATAAATCACACACGCAAACGTCAGTGGCTAGCTCCAAACGAAAAAGGAATAGAGGCACCAAAAACAGAGCCTCACCCGAAAAAAGTTATGCTGTCCGTTTGGTGGGATATTCATGGTATTATTCACTGGGAACTCCTACCAAGTGGAATGACTGTTACGGCATCAGTATACTGTAATCAGCTTGAAAATTTAAACCAAAAAATCTGTCAGAATCGTCCACAGCATGCTAAAGTTTTTTTCTTACACGACAATGCTCGCCCACACATTGCAAAAGTGACTCGGCTAAAGCTATTGGAGCTAGGTTGGAAAGTGATACCTCATCCACCGTACTCTCCAGACTTGGCACCTACGGATTACGCATTGTTCAGATCGCTAAGCAATGCCTTGAATGAAAAAAAGTTCGATGATCAAGCCCATCTACGACAGTACATAGCTGAGTTTTTTGAATCTAAACCTAAGAACTTCTTCGCCCATGTTATTCATTCTTTACCAGAACGATGGAGACAAGTAGTAGATAACGAAGGCCATTATATTTTTGATAAATGATTAAAATAATAAATTAAATAAAAATTACAATATTAGTTATGATTCGCTCATTACTTTCTTACCAACCCAATAGATTTAATTTCTGATGTATATTGAAGTTCGGATCGGGTCTCTAGCTAATAAAATTTTTCTTTTTGCGCTAGGGTAAATATGTTTTTTTGAAGTGAAATTTCCAACTGACAGCGCGTAGGTAACACTCACTCAGTGTTACGTTGCGTGAAATGCCGTTCACTCAGCGCGTAACATTCTGTCAGTGTCGTTGCGCTAAATGCGACTCACTCATTCCATTAATTCACTTATTCACTCAGTCAGTGACAGAACAGAACAGAATGCCCAGAATGGTTTTGAATGGTGGAATGGTTGGTTGGAATGTGTATGTTTTATATTTAGATCGAGTTCAAAATGAGTATGTTTGTTTTTCAATAATTTGACGTAACAATATGGACGTAACTAAACGCAAAAACATGGTCTTGTCAAAATGTTTTTTAGGTTATGTTAGGAAGTTTCACTTCTACCGCGCAGATTTTTTTTTAATGTGCATTCACTGCGAAACGTATTCTGGCTCAATTGGTAGTGACCCTGCCTGCTCAGCCGCGGTCCTGGGTTCAAATCCCGGTAAGGGCATTTATTTGTGTGATGAGCACAGATATTTGTTCCTGAGTCATGGATGTTTTCTATGTATATATTTATCTATTTAAGTATGTATATCGTCGCTTAGCACCCATAGTACAAGCTTTGCTTAGTTTGGGGCTAAGTTCATCTGTGTAAGGTATCCCCAATATTTATTTATTTCTTAGAATAAACAGGAATGTATTAAAATATGGGTAAAGTAAACAAATATATTTTCATTTAAATTATGTTTGACCTTTGCAAAGCCGATAGATGCATAAAATCAGCCAATTACACGGCTTTAAACACGGCGAGTGCTCAATAGTACGGCTATTAGTATTATGCTGACTTTACATATGCTTAGTGCGAGCTACTTGCCTGCCTAAGACCCTAGTTAATGCCTTTGCACTAACTAGCAACTAAATAAAACTATAATTAGTCTGGGGTGTATTTCAAATTAAAAAAGTTTTTCCATAGCCTACCATCCCCTATAACCTGATATATTTTAATAAAATCTTTTGTTTTATAAATAAATAAATAACACCTATTAGCCCCAACAAGCGGGATCACTTCGTGCACACGTGGTAAAGATCAATTTGTATGGCCAACTTAGCTCTAAACTAAGCCCCAACCAAACTTGTAAGCAAAGCTTGTACTATGGGTGCTAGGCGACGATATACATACTTATATAGATAAATACATACATATATACATAGAAGGCACTGAAACTTGAAAACCCCTTCATCCGTGATTGTAATGTATGTATGTATATATACATAAAAACATCCATGACTCAGTATCCGTTTCATCACACAAATAAATGCCGTTACCGGAATTCGAACCCGGGACCGCGGCTTATTACTTAATTAGGTACCTACCTACAGGGTGTAACAAAAATGGTGGTGATCCGTTTAAGATTCAGTATCGTATTCTCATCAAAAAAGTGATAAAAATTTTTTTTCAAAAAATTTTTTTATCTTTTGGAGATTCGACTTCGCGCGGCCCGGCTCATATAAAAGTGAAAATTTTTTTAGCGAAAAAAAAATTTTCTTCTATATTTGATAAGAATACGATTCTGAGTAGTTAAACGGATCAAAACATTTTTGTTATATAAGATCTATATTAAAATTGAACCCTTCAAAAATGCTTCTTGTTACTTAAAAGTACTTCTCATATTTGTGTATGAGTTAAATTAAAACGTTTATTTATATAAACATTATGCCTCATGGGCAATTTTACAAGTCAATATATTATTTACAATGGCCCCATAAAGACACGAAACATTTCATTTACATATTGAAAATATATGTATATTTTATTTCCTATGCCTGAAATATTTCTAATACATATTTAAAGTCACATACAGGTCGAACGCGATTAATTAACATTATTTTAATATACAAAGCGCGAGAACTTAAAGTGTTTTGACTAATACATATCCAACATTTGGACATCCTAATATTCCTATCCTACTGGCATGCAAGCTACTAAACCCACGTAAACGTGTCATTTTCGGACAAGTCCCTTCATTGGGTGCGCGGGCGCATAATTGCGATTCTATTAGCGGCCGCTAGCAAGATAGAAAGTGCATGCAAATGCACCAACTGTAAGGACACAGTGCAAGCGGACTATCCTACCACGACTTAGCTACATCAACATAGACACTGATACATTTTTTTTTATATTTGATATTTGCCAGTCGCTTTCCGACGGCGATCGCGAGGAAACCGACTAATTCAAAAGTCTAGTTTTATCGATTGGAAGTATGAGTCGCTTTCGACGGCGACGCCAAATCTTGGGATTAGTCGTCGCGACCCCAGGCGCCCATGAGCCGTGCTGCAAATGCCGGGATAACTGATAAGTAGGATTTTTTTATGGGATAGGAAGCAAACGAGCAGACAGGTCGCCTGATGGTAAGCGATCACTGCCGCCCATGGACACCCGAAACACTAGAAGTGTTGGAGGTGCGTTGCCGGACTTTAAGATGGGTGTACGCTCTTTTCTTGAAGGTTTGAAGGTCGTATCGGTCCGGAATTACCGCAGGCGACAATTCATTCCACAGATTAGCTGTGCTGGGGTTTTTTATTAGTAAAAAAATATTTACAAACGTTCATATTTACATACACACAACACAATTGAACAGATATCCCACCTTCTCAAGACACCCACACCCGAGAGGGAAGGAGTGGTGAAATTATGATACTTATTCATAACCCCCTTATTCATAAACGTTAACTAAAGTTATCAAGCCGATAAAGTTCGTTTCTCCCTTTCTATCACACTAATACGTCGGAAAGGGACAAACGAACTTTATCGGCTTGATAACTTTTAACTATTTACAATTCTATTTACAATGTATGCTTAAACTAAACCTTACGCCAGCTTGTATTAAAGCGTTGTATAGAAATCTATATTGAAAAAATCATCTATAGTGTAAGGCATCCTTTTTTTTACACTTGTGTTATAGATTTTTTAAATAATTTGTCATCCTGATCTTTAATTGCATCTGGTAATTTATTAAATAGTTTCGCAGCCATTACATACAAACTTTTATTGTAATATGCTGTTTTTACAGGGATTTTTGGGAGAATCTCATATCTATTTTGATGATTACGGGGAAAGTTCTTATGTATTATCCTAAAAAGGTTTAAATTTTGTTTGACGAACATACAAGCTTCCAATATAAACATAGATGGCAGAGTTAAAATATTAAGTTTCTTGAATAAAGGCTTGCAACTGTCAGTCGTTTTTGCTCTAGCAATAGATCGAACACATTTCTTTTGTAATATAAACACTTCATTTTTATTACAAGAGTTACCCCAGTGCAGTAGGCCGTATCTTAAAATAGATGATACTTGTCCATGATAAGCACTGAGCGCAGTATTTTGAGAAGATACAGTTGAAATTTTTCTAAGAGCGTAAACATATCTACTTAAACTGTTACAAAGATTATTTGTGTGTGCTTTCCAGTTTCCATGGCAGTCTAATAACAATCCAAGAAATTTTATTTCTGATACTTCCTGTAACGCAATACCATCGTCTTTTAGTGTAATCTCTTTTGGATTTGACTGTGGTAGGTAGAACTGCATAAATTTTGTTTTACTTAGGTTTACAACTAGTTGATTCCTAGCAAACCATTTCATAACATTGTTTAACGCTATGTCCAGTCTATCTTGATAGGTATCTCTATCACTCCCTGTAACTAGGATGGATGTGTCATCAGCAAAGAGAACAGTACGATTATTAGTTACGTTAGGCAAGTCGTTGATGAATAATAAAAACAATAGTGGTCCTAATATACTACCCTGTGGAACTCCTCGTTCTACTGATCTTTGCACCGAGTTCATTGTGAATTCCGTTTTGCTTTTTTTATCAATTCGAGTTATAACTGTGTATTGCTTCCTATTTTCTAAATATGATTTAATAAGATCGAAAGTTGTACCTCGTATTCCATATTTATAAATTTTGTTAAGTAGCAATTTATGGCATACAAAATCAAACTTTAGTGTACGTTTATGAATAAGGGGGTAAGGATACAGCAAGTACTTGCTTACTAGGTAGTTTAACGGGAAATGTGCCTCATAAATGCTATAAAATCTTCCAAAGACAAAATGTTCAAAAAATACATAATTAGGTATATCACCAAGGAAATATGACTTACGCGTTCCCACATTATAAGCTTCTTGCAGCTTCTGTCAGTCTGAATCATGTGGACCGTTTCCTAAAAAAGTATATGTCACTAAGTATAAAAAAACTTGTATCTTCGTCTGTCAATGAAAATACCTACTCCTTCGTAGCAAAGCATGTATTTAATGGATATAATCTGCTAACTTTGAGGAACAGCGTGAGATACGAGATATTTTAAAAGTAGTGACGATATGATCGAATAAGTATAAAAGTTGTTCCCGCCATCAATCGACCATACCTACTCCTGCGCGCGCAAATCATCGTACAAAAAAATGGCTGCATAAATATCTGAGACGCTCTTGGGTCTAGAAGTAAAATTGTGTCAGATATGTATTTATAATATAGGACCGATATCCTATATTATTAAGAAGCTACAGGAGCAAAATGGTAAAATAAAAAGGAGCCCCCCCCCCTTTCAATTAGGGAATTTTAGTTAAATATACTAGTGTTTATTAACTAGATTTATCGAAAAACAAATGTCCATTTAGAACAACTCAGTTATAAGATGTTGCGAAAAAATCTTTAAAATCGAGGTTCCGCTCTCGACTGTTTCCTCCTTCAAAACTTTATCAATCGTAACGAAACTTGAAAATCTCAATAACAATGAAATTATCTGTGTCGGACCGTTTAGTTTTTTTGGCTGATTGTTACCAATTTTGAATACCACACCTTTTTTGCGCCATAATCAATAAGGCCGTTTTTGTGAATTTTTGATTGGCTCTAGCGTCTTTAAAAGTAAGAATTTTTTTTTTTTTATCTAGCCTATAATTGTGTCCCACTGCTGGGCAAAGGCCTCCCCTTTCTTCCGCCACTCATCACGATTTGCCGCCTGCTCCGGCCAGTCGCCGCAAAATGCGTCGAGGTCATCCCGCCATCTTTTCTTTGGCCTACCTCTGCCCCGGCTAATCGATGGTGTCCAGTCGGTAGCCAATTTGGCCCACCGATCTGGATGCATTCGGCTGACATGTCCTGCCCAATCCCACTTGAGCCTTGCAGACTTAACACCCACATCTACAATACCAGTTTTGGAGCGCAGTTCGGTGTTCCTAACCCGAATAAAAGTAAGAATATATATCAAAAAAATCAAAACGGTCCGACACAGATAAAAACAATAATAATCTTTGTTCTTAAAGGCGCCACCTTTGAGATTTGCTTTTGATATTCCTCCATTCGATATTGGATCGGATAATGTAAAAACGCTCCGAACCCAGCACCACCAGCTTAACAGGCAGGGTAATTACCAACTAGGCCATACCGGTCGTCAATAAGAAGCATAAGGATCCTTTTGACTTAAAACGCCACATTTTATGAAGCTAACCATTACGATTATCTGCCATAAAACAGCAAACTAAATGACAAAACTCAATGGTGCCGAACCAAACACATTTTACTACAAAATTATGGGCACAAAACAGAGAGGTGCTTCATTACCGGCTTAAACATCATTACGGATGATATATATTTATATTTATGTTTTATTTTCATAGAAATCGCTGCAGTAATTGGACATTTGAATGTTTTTACGTTCAGAAGTAAACTACTTAAGTACCTGCTTATACGAGATAGCAAGAGTTAGAGGTGATCTACTGTATGTGAATAACTATAATATTTTGCAAACTTGGTCTGTCTCTTACTTATACCGATGAATTGATTTAGATAGAGTTTAACATAATATTGTCTTCGGTTACCGCGATAGTTACTCATGAAATAAAACTATGGAAACGGATTAAATCGCGTATAATGAATTTAAAATATATCCCGACGTTTCGAACTCTTTACAGCGTTCGTGGTCAACGGGTGACTGAGGAAAAATTACAATGTGCAAAAGCTACCCACATACAAGAAATACTAACGAACCATGACCACAAATAATATAGATTTCTAAGGCAGGTTCACACACTATTAATAAAGGTAGTTATACAATATTCAAAAAATTTACCTTTTAATTTTGCGATTTAATCCGTTTCCATAGTTTTATTTCATTAGATAGAGTTTCATCATTATAATTGATAAATATATTCAAATGACTTAATACAGCCTATATAAATTCTACGTTTGCCCGGGGCATCGTCCCTAAGACGCTTGCCGCGTTTCCTCGCTGTATGACTAGGTTCAGCCGTTGTTCAAGGAAATAGAATTTGATATGAGTAATTTTGAGGCCCGAAGAAGGATCAGATAAGTATTTCCTTAATAAAAGTTGATAAGGGTAAAGATAACAATGACGAGATGACTTTTTCTGAACTTATGTGCGAAATGTCATTTGATATTTGCCAGTCGCTTTTCGGTGAAGGAAAACATCGTGAGGAAACGAGACTAATTCCAATAAGGCCTAGTTACCCTTCGGATTGGAAGGTCAGATGGCAGTCGCTTTCGTAAAAACTAGAGCCTACGCCAAATCTTGGGATTAGTTATCAAAGCGGACCCTAGGCTCCCATGGCCAGTGGCAAATGCCAGGATGACGCAAGGGGGATGATGATGAAAGGTACACTGAGAGAAATTTGCATTGTGAATTTAACAAGTTCGACTTGTTGCGGTTTATCCGTTTGAATCAGCCAAACGTATGTTTAAAACAATATGTGTTAGGTTGTTTTTATAAAATCGACTTGTTGATTCATGAAAATATATTGCCGATTCAAATGACAAGTAGCTTGTTGTTTGAACCAAAGAGCACGTAGGCGCTATTTTAACCAAAAAACTTGTTGAACGAACATGAAAACTGGTTGTATTAATTTTCTCTCAGTGTAAAGATATAACGCTGACCTACTACAAAATAGTAGCTAAGATACCTATTGTAGGTTGCTACAAAAGTTACTTTACCGATCTCGAGACTCAAGACCCGGATTTATTTCAGTTTGAAAGTTTAAGTTTCAATTTCTTTTCAGTTTTAGTTTCAATATAGGAACTGACTTTCAGAACTCCGTTAGCGCATTGTAAAATTGATACAAGTTTTCTACAGTTGCCTACTAGCAGACTAAGCGCCATCTATTAGAATATTGTGGCAGTGACAGAGGAGATGCCACGACTCTTGTTTCGAAAAAATCGTGCAATCCAAAAACGCTCCCCAATTTATTCCACGCTCCATCCACTTTCGTTTTCCGAATCAGAGATTCCACGATTCGATCCTTCGATTGTTTCCATAATGGGCCATCGATGATCTCCGACTTTCTTAATAATCGAATCGGGGCCGAATCGATTGCATCGACAAAAACTTGACTGACACGTCAGTGATTTGGAACAATTACTGGAACAGGGGATCGATTTTTGAATTTCGAACTCACGAATTCGTCGTTCGAAAGTCTGTGGAAAACGACGTAATGCTATTTTTTGAAAAAGGACGGCTAGTAATTTTAAAACTAGTGGTAATGACCACTCGTTTTCGATTCTGTTAGTAAAATTTAAATCGCTAGTAGTGGAGATATTATTGAACGAATTTCACGAAATCGAATAGCCGAGATTCAAAAATCGGGCCCCTGAGCTGGAAGCTTCTACAATAATTTTTGACTTTATAAAATACGTTCACTCCATAGCCGTCACAGAAAATTTCTCATTTGTGAATCTTTGTTTTCGATTTTTTTATACTACGTCGAAGGCAAACAAACATACGGTCCGTCTGATGGAAAGCGGTCACAGTAACCTATGGACGCCTGTAACTCAAGGAGTGTCACATCAATTCGTCTCTTCCCAGTTATAATATTAGTAATATTAGTATGGAATGTACCTTCACGCGCCATCTAGTTCCTGACCTAGTTACTGATATCAAAACAATCAATTTATACACCGTGTTTTTTTTTGTATTCCGTTAAATTCGAGACGTAGCTAGGTTCATTATCAGGAACAACCCTGTAGTTAAATTCACAAAAAAAAATCATCATTTTCATACATAATAAATGAATTTATTATTGTGAGAGACCCTTAAGAATAACATTCAAGTTAGTGTCAAGTGATTGACAGCACGTGTCAAAACAAATAACATTAGGAATTGGTAAAGGTTGTCACACACATGTTCATTGTTCAGTAATTATCTTTATTTGTTTAATAACTCAATAACCGTAAGAGTTAAGACGCTAGTTTCTTAGAGAAATTAATTGCATTTGATCTAAAGAATCTTCCCTTAAAGTTAACGGAATTCAATAAAAACAGGTTGTATGGACAATTCGAAATACATACATACATACAATCACGCCTGTATCCCATAAAGGGGTAGGCAGAACACATGAAACTACTAAAGCTTCAGTGCCACTCTTGGCAAATAAGGGGTTGAAAGAAAACGAAACTGTGACATTGCAGTGACAGGTTGCCAGCCTCTCGCCTACGCCACAATTTAACCCATATCTCATAGTCGCCTTCTACGACACCCACGGGAAGAAAGGGGGTGGTGAAATTCTTAACCCGTCACTACACAGGCTAAAACTAGTATCTTCTTAGTAGTTTGTGGCTAAAACCCAAACACAACCCTAAAATGAACCAGTATAATAGCTTTCTCAGTACGGATGGTCCCAGGTCGCACCGGGTCAGTATGCGTGTACCTACGAGTAAGACAGGCGGACAAGCTCAACTATCTATATGTTAAATCTTAGGAAAGTTCAGCCTCTGACCTAGTAAGGAAAGTAACGAAGACTTAGAGAATAGAGAACGTTTGTATCATATGTTTTAGAGGTAATTTAATTGTGGTTTTTATATAATTAATTTTTGTTACACGTTAGTTTTTAACCCTTGACGCAAAAACGACGGGGTGTTATAAGTTTGACGTGCCTGTCTATCTGTTTATTTATGTGTGTCTGTCTGTCGCATCGTAGCTCCCGAACGGATGAACCTATCTAGATTTAGTTTTTGTTTGAAAGCTGAATTAGTCGAAAGTGCTCTTAGCCATGTTTCATGAGAATCAGTCCACTAAATATCTCGCGATCGGGGGTTTTTTCAAAATTTTAATTTTGTGGTTAGGTTATTACACAGATACGAGTATCATATACTTATAAGGTACTATAGAACCCGGCGCTGTACCAATACTCGTCATCATAGCTTGAATTGCCATTGATAAGATCAGTTATTACCACATTTAAACAATGAAAAATGTATGTTCATTTAATGCTTCATATCCCAATTTCAAAATAAATAGTTTATTTTTAAGTCAGGGTGACATTTATTACAACCAAAATATTTCAGTCCCAATATCTGACATTGAAAGTGGTACTGAGGTGACGTGCCATTCCCATACAAATCGTAATTGGGTTGCAGTACCTACTTGCACTCCCTCTATATCGGCAGTTAGGCCTGCGGTCCGTCTGTCTACCCTCTGTTTTTATTGAATTCGGTTAACTTTTAAGGGAAGGTTCTTTAGATCAAATACAATTACCTAATTTCTCTAAGAAACTAGCGTCTTAACTCTTTCGGTTATCGAGTTATTAAAAAAATGAAGATAATTACTGAAAACGTGTGTGACAGCCTTTACCAATTCCTAATGTTATTTGTTTTGACATGTGCCGTCAATCACTTGACAGCTTGACACTAACTTGAATTGTAACGTATTCATGCAAATAAATATTTCTATTCTATTCTAATGTTATTCTTAAGGGTCTCTCACACTAATAAATTCATTTATTATGTATGAAAATGACGAAAAAACATTTTTTTTGCGAATTTAACTAAAAGTGATATACAGGGTGGTTCCTGATAATGAACATAGCTACGTGTCGAATTTAACGGAAAACAAAAGAAACACAGTGTATACCGGCCCTTATGCTAGGCCGTTGCGACTTTCAACCACAGAAATGAATATACACTAGAAGAAGCAAATGTATCTACTTCGCGTGTCCGAACTCAGTGGCAGCCACTGAGATGGCCATTTCTAATGACAGTCCACATACGTCAGCTGTTGCAGCCGCACGTAAGAAAAAAAATACAAAATGCCTCATTGCATGATAATTAACTGCACCAGCCCAAATATTTCCAGCGCACAAAAACAAAAACATATTTCCCATCACACGTAAGTAATTTTTAAATAATATTGTGCGTGAATTCATTTTTAATCATTTTTTCCGTATTTTTATTTATGCGTCCAAGGATGTACCTAAGTAACTATAGAATTACGTTACAAACCGGCGTTTACATTGCATTGCTGCGTTTGCTTTAAGCGTTTGATCGACCATGTGTGTTAAAGAGATGATGAATATGAGACTAGCGATACTCTCGCGCATCGCTTCGACTTCGTAGTACAGCCCATTTCTCATTCGTCCGTCAAATTTAGCGACTAGTGTTGTTCGTTCTACAATAAATATCAATAATCGTTTGTAATCGATAATCGACCAGACGAATGATAAACACTATTGTCTATTACAAAACACAATTTAGTAGTTATTAATAAAAATATACTCGTGTTCTAATTTTAATAAAATAGTTACTCTTTGTTTCAGAGACTTGTCCAAACAAAGAGCAAGTATTTGAACAGTTCGAACAAGTAGCTCCTGGAATAAAAACTATTAACAAAGAAACGCTTCACCTCCTTGGTTGCCCCATCATGGACCAATCATTTAATAATTTCATAGACACAAAAATCGAAAATTTTAAAGCATCTACACATCGTCTGGCTCAAATTAACATACATTCGGCATATTGCATCATAAAACACTGTTTATTTGTACCAAAATTTACATACATCCTCCGTGGTTCACACCTCTGGAAACACCCTTCTTTGATCTCAAATTTGGATAACTTAGTTTTGGAAACTCTCACCACCATCTTCAATATATCCTTTGGCGAAAGAACATGGACCCAGGCTAGCCTACCCATCAGGTTGGGCGGCTTGGGCATCCGAAAAATTTCTAGTGTGGCGCTGCCTGCTTTCTTGGCTTCGGTACACGGTGCTCAAATCCTCATCGGGAAAATTTTAGCCCCTTCCATTGGGGTCCTGGAGGCTGCGCACTGTACCGAGGCCAAGAATGTTTGGCAGCTAACATGCCCCAACACAGACCCGCCTGTCAACCCATGTTCGCAGAGGCAATGGGACGAACCTCTCTGTCGTCTAACAAGGGACCGCCTTCTAGAGACGGCTCTTGATTCGACAGATCGGGCTCGCCTCCTCGCTACTGCGGAATGGGAGTCGGGTCTGTGGCTGCAGACACTACCATCCATCACAATAGGTACATTGCTGGACAATACCACATTCCGGTTGGCTACCTGCCTCAGAATAGGGGCATCAACAAATGTGCCCCATCGGTGTCAGTGCGGAGTTATGGTGGATAATCTTGGCCACCACGGCCTTTCATGCAGCCGAAGTGCTGGGAGAATTCCTCGCCACGCCAGCCTCAACGATGTCATCCGGAGGGCCCTTGTTAGTGCAAAAGTGCCGGCCGTCCTCGAACCCAATGGACTGGCCAGGGTTGACGGCAAGAGGCCTGACGGAATGACGCTGGTGCCTTGGAGTATGGGTCGGCCGCTTGTCTGGGATGCTACTTGTGTAGATACCCTGGCGCCGTCCCATGTTCCAGGCACCAAAGTTGGTGCTGGGGCGGCTGCATCATTGGCTGAAGACCTCAAGCGTCGCAAGTATGTCACCCTCGGCAGTAGTTACATATTTGCGGCGTTTGGGGTCGAAACCATGGGGCCGTGGGGGCCAAGTGCGCGTTGCCTCTACAAGGAACTATCTAAGCGCCTTATAGACGCTTCTGGTGACCAGAGGGCTGGTCAATACCTTGCTCAGCGGATCAGCATTGCTATCCAGCGGGGCAATGCGGCCAGCCTTCTGGGCACCTTACCCAACGAGCAAGACCTGGGCCAAATATTTTATTTATAAGTTTTATTATAAGTTTTAATTTAAGTGTTTATTGTATTATTTTTATGTTGTTTATAAATAAATCAAATACGTTACGTATTTGATTTACAAGGAGCAAAGTTGTTGTTTAACCGCACGTGCCAATATTGATACTCGAGCAAGCGAAACATTCCAATATTAAACCGCGAAGTGGTGGTTCGAGAAGTGGAATCTTGAGCGTTGTGAGGGTTTCAGGGCACGAAGGTTGAACAAACTTTGCCACCGAGTAAAACACAATTATTTTTCACTACACCAACACGAATTGAATCGAATTACTCACTATGAAATATCAAATTACTTAAATAAAATCCATCAATTTATTCAATATGTATGATTCAAAATTATCATTTACATATTAGTAAATTCTACCAGCTAGCTTATGACATCAAGTTACATTTTTTTTTAAATACTTTGCACTCTTGTGGATAAAATGAAATTTTTGCTATCCGTTTTCAAATAATCAAGAGTTTTTATCAGTTGGTGTGGTGAAAATATTATAATTTTAATCATATACAACATAAGTATAACGTTTAAAAACACTCTTTCTTATAGTTTCCCACATGATCCGGTCGTAAAAGAAAAATGGATTGCAGCCACGGGAAGGAAAAACTGGTTTTTCATGACGTATTCGGCTAGCTTTTCTTTTGGCTTCAAAAATGTCTTCCCTGGTTTTCTTTTGAGACTTTGCTGTTTCCATAGCCTACAAAAAGTTAAATATGATTCTGCTTGCTTACAAAGTTAAAACTGATACTGTATAGGTACCTAACTTATACTGTAAACATATAGGAAAAGTATAAGATAAAACCGCTTTTCGACTAAATAAATGTATTTCTGAAATTTAATTCAAAAATTATTCAATCACTCCGTTGAAAATCATTCGTCTGTCAGAAAATCGATACCATTCATGTTAATCGATTTGCGATTTTTAGGTTATCTGAATTGATTATGTCTCTTACTATGCGTTTCAATGGTAACAATCTTTCTTGTTTCTATAAAATGTCAACAAATATATTTAAAATACTTACTTGATATTAATATTACGCGAAGGTATCCAAAAGCGTGGACAGAATGAAACCGCTTAATAGCGTGACGTGAGCGTGACCTCCCTCTTTGAATCTTTTTGTCATACTACTCGATTTTTGGGATAGTTTGCAGGGGAGCGGGGAGTGAGCGAGCGAGCCCACAGATATAAAATCTATGTGTACGAGAGAGACGGCTGCATTGTTGCGGGGCGGAGGGGCATTGGTGTCTTTGAATCGTTTAGGTTTTCCCATCACTAAATGCCGACCGTGACGTCTCAGTGACAGCTAAAAAGTCGGCACGCTTGGTTCCCATACAAATGGTGCTATTTACTTCATCTACTGAATATCTAAATCTGTGCTTTCAACCGTCCTATATCCTTGTTCTACGCGTCCTATTATCATTAGAAATTGGACAAGTTCATTTGCATGCGAACCCACGGTCAAGGGTGAGCGTTCGAACCTCGCAGAAAACCTTATCGTGGTGATATATGTAATTTGTCTATAATGTAAATTGTATTACTGGGAATAGGGAGTCAATAGTGCGTTTGACATTATCCGATCCGATATCGGATTTTGTACCGGTATTCTATATATTAGGGGCGCCATATTTAACATTTGCCTTTGACATTCTTCCTACATCCGATATCGAATCGGATAATGTGAAAAGTGAAAACGCTGTTAAATTGTGGCGTAGGCGAGAGGCTGGCAACCTGTCACTGCAATGTCACAGTTTCGTTTTCTTTCAACCCCTTATTTGCCAAGAGTGGCACTGAAACCTGAGTAGTTTCATGTGCTCTGCCTACCCCTTCATGGGACACAGGCGTGATTGTATGTATGTATGTATGTATGTAAGCCTTTCTATGGTAGTTTATATTAGTTATTATTTAAATATTATTTCATCCTTTTATGCTATTCCGATAAATAAATTATAATTGTTTTGTATTTAATTAAGCAGATGTTGCACAGACCTTGCAAATTCAGCGCAACAAAATACCAAAATTCCCAACTTAGTTTACGTAACTGGTGACTTACTCGCACAACGTGCATATGTAAAGTCGGTTTAAAATCTGATAAATTATTGTAGTTAATATCAACGCATTTTTTCCAAGCTATACAAACTCTAACGTTCATATATCGATCGTTCATAACGATAAGTTGTCATCCCAACATTGCGACTCATAGACAATCTAGACTTCGTAATGTCAGGAGTTTTTTATGTCATCCGTTCGTAATTACAAATTATTGATAAAAATCGTTTTAAAAATAATATTATTCAGTGGTTTTTTGATTGATTTCAATACTTTGTAAGTTTATTTAAGTGTATAATAACATTTTAAGTGATGGTTAGTGTGTAATTCCAGAGAAAATTGAGATAATGTTTTCCAGCTGTGTTTGTTTACATGATTGGACAAGTACTTAAGGCTGAACTGAGTGTATAAGCATTGTGATACAGCGAGGTAACGCCACAAGCTCCATGATGGTACGGCCTATTTTTCTTAATTTAGCACTGATTTCGTAGTTATAAAATAATAAACACTTGTAAATGTCGTCGCATAATATAGCCTGAGGTCATTGTGATGAAAGAGCCCGTGATGTGGGAATTTACACATCCTTCCGGTTCACATTCACACCATCGGGCATTGTCAACATACGCAACGAGGAGCTCGATTCGAAAGCATCCATACCATAAATTAAATATAACAAGATCATACCATCCCATACATTAAAATGCGACCGCCTAAGACCGCGCTTACACTCCACCACACATAGATGGCGCCAAAAAAAATGTCTTGTAGCTTTCGATTATACTTGTAGATGGCGTTAAGTGTCACTTTTGACATAGATTTACGGCTCGGAATTGACACTTAATGCCAATCTACAAATAATCGGTGGCAACAAGGCATTTTTTGTGGCGCTATCTATGTGTGGTGGAGTGTAAGCGCGTTCGTAGGCGGTCGCATTTTAATGTATGGGATGGTATGATCTTGTTATATTTAATTTATGTCCATACTTAATACTTATAATATTATAAATAATGGGAAAGTGTGTGTATCTTTTTGTTTGTCCGTCTTTCACGGCAAAACGGAGCGACGAATTGACGTGATTTTTTAAGTGGAGATGTTTGGAGGGATGAAGAGTGACATAGGCTACTTTTTGTCTCTTTCTAACGCGAGCGAAGCGGGGAATAGCTAGTAAAGAATATTTGTATTGCATTGTAATTACTCGTAAAACACTCTGAATTAAGTATTGAACACAATTATTACTAAATGAAATGATATCTTTTTCATATCAAGAAAATCTATTTGACTTTGAATAAAGGGTCACATCAATTCCTTTATTTCTGCTTATTTATTTGGTCACACAGATAACAGTTCAAATTGCGATTTAAACACTTACAAATGCGGTAAAGAAACATAGAAATAACTAAAGTATTTAATGATGGGAAAATTCATTCAATTTCAAGAGTGACAAATCAAAATATCCCATAACAATGAATTTCTTTCATTCAAATGAGACCACAGCACTTTCACTCAAATCTGATTACATTTACTCATCACAGTCGCACAAAGGTTACTCATAGCCTGAAGCACTAGTCCCATCAAAAGCGAGTTAGCGATTAGCTATCGGCATAGATTAAATATAAGAAGGTCATATCATCCCATACATTAAAACGCGACCGCCTAAGAACGCGCATACACTACACCACACATAGATGGCGCCGCAAATGCCTTGTTGCCATCGATTATTTGTAGATTGGCGTTAAGTGTCACTTTCGAGCCATAAATCTATGTCAAAAGTGACACTTAACGCTATTTACAAGTGTAATTGAAAGCTACAAGACTTTTTTTGTGACGCCATCTATGTGTGGTGTAGTGCATGCGCGTTCTTAGGCGGTCGCATTTTAATGTATGGGATGGTATGACCTTCTTATATTTAATCTATGCTATAGGCGATAGGACGAACAAAAGGTAGTAGCTCCCGTGTAAATTTAACCTAACCACAAAATAAAAATTTTTGAAAAATCCCCCGACTGCGACATAGTAGACCGATTTTTATATAACGTGGCTAACACTCCCGACTAACTCAGCTTTCAGACAAAAAAAACTAAATCTAAATCGGTGCATCCATTCGGGAGCTACGATGCCACCGACACACACACAGACTGACAGACAGACAGGCAGACAAACAGACAGGCAGACACGTCAAACGTATAACACCCCGTCGTTTTTGCGTCGGGGATTAAAAAGAAGAGCGAGCGATTTATACTTCATCGCTCGGCGATGTATAAATCGTTCACGCTATCATCGCGTCTCTTTTAACCCCCGACGCAAAAACGATGGGGTGTTATACATTTGACGTGTCTGTCTGTCTGTTTGTCTGCCTGTCTGTCTGTCAGTCTGTGTGTGTCTCGGTGGCATCGTAGCTCCCGAACGGATAAACCGATTTAGATTTTGTTTTTTTTGAAAGCTGAGTTAGCCGGGAGTGTTCTTAGCCACGTTTCATGAAAGTCGGTCCACTATGTCGCGGTCGACGGTTTTTTCAATATTTTAATATTTACTCGGGAGCGACTGTCTTTTGTCCTTTTCTATCGCCGATAGCCTTATCGCTTACTAGCTTTTGGTGGGAGCAGTATCTAAAGATTGACCACACAAACCGGTCAGAATCAAGTCGAATTGCCTTTCTGTCAAATGAAATGAAGATCTAAATCGATCCAATTTAGGTATAATGAGAGCGAACGGAACAATACTGGCGCAATCAAAATCAGTAGGGCACCGGTACTTGTAAAGTACCAGTAGGCATAAAACTGACCTAAAGCAAAGAGGATCGAGTATTATAGAGAGTTACTGTCAAAGCAAAATGTGTAATCACTGCCATCTCTCGACACAGGCTTAAAACTTGTGAACCTCATTTTTGACAATTTGGCCCTATTTCTTAGCTTGATATGTGTTAAAATGTCAAATATTCATATTAGCGCCATCTAGCCGAGCGTCCCCCAAAGGTGTATCGCCATCTAGGTCACCGTACCTTTTTCTATATGGTTTTGAGGTACGTTTTCTTCTTAGACTTTATATGTCTATACGGAGTTACATATGTCTTTGCCTATAGGAAGTACCGTAGATAGGAGTTATGAATGATTCACGGATATTTTCAAAAGACTTATACAGCTTTTTTTTTTGCGAAAAAAAATTTTCTTCTACTTTTTCCTGATAAGAATACGATACTGAGTACGCCCTTAAACGGATCACCACCATTTTTGTTACACTCTGTATTGACCGGGCTATCTTTTTAATTTTTAATTTTTGTCGAGCTTCCGATATTGCGACGCAGTTACTGTTCTCGGCAGAGTGGAGTTTTCAACATAATAACGTCATCGCCACACTTCGCTCAGTCGAACGGGCAAGTGGAAAGGACGATACAAACCATTAAAAATTTTGTTAAAGAAGACTCACTATGAAAAAACGGACTTTAGACTTGCTTTACTGGAGTATCTCAATACTCCTATTAGTAACAATCTAGCTTCCCCTTCTACTTCAACAGTAGGCAGAATACCCGACAGTTGCAATCAACATGATCACAGAAAACTGCTGGATGACAAAGTTCTTCAGTTTTCCGTGATAATTTTATGTTTCACTCAGTGGCAAACTTTATTTAACCTACGTGCCTTGAAACCCTTTCCGCGCTCAAGATTCCGAATCTTTCACTTGCTTTGGATATTTTATCCTTCAATTTTATTACCAATATTATTTTGCACATCGTGAATTCTCGTGTTGGCAAGTACAACTATTTAAGTAGGTATATAGAGAGCTTAAGTACAGCGGGGCAAATCTCGACTGGGGGACAATTGTAACTAATCCATTACCGGACTACCTTTCTGCGGCGTTTCGATTTCGTTTCGCGTCGCAGAAATGTCATTCGGCTACGGGACCAGGTACATTTGCCCCCAGTCGAGATTTGCCCCGCTGTACCTTAAGCTTAATATTATAGGTGCTCCATAACCGATACAAGTACAAAGCTACAATAGCCCTAAAGGTTTCCAAAGGTAGATGTTTAGAATGTGGTCGGTTACCGCAAAACTCCATCGCGCAAGGCCAAACTACAGCCTTTGCTGACCCAATAACAATCAGATTGGTCGATCAGTAGTTAATAGTAACAGGTTGCCTTCCTCTTGATTACTTTATTTTGATAGGTCAGTTTATCCGGTATACGGCATTCCTTCCATACATTATTTCATTGTCATAAGAAAAAAAAATTACGCCTCCGGCGGAACCAAAATTTTCCGCTTTTTGCTTTAATATAAATATAGGCGATTCGTTAGCAGACGTTTTTGATCTTGCTTGTTAAAAATTAAGATATTTGTGATAGATAAATGTGCGAGAAATAAATGATAGACAATATTGACATTGACAACTCCCAAAAGCTTTTCCTAGAAAAATCGCTTACGATTAGAATACCTACTACTCGCGTCAAAGTCGCTACCAACTTAGTTTGTTCACTTCACTCGATCGCGGTTAGTAACTTATTAATAATCTGTGATTTGAGTCTTTCCACACCTAATGACGTACCTAACTACCGAATCCTAAATTGTCTACTCAAACTATGAACTTATGGAGTCAACGGAATTTAAATCGCAAAAAACAGTACAGGTTGACCTAAAAACCTTAAATTCCAAAATTATCCACGCTAATTCTCTCTCCAATCTTACGCTTATCAATCACCTTGTTTCAGATTCACTGCGAGCTGTTAACTCACAAAAAATGACCAGTTGATGCAAAGATGCTAAGATAGCGGTAAAGATGGCGCATAAAGTGAAGACTAACCATTATGTGGCGACGCACAGGGGAGGAGACTCGCCTTCGTCGGGGGCGTATTTGCATCGAGGGCCGTCGAGGGATGAGAACGACAGTCACAGGGCGCCGTCGGAGAGGACCTTGTCTGAGTATACGGTGAGTAAATTATTTGCATCCATTTTTAACCTCCGACGTCTGTCTGTCTGTCTGTTTGTCTGTCTGTCTGTGTGTGTCTGTCTGTGGCATCGTAGCTCCCGAACAGATGAACCGATTTAGATTTAGTTTTTTTTTGTCTGAAAGCTGAGTTAGTCGAGAGTGTTCTTAGCCATGTTTCATGAAAGTCGGTCTACTAAGTATGTCTCAGATGGCGGTTTTTTCAAAATTGTAATTTTTGTTCTAGTAATCATAACAAATTCTAGACGTAGGCACCAAGCTACTTGCATGCGCTTTTTTTAGGGTTCCGTACCTCAAAGAGGAAAAACGGAACCCTTATAGGATCACTCGCGTGTCTGTCTGTCCCTCTGTCACAACCGATTTCTCCGAAACTACTAGACCGATTTACTTGAAATTTGGCACACGTATGTAAACAAGTGGCCCAAAGACGGACATGTAATATAATTACATGAAATTAAACGAAATTTAATCATAGGGGCCACTTTTGGGGGGTAAAATTGAAAATTAAAAATCAAAGTTATTAGAACTATATTGTGCTACATATCAAATGAAAGAGCATTTTATAAGCATCTCAAATATATATTTTTTATAGTTTTTATTTTGGTAATTTAGAAGTAATTTAAGAAAATAAGCAAAAAATTACCATTCCCCCCCCTTATCTCCGAAACTACTTAGCGTAAAATTTTCAAAAAAATACACGAGATAGCCCTCTACCTGTAGATTACAGGAAAACCTATTAGAAATCTACAGTCAAGCGTAAGTCGGACTTAAGAGAAAAAAACTCAAATTGAGATTTTTCACTCACTGCCGCTGCAAGTACTTACTAAATGTTTTGAAATTTTGTGAGCGCCATGGACAGGTAGAAAGAAATTCATTTCTGTTTAGAAATTGTTAAAAATTTTAAGCATTTGCCAAAATGACTTAAGTTCCTACTAAAAAAGAGGCGCTTACGACTGTTTAGAACTGCACTGACCATAATATTGCCCTAATAGGTCCAAAAAATGGTGTATATATACGAAAACAAAAAAATTGTGCCACCGACAACCAAAATCTGAAGTCTATTTGCTCTATCTCTTATAGTTTCCAAAATATACGCAAAATCTTTAAAGTACAAATCTAGTGTACGTTGCTATCACATGTCGTCAGGCGCGCATGACCTTTTTGTATGGAAATGTCGAAATCCGACTCGCACTTTACCGATTTTCATAGAAAGTTGTGTTTTATTATAGTTTTGAAGGAGGTTTCTTATTTTTAACCACCAACGCAAAAATATTATAATAATAATAGGTTTGACGCTTGACATGTCTGTCTGGCATCATAGCTCCCGAACGAATCAATCGATTTTGATTTAGTTTTTAATGTTTAAGGTGAATTCGTCGAGAGTTTTTTTTGTACCACGTAGGTGGCAAACATGCATACGGTCCGCCTGATGGAAAGCGGTGACTGTTACATATGGACGCCTGCCACTCAAGGAGTGGCACATGTGCGTTGCCGACTCGACTCATTAGAAACTTGTACAAACCTGTACTTAGAAGGGGCCTGGGTGCCAACGACTCAAAGGACCGAAGGAAGGAGGGGGAAGGAAGGAAGGAGTACCGCACCCTCGTTGAGCTCTGGCTGCCTTACTCACCGGCAGGAACACAACAATGAGTAAAGTCTAGTGCTACTTGATTGCGGTCTTTTGTAAAGCGGAGGTATTAGACTCTAGATAGAACATCGTATCATAGTAGTTTTTGGGTTTCTTAGAAAAGTCTTGTAATGAACTTTGACTACGATTAGGTTTCAAGGTCTGATGATAGAGCCGGAAGATATGAACTGGAACGTAGTATTTAAAATAAGTTGGGATAGGGTTTTCTTGTGACCCTTAAGAGCAAGTAAAGAGGGGCTCGGGGGGCGAAGCCCCCCACAAAATAAACATCAACGTAGTATTTAAAGTAAGTTGGGATAGGGTTTTCTTGAAACCCTTAAGAGGAAATAAAGGGGGCTCGGGGGCGAAGCCCCCCGCATAAAAGAAAGATCAACGTAGTATTTAAAATAAGTTGGGAAAGGGTTTTCTTGAGACCCTTAAGAACATATAAAGGAGGGCTCGGGGGGCGAAGCCCCCCGCATAAAATAAAGATCAACATAGTAGAGAATGCCTTAAAGCATAAGTCCGCCTTTTGTACTGCAAGATTTTCTTTTATCACTGCTTCCAATAGTTCCACAGGTGGTAAATGATCTTTATTACTAGATTCACCTACTTTTATCAATTTTAAAGCACTAGTGGATGAAATGCGTTTTTACCCGCTGGTATTAAAGGACAAAACACGTGTTTCCGAGCTAGTGAGGGGAAAAATTCAATGTTGGCTGCTCGCGTGCGGTCCGTTTGTTAATGTAGGTAAGAATTTAGAATGGCGTCATTTTGTGAACATCAAAGGAGTGAGCCTTCTGTACTTGTACTATTATATACATATATACATATATTCTGTGACAAAACTAACAACATATTGAAGCGCCTAGTGTGTCGAACTTTAAGTACCTATCGCTTAAAAAATTGGCTGGTCGAGCACCCGTTCTACACCTATGACAATTTTTTTATTACCTAATTAGAAAAATATTTTTGTGCATTTTTTATGTGAATATTACCTAACTTTTTGTAATTTCAATCTTCTGTCTATTTATTCTCTAAGTATTTGTTGTATGAATATTATTTTTTAAATCAAATCTTGACGTGTAAAATGGCGTTGAATGAATAAATGAATATGAGTATGAGTAGTATGATTATTTTAACCATTGAAAGTTTGTACGGAACCCTCGGTGGGCGAGTCCGACTCGCACTTGGCCGGTTTTTTCATCATCAAAATGTTCATCTTTACCACTTAGATCATTGACAGGCGTCTGCTATGAGTTTATCCAGAATCTTTCTACCTCACACAGTTAAACTGTGAAATATACTGTCGCTAGCGGTATTTCCAGATCGATAGGAAGTTCTAACCTCAAGAAAAGATCATTCCTACTTCCATCTTAAAGGCCGGCAACGCAACTACTAATTTTGGTGTTTTGGGTGTCAATGAGAGGCGGTGATCGCTTAGCTTCTACTCGTTTACTAGTTATATCATTAAAAACGCCTTATGTCATACAAACATCACGCAAACGCCACGTTCCAAGCGGCAAGCGACCTTATTTGAAAGAAAAAGAATTACAGTTACTTTGACAGCGATCGGATCGCCAGCCCATAACCCTTATACCATACTACCTATAGTTATCCATTTGTGCGCTACAACCTGTAAGAACGACTAGCAAAGACTTTTTTAGATATTCTTGGATTAAAAAAAATTAGGTGTTTTTCCACTGAAGCAGTGATGATAATAGAACACAGAGCATTGATTGTACGGTACAATTTGTACCCAACATTATTTTGCACTCAGCTGGATTAGGGCCAATAACATTAATATGTGTCCTGTTATCTGTCTCAGTGAATTGGCAACCTAACTGATGATTTTCAAAGATGATTTTAGTACCAATAACTGAATATTTGAGTAAATGCATCGCCATCAAACAGTCGTTAAGCTGTTGGCGGCCGCGGTGATACGCAGAACATGAGTTACATGAGCTTCGATCGACTCGGCCAATTTATTCTAAGCTCTAAGTCATGAACTTACAGCGAGCGATAAAAAAAACACATTTCTTTGTAGACTTAGTTAATACGTTCTAAAATGACAGTTTCAAGCCTGATATATCTGTGTGAAAACATTGAACTCAAGTAAATTTTTGTGCTCTTCCAACTATTTAGGTACGCTCCTCATTAGGTGTTAGATTTCCATCCCCATTGCTTTATTAGATGTTTGTGCAAGAGCTCAATAATTAATAATAATAGCGGGGTGGTTCATTCAACAAAAGATTTATTTCGGCAGAATTAATCTTTGTTCCTGATTTATTGAAGAAGTGTAGACAACCAGATTTTTTGATGCAGGTGAGGGCTGTTATGGTTGACTGTTTCAGTCAAAAATTAAATCAAAAATCTCTATTCCACTTCCACCACTCACTACGGACAGGCTCTATCAACTGTGGGTATTACTCGATAGCTTAAATGTCACGGAAAGTGACATCCATAGAAAATTAATACCGCAAATGAAATCAAAGCCATTTTCGTCATCGAATAACGTATTCTAAAACGTCAAAATGGTCACTGCTCGAAGTAGGTACTTCCTGAATGCTCAGACAAAGCGCATAAGCTGCTTTTTAACCCCCGACACAAAACGACGGGGTATTATAAGTTTGACGTGTCTGTCTGTCTGTCTGGCTGTCTGTCCGTCTGTCTGTCTGTCTGTCTGTTTGTGTGTCTGTCTGTGGCATCGTAGCTCCCGAACGGATGAACCGATTTAGATTTAGTTTTTTTTTGTCTAACTAGTCGGGAGTGTTCTCAGCCATGTTTCATCAAAATCGGTCCACTATGTCGCGGTCGGGGGTTTTCAAAATTTTAATTTTGTGGTTAGGTTAGGTTATTAGGAAATCGCTAGCCGCTTGTAGCACAGGCCTCAAGTGCAAACGTTCAGTATTAGCATTGCCGCTCATAAACCACAGTGCGTATATTAATGCCATCTGTTTTGGGACGGGAACATTTTGGTGTAGGGTTACCACACATTCTAAGGAATCGAATACATGAGTACATATGTATTTCTTGGTCTTATACTTACAGTTAGTCTTAGATCCAGTACAATTAGTTTAGAGTTTTCATGCGTTTTTCTTTTGCATTATTAAACTCAAAATACGGTATGTCACTGAATGGTATTTCATCAAAAACACGATATCCATACTAATATTATAAATGGGAAAGTGTGTGTGTGTCTATTTGTTCGTCTTTCACGGCAAAACGGAGCGACAAATTTAAGTGATTTTTTAAGAGATAGTTGAAAGGATGCAGAGTGACATAGGCTACTTTTTGTCTCTTTCTAACAACCTTTAATATAATAAAAATACTCGTAGAACTCCGAGTGAGGTTCGAGCGCCCAGAGTAAATTTGTATTTGAAGAAGGAAAGTTTTGTATAGTCTACGATCTACAAGTATCAGCGTTGAACGTTGTATGAGTATATCTTTTCAGGGTTTCGTCTGACATAATCAATTATTCGGCAACCCTACCTCGTCAATATTTACGAGTTGTGCTGTTCCAGCAACTGATTGAGCGATAACACGAAAACGCTTCAATAACTCCACTGTTTCTGATTCGGGATTGTGAATACGTCCAAGAATTGATTGAGGTTGCCTCCAGGCCCTTTGCCAAGAGCACAGTCGATAACGTCCCGTTGACGATACGCTGGCTCTATCGCACGCATATGGAAGAGCGACAGAGAGATAACTGCGATACGCTTCATATGCTCCTGAACGATAACGATACTTTGTTTTGGCTACGGGGTCTTGATGATTCGGACGATATCAATAATTTTGAAACCTTTCTCAAAGTTACTATCCTGTGCCGTGTTCGTAACAAAAATTGATTGCATGATATTTTTCTCAGAATCAGACAGAAACCCATACTAATATTATAAATGGGAAAGTGTGTGTCTGTTTGTTTGTCCGTCTTTCCCGGCAAAACGGAGCGACGAATTGACGTGATTTTATAAGTGTAGATAGTTGAAGGGATGGAGAGTGACATAGGCTACATTTTGTCTCTTTCTAACGCGAGCGAAGCCGCGAGCAAAAGCTAGTAATATATATTTAAAAACTTAAGTCATGGTGCTTCCCTAAGCCATTTTGTATCGCAATAATTTTGAGCGCAGGGGGAAAATATATTTTTAATAGGTACTTACTGTTGCAGAGCAACAGCTCAATCAATCAGTAATCAAATAAAATCAAATCAAATCAAATCAGTGGTAATCAGTTTAACAAATGTTTTATATCGCAAATTATTGTACATTCTTTCCTATTATAATCATACCTACAAAGACAGTGCCCATATATTAAGTACCTACCTTCTATCGCAAAACTGTTTAGTGTTCATTGTTTTCAATGTTGGCTCTCGCGTGCGGTCTTTGTTAATGTAGGTAAGAATTTAGAATGGCGGCATTTTGTGAATATCAAAGGAAACAAGTGTGAATAACAAAGAAAAGGTACCTATGCAAAACTGTTTATGTATATATTATGAAAGCTCTATATCATGTGATTGTGTTCCCGTATACAACATATTATAAATTATTTAAAATTAAAAGTACACATATATGATATGTATAACGGAAACGGCTGCCGGTGGTCGATTCTCGATACATCGAACAGTCGTGTTCTAAGAACCGTATGCCAAATCAATAATTGATTCGCAGTTTGATATGGGTATCGTGTCAGACAAACGGCACAAGATGGCCGTGCTTCGAATCAAGATTTTGGATTGACAATGACCTTATTGTGTTCAATGTGAGGATTTAGTCAATTTAAAATGTTTAATAAGTAGTAGGAGTCGAGACAAATACATATATAACTCCGTATAGACAGATAAAGTCTAAGAAAAAAACGTAGGCAGTACCATACAGAAAAAGGTACGGTGGCCTAGATGGCATTACACCTTTGGGGTACGCTCAGCTAGATGGCGCTAATATTAATATTTGACATTTTAACACATATCAAGAATATGGGCCAAATTGTCAAAACTGAGGTTCAAAAGTTTTAAGCCTGTGTCAAGAGATGGCAGTCTATGCACTGTGATTACACATTTTATTTTACAGTGCCTAACTCACTATAATACTCGATCCTCTTTACCCGGAAATAACGTGGCACTGGGTAAAATAAAATAGCCATACTTTGCATAGTGACTTTTGTGGTCATACCTAAAAAACAATTTTTATTATAGAGCCAATGATGAAATCGCGAAAAAAAATTGCCTGTTCCAAAGAAATGCGGCATCTCGTCAGTCGAAATGTATGGAGCAGCCTTTTTTTTCAGCATTTGATTTCAGCTTTGGTTCCATAATAAAAGTATGGCTGGTCCTTTTTATTTCACCCAGTACAGGTATTGCCACGTCAGCCAATCCTGTATTTTTGTAGCGAGAGTGTGTAACTAAACTGGCGAAATTCACTGTTATTAGGTAGGAAAATTATCAAGAGATATTATATCATTAAATTATTTTAGCCCTCAGTCACTTACTGCTGAGAATAGACCTTGGTTTTCTTTATGTGTGCCACATTTCAAGAGATGTTTACGTTTTCTTTATACTGTGTTTTGCCACTTTCGAAGAAATAATCAATAACCTATTGCTAATGTAATCATTATCTTTCAGACAATGGACGAGAGGACACGATCACCATCCGGCGAGCACCGGGAACACCGAAACGGCCGAAGCCGTTCACAGCACACCAACGGCTCACCGCGAGCCGACAGCGATGTGTACGTCACTAGTGGCGCCTACAGACCTCCCTCACAGATCAGGTGAGAACCGTAGTTATACAGCGACGGCTGGAGCCATTCACAGCACACCAACGGCTCACCGCGAGCTGACAGCGATGTGTACGTCACTAGCGGCGCCTACAGACCTCCCTCACAGATCAGGTGAGAACTGTAGTTATACAGCAACGGCCGGAGCCGTTCACAGCACACCAACGGCTCGCCACGAGCTGACAGCGATGTGTACGTCACTAGCGGCGCCTACAGACCTCCCTCACAGATCAGGTGAGAACTGTAGTTATACAGCAACGGCTGAAGCCGTTCACAGTACACCAACGGCTCACCGCGAGCTGATACGATATATACGTCACTAGAGGCGAGTGCAGACCTCCCTCACAGATCTGATCAGGTGAGAATTATACCTACAGAAACGGCTGGAGCCGTTCACAGCGCACCAACGGCTCACAGCAATTGTCGACGCCAGACGCCGACAGAAATGCAGTCCGGCTCTGTCGCGCTATTACGCAAGAGCGATAGAGATAGATAGCTACGATACAGATATTAACGTGAACGTTTGTTGTATTCGGCTACGTACCTTGTAATGGTGCCAGTAATCGTATAGTAGTTTAGACGCTGAGAAATGGTACTCTGAGACTCTAAATAAATAGTGCAACACCAGTTTTTTAATGCTCCTTAACGAAAAGTTCTCAAAAATCTCACGCGCGAGCGTTTTTATTGATAACTTACGGAATGCTAAAGTTATGTTTGACATGTTTTGTATCTAAAACTCAATCCCATTATGTCATATTTTTTAATTAGTTCTTTAACTATAGGAAAGTGTCCAACTGTCCACTCCTAGCCTGTAGTGCCATAAAAGGTGTAAACGTTCCCTTCAGTATAAAGTTCTAAACTAAACAATACGACAGCAACGCGGAATGTGGCACCCGTTAGCAGCAACAAATACAACAATGTTGCAGTTGACCTACTGTATCGCTACTAATCATCGGTACTAACACCCAGTGGTGCCAATAATGGGATAGTTTTATATTGGGTTTTATTTGCTTTCCCTTATAGAGCATATCGTGCGAGTTTAAATCATGTACCTCGCTCATAAAGCACACATTACTCCGAACGAAATAACATACGATCGTTACCTACGGCGGCACTGTGTGTGATATTTGCGCGTTTCTGTTTGATGGAAACGGCTGTAGATAAAATAAGGTTCAATTTTCAATACCAAATAATACCAACTAAATACTTATAGTTATGATAGGCTCCTGCTTGCTCAGGTGTAACACAGGCAAACGCTGCTTTTTTTTATCGGACTTGTCTTGATGAGTACCCGAAGTCCAGCTGATGCTGAACCCTGGCTGCACCTATGGGAACTCGGGTTTAGTGTAACACAGGCAAACGCTGTTTTCGTCATCGGACTTGTCTTGATGAGTACTCGAGTAAGCAGTACCCGAAGTCCAGTTGATGCTGAACCCTGGCTGCACCTAGGGGAACTCGGGTTTAGTGTAACCCAGGCAAACGCTGTTTTCGTCATCGGACTTGTCTTGATGAGTACTCGAGAGAGCAGTACCCAAAGTCCAGCTAATGCTGAACCCTGGCTGCACCTAGGGGAACTCGGGTTTAGTGTAACACAGGCAAACGCTGTTTTCGTCATCGGACTTGTCTTGATGAGTACTCGAGTGAGCAGTACCCAAAGTCCAACTGATGCTGAACCCTGGCTGCACCTAGGGGAACTCGGGTTTAGTGTAACACAGGCAAACGCTGTTTTCGTCATCGGACTTGTCTTGATGAGTACTCGAGTGAGCAGTACCCAAAGTCCAGCTAATGCTGAACCCTGGCTGCACCTAGGGGAACTCGGGTTTAGTGTAACACAGGCAAACGCTGTTTTCGTCATCGGACTTTTTTTGATGAGTACTCGAGTGAGCAGTACCCGAATTCCAGCTGATGCTGAACCCTGGCTGCACCTAGGGGAACTCGGGTTTAGTGAAACACAGGCAAACGCTGTTTTCGTCATCGGACTTGTCTAGATGAGTACTCGATTGAGCAGTACCCGAAGTCCAGCTGATGCTGAACCCTGGCTGCATCTAGGGGAACTCGGGTTTAGTGTAACCCAGGCAAACGCTGTTTCCGTCATCGGACTTGTCTTGACGAGGACTTGGGTGCGCAGTAGCCAAGACAGCGCTGTAGCTGAGCCCTGGCGGTACCTAGGGCAACTCTGGTTTCAGTGTATTATAATATAGAAATATTTCTTGCAATGTCAAGTTAGGCATAAAAACATAATATTAACTAAACAAAAATCCTACCAGAAGTGAATATTAACATCAAGTAGTTAGAACAAATTTATCAATTTGCTATACATGAAACACTTTATTTATGTATAAAAAAATACGTATGTATATCCATTTGAATATCAAAATTAAGTACAGTCGATTTCACTAATAGTAACACAGGGAATAAAGAGAATACTGGAGTTCCTAGCGTCCATAGACTGCGGTAACTACTTACTATCAGACGGGCTGTATGCTTGATTGCCACCAGAAAAGTATTTCTGTTTCAAACGATCTTTATAGAATTCACAACAATCAACAGAAATAGTTTGACAGATTCTATGGTACTACTCAACTCAACCAAGTACCAGTCATAAATACAAGTCTAAGATATATCACACGAAAAATACTATGAACAGAAAACAGCGTTTATTTATATTGCACCGAACCTGAGTTCCCCTAGGTACCACCAGGTCTTAGCTACAGCGCTGGCTTGGGTACTGCGCACCCAAGTCCTCATTAAGGCAGGGCCTATAACGAAAACCGGGTTTGTCTATGTTGCACCAAACCTATCAGGGTGTCCACTTTCTGGAAAGTCAGGGAAAGTCAGGGAAAAGTCAGGGAAGCTCATAGTGGTCATGGAAAGTCAGGGAAAGTCAGGGAAATGATTAAGAGGTCAGGGAAAAATTTGGCACCAAGAAAAAATATCAAAAATTATTGAAAAAATAAATACGATTTCTTGATGTGGGCCTTGGGCCACATCCATGACAGCAAAGATGGACTCCTGGTAGTGATTTTAAGGCAACTTAGAATTGTCTCTTTAGTACCTGGCCTGGTATATCTTCATGCTCTAGCTGACCTTAATTTATCTGGTCCAAAATCGTAAATGTGGAAAAATCCAGATCTTTTTTTTTACATTGCGTGCCCCACCAACATATTCCAAAATGGCGAGGGGGGTCGGGAAAAATTCAGTTATTGTGATTCAAATTAACTGAAAAGTTGCACCAAAATTTCACCTTGTACAACATTCATAAGGTAGGTGCTTTTGATAGGGCGACGTGAAAGGGGATTCTAGCCCTTGACGAACCACGTCGCGAGGCCGAACGACAAAGACAAAGTTACGTCGCTGTCCAAATTATATCTATCTGACAATCCAAAGCGGAGTTCCTCATAAAGCCAATGGTGCAAAACGTCACATAGAGGCGTAATTTTGTATGAGTCAAAGGAGCATAGGATGATAATAAGCGTGACGATGAGAGAACTTCAAAGCACTTGGAAACCTAAAGGCATGTAGTGGCAAAACACCTAAATGGGCGTCCCAACGCAGACAACAGAGAAAAAATTTCGCGCTCGCTTCGCTCACGTTTACTATTTCTACGTAGATAATACTATATCTTTTAGTTATAAACTCTTTTAGTTACTTAGTCAATATTTCGCGCTCAGTACGCTCGAAATCTCGTTTTCATTTCAAGTCTCTGTACTCCATTTTGTTTGCTATGTTATGTACGTAACAGTGGCGGGGCGTCGATACAACTCGATTCCCTACGGGTTCCCTAAAATTCTCCAGTATCTGTAGAAGTCCATACAAAACAGATCCCGAAAACCCCTCCGGCTTTATCAACGAACATTTTTACGCTACGCCACTGGTACATAATAACTACTATCAGCCCCAGGGACATAAAAGGGGAAAAAATTTCGCGCTCGCTACGCTCGCGATATTCTTTTCCAGCGTAGAATATCCACGTGCGCAGAGTGCACGGGCCGGCAACTGGTGTAGCCAAATGACGATAACTACCAACTACAGATTTCGTTAATGTTAGTTTTATAAAACCAGAAATCAAAGTTCAATAGTCAACATAAAGATAAAAAACCGTAGGTATAAAAGCATGAACTGCCTTGCAAATTTTAATATTTCGTACTTTAGAAAACAAACATATTCCAGAAAAAAAACTGCTTTTTTTCAAGTTTTTTTTTCAAAACCATTTTTTTTGCGACCCCAAACCAAAAGTGGTCAAAATGTCATCATAGAATGAAAATTTGGTCAGGGAAATTTTCTTAAATGGTCATGGAAAGTCAGGGAAAAGTCAGGGATTTTTTTTGGGTTTAGTAGTGGACACCCTGCCTATGTTCGCCTAGGTACAGCAAGGGTTCAACATCAGCTTTACCAGTACTCATCAAGACAAGTCCCATTACGAAAACAGCGTTTGCCTATATTGCACGAAACCCGAGTTCCCTTAGGAATAGCCAGGGTTCGGCATCAGCTCTACCTTGGTTACTGCTCACTCAAGTACTCATCAAGACAAGTCCGATGACGAAAACAGCGTTTGCGTATGTTGCACGAAACCCGAGTTCCCCTAGGAATAGTCAGGGTTCAGCATCAGCTCTACCTTGGTTACTGCTCACACAAGTACTCATCAAGACAAGTCCGATGACGAAAACAGCGCTTGCCTATGTTACTCCAAACCCGCGTTCCCCTGGGAAAAGCCAGGGTTCAGCATCAGCTCTACCTTGGTTACTGCTCACTCAAGTACTCATCAAGACAAGTCCGATGACGAAAACAGCGTTTGACTATGTTACACGAAACCCGAGTTCCCTTAGGAATAGCCAGGGTTCAGCATCAGCTCTATATTGGTTACTGCTCACTCAAGTACTCATCAAGACAAGTCCGATGACGAAAACAGCGTTTGCGTATGTTGCACGAAACCCGAGTTCCCCTAGGAATAGCCAGGGTTCAGCATCAGCTCTATCTTGGTTACTGCTCACACAAATACTCATCAAGACAAGTCCGATGACGAAAACAGCGCTTGCCTATGTTACCCCAAACCCGCGTTCCTCTGGGAAAAGCCAGGGTTCAGCATCAGCTCTACCTTGGTTACTGCTCACTCAAGTACTCATCAATACAAGTCCGATGACGAAAACAGCGTTTGCCTATGTTGCACAAAACCCGAGTTCCCCTAGGAATAGCCAGGGTTCAGCATCAGCTCTACCTTGGTTACTGCTCACACAAGTACTCACCAAGACAAGTCCGATGAAGAAAACAGCGCTTGCCTATGTTACTTCTTCTTATTATTTTTTCTTTTTATGAACTATTGACTCAAACTAAATAAGAAATAAATAAAACTAACTGTTACTCATTTCAATTATTTAATAAAATTGTAATAGAACTATTAATTAGATAATATATTGTATAAGTCATAAGTTAAGTATAGCTTTAAGAATATTGTGTGTCCTTACAGGGCGTCATGTACCTACCTATATATACTTGTAACACCTACTGTATCATGCACATGACTACAATGAAATAAAGAATAAAGAATTACTCCAAACCTGCGTTCCCCTGGGAAAAGCCAGGGTTCAGCATCAGCTCTACCTTGGTTACTGCTCACTCAAGTACTCATCAATACAAGTCCGATGACGAAAACAGCGTTTGCCTATGTTGCACGAAACCCGAGTTCCCTTAGGAATAGCCAGGGTTCAGCATCAGCTCTACCTTGGTTACTGCTCACACAAGTACTAATCAAGACAAGTTCGATGACGAAAACAGCGCTTGCCTATGTTACTCCAAACCCGCGTTCCCCTGGGAAAAGCCAGGGTTCAGCATCAGCTCTACCTTGGTTACTGCTCACTCAAGTACTCATTAATACAAGTCCGATGACGAAAACAGCGTTTGCCTATGTTGCACGAAACCCGAGTTCCCCTAGGAATAGCCAGGGTTCAGCATCAGCTCTACCTTGGTTACTGCTCACTCAAGTACTCATCAAAACAAGTCCGATGACGAAAACAGCGCTTGCCTATGTTAAACCAAACCCGCGTTCCCCTGGGAAAAGCCAGGGTTCAGCATCAGCTCCATCTTAGGAACTGCTCACCCAATTAACTCATCAAGGCGAGTTAGATGACGAAAACGGCTTGTTTTTATGTTGGAAATTAACGTTTTCAATGTGTAATGTTAATGATTCATTGTATTGATTTTCGGCCAACACTGTATATTTACATGCATACATACATATTTACATAATTATTATACATACATACCTACATACATTCATACATACCTACATACATTCATACGTACGAACATACATACTGATCTGGGCGACGATGATCATTTACCATCATCAGGCGATCCATCAGTCCCTTGTATCCCAGTTCATTAAAAATAATTTCTAGCCGTGTTCTACTTTTATCCAACGAAAACATGTTTCGTTGCAAAATTAAAAATGGGGCGCATAGTGCGGAGTGGCAACAGCGCATTTTCCTTCCTGTTCTTACACTAGCTTAGATTCATAATCCTGTCTCTTTCACGCAAGGCTCGACTACGCTTTAACAAAAGGGAAAGCCTTATAAATAGCGCTTAAAATAAGGGTAACCCTTATTAAAGGCTTGCAAGCCGTATCGGATAGCGGTAAGCCAATGCACAGGGCTAGCTTTATTGTTTTGCTGAGTTTTTTGTAAGGGCTAGTCAAATGAATGGGCTTGCAGTTGGAAAGGGAGAGTCTCTCGTTTGGGTCGTCCTTACGTTAGGGATTCCCAATGAAAGGCTTGTAGCGCGGAAGGGGTTGTCCGGTCCCTGGTCGGTACATCCCTAGATAGTTTAGATTTTAGACGCCGAGAAATGGTGCTCTGAGACCCTAAACAAACCACATCATGCCGGCGTATTACGCTTCCATTTTTATCACTTACTAGCTTTTGCCCGCGGCTTCGCTCGCGTTAGAAAAAGACAAAATGTAGTCTATGTCACGCTCCATCCCTTCAACTATCTCCACTTAAAAAATCACGACAATTCGTCGCTCCGTTTTGCCGTGAAGGACGGACAAACAAACAGACACACACACTTTCCTATTTGTAATATTAGTATGGATAAGTATGGATTTATCCACGTGGATAAGACATCTGTCACTCTCACACTGACATACTTGTCAAAGCGTGATATTGCTATTTAATCGCCCCCTTGCGTTATTCGGGCATTTTCCACGGCTCAAGGGAGCCTGGAATCCGCTTTGACAACTAATCTCAATATTTGGCGTAGGCACTTGTTTTACGAAAGCGACTGCCATCTGACCGTTTCCAACCCGAAGGGGAACTAGGTCTTATTGGGATTAGTCCGGTTTCCTCACGGTGTTTTCACCGAAAAGCGACTTGTAAATATAAAATGACATTTCGCACATACATTCCAAAAAAAAAAACTCATTGGTACAAGCCGGGGTTTGAATTGAACCCACAACCTCTGGATTTAAAGTCGCACGCTCATGGCCGTTAGGCCACCAGCGTTTTTTTCCTTAATAATTTTTCTGTTATAGGTGCTCTTTGGTTAGCCTACTTTATCATTGCAAATCATCGAACTACTTTGTCTAAATCGCGATTAAAATTCATTAAGTGCGAGACAGCTTATACTATCGCTTATCGATGGCGATAAATGGGAGCGCGATAAGCTTTCAATTTAGATGCCGAGATGACTTTTAAGGCCGATATAAATACCTATAAAGCAATCTCTCAATGCAGTTGCATTGACACAAAAGGCAGAGTTTAGGCACAGTATATTGAGTACTATCGTACAGTATGGCCACTCCCTCTCCCCGCTGAAAGTGTCGCCCACCCCCTCTCGGCTACTCACAGTTACCGCCTGTCAAACACGCGAACAATCGACCTGTCATATCTCATCTCACTCATACAAGCATGGTACGCGTTCACCTACACGAGCTTAGAATGTGTGGTAGGAACGCGCCTCTTTTATATATTTGATCGCCAGTGTCCGAGGTGTGGTTTAGGTCATAGAAATAGAATTGACGTGATTTTTGTACGTGGAGATAGTTGAAGGGATGGAGAGTGACATAGGCTACTTTTTGTCTCTTTCTAACGCGAGTGAAGCCGCGGGCAAAAGCTAGTTAGATATAAGTACAGTTTAATTATTCGAAAATTTCCAAATCTTTTTACATTTTTTGGGCATCAGAAATGCCTGGTCTATTGACCAGGTTTTGAATTATTATTCAAAATCTATCGGTTTTCTCATGTTACACGGTGCATATTTCATATGTTATGATAAATGGCTACCGTCTCACTTCGACACACATTGTATTTGAAGTAGGCTAATCTTAGACATAAACATTCCTCTGCCAAATGCTGCCATTTCTCCACAGACTACCGCCAATAGACACCGTTTTGTGATTTTTATGAAGTAAGTACATATCCAACGTGTGTGAAGTATAATTACGTGATATCTACTACGCAATTTATTGCAACCGTATTTCTGATTAACATTTTTAATAACCGAAAAATCTATTTTTTAATGAATGTCCAAGTTCAACTAAAATATACAATTAAATATACGTATACGGTATGATGTCTAGCGATGCTGACAAAATGCGCTATAGTGGTTTATTCTAAAAAAAAAACACCTGCATAATAGTATTTTGCGGTAGATCAAAACATTTTCATATTTAAACAGTTGAATACAAATTTAAGCGTTTTAATAATTAATATAGATTTTAATGCAAATGTCACTAAAAAGTCACTTATACCGTCTATAGTTTTGCTATACGGTGTTTGGCAATGGCTGAGCAAAGTTACTTCAATCTCACATGCTTCGTCTAACAGTAGTAGTCTGCCCACAATCCTACAACTGGGCCCGTCACGAGCTCGCGGTATAAATCCACAGATTTATGTCCGTCTGTCTGTTATGATGTAGCTACGAAACTGTTCGGTGCACATGGCAGAAGGTTTATGTGGGTTATTTCTAAATGGCGGGGTTTAGATGTATGAGTATTATACCTGAACCTGAGCTTAATATCAGGGTCTTCTTCAATTTTATATTATACCATAAATTAAATATAACAAGACCATACCATCCCATACATTAAAATGCGACCGCCTACGAACGCGCTTACACTCCACCACACATAGATGGCGCCACAAAAATGCCTTGATGCCACCGATTATTTGTAGATTAGCATTAAGTGTCAATTCCGAGCCGTAAATCTATGTCAAAAGTGACACTTAACGCCATCTACAAGTATAATCGAAAGCTACAAGACATTTTTTTTGTGGCGCCATCTATGTGTGGTGGAGTGTAAGCGCGGTCTTAGGCGGTCGCATTTTAATGTATGGGATGGTATGATCTTGTTATATTTAATTTATGATTATACTAGCTTTTGCTCGCGGCTTCGCTCGCGTTAGAAAGAGACAAAAAGTAGCCTATGTCACTCTCCATCCCATCAACTATTTCCACTTAAAAAATCACGACAATTCGTCGCTCCGTTTTGCCGTGATGGACGGACAAACAGACAGACATTTTAGACAGTATTGATTTACTCGTATTTATTATATTCCGGCGATCTCGGAAACTGCTCAACGATTTCGTTGTTTGTTATGTGGGGGTTTTTACTTTACAGGGGTGAAAAATCGTTTTAGCTTAGTCTTAATAGGTCCCGGCAAACGCGAAATTTCTAGTTTTCAAACTGCGAGCTTCGCTCGATCATCCAGGTACTAAATAATAATACTAATGCTAGGTAAATATCAAATTACTTTTCGTACAGAAGTTAAGAAAAACTCATTGATACCTACGAGCCAGGATTTGAACCCGCTACCTTCGGATTGAAAGCCAGGCGGCCGGGCGGGCGTCATATCTACTCCTACCACTGCCACGGATTAACACTAAAACATGACTAAAACTTCTTATTTAAATGCTAAAAGTAAGCATAATGTAGGTACAATTGCATGGCAATCATGACAATTTCAAACCAACTATATTCGTGTTTACGAATTAATTGAGCCAAGTCGATCAATTTGCTCTTTTTGCAAATTCCACGTCAAAATATAGGTCTAAGATTCATCTTGTATCTAGGCCGCCAATGCCGCCATTATAACAGACTCCGTAACCTATTAATTTGAACGCCGTTACTTCGCCACCCCGATCCGATCCGAGGAGTATTAGCAAGGTAAACGGGCGTGTGAAACGCAGCGGTTTTACCATTCTAACAGGCCTACGTAACCTTAGAGTTTTAAATGATTCACGATTAGTTAATTAGACTTCATCCTCCTTGCGTTATCCTGGCATTTACCGCGGCTCATGGGAGCCTTGGGTCCGCTGTGACAACTAATCACAAGATTTGGCATAGGCACTAGTTTTACGAAAGCGACTGCCATCTGACCTACCAACCCAAGGGGTAACTAGGCCTTATTGGAATTAGTCCGTTTCCTCACGATGTTTTCCTTCACCGAAAAGCGACTCGCAAATATCAAATGATATTTCGCACATAAGTTCCGAAAAACTCATTGGTAAGTACGAGCCGGGGTTGAGCCCGCGACCTCCGGATTGAAAGTCGCACGCTCTTACCGCTAGGCCACCAGCGCTTGTTAGCGCTTATTAGTTAATTAGACTTATTGACCGGAATATAGACCGTGATTGGTAATTTTAAATTTTTGCCGAGCTCCCGATATTCCAACGATATCCCTGTCAACATAAGTCTCATTTCTCTGTAACCTATTAATTTGAACGCCGTTACGAGTACTTCGCCGCCCCGATCCGATTCGAAGAGTTTTACGTATATGATACGGCTGCTGAACTCTTCATTGCTCATGGTTCCCATAATGATTACAATTTTTGTCCTTCGCTTTATTTACTAGTTTTTTAATCGTATATAAGATTTCGGTCCTTTGCAGTAGGAAAAACGCCTTAGGTAGATTGCTTCTGTAAGCCATAAATGCCTAAGACATATATATTTATTTATTTAAAATTATTATTCCAAAAGTACCCTATTCCCTAATGCAATTGCAAAATAAAAATAACGCCTTAGAGCTGGAAGCTTATTTCCTGGAAGCAGTTTCTCCGAAATTCACCCATGAAAACGCTCTCACTTGTCATATATTTGTTTGTCATAGTATTTAATGCTCAACGTCAAAAACCCCGCTCGTCTGCACTGTTCCTTACAAACAAAACCTTTGCATAAACGCGTCAGATTGGCGTCAAATTACCCGCGCAGGCGCCGGTCGTACCGCGCATGCGCAAACACAGAAGAAAAAGGACGTAAAGGCCTATGGAAAGAGTAGGATGTTAAGACTATTGTGCTTAAGATACTATGGAAACTGTAACTCTGTAAAAGATAAATACATTCTGAGAAAAAATATGCTTTATCTGTCGTATAAAATCAAGAAACTGTATCCTTGTTTATTTATTGATTTACCTAGATTGTAATGACACCAAACCTGCATTTTGTTTGATACTCTGTTAGATGGCGACACTAATTCTAATCCAATTATCCAATGAGATTCTAAAAGTTAAATTTACTATGACTAAGTCTAAGTCTGCATACTCGATTTTCTTTGGTGACTCTATGGAGTTAATGCAGTTTTACTTTGGAGTGAGTTGCGCGCGCGCATTTGGGGCGTAGATGATCGGTAATGACGATCAATCAAGCTATGGTGGCTATCAAATGATGAAATTAAATATTTGTGACAATGGAGTGTTTGTACGTAGTCAAGTCACACCAATCAAGCTAGAACTGAACGGAAAAGTCAAACTGATTATTAAAAAAAAAATTATTAAATTCATGTACGAGTAGTTATTAGTATTTAAGATTCAGACCAGTCCAGTCCATACATTGGAGAAAACACTTTTTCACTAAGACTAGTACAACTTTCCCATCACGGAACAATGGTGTTCCGGACCTTTGGGAGGCGTGCGTGTTGCCGAAGCCAACGCGTAGAGGCCCTTTTGACACTTTAATGAAATGTAAGGGGTACACCGAGCGGGTGTTGCCCTTACCCGTATCATGGGACACACGCAGAGGCAACACCCGCCAGGGTGTAAGGACTATTTGAGAGTTAATGGAACCTAAAATGAACTGGGCTATTGGATGAAAGTGATGGACTAAATACTGGACTATGGGATAAAAAACCGGACGCCTGCCTAATAAAACGGTATCCAATTTTATTTCTGGCAGACGGTGACTCGTCCCCACAAGATGAGCCCCCACAAAAAGCGACATCCAAGATGGCTCAAGGGCAACACCGGTGTGAGAACTCAAGGGTGTCGAGAGGTGTATAAGCCACTGTACCAACTCGCGTCTTACGCAAATTTTCACTTCCACCCCTGGAGCATGTAGCCCTAACGACTCCACTCTGGACGGCCAGCCAAGGCAAGCCAGAGGTAGAGAGTACTGTCCCACCCACCCGCCTTACGGGTAACAGAACTCCCCAGGAGCACTCGGGTACGTGGGGTCGCTGTTCCCCAACAGCTCGCCACAAGCTGCCCTGCGTTGACTAATTGCACTGGTAACACCAATGGGCGATAGGGTCGTCACATCCCTACGCCAAGACTAGTACAGCTTATTATTATATTACTATAATTAAGATTTGTATATTATATTACTTATTATATTTAAATTAATCTTAAAATAGAAGATAAAACATTTAATCATTAAAACTATTATAAATATATGTATAAATGAATATTACAAATCTTAATTAAATACGTATTACACTAAAAAGAAGAAAAAAATTCAAATTCGGCTTTGAACATTGGAGGTCATGGTAGCAAATTGAGACGCTCAGTTTAGGCACCTAAACTAAACTGCTCTGCGTTTGAATCGTTGTTAAAAAGATCGTGGTAAGGCTGCAGGTATAATGCAGAGTCTATCCGAAGATTCCGAAGTAATCTATACGCCACGTTACGGTATAAACTGCGTAACTATTGGTCCAGTGATCTGATTCGCAGATAACAATCGATTGGATCCATTGATATGTGGGTATCGGTGGCAACCGGTGGCCTAAATGTAAGGTCGCAGGTTCAATACTGTGCCGTTAAAGATTGCAAGATTAGCGGTAATAAAGAGTGAATTAAGATTTAAGTGTTTTCTCAAGCTGGAAGTGACTATTAACTGAGAACAAAACATTATATTATGGAGATCTCTATACAATATGGTCTGTTTACAAAAGTAGGAAATAGTCTCGATTGTATTGAATATAAAATGTTAATGTAAAAGCCGGAAGTACGGTAAAACCTGGATTTTACCGGTAAATCGTAGGTTATACCGATGCCGATTCATGAGACAAGTTTTTCGTAGTAACTTCTCTGCCTTAAAACTCCTGCCTGGTAAAAAAGTGTAATAAGGCCTGTAACGAAAAAAAACTGTAAATTTCAAACAGGTGTCATTCTAATTCTAAACAAAATGGCTACCATTTTCATGCTGTCATAGAGTCCCGAGACGTTATATTAATTATTCCAATATAAATTTCGCGTGTATTACGGTGAATAAGGCTGCAAAAATGAATAGAAAAGAACGTCGAGAAGTAGTCGTTTCCAAATGGCGGGAAAATCCACAACGCCCTACTAGTTTAATCGCAAAAGACCTAAAGTTGCCCCGAAGCTCCGTGGATCTTATATTAAAAAACTATTTTAATACCTTGACTCTTGACGAGAAGCCTCGAAGCGGAAGACCTCGCGGGCCAAGTGAGCCCAGACTCGACAGAAAGATCATCAACTGCATTCGGCGAAATCGTAGTATGTCGGTCAGAGACATAGCGAAAAAATGCGGGTCTAACGCAACTATTGTGCAACGAGCTAAACAACGAGCTGGTATGCAAACCAGGAAGAAAGTAAAGTCGGCTAAAGTTACACAGAAACAACGGTCAATAATCAAAAAGCGAGCTCGAAAATTATACGACTTCCTTCGTTCAAAAAAACCGCATTTGATCATTGATGATGAAACGTATGCAAAAGCCGACTTTTCAACCCTTCCTGGTCCGCAATACTACACATCGAGCAAAGAAGAGACTCTTCCAGATACGGAAACCACTGTTTGCGTCGGGAAATTCGATGAAAAGTTCCTCGTGTGGCAGGCCATCTGTGAATGTGGCGATAAAAGTTCGATTTTTGTCACAAAGGGAACTGTCAACCGAGATGTTTACATTAAGGAATGTCTCAAGAAACGACTCCTGCCATTTGTAAGGAAGCACAACGTCCCTACATTGTTCTGGCCTGATCTCGCCCCAGCTCACTACGCAGCTGACACGGTAAAGTTCCTCAAAGAGAACCAGATCGATTTCGTCCCTAAAGAACTGAATCCTCCTAATGTTCCGCAGTGCCGTCCAATCGAACATTATTGGGCCCAAGTCAAAGGCATCTTAAGAAAAACAGGAAAAGTTGCCAAGAACATGGACGATTTCCGCAGGAAGTGGATTGCTGCAGCCAGAAAAATCTCTAAAATTTGATAAAGGAGGGCATCAGAAAGAAGCTGCATCACGAGTACAGAAAGTACAGAAGCGAAAAATAAGCTCCAAAATAATTTTCTTTAGCGTTGCTTCTTGTTGTATATTTATTTAAATATACTGTTGTTGAACTATATGTACCTGATTTTTTCAATTGAAATTTACAGTTTTTTTTTTCAGTACACCCTTTAGTCGTTTTTCTTTCTCTCAAACCAAAGACATATGTAACTCCGTATAGATGGATAAAGTCTAAGAAAAAAACGTACCTCAAAGCCCTAGAGAAAAAGGTACGGTGGCCTAGATGGCGTTACACCTTTGGGGAACGATCGGCTAGATGGCGCTAATATTCATATTTGACATTTAACACATATGAAGCTAAGAATATGGGCCAAATTGTCAAAACTGAGGTTCAAAAGTTGTAAGCTTGTGTCGAGAGATGGCAGTCTATGAACTGTGATTACACATTTTACTTCGACAGTAACTCTCTATAATACTCGATCCTCTTTGTCTCAAACCAACTTCAGTAGTTTAATCTCTAATTTAAATCGTGTTAACAGACTTCAAAAAAAATTCTCAATTCGACTGTTTTTCTTTTGTTTTCAGTTGTAAACACTGTTTATGTATAATGTGGGACAGGCTATGCCTAGTGTGGAGGCCAGAATAAAATGTACTATGTTTTTTTTTTTGGTTTAGTGTCCCACTGTTGGGCTTTTTATTATTTATTTACGTTTAAACCAATATATTCTAAAATGTAAAAATACCTTGGTAGCTTTTCACATGATTTGTCAACAACCATCTTGTCTACATCAAATTGGCAGCGAATACAATGTTTACAGACTATCGATACACAGCACCGCTATTTCGGAATTACGGCTCAACGCGAATTGATTGGGAACGTACGCATTCCTTGGGCGCAAGATGCCGTTTAAGTTTGGTTGAAGAACGTTGTAAAGGACCTTTGCAACTTTTGACATGTTTGACGATAAAACCACAAAATTAAAATTTTGAAAAAACCCCCGACCGCGACCTAGTGACGATTTTCAAAAACATGGCTAAGAACACTACAACTCAGTTTCAGATAAAAAAAACTAAATCAAAATCGTTCATCCGTTCGAGCGCTATGCCATACGACAGACACAAACAGCGAATATCTTAATAACTACATGGTTTTTTTTTAAATTTTTTATTTATTTAATTCAGCATATCTTAATAACTACATGTTTTTTTGTAATAGATAATTAGATTTTTTTTTCATACTAATTTCCGCACATTTTTATCATATTTCCTACTTTCCGTGATTTACATTAGTCCGGGCCGCCATACATACATATAAAACTCACCCATGGAAAACATCCATGACTCAGGAACAATATCTGTGTTCATCACACAAATAAATGCCGTTATCGGGATTTGAACCCAACACCGCGGCTAAGCAGACAGATTCACTAACCACTAAGCCATAACGGTCGTTGAATTTAGCCGTATCAACCTGTGTATGAGTATGACCTATGAATCCACATAAGACGTTTCACCATTAACAACGGTGTGGGAATGAACCGCGACCCAATTAATCGCGAATGCAGATGAGTTATTGGCTCCGAGCCACGTTAGCCGATACAGAAACAGCTTGGATTCGCCTCTAACGGCTTGAATTGTTTGTAATGTTTAGTAATAAAAGATTGTTATTGCACTGAGTTTATTATAAGTATTATGTAGTATGTACTAACACTAACATTAAGGCTGATGTGATGTGACAAATAGGTAATTTTACCCATATAGGTAGTTATACCGGACAATGGCGATCAAATATATGAAAGAGGCGCGTTCCTATACACAGTTTAAGCTCGTGTAGGTGAACGCGTACCATACTTGTATGAGTGAATATGACTGGTAGTAACTGTAAGGTAACCGAGAGCGGATGGGCGGTACTTTCAGCGCGGAACGGGAGTGGCTACACTGTACGATAGTATACTCTTTATTATACTATAGTTATAGTCTACTAGGTATGCACTCGCGATGCATGGGTACGTACTTCTCACAGCATATTCTGAGCCCATGACAGATCTACCAAAACAAGACGTCACGTCACGCCAGCACCGTGACAAGTAATTTGTTACTAAATTACTGCTCCTGCGCAGGCTAGTGAAATAGAAAAACTACAACCGAAATACAACGCTCAGGCGATTTTATCAAGTAATTATATAGATCCCATAAGAAACTTGTTATTAGTAGGTATTATGTCATGGGAAACGTTTCCTTTACTAGAAAATACCGGTAAATTTAAAAAATGTACACGCGAATGTTTGAACTTCCATAGAAAGTTTGAAATTCGCGCCTTTTTCTAGTGACAATCTTTTTTGACCGTTTATAAACAATTTAAATATTTTTGATGTGTGTTTATTGTTCTTTATAGTCTAAAAAAGTCAGTATTAATTAACGTTTCAGAATGATCTAAATACTTTTATTATAAGTAATTGTACCTACTAAATGTGTTTAAATAACTCCAAAACATGCGGAAAACTCCGAAAAAATTGCCACTTTGAAAGTATGTTCAGGGTATTTTTTTATATAGGTAATTACGCGAATATACCATTTTAAAGGAGTCAAGATGACCATTTAAAATATCGACAAGCGCCACCAACCTCAATTACGAAGCCATTGCAAGGTAGTGTTTGATGACCCTCTTGTTATTCACTACTCTCTGGTTTCTCAAAATCTATCCATTCCGTCGCGTATCAAAACGCCTTTTTCTTAGTGAAGGCGGCACTTCAAAAGAATTTGTCCTTGGACCTATCCCCGCTTTTTGTGGGTAAATGATTGTTTCCGATATAAGTACTTTGAAAGCGTGTGAACGGAGAAATGTGGTAAAAAGTACTTAATTGACTTATACCAATGATATTTGGAATTTCATGGTTGTGTGGCCACCTGCTACAAAAGTATATTAGGAGTGAAAGCACTTAGATTTTGGTTGACAAAAAACATGGAATGGAGACAAAAACTTTGATATCCAATTCTGTGTCTATCATTTAATTGAGTCAGCTACAGTGATATACTTAGGTTGAATAAAAATATATTAAACCCAATAGGTAGGTACAGATGTGGTGCGAAAAGGGTTTCCTTCGGAAATGTTCGTATTTGTCATGCTAGTTCAGTCAATCTCAGTACATCTTGTACTGAGACTGACTGAAATAGCATGACACGTTCGTACGTTTCCGTAACAATACGAAGACAATAGTTATTTGTTATACAAGGGGGCAAAGTTGTATTTTAACGCCGAGTGTGGAATTGAAAAACGAGCAAGTGAAAGGATTCTATAGTTGAACCACGAGCGAAGCGAGTGGTTCGAGAATAGAATCTTGAACTTGCGAGTTTTTTAACACACGAGAAGTAAAATACATTTGCACCCGAGTGTAACACAAAACTTTTCCCCTCACTATAGCGAGGAAACTACAACGTAAAATATGCGTTTATCACTGCTTCCAGTAGTTCCACAGGTGGTAAATCATCTTTATTACTAGATTCACCTACTTTTATCAATTTTAAAGCAGTTAATTTGACTTTATTCAAGGTCAAATTACTTTACCCACTAGTGGATAAAATGCATTTTCGCACTGCATCTGTAGGTACTCTCGTTTCCTTTAGCTATAAAGTTATAGTGCAATTTATGCGAGTAACTAAATAAGAAATATTTATTTTTAACCCCCGACGCTAAAACGACGGGGTGTTATTTATTTATTATTCATATTCATATTCATATTCATTTAATCCATTGTAATCATGTTCATCAGTACAATAAAGGTCTTACATAGGTCTTAGTAGGTACATGATACCCTGCTAGGGCATACAATATAGGATATGTTACTTATTCACTAACTTAATTAATATATATGATACATTTTAAAATGAGGTACATCAGAATTACCATGCATCGTTATATATCTAAACTAAATTTAAACATAAGAGCAATTCGATTATAGTTATGTTAGTCGTAAACGTCAAAATAAGTTACACAGCATAACAGTAAAACCAAGGCACTGTGGAACTTATAAGTTTGACGTGTCTGTCTGTCTGTCTGTGTGTGTGTGTGTCTGTCTGTGGCATCGTAGCTCCCGAACGAATGAACCGATTTAGATTTAGTTTTTTTGTCTGAAAGCTGAGTTAGTCGGGAGTGTTCTTAGCCATGTTTCATGAAATCGGTCTACTATGTCGTGGTAGTGGGTTTTTTAAAATTTTAATTGGTAGAATTAAATATTCACATGCATTTTAAGTAATTTTGACGACCGGTCTGGCGCAGTCGATAGTGACTCTGCCTGCTACGCCGCGGTCCTGGGTTCGAATCCCGGTAAGGGCATTTTTTGTGTGATGAGCACAGATATGTTCCTGAGTCATGGATGTTTTCTATGTATGTAAGTATTTATATATCATATATATCGTTGTCTGAGTACCTGCAACACAAGCCATCTTGAGCTTACCGTGGGCCACAGTCAATCTGTGTAAGAATGTCCTATAATATTTATTTATTTTATTTGTTTAAGTAAAGGCATATTTAGGACGTGACGAAGGAAGTCAGAAGCGTCGGAAAGTAAACGCGATCGTCACGCTAGCGTCACGAATGTTGACTTTAGCCTTTTTTGGTACATTACCACTTTTTACTGCTTTTTGTCTACGTGAGCCTAGTTACCTTAATTTTAGATTTTTGTGAAGCTCTCGTGCTCTGACGTTTTGATGGTAATTTCCTTTTTATTATGGTTAACTTATTTGAAGATATGCAGGATTCCTCAAAATAATTTTGAGGAATCCTAATAATTTATTTGTAATGGCTTTCCCTAACAGGAAATAATTATTTCGTGTTTAGTACATTACAATAAAGTTTTACGTGTACTTTTAGGTATATAAAGACTGTATCGTTAAGTATGAAGACAACTTTGAGTAGCCGTATTTATTTGCTATTAGATTTTTTTCTTATAACAAGACATGGGCTTAATAAGGCACATAATAAGGTACACATTTTGTCCTAGAAGCTCGACGTAAAGCATATGGTTTAGACAGTATTGACTTAATCCTCCCGAGTACCAATTACGATTCCGGACAAATGCTACTAGAAAATTCACAAAGTGCGTAAAAGACGATACGATTGCGAAAAAAAATTGTACGGTGCGAACCTCAACGACACATGATCCACAAAGCAGAATATCTGGACATAGTCTAGCCACTGTTATTTTTTTAAATAAAATAAAGTTCAGGATTTGTGTATGGCGGCCATTTAGAGAATGTGGCATGGTGCTTACTCTAACTCCGACTTTGATGTCGAATTTGACTATCGTACACTGTTTATATTGATCTGGTTTAGGCACTGTTCAAACACCATGAATGTCAATTAGACTTTGGCCTATGGCTAATTTTTTTATCTGTTTCTCTCATCCTGCTCGCATCAAAATGTCGTCGTTGCTCAAAATTGCGTTTTATTAATTTATATAAATTCACCGCATTTATTCTACAAGTACCCAATTGGAAAACCATGAAGAGGACTCTTAAAGAATATATTTTGGCAGCATATTAACCTTTGTTTGTTGAAATCGTACGAAGAGTCATTGAAATATTCTCAAATTTAGCCAGATAGGGGTTGTCCGAAATTTATTTGCTAGACCTTAATGAAAGTACCATAAAGTCCCTAAAATAAAAAAAATATCAGACCTTCTTATATCAAATAGTGCTTACCAATACCTTGAGATCATACTCTCGGAACATAATAATACAAAATTATGCACATGTCATGTATTTAGACGAGGTTTGTTTTGTCCTTATACTTAACGATACAGTCCTTACTACCATAAATTCAAAAAATTCTGAAGTTTTAAAGTATCATTCTCCATGTACATCCCTTTGTGTATGTACTTTATTCATGGTAGGTATAGGTAAGAAAGCAATACATATATACTGTTGTAAGATTCCCGTAAATCATTATCATCCTCCTTGCGTTATCCCGGCACGGCTCATGGGAGCCTGGGGTCCGCTTTGACAACTAATCCCAAGATTTGGCGTAGGCGCTAGTTTTACGAAAGCGACTGCCATCTGACCTTCCAACCCGAAGGGTAACTAGACCTTATTGGAATTAGTCCGGTTTCCTCACGATGTTTTCCTTCACCGAAAAGCGACTGGTAAATATCAAATGACATTTCGCACATAAGTGAAAAACTCATTGGTGCGAGCCGGGGTTCGAACCCGCGACCTCCAGAACGAAAGTCGCACGCACTTACCGCTAGGCTACCAGCGCTTCCCGCCGTAAGATTCCCGTAAATATAGGGTAATAAATAACTAACAGCGATTTAGACTATTATTTTACCATTTTACCTACATTTAGACCTTTTACATACGAACCCCTTTCACAGGTTTCTAAGTATTCAATTTAACATTCCTTGCTTTATGGTTAAATCGCTTAACCCGTCTAACAAATAACCTCTATTACTCATACTAAATCTAACTACTTCATTCTATACTTATACTGACTTCTAAAAGATCTCAAAAGTAAGGATAAGGCTATTCACATAAAGTTGACTAAACATTCTCATTTGTCGCGCCTCAGTGGAAAACTACATCGCGATTAGTTGAGGAGTTCGCTTCACACGCGCGATTGGTCGCAAAGGCTCGCATTTTTGTGCGGTGTTACTGACACCGCTGTGTTGTAGACATGAGAAGTTCGATAATGAAAGATTAAAATGAAATACTTCAATTAATGTATCGTCTTTATTCATTAGTTCAGCTTGAATTCATTTTAGTTATTTACTTCAACAGTAACGGATCTATTCGTTTACTTACTTGCTCTTTCGCAAAGGGATTGACAAGAACGTCAAACTTCAAACTTCGATTCATACAATATGATTTGATTATGTTATATTGTAAGATTATCTGTCAAATTTTTCATTTCGTTCAAAATATCTGTGAATGACACATTTTGCGCATGTCTACTGAGGTAACACCATTTTGATGCTCTTATGCCACGTCCTAGGAGTAATATATAAGTCCATGGTCAAAATCAATTCAAAAACCCATACAAAGAAGTTTAATAGGTATTTTGATTGTTACTGCCTCACGTTTAGCTTTAACTAGTTTCTTTATGAAGTTTTTATGTTTTATTGTACACATCAAAAATGACGTTTTTCATTCGTCGGGACTCGGAACTAAATCTTTATTAGTGGCTGTCAACTTGATGTTCTAACACGGGAACTCACGATTAAGTCGATTGGATAAGAAATACAGTAGGTAAGTATCTGTACCTATCGTAAATGATTACTGTAATACTTAAGAACTAAAGACACTACTTCTTGATGATTTTTTCTAGATTTGGCTATAGTAATTTGGGATATTTTTTAGTAATCAGGGCACTCTAGACAATAACGGAGAGTTGTATTGAGACTACACCAAAACACCAAAATTTCATGCGGATTAATTTTTTTTTTGTGATAATATAAATAATGGAATACTTACATTCTTTTTGTAGGTTGTAAGTAACATTAGGTATTTCGTCAAAATTAATTTTATCGTGATATAAAAATTTTGCTTAAGCATTCCTATAAACATTACTTAAAAATTCTAATTCGATCGAATTAAATTCGCTCCAAATTTCGTTCGACTCAGCTTCAAGTGGTAACGCTCCCAAAACCTCCAAAAGGCTTACTAAGCTTTTTTACTAACAAGCTTTGACATTTATTTGAAGTCAAATATTTATTCAGCTTCTATAGCTCGTTATGTCCTTTTAGAGGTTTTATCCTTTTTTTACTTGATTGGTCGTTGGTCGTCACGATTTGAAAGGGCATAAAAAAACTTTTTATCGAAGTATTTTTTGATTAATATGAATGACCCTGAGTTATTTATTGGGATAAGTGGGTTCTTTATTGAAGACGCTACCTGTTATAAAATTGGAAAGCGGGGTGGGTCGTATAGAAGCTTAATAGGTATAAATTATTTAATAACTCTAGGAAGAGGCGGTCAATTAATTTTGATGAGTTATGGTAATTATAGTACCTACATAAGACGGAGCTTAATGCCTTGGTAAAAAAAAGAAAATGAAATTCTGATTTTATACAATTGAAAAAAAAACGGGATAAATAAAGGCTAGGGTCCGCAACTTCAATATGTATGTAAATATAATAAAGTAGCTACGCATACCGATGGTGATTTCGGTTTTATCCTTATAAAATACCTAAATTCTGAATAAAAATACAAATTGAAACAAATTTGAATGTGTCCCATGAATCCTATGATAAATGTGTCGTGAATGTGACAAGCATTGACTTACCTATTTACTAGATGGACAGGACCTACCACGGAACTATAGAACTTTGTCTTTAGATACAGAAGGTTGTTTAGCTTAGCAAGATGTCAGTAGTTAAGTGTTGGCGGCTGTACGCAGAATTTTGTGCAATCTGTATTGTTGTCAATATCAAAAGTAGCGTCTGAAAGGTATGTGCCATTCTCGAGTATATTGTAAAAAAATATATGTAATATTGTCTTCGGTTACCGCGATAGTTACTCATGAAATAAAACTATGGAAACGGATTAAATCGCGTATAATGAATTTAAAATACATCCCGACGTTTCGAACTCTTTACAGCGTTCGTGGTCAACGGGTGACTGAGGAAAAATTAAAATGTGCAAAAGCTACCCACTTACAAGAAATATTAACGAACCATGACCACAAATAATATAGATTTCTAAGGCAGGTTCACACACTATTAATAAAGCCAGTTATACAATATTCAAAAATTTTTTACCATTACTCTGTTAAAAAATAATTAATCAATTAATCTACACAAAATTGACATTTAATTGCGATTTAATCCGTTTCCATAGTTATATTTCATGAAAAAATATATGCTTTTTTAAAAATTATAAATGGGCATATTCATAGCCAGAACCTAGCCGAGCCGAAAACGTGGCCTACGATGGAGCGAGCTCGCCCAGAAGGTTCATGCCTTTGCCTTTACATTTATTAAAGCCACTTAAAGCTACTAAAAACAATGAGCTTATTCTTGAGCACCTTAATCTTCAAATGTGTCGTGTTGGATCATGACACGGTCGTGCTAGCACGGACCGGCCTTGAGGTGGAATTCGTTCGTGATCGTGACGGAGGCATCTGCTTTGTGAGACAACTTGACATGCATTGATCACTTTACTTAGGTTAGGTCCCTATCTAATAGACATGAGTAGTTCCTGAATGAAAGATTCAAATGAAGTACTTCACTAGATGACACCCTTTCATTCACTACTTCAGTTGAGATCTATTTAGTTCAGTCCTTCAACAGTTCAGTTTGTCTATCTTTTCTTTTACTGGCTCACTCGCTCAATAAGTGAAGGACACAGTATCGCGGGTATCGCGTCCGGCCGCCATTTCTCCGATAATTACCGAGCGCAGCCGAAGTATCACGAAAGCTTTTCGCGCCAAAACTGCCGAGCGGCGTCAATGACACGTCAAAATCGGAAACACTCCTCACACTTGCGCGTGAAAGTTATATTCCGTTTCACTAAGGCGCCACTGTCTACTCATAAACCCAACAATAAGAAATAAGAGATAATTACGCGACGTACATGGCTTGTTTTGTACTTAACATTTATCTTTTCCTGCATTTGAATGAAGCAATGTATACTGACACTGGCCTAGTAAGAATTTGTGCTTTTTGGTTACTTTTTGAGTACGAATTAGAATAACGATATTAATTTAATTTTATTATCAAATTTTATACTAAATAAGTCTTTAAAACGATTGCATAAGTCACTTTTTGGGCTATAACTTCTAAATAACTTTACCTAGTTTTCGTTTAAAACGCATTTCACATTTTTTCGATTCAATTCATAGAATTTTATTTGAATCATTCATATTGAATGAGATTATCTGTCAAACTATTAATTCCTTTCAATATATCCCTGAATGAGAGAACTGAAACCAATACTGTTGAAACAGATGGGTCCATTGAGCTACTGAACTAGTGAACTAAAAGACTGAAGTACTTCACTGTGGACGAAAGATACATATCACTCTTTTCTTTTTGGTGACACATTTTGCGCATGTCTATACTCCAATTGCTAATTCGAGTCCAAAAAAACTACGACAGATACGTCAATGTCACAGCTGTCAATGTCACTTATGTCACTGTCAAAATACTTTTCATGTTATTGATCAGGGATGTAACGGAGCTCTGCTTCTGCTTCCGTTTCTGCGGAACTTCCGTTTTGTTTTACACATCCGCTTCGGTTCCGGTTCTGTTATTTTTCAAACGGAAGTTATAGCGGATGTCGAAACCTAGCGCGACGGTGGGACATGAGCGGCGTACATCAAAGACCAACAGGTTTATACCTGTCATTCGCTCATCTCTCCGCTGCCACGTGTTGCGATACCAAATATAAATCGCTTCATTCGATTTTCGCGCCAATATTTTGTCCTGTCCACCTAGTTCTGTAGCAAGTGAACAACTATTCAGTGGTGCAGGGCTTATATCTACGATCCCCTTAGAAGCAGACTGCAGGAAGATGAAGTTGCCAAGCTTTTGTTTATTAAATACAATTTACCTACCTACTTCTTTTAGAATCACTTCATTTAATTTAAAAATTTAATTGTGTGCTAACAATTACACATATGACTTCCGGTTGGGACGCCATCATAGCGGTCTCATGTCGTGAATAATTTATTTTTCTCTTACTCATTAATGTTGTTTAAAGTGTAATATTGATAGCGTATTATGCAGTAAACTAATGGTGTAGTGAGAAGCTGATGAAGAATTGTTCTCGAAACGCGTTTAGCCTCTTTTTTGTCGTAAACGGCCGGTAGTCCACGTGCTCTTGTAAAATCTAGCTATCAATTTACAAGTGCTAAGTCACCGTACAATGTCGTACTTACCGTACAAAAATTACTAATATTAGCTCATATCACCTTGACACTGGCGAAATAGTCCCAATGGACTGAAGCCATTTAATTTTAAATTTTAATTACACATATTTTAACTTGAACTGGTTAGTTTTGGATTGTATTATACCTAACGGGTAAATTTTCTTTCCGTTTCTAAAACCTTTTACGGCATAAAAAAGGTTTATTATTCTTATGTGATTTTTAGTGAGTAAACAACTAAACTAAGGTGATTTTAATTTTTGGATTGTATAAGTAATATTCCAAGCCAATTCTTAGGCTCCCCACAGACAGTCTTAAAAATTCATAATCTTAAAAAAAACTTGTATGCAAATTGACAGTTCAAACTGTCAGTCAATCTGTCAGTGTCAGTTTGAACTGTCAATTTGCATACAATTTTTTTTTAAGATTATGAATTTTTAAGACTGTATGTGGGGAGCCTATGTCCATAAACACCTAAAAGTTCTAGGTAATTTAGTTATTTTTGGTTTGTGTAATACTTATGTGGTATTTTTATTTTCATTTTTAACATCTATAAGTTCCGCTTCTGGTTCCGGTTCCGCTTCTGCTTCCGTTAAACTAAATTCTAAACTTCTGCTTCCGCTTCCGCTTCCGTTAAAAGCACTTCCGTTACATCCCTGTTATTGATACCTGAAGTGATACAAGCGCAATACCAACTTTACAACTAAAAATCACGGAAAAAAAGAAAAAATATCGAGCGACCTAGTATTATGTAAATAATAAAAGACTATTAAATATATAAATCAAAGGATTGAAATAAATAATAAATAATTTATCTTGGCGTGTGTTTTTATAAAATGGATTATACTATTTTACAAACATTTTATTGCAGTGGCAACATCGTAGTAGTTTTTTTGGACTCGAATTAGCAATTGGAGTATACTATCTAATGTACTACATATATGTATCTAATATACTATAAGTATGTTTTTTTTTGTATGCCATCTTTAATTGCCGGAGTGGGGGGAGGGGACCACAAAACTGGTTGACAACATATGTTTATAGGATGTCTCATGTCTGGAATCTATACAATATATATTAGAAGTTAGAATGAGATGCGCTATTTTTGCAAACGAACATCCCCCTGCAGCATGTATGTATGTATTAGTAGTCTGAAAATAGGAACACGCAAATAATGACACTCTGATAAGCGATATTTTCAGTTCAGATGGTGTTTTTCTACGCACGAGTGCGAGAAGTGGTTCACTTGTCAGGTCGAAACCTCGGAGGGCCATCTGTACCTACTGAAAAACGTCGAACGATACACGTGCGAAAAGGAAATTCGTAACTCGTGTCGATTTAAAACACCACTCAAACTTCTTTTTACACACTTGTATCTTAATCTATTTTTCAGTACAGATGGTGTTTTTTTACGCACTAGTGCGAGAAGTGGTTCATTATATGCCAGGTCGAAACTTCGGAGGCTCATCTGTACTGAAAAACGTCGTACGATACACGTGCGAAAAGGAAATTCGTAACTCGTCCCCAACTTCCTTTTTTACGCACTTGTGTCGATATGTACTATTATTTATTTATTTAAACTTTATTGCACAAATTATCAATAAAAAGTACAAATGGCGGACTTAACGCCTTAAGGCATTCTCTACCAGTCAACCATTGGGCAAAACAGAAATCGCAAACTTATCCATTTTTATCTCTAACTTTTATTTAATACTATACTTATACCTATTTTTTTCGAAATTTTGGTCCGTGCATCACGAGTGCTATAATCTAATAGTTTTTCTGCTAATATGTATTAGATTTAGATTCAAGGAGTGAAAGAAGGAAAGAAATTAAATATTTTATCTATATAATTTAGGAAGAACTCGTACGGAGTCTGTTGGCAGTGGTTGGTAGCATACCGTGGTGACAAATGATCGCGCATGCGCACTCGCGACACGAAGTTGACGTCATTCGTTAATGATTCATAACGGATAAACTTTACGTCGTTTCTAAACGTACAAAATTTGTCCGTTCGCACAGTTTTTACTGCTAGCGTCTGGTGTCCACGGAATTATGTGCAGTCAATATCAAAATTAGTACAGGATATTAGCGTCCAATGTTGTGGTCTATCAAAGAAGCGAATAAAAAAAATTTTTTGAAGAAACTCCCGACCGCGACATAGTAGACCGATTGTCATGAAACATGTCTAAGATCACTCCCGACTAACTCAGCTTTCAGACAAAAAAAAACTGAATCTAAATCGGTTCATGAATACGATGCCACAGACAGACACACAGACAGACAGACAGACAGACGGACAGACAGACAGACACGTCAAACTTATAACACCGTCGCCGCCGTCATTTTTGCGTCGGGGGTTAAAAACAGCTCCAAGATTTTTTCCGGAAAATTTCGCGTTCGATTTACCCTCTTAGGAAATATTCTCTAGACAAGTCTTAGGTCACATTGGTCGATGGGGCTGTAGATTTTAATAACGCAAGCTATGGGGCCCGCAATCGGGGAATTAGTTCATTAGTTCTTCATTAGTTTCTAGGCGACTATGGCTAGCGGGAATTTGTATTAAAGTTACTCAAAGTAATTTTCGACTAACATTGATTTCATGATAACATTGATTGTCTGTCTGTCTGTCCCTATTCATGATTAGATCTTTGAAACTATATGGTTTTTTAAATAGAATAGGAAGATTTACAATTTTACATGTGTTTTATGTGTTTATTTTTTCATGCTTTTATGTATTTTAGTTACTAAGTGCTTTGGTTTTTACTGTCATACCTACTGTGTAACGCATTTGAAATAAAATAAATAAATGTACCGTGCGAAACCGGGTCGGGTCGCTAGTCTAAGCTATAAGAGAAAGTAAGATCCTTTTGACGAGAGGAAAGCTTTTAGGAATTAAGGGAAGGCATGTTTATTTCTAAATAAATAACAATTGTACGTCTCATGAAATAAAACTATGGAAACGGATTATACGCGATTTAATCCGTTTCCATAGTTTTATTTCATGAGTAACTATAGCGGTAACCGAAGACAATATAATTGTATGTCTGTTTGTTTCAGCCGGCAGTCGCGGGCGCCGCGCAGTGTGTACTCGTACCGCAGCGCGGTGGCGCCCTCTGTCGCCTCCACACACCGCTCCAAAGTCTCACGGAAGGTTTGTATTCGTATACGTCTATAATTCTGAAAATATATATGTACAAGTTGCACAGATTTCAGTGAATACATATAATACCTACTAAGGCTATGCATCCAAATGTTATAGATGTGATCTTTTCCAGGGGGTAAAAAATTATTCCAGATTTTGATGTAATTCAGTATAAAACAAATGAGAATATTACATAGGTAGGTTGGTAGGTACCAAAATTACCTAGGTTCATACCTGTATAAGGACACTAGGATCTTGAAGGTTTCATTTTAGATTACATTATTTCTCTGGATATCTATATTGATGGGTTTGGTCTCATTTTCGTACCATCAAAACAAACGCTAAGACGCCACTGTCACTGCACAGAAAAAACTAATTTGCGAACACATCACATCAGTCATTGGTGCACATTTTTAAAAATCCTTTCTCGCATTCCAGGCGGGCGTGAAAGTAGACGCGATGGCGGCCCCCAACCCGTTCTGCCCCAACGTGAAGGGCATGTGCTGCCTCATGCTGCTCCTCAACCTTGGCCTCATCCTGGTGACGCTGGGCTTTGTCATCGTACTGCAGTTCTTCGAGCCACTCTTCGTCTGGTAAGGTTCACCTAATATTCTTAGGGCGCCGAAAATAAGAGCTCGCCAAAAGACATCATTGGTGTGAAGATCAGGATCTACCCCAAGTGCATGTGTTTTTTTATTTATTTTATTTATTTACAAAACATGTTAACAACATAACAGTCGAAACTAAATCACTGCTAACTACATAGAATAAAACATACAACACAGTAACAGTAAATAACAACAAAAGATATCTAAACACAATTTATCTTACATTTTAACTGTAGTAGGCCTTGCATCCATCCTCTCACAGAATCTCAGACACTCATCACGCACAACAACCTGTCTGCTTGCAAATAAGTCGCACTGAGGGGCTGATGCGAGGAGCGCATTCAGGAGGACCAAGGAACGCACCAGAGGGGAAATTGAGTGTTATCAATGCTTCATCGTTCTCCAGTATTTTGAGTCACTCTTCGTGTGATAAGTATTCTTTTCTCTGGTAATCTTCCTTTGAAAAGTCAAAGGCGGGGTGGTCTAAGAATGCTGGTGGTTAGTCCCCAGATAGATCTCCAAGTCACTCTTCTGTAATTCTTCGAGCTATAGGTACTCTTCGTCTGGTAAGGACCTTCTTCAAATATATACTAGCATGCTAATCCCTTGGATACCACCAGTTCGAACCACTCTTTACTTCGATAAGGCTTACTAAGATAAGATACTCAATCTATTTAGGATAACAAGCAATACCTAATATAAAAGAGTGATAGAGACACAATGGCGTTTCGTTTCGTTTTCTGCCGACGATTCTCATCTTGACTTACCCTCAATTATCTTTCGTCTGTTTCAGTTACGATAGGAAATGTAACAATTAATGACATCTTGATCGTTCTCTTTCGTCTGTGTTTCAGTCAAGACAGGAAATGTTATGATTTATATACTAGATACAACTTCAAACAGACCGTCTTGAATTGTTTACAAACAAATGCAGTTTGCCAAATTGTAGTTTCGCAACTGTTCTAGCATGCATGTTGCCAAATCATTCATCGAAGACGTGCATTCGCATAGATTGCAACCGCATCGTAATTATTTCATGCGTAATACAACAATAGGAATGATGAGGTCAAAGGGTAGCCATTATTGTTACCTACTCGCTTCATCTCGAGTCTGAAATCGAAGATAGTTCACACGGTATTATCTGATAGCCAAGTAGCTAACGAAATCCGAGGTACATTGGGTTTAAAAACAGACAAATATTATAATTGATTTCAACCGTAGATAAATCGATCGATCAAATCCGATTCGAAGGGATACACTTCCTACCACATACCTACTTCACTCTACTTCATCATTATCCTTGCGTTGTCTGACCTTCCAACCCAAAGGGTTCCTAAGTATGTAGGCCTTATTGGAATCAGTCCAGTCTCCTCACGATATTTTCCTTCACAATCACAATCAAACGACCTACTTAGTGCGTTTTCACATTATCCGATCCGATATCGGAGCGATACATTACAGGCGCCATCTTGGATTTTCTCGATTGAAATCCTTCCGACATCCGATATCAAAAAAATATCAAATATCTTTATTTTGCATAAAATATGGTACACAAGGTGGACTTAATTTATTTAGGACATGCATATTTCACCAGCATCTGGCATGCAAAAACACAAACATATAGAATAGAATAGAATAGAATAGAATAGAATTCATTTATTTAACGTCACAACATGGTACACACAAAAAGAAGAAGGCATGCAAACAAAACATACAATGGACGCTAAATAGGACCCTCACTCAGCATGGTGCCACGGCAACCCGCAGCGCTGGTATACAACTCTAGTTTTCTAAGCAAGGCTAAATTATCGGATCGGATAATGTGAAAACGGCCTTACAGTATCGCAAATTGCAAGGGATTATCAGTAATATCGGTAACCAATGGCACCTCATAGAAAATTGTATCTAATACCCATGTACGAATACATTGTAGGAATTTCTTATGAAAAAATGAAAATGAAAATGAAAATGAAATATTTATTTTTCAAGTAGGCATATTACAATGCGCATATGAACGTCAAATAAAGCTACGCCGGCTCTAACCCTACGCCTCAGCCTCGAGAAGATTTCAGTCCCCCCTCAGTTGGGAGGGGGGTATCCACTATGGGACCGGCAAGAAACTCGGCGGGCAACTTCTTTTCAAAACATTACATCTTATAATTAACATGCATTAAATAACAACATACAATTTAACATGCAAAAGTATTCATCATTCTTATACTCTTTCAACCGCAAAAGTATTCTCTGTGCCCGTTGCATCTTTGTTTGGGGAACATTAAAAAACAATTTGTGTAAAAAATAGGCCACACACCTCTAACTTAACTGTAATAGTAATTTGTGACAAAACAGTTTTTTGAATTTGCTAAACGATATTTCGTGACGGTTAGGAAGGTATTCAAAATCATCAATCATATGATATGCACTGTATGTACTTGCTAAATGGCTGCGGGTTTTTTAAAAGAAGGTTCCGAGTTTTCATTGTGTTTTATTTACGAAAGTAGCTTTAAGACTTGAACTGAATACCTATATTCTGTTTGGAAAGAAAAGAGTCGTAGATATGTAACCCGGTACCTAACCTTAAAATCTAAGGTGAACAGGCATCTTCTGGGCGAGCTCACTCCATCGTAGGCCACGTCTTTGCCTTTGGCTAGTCTGTGGCCAAGAGTAAGTCCGTTTTCACTTTATCCGATCCGATATCGGATGTCGGAAGGATTTCAATGGAAAAAATCCAAGATGGCGCTTGTAATGTATGGAATATCGGTCCGACATCCGATATCGGATCGGGTAATGTGAAAACGCACTAAGCCCATTTATATATTTTTTATTTAAATGTATCGAAATCGAATATACATTTCGCGATTTTTCTCTTCAACACACTCTAGTAGGATACTTCGTGGTACTAGAATGTAGAAGATCCCAGTTTAATGAGGAGGCACACTCAAAGGTTATGACAGATGGCGCCACCCTATTAGTCCATACGTGAGAGCGAGAAAATGATATGTTTTTTCTCTCTCACACATATGAATGACAGTGACATGCCTAATAGGCAAGTGTTGCATAAGACACTTGCATAGGCGCCGCCTGGCGGGATAAAATGAAAATGAAATATTTATTTTTCAAGTAGGCATATTACAATGCGCATATAATGTCAGTGTGCCTCCTCATTCATTGGTGTCTATTAAAGTTAATCTTAGCGAACACACGAAACTGATACCAAAGCTCACTCATGTCAAGTAGCTCACGAGTTATTCACTCACGACACTGGTTTTAAGGTTATCAATTTATTTTACTCTTATAGACTTTATTACAAGTAGTATTAGATCCATCAGGGTTACTCTCCGAACAGCCATGACACATGACATCAGCGACAGAAACGTTTGCGAATCATTAGGTGACTTAATCCTAACGTTACTTGACATCATAGTTAATGATAGTTTACTATGCAAATGTGACAAAGGTCAGGGTTTATTCGTTATTTTAGACTAGGATTTAGTTTTAATCATATGGTCAAGGCCACGGGAACATCCTCTATACATCATCTTTACTCAGCACCTCACCTCACCTACTTAATCTTTCTGGTTTAGCCCATTGGTTGACTGGTAGAGAATGCTTTGAGGCATAAATCCCACCATTTGTACCTTATTTTGTTGTGCTATAAAGATTAAAATATAAATCATCATCATCCTCCTTGTGTTATCCCGGCATTTTCCACGGCTCATGGGAGCCTGGGGTTCGCTTTGACACACAACTAATCCCAAGATTTGGCGTAGGCACTAGTTTTTACGAAAGCGTCTGACCTTTCAACCCGAGAGGTAAAGGCTTTATTGGGATTAGTCCGGTTTCCTCACGATGTTTTCCTTCGCCGAAAAGCGACGCGTTTATCAAATCACATTTCGCACATAAGTTCCGAAAAACCCATTGCCCCTTTGGTACGAGCCATGGTTCGAACCCGCGACCTCCGGATTGAAAGTCGCATGCTCTTACCGCTAGGCCACCAACGCTTGCCAACATCCTAAAACATAATCCATACTAATATTATAAATGGGAAAGTGTGTGTGTCTGTTTGTTTCTCCGTCTTTCACGGCCAAACAAAGCGACGAATTGACGTGATTTTTTAAGTGGAGAAGGGATGGAGAGCGACATAGCTACTTTTTGTCTCTTTCTAGCAAAAGCTAGTTGAAAAAAATATTTTTCTCGACTTGTCTAAGATAATTTTCTTTTCTTTTCCAGGATATTGGGCATAGTCTTCCTAATATTCGGCTTCATCACACTCGTCGGAAGCCTCATCTACTGCGTGGTCCTCTGCCGCGAAAACCCCTACCCTCAGTACCCCGATGATTTCTACTGGACCCACCACTGGTCCAAGACCATAGGGCCTTCGGAGATACACTACAACGCCAGTGAAAAGCCCTACAGGCAAAACGGACATAGTGATAGGTATAATAAGTATAACGGGAAATACTCCGACAGAGAAAGCGCGAAAGGTTACTCTGACAGGGAGAGTAAGTTAAGCAGGTACTGAACGTAGCTTTGACATGTTGAGGTTAATTTCTGAACGCATCGTTCGAATTTTAAAATTTACGCGGGAAACTGGCGAAGTTCCTGCTTGTCAGTGGGCCATTTTGTATTATTCTAATGTGAATAATTTTGATAAATATTAATATTTTAAATCTTTCACTCGAATACTTCTTTCGTATTCTTAAAATAGTACTATTTTTATGGCCCATTTCATGTGTAAACTTTTTTAAGAAGTTTTATCGACGAGTTAATTGGTGCAGGTTTTGATACTTTCGTCTCTGCTATTTTTAAGCACTTTTTTATAACATTTACAATTTTATATTGTAATAGTTATTTGTATTTATCTCTTGGTCCAGATAGTTGCATGCTATTTGGAATTAGTCAAGTGATTCTGAAAAGTGTATGTAAAAAGTACAATTGTCTTTTTTCTTGATCTACGATTATGTCAGGCAATTTCGCCTCCATGATCGATATATATTAAAATTTATTCGATGTGTTATTTTATAATTAATGATAACATTATGGTAATTGTAAATAATATTATATTAATAAGGTATTAATTTAACAATCTAAAGCAAATGCCATATTACTTATTATAATAAAAACTTACCTGTTATATTGAATTTACGAAAAATTAATAAAATACAAAATGTTATTTACCTAGTAAAAACTGTGGATTCATTATTTTATATAGAAATATTTACAAATTGAGAGTAAACCAATAATATATACTTTAATACGCCTGTATTTGAATATGTGATTTGAACTAAAATTAATTATATTTGTAATTAATAAAAATTTGTAACGATTTTTTGTTTTATTTCATTGAATATTATCAAACCTGAAATAAAGGCTAAATATTATAGATATGATTAACTTGAAGCTTTTCTTATCGATAAATACACAAAAAAAAACAGAGTAGAATGTGTAAAAAAAAAACAAAAAGCTATTGTCAGAAGTGGGATTCGAACCCACGCCCTCAGAGAGGACCAGAACGCCCTGCACCCGCTGAGCGGGCAAGTTGCCTTGAGTCTGGCGCCTTAGACCGCTCGGCCATCCTGACATTATGTGAGCGCGCGAAATTCAGCGTTGCGTTCTGATAAAAAAAATATGTGGCGATACTGAACACACACATGTATGAATTAACAATATTGTGATTCCCGATCTTATCAGTGTGTCGCTGGTAAAAATTGGCACTAAGCTATTTTTGGAAGTTTTTACACACAGCGAAAAATTATTTCACAAATGCACATTTTTTTGGCTACAGTACAGCCATGAATTAACTATTTTCATCTGCAACGCCATCCATAACTCATTGCGGCTCATTTACCATAAATTATTGCACTGAACCAGGGGCGGCTCACTCCGCGATCCTATCGCCGCGCTACAAGTATATCCTGGCGGCCGCGAGTTCGCGGCCTACTCAGGGGTGGCGCACATTCTCACGGAATGCACGTTCGCACTTTCTATTGTTACTTTACGTCGCGAGGTTTTTTAAGCGATGTCCGCGGGTGGAATGGCTAATAATACTTAGTTAAATAGACATTGAATAAAATAAATACCAAAAGACATTCTTATACAGATCTACTACTGATTAAGTCCCACGGAAAAGTTCAATAAGGCTTGTGATGTTGGAACCTTGAACAAAAATATATAAATACAGCGTATATACCTAGAAAGAACTCAAGACTTGAATATAATAATATAACATTTAATGTGAGTATTAATTCGTTTGGATCCATTGGTAACCCTATCACCGGACGCCGCGCACGTGCGGCTCGTTTCTTTGTAAGAATGTTGTAGGTATTTAAAAAGGCGGCATTTCGGAAACATCAAAGCAGTGGGCCTTCTGTACTTGTACTATTATATATTCTGTGACTGAACTTTGAACAAATTGTTCGATGCATTTTAAACGTAGGATCATCTAATCAATAAAGGTATACTACATTACGATACATGTGCGGAAAAGAGAAAGTTCGAAAGGAGTGGCGATAAATTAAAACACGACCAAACAATTTCCTGACTCCATACTCCATATGTACTGATTCTATTTTTTAATTTTTAGAGTTTGGTATTGTAAAGTATGCGTAAATTAAAACACAAGTATAAACCTTAAAATTGTTCTTTTATTTACATGTCAATGGAAATTAACAAACAATGAAATTAATGTCGAAACAGAATATAATCAAGATAATGAACATTGATTAGAACACAAACAGAATTATAATTAAACGATAAGTAAAACTCATCCTTATAGAAATAACATTGTGTAGAATTGTAATATTAATTGACAATGAAAATATTTCATTCTAAAAATTAGATAATAAATGGAATGAGAGCATTCAAGACACAGATTCAACTAAAAGTAAATCCCTCTTATCAAAATTTAATAAGTAAGCACTTAATTTGAGATTAATCCACACAATACATTAATAAGAAAGACTTATACTGGGATAAGTTCGAAAGTAAGTTAACAAAGCAATTAAGAAAGGAAAAATTAGAATAATTTCCAAAGAAATATATACAGTCCATATCATTCGGGCAAAGTATGCCAATGTAAACCTACTTTAAAAATTACTTTAGCCTCCTTATTCTTGGAGTTCAAGGTTTATTTTACTATAAAATTGCTATAGTATTAGAGTTCGTCACTCCGTCAGGGAATAAAATCGTGCGTCCACGAGTTAACCTAATAGGTCGGGGGTAGAAAAATAAAAATGTAATAATATTAGGGGTGACATGTGAGATACTTCTTCGAGACGGTACGGGCTCGGGCTGCCGTGCTCGCTTTATGTACAAAATACTGGATCTGAAACAAAGCAACTTTGTTAAAACAATATTATAAACATGTTAAACAATATATAGCAAAAAGTTTACGAACATATAACCTAACCACAAAATTGAAATTTTGAAAAAACCCCCGACTGCGACATACTTGACCGATTTTTATGAAACATGGCTAAGAACACTCCCGACTAAAGCCCCATTTAGATGGTACGAGTTTCTCGCCTCGAACGTACGATTATCGAAGTACGAGAAAAAATATCGCATCATGTAAACTATGCGTACGATATCGCACGGGAGGAGGCGATAATCGCCTCGCCTTTGATGTTTGTATGTCTCCGTGTAAACAAAACACGTATGCGAGAATCGTATACGAGTTTATGCGCTACTCAGTCGAAATGAATTCTCTTTTCCTAGAAACAGAAATCATGTAAATCATGGTATTTTTATATTTATAGCTAACTCTCAGTAACTGCTAAAACCAAAAATAGAGGTAAATTAGGGTTATCATCATCAACATTATAGAGTTAAGAGGATACGATACCGAAGCACGAATTCAAATTTGAGATTTTTAGGTCTTTATCGCCGTCGCGCTGACGGGGGTGGCACCCACAGAGAGGCCCTGTGTGCGTGCGCCAGTACTTACTCGCGCTCAAGCGCTCTCTATATTTGTCTAGTTTCGGACTTCTGATGCATAATGTTTTGGACTCCGTGAAGATATTAAGTGTACTGATTTGATTAAAATGCAAATTGTAATGTTTTAAGGAATGGTAGAAACAATTCCTTATCTTATACATAATGTGATTATCTTAAAAGATGATTTCTTTTAAGATAGTCACATTGTTAGCGAAATAAAGTTATTCGGTATGTAAAAAGCTAAAACCTTTTCGATTTCAAAGAGAAGCCATATTATAGGAGTAGGTACGTACAATCAACCAATTAATCTGAATCCTAGGTCATAGGCCAATCTAGACCCTTTCACAGTAAAAGTAAAACTGACTTCTGTAGCAAATAAAGGACGGTGTCAATACGACAGGGTTCTAGAGTGGCCTAGGATTCTACATAATTGGTTGACAGTATCTACCTACCAAAAATGTATGTGAATCTTATTCTTTTTTTTTTTTTTGCACATGTTTGACAGAAGTGACAGCGTAGGAAAATTTAACTAGGTAACAATTTGGTACCTATTATACTTACCAGACACCGGATTATGTTCCAAGGTAATTAGAACTTTTTAGCAGAATTCTAACAAAAAATCAGCCAAACAAAATCTTATTGCATATGAAGCATAAGGACCTTTTTCAGATGGAAAGCTACATATGCATCTTATATTTCTAATTTTCTAGGGTTGTGTATACATATTACCTACCTAAGCATTAGAAATACAAGGCTTAGCACAGAACAAGACCAACCATAAAAATGCTTAACTAATTTGCCAGCTAAATTTAAACCTAGGTATCGGTACTTAAACGTATAGATACTTTTGATATTTTTATTATTTAAAACTTATTTATACTTACATATCAGCATTTCTGTTACCATAGAATTAAAACGTATATAACACTCACTTCATCTACCAACTAAGGGCATCTGTAATCTACATACAAATAAGGCCCGGTTAAAAGTCTCGAAATGTTATGTACATTTTATAATTAGATAAGGGATCATCCACATATTACGTCACACCAAATATGTCACGCTTTTTTGTATCCCTTTAACAGGGATTGTCACATTTAGTATGACCCCCCCCCCTCCCCCTTACACTGTGACGTAATATATGGATGACGCCTAAGTGTAAATGGGTCAAAAAATTGGGTTCATGTGCAATTGTGCATTAAGTAGGTGCACTTTTCCCAAATTGCTGCATGTATGAAATAAGGCCCATCAGTAACTTAACAAAAAATAAGGTATTTATTACATACCGAATTAAGCGTAATTGTGTCGCTTAACTTCAAACCTGGATAAATCCATTCTGCTACAAGGTTCATATATATTTTTTATATATTCAATCTTAAAGCAGAATGGATTTAAGTACCCAAGTTTGAAACTAAGCGACACAATTGATAGTATGTATCTAGGAGATAATATTTTCTTTACAAAATCGTATTATTCAAGAGCGCTATGATAAACGCACGTCGAAATAAAGTAAAATTGACAATATTTACCGATGAGATTGTGCTCTGTGTGTAATGGTAAACATTAATAATATGAAAAGTAATTGTTTCAGTCAGAGCATCTTCACTCGTCAATTTCGTCTTACTCTTTAGTTGTGAAACATGGGTGACAAAGGACGGTCGCCAGAAGAAAAAGAATAAAAATATATGGATACCTATATATATTATAATATTTATCCCGTAGGACAGCAGGTTACTTCAAAGTACTTTAATTAACTACCTAATTTTAATGTTGTCTTCGGTTCCCGTCGTCGTTCGTCGTTCGTCGAATCCCGGTAAGGGTATTTATTTGTGTGATGAGCACAGATATTTGTTCCTGAGTCATGGATGTTTTCTATGTATATAAGTATGTATTTATCTATTTAAGTATGGTTTTGTATTTATTTATGGGATATGGGTTAAATTGTGGCGTAGGCGAGAGGCTGGCAACCTGTCACTGCAATGTCACAGTTTCGTTTTCTTTCAACCCCTTATTTGCCAAGAGTGGCACCGAATCTTTAATAGTTTCATGTGTTCTGCCTACCCCTTTATGGGATACAGGCGTGATTGTATGTATGTATGTTATCTATTTAAGTATGTATTATTTATTTATTTATTAGTAAAAACATGTTTACATGACATTACAGTAAAACCAATGCGTCACGAAACTTAGATAACAAAAAATAAAAAAAAAGGAAGTAAGAACATGAAAAAAAAAAAACAATAAAGTTTAAAACTAAACAATTTATTTGGGCGATGACGTAACAGCGTGGCTCCTTTGCGTCGTTTGCCCCGGTGTAGGATTCGGCAAGTTGCCCCGGAATCGCCGAAAAACCACATCTTTCGGCCAGAAGTCTGCGCTCGCGATGGTGTCCTGCGCTATATCGTCGCCTAGCACCCATAGTACAAGCTTTGCTTATGTGCATTTTTTCGTGGTTACCAACATGCATACCAACCATAAAAATGCTTAACTAATTTGCCTGCTAAATTTAAACCTAGGCTATTTAAACGTATAGATACTTTTATATACTTTTATTATTTAGATCTTATTTATACTTTTCGGCAAAGCATTTTTGTTACCGCAGAATTAAAACGTTGGTAATACTCATTTCATCTACCTACTAAGGGCATATGTAATGTCAATGCAAACAAGGCCCGGCTATTAAGTTTCGAAATGTTATGTACATTTTATAACTTGATAAGTGTAAATGGTTCAAAAATTTCGTGCAGTAAGTTATTATTATTATTATTACAAGCCTATATTGTGTCCCACTGCTGGGCAAAGATTTCCACTCGTCCCGGTTCTGGGCGAAGTTGTTGAGATTAATCCCGTATTATTAAACAGAAAAAACTATGGGTCTTATTCAATGTGTTTTTGTGTGTGCCCAGAAAAACTATGTTTATTTGTGCACATGTTCACAACCTTCGATACCCAAGAAGTAGCGCTGCGGAAATAGAGATGGATCGGATATAATCTTCAAAGATGAGCTATCAACAGCGCCAGTATTTGAGTGGTGGCCTCAGAGTGGAAGGCGACCCCGCAAACGCCCAGTACTTATGATACACAATACATAAACACAATACATTATAATATTTATTGCCCCGTAGGACAACAGGCTACCCCACACTACTTTAATTAAGTACCTAATTTTGTCCCTTTAAACTTAATATGAAATAAAGTCTGCCTATCTTGACCACATTGACCTTGACGCACTGCTTGTTAAGACTTGAACCCCTCTAATTTAGAGTACCATATCCTAAATGCATAGTCCTGAATAAATGTGTTTTAGACGACAGACCGTAGTACGAGTATAAATACTTATCACAAAAATTGATGATTGAATTCATGAACACAATGTTTACACAAAGTTATAAAACTTAAGAAGCGAGCGATGGGCCTTATTTAGAGAAGTAACTATTTAGGGCATTTTTTGATTCTATGTCTGCGAAGAAAATATACAAAACGGCATGATTGATAAAACTTAGAAGAAATATAAGCACTGGGCCTTATTAAGGGCAGGTACTGGTACCAACCTGAACAAACTATGTATTACTAAATAAGGCCCATCGTTTTTTTAAATATTTTAAAACATGACTTAAATTATTATTATTATGTCTGTTTTTATTGTGTGTAAATAAGTACATATAATATGACTAATATAACTACTTACCTAATTGGTGTTCGGCAGAATAGTAATAAATAAACAATGATGACCGAATACCAAATTTTCGGCAAAATGGCTGAAAAGACCGAATACCAAATAGTTGCCTAATATTCGTGGAATCTATCGTAAAATACAACATAACTTTAAAATAATTGTTACTAGTAAACCAATGACGAGAAAAGTTATGCATGTATAAAATAAACCTATACCTGTATGCAATTGTTACGTACCTATACTTATAAAAATATGGACTTAGTATTTCCACAGAATATATAATACAGATTCAAACTTTCACGATTTTAAAATTGCAAACGGGACTTAATCGCGTATTTACTATGCTTTAAACACTAACCTCCGACGTTTTAAGGACGGCATTGTCCCCGTGGTCTCAGAGCAGACTGGTCTTTTTTGGACCACCAATTTTAAATATGAACATATAATAGTACGTATTTCTAACTAAAAAATTCGTCAAACACGGTATGTCGATATTTCGACGTAGTATATCGATAACTTTTCACATCACTAGATTATCGACATTAGATGTCGAGTATTTCCCATCACTTTATTTCAGTGTACGTATATAAAAACTTAGCCCCGCCCCTAAATTTGGTGCGATAGGGACAACTGCAGCTCAGGCGCGAAATCCCGCGTAAAAACTGCAAAAATCGAGGTTCCGCTCTCGACTGTTTCCTCCTCCAAAACTTAACCAATCGTTACGAAATTTGGAAATCAGAATGACAAGGAAATTATCTGTGTCGGACCGTTTCGTTTTTTTGGATAATTGATCTCAGTTTTGAATACCACGCCTTTCTTTCTGGCAAATTCAATTAAGCCGTTTTGGCCAACTTTGAGAGGCTCTAATTCCTTTTAAAACAAAAATATCAAAAAAAGCAAAACGGTCCGACACAGATATTGATAATAAAAGTCTGTGTTAAAAAAACCATTGATCTAGCTTCAAAAGCCAGAGAGGAAACAGGCGAGAGCGGTTGTATGGAGAAATGAGGGGTATCGTAGCGTCTTAATGTTTACTGGCATTTTACCCCATATGGAGTATAATGATATCATTTAAAATAAATCTTATCTATATTCTATGCTCAATTATATCCTAAACCTAATCGCAAGTATCGCAACTAAGATTTTATTAGCTAGGTAACGCTATGGTCGAATTTTTTAAATATTATTTTGGGTATTATTCAACTTAAATTCAAAAAAATCCAAAGTAAATTATATCCAATATTATAAAAAAACATATAATATATGCGTTTATAATTAATTAATGAGCAACTAAGCACGCAAGTTGACAGGCAAAACTCGCATGAAAATCGGTTCGCCCCGATTCGTGCGATAATCGCACATTCGAGAAGAAATGTCATACGAGAACCGATTTAGACGAGTCGAGAAATGTTATGGAATTATCTCCCGAAAATTCAACTCCTCGTCTAAACTATTTCGCCTGGCGATAATCGCCTGGCGAGTATCGCATACGATACTCGTATGCGAGTTTTTATTTCTCGCACGAATGTAAACGTTTTCGTACGATAATCGCCAGGCGATAATCGCATACGATAATGTCATACGAGTTTCTCGACCAAAACGGGCGAGAAACTCGTACCATCTAAATGGGGCTTAACTCAGCTTTCAGACAAAAAAAAACTAAATCTAAATCGGTTCAGCCGTTCGGGAGCTACGATGCCACAGACAGACAGACAAACAGACAGACAGACACGTCAAACTTATAACACCCTTCGTTTTTGCGTCGGGGGTTAAAAATGCACATAATACAAAGCTTTTAATAATACAATCGTTTAGTGTTTGTCGTGTGTTACTATGATACGGGATACAATACGCTAAGCAGAATTGACCTCTTAGCTCGTTTGACTGTCGGCATCGAAGGTGTACTAGGGACAATCGGACACGGCTTTAGCGCGAACTCGGCCGGTGGCTACTCTATGTAAGTCTTTACCTCTCTATGTTATTTATCTAATCTCGGTAAGAAGTTACCGGTCAGCAGCGGGACACACTAATAATAAGACGTCGCTCATCAAGTTTGGGTTTCGCGTGTGTTCGCACCGCGTACGTGTAGGTGCGCTAGGAATAAACACTGACCCATACAATAATTGTGAGTGGTTCAGTCGTCGCTGTCGGAGCCGTCGCTGAACGTGTACTTGGACTTGGCGGGCGCGCGCGCGCGGGCGGCGGGGCGCGCGGGCGGCGGGGAGGCGCGGAAGGCGTCGGACTCGGAGCCGCTGCTGGATTTCTTGGCCTTCTTCTTCGGGTTTGGCTTCTTTTTGTCCTGAAATGGTTTAGTATGTTTAACATGTGAAATAACAAATCACCGGTGTGACTACTATCACTGACGCGTTGACGACATCTATACTTAGGGCCGGTTGCATCAAACCGTCTGCCGTTAATGCGTTCTTAAACTTTATTGTGTGGGAAATTCCATAGACGTCTGCCGCGTGACGATGATGTGTCTGTCCAATGTGGTCGATGCGACTGGCCCTTAATATTATAAATGGCAAACTGTGGGTGTCCGTTTCTTTGTCCGTCTTTCACGACAAAACGGAGCGACATACTGACTTGATTTTTTAAGTGGAAATAGTAGAAGGATTGGAGAGTGACATAGGGTACTTTTTGTCTCTAACCCCCCACTTTCCTAAAAGTTGGAAGTTTTACACTAAAGGTTATAGTTGGAAATACTAGGTGCATTGACATTGAGGTGGAAGAGGCTCCTTTAAGTTTTGAAGGTCGTATCGATCCTGAAGCAATACAGGCGACAGTTTGACCGTACGAGGAACATTTCTGGATAAACGCATTTGATTGTGGACTGCTAACCACCTAAATAGTGAAGCTGAAAATGTTGAATAGTATCACCTTTTTACTATTAAATATGCTATCATCCTCATCGCTATCCAGACTGATCGCCTTGGCGGGCCGCTTCTTCGGTTTAGATTCCTTCTCCACCTTCTCTGCTTTTTCCTTCTTTTTAGGCGCCGGTTTCTTCTTGGGCGGCGGAGATGCTGGCTCTTCGTCGCTGGACAGAGCTACTGGCGAGGGCGACTTGTGGTTGAGCGAGTTCTTGAAGGATTCGTCTTTCTTGGATTCTTCGATTAGTGAGTCGAATAGACAGTCTGTGGACAAGCAAACATTGGAAAATGAGATGAGGCAAAAACTTTCGAATATGATTCTCAATATCAAAAAGGTACTCATCATCCTCCTTGCGTTATCCCGGCATTTGCCACGGCTCGGGAGCCTGGGGTCCGCCTTGACAACTAATCGCAAGATTTTGGCGTAGGCACTAGTTTTTACGAAAGTTACTGTTACCTTCCAGCCCGAATGGTAAACTAGACCTTATTGGAATTAGTCCGGTTTCCTCACGATGTTTTCCTTCACCGAAATACGACTAAAAGGTACTACGAAGACCAAATATTCAAAAGGTCAATACTATTTAGTACCGGTTTGTATTTACAAACAAGTACTTTTTTAGACCAGGGGGCCGATTTTTGAATCTCACTGTCACTAAAATACCGGTTGAAAACGGTGAATTGCCTATTATTTTCAGTGACAATTTTCTGAATTCGAACGCCGTGAGAATCAAAAATCGGCCCCCAGAGGTATTTTAGTATTGCTCGATTCATTTGGGCGTGCTTGACCAATAAATATTAAGACACAATCTCAATATATAATTCACAAACATCTTTACAAACCAACATTTCAAACATATGTATTGTAAAATTCATCTCTACCGGCCAACAAACTCTACTCAAGTGCCTCGAGCGCTCTTATAATTTGACGGCCTACGTCACTCGCTCGCGTTCGCGTGTTTAGTACCTAGTACCTACCCGCTAGCCGTTCATTCGAATGAACAAGTGGCCGAGCGCCTGTGTAGTCGCGTGGAACGTACCTACTATTCTTCTGAGTTTAACGTAGTAACTCAGAAGATTAGTATTAGTTAAATATAGCGTTAGTATTTGTCGTTTTGCGGGCAACTTATTAATAATCTGTGCTGATGGCGACTATATGATTCCAGGCCGCGTAGCCAACGTGCCTATAGTCTACACTCTGTAACATCCATAAATTATTGTGCGACGGAACAGTAAGTGGTTTTTTGTAGCTAGCTGAATATCAAACAATTTCTTTTAACATGATGTATAATGTAAATTTACCTGAATCCATTTCGACGGGTTTCTTGGCCTTAGCTTTAGTGGTTTTCTTGACATTGAAGTCATCATCATCGCTGAGCGACATGGCTCTCGCTGGCGCTTCAGTGTCCGACTCGATCTTGTTATCAAGCAGTTCTGGCTCGGAGTCTGATGACGAGTGTTCAGAGTCTTTGTACTTTTGAACCTGTGGAAATAAAGATAAAATTAATTTCATGATTTATCTAATGGCAACAAATACTTAGATTTAAGTTATATGCTTGGTTTGGTTACGCCTATGAACAATTGTGTCCCTTAACTTCAAAACTGGGTAAATCCATTTTGCTATAAGGTTGATTATCTTTCAGATCATATTATATTTTTTATATATTCAACCTTAAAGCAGAATGGATTTACCCAGGTTTGAAGTTAAGCGACACAATTAAGTGCCACTAGTTTCGTTTAGGAGAAAACTAAACACTGAAGCTCAAAAGGCACTATTGATATCATGCCAGAAGGTATACGGCCCGCCTGATGGAGAGCGGTCACCGTAACCTATGGACGCCTGCAACTCAAGGGGTGTCACATGCGCGTTGCCGACCCATTAGAAACTTGTACACTCCTTTTTTGAAGAACCCCATACTGTAGTTCATCGGGAATACCTCGACAGGGAGCTGATTCCACAGCCGGAGCGTTCGTGGGAGGAAATTCCTCTGAAACCCCTAAGGACTAGACGTCTAAGGGACTGATCCCACCAAATGCGAGTACGCGATGAGCTTATGATAGATGCGATGATAGCGCGAGCCAGTCTCTTTTACTTACATGGAAGCGACTATCCTTTTTAACCCCCGACGCAAAAACGAAGAGGTGTTATAAGTTTGACGTGTCTCTCTGTGTGTGTGTCTGTCTGTGGCATCGTAGCTCCCGAACGGATGAACCGATTTCGATTTAGTTTTTTTTTGTTTGAAAGCTGAGTTAGTCGGAAGTGTTCTTAGCCATGTTTCATGAAAATCGGGTCTACTATGTCGCGGTCGGGGTTTTTTCAAAATTTAAATTTAAATTTAAATTTTAATTTTAATTTTAATTTTAATTTTAATTTTAATTTTAATTTTAATTTTAATTTTAATTTTAATTTTAATTTTAATTTCTATCGCCCATAGTTCATCGCTTACTCGCTTTTCAAAGGACCACAGTGCCTTACGGCTCAGCCACGACATTGGTCTAAGCGCGACAGCGGTGAGCGGCGGCCATACATTGGAGCGAGACACAGCGATGGGACTTTTCATTCGCACGTATGGCTGCCGCTCACCGCTGTCGCGCTTAGACCAATGTCGTGGCTGGGCCGTTAGACTGCCTAAACTAAGGAACAGACGTCTAACGGCTCAGCCACGACATTGGTCTAAGCGCGACAGCGGTGAGCGGCGGCCATATATTGGAGCGAGACACAGCGATGGGACTTTTCATTCGCACGTATGCCTGCCGCTCACCGCTGTCGCGCTTAGCCCAATGTCGTGGCTGAGCCGTAAGGCCATCATGATAATAACCAGTACTACTTCCTCTTAGAGTTGTGCCTGCTCGTTTACTGAAAAGATCGCTCCCAACTAGTACGATCTCCTAAGTGTAGTAACTAGTTTGTTCTTTTAGGATATTTAGTACAGTAGTAGTACATCGAGAGAGCGAGAGACAAATTGTGCATATGGCGTACAGTAACGCTCGCTCGTACTAGCCGAGAGCTGATCGGCCGTTTTCGCGCGCTCTCGGTCTGAGTCAGTCGGTTCTAATTCGGTTGCGGTCGGATCACACGGATCGCTTTGCTGTCATTGTCACTTCTCGGCTCTTCGCTCCTTTCGCTCCCATACTATTGCGCGTGTGTGAGTGTACTAAATGTCCTAGAGAGCAGAATCATTTGGGAGTCGTTCGGTCTAGTACAGTGCAGGGAATCGTGTCTTTTGTACTATTAGTACATGTACTACACAAGCCTACTTCCTCTAAAAGCTAAGATCAAGGCATACGAACCTTAGTGCAGCTCTGCGGGCGTTGGTTCTCTCTCTCGGCACGACGGGTTCCGCAGAAATCTCCGCGTCGGATCCAGAGAGCTCCTCGCTATCGCTGCCGTCGAAGTTCATCTTTTTCTGTAAATAAATTCTTCATTAGTAGTGTTATTGTTTACTTTAATGCAAAATTGTACATCATTTACGCCAACATAAACTGAGGAGTCTATTTTCATAAATTCATTTTTTCTACAATAATAGGCTAGTTTCCAACTAGTCAAATCAGCTTCTTTTTATGAACTGTCAAAACGATTTGTTAGTATGGAATTACTATGAAATACTGAGGAGTGACGTCACGGTCAATTCATTTACTTTATATCTTTCTCTTTGACTTATTAAATAGAAAGTATGTTTAAAAATAACTACTGTCCATATTTTTCTTCTAATTATGTCGTGCTTTATTTCGTGCACTGCATTAAATATTTTATTTTAAGTATAGGAAACTAGCCTATTATCGATGAGCAGACCTGACGTCTATTCTCATGGGGATTTATTGCTCTGCTTGATTGCCTAATCTCCACATAAAAAGAATAGGCGAGACGACTAAAAAAAAAACTGATTAGTCCGTCAGTTAGATTATCAAAGAATTTTAGACGTTTTTTTTTTCTTTTTTCTCGTAAACGAAAAATGACGACGGCAGTGCGTTGAAGGTACAATTTTTCGTCACAAGCCCCCACTCCAGAACTTTGATGCTCTATAATATAGAGCATCAAAGTTCCGGAGTGAGATATAGAGTCCTATATCTTTGTATTTTTTCATTAATTGACAACGTTTCAAAATTTTCAATGTCCTTAAATCGAAAACCATTTCGAGACATACGCCTGTAGATCACAAAAATATTTTTTTTACATTGCATTAGAAAAAGCGAAAAATATGTGTTCAGTATTTTTGGACGACCTAACTGACGGACTAAACAGAATGGCATTTTTATATGTAGTCAGACGGTTTAGTGCAAACGATCCTTAGTTGACCTACCTTCGGACTTGCCTTCTTCTCCTTCTTGAAGTTGAGCTTGCTCTGCTTCAGTCCGTTCTTGTCGGGCTTCTCGGGCTTCTCAGCTTTTTCCTTCTTGACCCGCGCCGCCTTGGGCTTCTTCTCGCCGCTCGACGGGCTCACGCCGGCCGGGTCATCCTGGGAATAATCAATATTAGTAAATTTTATCATATACTCTGCAAAACTAGCGCCGCATTGTCTACCCGATTAAAGTTCTTCTTCTGCGTATCACTCTTGACAGAGTGGTCGTCGTCCCGAGAGGCACGTTTTACAATTTTCCGCCATTGTTCTCTGACGGCTGCCCTGCGAGTGCCCACATGTACTGGGCCATCTATCGCTGCCTTCACCTGCACGGGAAGCATGGTCGCGCGATAGACGATAAAATAGCAGGCCGTCCCTATCGCACTATTTGTAAGTGCGATAGGGACGGCCTGATATTTTATCGTCTATCGCGCGACCATGCTTCCCGTGCAGGTCTGTCCATCTCAGGGGATTTACCACGAGCTCGAGTCCCCACAACTTTGCCCTGAACCACGAGTCGCTCAATGGCAAGGTTTCCTCGTCGAGACACGTGCCCAAAGGTGAGGATTCGAGCTTGGACTATAGAGGATAGGCGTAAGTTAAAGTACTATTAACAAAAAAGTCCTACTCCAAAAAGTCTAAACAGGAATACAGTTTTTTATTCCTACTTTGGCTTTTATTCCCTACCAATTTGAACAGACTGAATTTGCCAAGCATAAAGTTCAATTCGAATGCAAATTCTACATGACAACAGCAAGTTCAAAGTCAACAGTAAGTTTAGACAATTGTAGAAATACGTGCATCAACCCAAAAAATTAACAAAGAACAAAAATATGGCAAACATTTTTGTTACAAAATACGTGTGAACGTAGTGTGTGTTCTTACAGAAAATTTTTGATTTGACTTTGTATTAAGTGAATAACCTCATTTAAATTTGAATCTCCTCAGTTACAAAGAACAGTTTAGGGTTGTTGTTGTTGTTTTTGGGACACCTTACACAGATCAACTTAGCCCCAAACTAAGCAAAGCTCGTACTATGGATGCTAAGCGACGATATACATACTTAAATAGATAAAATACATACTGATATACATAGAACACATCCATGACTCAGGAACAAATATCTGTGCTCATCACACAAATAAATGCCCTTACCGGGATTCAAACCCAGGACCGCGGCTTAGCAGGGTAGGAAGGTCATTCCAACATTTGGTAGCAGCGTATCGGAAACTACCACGAAAGGTCGCTAAATGATGATTGCAGACAAGTTAGGTACCTGTGTAGTGACGATAACTGATCTTTTTCAACCATAAAATTTTGAAAGGCGATTTTGTTACAAAAAATTGGGAGGAAAAAATCACGTGGGAGCAGAAATAGTGGGAGCAGGAATATAGGCTAAAACTTACCGGGTCGTATTCCTTCTTGGTCTCCTTTCTAGTCTTAGCCTTCTCTGCGGCCTGTATGCGCTTGATGAGGTCGTCAGAGATCTTGGGCTCCACTCGGCGGCCGTTCGTTGATGGAGCGATGTCCAACATGGACTTGCGGCTCTTATTCTTGTTGGCCTGGACAAACATTTACATTAAACTCATCATCATCCTCCTTGCGTTATCCCGGCATTTGCCACGGCTCATGGGAGCCTGGGGTCCGCTTTGACAACTAATCCCAAGATTTGGCGTAGGCACTAGTTTTGCGAAAGCGACTGCCATCTGACCTTCCAACCCGAAGGGTAACTAGACCTTATTGGAATTAGTCCGGTTTCCTCACGATGTTTTCCTTCACCGAAAAGCGACTGGCAAATATCAAATTACATTTCACCACCATTTCACAATAAGTAAAAGACTCATTGGCGCGAGCCGGGGTTCGAACCCGCTTCATTACAACATTTACATTAAACAGTTGATCAAATAATCACTAAATGTCTCACACTTATTACTAGAATACTATTTTGTAGTTGATAATAAACTCGACCAATTCATGAAATTAAAAAAAAATAAGTACCATAATCATTCAACATACAACAGTCAAAACTTAAGCTATCAAACAGAAAATTATACATTAATCATTTTCGCATACCTTCATTCTATCCATCTTGGGTGCATAATAGGGCAAAAATAAACATTATTAACAGGCAAATATAGCATGTAAGGCGTCAATAAAAGTGATGTATTTTCAACATCAGGAGACACGAGGAACGCATCCAAACTAGAATGGGATTTGATCTTGCTCGAGATCATATAACCCGGCAACCTTCAAATCAAGGGTGAGCAGGCCCCGCGAAGCCAAATGGCATTTCTGAGACGCGAAACAGCACCGAAAAGCTGCAGAAATGTAGTCTGGCTCTGTCGCGCCCATAGGAAAGAGCGATAGATAGCTACGAAAGAGATAACGCTACGCACACAGGCATCTTCTGGGCGAGCTCACGCCTTCGTAGGCCACGTCTTTGCCTAGCCTGTACCCAAGAGTAAGCCCATTTATAATAATAAAAAAATCTTGCTTTCCGTTCAGTCTACGACAGGGGTCACCAAATGGCAGATTCAACTGTCGACCTATTGAATGTGGAAGTTTTGCTTTGCTAGAATCCAGAACGAAGCGCAATGATCATTATTCGTCGTGAATATTTTCAAATATCGGACCCTTGAAGAAACTAATTGGTAACCCCTTGTCTAGAAAGATATCAGTAGTTCAGGATATTTACCAGTGCTTTGGCAGTCTTCTTGTTGGTGGTGATCTCTTCCTGTCTCTCCTTCTCCTCAACATCTTCCAACTTGATGAGGAAGGCGTCCAGGTCCTCACGCCACAGCATTGCTGGAGTCTTTTTCCTGTTAAGAGTAAAATATGATTTTCAAGATATTTGTTAGTAAGAAATACTCTTTGGTCTTTAAAAACAAGTATACTGCGTGGCTGATGGCAAAGCATTAACATGAAGTATGTATACGCATGATTTTGGTCGAATTTTTCAACTTTTCCAACGGTATAAAGTAAGTAAACGATCGTGAATAGGGATGACGACTACATAAAAAATGGCATTCTGTTTAGTACGTCAGTTAGATCGTCAAAAAATACTGGGACACATATTTTTTGCTTTTTCTAATTAATGAAAAATACAAAGATATAAAGCATCAAAGTTCCGGAGTGGGGGTTTTGTGACGTCACTTCTAAGTAAAAATTGTACCTAGGCGTGACGTCACGCGGAACTTCAATGCACTGTACCGTCGTATTTTTTCGTTTACGAGAAAAAAGAAAAAATACGTGTCTAAAATTCTTTGATAATCGAACTGACGGACTAATTAGTTTTTTTAGTGACACCTATGACCTATGAGTTTCGCCTATGACACAATTTCTAAGTAAGGTACAGCGGAGTAAATCTCGACTGGGGGGGGCAATTGTAACTGATCCATTTTTTACATTATTACACTATCATGTTGAGTTCTACATGTATCCACCGAACACGCCTACCATATATAACCGGTGGACTCTCTATTGTAAAACATTGAAAAAATGGACCAGTTACATTACTTACATTTGCCCCCTAGTCGAGATTTGCCCCGCTGTCCCTTAACACATTCACTACCAGAAAAAAACCGGCCAAGAGCGTGTCGGGCCACGCTCAGTGTAGGGTTCCGTAGTTTTTCGTATTTTTCTCAAAAACTACTGAACCTATCAAGTTCAAAACAATTTTCCTAGAAAGTCTTTACAAAGTTCTACTTTGGTGATTTTTAGGGTTCCGTAGCCAAAATGGCAAAAACGGAACCCTTATAGTTTCGTCATGTCCGTCTGTCCGTCTGTCCGTCTGTCCGTCTGTCCGTCTGTCACAGCCGATTTACTCGGAAACTATAAGTACTACAGTGATGAAATTTGATGGGAATATGTGTTGTATGAACCGCTACAAAATTATGACACTAAATAGTAAAAAAAAGAATTGGGGGTGGGGCCCCCCATACATGTAACTGAGGGATGAAAATTTTTTTTTCGATGTACATACCCGTGTGGGGTATCAATGGAAAGGTCTTTTAAAATGATATAAAGTTTTCTAAAAACATTTTTCTTAAAGTGAACGGTTTTTGAGATATCAGCTCTCAAAGTCGTAAAAAGTATGTCCCCCCTCTATTTTTATAACTACGGGGTATAAAATTCTAAAAAAAATAGAGGTGATGCATGCTAATTAACTCTTTCAACGATTTTTGGTTTGATCAAAGTATCTCTTATAGTTTTTGAGATAGGTTGATTTAACTGTAATTTTGGTTAAGTTATTGGTTTATTATATTTGCTGCTACGGAACCCTTTGTGCGCGAGCCCGACTCGCACTTGGCCGGTTTTTCCCAAAAATGGCGCACTACGTCAGAAACCGGTAGTAATTTAGATTATAACCGCCGGTCTGCATGACGAGACCCCAGCATCTGAGCAAAGTTGACGAGTGCCCACCGGGCGAGTTGTTGGCGTCGAACGTGTAAGGATTGGCATAACTTACTTGAGAGTATCGAGCTCGCTGAGTTTCTGGTCCCTTTGCTTGAGCAGTTCATCCTTCTTCTCCTTCGTGAGCATCCACATGGACATACCCAGCAGGTAGTTGAACTTCTTCACCTCTTTCAGCGCTTGGAATGCTTTCTCTGAAATAGTAACACACGTTACCACTATCTGGACTGAAAGTAACAGAGTAACTGAGTGCGAAAACCCCTATTGTTAAACTTTAACATTAAATTATGTATTTATGTATTATTTGACCCGGGTATGTCCTTAAACTACGACCAAACCAGCGGTGGTAGGTCCCGCAAGGGGCTGCCTGGTATGCTACCACCCTCCCGCCGGAGTCAGGCGCCAAGTAGCCTAGCTGCGTTCCGTCTGTGCGCGGGAGTACCAGAGCCTTTGGGGGTTGATTGGTTGTCAGTCGTGTTGCTTAATGCCGGTCTTTGGATCCTTGAGTGACGTCGGGCCGAGTAGCTCACGTTGGAGGGTAGCGGGATCCGAGGCACGGTCTTGCCGGTGGCCGACCGCAGGAAGTTGGGGGCCCAATCGTACGACAGCCACGTGCGAGAGGCTGCCCCGCCACCTAGCGAAAAATCCTGGAATAGCTCCACCGTGCCAGTTGGCGACTGGACGGGAGGACCCGGTGGGCTATTTCAGGGGGGCTCGGGCGTCCCCGCAGTCTCCAAGTGAGCTCCTCACTGTCCGGATTAACTCAAGTGATCCAATTGGTAAACGCGACACCTCGACAGCCATTTTTCTCCCAACCCACACTAAAAAAAAAAAAAAAATGAAAGTTTTCAAAAAGAATAGGTTCAAACACCGGCGGCACTTCCTCCCTTTGAAAGTGCACCTCACTAACATCAGGGGGTTGCACTCAAATATCGACCCGGTCCACCACCATCTTGAAACCGAGAAGCCGCACCTTTTCTTTTTGACGGAGACGCAAATAAAAACCCCAGCTGACGCGACATACCTCAACTACCCAGGCTACTCACTTGAACATAAGTTTAGAGTACATGCTGGGGTCTGTGTGTATGTCCGCGACGACATTTGCTGCAAGCGTCTCCGTTGCTTTGAGGTTTCCGGGTTTTCCACTTTGTGGATTATGGTTGACACAGGCTCAGAGAAAGCTCTGTATGCCTGTGTTTACCGATCGCACAGCGGAAACCAGGAGACAACCAGACTCTTTGATCACCTTACTGAGATGGCAGATAAAGCCCAACAACGGTACCCTACAGCTCAACTCGTATTTCTCGGGGACTTTAACGCCCACCACGAGGAGTGGCTGTTCCCGTACGAGAAAACTTGCCACGCTGGAAGGGAAGCGCGTAAATTTGCTGTGTCGCTAAACCTTACCCAGCTAATAAATGTTGCGACGCGGGTACCGGATGTTCCTGGTCATACACCCAATTGCCTTGACCTTCTGCTGACAACTGATCCGGACAGGCACTCGGTTTCGGTCTCCGCTCCGCTGGGATCTTCCGACCACTGTCTGGTGAAATCCGTGTCGATCCACTCTCCTCCTGATCTTTGCCCTAGGGGCACGAGGAGGGTATGGCGATACGAGTCAGCAGACTGGGATGAGATGCGGCATTTCTATGCGTCTTTCCCCTGGCAGCAGGTCTGTTTTTCCTCGGGTGACCCCTCGTGTTCTGCTGAGGCTGTTGCGGATGTGATTCGGCAGGGAATGGAATATTTTATTCCATTCTCCGACCTATCGCTCGATCAGAGGGCCCAGGCATGGTACAGTTCGGATTGTGCTCGGGCGGTGGCCCTTAAGCAGTCTGCATACCAGGCTTGGGTACTAGCCCGCGACTCAAAAGCTGGAGCACAGAGGGTGCGCGCGAGGAAGAAAGCTTTTAACTCTGCTGCCAAGTCCTGCAAACGGGTGCTTCGAAAGGCTCGATTCGACCACGTCAGTCGTATAGGGGCCAAGCTCGCCTCCTACCCTCCCGGTAGTAAGCGGTTCTGGTCCCTGTCGAAAGCGGTCGAATCCAACTTCTGCCGTCCCACACTGCCACCTCTGCAGAAACCGGATGGTACGCTGGCCCACTCCGCGGCGGAGAAAGCAAACTTGTTTGCTTCTCTGTTTGCGAGCAATTCACGTCTAGATGCAGGCTCAAAACTCCCACCTACGCTACCTCAGTGCAGCTCGTCTATGCAAGGAATTGCTATCCGGCAAAATGAGGTACGCCGAGCTCTGCAGACTCTTGACGTGAATAAGGCTAATGGTCCAGACGGTATACCTGCACGTGTTCTAAAACAGTGTGGGCCTGAGTTGTCTCCTGTACTGACACGCCTGTACCGCCTCTCTCTCCAAACAAGAGTGGTTCCGAAATCCTGGAAGCTTGCAAACGTGCAGCCAGTACCCAAGAAGGGTAGTCGTGCTGATCCCTGCAATTACCGACCAATCGCCATTACCTCCATGCTCTGTAAAGTCATGGAAAGGGTACTTAACGGCAAGTTGCTGACTTACCTCGAGACAAACGATCTGCTCAGTGACCGTCAATATGGCTTTCGCCGGGGTCGGTCTACTGGAGATCTCCTAGCGTATGTCACGCACCGCTGTGGCGAAGCCATCGAGAGGAACGGTGAAGCGCTTGCTGTTTCACTGGACATCTCGAAGGCCTTTGACAGGGTTTGGCACGCAAGTCTCCTTAGCAAGCTTCCTGCATACGGCATCCCTGCTGACCTTTGCAGTTGGCTATCTGACTTCCTGAGTGAACGGTCGATCAGAGTGGTCATTGATGGCTGCTCTTCGGACCTCATGGCCATTGACGCCGGTGTTCCTCAGGGGTCTGTTCTCTCTGCAACCCTTTTCCTGCTTCACATAAACGACATGCTGCAACCCAGCATTGTCGGCTATGCAGACGACAGTACGGTTGTTGAGAGATATTTAGCTGGTGCAGGGGACAGCAGGGACGACATACATTCACAGAGAGAGGCCATGGTTGAGCGAGCGAACTTGACCCTTAGTCGCGTTTCCCAGTGGGGGGACGACAATCTGGTCAAGTTCAATGCCACCAAAACGCAGGCGTGTCTGTTTTCGGCAAAACGGAGTCCGTTCGATCTGACTCCTACTTTCCGGGGTGCATCTGTACCTATTACCGACAGCCTAGAACTCCTCGGTGTGGAGTTGAGTTCAGTCCTCAACTTTGGCACCTTCATTGAGTCTAAAGCACAAACTGCGGCCAGAAAGCTGGGCATCCTAAATAAGGTGAAGCGATACTTCACACCTGGACAGCTTCTAACACTCTATAAAGCTCAAGTCCGATCCTGTATGGAGTATTGCAGCCACCTGTGGGACGGCTCAGCCAAATACCAACTCGCTGCTTTGGACTCAGTGGAGCGCAGAGCCAGGAGGATGATTGGCGACAAGAAGCTAACGGCCAAGCTACAGTCTTTGGCCCATCGGCGGAAAGTCGCTAGTCTGTCGGTGTTTTACAGGTTGCACTTCGGGAGTGTGCTCAAGAGCTACACGAGCTTATTCCACCGTCCCCATTCTACCATCGGACTCTTAGACGCACGGCAGGTCTCCATCCTTACTTGGTGGATATTCCACGAATCCGCACGAAGCGCTTTGCTTCTTCTTTTCTTATGCGCACTGCCAAGGAGTGGAATTCCTTGCCGGCGGCTATATTTCCGAGCTCATATAACCCGGCAACCTTCAAATCAAGAGTGAACAGGCATCTTCTGGGCGAGCTCACTCCATCGTAGGCCACGTCTTTGCCTTTGGCTAGTCTGTGGTCAAGAGTAAGCCCATTTATAATAAAAAAAAAAAAAAAAAAAAATTGAGCAATTCCCGTTAATTGTATGAAACCTTCCTTTTTTGTTACCAGATTTCTATACATTTTCGGTAACAAAAAAGGAAAGTTTCATACAATCAACCTAGGAAATTTTGGGAAACCTAGTGGATCTTGCTCAGCACCATGGACTCTATCAGCCTATACCGATTTTTATCAAAATCGGAGAAGTGATCCAAATGTACTGTTTCTGTTTCTGTTCTTTTGCTTCCAATGCACCGCCTACAATCTTCTCTGTTTTGCCTTAAGGTTGGCTGGTAGATAATGCCCCATGGCATTAAGTACGCCTTTTGTACATTAAGACCCACTTGCACCAACCACTTAACTCAGGGTTAGTGGGCTCTCAAATTCCATATAAAATGGTGGGTTAACCCTCCATTTTCCATTTTCGTTGGTGCAAGTGGCCCTGTTTGTCTTTTGTGCAATAAGGTTTAAATAAATAAATAAACTTTAAACAAATTGGAAAGTGTGGCTAAAATAGTAAGCTAAAAGTAACAGATAGAAATATAATATGAACTGGTTTATTAGAAACCATCTTATAAACCTAAACCTAGCTTGTGATTTGCATTCTAGCATTAAGGACACTGATTTAAACTTATACAATTTTTACAGAAATAGCCAGCTTGGGTGTCGTAGAAGGCGACTATGGGATATGGGTTAAATTGTGGCGTAGGCGAGAGGCTGGCAACCTGTCACTGCAATGTCACAGTTTCGTTTTCTTTCAACCCCTTATTTGCCAAGAGTGGCACTGAAGCTTTAGTGGTTTCATGTGTTCTGCCTACCCCTTTATGGGATACAGGCGTGATTGTGTGTATGTATGTATAGCCAGCTTCCTCCGTCTTTACACTAGATCTAGATGCTGCGCGGATAAGTTCACGTGATATAATCTCTTATGTGGACATGAATCACGCTCACATCAAACCTGTCGCTTTGAACGAAAAATAAGCGCGTTACAAAACACGGAGAAACTAAAAAGCCAAAAATAATAAATCTTTCAATTCAGATTTCTTATCGTATTGCAATAAGCTAAACATCCAAATTATAAACGAATCAATTATTTTTGTAGTCGGTACCAGACCTGTTCGTCGCCTTGCTAATATTGCCTGTTTGCCCCACCCAACCATACACAGGCTGGTACCGACTCCAAAAATAATTGATTTGTTTATAATTTGGATGTTTAGCTTATTGCAATACGATAAGAAATCTGAATTGAAAGATTTATTATTTTTGGCTTTTTAGTTTCTCCGTGTTTTGTAACGCGCTTATTTTTGAAGGCGGTTTTATTTTTTGTTAAAAAGTTTATTTATTTGTTGATTTTTAGTGGTTCCTAGTGATATTATATGTATCAGTCCGAATACATGTACAATAGTGAAAGAATTATCCTTTAACTCCTAACCATTGAGGAGTTGACCTTCCATCATCAGCTCAGCCACATAAAATTATTACCATCAGACGTAATTACTGGTGTACCTTTGAAAAATAGACTAAAAACATTACATGTGCCTATAACATTTGAAGAGTTCCCTCGATTTCTCCAGGATCCCATCATCAGACCCTGACTTGGTGCCAATGGGACCATCTCGGGGTTATACCGGTTCGATAAAAAAAAAAAATTTGAAAATCGGTCCACGATTCTCGGAGATCTCGAGTAACATACATACAAAAAAAAAAAAAAAGATTCAGTCGAATTGAGAACCTCCTCCTTTTTTGAAGTCGGTTAAAAAACATATATCATTGCGAATAAAGTTATATGTCTTGGTATTACTTATTACCGGGATCAACAGGCTTGCCCTTCTCGGGCTCAGGTTCGGCCTCCTCCTCGGATTCGGGCTCCTCCTCGACGACTTCTAGCCCCTGCATCTTGGAGGCGCGTTTCTTCCAATCCGCGATCGGGTCCGGCGCATAACCTACAAGAAAAAAAAACCTTTAAAACTGTACCAAAGACTTCAAAATCTTGAAAATGAAGAGGCCATTTTTAACCCCCGACGCAAAAACGACGGGGTGTTATAAGTTTGACGTGTCTGTCTGTCTGTCTGTGGCATCGTAGCTCCCGAACGGATGAACCGATTTAGATTTAGTTTTTTTTGTCTGAAAGGTGAGTTGGTCGGGAGTGTTCTTAGCCATGTTTCATGAAAATCGGTCTACTATGTCGCGTTCGGGGGTTTTTACAAAATTTAAAATATTTGTCATTATTTAATTAGTTGACGCAATGCAATGCTGCTATTGATACAAATCTTCTTTTACACTTAAAATGTTGGTTTATAGATCCGTTTTCAGAGATGTTAGGTAGGATATTAGGAGACACTAAGCTACTGAGACAGCGTCTATATTGGTCGATGGCCACACGAGGACAACTCTCCGCCGAGACAACTGTCTGTATGGACTCTTTTATTTACGGCAACACTTTTGGACTATTGGGTGGGATTTACATTAAGTCTTTGGAACAAAGGTTAATAATAATACTGTACCTCTCTTGATGAGTTCCTCAACCATAGCCTTCCTCTTCTTGTTTTCGACAACCAGCCCCTTGTCGCACTTCTCGAGAATGAAGCGAGCCTGGTTAGAAAGCTTATCAGCTTCGGCCTGTAACTGTCCTTCGAGCCAGTCCTTACGGCGAGCGTAGTACTTCATGCGAAGGGAATAGAACTCGCGAAGAACCTCTTCCACTTTGTCGTACCTAGAAGAAATAGGTATTTAATTTAGGATATTGAGTTGTGTGGAGATGTTAGTGAACAAATTGAATTAACTTTTTATAGGAATCACACCAAAGACTCGAAAACCGGTAACTTTCCAAAACGTAAACATTACGAGGTGCAAACCCTTTTTAACACATTAAGTACCAGACAAAAAAAATGACGCACTACGTCAGAAAGCGGACATTATCAATAACCGGCTGCTTGTATGGCGACAACCAGGTTGTCCGGCATCTAAGAAAAGTTACCTGGCGGGATCTTGATTACGAAAGTGTTAAAGACCGATTATTCGAATAAAAAAACTATCATAAATAGTACAAAAGACACGATTCCCGGCACTGTACTAGACCGAACGACTCCCAAATGATTCTGATCTCTAGGACATTTAGTACACTCACACACGCGCAATAGAATGGGAGCGAAAGGAGCAAAGAGCCGAGGAGTGACAATGACAGCAAAGCGATCCGTGTGATCCGACCGCAACCGAACTAAAACCGACTGACTCGGACCGAAAGCGCGCAAAACAGCCGATCAGCTCTCGGCTAGTACGAGCGAGCGTTACTGTACGCCATATGCACAATTTGTCTCTCGTTCTCTCGGTGTACTACGGTCCTAAATGTCCTAAAAGAACGAACTAGTACACTTCGGAGATCGTACTAGTTGGGAGCGATCTTTTCAGTGAACGAGCAGGCACAACTCTACAATAAAATAATTAAATTGGTGGTTGACGAATAAATTGTATAAAGTTGTGCTTAACATTATGTACTCACTTCTTGAGACAGTTGTTGTGGTCGAAGGCGTTCATGCAGGTCATGGAGATGGTGGTCTGCAGCTTGAACACTTTGTGGATGCCCTCCGCCTCCACCTCGGGCAGCTTGCCCGGCAGCAGGGACACCACGAAGCGAACTGTTGTGTCGGTGTTGTATTCCTGGTGAAGTATTGTATTGTATTGTTTTTATTCACCGTAAAGTAATATGTGCATTACATGGTATGTTGTTACAAATAATTAAAGTATATATGTACATTTAAACATAACATTGAAAATATTTGATGACAAGCGAAATAATTATTTAAGAACATGCGAATTTGTTCATGTCAATCATCATCATCATCATCATCATTCGCCTGCCCTTATCCCATTCATTTGGGGTCGGCGCAGCATGTCTTCCGCTTCCATACCTCCCTATCATCAATATCACAGTTTAAATATTCAGTGACAGAGTAGAAAGCATGCTTCCTGAAAAACATAGATATTTTGGTCTTAAAGCTATTGGTTTGGAGCTGGAGGTTAGTTTTTTTAGTGGCAATTTATTGAACAGTTTGATCTTTAAGTGAACGACCTGTTTTTGACATTTTTTAAGCTGCAACTTAGGTAGAAGCAATTTGTGTCTAGATCGCGTGTTATAATTGTGTATATCAGATATTTTTTGGAGAGAGTCAGTTTGTTTGTGAATTTCTAGCAAATAATTATATATGAATAATGAGATTACTGACATAATGCCTAGCCTTCCAAAAAGTGGTTTAGCCGAATCCCATTGGTTGACACCGCACATTATCCTCACAGAACGCTTCTGTAAAACTAGTACTTTCTGAATATCCGATGCATTGCCCCATATAGTAGATTTAAAAATCTAATTTTAAAGCAGTTAAGTTTTGGACTGAGGCAACAAAGAGGTGAACTGTAAGGGCAGCCAGAGTCTGCTTACTTGGAAGAGTGTATATACCTAAGTTTTCGATTTAAGGCACCCTCTGATGGGAACAGCCAGTTATTCAACACGGTCACTATAATTAACAGGATTGCCATCTGGTGGATTGATCGTCAGTCACAGAGAACCTCCTATAGAGTGGCAGTCTTGTATATTTGGTTCGCGATACGAGTCACCAGTGTTTGGGGTGCGAGGAGCGGGCGGGGAATGTGTTAAGCGCGCTGTGATTGGCCGTTTCAAGGACGGCGGGCAGTCGCGCCAGATGAAAAGGGACAGAAGTATGACTGTCCCTCTACTGACGCGTAAGTGGCCAATGTAAGTTGACCTATGCCGGCTCTGAATAAATTATAAATATGACTTATTTGTGGAATGTAATGCCGTCTGTTTTTAAATTTGAGCTTCTTGTTACCTTTCCACACTACAGGTGGACATCTTTAAGGCATCAAAATACCCTTTTCCAATTTTTTTGTGCGAAAAACACGCGCTGCTTTCGGGTCTGTTACTTGGTCGATACTGATCGGGCACGGCGAGCGCCCGCGCTTATATCAGTGCAAATACTAGGAAGGCTGGCGACCGCGAGTCGTCTTGTAATAGATGTCTATAGGGGTTGGTCTGTGTCGTCAGTGGAGCCTTTTAGGGACCATCCACACACAGGCGACGCATGTCCTGAGACGCGGAACGGACGACAGCGCCGCGCCACCCGAATGTAATTCAAAAAATGTCTGGCGACGCGGCGCGCGCCTCAAGCGACGCGCCCCAAGCGACGTCCCTTGCGCGTCCCTCCTATAAAAAAACCGGCCAAGTGCGAGTCGGACTCGCGCACCGAGGGTTCCGTACAAACCTAAGGTTTTCGGAATTTTTCCTTTATGTGTGCTATAAAACGTTGCTTCATGCCAAATTTCAAGATTCTAGGTCGACTGGAAGTACCCTTTAGGTTTTGATTCCCTTGCGAGTACTTGCGAGTTTCAAAATATGCAGCTTAAATTGCTGTTTCTTTTGATTGCGTTGACATAGAAGTTTGATTTTGTTACAGCTTAAAGGTATTATAGACCTGAGTATTTGGTATGAATTTCAATTTAATACCTCTACGCGTTTATGAGGAAATGGGTAGTAAGGTTAAAATTATTAAAAAAAAATATATTATGTGATGTAACTAAAAATTTATGGTTTTCGTAATTTTTCCTTTATCTATGCTATAAGACGTTGCTTCGTACCAAATTTCAAGATTCTGAGTTCACGGGAAGCACCCTGTAGGTTTTGATTCCCTTGCAAGTGTCGAAAATTTGCGGCATAAACGGCTGTATCTTTTGATTGCGTTGGCTTAGAAGTTTGATTTTTTCACAGCTTCAAGGGACAGTAGACCTGAGTAATTGATATAAATTTCAGCTTCATACCTCCACGCGTTCCTGAGAAAAAGGGTCTTGACAGACGGACGGACGGACGGACAGACGGACAAAGTGATGCTATAAGGGTTCCGTTTTTTCCTTTTGAGGTACGGAACCCTAAAAATGTACTTAGGAGACGTTTTTTAAATTATATTCAAGCGACGCGGCGCTGATGTCCGTTCCGCGTCTTAAGACATGCGTCGCCTGAGTGTGGGTTGCCACGTAGAGGTCGTATCGTAATATATAGAAAAGTATCAACGTAACAAACTAACCCTGTACTCAGAAATGATCGGCTTCACTTTATCAGTCCCCAGCATGGGCTCCAGAACGTTCTCCTTGTAGTTCTGCGTCCACACGCCGACCGGCAGCTCGGTGATCTCGATCTTGTCGCCGGGCAAGATGGCGGCTTCACCGGAGATGACGTATTTGTCGCCGAAACCTTCGACGTGGCCTTTGAAGTTCTTGTACCAGGGGTGCATGGGACGCGGCTCGTCGCCGTCGAGCATTAGGCTGTAATTAAATATTATTTAACCTTTTATTGCACAAAAAACCTCAAGTACAACATTCTCTATCTGTCAGGTTGCTTGTCAGAATACAACGCAAAATATTAAACTTAACGTGATAAGTTCTAAAAATCCATGAGAAATTCAGGAAACACCTCTACAAAGAAAAACCACGTTTGGTAAGATCATGCTGCCCATGCGCAATGTGTGTACTAATTACCTACTCTATTCTTGTGATGTAAGTGGAACTGATCAAATAAAGACTAAACTAAATGAACGAAATTGAGTAATAATGTAGCCGTATTTGACCCAATGGCAATTGCGATTCATTCTAAGTTAGTAAGTTTTTAATTTACCGTATGTTCTCGACGATATCTCTCGGGTTGTACTGCGGGATCTTGGTGGACCAGCCAGTGCCGATGCCCTCAGCGCCGTTGACCAGTAACATCGGCAGGATGGGGATGTAGTACATCGGCTCGATCTTCTGGTTGTCTTCAAACTCGTGCTGTGGGGGAGAATTATAATTAGGTGGAGTTAAGTTACATAATTTATTAAAAAAAAAATATTCTAAGAGCCCTTTCACACAAGGGGCTTAAAAATGAGAGTTTTCCAGGAATTCGCCGTGAGCTAATGTTTTCAAAGAAACAACGCACATAAAAATTGTCTACACTTAGGCCGACTTTAGTATCACCAAAGAAGAGGGGGGGGAATTCTGAAAATGCCCATATAAATAAATAAATATTATAGGACATTCTTACACAGATTGACTGAGCCCCACGATAAGCTCAAGATGGCTTGTGTTGCAGGTACTCAGACAACGATATATATATAATATACAAATACTTATATACATAGAAAACATCCATGACTCAGGAACAAATATCTGTGCTCATCACACAAATAAATGCCCTTACCGGGATTGGAACCCGGGACCGCGGCTTAGCAGGCAGGGTCACTACGCGCTAGGCCAGACAGGTCGTCAGTTACTATTACTAGGCAGTTTTCTCTTACCACTAGCAGCGGGTCATCATGAGGGTGGAATATCAGCCTCGCCAGCGGTGACATGAGCGTGAAGATGTATCTGGGACTGGCCGAGTCCTTGCCTCCGCTGAGTCTGGTACCGAACTGGCCTCGGGGCTCCAGGAGGTTGATGTTGTTGGAGCCCACGTAGTTCTGGGCCAAGTTGACGATGGTCATTGAGAGGGACTGCTCACCTGTTGAGTTAGATGTAAAACATTAGTATACAAGATTTTAAATTTTCAATTTTACACAATTTAATCTGTTTCAATTCTGACTTATTCCGTCTATTTTCTTTTAGAGTCGTCGGCAACCCGAACCCTCCTTGGAACTTGTGCACTCCTTTTACTGTGTATTTAACACAGCAAAAGGGAATGTACAAGTTTCCAATGGGGTGGGGCAACGCGCATGTGACACTCTTAAGAGTTGCAGGCGTCCATAGATTACGGTGACCGCTTTCCATCAGGAGGGCCGTACGCTTGTTTGCCACCGACGTAGTATAAAAAAAAATTATAACACCAATATCCACTCACATGCTTCCAGTAGCTAGAACTGCTTACACACCTCTGAACTGTTTTCAGTAGCTGTGGCTACATAGCAGAGTATTGAAATATTTGATGAATTTTATGTTAAAGCGATTTAGAGCACCTTTAATAAAAATCCAAATCACGTGAGTAGATATTTGTGTGAAAATGTTCAAATATAGAAAATATTTCGCTGCACAAGAAACTGAGGACGGAAATAAAATCTGCGCTGCGTAATTACGGTTTTGAAGTATCTAAATTGAAGTTAAGCAGGAGTGGCCTTTTTTGAGGCGACAAACAGGTCGCCTTGGATATTACTGAACTTGAAAGCGACCACATGGACACCCGAAACAAAGAAAGGTTGAGAGTGTGGTGCTGGCCTTTAAGATTAAGATGAGCGCTACGCTATTTTCTTAAAGGTTTGAAGTTCGTATCGATACGGAAACACCGCAGGCGACAGTACATTCCACAGTTCTTCGACGGACCTTCATGCGCTATTATGTGTGGGTAATTTAAGGGCCAATTGCATCAACCACATTTGACAGACATCATCGTCACGCAGCAGACGTCTATGGAACTTCTCATACAATAAAATTTAACAAATGCTTTAACGGTGACAGACGCTTTGATGCAACCTGCCATAAGTCTTTGTAAGTTACAATCATGTGCGCGTCATATTGGGCTGCAGCCGCACACGTCAATTGACGTCTTCGGCAATCAAAGGGTTAAAGTAATCAAGGTTACGTACCGTGATGGTAGGCAGAGTGTTCAGCAACTGAACCAGCCAATTGCGCCACCTTGACTTCTCGCTTGTCGTTGCGCTTGATGCACGTGAAGATCACTTTGCGCTGGCCCGGCTTTAGACCGTCCACCATTGACGGGATAGACCTGGAGAATACCTTTAATTAGCATAAATATAACAGTAACACTGTAACTAATCGCTGCAGGCCCTGTGCTGGAGCACAATGCTAAGCTTGAGCCATTTTGCTGACACACAAACATGGTCGATTTTTTATTTATTGTTTGTTTCGAATTGTTTGATGTGTATAAATAATAATAAAAAATAATAAAAAAGGTCCTCAGGCACGTAGAAAATAAGGGTACCTTACATATAGAACGCCACATAGACATAGCTAAAAAATATAACTACAGGAATTTTAATACAGGACATTTTCTCTGAAAATGATGTCTGAATAATAGATTGGTTTCTTACCTAACATTGTCACCATTAGAGAAGAGAACCAGCTCCAAATTAACGAAATCCGAATACGAGACAGCCTTAGTCTCCTTAGTGTACAAATATCTCTCCGGCAGCCCAATCTCCTTTCTACGCTTCACTTCATCCATGTGGTTCGTCAACCACTCCTTCCTCTGATCAGCGCCTTTCTTCGAAAAGGCCAATTCAATATGGTGGTCGTCCGTAGGTCCACCGTACTTGAACTTAATCCTATGCCTTTCCATGTTCTGGAAATATTCTTTAGCCTCCTTGGATGTGGAGGTACCCAAACCTTTGTAGTACTTTATATTGTATGTGTGATGGTTATCTGTGTCTCTCTTCCACTCCTCGAACTCCGGGAGAGAGTAGAAAGATATCTCTTTGTCTTTCTTTGTCGCTTTCACGATAGGCGTGATGAATTCTTCTAAAAATGGGAGTTTGAGCAGTTCGGGCCAGTTGTGATGTATGAAGTTGATAATTAGACCTTTAATATGAGAACCGTCCTGATCCTGATCGGCCATAATCATGCATTTACCGTAACGCAAGGATTTTAAGTCATCCATAGTGTTATACTTCTTCTTATATTGAAGACCAAGGATCTTAATCAGGTTATTGATCTCGACATTCTCAAGAACCTGCTTGTGCGACGCGTCTCTCACGTTCAAAGGTTTACCCTTCAGTGGGAAGACTCCGTAGTGGTCCCGGCCGACTACACTGAGCCCAGACACGGCTAAAGTCTTGGCTGAGTCTCCCTCAGTGAGAATCAAAGTGCAGAGATGTGCATTTTTCGTACCGGCGTCGTTCGCGTCTTCTAACTTCGGTATACCTTTGAGTTTACTCTGTTTTTTACCAGAAGTCTTTACAAGTTCGGCTTGGGCCTTAAACTTGGCCCAAGTGAGGACAGACTCAACCAGCCCACTCTTGCTCACCGCTGTTATAAACTTCTCCGTAAATGTGCATTTTGAACCAAAGCTCTTCGCTTGAAGAGTCATGTTTTCTTTTGTCTGCGAGTCAAAGGTTGGGTTCACAATTAAACAATTAATGAACAGCCACATGTGATTCTTAACTTGGAAAGGCTTAATATTAACGCCACCTTTGTTTTTCTTCTTTAATACTTCAATTACGTGCTTAACAATATTATCAGATACTGAGTCAACGTGTTTTCCACCTTTAGTGGTGGCGATAGAGTTTACGAAGGAGACCTGTTGGAATCCTCTGTCAGAGAGAGTCAAAGCGACCTCCCAGCGGTCATTGACTTTCTCGTAGACAACCTTCAACGGCTGTCCGTTCTCATCTTCTTTACCCTTGATATATAAGTCTATATAATCCTTAAACTTATTGATTTTCAATCTTTCACCATTAAGGTAGACTTTAACTCCTGCGGTTGAGGCGGCGACGTCGTAAGCTCGGCGCGACATGAGTGCAATGATGTCATCTTCCAGCTTCTCCATTTTAAACTTAGCCAAATCGGGGCTAAACGTCACTTTAGTAAAATCGTCATCTCGTCCCGCCTCTTTAATTTTAGGCTCGGAAGCCTTCGTCATGTTGGATCCCCAGGTTTGCTTGAAATGTTTTTTGTACTGTTTGGAAGCGGTTTCAACTGTGAATTTTGTGGAGAAGATGTTGCAGAGTTTGGCACCGTAGCCGTTTCTGCCTCCGGTAACTTTCTCCTCTTCGTCGTTGTAGTTGGATGAGGTGAGGAGGTGGCCGAAGATCATGGTGGGCACGTACATCTTCTCTTCCTTGTGCATGACGACTGGGATGCCGCAGCCGTTGTTGTACACGGAGATAGTGTTTGTTTCTTGGTTGATGTCAATTCTAATTACGTCCATTTTGGGATCTCTTTGCTTGTTGTCAGCCGCGTTCACGAGGATTTCATCATATATCTTGTATAAACCTGTAAAACATAAGATTTTTTTATTGAAACAAGTTTATGTTCTTAGGATAGAGCAACAGTAAGCAAGATGACTCAACAATTATTAAAACGATTTTAGACAACCGTAATTTTAATTACGTCAGTGTTAAGTTATGAGCTTACTTATGCACATTACTTGCACCTATTGGTATTTCAATTTTTAAAGATTTTTTTCATATAAGGTCCTAGTCGGCAACTACCCCTCTTGAGTCTTGTTTACCTTTTATTTCTTTTATTTCATAAGATTGGTTCAAAGCCGTAACCAACATACATACATTACATACATACTAGAATACCACAATTTTTATGATTCATGTGTTAATTAAATTTCAAGTTGTATTGAGCAATAATTTCACAATAGTTAGCTTCATTTTGTAATGAATAATTAATACAATGACATGAAATATAAATAAAGACTACTAAGGACTGTGTTGACTTAGTAAGTATATATGCAAAAATTTCACCAATTTGAAAAGAAGAAGTTTAATTTGAAATTCTTCCGCAGTCACCAGTTGATCATTGAATGTTGTAAAGAGTTTGAAAGGCGGGGTGTATGTGTGTGTGTGTGTGTGTAGTGGCTATTGCATTAAACAAATGCAATATTTTGATTTGAAGAAATTGGTGCAGCATCATTATAAACATAATATGTGAGTGTGCATGGGAAAACCCACTTTGTTGATTGCTATAAAACCGCTTTGTCAGTTTATTCATATAAAGATAAAAGTAAATCTCGCCCTAATGGTAACCGACAACTGGGACGTTTTACTAAACACACTCACATATTTTGACATTTATGATAACAAGACCATACTTAAGTCATTAGAAATTCCCAGAAAATCTTGATGCAACAAGTATTTTCTTAAATGTCACTGTTTTTAACCTCAAGAAGTAAATAAAGAACATACCCGGCACGAAATTGAGCTCCTTCTGAACCATGCACTCCTTCTCCTTGTCAAAGACCCACATGGTCTCATGGGCCCGCTCAACGGACCCGATGTATGTGTCCGGACGGAGGAGGATGTGCTCCAGTTGAGATTTCTTCTGGTAAATCTTCTCGATAGAACCCTTCTGGTTCTTGGCTGCGGGCGCCGCCTGGGCATCCCCGGTGCCGTTTGTGGCTGCCGACATCTTGTTGAACATAGACTGGAAAGGGATTTTGATAATCATTAAATAAACTAGCACTAATATTGTATCCTAGATACAATTTTAAATAAATTAGTAGAGTAGGGAGCACCCAGAAGTCTAGGAAAGACATTTTACATTTTCTACGGAATCAAAATTGTAATTTGTAAACTTGTAAACTTGAAAACCGTAACTGTAATTTGTGAATGGAGAGCTTTGGTGCGAAAAATAACGAGCTCATGTGGTCGCGACCCTCAGCCATGATTTTTTCAGGAAGAAAAAGAAGAATTTGTGAACTGATTGTGTTTTGTAATTTGTCTTGGATAACATTTTTATTTGTAAAATCTACAAAATTAAAAACATGTTATCAAGAGTTTTCCGCTCAAAAACTACTGAACCTAACTGCACTACTTTTGTTTTTTTTCATCATATGGTTCAAAAATTAGAGGGGGAGGACGCACTTTTTTTCCTTTAGGTTCAAATACCTATCCAACAATATATCACAGTTGGGGTTGGAATTATCAGCCCCCACTTTACATGTACGGGGGTACCCTAATAAAACATTTTTTTCTATTTTTTATTTTTGCACTTTGTCGGCGTGATTGATATACATATTGGTACCAAATTTCAGCTTTCTAGTCCTAACCGTTACTGAGATTATCCGCGGACGGACGGACGGACGGACGGACAGACAGACATGGCGAAACTATAAGGGTTCCTAGTTGACTACGGAACCCTAAAAACATGTTATCAAGAACAAGATGCTATAATTTGTAACTGAACAGTTTTAGCTAAAGAGGTTTAGGTTCATTTTATATACTACCCATTCCATTATTAATTAGGGAAACTAGCTTCTTAGTACAAATAATTCAATAAGGCTAAAATAAACATAATGTAAGAAATTCCATCTTTCAAGTTGCCCAACATGACATTATATATTATCTTCAACGAAGGTCAATATGATCCGTTACTTCAAACAGAGAGAAATTATATCTACCCTCGACCCCCAAAACATAAGCATCTAAAAATTATTATAACCCCACAAGTGTACAATCATAGTCAACCGTTAAACTGATCAAACCGAATACCATGAGTTAAATAATTACAGAGCCCTGTTGATCAATAACAACGAGCTGTTGCAATAATAAATACATTATGGAGTCCCGTGAAAGTACATACCTATGTAACGGTTGCAAAAAGAACTTGTTAATTCACAGTGAACACTAAAGAATATAATATACCCTAAGAACATCCATAACAGCAACACGATATCGAGTTAAAGTATGCATGGAAATTCACAACAACAAAATAGAATTTTGACCGTTACCGACCAAAATGCCGCCAAGATTTAGCACTCACCTTTATATCAGCCATTTTGTGCGTGGTGCTTTTAAAAGCGTGTGCGATCAACGCGATATGTTGATTGTCTTAAAATTAAGACAAAACGTGAGTAACTAGTAATTACTTTTGAAAGTTAACATTTTTAATTCTAATAATTTGCAATTGCACGACAACCACAAAATGACGACGCGCTGACAATGTCCATAGACAAGAAAAACAAATTGTTCTATAAACGGCTAGACGCGTTTTGTCTATGGTCAGAGGACGCCGGTTGCAAGCCGGTTGTTTCAGTAACTTTATGCTACATTTACACCCCTGCCAAGACTTGGCAAAAATAATATTTTAGTACAAACGCTCTTCTTCTTTTTCTTTGCATCCTGTTACCCTCTGCTGGGGTGTAGGGCTCTAATCATATTTCTCCATTTACTCCGGTCTTGGGCAGTTTGGGTGACCTCCTCCCACCCCATGCCCTGAGCTCCTGCTCGTAGTATCTTCTTAGTAGTTTGTGTGCTGAACCGAACGACGCCAGGTCAATTTAGGGCGGTATGGTTTGCGCTTTCCGGGTACATTCCAGGGGGCGATTTTTGAGTCTCACTCTCACTAAAATACCGGTTGAAAACGGTGAATTGCCTATTATTTTCAGTGACAATTTTCTGAATTCGAACGCCGTGAGACTCAAAAATCGGCCCCCAGGTGAAGGCCATTTTGAATAGATGGGTATCAGGTTTTCTGAAGATGTGTCCAATCCAATGTCATTTCCGCGTCTGTATTTCTTCTTGTACGGGTGCTTGTCCAGTTATTCTCCATAAGTGGGCGTTTGTGATCCAGTTAGGCCAAAAGATACGCAGGATCTGCCTCAATCATTTGTTCACAAACACTTGGAGTTTTGACATTGGGTCTTTGCGGACAAACCAGGTCTCACACCCTTACAGTAATACGGCCTTTACATTGGAATTGAAAATCCTCAGTTTAGTTCTTCTAGTCAGGGTCTAGGACCGGTTCCACACGCTCCACCACACCACGCTCAATGCTCTAACAACATTTACATGCTTACAAGATTTGCCGTAATTACTCAGGCTATCGTTGATTTTACACCTATGTTCTAACACCAAATCGTTCCCTCCTCATCCTTTAACCCTTCAGGTGGCGGAGCTACAAGTTGCATAGGGGATAAGTGGCACGGTCGTTTTATAAAACATTCCGTTAAGTGGCAGGCGCCGGGAGCCGGACTCTGGGAAAAACAAGCCGATAAGTGGCAGGGACCGGTTCCCGGACCCCGTGCGACGATATACCTAAATATATAAATAAAACCGTCTAAAACTGTATCTAGCTTCCTCACACTTGCACGAACCATTCGTTAATAAACAAGGACGGCATTCAGTAAAGGTCCAACACCCTCAACTTCAAAACAGCTTGAAATATGACCCAATTTGATTGGACCAACCGCCTGCCATATTTGAGACACGTGTTTAAAAACCGTCTTTTTTGCAAAAATTGTACTGTAATATGTTAAAAAAAGGGATATAAGTGTAAATAAATGTATATTTAAGTCCCTGAATTACTTTTTTATACAATTTACTGTTTGTTTTCCTAAATAAAGTTACTTAAATACATGGAAGTGGAAAACGTAGCCACCTGATATTTGATCGAGTCTAGCAAAATTCACATAAATGGAATGTATTTTTTGCTATGGAATGATTTTAGCCGTTTCATAATGAATCCAGTGATATATGGTTTATGCACAACATCCCTACACTTTTTGAGAAATTATAATTTTTGTATCACAAGTGACATTCGCGATGACCACCCGTGAGGGCCCCGCCACTCAAGGGTAAACTTTTTCTGTCATTTTATCGGTATCCTTGCCACTCAACAGCTTTTTATTTCAAGTCCGGCTCCCGGTTACCTGCCACTTTACGTGCGGTCGGCTCCCGGATTTCGCCACCTGAAGGGTTAAGTTCATGAGCTTGAGACAGACAAAAATCCTAAACGTATATTTACTGAATGCATTGAAAACAAATTGAAAAGCACGTCAATTACATACAGCTTGTGGACTTTTGCCAAGTCTTGGCAAAGCGTGTAAATGAAGTTTAGAAGACGCGATGATTAAAAAAATCACAACTGACACTGACAGTGACAGATTTGTGTCTTTACTTTTGAGGTTATGTCTTATAATGTATATGAGATATTACCAAAAAATACTAAGAAAATAATATAGCCACATAAATTAAACATGTCATTAATTTCTTTAGCTTCAGTTATACTGAGGAGAAGTGCCACATACCGAACATTACTACCATGTCGTCACTGTATCAAGATAAACGCACCTTTCAGCTCGGTTGCAACAAAAACAGTTCACGAAGTCAACACGAACATTGTAAAAGACGTTATTCTGTATAAATATGAAAATCCAAAATATTTTAAGTACATGAACGTGTTTGCAGTAGTGCAGTACATGTTTTGGATGTATTTGGGAGGATTTGCGTTCACGGCTTTGAAAGATGCACCCGTTGACCGGTCGACGATAACAGACGATACGCCGTGGTATAGAAGGATAAATCTTGGTGATAATAAGTACAGGAATACGCTTGGTGGGATAGCTGTGCTTGTTGGTAAGTTTTGTACTATGAATATTTTCTGTATGAATTTGAGTATGATTAAATATAATCTGACCTGAGAGTCTTAAAAAAAATGACGGTAATAGTACATTACATCAGAGGCCGGGAAAATGAGGATTTCCGGCCAAGTGGGTATATACCTACTACCCGGATAGGGATACGAGGCCGGGAATCCGTTTTCACGCCGAGGCATGTATAGTGCTTTTCTCAAACGTACAATGAAATAAAAAAAAAATGCTCTAAAGGACAATATTTTATTAAAAAAAGTTACTTTGCAGGCCTAGGCCTAAAAAATAATATGAAATCCCTTTACAGTCCTCTCGAGTTGTTGCGCCCAAAAAGCGATACTTCCCAGTCCATTTTAAGGAACGTAAAGACAATATTTAATTGCATGTTTGAGAAAAGGTAGTTATCTCGCAGGCAGGATACTGTTGTGCCTGTATGATGTGTCTGTAGTTAGGTATACAAATTTCACTTGCTTTAGTTTTCAAAGTTAACAATCCTATCTATCACAATCACAAACAGCCATTTGATGCATTGGATTCTTACTATCAAACTGATCATATTCTTGCTTGTCACAGTTACATGACTTTTACTACATGTATCATTTTTATGTTTCACCAGAGGGCAGAATTGGTCATGGCAAAAATGAAACATCAATAGAGTTGGAACGTTAATATTTTCAGCTATTGATAAATTCACCTTTTACATTTCTGACTTTAACATTGACCCCTAGTTAGCTATTGAACCATTTTATTTTGACCTCTTTGGTTAGATTAAAAGTAAATTGTATAACATTTGATTACCATTTCTGACTTTAACCACATCTCGGACACTGGCGATCAAATATATGAAAGAGGCGCGTTCCTAGCACACATTCTAAGCTCGTGTAGGTAAACGCGTACCATGCTTGTATGAGTGAAATATGACAGGTGACTGTTCGCGTTTTTGACAGGCGGTAACTGTGAGGTAACCGAGAGGGGGTGGGCGGCACTTTTAGCGGGGAGCGGGAGTGGCCATACTGTACGATAGTACTCTTTATTATACTGTGCTTTAACATTGACCCCTAGTTAGCTATTCAACCGTTTGATTTTGACCTCTTTGGTTAGATTAAAAGTAAATTGTATAACATTTTATTAATTGCAACCATCCTTTTGCAACTCATTCTTCTTCTTCTTCTTCTTTGTCCAACCCTGGTCCCGTTATTTGGGGTCTTAGTCTAAGGGCCAGGATAGTCTGTCCTGGGTTGTCGGTTCTGGCAATTGGGCTTTCCAATATTTATTTATTTATTATTTATTTATTTATTCAACCGTTTGATTTTGACCACTTTTTCGGTTAGATTACAAGTATACCATTTTATAACATTTTATTAATTGCAACCATCCTTTTGCAACTAATTCACATTTGAAAAAAAATGGTTAATCTAAAACGAAAAACAGTAAACAAATTGATAAATAAGTATCCTTGTCTTACTTACGACAAAAACAACTCAACAATATACTGATAATTTCAGTTTAATTGATAGTCGATAAAATTCATGTTCCAACTCTTTGCCCCGAGCAATTCCGCCCTCTGTTCATGACTATGTGTTATGACTTATTATTTACACAATTACCTTTCTCTTACAGGCACAGGCTCTCTAGCAATGATATGGATGTACACCCTAAAGTCTGTCCGTTACCTCATACTCCACAAAGGAGGCAAACACTTATCCTTCGTAACCTACACTCCGTTCGGTAACAACCGTATCATGAAGGTGCCTATAGAAAATGTCTGTTGCAAGGAAGCGAGGAAGAATGCCCGGGTCCAACTGCCGTTGAAGGTGAAGAACACTTGGATGCATTATATGTTGGATATGAAAGGGGAGTTTAAAAATCCTATTCTGTTTGATGCTACAGCTGGGTTGGCTAGGAAATGGTAATTTACCATGTAGTTTTTGTTACAGATTTTACAAGATAAATGAAGTGGACTTATGAAACTGAGGATTCAAAAGTAGGTTTGCTATACACACAGGAATGCTTGTTTGCATTGTTAAGTTTCCTCAATAAATATGCAATTTTTGTCAATATCATTCATTTGTCATTTGCTCAAAAAAGGGAACTCCTATCATGCAAAGCAGGAAAAAGTGAGACAACACAAAATGAGTTTTGGTTTCCGACACAAGAGCAGTCACTTTGATCGGTCTTGAGTGGTATCAATATTTTATGTACCTAACTAAAAAAATATTAGTACTAAAATAAATAATATATTGCATTTTTTCATATAGACACCTGTATTAAATGCAAGACTATTCATTATATGTGGTTACCTTGCCTTTGACTACTTAACCTAGATAATGAATAGTTTAATGTTGTAGCTAGCAGAATGTTAATACCTAGCGATGTTTGATCATTTTTACTATTCTATTCTTGCATTTGGTTTCAGTAAAGTGTAGATATAAATGTTATTCTTGTAAATAAAGACTTTGTTACAAATGTAGTTTTGTTCTCATTATGACTATCAGCACTAAGGCCGCTTTCCCACTTGTCGGCGTATGCAGTATACCGCGAGCTTACTAATTTCGGTAAGATCTCCTCACTTAGTTGTGTACTGGTACGTAGTTTAATATAAAAACTATAGAATATTGCAGATAGTCATTTTTTTTATATAAACATCGATGTTTTATTGCCAGTGATTCATTATTATTTAAATAATGCACGTAGTTACAGTTAGTAGACAAAACTCATTGGGCCCCCACCAAGTCGAGCAAAAAAAGGCTAGGCCGTACCATACTTCATATAAATGTTCTGCATCGGCACTTTCCATCGGGTGAGCCTGTGGACAAATGATTTACCTGTTCCTCATAAAAAAAATCCTAAAGGAATAGAATTATATTTACTTAATAACCTAGTTAAGTCTCGCTTTCTGGAAAAGTGGGCATGCAAAGGGCCAGTGTAACGTGGAATAATAAAAATACCATTTTGAGATTTGTCAGAAAAAATCTTTATTAAATCGTTTACAATTATAGTAACGGAAAGTATGTCTCAACACAAAATAAACAAGAAGAAATAGGTCGATAACAAAAAAATAGACTTCTTTCTATATACAACGTGTCTTAACAACACAATAAAATATTAAACTTAATGAAAAAAAGTCTTTACGTGAATACCATAGACGAAAGTGATATTACTCATATTACAGTCAACTTAGCCTAACGTACAGTACAATAACTTAGCCTAGCCAACTACAGACATGTCCAGATTAAGTCTACAAATGCTTTAACTAGCCTGCTACGACAAGCTACTTAGGGACCGATGACTTGATTTAAGAGAAAAACATATTTTTAGAACTAAAATTAAACGGCTAAACTCATGTATTGAAGCCACAGTCAGTTACAAGATTGAATGTGCGCTGTGAGTTTCAATTAAAATATGACTTCAATATATAAGTTAATGCATTTTATGTTACATCAGAATGATTCACGACAGTTTAAGTATATGTAAAATATTATTTTGTGAAACTCATTCAAACGGGTAATTTGACCAAGTAACAACACGAAAATGCATAATATTGATATGTTTTGTTTTAAAACAGTCATTGCAAGCATCCTCTGCATAATAACTAACTCGTAGATTTGAACGCTAAGCTGATTCAATACAGATCAGATTTAAGACACTATAATTCAGATCAATACTTTAAAAGGCATTATCAATAAACGCATTGAACATACAACTGTATAGAGTTGGGAAAAGAGCTAGCTTTATTTTGCTTATAAAAAAACATGTAGGTATAGTTTCCTCGTCAATAACTGTAGCTATTGAGATTTAACAGGCATACTTTCTCTTGTCACTTTTATTCACAATCAATATACTTGTAATATTTATACTGTAATTCTAAAACATCAATACAATATACATAGATCAGCGTTTGCGTGCAACTTTTATATTAAAAACGTCACCGATCCTCGACTATTTAAGTACATTAATTAAACCTTATTTACATTAATAAATAACGTATCTAAGTTAAGAGTTAAGGCGCTGTGTGCAGGACATGAAAACAGTGTGTATTATGTGTATGTGGACTCTGGGTATCCTTATGGCATGTTTCTATGGGGATTTTTTTTGTTCACAATAGGGGTCATATTTTATATGTGACAATTTTATAGGTCTTTATAGTAGATTTACAATTGTATTTGTCACTTATAAAATAAGTACCATTATCATGTGTTAAGTTAAAGTTAAATGCTTCGCTTAAGATATTTTTATAATATCTGTCATATAAGTACTTAGTGTTTCAGCTAGGCACTCTGCTAATTTAAATAAAAAAACTTGCCGTAAGGATACCTAAGTCCAACAATTTATACTAACTGCCTTCCATGGATCACAGGTGATTAAAAAAATATTCCTGACATATGCACTGTTTCACACTGCATTGCAGTTACTCTATCTTTTACTAATACTTTGGACCTTTTACTACGAATCTAAATTGAGAAGAAATTTATAATTTCATTATCGATGTAAGAGAAAAGTCGGGCGATAAAATTGTCGCTTTATCGAACGACAATGCTAATAATGGTGCGAGAAAGAGACGAACGCTTTATCGATCGATAAAGCAACAACTTCAGACCTTGAGAAAGACGTATCCACTTTATTAATAGGTACTAATTTATGTGACCAGTGGCCGTATTATGGTCTGTTTTGTCACTTGTCATATAATTTATCACTTTCGCACTTATATACTTGTTAGAACGAGACAGACATGGTGACAAACGATAGACAGTATCTTGGCCTTACAATTTTTCACTTCATGGTTTTACTTTTATTTTTCTTAAGAAGTATTTGAGGTAAGAATAAGAGTTTTGTGATGCAAGAATTATTTCATAAAGAAAGAAGTAGTTATTAATAAAATGGACAATATGGATCATTTGTCAAAAATGTTTTTCTTTGTGCTTTGTCAACAATTTTAGTGTTTTGTCTAGAAATCTAGATTATTTTGGTTTAAGATATATAGCATACTATAGGAAAATTAGCTGACTCTTTCATTGCTAAATTCCAAAGAAATTGCTACAATGTGAATTTAGCAACAAAAGTTTATTAACACGTACGGCAGGGGTTTATTTTATATGAATTATCAGTTTAAAAATATGAGCTGTGTACTAAACTAAGCAATTTAAGTAATTAAAACTAATATATCATAAAAAACAAATCCCTGCTTCATTTATTTATTATAGAAGTTAGATTTGAAGTAACAAGCCTAAGTATCTTTTCAAAATCGTGTTGTTAATCAAACAATACGCAAGTACGCTTTGCATACTATATTTTATAAAAAATATACATATTAATATCCATCATTACCTGGTTAATTTTATAAGTTCCGTATTAACATCCATGCCTAAATTACATTATAATAGAGTCTGCCGTCTTAAGATGTAAGGCAGCTCAATGCTAGGACATATAGGCTGGCAAAAAAGAGAAGAAAATATGTAATAGGGGCGCCCCCGTTTATGTAAACCGTTTTTCATGTGGCAACTATTTTGACACTTTTCTATGAGAATAGTTAAATGTTGCTATGATACAAAAAATTAGTTCAATTTGTACTCTTTTGCCAAGCTGTAACATTCCTGTGAAAAAACATGTATAAGCCCATATTTGTTATTCTAAATCGTTTGAAGTTCTTAAAATCCTTTAATATTCGTTGTTGAAGACATATTACTTTTAAGAACAGGTACATTCATGAGGAGAAATAGTTAAACGGGTGAAACGTTCAAAAATACCAATATAAGCTTGGATTCTCTAAGTACAATTCATTTTGAAATGTTTTGAACACTTCGCCCGTATAACTACTTGGCGACTATTTGAAAAGTAAAGAAAATGGGTGCATTTTCTATAAAAAATTATGAATGTGCCATTTAAAATTGTTTTTTTTTTTAATTTAGACGCAATTTTATTGTTTTTTTAGGCGTTGACATGTTGCCATGTAAAATTATCTTCAACGTTAAATCAATTAGGTACATTATTAATTAAAAAATGGCAACACCATAGTGATTCAAATCAATATTTTTAATAACACGAACCGGCAATACAATGTCGCCACTTTTAATTTCTAGGTACATATTCTTGTCGAACTATAGACGTCAAAACATTGTCGACAAAATTGACGCAGTTGAAAATATCGTTGGCAAAAGCAGAAATTAATTGGCAATAGTGGAAAACTGAAAGGAAAACATTGGCACTCGAATACACATCCTTCTATATCAGTCTCTTTTACCCCGTTCCAAACAAAAATATAATAAGCTTCAAATAAGTGAGCTGTAAGCTGTTTTAAAGTACGTAACGTACAGGCAGTTTATTTATATAACCTATAAATCTTTACTGCCGCGTTCGAGCCATAACAATCAGAGATCAAAATAAGAATGCTTATTAGGGTGGAGCGAAAAAACACTTTTCTGGTATTAGCAAACCTAATAGTTATCAATCAATGCCTCTTAGTCTATGAAGCCTTTGTGCAAATTTTCAGCTTTTTAAATCAACATCTTCTGCCTCCGCATTAGGGTTGAAATTTTGGATAATCAACTTTCAAATAAAAAAAAAATTTAGGCAGTATTATGTTTAGTATATGTTATTGATACATATCATTATGAGAAACTACAAAAAGTTGCGAAAATAGCGTCCAGAATCGCCAAAGTTTGTCTAGTTTCAGTACATTTGCCAAAATAGCCGCTAAAATACTGAAAATTAGCGATTTTTAACGCTATTTTCGCAATTTTTGGTAGTTTCTTGTAATAATATGTATCAATAATGTATACTGAACATAATACTGCTGAAAAACATTTTTTATCTAAAAGTTGAATTTTCGGGTTTGTATGAGATTTTCAAAATTTCAAACCTAATGCGGAGGCAGAAGATGTTGATTTAAAATGCTGAAAATTTGCACAAAGGCTTCATAGACTAACGACGACGACGACGGGCATTGATTGATAATTATTAGGTTTGCTAATTCCAGAAAAGTGTTTTTTCGCTCCACCCTAGTGCTTATCCACTAGAGATATGCTATACGGATATTGATATCCGCCAATCAGCTTTGTTGACCCAGTGCTATGCAACGTGGACCAATTGTCATCGGTTGATATCAAGCATTCACGTAGCACATCTCTGCTAGAAAGGCTCCCTACGGCTTTGAATGTTTCAAGCCAAGTCAAAAAAGCTAGAGGCCTGTACAGACCTTGCAACAAATCGCATGCGCTAAGTGTAATGCATTCAATGTAGCAACCAAGAGTCCGCAAATTGGATACGATTAAATCGGTGAGGTTTGTGCGACCATACAAATTATACATATTTGAAGTTTTACAAAATGATCTTAATCTGACAATTATTTCTTTACGGTCAGGGTTTCACCCGTCGTCAATAATCACGAAAACAGCGATGTACATAACTACATGCAATATTAAATACATTGGCCTGAAATCTTTACAAACCCCAAAAACTAAATTCGAAGACACTAAGTTCTGCTTTTAAATACATTTTATTAGGTTTTATAATGTCTCCAATTTTGTTTTTAGAGTCTTACTGCTAACGTCAATGTCACACTTACGCCGTGGCTTGCGTGGGCGACGGTCGCGCGACGGCGATGCGACGCATACGAAATCAAACCTTATCGATATGGAAGTATGAGACGCAACGGCGACGGTCGCACGACGGTCGCGCGACCGTCACCCACGCAAGACACGGCGATACATAACCTTGGCCAGAATCAAAATATGTATACCAGAGTATTTGCCTGGCAAAACTCCCTACACGAATATAAATGGCTGAATTTCTAAACAAGATTGTATAAAAATCTTGTCAACTGTCTTGACTGCATTCAGCTCATTTACCTCGTTACATTTGTCAACGATGGTTGTCCGTCAAAATTAGCTACTAGTCAATCATATACACAGACAGATTGAACGGTCTTCGTAGGATCAAAATTTTCTTTACTTAATTCCCCATTTTCAATTGGGCCAAATTCCTCAACGTTGGCTCAAAATTATTTACAACAAAGCCCAACTAAATCTTCACTTCACATTTCTGCACTAAAAAATCTCACAACATAAATCCATCAGCGATAAACAGTCGAGTCAAAGTTCGTCTCCAAGCTCCAGGCTGCGTTTAGCCAATCACAAGTCACTTCTTCCGTCTTTGACCAATCACTATTCACCTTTACTGCTGACCAATCACTGTTTCCTTTTTCGACCATTCACTGATCACCTGTTCTACGTTCGACCAATCACAGCTCACCTCAAGTCCTCACATGGTCTACCATCGGCCAGAGCCCTCTTTGGAGCGTTTCGTGCGTCAGTCGGAGAGGTACCTGGCGCGTGTTATTTCGTCGTCGTCTTCGCGTCCGGGACTTATGCTCTCGATTTCATCCACTTCTTCGAGATTTTTCGTGCTTGGGTTGCATAATCTGGAATGAAATTGGTTTTATGTAAATTACAAATCGATAAGCTTTAAAATATGATCCTATGCGAAAACAATATCAACAATATTGGGACCGCATGCCGTGCCGTCACACATTTTTTTCCCTTCGTGGTCCTGTTTCTTTTCGATCTTTTTAAAATTTTAATGTAATTTTTTCAACGGACTGAGGACATTTTTAAAGATTTGGTTGTTGCAATTTTTACTCCGACTCCGCTGAAGCTATTCGAGTAATTATTTTTTGATCTGCTTCACAGTTCCATGCAGTTGTTATGTAGGTATGGGAGTCTGTTGATAAAATCCTGTATACATTAATGGAGCTCTTCAAATAATTGAGTGTCTGTTCAAAAGGACGTATATATTTCTCTACTAGCTTTTGCCCGCGGCTTCGCACGAGTTAGAAAAAGACAAAAAGTAGCCCATTTAACTTTCCCATTTATAAATATTAGTATGGATGAACTCCATAGATGCAAATTTGATTTTCAATTTTAACAGACAACAACAAACAAGTGATATACATAAATGAATAACCAATAGCAAACTCAAAAAAGGAAGACTTTTGTGACAATTTTGGAATAACTCCTTTTGAAGAGACACGCTTCATATAATTATAGCAGTTCTGGGTACGTAGCCGAATGGCACAAACGCTCACGAAACGAAACGCTCGTAGATATCTATCTCTATCGCTCTCGCGTATTGGCGCTACAAAGCCAGACTACCTTTCGCGGCGTTTCGTTTTCGTTTCGCGTCGGAGAAATGCCATTCGGCTACGGGGCCTGGTCAGAGTGAGGACTCACCTGCACTTGCAGCAGACGATGCAGGGCGCCGCGAGCAGCAGCAGCGGGCTGGCGACCAGAAGGAGCAGACCGAAGCCGGCGAATATGCCCACCACCTGGAAGTATCGGTCACATATTTATAACATTTCAATCTACCTATAATACATCAAACAACTGTTATTACTTACTAATAACTACTACACTTATTACTAGTACACTAATGCTTATGCCTATTTATTCTAAAGTTAGAATTTTCCAATTCACCCAAACAAGTTTGTCCTTCAAATAGTCTGACACATTATAGTAAGATCGTTCCAACTGTTTTGAACGTTTTTTTTTTGGTCGGAGGATTGGGAATTTAGAGAAATATCCTCTATTCTATCCACAAGAAATGAACGCCGGGATGTCCCGGGGAGAGGGACATCCAGGGGAGTGTTTTGAAAGTATGGTCTGGTAAGTCTGTAATGTGACTAGGTATCTTAATGTAAAAATGTATCGATTGGCCTATAAACGACTTCCTCACTTTGGCCAATCGTATGCGGCGCACTGCAAGTTTATTTTTGTTCCGTGTATTTTAATTATGTATGTCAGTATTTTTTTATAATTTATAAATAAAAAGCGAGGGCAGTGTTATGATTTTGACCTCCCTAAAACGGTCTCTTAGCGAGGTAAGCGGACTTAGGTTATATATCGCCCTCACTGCTCGCTTCTGAAGAACAAATATACTGTCAAAATCTGCTGATCTTCCCCAAACCAGGACTTCATATGACATGAGACTGTGGAAATAACTGTAATAAACTAATATAGCAGTTTCTTCATCCGTAATCTGTCTTATCCTTCTGAAAGCATAGGCAGCCAAACACAATCTATTACTCAGACTAGTTATAAGTGTGCACTTTTGTAGTTTTTTGGAGGGAACTAACGAGCGCGGATTGCGAGCGGAATGCGCGCGGATCGCGAATCAAACGCCAGCGTGTCGTCGGAGGCTTTACCGCTATCAAAACGCTTTAGTGTGGCGGACGCTTTAGTTGTAAGTCTTAGTAAGCGGAACAGTGCAAAATTATTTCCAAATAGAAATCATAAATGGCGCTAAGTGTCACGATTGACGATTATTATTTTTTTATCAAATAGATTTAAAGGTATTTGAAGCGTCATAAATTAAGTACATTATAAATTAAATACAAACATCGATGACAACACAAATTTAATGCATTATTTTAGAAATTTTCAAAGAAATAATATCACGTAATATATTGCTACTGACTATGACGCAACAACGTGAACAACCTGCGCGCGACAGTATCGAGCTACCTAAATTTTATTGCATATTGTCACTAGATGGAGCTGTCACTATCTACAGTATACTGCCAACGAAACGGTGCGATTGTGTGCGTTCCGTTCATTGAGATATATGTACTACGTACTATAGGCGACGTTGCCAGACGGAAACTCTGCACAAGCTGACAAATGCGCGGAGTGCGCGAAGCGGTAATTTACGCGTAGAGTAGTAAGTCCACCATCAGATGTGACACATTATTATATTCCGCCTGTCAAAATTATTTATTTATTTATTTACAACTTAAAAAATACAAAGTAAGCGATCACTGCCGCCCATGGACACCCGAAACACCAGGGGTGTTGGAGGTGCGTTGCCGGCCTTTAAGATGGATGTACGCTCTTTTCTTGAAGATTTATCTTCTTCTTTAAAATACAAATATATACTTATATATAATAATATATATATAGTGCGGTCAGTTTTTTTGGACAAAGCGTAGGTATCCATTGTTCTCTTTTTTCATGACCAGGCCAAAGAAAACAGCAAAAAGTGAGCGTGCTAAAAATACAATTTTACTCAATAACTGTTAACAATCAATAAACAAATTAACTTTTTTTTTATATTATAGTAACATAATTCATAAAGTAGTAAGTAGTTACCTAATAATTTTCCAAATTGAAATAAATATATTTCGCAAATCTATTAGAGGTGAAACACATTAGTAGGAACAATGAAAATGGCACATCTGCGCGGTTAACTTTTTAGTCTATGATTGCGTCACCAAAATCGCGCAGCCTCGCTCCCGCTCGCGTGTTCGTAGAATATTCAGCTGTCAGCCGATAATATTTGTTTGTTAAATAATGTAGGTATACGTTTGTAGTAGTGTGCGTGACAAAAATGTCGTCTATTTCTATTAAACAGCTGCCAATGATCGAAATTCAAATTAGTTGAACAATTTCCATTGAAAAAAAAAAAGTTTGTAATGCATCGGTCCGAATTGTGGATACTAGTTTTATCATCTTTTAGTAGATACAATTGAATGTAAAATTATTTATTTTGCCTGACACTCTTGAGTATTTTTTATGCCGTTATTTTAATTTTACAATATAATATTTGGAATATATAGTGCTTATAATTATTAAATATAAAACATTTTTTAAATACTTTTTGATACAAAATCATACTTCATTGATTTGGAACAATGCTTTTTATCGGACCTACAGTAAACCAATTGGAACCCTAGGCCACTGTAGAACTATGTCATAGTAACGTTATAAATCAGATTGTAAGAAACCTCTTACTGCTTGTCATTTTGACATGGTTGTAGAGTGGCCTAGGGTTCCAATTGGTTGACTGTACATCCGACACTATCGGAAGCGTTTATCGGATGTAGGATGTCGATCTGACACCCGATATCGGATCGGATAATGTGAAAACGGCCTAAGCATTAACCGTTAGTGCGTTTTCACATTATCCGATCCGATATCGGATGTAGGACCGATATCCCATACATTGAAGCCGCCATCTTTGATTTTTGACTTTGAAATCCTTCCGACATTTGCTACATGCACGACCGATGCGATGCATGCGAAATCAAACCTTATCGATATGGAAGTATGAGACGCGACGATTGCCGACTGGCTAGGATTTCCGAACGCACACGAATGCGCGCTCGGTCGCCGATTTGCGGCGGAGTGGGCCTAGACCTCGACGCGACGCCGCACTTGCGTCGCGCGAAGCGCAACAGCATTTTAAAATCCCCCCCCCCCCCTAGTGGATAAAGTAATTTGACCTTGAATATAGTCATATAGTGAATCTAGTGATGACGATATGTTTTACCACCTGTGGAACTCCTGGAAGCAGTGATAAACGCGTTTTTTGCGTTGTACTTTCCTCGCTATAGTGAGGGAAAATGTTGTTGTGTATCGTGGTTCAACTATAGAATACTTTCGCTTGCTCGTTTTTCAATTCCACACTCGCCGTTAAAATACAACTTTGCACTCTTGTATAACAAATAACTATGTATTTTATATTTTTGAATATATTTTTTCAGACTGGCACTTAAAAAGAGTTCAAACGTTTTTTTTTTCTAAAAACCTAAATTTTTCAACAAAGGTTTTACTTTTCACTTTTCGACATCTATCAATGAGAAAGGACCTTTTGTAGTAAGAAACAATACGATTTTTAGGGTTCCGTACCAAAAAGGTACAACAGGAACCCTTATGGTGCGACTCTGTCCGTCTGTCTGTCCGTCTGTCACATTCCTAAATATCTCGAGAACTACTAATGCTATCAACTTGAAATTTGGAATAGTTGTGAACATTGTAAACCTCTACAAATAGAAAGTATAATTTTTTTAAATATATTAATTTTAATTGTAAAAAATGGCCAAAATGAAAGGGGGCAAACTGTAAATTTCAAGTTACTAGGTCAAGTGGGGTATCGTTGGAAAGAGCTCAAATTGAACGTAAATAAACTATTTTTTATAATTTTTTTCTTGTGGAAAAAAAAAGAATTTTGAAGGAAAATGTAAAAAAAAATACCGTTCCCCCCCCTTATCTCCGAAGTTTACCAACGAAAAATTATGAAAATTTTAGTAAACATTGGTTTTATGCTATATATTACAGGAAAAATATAATCGTGTTTGTATTTTGAATACTTTTTTTTTAATTCACAAAAAACTTTTTAAATTTTTACTTTCAATTTACCCACCCTTGCGGATGTATATCGTACTTCAAATTAATAGGAGATGTTACGTAAACCATATTCTGTCCAATAAAGTAAAAACTGTTTAAATCGTTTAACATTATAAAGAATTATCCCTGAAAAACCAGGTCGCGCAAATTAGTTATCAAATTGACCGGGAGATGGCGCTATACACTATAATACTCATTAGTGCCTATACTTTTGTCTTCTAGTCAAGTCATTAGAGTTATATGAAAATATGAGATTATTTTTACTAGGTAGTTTGAAAGAAAGTTTGTACGGAACCCTCGGTGGGCGAGTCCGACTCGCACTTGGCCGGTTTTTTTATGTAAAAACTATAATGTAAAAACGGCCTAAGGGTTACCAAGGCTCGATCGGCGCGCCTAGTGGACGCCAGGCTTAAATTGTCTGGTCTTGGTGTTTTAATAATTTTATGTGTTTATAGTCGTAATTTATTTGCGAAGTATTAATTTTATATCTGTATTTTTAAATTACACTATGTTGTGGTACCGGGAAGCATATTTTAACTTAAAAGGACGTAATGACAACATTTCATACCATGTTTCAGAAAATAAATAGTTTCGGAGTTTAAATTAAGTTTGCAGTGTTTGCACAATTTTATGAATAAAAATATTACTCTCGAAAATGTTTTATCAAATACGTACTTTACATTTTGTTCATTATGTTTACTACATGTACATTCTTAGCTATTATACTTATGTATTTCTTACATAATAATATTCATTTCCATATTTCTAATTAACTACGCGCCTGCTTTAGAGTGCTTTAAATTTTAACAAATCAATGCATCCTTTGGTCGGGGGCTGGGGCCTTTCAACTCAAGGTCGCCGGCGCCGTGGTCGCGGGGCGCGGGGCGTGGGGCGCGGGGTGGGGCGCCGCGGATCTCGTTCATTCAATTCCGCTTGCATGTGTTGCGGACAGAGCGAGTATATTATACGTACGCGGCGAGCACACATACAAGCCGCACAGCAACGCCATCTAGTAATGTTCGACTTTAAACGTCCATGTGACGTTATAGGTTTAGTGCGTGAAAGCTAAAACAGATGTCGCAAGATGTTGCAGTTTGATGACTATTTCGACGTAGGATACTGATAAGAGTTTTGTTGGCCACGCGTGGCTACTGGCGCCATCTAGCTCTTTGAGTGTGGATTAAATTTAGCCTACACGTCTAGAATACTTAGGACGGCGCCCATTTTTAGTATGGGATTAGGTATCTGTACTAGTATTATTTGATCTGTGGCCGGACTATCGAACGTAGGTCCACTGTCTATGAGCGCTGGGCGCAGCGCAGACTGAACTGAGCAGTGAGCGGGCCCGTGTCAGCAGTGTATTTTATTCGAATTTTATGTGCTTTAAAATAGTACATTACGATACAAGTGCGTAAAAAAGGAAGTTCGAAACGAGTGGCGATAAATTAAAACACGACCGAAGGGAGTGTTTTAAATCGACACGAGTTACGAATTTCCTTTTCGCACGTGTATCGTACGACGTTTTTCAGTACAGATGAGCCTCCAAAGTTTCGACCTGGCATATAATGAACCACTTCTCGCACTAGTGCGTAAAAAAACACCATCTGTACTGAAAAATATCTATCGACACAAATGTATGTCTTATATGTATTTTTTTTTAATATGGCAACAAGAAGTTCTGGTTTAGGATTATATCTCAATAAATGCAGGAATCGCAGGAATTACAATGAACGCCCCTTAAAGAGTAGTCTAATTATATTTTTTTTGTATGGGTACCTTTCCTTGTTAGTATAAAAGCCGGAGTTATTAAAAATAAAATAAAAATAAGAATGAAGATTCTTACAGAAAGAAAAAAGTAAACAATCAATTAATAGAAAATAAAAGAAACAAAAATAAAACTGCAAAAGCACGCCTCAGCCGAGGTTCGAACTCACACCGCTGGCGCGGCGTCCAGACGTCGAAACCGCTAGGCTACGAGCCCGTTGTAATAACTAGTTAATTTTGTGATCCTATTCACCAAAGTCAAGTGATAGTACATAATTATATCGTAAGGTCATCGCACTAGTGTTTCATATTGCATCGCGTCGCTTAACATTCGCATGTTCATCGCTAGTTCGTCGCGTCGCATCGCCGTCGCGTTCCGTCGCCCACCTAAGACAAGTCCATAGAGATAGAAGGTTTGATTTCGTCGCATCGCAGTTAATTTTTAAGATTTCGTTTGTTCGTGTTTAGAATAAGTTTTATTATTAAGTAACTTCTTTTGTAATCTTTAATATTAAGTTATGATTTGAATAAATGATTTTGCCATAAAAGAAAAAGTAGTAGTGTAGTGGAAAGCAGGTTGGTTTACCTGTGCTCTATGCCACAGTACGGAGGCGCGCGAGTGTCCTAGCTTGTTCTTGCAGGGCCCTTTGTCGTAGTGCCGGAGCAGGAAGTCATCCTGGAAAGAAACAAACATCTGTCTTTAGGCAAATCGTAATATTGTAGATAAATAAAAATATCAACTTATACAACATTTTTTTAGCAGATAGGTACATATAACTCGCACTCAACACGGATTTCATAATAGCTTTAAACTCGCTAGCAAAGCAGTGTAAAGAAGAGGAAGGCTATTATCCTGTACTGCGGAATTTATCTGAGATAGTCGGCCAGTAGCCTATTTGTGCAATTCCCGTTAAGTTTGTACCTCAGAGCATTAAATACTATAGGCCGCCAGTTCGCCGTCCGCTGTCATTGAGTGTACACGCGCGCTGTTCACCGATAAATATCAGTTTTTGTCCAAAATGCCGTATACGTCCACTAGGTAGGACATTTTGGGAAACCTAGTGGATCTTGCTCAGCATCATGAACTCTATCAACCTACCAATTTTTATCCAAATCGGAGACGTGATCCAAATGTACAAACTAAACGGGAATTGCTGATTTCACAATATTTAGTAACAATATCGTCCGACACTCCGACAGTGACAGTTCGCGGTTCATTGCCTGTTTAACAAGGAAATATTGACGCTGAGTAACAAATGTTACTTATCAGCCCAGAAATAGGCACAGTGTCATTGTCACTGTGGTGTAATGGCCCACTGAAGTCGACGGCTAACAATATTACGACTATCCCAATCCCATTCCTGTCTATCTAAAGTCACCAGTGAAGTGAGTGTGTCGCTAACTCTTGAACTTATAAGTTTAGTATCCATAATCCATACTAATATTATAAATGGGAAAGTGTGTGTGTCTGTTTGTTCGTCCGTCTTTCACAGCAAAACGGAGCGACGAATTGACGTGATTTTTTAAGTGGAGACAGGCATCTTCTGGGCAAGCTCACTCCATCGCTTTGGCTAGTCTGTGGCCAAGAGTAAGCCCATTTATAAAAATAATAAAAAAAGTTGAAGTGATAGAAAGTGACACAGGCTACATTTTGTCTCTTTCTAGAGCGAGCGAAGCCGCGGGCAAAAGCTAGTAATATTATAAATGGGAAAGTGTGTGTGTCTGTTTGTTTGTCCGTCTTTCACGGCAAAACGGAGGGACGAATTGACGTGATTTTTTAATTGGAAATAGTTGAAGGGATGGAGAGTGACATGGGCTACTTTTTGTCTCTTTCTAACGCGAGCGCAGCCGCGAGCAAGAGTTAGTTAGCTATAACTTATAAAGTTCATCATCGAACATCGTTGCGTCCAGACGCCGGCGGGAACTAACGAGCGCGGATTGCGAGTGGAACGCTAGCGTTCGTCCGGCGCACCGCTGACGCTCCGCTACCGCTCCGCCTACGCTATCAAAACGCGCATGTGTGGCCGAGCATCTAAAATATTCCCTTTGATTATAATCTAACACATTAGTAGTGATCCGTGTTTACTTCCCAAAATACCGGATTGCCCCGAATAGCGTCGTTTAACTCGACTCTTGTCGACCGCTGCACTGATTATATTAACATATTGATCGCCGTTTATTTTTAAAACCGTGCTGCAAAACAAGAGAACCTGTTCGCGGTGCGCAGAATTTAGATTGGTGTTTTGATGTTCGATGATGAACTTTATAAGTTATAGCTAACTAACTCTTGCCCGCGGCTGCGCTCGCGTTAGAAAGAGACAAAAAGTAGCCTATGTCACTCTCCATCCCTTCAACTATCTCCACTTAAAAAATCACGTCAATTCGTCGCTCCGTTTTGCCGTGAAAGACGGACAAACAAACAGACACACAGTGTCACTTTCTATCCCTTCAACTTTTTTTTTATTATTATAAATGGGCTTACTCTTGGCCACAGACTAGCCAAAGCCAAAAACGTGGCCTTCGATGGAGTGAGCTTGCCCAGAAGATGCCTGTCTCCACTTAAAAAATCACGTCAATTCGTCGCTCCGTTTTGCTGTGAAAGACGGACAAACAAACAGACACACACACTTTCCCATTTATAATATTAGTATTTAGATAATATTTATATATTAAAATGAACATAGTTATTTTATTGTTCTTAACAGATGAAATGAAACATGATTGGTTAAAACTTCTAGCGTATCAACGTAAAAAAATACCTTAAATTATTTACTTTCCATTGCTACACAGTTACATCTATCTAGCGTAGGCGGAGCGGTAGCGGAGCGTCAGCGGTGCGCCGGACGAACGCTGGCGTTGCGTCCAGACGCCGGCGGGAACTAACGAGCGCGGATTGCGAGCGGAACGCTAGCGTTCCGCCGGCGCACCGCTATCATTGCGCTCCGCTAACGCTACGCTATCAAAACGCTTTATGTGTGGCGGAGGCTTTAGTCTGTTAGAGATCGTAAAATCTACGATGATTCATCATCCTCCTTGCGTTATCCCGGCATTTGCCACGGCTCATGTGAGCCTGGGGTCCGCTTTGACAACTAATCCCAAGATTTGGCGTAAGCACTACGATGATTCGATGAAGCATGATTAGTAAACTATAAAAAGACTGCGAGAATTAATATTGTTTTTTTCCGCATTGGTATTTAGGGCTTTTTCTAAAATAGAGACCAAAGACATGATTCTATCAGATCCTGATTTTTATGGGTTTATTCACTCAGAAACACCAATTCTGTTCTGACGATAAACATGTTCCAAAAATGCGTATACTATGGTTCCCAACTTTCCACTACGTCAAACGATTTTTTTTTTTAAACTAAAATGTCTTGTACCAAATGGAACGGACATGAAATATTGGGATAGGTATTTTTTAATGGTAGTAGAGTAGACAATGATATCACCAGAATTTTGCCAGGGTTTCAATTTTTTTTTTGTAAACGCACACCAAAACTTGATCATCATCATCATACTGTCCTGGCCGATTTCGACCAGGGCGACTGTTAAAATCTGGTTATTAGAGCGACGTTCATGACCTCTCAAATGACTGACATACCGGGAACTTGCTACACATTCCCTTGTCCTTAACAAAAGTCTTGTAATTTAATCAACTCCGCAAAAACACATAAATACACCATAAAACACCCATCATAATCGCTTCACTCTCCTGCGACATTTCACACATCATCATCATTATAATTCAAATAATCATAGTTATTACAGTAAATCGTTATGCCAATAATTATGTCGTTTGTTGACGACATGTTGATGATATTCTCGTTTATGTCTTTAAGAGACGATTAGAGTAAAGCAAGTCCGTTTCTATATTTAAATTGTATGTGACTTTCAACTTCAGAAGGAGCCTTATGCTATATAAGAAGGTCCTTTGCAAGAGAAAATACAACAGAATTTTTTATAAAAATGTACATGAAACATAAGAACATTAAGGACCCATTTTATGTTTATGTTATGTTTATGTTTATTCCTTCCACAAAGTAGAAGAACTGGAAGCTAATTTCAAACAAACAAAATAAAACGCATCTGAAAGAGAATAAGAGTCAGTTATTTTTCCTACGCATCTGAAAGATTTCTCCGACGCCAAACGAAAGCGATACGCCGCTGGCTCTGTCGCGCCAATACGCAAGCGCGATAGAGATAGATATCTACTAGCGCTTCGTTTCGTGAGCGTTTCGTGAGCGATTGTGCCATTCGGCCACAGATACCTAAAATAGTTTGGAAGTGAAACTTTAGTGCGACTTCCTACTGACACTGTTAAACGTTTAATTTTCACTGACAGCGTTAAACGTTCAACGCTCAGTGTTGCCAACTCGAATTTTCAAATACCCCTTCCTATTTTCATTTCCACATTACGGAGTTTAACTTCTTCCGCGCGAAGGCTCTCTACGCGCTTTTTTTTTAAGGGTCTCACTGACTAAGTATCATCAGTTCCAGACGGCAACAGGCCTATACCACACCTCGGACACTGGCGATCAAATATATGAAAGAGGCGCGTTCTTAGCACACAGTCTAAGCTCGTGTAGGTGAACGCGTAATATGATTGCATGAGTGAAATATGACAGGTCGACTGGTCGCGTTTTTGACAGGCGGAAACTGTAAGGTAACCGAGAGCGGGTGGGCGGCACTTTCAGCGGGGAGCGAGAGTGGCCATACTGTACCTACGGTAGTACTCTTTATTATACTGTGCCTATACCGTCCGGCGAATTGATAATCAGTGAGCCTTAAAGCACGCGTTAAAGTATTTTTAGAAAACGCTCAAAGGTCGACCTCAAGCATTTTAAAAGCACTTTCTCCGCTCTTTGTTTTGGGCATTGAGCTGTGTAATTAAGAGTGATACCGTTAAAGAGCGAGGGTCACAAGGGGTCAGACGCACATTCTTGACTTTTGCGATCCTCTCAACCTTGCCTACCTCACCTGCCTGTGGTAGAAATAACATAAGGACTAAGAGATGGGCCGAATACGGACTTTACCGAATACGAATATTCGGCCGAATATTCGGTTGAGCCATATTTTAAATCCTGGCTTAGAGTTAAAAACGTTTCAATGGTTGGTAATGGGTACACATTTATCTTACTAAGGCTCATAATGTTCCTATAATTTAGTGCATAAGAAAATTTTGGTTTTTGTTTCTTAAGATACATTATCATTATTTTACCTTTTTTACAAAATTATTGAATTCAATTTTTTAACGCATTTTTAACTCCCTTTGGCAGTTCCTTAGAGTGCTGAAATAAGATGTCATTATCCGATGAATTACGAAACAACTGACGCTATTTATTTACTTTGTTTATTCGGTTAATATTCGGCAATGTAACCGAACTATTTGGCCGAATACGAACATGTAAAATCGGGTAACTCACGTCAAATTTACATCTTTAATATGACTTGTATGTAACTTACATAAAATAAAATCTATAAGAGCCATGAGGAAAACTTTTCAAAATATTCAAATACTGCTAGCAAGTTATAAACTTTGGAGTTTTTAATAGTTTGGGTTTTCTACATGTACTTTGTACCGCCAAACTTTTTTTGGCAATAAAAAATACTTGGTATTTTCTTAGATCACTGATATTAATCATACCACGTAAAAAACTTATCATCTCTCTTTAATAAATGACACATTATGATACCTACTAGTATGTGAAAAACAGATTTATAATTTTACTAGCGATCAGCCCCTGATTCGTATGGGTAGCAAATTGGATATTTAAACCAATTTACACAAAATCTTGACAAATTATAAACCTTCTTAAAAACCACTTCATTAATTTGTGAAAACTTAATGAAAATCCGTTCAGTAGTTTTTGATTTTATCGCGAACATAAAACTGGAACATGTTTTATAAGATGTAGGGATAAATGACTGCAATGGATAATGTAGGTATCTTTTAAAATAAATTGATCAAATGATGGAAACATGATAACTCTTTTCCCCTCACTAGGTCGAAACACGTGTTTTTCCACTTTTAAATTTATTCTAATTCCATCCACATCCGTTAAAGTAGTTTTGATTTTATAACATAAAACTGGATTACTTGTTTTAAAAGATGTAAGTTTAGGATAAATGACTGCAATGGTTAATGTATAGTATTTCGTTTTTCAATTCCACATTCGATTAAATGAACTTTGAAACATATAACAAATAACTATTATTTCTCTAACCACTCAATTTATAATGTAAATCGAAAAGCACTGAATATAATTGAAACGTATTAATTTATAATTACACCAAGCCACACAAACTGAGCAATTTAGAAATTAAAATATGTACAACAGTCACTAAATATAATAACATGAAATTAAGTAAATTGTAGTCTAAGTAAATTACAAAAGATCAAGAAACTTATAATTGTAATTCAAAATCTGTATCCCAATTTGACCTTTCTTTAATCTTTAGACTTTGTATTGACTTGTACGAGTAAATATTCTAATCTAAGTTATAGTTACTGACAAGACAACTTCTGAAGTTCACTTGAATACGACCAACGGATTAGGTGCCTATAGTATTAATTAAAGAGACAGAATAAGGCCTGATTTATAAAACTATGGTTAATACTAACTCGCATGCTAGATTTTAGTTACATTATTATTTTTACTATACGAATTAAATACATTCAGCACAACCATCAAATACCGCAATGTATTAAAACTCGTATGCGAGTTCTCGTACCGTCTAAAGACAGAATAACAGTATGAAAAATCCCTACAGTCAAAAAAGTCTGAGATGGCATATGTCTTGACTTGACGCAAAAACGACGGGGTGTCATACGTTTGAAGATAGTTTGAAGTGTCTGTCTGTTTGTTTGTCTGTGTGTGTGTCTGTCTGTGGCATCGTAGCTCCCGAACGGAGGAATCGATTTAGATTATTTTTTTTTTTGTTTGAAAGTTGAATTAGTTTGGAGTGTTCTTAGTCATGTTTCATGAAAATCGGTCCATTATGTCGGGGGTTTTGTCAAAATTTAAATTTTGTGGTTTGGTTATGATTAATCCTATCCCGGGACGGGCCGCTAGTAAATAAATATGAGTGTGTTTGGTAAAACGTCCACTTTGTCGGTTACCATTAAGGCGAGATTTACTTGAATAAACTGACAAAACGGGTTTATAACAATCGACAAAGTGGGACGTTTTCCCGTGCACATCTCACAAATAAATAAATATTATAGGACATTCTTACACAGATTTAGTTCTGTGGGCTTATGGCCATAGACTACTTAGTCGAGACGAAGACGTGGCCTTTGGCCTACGATGGAACTCGCCCAGAATTCACACTTGATGTGTCTTACCACTTTGTCTACATTGTTGTACTATTGATATCATAATTACATACCTATAGCACACCTCGGTCACTGGCCATCAAATATATTGAAATAGGCGCATTCCTAGCACACAGTCTTAGCTCGTGTATGTGAACGCGTACTACGCTTGTATGAGTGAAATATGACAGGTCGACTGTTCCTGTTTTTGACAGGCAGTAACTGTGAGGTAACCGAGAGGGGGGAAGGGGTGTTTTCAGCGGGGAGCGGGAGTGACCATACTGTACGATAGTACTCTTTTTTATACTGTGCCTATAGCACGCTTTTAGTACTCGTGTTTAGTGGAACACGATCATGGCAATCGGTCAAGGCAGTGATTCATAAACAAGCCGAAACATTGGAAAATAACTGAACATTTGAGAGACGGTTGATTGAAGGACCTGACCTGTTTCTGTTTGGGAAGGGGTCGGTTTTCCTTGTAAACGTTGTCCCATTTTCTTCTCCCAATATTGACATAATTTATGGATAATATTATTAAAAAAAACAAGATGTTATATTAAGTAATAGTACGAGGAACTAGAAGCAGAAACACTCCGAAGAAGTAATGTCTCATTTATACAAGTACTAGTTTTTTCCCGCGGCTTCGCTCGCGTTAGAAAGAGACAAAAAGTAGCCTATGTCACTCTCCATCCCTTCAACTATCTCTACTTAAAAAATCACGTCAATTCGTCGCTCCGTTTTGCCGTGTAAAGTGGACAAACAAACAGACACACACACTTTCCCATTTATAATATTAGTATGGATTATAGCTCGTGGTAGACTTAAAAGTTAGAATTATGCCCAAAAAAAATCTGTTCTGACGTGTCTACCTACATTGAAGAGGAATATGGAATAAGCCCAAATCCCTCCTCAAAGTAAACACTCAGACTTAAAGTAATGTAACTCATAACATTTATATTTATAAACCTTCACTTAGACACTGAACCCACCAAAAGCGAGTAAGGGATGAACTATATCCGCGATAGACCCGAACAAAAGTTAGGCGTTCCCGTGTAAATAAAACTTAAAATTTTGAAAAAAACCCCCGACACAGTGGACCGATTTTCATGAAACATGGCTAAGAACACTCCCGACTAACTCAGCTTTCAGACAAAAAACACTAAAGCCTCCGCCACACATAAAGCGTTTTGATAGCGTAGCGTTAGCGGAGCGCAATGATAGCGGTGCGCCGGCGGAACGCGCGCATTCCGCTCGCAATCCGCGCTCGTTAGTTCCCGCCGGCGTCCGTTGGGCGCAACGCCAGCGTTCGTCCGGCGCACCGCTATCAATGCGCTCCACTGACGCTCCGCTAACGCTCCGCCTACGCTCTCAAAACGCGCATGTGTGGCCGAGCTTTAAATCTAAATCGGTTCATCCATTCGGGAGCTGCCACAGACAGACACACACACACAGACAGACAGACACACATACAGACAGACACGTCAAACTTATAACACCCCGTCGTTTTTGCGTCGTGGGTTAAAAAGAGAGAGCGAGCGATTTAATAGGTAGTTCATCGCTCGACGATAAACTATAACTCGCGCTATCATCGCGAATAGCATCTATCATTAGCTTTTATTTACACGGGAACGAATATCTTTTGCTCGTTTCTATCATCGCCGATAGATCATCTTTTACCAGGGGCGGCTCACTCCGTGTTTCTTTCGTACATTTCGACGGCCGCGAGTTCGCGGCCCATAAAGTTTGACAACCTTCACGCTGCGCAATAGAACTCAGTGTCGCATGCAGTCCGTTGACAGGTTGTTGAGAGTGAGCCTTCTGTACTTGTACTTTTATATATTCTGTGCTTTTACTCGCTTTTGGTGGGACCAGTTCCTTAGGTAATCAAAATGATTTGAATTTTCAGATATTTACTTTAAAGTTTTAACGCTTTGAGATTTTTAGCATAAACTGTCCCAGATTCTGACAGTGTTATGATTTCATTGAAGATTAAACCCAACTCCGTGCTTAAAAGAAAAGTGGGTGAAAAACGTAAATCTTTACTTTTATTGCGTCATTATTTAACAGAAATGCAAGTGATATTGAGGTTACAAAAATCCCATTTCCGAACTTAAAGAATCGGGGTAATATAATACAAATACATCTAAATGTTGTAATAATGTAAACAGTTTTCGTTTGCTCGATATTTAATAACAGTTACTATGTATAATTTTATAACCTAAAATTTTGCAGTATGCTAATATTAATTTGTTCGTGAAAAGCAGTAATTAAATATGATGGTGAGCTGAACTCACTAGCTCAGTTTCAGAAAGAGTAGAACTTAACCAACTGTTAACATAATATGTAACTTCCTCTAGATGCGTTCACTTGAGGATAGTGAAATGAAACTGCATAGCATATCTAACCATGGTCCTTAACAACGAAACGACCTGATTGGGGGTCACTGGAATCTTTAATCTGCTCTTTGTGACCTCTGTAGGTATTTACTCGTACCTATAAGTAACAGATATAGTTAATAAATGCATTTTATGGCGTTGTTAGAACTACACTTACAACTTTGATGAGTTACCCACTCCGACTCTCCGAAGACAGTTTCCAGTATAACCTACTCAAGTACTCACTGTAGCTTTGTTGTCAAGCAGTCAAAAGACTAGGCTTGTGCCGTTTCGTTCGTTGATCGGAGCGCTCCGATCTCGTTCAATCGCTCCCACGAACTAGTTCGCTCTTTTAGGTCTTTGCTCATTTAGTTCAGTCAGACCAGCGACCACTACGGTCGGAAAGATCAGAACGAATGGGACCGACTAGTGTCAAAATGATACGAATATTCCACAGACAATAACAATTCCGGGCCGAAAGGTTGTAAGTAACCGAAGCTTAATATGAAAACTTGACGTTTTTGTGTCGCTTTGCTAAATACCTCGCTCCCGGTCGGCGCCGTCACACACTCTTTCTTGATCCAAACCGCTCGCGCTCGCCGATCCTATACTGAACTAAATGAGCAAAGACCGATTCACGGAGCACGGAAAGATTCAGTTCATTTCGGTCATTGATGGGATTTTATTCCTAACAGTTCATAGTTCGTGAACGACACAAGCCTACAAAAGACATTTACGTCGAGCAACGCAAGACAGTACCAGCCACATGTTTGGACCGTTTGCACATCATCATCGCAGAGCCATCCTTCTTAATAGGGACGTGGCATATGGGGCAGAACTTGCTCTAACTCCCAAGTTACGAAGACTACACTATTACAGACTTTGTAGTTCAAATAGTTATCACATGCTTGCACCGCTTGCACATCATTTGCGCGCACCACTCATCCTTTTCAATAGGCCCAATAGGGACGTGGCACATGGGCCACAGTTTCCTCAACTTCTAAGTTACGGAGGCACAGTTTAGTTCAGTAATAAGTTACTTACATCGAGCGACGCGAGACAGTACCAGCAGAACACATGCTTGCACCGTTTGCACATCATCTGCGCGCAGCCCTCATCCTTCTCAATATGAACATGGCATGGCATTCCAGAGTTACGGAGGCACAATTTAGTTCAAAACTTACGTCGAGCGACGCGAGACAGTACCAGTAAAACACATGCTTGCACATCATCTGCGCACATCTTTCATCCTTTTCAATAGGGACGTGGCACATGAGTCACAATTTGTTCCATTCCAGAGTTACAGAGGCACAGTTTAGTTCAGTAATTAATAAGTCACTTACGTCGAGCGACGCGAGGCAGTACCAGCAGAACACATGCTTGCACCGTTTGCACATCATCTGTGCGCAGCCCTCATCCTTCTCAATAGGGACGTGGCACATGGGACACAGTTTGATGAGCTCCGAGTCGGGCAGGAGCGGGGCTCCAGCGCCGGCCATGGATGAAGACGCCGCTGCCGCCTCGCAGGACATGCTGCCGTGCCACTGTTGACAAAGGAAAACAAATTTAATTTTAATATTGTCTTCGGTTAGCCTGTGTGGTGACGGGTTAAGAATTTCACCACCCCCTTTCTTCCCGTGCGGGTGTCGTAGAAGGCGACTATGGGATAAGGGTTAAATTGTGGCGTAGGCGAGAGGCTGGCAACCTGGCACTGCAATATCACAGTTTCGTTTTCTTTCAACCCCTTATTTGCCAAGAGTGGCACTGAAGCTTTAGTAGTTTCATATGTTCTGACTAGGGATGTCACGAATGTCGCATGTGTCACATTCGCGAATGAGAATGCGAATGCGAATATTCAGAATGCGAATGTGCGAATGCGAATGCGAATATCGCTGAATTTCATAAAAAACCAAAATAAAAACCAAGCAATCACCAACAACCCGCTAGGTAAAAAATTTAAAATGCTTACTATTGGTCAAAATGCCGAGTATAAACTTCACGCCGTACGAATTTGACCTATCTGCGCATGCGCGAGTCGACAGTCGACAAGTAGCAATTGGAGCGGCCGGCGCGGGCGAGGAACAAGCTGCGACTTGCACACATTCGCATTCGCAAAACATTCGCATCGTTTGAAGCGAATGCAAATGTCAATGCAAATGTTTAAAAGAATGCGAATCATTCGCATATGCGAATGCGAATGCAAATATTCGTAACATCCCTAGTTCTGACTACCCCTTTATGGGATACAGGCGTGATTGTATGTATGTATGTATTGTCTTCGGTTAGCGCGATAGTTACTCATGAAATAAAATTATGGAAACGGGTTATGGAAACGTCAGGATGAATTGTAAATTCATTATACGCGATATACCTAATCCGTTTCCATAGTTTTATTTCAAACTAGCTTTTGCCCGCGGTTTCGCTCGCGTTAGAAAGAGACAAAAGTAACCTATGTCACTCAACTATCTCCAGTAAAAAAATCACGTCAATTCATTGCTCCGTTTTGCAGTGAAGGACGGACAAACAAACAGACACACGCACACATTCCCATTTATAATATTAGTATGGATTATCATTTTGTTTTAAGATGTTGTCTATCGGCGACATCCATTGCTATGCGGATGACAGTACTGGGGATACATTTTACACGGGCCGTGCTAATATCCCTCGTTCAGTGGTGCTAGAAAGTCGTGAAAAGCTTGTGTCGGACATCGAGAGGATTCTGTCCGGAGTCTCGGTGTGGGGTCGGGACAACCTAGTCTGTTTCAATCCCACTAAGACACAGGTGTGTGCGTTCACCGCTAAGAAAACCCCATTTACTGTGGTTCCACAGTTTCAAGGCACAGCCCTTACCTTGTCAGGAAGTATTGGGATCCTCGGAGTCGACATTTCGAGTAGCGTCCAATTCCGTTGTCACTTGGAAGGGAAAGCTGCGTTGGCATCCAAAAAGCTCGGTGTGCTCAACAGAGCGAGGGGATACTTTACTCCGGGGCAAAGACTGCTCTTGTACAAGTCGCAAGTTAGACCCCACATGGAGTACTGCTGTCACCTTTGGGCAGGAGCACCTGGATACCAGCTTGGACCCTTTGACTCGATCCAGAGACGCGCTGTACGAATTGTCGACGATCCCAAACTCACAGGCGGTATTGAACCCTTAAGTCTAAGGAGGGACTTCGCCTCCTTATGTGTGTTCTATCGCCTGTACAATGGGTTGTGTTCTGAAGAACTGTTTGACATGATGCCAACGGCCACTTTTCATCATCGCACCGCTCGCCATCGACAGGGCGCTCATCCACACACCTTGCAACCTAAATGGTCGCGCACCGTGCGGTTTCAGAGGAATTTCCTCCCACGAACGCTCCGGCTGTGGAATGAGCTCCCTGTCGAGGTATTCCCGATGAACTACAGTATGGGGTTCTTCAAAAAAGGAGTGTACAAGTTTCTAATGGGTCGGCAACGCGCACGTGACACCCCTTGAGTTGCGGGCGTCCATAGGTTACGGTGACCGCTTTCCATCAGGCGGGCCGTATACCTGTTTGCCACCGACGTGGTATAAAAAAAAAATTAGTTAGATATTAAGCCAGCTGAAAGAAAACGTCTCCAATGGTATAGTCCGCAGACTGATAAATTTCTTCAGGCGGGCTAATTATGCTTGCAATTTTATCACTTATCAACGTGGATAAGACACCTCTCACACTGACACACTAGTCAGAACGTGACGGATGCTTTATCCACGAAGGAAAGTGGTAAAATTGCAACCGCACTCCATATTATACTGTTCTACAGCTGTAGGTGAGCTGTAGGTACTGTTTTCTTGTCCTAAGTTGTCTGTGTTGTCATTAAGCGAACTCAAGACTCCATGGAATTACAACACGGCACGGCATTGAAATCTAATTTGAATACAATAGAGCCCAAATGTACTGACATTACTGACCATTTTGAATTCTTATTGCAAATACAGAAGGCCTTTATATGGTCAGTCGGGCTTGTAATGACATAGATATTGGATCGATGACGTTGGACTGTTCGAAGGTCCTGTGAGTACGTAACAAATTACTAATATAAATTATATTAAGACGCTACAGGAGCGAAAATGCTAAAATGGAAAGGAGCCCCCCTTTCAATTTGGGAATTTTATAATTTTGGGAATTTTAGTTAAATATACTAGTGTTATTAACTAGATTTATCGAATTGTCCATTCAGAACAACTCAGTTATAATTATTATAAAAGATATTGCAAATCTTTAAAATCGAGGTTCCGCTCTCGACTGTTTCCTCCTTCAAAACGTAATCACGTAACAAAATTTGAGAATCTGAATAACAATTAAATAATCTGTGTCGGACCGTATAGTTTTTTTGGCTAATTGATGTTACCGATTTTGAATACCACACATTTTTTACGCCATAATCAATAAGGCCGTTTTTGGAAATTTTTGATGGGCTCTAGCGTCTTTAAAAATAAGAATATCAAAAAACCAAAACGGTCCGACACAGATAAAAATAATATTACCTAATCAGTGTTGAAAAAATCATTGCTCTATCTTCAAAAACCAGGGAGGCAAGAGTCGAGAGCGTTTTTGTATGGAAAATTGACCCCTCCTTTATCGTCTTAAGTGCAAACTGGTGGACATAGGGGTTTATGGTGTGGGAATGTTTATAACGTTGTTTATAGTTAATATAGCTAAAACTTATTTACCAGGGACAGATAACAATATACAAAAAATACAATTCCAACATAAAAATAAACCAGTACCTTGTACTATTATATATTCTGTGCCAGTACCTACTTAACACTATTCCCATTCGAAAATTCATCCGCAACGCAGGCTTCGTCATGTGGCCACAAATCCAAATCAACAACATGCGTCAAACAAACCAATGATGATATCCGCAACAGGCTTCGTCGTATATAATTTAATAATAACTTTAAGCTAAGTAAAACCGTCCCGTATCGAAAGTCACTAAGAAATATTAAAATAGTGTTTTTACTAGTCCAACTGGTAAATGCTCTCTTGTACTTCACAACATGTACTTCAAAAACGAATGACAAATTTTCATTTTATTCACAAGAGTGAATAAAATTTATTCACAAAACTAGCTGATATTAGAATTGGCGAAATTAGTTTAACCTACCTTAAGATTCTATACGCTGAACCACTCGCTATTTTTCGCTTAATCGGCTATCGATATTGACACGTGCGTGTAAACAACAACTTTGCCCCCTTGTAAAACAAATATTTAACTATTGTTTTACAATCACTTACCATCAGGTGTGATCGTGGTCAAACGTCTACCTATTCATACAAAAAAAAAAAAAGTTAATTGCCATCATAAAATAACAGAAACATTGGATAACACTTCACCACTACAGAACAGCATATAAAAACCGGTAAAGTAAATCTGCATATTGATCACTCGGAGCTGCCAGTTCAATGCATTTATAAACCGTGCATTACACATGCGTAAACGCTTTGATTAAATATGTATGGGCCGTAATTAATAGTTGTGTCTGACAGCTGTTGGAGATGTTAATGTGTGTTATTATAGGTATTGTATAAGAGAGGTAACAGGAAAATGTATCCTTTGATGAAGTTAATCCTTTCGACAGACTGTTTTATGTCCCAGATATAAATATCGACTCAATTGCCTTGATCTATCCCCAATATTCCGAAATTTTGAACGATCTGCGCCGCCCTTCTGCTACCTTATCAATATTATTATAACCATTAGTGTAAAGATTTGTGCATACAGTGGAAACTCTCGTTCCTATAGATTTAGGTACAAAGGAAACTGAGTGGTCTACTGTTTGCATCTAAGACGTCCTTAGTTTCTTCGGCAACCAGAAAAACCAAAATAGGACCGCAGTCTGGCGCAGCTTGCGTTCTCGCGAGCGAGTCTAATCAAGAGCGCAAGTTGTGCTAAACCGCCAGATAGTCTAGAGAAGGTCATAATCACAGGCCGGCCAGGCCGTATAGAATCAGTTCAGGATGTACGCTTAGCCACGCATTGATCGGACAGAATTACTATGGAAAAGAATGCACCAGGCTCATGGCAGAGCAGTTAGAAGCGCCGGTGAGTGCCCACATTCGTCCTGATTTTTCATCATCATCATATTCTTTAGAGACAGGCTCTTGTGGAGTAATCGCCATTACGTTCGTCTTGAGTGCCTGATACGTCAGTACGTTGGTCTTGTCTTTAACTTGGTCTAAAACGCACGCCTCGGTCTCCCCCTGCCTTTCTTCTTTATTTCATGTTTTTAAGGAACGATAAATCCTATCCTGGCCTCTATCGAATGTATAAGAAGCGCCTGGCATCCGTTGGCTTGTTGGGTGGACGACATTCGAAAAACTGCAGGGCACTTCTGGATGAGATTAGCCCAGGACTGGGATATGTGGCGTACACGAAGGCAGGCCTATGCTCATCAGTGGGCGATTAAAGGCTGAACAGATGATGATGTGATGAAAGAAAAAGAAAAGCCATTTTCATGACTTCATGTATATCATGTTTAAGCACTAAAGGTATTTGAAGCGTGTCAGCTTATCGAGGTCTGTGGTTGTTATTCAAAAACGTTTTATATCTAACATTTATACATTAGAGTTACACTGAAGGTATTTCAGGTTATTCAGGGCGACCTAAATTTTATCCAATAAACATTTAGGACAATGACATGTTGCCGTCTTTAGCCCCACATTTCCGCAAATTGTATACCTGCCTAGATCTGTGTCATGTACAAAGCGGGGCTAATATAACGCCTACGCAACAAACAATCCTTAATAATTGTAACATGCTTGATACTCTTCGGGAAATCAAAAATTGCAAACAAATCTAATTATTTTATCAAATGTCTGGCCTTCACCACTCTGTCCAGGCCAGACCAGGTGTTCGTGATTTTTTTCTTTCAAATATGGCATCTCATTTCTTTTACTGTTCATTTTTTGTGTATTTCAGTTTCAAGCAGAGTAAGTAAGGTTTACCAAAAAAACATCAAAATTAGTGTTTACACGATATGTCAAAAAATAAAAAATTGTATGAAAAAATGGAACTGAATTCAATTGAATCGGAGTTCATTCGTGTTTGAACACAATCACCAATCACGACCAGCCGTCGTACCAGGAACAAAGTTAATATTTATGAAACGGCTATTTCCCCGATTATTTCTGGGGCTTCGTTTCTCTCATTATTTACGAGTACTGTACTCGTAGAATAAATAAATAAATATTATAGGACTTCTTACACAGATTGACTGAGTCCCACGGTAAGCTCAAGAAGGCTTGTGTTGTGGATACTCAGAGCTCAGGCAGCGATATATGTATATAATATACATATATATACTTACATGAGTTACATGTACATAGAAAATATCCATGACGCAGGAACAAATATCTGTGCTCGTCACACAAATAAATGCTTGTACCGGGATTCGAACCCAGGACCGCGGCTTAGCAGGCAGGGTCACTACGCGCTAGGCCAGACCGGTCATCAAATAGGCACAGCCCGTGATTTATTCCCGTATTATCGCTCTAAAATCCGAAGGCCCTTTTAAAGCTCACACGCTACTTATTTTATTATTGCTACTTAAACGGCAAAACATTCAACTCATTCTGATTAAAGTGCTTTATAATCCAGTATGCTTTTGTGGCTTTTTCTTCATACATAATTGTAATAGTCTTTTCCCCTCACTAGCTCGGAAACACGTGTTTTGTCCTTTAATACCAGCGGGTAAAAACGCATTTTATCCACTAGTGGGTAAAGTAATTTGACCTTGAATAAAGTCAAATTAACTACTTTAAAATTGATAAAAGTAGGTGAATCTAGTAATAAAGATGATTTACCACCTGTGGAACTACTGCAAGCAGTGATAAACGCATTTTTTGCGTTGTAGTTTCCTCGCTATAGTGAGGGGAAAAGTTTTGTGTTAGACTCGGGTGCAAATGTATTTTACTTCTCGTGTGTTAAAAAACTCGCAAGTTCAGGATTCTATTCTCGAACCACTCGCTTCGCTCGTGGTTCAACTATAGAATCCTTTCACTTGCTCGTTTTTCAATTCCACACTCGGCGTTAAAATACAACTTTGCCCCCTTGTATAACAAATAACTATTATTGTACAATTTTCAATTTCAATTTCAATTTCAATTTATTTATTCACAGATAAGCTTACAGTTAACACCAAGCGCTTAAAAGTTAGGTTATTACATAATAATATTTATATACAAACAAGTCACTTTATACAATACTAAATTACATGTCAATACATTAGAAACATACAACAATTAAACATTATAATCAAACAAGCAAATAAAATATCAATAATAAGTAATGTCAAAAAAAAAAAAAAAAAAAAAAAACTTCATACTAATCCATAAAGTAAACTAAAACTAATATATAGGTACATTCATTACATTCTATTCAAAAATTCATTAATACATTTCATAATTTGGTAAGGTGGATCAAAAAAAATATCGGCATCGGGTAGCTGCAGATGCATGTCATTTAAAAGAGCAATAGCTCTTGCAGAGGGAGCGTTTGCGGCCCAGCGCGTGCGCGTCGACGGACACGCGAACAGGCGCCGGCGCCGCCGCGACACCACCGCCCCGCCCTCCCCTTCCACTCCGAGCCGGCGAGGGGGCGGCACAGACAAACCTATCCGTGCTAGCGCAGTCGGGTTAGATACTTGGTTGCACAGTAGCTTATAAAAATGCCCCAGGAGCAACATTTTCCTCCGCAACTCTAGTGTATCCAACCCGACCATGCCGCTGACGAACAAAGAAGGATAGAGATAAGGGTAAAACCCAAACTTCCTCTTGTAAAGGAAACGAGCAAATTTCCTCTGGATTTTCTCTATCATGAGGGTATACTTGCTCTCGTGTGGGTCCCAGACACAAGCCCCAAATTCGAGTTTGCTGCGAACGTATGCACTGTACAGTAACAGCGAAACACGAGTGTCACTGAACTGGCTTGATACCCTCATGATAAATCCGAGGACCCTATTCGCCTTTTTACATATATTGGTGACATGCGTTCTAAAGTTGAGTCTCGTGTCCAAGGTCAGTCCCAGGTCAGTTATTTCGTCAACACGATCCAACACGGTCTCTTTAATGTTATATTGTTTGACAAGAGGCACCCGAGACAAATAACAAAAAACACAGTAATTACAGTAAATAACAGTACAAAGGCGAACTTTATCCCTTTGAGGGATTTCTTTCAGTTGTCTTGTCGTTGTCGTCGACGACCGGTCTGGCTCAGTCGGTAGTGACCCTGCTTGCTGAGCCGCGGTCCTGGGTTCGAATCCCGGTAAGGGCATTTATTTGTGTGATGAGCACAGATATTTGTTCCTGAGTCATGGATGTTTTCTATGTATATAAGTATGTATTTATCTATATAAGTGTGTATATCGTCGCTTAGCACCCCATAGTACAAGCTTTGCTTAGTTTGGGGCTAAGTTGATCTGTGTAAGGTGTCCCCCAATATTTATTTTATTTATTTATTATTTATACTCGCGATTACTATCCGCCCCGTCAGCATTGAAAGTGTCAGTGTGTCAGTCTTCAAATAACGAATAATTATCTTCTCAAATTTATTTTACAAATAGAGTATAGGCTTCAAGTGCTCATTTTCTATCTCCGCTTACCAGAACTTCCTATGAGGAACGTAATTTTCCCCTAAAAACAATACACAGCATAGCTAGAGGCAGATTTATGGAATATTACAGAGCTATCTTAACATACATAGATAATCCTCTATGGCGACCTATCGTTATCATAATGGCCCTTAATTGCAGCACCTTGACATTTACAATCGAATAAATCGATATTTACATAGCATTGCGACTCGATATCACTCATTTATATGCAATGGTAATCAGATGAACGTAAAACTTTTATTAGGGACCGTTAGAAACTAATATATTATTCTAAAGTACTCCTACCAAAGGTTATTATAAAATGTAATATTACGAGTTTTAAACTCACTCTTAAAGCCTCCGCCATACATAAAGCGGTTTGATAGCGTAGCGTTAGCGGAGCGCAATGATAGCGGTGCGCCAGACGAACGCTGGCGTTCCGCTCGCAATCCGCGCGCATTCCGCTCGCAATTCGCGCTCGTTAGTTCCCGCCGGCGTCCGCTGGGCGCAACGCCACAGCATTGCGCTCCGCTAACGCTCCGCCTACACTCTCAAAACACGCATGTGTGGCCGAGCTTTAAATGTTATTATAAATAATTTAAGTATATTATTACAAAAAAGTACTTGTCCGGAAAACCGAGTAGAGTATTTTTTGGTCGAAATAAAACTTCCCATACAAACAAGCGAAGTTTTCATTTCAAAAATACTTGTCGGATTGTTACGAAACTTTGCCTATACAGCAGGGACCGGACAACCCATTCCGCGCTACAAGCCTTTCATTGGGAATCCCTAACGTAAGGACGACCCAATCGAGAGACTCTCCCTTTCGAACTGCAAGCCCATTCATTTGACTAGCCCTTACAAAAAACTTAGCAAAACAATAAAGCTAGCCCTGTGCATTGGCTTACCGCTATCCGATACGGCTTGCAAGCCTTTAATAAGGGTTACCCTTATTTTAAGCGCTATTTATAAGGCTTTCCCTTTTGTTGAAGCGTAGTCGAGCCTTGCGTGAAAGAGACAGGATTATGAATCTAAGCTAGTGTAAGAACAGGAAGGAAAATGCGCTGTTGCCACTCCGCACTATGCGCCCCATTTTTAATTTTGCAACGAAACATGTATTCGTTGGATAGAAGTAGAACACGGCTAGAAATTATTTTTAATGAACTGGGAGACAAGGGACTGATGGATCGCCTGATGGTAAATGATCATCGTCGCCCATAGATCAGTATGTATGTTCGTACGTATGAATGTATGTAGGTATGTATGAATGTATGTAGGTATGTATGTATGAATATAAATGTATAAATATGTAAATATGTATGTATGCATGTAAATATACAGTGTTGGCCGAAAATCAATACAATTAACCATTATCATTACACATTGAAAACGTTAATTGCCAACATAAAAATAAGCCGTTTTCGTCATCCAACTCGCCTTGATGAGTTAATTGGTTGAGCAGTTTCTAAGATAGAGCTGATGCTGAACCCTGGCTTTTCCCAGGGGAACGCGGGTTTGGTTTAACATAGGCAAGCGCTGTTTTCGTCATCGGACTTGTTTTGATGAGTACTTGAGTGAGCAGTAACCAAGGTAGAGCTGATGCTGAACCCTGGCTATTTCTAGGGGAACTCGGGTTTCGTGCAACATAGGCAAACGCTGTTTTCGTCATCGGACTTGTATTGATGAGTACTTGAGTGAGCAGTAACCAAGGTAGAGCTGATGCTGAACCCTGGCTTTTCCCAGGGGAACGCGGGTTTGGAGTAACATAGGCAAGCGCTGTTTTCGTCATCGGACTTGTCTTGATGAGTACTTGTGTGAGCAGTAACCAAGGTAGAGCTGATGCTGAACCCTGGCTATTCCTAAGGGAACTCGGGTTTCGTGCAACATAGGCAAACGCTGTTTTCGTCATCGGACTTGTATTGATGAGTACTTGAGTGAGCAGTAACCAAGGTAGAGCTGATGCTGAACCCTGGCTTTTCCCAGGGGAACGCGGGTTTGGAGTAACATAGGCAAGCGCTGTTTTCGTCATCGGACTTGTCTTGATGAGTACTTGTGTGAGCAGTAACCAAGGTAAAGCTGATCCTGAACCCTGGCTATTCCTAGGGGAACGCGGGTTTGGAGTAACATAGGCAAGCGCTGTTTTCGTCATCGGACTTGTTTTGGTGAGTACTTGAGTGAGGAGTAACCAGGGCAGAGCTGATGCTGAACCCTGGCTATTCCTAGGGGAACTCGGGTTTCGTGCAACATAGGCAAACGCTGTTTTCGTCATCGGATTTGTATTGATGAGTACTTGAGTGAGCAGTAACCAAGGTAGAGCTGATGCTGAACCCTGGCTATTCCTAAGGGAACTCGGGTTTCGTGCAACATAGGCAAACGCTGTTTTCGTCATCGGACTTGTCTTGATGAGTACTTGTGTGAGCAGTAACCAAGGTAGAGCTGATGCTGAACCCTGGCTATTCCTAAGGGAACTCGGGTTTCGTGCAACATAGGCAAACGCTGTTTTCGTCATCGGACTTGTATTGATGAGTACTTGAGTAAGCAGTAACCAAGGTAGAGCTGATGCTGAACCCTGGCTATTCCTAAGGGAACTCGGGTTTCGTGCAACATAGGCAAACGCTGTTTTCGTCATCGGACTTGTCTTGATGAGTACTTGAGTGAGCAGTAACCAAGGTAGAGCTGATGCTGAACCCTGGCTTTTCCCAGGGGAACGCGGGTTTGGTGTAACATAGGCAAGCGCTGTTTTCGTCATCGGACTTGTTTTGGTGAGTACTTGAGTGAGCAGTAACCAGGGCAGAGCTGATGCTGAACCCTGGCTATTCCTAGGGGAACTCGGGTTTCGTGCAACATAGGCAAACGCTGTTTTCGTCATCGGATTTGTATTGATGAGTACTTGAGTGAGCAGTAACCAAGGTAGAGAGCTGATGCTGAACCCTGGCTATTCCTAAGGGAACTTGGGTTTCGTGCAACATATGCAAACGCTGTTTTGTCATCGGACTTGTATTGATGAGTACTTGAGTGAGCAGTAACCAAGGTAGAACTGATGCTGAACTCGGGCTATTCCTAGAGGAACTCGGATTTGGTGCAACATAGGTAAACGCTGTTTTTGTCATCGTGAAATATCTGAGACTCGTCTTTATGACTGGTACTTGGTTGAGTTGGGTAGTACCATAGAATCTGTCAAACTATTTCTGTTGATTGTTGTGAATTCTATGAAGATCGTTTGAAACAGAAATACTTTTCTGGTGGAAATCAAGCATACAGCGCGTCTGATAGTAAGTAGTTACCGCAGTCTATGGACACGTGGAACTCCAGTATTCTCTTTATTCCCTGTGTTACTATTAGTGAAATCGACTGTACTTAATTTTCATATTCAAATGGATATACATACGTATTTTTTTAGACACAAATAAAGTGTTTCATGTATGGCAAATTAATAAATGTGTTCTAACTACTTGATGTTAATATTCACTTCTGGTAAGATTTTTGTTCAATTCAATTCAATTCAATTCAATTCAATTCATTTATTTCGTCATCATGGGTTACATACATTACAATAGGTGTCAGTTTACATTATAAGTCCAACCATGGTGTGCCTTTCGGCGTACGATATAAAAAATACTTATGCTAAACACATTTACATGCATAAAATTAAACTAAACTGACTAATAAACAAATTGGAAATATCAAAAGTAACTTTATATAATCATGTCAAGCAATAACAGTATTTAAATTGAAAATAAAATAATAATAACAATAGAGACATAAGATTGTGCAATCATTCATTACATTCATTAATAAATTCATTGATCGAATAGTAGGCTTTTTCTATCAGATACATTTTCAAAGCTTGTTTAAATTCATTCAGACCCTCTTTACCTCGAATTGTCTTTGGTAATTTGTTGAAAATTTTTGGTGCCATTCCTATAATACTTTTTGAAAGTAATTTGGTCTTTGATGGCATACCTATCACTTTATCACATCGTCTCTCACTAGAGAAATATTTGAAGAGGTGTGGATTACTTTTAACAAATAAAGCGATTTCGAATATGTATAGGCAAGGAAATGTAAGAATTTTCAAATCAGTAAAGAAGGGTTTACATGGTTCTAAATATTGTAGTCCGCACAAAGATCGTAAACACCTTTTCTGTGCTCGAAATACGAGTTCACGATTAGTAGAGTTTCCCCAAAAAATAACGCCATATCTGAGCGTTGAGGAAACGTATGCATGATAAGCTGTCAAAGCTGTTGATTGATTCACTATTTTACGCAGCATAAACAAAGTGTACGAATATTGGCTCAACTTTTTGCAGACATTTTCGGTTTGAAGTTTCCAGGAAAGATTATTGTCTAATGTTAAACCGAGAAATTTTGTATGGTCCGTTTCTGAGATTATGTAGTTGTTAAATTTTGCTACTGGAACCAATAGATTTTTACATCTCTGTTTAAAATTCATTATATATGTTTTGGCCAGGTTAATATGAAGGTTATTTCTGTCAAGCCATTCGATAGTGGACTCTAAAGTTGTATTGATATCAGATTCTATAGTATCTGGTGGACTATCAGAGAAAATAATTGTACTGTCATCTGCAAATAAAATTGTTGGATGCGTTGTTACTCGCGGGAGGTCATTGATATATATTATAAATAAAAGGGGACCTAAAATACTCCCTTGGGGGACGCCGTACCTAATGTCTCGAAGACATGACGAATAAATAGTCTCTACCTTTGATTTAAGATCGATATGATTTATTTGTGTCTTTTGTTTCCTGTTACTAAGGTAAGATCTTATTAACTCTAAAACATTTCCCCTGATACCATACTTGCAGAGTTTATCTAGAAGTATATCGTGTCTGACAAAATCAAAGGCTTTTGTCATGTCCATATAGATGGCTGACACTGGGAGCCGTTTATCCACGTTAGCAAGCACCTTCGTTAACAGCTCATAAATAGCCATGTTGATGTTCTTATTTTTACGAAAACCTTTCTGTTCATTGGCGAATAGATTGTTGCTCTCAAAGTAGTTGTACAAGTTGTTGTAAATAACCTTTTCGATAACTTTTGAAATTATTGGTATAAGTGCTATTGGCCTATAGTTTTTAGTATCATATTTACTATGCTTCTTGTGTATAGGTTTAATTACTGAAGTCTTTAACTTTTCAGGAAAAACACCATATTCTATACACATATTTGTGATGTAGCTAAGAACAGGGGCAACTATGTGAGAAACTCGTTTAAGTATTTTTGTGCTTATGCCATCGTATCCTACGCTGTTTGTATTTTTCAATGAGTGTATAATATTAAAAATCTCAGTTGGGGTTGTTGGAGACATAAAAATAGAGGACATAGTTCAGTTAATATTATGTTTTTATGCCTAACTTGAGATTGCATGAAATATTTCTATATTATAATGTACCGAAACCAGAGTTGCCCTAGATACCGCCAGGGCTCAGCTACAGCGCTGTCTTGGCTACTGCGCACCCAAGTCCTCGTCAAGACATGTCCGATGACGCAAACAGCGTTTGCCTATGTTACACCAAACCCGAGTTCCCCTAGGTACAGTTAGGTTTCAGCATCAGCTCTATCTTGGGTACAGCTCACCCAAATACTCATTAAGACAAGTCCGATGACGAAAACAGCGTTTTCCTGTGTAACACTAAACCCGAATTCCCCTAGGTGCAAACAGAGTTCAGCATCAGCTGGACTTTGGGTACTCCTCACTCGAGTACTCAAGACAAGTCCGATGACGAAAACAGCGTTTGCCTGTGTTGTGTTACACTAAACCCGAGTTCAACTAGGTGCAGCCAGAGTTCAGCATCAGCTGGACTTTGGGTACTGCTCACTCGAGTACTCATCAAGACAAGTCCGATGACGAAAACAGCGTTTGCCTGTGTTACACTAAACCCGAGTTCCTCTAGATGCAGCCAGGGTTCAGCATTAGCTGGACTTCGGGTACTGCTCACTTGAGTACTCATCAAGACAAGTCCGATAACGAAAACAGCGTTTGCCTGTGTTACACTAAACCCGAGTTCCCCTAGGTGCAGCCAGAGTTCAGCATCAGCTGGACTTTGGGTACTGCTTGCTCGAGTACTCATCAAGACAAGTCCGATGACGAAAACAGCGTTTGCCTGGGTTACACTAAACCCGAGTTCCCCTAGCTGCAGCCAGGGTTTAGCATCAGCTGGATTTCGGGTACTGCTCACTCGAGTACTCATCAAGACAAGTCCGATGACGAAAACAGCGTTTGCCTGTGTAACACTAAACCCGAGTTCCCCTAGGTGCAGCCAGGGTTCAGCATCAAATGAACTTCGGGTACTGCTCACTTGAGGACTCATCAAGACAAGTCCGATGACGAAAACAGCGTTTGCCTGTGTTACACTAAACCCGAGTTCTCCTAGATGCAGCCAGGGTTCAGCATCAGCTGGACTTCGGGTACTGCTCACTCGAGTACTCATCAAGACAAGTCCGATGACGAAAACAGCGTTTGCCTGTGTTACACTAAACCCGAGTTCCCATAGGTGCAGCCAGAGTTCAGCATCAGCTGGACTTTGGGTACTGCTCGCTCGAGTACTCATCAAGACAAGTCCGATGACGAAAACAGCGTTTGCCTGTGTAACACTAAACCCGAGTTCCCTTAGCTGCAGCCAGGGTTTAGCATCAGCTGGATTTCGGGTACTGCTCACTCGAGTACTCATCAAGACAAGTCCGATGACGAAAACAGCGTTTGCCTGTGTAACACTAAACCCGAGTTCCCCTAGGTGCAGCCAGGGTTCAGCATCAACTGCACTTCGGGTACTGCTCACTCGAGTACTCATCAAGACAAGTCCGATAACGAAAACAGCTTTTGCCTGTGTTACACTAAACCCGAGTTCCCATAGGTGCAGCCAGGGTTCTGCATCAGCTGGACTTTGGGTACTGCTCACTCGAGTACTCATCAAGACAAGTCCGATGACGAAAACAGCGTTTGCCTGTGTTACACTAAACCCGAGTTCTCCTAGATGCAGCCAGGGTTCAGCATCAGCTGGACTTCGGGTACTGCTTACTCGAGTACTCATCAAGAAAAGTCCGATGACGAAAACAGCGTTTGCCTGTGTTACACTAAACCCGAGTTCCCATAGGTGCAGCCAGAGTTCAGCATCAGCTGGACTTTGGGTACTGCTCGCTCGAGTACTCATCAAGACAAGTCCGATGACGAAAACAGCGTTTGCCTGGGTTACACTAAACCCGAGTTCCCCTAGGTACAGCCAGGGTTCAGCATCAGCTGGACTTCGGGTACTGCTCACTCGAGTACTCATCAAGACAAGTCCGATGACGAAAACAGCGTTTGCCTGTGTAACACTAAACCCGAGTTCCCCTAGGTGCAGCCAGGGTTCAGCATCAACTGCACTTCGGGTACTGTTCACTCGAGTACTCATCAAGACAAGTCCGATGACGAAAACAGCGTTTGCCTGTGTTACACTAAACCCGAGTTCTCCTAGGTGCAGCCAGGGTTCAGCATCAGCTAGACTTCGGGTACTCATCAAGACAAGTCCGATAAAAAAAACCGGCCAAGAGCGTGTCGGGCCACGGTCAGTGTAGGGTTCCAAAGTTTTTCATATTTTTCTCAGAAACTACTGAACCTATCAAGTTCAAAACAATTTTCCTAGAAAGTCGTTATAAAGTTCTAGTTTTGTGATTTTTTTTCATATTTTTTAAACTTATGGTTCAAAAGTTAGAGGGGGGGGGGGGCGCACTTTTTTTTTCCTTTAGGAGCGATTATTTCCGAAAATATCAATATTATCAAAGAACAATCTTAGTAAACCCTTATTCATTTTTAAATACCTATCCAACAATATATCACACGTTGTGGTTGGAATGAAAAAAAAATCAGCCCCCACTTTACATGGGGGGTACCCTAATAAAACATTTTTGCCATTTTTTATTTTTGAACTTTGTTGGCGTGATTGATTTGATATACATATTGGGACCAAATTTCAGCTTTCTAGTGCTAACGGTTACTGAGATTATCCGCGGACGGACGGACGGATAGACAGACATGGCGAAACTATAAGGGTGCCTAGTTGACTACGGAACCCTAAAAAGCAGCGTTTGCCTGTGTTACACCCGAGCAAAGCAGGAGCCTATCATAACTAATAATAATAATAAAAATGTTTATTTATCAGCTCACAAAGGATTCCGAAACTATATGTATTTGGTATTGAAAATTGAACCTTATTTTATCTACAGCCGTTTCCATTAAACAGAAACGCGCAAATATCACACACAGTGCCGCCATAGGTAACGATCGTATGTTATTTCGTTCGGAGTAATGTGTGCTTTATGAGCGAGGTACAGGATTTAAACTCGCACGATATGATCTATAAGGGAAAGCAAATAAAACCCAATATAAGGCTCACCCTTATGGCGTTAGGCTGAGCCGATGATAAGGGTTTTGAAAGGGTATTGGGCTATTTTAGGTAAGCGCTTTCGTTAGGGCTTTAAAAGCAAAATGAAAGGGTATCGCGTCAAAAGGGTAGGGTAAGTTAAGCCTAACGAAATACCCATACAAAACCCCGTATAAGGGATAGCGGGCCGGTCCCTGCTATACAGTGACATGACACGAATGACACGATATTTAGTCATATCTAGTCATATGTAGGTAGGTAATTGACATATCTTCAACGTAAAAAATTAATAGAAAAAAACAAGTATGAAGGTTTTTTTTATTTGCTTTCTAGCTTTTTAACCCTTAAATGCATGAATTTTTCTTTTAACGAGATATTAATATATGTGATAGACAATGGTTTTCTGACTCTGGGAAAAATAATCAAAAAAATATTTAAGATCGATTTTCATACTAAATCAGTGTTATATACACGGTGTTTCCGGTATCACTCAAAACCTCAGACACCCCAACTGATTTTTATTTTTTTAAACTCATCTAGAGTATTCATCTTTTAATCTGATCGTTACTTTTTTTTAAATTGAATTTTTAATTTTCTGTACAGCTCTACTTGACTTTTAGCTCTACACTCAATAAAATAATTGCTAACTAGCATCATAAACCATAAGACTATTTATTTGTGTACGTTACTGCCACGACATAAGGTTTACCAATAGACAGCTAAGATGTCACTGTAAAACACTTTAAAGCTTTGTCACAGTAAACTTCAAATTGGACAGGTAATCGCAGTAAGCAAATAAACTCAATATTCAAAATGACAAGGTTGTAATTAGGTACGAGTTCAATTTGTTATGACTTATGATAAACATTAAGATTAAACTGACAAACAACGTCAAACTAGTAGCGGAAAAAATAATCGTCCAAGTAACCGGCCAGTATTAATACCCCTTAATACTGAAAAAAGGTAAACAACCTCTAGCAATGCGATATACACAATGTTGTATTACGAGTACAATAGAATGGGCACGTAAAAAATAACTAATAATACTAATTTAAATAAAAATATTACCGCCATCAAGATACAGCTCAATCGATTCTACTCTCGATTCTGAACAAACGGTTTTCAGGTTTTTAGTGTTAAGTGAAACACGGTGTATAAGTTAAATAGGCCAAATCTCATTTATATAAATATATCGTAATTGGTAAGTTTTGTTAAAAAAAATGCTACTATAATAAAGGTACACTATTTGTGAAACCTTTATGATAAAATGTTTAAACATAAACTAATTACTACCTCCGAAAAAATCAGCCTAAATCACATACTAAAAACCGGCCAAGAGTGTGTCGGGCCACGCTCAGTGTAGGGTTCCGTAGTTTTCCGTAGTTCCGTAAAAACTACTGAATCTATCAAGTTCAAAACAATCTTCCTAGAAAGTCTTTATAAAGTTCTACTTTTGTGATTTTTTTCATATTTTTTAAACATATGGTTCAAAAGTTAGAGTTTCCATTTTTTATTTTTGCACTTTGTTGGTGTGATTGATATACATGTTGGTACCAAATTTCAGCTTTCTAGTGCTAACGGTTACTGAGATTATCCGCGGACGGACGGACGGACAGACAGACATGGACATGGCGAAACTATAAGGGTTCCTAGTTGACTACGGAACCCTAAAAATCGCCATCGTCCTGTTTTTTCACACTTTTCCGCCATTTCATCTAAATCCTGAAATAATAAATAGTATATCGTTATATTATTTAATTTATTTAATTGTATATTAAATAATAAATAATAATAAATAATGAATAATAATCAAGCAATAAATGTGATTGTGGATAGCTAGGATACAATCATATCGAGCCACGGGCCATCAAATATATGATGCATATATACACCACCATGCATTTAAGGGTTAACATAAGAGTCTAACTTGCTGCAGACCCTTTAGGCCGAAAGTCCACTATCATAATAATATGCCATCCTTTTTCTTCACGTTGGAAAAAAAGGGAGGCATACAGACCTATGATCATATATCTATGATAGTGGACTATTAGCTTTATACATATATAGGCACACACAAACGGACTCTAATTTTCATCAACACAAGTGTGTGGTGTCAGCAAAACTGACAGTGCCTAGGGCCTACTACAACTGATTGATTGATCATCTCTAATCCGGCCCACTTATACATCCAATATGTCAGTTCTCAAACTGTCTGTCAGTTTAAATTGCGGCTTTGATTAGGCACCATAGTGACATTGACACTTGACTGACACTGACAATTCTTTTTTTTAGTTCGAATAGGTAGACGTTTGACCACGATCACACCTGATGGTAAGTGATGATGCGGTCTACGGTGGAGCATTTTGTGCCTATTTCTGGTTTAACAAGTAACATTAAAGCCTCCGCCACACATAAAGCGTTTTGGTAGCGTAGCGTCAGCGGAGCGCAATGATAGCGGTGCGCCGGCGGAACGCTGGCGTTCCGCTCGCAATCCGCGCGCATTCCGCTCGCAATCAAAACGCACATGTGTGGCCGAGCTTTAATTGTTACTCAGCGTCAATATGTCCTTATTGAACAAAACACAACCTTCAAACCTTTAAAAAAAACCGGCCAAGAGCGTGTCGGGCCACGCTCAGTGTAGGGTTCCGTAGTTTTCCGTATTTTTCTCAAAAACTACTGAACCTATCGAGTTCAAAACAATTTTCCTAGAAAGTATTTATAAAGTTCTACTTTTGTGATTTTTTTCATATTTTTTAAACATATGGTTCAAAAGTTAGAGGGGGGGGGACGCACTTTTTTTTCCTTTAGGAGCGATTATTTCCGAAACTGTTAATATTATCAAAAAACGATATTAGTAAACCCTTATTCATTTCTTAATACCTGTCCAACGATATATCACACGTTGGGGTTGGAATGAAAAAAAATATCAGCCCCCACTTTACATGTAGGGGGGGTGCCCTAACGAAACATTTTTTTCCACTTTTTATTTTTGCACTTTGTTGGCGTGATTAATATACATATTGGTACCAAATTTCAGCTTTCTAGTGCTAACGGTTACTGAGGTTATCCGCGGACGGACGGACGGACGGACGGACGGACGGACGGACGGACAGACAGACATGGCGAAACTATAAGGGTTCCTAGTTGACTACGGAACCCTAAAAAGGGCGTACATCCATTAAGTACATCCTTAAAGGCCGGCAACGCACCTCCAACCTTTTTGGTGTTCCGAGTATGTTACGAATAATTGCATTCGCATTCGCATATGCGAAAGATTCGTATTCTTTTAAACATTTGCATTCGCTTCAAACGATGCGAATGTTTTGCGAATGCGAATGTGTGCAAGTCGCAGCTTGTTCCTCGCCCGCGCCGGCCGCTCCAATTGCTACTTGTCGACTGTCGACTCGCGCATGCGCAGATATCTCAAATTCGTACGGCGTGAAGTTCGTACTCGGCATTTTGACCAATAGTAAGCATTTTTACCCAGCGGGTTGTTGGTGATTGCTTGGTTTTTATTTTGGTTTTTTATGAAATTCAGCGATATTCGCATTCGCATTCGCACATTCGCATTCGCATTCGCGAATGTGACACATGCGACATTCGTGACATCCCTAGTTCCGAGTGTTCATCAGGCCACCTGTCTGCTCATTTGCGTACCATCGCGTAATAACTGATATAGTAGAGTGATATTGCACAAAGCATTTCGTTATTGTAGCCGCGATGGTCACCTTGGCTAGGCTAGCAGATATAATAAGTTATAATAAATCTGTCCGATGCCGTTACGCGATTAGATACAAATATGGTTGTAAACAAGAATGTTAGCAAACATGGCCATCAATAACAATAAATTGGCATTTACACGTGAGTTACAACTGATTACTGCTGTATCATATTTTTGTTACATGTTACTCGTGATACGAGATCATCAGATCACTGTTATGACTAGTTATGACAATTTTTATTTTATAATCGTTTCTTTGCTACTTTGGTTGGGATAAATAGACACCAATTTAGAGCAAAAAAAATATTCCTTTGAGTTACAAAAATATCATTAACTAGATTTAAGCCAGTAGAAGAATCTTTTGAAATTTCAAAAGATTTTATCATTTAAAAGAAATAGAAAACGATTACTTCAAAATTCTATTCTTCTAGATATCATTTATGCTACAAATACAATACTATACGGATCACCAAGAGCTGTTTCGATAATTAAAATGTAACGAAAAAAACGAAAACTATTTAAAAAATATACTAGATCCTGCATTTAGACCAATTTAAAGAAATTTAGGCCAGGCTCTATATCTAAACGACTTTTCGGCTGTTATTTCTTTTAAATATATTACGCGACACTCTTTTGTTTACGTTATCTTTAACATGTCAAACTACGAACAATACTAACACACACCAGACGACTCAAAATTTATGAGATATATTAAACTAGTAATAAATAAGATTAATCTTAACCAGAACATTGAAGCGCAATAAATCGTATGATAAATGTTAGCACTCGAGACGAAAACTAGGACATAGTTAATTATAGCTGTGCCAAAAGACATTGGCTGTCGAAATCGTATGAATCTATAATACGTATGACTTTGATTTAATATTAGCGTTAAAAATATCTAGCTTTTCTTTGCTATTTGGTCTGTGTGGCCTCACAATATAATATTCTCTTTCATTGAAATCGATTCATTGGTTTCAGGCCGAACAAGGTGCTTTTGAGGGCGTAGTGCTTCTATAAATCCGCCGGTAGTTAAAAACTAGTAAAGAATCTTTTTTTTTTACTAGCTTTTATTCAACTTTGCCTTGTTAGTATGTTAGTGTGCGTCAAAACGTAGAAGCTGAATTTGACCCACTTCCCAGTTTACGATTGAGCAGAAAACAACAACATATCAAAATCACGTGACAATGCAATATTATGGTATCGTGGAGCTGATCTGATGATGGAGCAGAAAGGTGGTCATAGGAACCCTATCATGAAACGTAGTATCCCCATCGAGTAAGGGTTTTTAGAAACGTCTCGGAGAGCAGTACATGACTGTTGAAAGAAAGGTACAGTCGGCGATAATAGCTTGTGCCAAAAATGAAATTTTTGCAAAAAACTTATTTGGTACATATCTTATACGGTTTAAGCGGGAGTCATGCTTGTAGGGTGAAACTATTTAATTATAGTTACTTACGTATGATGAAGCAAATGACTGTTGAAAAAACAAGGTGTATAGTTAGAGGTATCTTGAAAGATACACTGCCTAGGAAAGGGTTAATTTAAACTACACTCTAGGGTCTCTAGTCTCCACTATAAATAAAACCTACTAAAGAAAGGCAATATTCTTTGCCCCGGGCAAGCTTTTACATTAAGTGGCGCTCGCGAGGGCATTGTGACGCTTCTATAAATCCTAGCCTTTCTTCTGTCGCCATTCTGGAGGCGACATGAATGCCCGTAGAAATAGCTAGCGATTCAATATAAGCATTAACTAAACTCTGCACATCCATTTTTTTTTTTTTTTTAGAATCTTCCAAAATTGATGTAGAAGAGTTTAAGGTTGACATGATGTAAATAATTACACTCTAGGCTGCATAAAATATAAGAAAAACTATCTATAAAGACCCATATTCTCTATTGTGTCCCAGCAAGTTTTAACATGAAAATGTTAATAACATTATGCAAGAAAATGTCGGTGCAGACGACGCGGCGCCATAGCTAAAACGTTATCTTAATGACAATACAGATCTATGATAAATGATAACGACAGCGCGAATAACGTCATCGCAAAACATACCAAGCATTATCTTATCTTTCTAGTGTGATAAGCTCGCAGCTGATACATCGTGCCATTCGCTGTGACGCACGAATAACCTTTAATCGCGTGACAATAGAAACAAAGGCACGTGTCTTTGTAAATGACACTATGATCTGTGAGAAAACAAGTGTTTCATTTTCATAAAGGTGAGTTCCCACTGGTTCACAGAGAAAATTGCATCAATTGTACGATCAGTGGCCCATTTCTCGAAGCTACAAGCGGAAGTCTCTTTTCAACTAGACATTGACAACCACTTGTAAATTGTAACTTGTGTATTTGTCGTAAAGATGAGTGATGAAACTGATGAATAAGCCACGCTAAGGAGCATAAACAATTCGCATGTTGGCGTCTAGCCCCATTCTTATCTAGTAGTTTCGGAGCAAATAGGCTGTGACAGGTGAGACAGGTAAACAGACGCACTTCTTCCTCGTTACGTTACGTGGGTTCAGTGCATGAATTTTCTTCCATTCTCTTCTATCTTTCATCATCTTAGCACATTCCTTTCTTATGTTCTCTTTCACACAATCCATCGTTTTTTGGGTCCCATTGTGTTTTTCAGTATTCAGTTCTTTATTTGCTAATATAGACACAAAGTTTCCAAGGAGATCGTTTACCACAGCATGGACGGAACCCTAAAACGTTTGTAAAATGCTCTTTCGACTACGCCTCTTGGTAAGATCGCAATAACACTGCGCATGAGCACAATAGGTCGGGAAAGCTATGGACAATGGGTGCCGCGGTTCGTTATGGTGAAAACTGACGGTTTTTGTTGCGCTTTTCTCGTACTTTTATAGCGAGTGAGAGTATTGTCTGTAGATTTTGTCCGTTGTTCTCACGATTAATATTGTGGACAAGTTGTTTTTAGTACAGTCAGGTGCTCTGAGAACTCATGACCTAAGATCCGACCTAAAGATCTTGGGCCAAGCGCAACATTCGTTACTCATTGTGTCCACAAACACGAAGTCTCTTGAATATCGGCTGCCGCTCCATTGGTGAGTCGAAGAACAGTTACCCAAAACAGTATTCTCAAAACACATGAGCCTACTCAAGTTTCAGCAGGGGCGGCTCACTAAGCGATTCTATAGCCGCGCTACAAGTACATGCCAGCAGCCGCGAGTTCGCGGCCCATTCAGAAGTGACGACTGCTCGCGTGAGGTCCGTTTAGGTAAGAATTTAGAATGGCGGCATTTTGTGAACATCAAGGAGTGAGCCTTCTGTACTTGTACTATTATGTATTCTGTGGTTTCAGTGCCACTCTTGGCAATTAAGGTGTTCAAGTCAAAGTTACCACAGACTCTAAAGATAGTCACCGCTTGAAAAAATGTCGGATGATAGGTCATACGCGTTTGTGTCTAAGAGAATCTTACCTCCTGGTTGCACTGTGAGCAGAAGTCGTGCCGACATGTCGGGCAGTGTGCTGGGCTGGCGGCGCGCACTGACACGACGGTGTCGCAGCCGACGCGGGGACAGAACGCTCGGTTCGCGTCCATCGCCACTTCTGTAAACAAATGAAACAAATTGAGACTCTCTGACTTGTGTGTTAGATGCGTGATAGACTACCCCTCCCTGTCATTACTCATTAATAGGTACAATTAGAAGACGTGTGATCTTTCTCGCCGCGACATACTCTCGCGGCAATCATGTGCTAACCCTGCTGAATAGGCTATATTGGGTTTGGTTTTCAAGACCACTCTAGAAGCGATCTCATTGAAATCAAACGGGTATATTGAGGCAAATTATAAGACCTTCCAAACTGTTAACCGCCCAGAAGTGTGTACTTCTGAAAGGTTTCTCATTTTATTATAATTTAATAACTACATAGTTTTCATGTCTCAACGGTTGCAAGATTCGATGGTCCATTAAGTCCATTCACATTTCAACGCTCAACAAGTTACACTGAGCTGATTTAACGACATTAAATAGATCCACCAGTTTCAGTAAATCTGTTAGAGAAACTAGTTTCTTAGAATATCTGACGTCACAATCACAATACCTAATCCAAAGCTGAAACAGCATACCAACACCTCGCTCACTTAAATTATTAAAGTAATTAAAGAAATTACACGACCGAGTTACAAGACTCAAGACTGTTTCAATTACGCCGTCGGTTAAAATACACTTTTCTTATAATAGCCCCTCTTCAGTAGACAATGTAGAAACGATTAGCTTAGTCACTGACGCTATTTTTAACTTGGGTAATGCTTAGTTTAAATTAAGACGGGATAAAGGAGCTGCAACACTTGTGTGCGGTAGCGCAATGTTTACGCAGGAGTGTATCTGTGGTTTTCAGGTTTGATGCTACGATACAAAATTAAAAAAAACACCTAAACAAAAATGAAACATGTGATGTGATGACTGGGTTTTTTTTTAGCCTCTTTTAGTGTCCCACTGCTGGGCAAAGGCCTCACCTGTCCCACTCGCTTCGGAAATTCGTTCAATAATATCTCCACTACTAGTGATTTAAATTCAAACAGGAAAACCTCATTATCACCTAGCCGTTTTTTCCACTCAACCGATCCCTGTTGTCAGAATTTCCCACCATTTTGGGTAGAATGCGTCCAGGTCATCCGCCATCTCCTTTTTGGTCTGCCCGACATAGTGATGACCGATGCTATGAAAAATTTTCTGGTTATCTCCGTACTAGTAAATTCGTTTAAATTTACAATCATTTCCTACTAATAATTGTTATCTGGGCTAGGCCTCCTGAATGGCAATGGATAGAGAAGATCTGTTAATATAATAAGTCACTTTATAAGTAGGGTTGAAAAATGACTTCAAACACAGGTTATCAATAGTAAAACGAATAAAACATATCAAAAACAAGTTTGAGACCAAAGTATTCATTAGTAACAAAAAACCCACAAGACGAATAAAGTCAAATTTCAGTCTTTGACCAAAGTGGATAATGACAAATGAGCCACAAGAGGAACAAGTGACGAACAAAATTATACCAAAATAAGAAATAAACGATGAAACAAAAGACACCAATAATGATACCGCACCAGTAATCCCATATTGAACATCCAAGCCTTTTATGGCAAAGAATACAGTTTCGGCCGAAACCCGTTTCGCCACAAAGATTCGGATTGCAAGTACGAGGACAAAAGTCGTTGAACGCAGTGCTGCGTTGACCTCAAAGACTCACCCACTACGCCACGATTTTGCAACGGGGTTGTTTACAAACGATATGTTTCAAATATTCAACTGAGAAAATAAATTCGAATACTTGAATAACAAACAACGTTTCAAATGTATAAGTATATCTCGTTTGCACGTCCTGTTCCATTTTCTTCTGAATACATTTTTAAATTTTTACTTCAGCATATGTATCTATTTGTGTCAATAGTATTCTTAATATCCTTTTGTTAACTGGCGTGTCTGTTATATGTTTTTCTGCTATGCGAATTCTTTCCACGCTGTTATAGCGCTTTAGGAATAAAACTATTCCATTCGACTTCATTCATGCGAGCGTATGCATATTTTCAATACGTTGATGTTGTCAAGAATAAGAGCTTATATATTAAGGGTTTTCGCTAAACCCTTAGACGCGGAATCGGCTCTAGCCGACCAAAAGTTGCTCCTTAGTATGAAGACGCATGAAGGAGTCCCCCCACATCTAGCGTATCGCGAGCGTAGCGTCGGGCCAACTGTATGGAAAAAAAAAAGACGCCGCGTCGACGTCGTGCCGACGCAGCGTCAGGCTTTGCCATACAGTTGGCCTGACGCTACGCTCGCGAGACGCTAGATGTGAGGGGGGAGGCTAACGAATTTTTGGTCGGCGAAAGCCAGCGTTGATATGTTTGGGGAGATCCTAACACCACCTATCAGCCACGTGTCTTTATTTATATCTCAAACTCACATTTCTAGGTCAATCTCAGGCAGTGAACTCCGATAAGCATTAAAAAAATTGATATCGATAAATCATCGTGACGCTGAAGGCTGGTAATGAATCATCGTAATGGGTTTATCGTTTAATTATAATAGGAAGTGACAAGGAAAGGACGATTACTTCTGTTAGCGACGCGTCGAAATATATGTAAAATAGCATAAGAATTCGATTAAGACTGTATTCGCAATAAAGATTATTTCGTAGGTAGGAAACGGGTAGAACTGCGTTAGTTAAGTTAATTTTGTCAATTCCGATTATTAAGTATGATAATAAGACTCATATGTGATGTATTCGATAGCAGGCAATTCCCATATTCCTTCCTTCCCAAGTCGCGGAAACCGAGTCCAAAGTTCAATCTAAACTCAGACTGTCCATTGGACTACGATTAATAGCCAATAAGCACTAACGTGAGAGGCTTAGAGCGAGAAAACCGAACTCTCCTCTGATTGGCTAAAAATATTTCCTTAAAGTTCCGAAATCATTTTCCTTTCACCCGAAAATTGCCTTAGGATTACTCGAATCCAAGCCAATAACTCGATAACTATAATACATATGAAGATGTAAATAGTTTTAAAACGTAGCTGGGAACTTACGTAACACGATAACCTCCATTTCCATAGTAATATTCCGTTATCGATAACAATGGAGCTCAAGGCGAGCCGCGAAACCAGTCTATTGTATGGCCCGGACGGCTAATCACCTCTTCTATTGTGTAAAAACGTAAACAAACGCAGGTGCATTCCACTCGAGGTGAATGACCCTAGTGTCAGGTGCATTGTTACGTAATTTCGAAGCGATAGCCTAATTAGTTTATAAGTAATTAGGATTTGAACGAAAAATGATAGCGTTAAATTCACGTAATCGAGCGCCGTAACGCGTTCGACCAATCACGACGCGCCATCCGTCGCCTATCGGGCGCAATTATTTACCTCTCTATCGCACGGAGCCTCGCGCTCAGCCGAGTCGTGATTGGGCGAATAAATTGAAATGTTTCTTTCCGTGAAGCGTAGGCGCATTCTGAAAAGGGGTATAAAAGGAACGATCGCTCGGTATGGGACATTCGAATTCGACCGGAACAAGAAGAACCAGCAGCCTCCAAGGAAAACCAGCAGCCTACTACAAGCAGCCTACAGCCAGCAGCCAGCAGCCTACAGCCAGCAGCTAGCAGCCTACAGCCAGCAGCCAGCCACCCTCCACGACGGGTAGCGGCAGCAGCAGAAAACGACAGCATCGCGACGTATCGTCCGTACCGAGCGTTTCGTTAGGATATTAGCTTAGGAGTATTTTTATAACCGCGTTAAAATTAGAGTCGTTGATTATTGTAAATATAAACCATTTGATTTGATTCGTTTTTTAGTTAGTGTATTCCAAAATCATAATCGGTACGGTTGATTGCTGAGGACGACATCGAAGCTCAAGGTACAGGCCCGGGACGAAAGAGTGAGTCGCACGAGCTCCAGCACATTCTCTCCACTTCGAGCCGTCGATAGGAAGCTTTGCGGACGCGGTCTGCAACAGTTTCTGGTCCTTCGAGCCGGATCTTCGTGCGGACTACGGGTCTACAGCGACGTACCTGTCATGAGCGACGACAGGATGGTAAGGACGAGGTCCAGGTCCAACCGAGCTGCGTCAGTGACGAGCGAAGAGGAGAGGCAGCAACTACTCGACGAAGGCGCGTCGGCGGCCCGCGAACGAGAGGCCGCACGCGCAAGCGCTGAGAGGGCGATGGGCGCCGACGCGGCGCGCCCTCCCTCACCTCCTCCGGACCCGCTGGCGTAACGGAAGGGCTTAGCGTCGCCGGCGCGCAACCGATGGGCGCGGCGACAGCTAACAGCACGCTCAGGTATGGATTAACCGTAGAGACACCGAGGTCACCGTCCTACGACACGACATTGCTATGGCGAAGGGATTTAGCCAAGCGGTTACGGCGTCGTTCCAGACCCACGCCGATCCCAGCTAGACATCCCAAGGCTGCCGTCATAGACAGAACTACCGAGAAACGAAAGTCGCTGCAGGAAACTACCAAGGAGGTAAATAAACCAATTATTAAAGCTCAGTCCGTCAGATCACATGCGAGCAGTCGCACTGTGATAGAAGCGCAGCTGTCTCAGGCGGAGCTCGAGGCCAGCGAACGGCTAGCGGAGATATCCCGGAGGGAGTTGCAGCTAGAAGCGGACATGGTACGTAAACGGCTAGACGCCAGAAAACTGCAGATCCGCGCTAATGCGGATAGCGCAGACGAGCACGAATCTGCTGGTAGCGTGCGGAATTCGAATCAAGATCGATTAGACGAATGGCTAGAGAACTCGCGAGACGCGACGTCAAAACCCATTTGTAAGAGGTTAACCGACGAACCTCTACCCAAGTACGAGACTCCGAGACGACCTGCGCAGGCGGAGCGGCATATTCGAGGCCTCTCACCGGACCGCCAGGTATATCGGCGATCGATATCGCCACCGTCGGAGTCGCGTAGGCGATCGATATCGCCACCGGAGCGACGCAGGCGATCGACGACGCCGCCGGCGCGTCGCGAGCGATCGACGTCGCCACAGCTGGACGCGCGTACTCCGCACACGGCGCACACGCGCGCCACCGAAGGTACTGTAGCAGAGTCCATGCTGCACCTGTTCGAGAGGATGCAGATGGCGGCCCGTCCAGCCCCGAAGGATATATTCGAGCTGCCGCATTTCTACGGAGACGTCAGCGAGTGGAGAAGTTTCTACAATACCTACGCAGAGACATCGAAGCGGTATAAGTTTACTGACTACGAGAACGTGGCGCGGCTCAGGATGGCTTTACGCGGGGACGCAAAGACGTGTGTGTCTCACGTGTTATCGACAGCCACCAGACCCGATATGATCGTGAGAATACTGAAAAAGCAGTTTGGACGCAGCGAGGTATTGTTAGACAAGGCGATTGACGACCTGCGAAAGTTGCCGCAGTTGGGGCCTACCGCGAACGACCTCAACACTTTCGCGATAAAAATAATGAACGTGGTATCTACAGTTATGGATATCGATCGAAGGCACTATGCCGATAACCCCATGCTCATCAGAGAGGTTACGGACAGGTTGTCGCCGCATCTTCGAAGCAGATGGTGCGACTACGCGAAGAAACATCGAGACAGCAAGGACCCGGAGATTCTGCAGTTGGCGGATTTCCTCATGGAGGAGAGCGAACAGGAGATGTCCTTCTGTCACGCCCGCGCCGCCCCGAGGCGAGCGCAGGCGCCGTTATCAGTGCCGCACGCGCGCGCAGCCGGCGCTCGCGTGAAAATATCCGCAACGCACAACCCGCCGAGAGCTCCCACAGGACGTCAACACGAGGTGCAGAAAGTGACGTACGCGACACGTCAAGCCACAACATCCCGTTCGACGACGTGCCTGTTCTGCGGTGGCGGTCACCTGACGCCGGACTGCCGCAAGTTAGCCGCCCAATCCGTGGGCGCTAGATGGGAGTGGGCGAAATTAAATCGTATATGCTATCGCTGTATCGACGCGAAGCATATGAAAACACAATGCAAGGCCAAAGCGTGCGGCGTTGCAGGCTGTCCTCACGTACACCATCGACTGCTTCATGCGGACTCGCCGCAGGAAGTGCGTGAGGATACGGCTATGGTGCTAACACAAGAAATCAGGTCAGTACCTACATCGTCAGCAGTGACGTCATCGGCCGAGCCAGCGGACACGACGGAGCCGCGAGCTGCGGACGACGAGAACGACGCCCGCGTGTACGTGTCGTCAACACCGGACTACAGCGTGCTGCTAAAGGTACTACCCGTAACCGTATCAGGTCCAAAGGGAACGGCGCATATCTTCGCTTTCCTTGACGATGGATCCACCTTGTCAATGATCGACCAGGACGTCGCGGACGAGATCGGCGCGGTCGGTCAAGACGAGCCGCTATGCATAAGAGGTATTCAGCGGTTGAAACTTAGCTCAGTGACACAGACGGTCAAGGCTAAAGTAAGCCCCGCTCGTGGCGGCTTGACATACGATATATCCCTAAAAACGGTAGACGGACTAGGGATACGCTCGCAGTCATTAAATAAGAAGCGTCTATTGGAATACGAACATCTGGCGGACTTGGGCGACGAGTGCTACACGGGCATGGGCGTGCCGCAGATGTTAATAGGCGGAGACTTCAGTCATCTTATAAACCCGACGGAGGTGAGGCAGGGCGGCGAGGACGAGCCGTGCGCAGTTAAAACCTCGTTAGGATGGGTTTTCTTCGGGCGAATGCCGAGGTATGTACCAAATAACGAGCAGGTCGTGATGCACTGCCACAGTGACGACAGTGATCTCGTGGAGCAGGTCAAGAAACACTGGGCAGTCGAGGCGCTTGGCATAACGGCAAAGGACAACATTCGACCCGACGACCAGCGAGCGATCGATACATTCGAACGAACAGTAAAGAAGGTAGGACAGAGATACGAAGTCGGCCAACTATGGGCTGCCGACGACATAAAGCTGCCACCGAGTTTCAACATGGCGAAGGCGAGATTACGCAATCTAGAAGCCCGCATGTCGAGAGATCCTGACTTCGCCAACGAGTATCAAGCACAGATACACAAGCTTCTGGAAAAGGGGTACGCAGAGCGCATCATGGAACCACCGCAGTCAGATCGGATGTGGTTTCTGCCCCATTTCAGCGTCTACAATCTAAATAAAGGAAAGTATCGCGCTGTATTCGATTGCGCCGCGAAAAGTCAGGGATGTGCATTGAACGATTTCATCCTCGCGGGACCGGATTTACTACAGAGCCTGCTGGGGATACTACTTCGATTCCGTGAGTGGGAATTCGCCGTCACCGCGGACATACAGGAAATGTTCCTTCAAATACAGCTGCGAAGAGAGGATCGGCATAGTCAGCTCTTCATCTGGAGGGGATCGCGGCGTGACGTGACACCGTGGACGTACCAGCTAAACCGGGTATGTTTCGGTAACATCTCTTCTCCTTTTCTCGCACACTCGGTGCGGAATAGGAATGCGACGGACAACAAGGATCGCTATCCGGACGCGGTCTACGATATCCATAATAATCACTACATGGACGATTATGTGGCATCATATGAGACAGAACGGGAACTCATATCAACAGCGACACAGGTGAGACTAGCACACGCGGAGGCTAGCTTTCGGCTGCGCAGCTACGCTAGCAACAGCGAGTTGTTAATGCGAAACATCGATCCGGAGGAGCGAGCGACGGGACCTTCTCATCTCGGAGAAAAGCAACAGACCGTCCTCGGAATGACGTGGGACCCAGAGACGGATACGCTGGGGTACAACACGAAAATGCTACGAGTGCCAGACGACGTGAAAAGGTACGAGCGATCGCCCACTAAAAGGGAACTTTTGAGTGCCGTAATGTCAGTTTACGACCCATTAGGCCTCATAGCGCAGTATATGATAAGCGCTAAGATCATATTCCAACGTGTGTGGACAAAGGGCACGGACTGGGACGAGCGGCTGCCGGCGGAGGAAGCGGAGGACTTTTTCCGGTGGCTGAGGGCACTGAGCGACGTGTCCGCGCTGCGAATACCCCGACGATACGCCACGCCCACCGGTGCAGTTAGAAGAGAACTGCATATTTTCAGTGATGCATCGACCGAGGCCTACAGCGCGGCGGCCTATTGGCGAGTATCGAACGACGAGGAGGAAACGCAAGTGAGCTTAGCTATAGCGAAAAGCCGAGTTTGCCCGCTAAAGGTAATGACAGTTCCCAGGCTCGAATTAACCGCAGCAGTCGTCGGCGTGCGGCTGGCGGAGACAATTTTACGCGAGCAGCGTTATCCTGTGACAAAGGTGACGTATTGGACAGACTCCATGGTTGTTCTCGGATGGGTTCGCGATGACGCGCGAAACTATCGTCCGTACGTGTCACACCGACTTGCGGAGATCGCCGAGAAAACAGATAGAGACGCGTGGAGGTATGTACCAACCGCTCAGAACCCCGCAGATCGAGCGACGAGATGCCAACCAGCGCAGAGCGTGCGCATCGAGGACGAGTGGTACGAAGGACCGCGCTTTCTCTATGGACCCGAGACATCATGGCCTAGTCACACATCGAATCGAACAGACGACCTGCCTGAGAGGAAGGCGAGGCCGTCAACTGAGACGTCACTGGCGATCATCTCAGCGAAGCCAGACCCTTCGAGCGTATTGCCAGACGTGAGACGGTTTAGCAGTTACGACAGACTGTTGAACGCGACAGCGAACGTCTTGCTATTCATCGAGAAAATGAGAACGAAGAATAAAGCCTTGCAGCTACAAGTCAGACATTTGAGAAAGGCAGAACACATGTGGTTGCAATACAGTCAACGACGAAGCTTTCCCGAAGAGCTTCGAGCCTTAAACCAGAATAGGCTCATCGATCGCAAATCGCGATTATACGACCTGGCACCCGAGCTAGGCGATGACGGCGTGTTACGCATGAAGACGAGGCTGGGCAGCGCTCCAGTATTGTACACCGCGCTACAACCGATAATACTGGATGGCCGCGAGCCATTCACCCGTCTACTCATCCTGCGAGCTCACCGACGATCAGCGCACATTCACAACGAAGCAGTAATCAACGAACTGCGACAAGAATATTGGATACTACATCTGCGGCCGACCGTGAAGTCTGTAGCTCGAAACTGCGCGCTATGCACACTACGACGAGCAACACCGAGAGCGCAGCCCTTAGGCGATCTCCCGCCCGAGCGACTACAGGCGTATCAACGTCCCTTCACTCACACCGCACAAGACTACATGGGACCGATGTTCGTCACGATCGGACGGCGCAGAGAAAAACGCTGGGTGTGTCTATACACGTGCCTAGTGACGCGCGCTATTCACCTTGAAAGCGTGCACAGTCTTTCAACCGACAGCGCGCTACTATCACTACGAAGATTCGCCGCGAGAAGAGGATGGCCCAGGACGATGTACAGCGATAACGCGACGTGCTTCAGGGCGGCGGCGACGGAACTACGTGAGGCGTACCGGCAATGGCTGCCTGTACTGCAAACTTACGCCACTCAGAACCGAATGGAGTGGAAATTCATCCCACCTGGCAATCCTTCGGCCGGGGGCGCGTGGGAGCGAATGATAAGGACAGTTAAGATAGCGATGTCCTACACTTTCAACGAACGAGCACCGAAACCCGAAGTTTTCGAAACTCTACTCGCCGAGATAGAGAATATCGTCAACCGACGACCACTTACACATGTCAACGTCGATCCAGACTCCGAAGAAAGTTTGACTCCAGCACACTTTCTACTTCTTCATAACGCTAACCTACCGATGATTGGCGTTTACGACGAGAACGAGAAGAAGCAATGGAAGATGGCCCAAGCGCTTGCCGACCACTTTTGGCGGCGCTGGACCAAAGAGTACTTTCCTCTACTGGCACCGAGGAAGTCGTCCCACGACGGAGGGCGGCAACTTCAACCAGGCGATGTGGTCATCGTCGCTGAACCCAATGGTCCACGCAGCGTGTGGCCCCGAGGCGTCGTCGAGACTACCTACCCGGGACCCGATGGACGGGTCCGCTCCGCTGACATCAGAACGAGACACGGGACGCTACGCAGGCCCAGCTGCAGGCTGGCGGTCATCGCGTCGCAACCCATGCACCAGGAGTCTTCGACTGCGGGGACAAAATGTTAGCGACGCGTCGAAATATATGTAAAATAGCATAAGAATTCGATTAAGACTGTATTCGCAATAAAGATTATTTCGTAGGTAGGAAACGGGTAGAACTGCGTTAGTTAAGTTAATTTTGTCAATTCCGATTATTAAGTATGATAATAAGACTCATATGTGATGTATTCGATAGCAGGCAATTCCCATATTCCTTCCTTCCCAAGTCGCGGAAACCGAGTCCAAAGTTCAATCTAAACTCAGACTGTCCATTGGACTACGATTAATAGCCAATAAGCACTAACGTGAGAGGCTTAGAGCGAGAAAACCGAACTCTCCTCTGATTGGCTAAAAATATTTCCTTAAAGTTCCGAAATCATTTTCCTTTCACCCGAAAATTGCCTTAGGATTACTCGAATCCAAGCCAATAACTCGATAACTATAATACATATGAAGATGTAAATAGTTTTAAAACGTAGCTGGGAACTTACGTAACACGATAACCTCCATTTCCATAGTAATATTCCGTTATCGATAACAATGGAGCTCAAGGCGAGCCGCGAAACCAGTCTATTGTATGGCCCGGACGGCTAATCACCTCTTCTATTGTGTAAAAACGTAAACAAACGCAGGTGCATTCCACTCGAGGTGAATGACCCTAGTGTCAGGTGCATTGTTACGTAATTTCGAAGCGATAGCCTAATTAGTTTATAAGTAATTAGGATTTGAACGAAAAATGATAGCGTTAAATTCACGTAATCGAGCGCCGTAACGCGTTCGACCAATCACGACGCGCCATCCGTCGCCTATCGGGCGCAATTATTTACCTCTCTATCGCACGGAGCCTCGCGCTCAGCCGAGTCGTGATTGGGCGAATAAATTGAAATGTTTCTTTCCGTGAAGCGTAGGCGCATTCTGAAAAGGGGTATAAAAGGAACGATCGCTCGGTATGGGACATTCGAATTCGACCGGAACAAGAAGAACCAGCAGCCTCCAAGGAAAACCAGCAGCCTACTACAAGCAGCCTACAGCCAGCAGCCAGCAGCCTACAGCCAGCAGCTAGCAGCCTACAGCCAGCAGCCAGCCACCCTCCACGACGGGTAGCGGCAGCAGCAGAAAACGACAGCATCGCGACGTATCGTCCGTACCGAGCGTTTCGTTAGGATATTAGCTTAGGAGTATTTTTATAACCGCGTTAAAATTAGAGTCGTTGATTATTGTAAATATAAACCATTTGATTTGATTCGTTTTTTAGTTAGTGTATTCCAAAATCATAATCGGTACGGTTGATTGCTGAGGACGACATCGAAGCTCAAGGTACAGGCCCGGGACGAAAGAGTGAGTCGCACGAGCTCCAGCACATTCTCTCCACTTCGAGCCGTCGATAGGAAGCTTTGCGGACGCGGTCTGCAACAACTTCCTTCCTTTTTGGTCCTTTAAAGGCGTTCGTGTAAATCACGATGTCAGCCGATACGAAAAGATTTAAGGCCTATACTATACATACAAATAAGGCGAGACGTAAGTCAATGTAAAATTATAATTTTCAGAGAAACGTTTACGCCGAGTCTTGCGGACCGTCGCCGTCGCGTCTCATCGCATCGTCTACTTCCATATCGATAAGGTTTGATTTCGTATGCGTCGCATCGCCGTCGCGCGACCATCGCGCGACCGTCGCCGACGCAAGCCACGGCGTTAGGCTTATTTTGACTTGAATTACAATGACTATTTAATGAAACAAAATGCCTTCTTAGTTTCATGCACATTTCGATTTGCATGTGAAAACTTTTTTCTAAAAATGCTAGACGCCACGGCGACAATAAACGTTTAAAGTAGTGAGGTTAAGAAAACGCCGTTTTAAATCCAAAGGGCATGCTTTCAATCTCATGTGATCCCTTAGCTGTAGTGAAAGCCGTATAACTTTTATTGCGTAGTTGCATGCAATATGAACCGTCGCTTTACGATTGCATCGGCGTAAAATGGCATGAAACTATTTTATTAGCTGGGTTTTAACAACCGCACTGACGTTCTAATGTATAGTACTTTACAAACATAAATGCTACTAGCCCGTAAAAAAGCCAATTTTGTTTCACTTATATTTTGTTGTAAACAATATCTGTTCTTATTTAGACGACGACTGTTACAAAATGACAAACGTGCGCGTTTGGACAAAAACTTAAGTTGAATGAGTTTATAACTTTTTAACCCCCGACGCAAAAACGACGAGGTGTTATAAGTTTGACATGTCTGTCTGTCTATGTGTGTGTGTCTGTCTATCATGTCTGTGGCATCGTAGCTCCCGAATGGATGAACCGATTTAGATTTTTTTTTTGTTTGAAAGCTGAGTTAGTCGGGAGTGTTCTTAGCCATGTTTCATGAAAATCGGTCCAGTATGTCGGGGGTTTTTTCAAAATTTTAATTTTGTGGTTAGATTAGTCTGTAAGACGAAGATTACGTTACGGATTACGGATCTCATACGGCGCGTAAGATAGTGTGAAACTGCCTTAATGAAGTCAACACACGGCCGTGACATCGAGTTGAAGTGCGCGTTATGCGCATGCAATCAGGTAAGTGAGGAACGCATGCCTTATTTAACTTTACAGTACATATGGTGCTGCTTTCTCGCACTAGTGCGCAAAGTGGTACTTTATGTGCCTATGCCAAAACATCAAGGGACGGTACGTACTGAAAACGTCGTACAATACACGTGCGAAGAGGATATTCATAACTCGTATCGATTTTACACCCCCTCGGTCGTGGTTTCCTTTATCGCTACTCGTTTCGAACTTCTTCTTTTCTTTTTCGCACTTGTATCGTAATGTTCTATTAAAGTCGTAATGCCAAGGTATTCCGCCAAAATATCTAATAACCTTTACGTTCGCTTTTGTCAGTAGCAAAATTACAATATTTCTCGAGGATGATTTATTTTCTATTCTCTCTTGCTACGTAATAAAATTTGGCTTCACCTCTCATATTCCGAAGAGAATGTCATTCAAACGTAGACCGACAGGGATAAATTCAGGAGATTAACGCGAATATCTATCAGCATTACTGATTCAGTAATTTGTCAGATTGATGAAACTTCGATAAGCTATGAGTCAAATTTAGAACGAGAAATTGACGTAATATCAGTTATAAATCGAACTAAATTAAAATTGGAATTAAGATAGTAAAGAAAAAAGAAAGATTGTTTTACTCAGCTTAGGTGATTAGCCAAAATTGTTAAAGAATGTTTTACTCGGCTTAGGTGATTAGCCAAAATTGTTACTCGACAAACGCTAAATGAAAAGTAAAATTCAGGATGCCAGATGCCCCGAGAATAAACTTCACAACTTCTTTTATGGTAGAATAGGCATTTTTATTAACACTTTGGCTAGGCCGTTGGTTTTAAGAAGAAATACATTTATTAAAGTATATTTATCGGTAATTTGCAAAATGGGTCTCAACCGCAACGCAAAACGCAGGTAAACAAAACAAATTTACCCGCGGTTGAGTCAACACTTTATTTATTTATAGTCATGATTTACCATTTTCCGCATCGCCACTCTGCATCTCGAGAGCAAAGAACACTTTGAATGTGAATTTCTATAGGATGACGTTTTATTATGAGTCTTCAGTGTAATTGAGACGGAATGCGGTCTGGTAATAACATAAGTGTTATTTCCATGCGAACGACCAGCAAGTGTCATCAGTGTCATCACGCACGCACACGTTCACCGATGGGTTCGTAACCGGTCGCCGGTCCAAAACCCAAAACCAATAACAAATGTTTAAAGTTGACTCTCACGTTTATAACAGCGAAATCGTTAATATCCGTGTCGTACATAATCGCAAGAGTAGCTCCATATATTACCGTGCCTAAGATATGGCTTATAAACATTGCATAACCGATGAAGTTGGCAGAGCTCGATAAGAGGGTACCGTCACAGAGTAGGAACAATACAGTAGCCTGCTTTCGGTAAATTTTTAACCTCCACAGTGGATTTTCAACTCTATCGTCTCACTCAGTATTTATCTCTTTTGCAACTGCTCCATACTCTTTTCTTTACATTTAATTTCTGATAAAAATAACGTGAGTTGTGATTTTATTCTTTGCGTTTAAAGCAGGTCATAATTTTTTCAGTGCATAATTCTGCCTAAGAAAAAGATCCTATTAAACAAGCCATTTTTTTTAAATTATGAATGGCCTTACTCTTGACCACAGACTAGCCAAAGGCAAAGACGTGGCCTACGATGGAGTGAGCTCGCCCAGAAGATGCCTGTTCACCCTTGATTTGAAGGTTGCCGGGTTATATGAGCTCGGAAATATAGCCGCCAACAAAGATTTCTGCTAGAGTGACTAATGCGAGGTTTCTTTAAAATTATAATTGGTTGGTGAGGCCAAGATATCTTTCTCTAAGTTATCTAGAACGAATAGAACGATCAACTGTGGGTCGTCCGGCCAAAAGGCTTAGTAGTCCTTTCGCAACAGTATCACACACACACAGACACAGTAGGTCCTTTCAGCGGCTGAATTAAATCGTATAGCACCGGACAAGAGCCAATGACAACATCTAGTGTGAGGCCACGGACAGGGTAGATGACCTAGCGAAGTAAGGATGTCAAACTCAGAGAGGAATTCTGTTTTTAACCCCCGACGCAAAAACGACGGGGTGTTATAAGTTTGACGTGTCTGTCTGTGTTTGTGTCTGTCTGTCTGTTTGTCTGTGTGTGTGTCTGTCTGTGGCATCGTAGCTCCCGAACGGATGAACCGATTTGGATTTAGTTTCTTTTGTCTGAAAGCTGAGTAAGTCGGGAGTGTTCTTAGCCATGTTTCATGAAAATCGGTCTACTATGTCGCGGTCGGGGGTTTTTTTTTTAAAATTTTAATTTTGTGGTTATAGATGGACCACTCTATTTCAATCTACTCTGGCCTCGGCATTCACGAGCGCGGGGAAAACATGATATTGAATATTTTACCCGGTTTATTTTCCTATCACACTGAGTAATGACAGGTTCATATGAATAAAGTGCGCGCCAGTCGATTTGTTAAAGCTGGCACTGAAATTATACCTATTTTTAGGTATTCAATAGTTGTGGATCGATACACTACAGTCGGCAACACGAGTATTTTCTGTATTGGCCTGATATTAGCCCATTGGATTTTGAGATGATTTTCATAGGAAATCTATAGCTAAAGTGGAGTTAACACTTCACGTTAAATATTCCACATTAAGTCCAGAACAAATGCTAAACTATACTCGTACTAAAGGTATAGGCAACACAAAGGCAAACAGAATTCTGAGAAAACCCACAAATTTCTTACAAAATTCTTTAGTCATTTGTATTAGTATTCAACACCTTCTGGCTTCTGCGATTAGAAGCGAAAGCGGTTACCGCGGACCAGCTCAAATTTACGCGGGGCCGACCGCAGACCGAAATACTATTTGTTACTACGAGCAGAAAAGGGTACAATATGACATTGGGGTCGAAAACTAGGAAAGCACTTAACTTTAGTGGTTTTCTGAGCTTCTTCGTGAATACCACGGCTTTGGCTCCGCCATTTTGTAAATCTCTCAGAACCGAATCGGTAAAACTTCATATGAAATTGGTTGGGAAGGGAAGCTTAGCAAATATTTGTCTATTGCAGAAAATGAATCCGTAGACGCGGATCCGTGCGCGGGAATGTCAGTATATTATTTTAAATGTTAAGGTCACTTATGTTAAGGTTAATGAAAAGCGCCATTAGTAGTTGCTAAGATATTATTATGTATTAACACTAGAATAAGTCTTTCAATATAATTTTGGGTACTAATCTTTGAAAATGAGTGCTTCATTTCGCCGTTAAACGTAAGTTTGGCGAAAAAATTAGAAACTGTATAACTGTAATCTTTACTTTTTCAATGACCAAATCTGACTGACAGAGCATAAATATAGACTCAACATACGCAATAGAATCATACTGACAATGTTCGCAACTGACATTAATATCAGAATGAACCTCCACAAATCGTTATTCCATGCTTTTCAGCAAATAACTCCAACGAAAACCAACAAAGAGCGGAACACCAAAAGAATACCTATTGTATTGATTCTCAGTCACACGGAAATAACATACTTCAGATATTGCCTGGCCTTTAATCCAGGCAACATTTTCCCATTCCGAGACGATATTACACGGAGAAAGTTGGTAAAATCACTGGGTATCGGAGTAAACGCAAATGTGAGGATCGCGTGAGCTTCGGGGCTAAATTTAAAGGCTTGCTCGTTCCTAATGCCTTTAGGAATCAAAAAATTATGTCCCAGTCTAGATTTTGATTCAAATGGATTTTATAATTTAGCATTAGAGAAACAGAAGACTTTAAAACTGCAGCTGTTAATGAACAATCGGCACGAATAAGATCCGGCTTGAAAAACCTTCAGAAGACGGCTTCTGCATCCGTATAACATTCCCATATTGAGTTGGATTATTTAGTGATTACAGGTAACTTTCCTCCCTCCGAAAGAAAATTATCCTGTGAAAGGAATTATCTCTTTGTAGCATTTCTTACTTTCCCCAATAGGCGACACAACTAAAAAAGACTAATTAGTCCGTCAGTTAGATTATCAAAGAATTTTAGACACGTTTTTTTTTTCTTTTTTCTCGTAAACGAAAAATGACGACTGTACAGTGCGTTGAAGTTTCGCGTGACGTCACACCTATGTACAATTTTTATTTAGAAGTGACGTCACAAGCCCCCACTCCGGAACTTTGATGCTCTATATCTTTGTATTTTTTCATTAATTAGAAAAAGCGAAAAATATGTGTTCAGTATTTTTGGACGATCTAACTGACGGACTAAACAGAATGCCATTTTTTTATGTAGTCGTCATCCCTATTCCCAGGAACGAACGGCACATCGCTACGTGGGATCTATGAAATGGTTGAATCTTTACAAGTTTTGTCACCATGTATTAATTCTACTGGTTTATCAGACAGCTGGATTCACCTCTGCTTGGTAGTTATTGGAATAGCACTCGTAATGGCACCGTACCAATATCGAAATATGCCTGGCTAGAATAATTCAAGGCCTAAGCTTCAGGCTGAAGACCGAACAAAATTCGGTGAGGTAGGTTGGGTCACGATCTTTAGAGGTTGAATGTCATAAAAATCGTGTTCATTGAAGCTAAACCATATACCGAAGTAAGCAATATTTTAGGTAATTTTACGGGTATTGTCACAGTTTCGTTTTCTTTCAACCCCTTATTTGCCAAGAGTGGCACTGAAGCTTTAGTAGTTTCATGTGTTCTGCCTACCCCTTTATGGAATACAGGCGTGATTGTATGTATGTATGTATGTATTTTACGGGTTTGCGCCTTTTTAAAACCTGCCTATGTTGAATTTCAGATTGGCAAATCTTTACGCATGGTATGCGAGTATCGTGGTGAAATAGAGCGCGTCATGCAAATATCATGGGATTATGCCATGCAGGTGTCACGCGGAAGTCATAGGGATGTCGACAATGCACTTGCCTTCTCATCAAAATCTGCTTTTTTTTATGAATACTTGAATAGGTAGACGTTTGACCACGATCACACCTGATGGTAAGTGATGATGCGGTCTACGGTGGAGCACGCTTACCTATGACATACCTAATATTTACTCTCGCTTTAAAGAGACCTGGATTGTACTCATGCGGAAACACAGACTCACTCCTTGGCGGATAAGTAATAATTGTCTTGTCTCATAGGTGTTTGACTTTTAGCAGATCGGATAATAATCTTAAAAGTAACATATAGGTAAGATTTGATTGTTAAGGATCATCACAGATCAAATTTGGACCATTAACATTAAGTACCCTACACGTAATAGTTTTTACTTTGTGACAATATGACAATAGTCTCCGCTGGCCCCGTAGCCTAATGGCATTTCTGCGACGCGAAACGCCACAGAAATGTAGTCTGGCTCTGTCGCGCCAATTCGCAAGAGCGATAGAGATAGATAGCTACTAAAAAGATATTTTTCGTGAGCGTTTGTGCATTCGGCTACGCACACTGATCTAATAAATTGATAATGATGTGAAGGAGCCAGGAAATAGAAAGTTCAGACCCAATGGAATCTTTTTGATAAATAATATTTTGCAGGCGTAAAACGAAAATCAAAAAAGTCACTGTTCCTATTCCATTATTTTAGGCAAAAACCTATTATTTTTATTTTTGTTTAGTGGGATTCGGGTTAAATTGTGGCGTAGGCGAGAGGCTGGCAACCTGTCACTGCAATGTCACAATTTTCGTTTTCTTTCAACCCCTTTTTGCCAAGAGTGGCACTGAAACTTACTAGTTCATGTGCTCTGCCTACCCCTTTATGGGATACAGGCGTGATTGATTGTAATTGTATGTTAAATGGAAATGAATAATAAACCGGCAAACCAAAAGCCACCTGAAAGTGACAGCCCTGTTCGAAACGCGAATCAGAGCGTAAGTCCATTAGTTTTTAGCATTAGTGCGAGCGTTCACGTGTGTCAGTAACACAAGCGTAGCGACAGTATCCGTGTTGGTTGATCTGACGTTGGCATTTCTGTGACCAGATGAGAGAAGAATACTCTACCAGGTAGGGAATTCTTCACTGCGGGTAATCGAAATATCTTTAATGTTCTACATCAACTAGAGCGCAGAAAAGCTTCTTTACGATTTCACCATAGACGGCGTTAATGGATCAAACGATCTTTTTCAGAAGTTTTCAGAAGAGCCTATTTACGGATTTTAGAGCGTGCAACTAAATCTGTAGGACCAGCCCCTCTAGCACATCTTGCCTTGTCGCGCGCGAGTCCATACTTGAAGTCGCGCTTGACGTATGGACTCGCGCGCGACAAGGCAAGTTGTGCTAAAGGGTCTGTTAGTGAGAACTTTACGATTACATACCATTTTACCCAAAAACCAAAGGTCGTTTTGAAATGTCACAGGCGCGGAGGCGCCCGCACAGTCATGATTCCCCATACAACCATTTCAGTCGCAAAATCTTCAAATCAGTAACTAACTGTCAAATGTGACATAACGCGTGGTAACGTCGTGCAAACAATGCGACCGTATTGATACAATAACAAAATGTAGTCGTCGTGTGCACTCGTTACGGTAACAAAATGTGTACGAATTTGTGGCTGTCAATGTCACTGTCAGAATGACTTTTAACGACACTTTATTAGTCGACGTTTGCACACATAACGGTAACAACATGTGGACGAATTTGTGGCTGTCATTGTCACTGTCAGAACGGTTTCTGACAGTGACATTGACAGAATTTGTACACACATGTGTAGGTCTGATTACCGCGAACTGCTCCTAAACCACTGTATCCGCAAATGACAATCTGAAATACGAAGGTTTCTCAAACTGTCTTGTGAAGTTGTGGACTGGTTGCTTTGAATCATTTAAATATGAGCGAATTAAATAATAATAAACGACGACGATGTATTTAAGCACTCTTCGACATTTTATAGAAATGTGGGAAAGTTAAGAAAAGTGCAGAATGATAATACAAATAGATAAGCACTTTATAGTTACTTAATGTATTAAATATATAATTTTTAATTCTTATTGATAAAAATGAAGTGTAATGTTGCTTTACACAATAAAAGTAGGAATCAAATGAAATAGAGTATTTACTGTGATATTAATAGAATTTCTGTTGCGCAATGATAGTTTTTTTCAGTACAGATGCTGCTTTTTTTAACGCAGTAGTGCGAGCAAATCAAGCAATGATTCATTTCTTGTCTGGTCGAAACTCTTAGCTTAGATTTAGGTACTGAAAATCGTCGTACGATACACGTGCGAAAAGGACATTCACAACTCGTGTCGATTTAAAACACTCCCTTCGTTCGTGTATTAATTTATCGCTACTCGTATCGATTTTCCTCTTTTCCGCACTCGTATCTACAAGTATTTTGTTTGGGTTACAAAAAAAAAACCACATTATTTACTCTACTACGTTTTATTTATGTCTCTTTAACATTACAAATTTGTAGATACTTATCTATACAAAAATCTTGACAAAAGAAGTACAGATCGCTGAAATTAATGTTGATAGTAATATTAATGACGACTACTTCAACAAGTGTCAATTGTGAAATGCCGCAAAATACTAGTTGCTCTATAGAAGACCATAATAATATGATCCCCGATCCTTTACAACCCAGCAGCTCGGTACGCACGTTACAATTTTTTTTTAATCTTCTTTAGTGAGGGCAACTGAGTACGACGGCATATTTAATTGTTTATAAAGTTTGAGGATACCTGGAAAAAATTAATACAAGAAGCCATTTTGAAAATATAATAAATATTCACTGCTTTCGGTCACGCGTGTACGCTGCGACCATTTTGCGACCGTTTGTCGACCGTTTGGTGACCGTTTGGCGACTGTTTTTTACATGGAATATTACCGTCTTAATCCATATTTTAACAACTTTATTGGTTTTCTAGGCATTATTTTTATTATTTCAGTATAGTATATGCACCGGAGCACTAAAACTTCACCAATCAATATACATAACACGCAAACACCGAGTAGTCAATAATATTATTACTGGTTAAACTGAGGTAAATTGATGGCGCGTTGATAAATTTAGACTTATTTTATGAAATCACTCGAGCAATTTAATTGGCCATGGTAATTAGCCCACATTATATTACAAATGCAAACAATATTTATCTTTAACAAATTCTTACGCCATTACATTTTAATGTCAAATGATTTTATTTCTTTTTTACTTTGACGTCTCTGACAGTCGCCATTTGAAAAGAATGAAATGAACGAATGATTTTGGGAAAGTAGTCGCCAAACGGTAACAATGTGTGCACGCGTAGTGCACACTTCTGTACTCATTTGTGCCTGTTACCAATCGTCCCCATTTGGGTCGCCGCGACTAAACGTCGACCGTACTGCGACTAAGCATTGAGACCCGAAGACCTGTGTGTACACAAAATAGGAGGATTTGCGTAGGAACGGCGACCGATTATGGTTATATGGGTCATGACACTTCATAAGTTCCATTACCTACGTACGAACCCCATGACCTATCTAACTTATGTTGTTCAAGAGCCCTTTACCTAAGAATTGCACATAGAACAGTTTGATAAGTAAGTAACTCGACCAAGGTTAAGCCTGAACTTGAGATGCTACCATGAAACACTACGTCGACCAGTTGCGAGATCTCTTCGAAAGCCAGTGCTACCCCCGCACTGCATCGTGGATCGGGAAATGACACTTCATACGCTCCGCTACTTTCGAACATCAATAACATCATCCGCGCTTTGACTTTTGTTGCTCACGAGCCCTAAAGCTCAGACCTCGACTTAAGAATTGGACGTGGAATGGATAAATCTATAGATTTCAGTGCACTCACCATGGTTAAGCCTGAACTTGAGATGCTTCTCCATAACACTAGGGTCGACCAGTTGCGAGATCTCTTCAAGTGCCAGTGCCGCACCCGCCCGGCACCTTGCGTCGGGACATGACACCTCGTAAGCTCCGTTGCAGACTTCGAACTCGACATACGCCTTCATACACTGCAACAAGAGAGAAGATTATGTTAGTCCATGCTAATATTTTATTTACTTTTTTATGCAATAGGAGGCAAATGAGCGATGGTCATAAGCGATCACCGCGTTTTTAAGATGGGTGTACACTCTTGAAAATTTGAAGGTCGCATACCTAGGTCCAGAAATATCGCATGCGACAGTTCATTCCACTGTTTAGCTGTGCGGGGCAGGATGTTTCTGGAGAAAAGCACAGTTGAGGACTGCCAGCCAACTAAATGATGGAAACTACATTCCTTTTCCTAGCGTTTTCATGCAAAAGAAGATTATAACGTTTTTAGCAGGACAAGAGACGTGTGGTTCATAATTCATAATATGTCGACAAAGTCTCGACCCATTCCTATCACACATAACTGCCCTTTTTATTATTTATTCGCTTTTATTTTTTTGTACGTGATAAATTACTCGTAGTAAGTCTTGAATCACGTATTCAATATGAAAGTCTTCTGTTTCTACAGGGTGTAAACCTAATACGGGCGAACCTCTTAACGGTGGTGAGTATAGGACATAATAAATGGAATTAGATAACTTTTACTTAAAATTGATTTTTTTTTATCCATACAAATTAATTCGGCCCGCAACGTAATGCAAACACACTCGCGTTTAACGCTCGTTGACAGTTGTCATTGATTGTCATCGCAACAACGTTTACAGTACATTGCTGCTGGGAATTTTTTCAAAAATTCATTATGGGGTGAAAATTAAGAGTAACTCAAAAACACTTCGTAATTAATGATAACAATATTGAATTATATGCCTGGTTTCATTTATCGCCCTTATTAGGTTTACGCGCTGTATATTAAATAAAAATAACTTTAACAAATTCTTGGTAAAGAAACAAAGAAGGCAATTTCACAAAATTACTTTCATAGCAGAAGTCATCAGGTATTTCTATGGGTACTTATGATCGCTTTTCCTTTCCTACCAAGAAATGTTGACGTAAAAGATTTCTATTAATAGTTAATACGTAGAGAAACGAGGTTTTATTCTGAAGTTCAAGCAGAAATTAAATACTTACGTTGCCTACGTTGATTGTTTTATGGGCAACTAATTTCTGCCAGTCTTCTCTAAGCGGCTTGGTCTACATGGGATGACTAAATATAATCCATACTAATATTATAAATAAAAAGAAAGTGTGTCGTGTCTGTTTGTTTGTCCGTCTTTCACGGCAAAACGAAGCGACGAATTGAAATTATTTTTTAAGTGGAGATAGTTGAAGGGATGGAGAATCGACAAAGGCTACATTTTGTCTCTTTCCAAGGGTAGAAATGGAGCATTTTGTAATTTTCGAATTTAATGCGAGCTGCGGGCAAAAGCTATTGATAAAATTATTATAATTATAGATTATTAGTGCGAAAGACATATAAAAAGGAAGACGCAGGAGCCATATCAAAACAAGTAAGTTATCACAGTAAAAGGATGGTGAGGTTATAGTGCACATTTCCAATGGGTTCAACTAAAACATAGGTAACAGTCATTCACGGCCATTGAACGCTCGTCTTCACTGGATTGGAAAATAATCAGCATCTGCAGTCAAGCACAAACCTATTGAATATTCCATTAAACAATGGGTATAAAGTGAACGTACAAAGCTTGATTATCAATGGAATCAGGAGTAACTTTGCGGAAATGTACTAAGGTTAACTCGAGGTACTAAGGGCTGATTGTAACTGGCGCGGTATAAGATCTCGCATGGCTTTTGCCCAGCCACATCCCATTTCACTTGGGGTCGGCGGTCGGGTCTCATCGTCAATCTTCGCCACACTCTTCGGTTTTGGGTCGTCGTGTCATTGACTTGGGCTTTCTTTAGGTCTTTGCTGATAACGGCCATTCAATTTTGAGGAGGTCTACCGCGCAGTGCCGACTGTGACACTTCGCCGTTCATTGCCTGTTCAACAGGGAAATATTGACGCTGAGTAACAATGTTACTTATCAAACCCGACATAGGCACAGAATTGTCAGTGTGAAGTGTCAAGGTCACTACTGTGGAATAGCCCACTGATATATATATTATATAGTGTCAAAGTAGAGGTTTAAGCTACTGCCGCTGTGTACACACGGTCTATTACACTATAACAGTGAATAGCAGGTATCCCCGGGCGTTGGACGGTCGCCACTCGATCGGAAAATGATCGGCATCTGCATTGAATCTGTCCGTCCACAACAATAGCTTCTTTCTCGGCGTCAAATACGGCGCCATTGTGCGCTGATATCGGGAAACGATTCAGGACATTTCGTTCTGAAAGGCGTTTCAAATTTTGTTATTTTAGGAAATTCACTGTATCATAACTCACACTTGCACACCGGATGTATCTGGAGCGTATTACCCTAACGACTCCACTCCGGACGGCCAGTCAAGGCAAGCCAGAGGTAGAGAGTCCTGTCCCACCCACCCGCCTTACGGGTAACAGAACTCGCCAGGAGCACTCGGGTACTTGGGGTGGGTTTGCTGTTACCCAACAGCTGCCCTGCATTGACTGATTACACTGGTAAAACTCATTCGCACTAATTCATTCATCCATTCGTGTGTAGACGTGCATATGCGCATTGTATTATAAAAATCCTTATGAGAGACGTCACACTGCTTGCTTGAACCATGCGGTTCCGACATTTGAGCGCACGCAGTAGGTATGCACTATCAATAAGCGTAAAGAGGTACTTTTTTTATCATGCAGAAACGTCTGCGAGCGATATTACATATTTTTAAAAATGCTTAAAGAGGTAATCAACCGAAAGAATATTTCTTTAATGTCATATTTGTAGAGAACAGATATGAAACTAGTCACATTTCTCTTCAAAGACTAGAGTAACATTGCTTTAAGTTTTTATCAGCGTCGTTAAACCCGTCTTGGGAAAGGGGACGCAATTTCCTACGAGATGATTGCTTGTTCAAGACAATAATGGTGCTTATTGTGAAGGGAAATAACAGGGGGAGAGCGGGAAAGTTCGCCATTTTACAACTTTTACTCGTACCCCTACCCTACGGTCGCATGATTTTATGACGAGTTTATTTCAAACTTTAAAAGAATAAATAACCGCGATTGGAGAGTACGCTGGTTCGATTCCAGCCTCAGGCACCAGAGGACTTGGTCACTTTTTCTTTCATATGTGTAATTTATTTCGGTTTTAATAAATAACCTAACCACAAAATTAAAATTTTGAAAAAACCCCTGACCGCGACATAGTAGACCGATTTTCATGAAACATGGCTAAGAACACTCCCGACTAACTCAGCTTTCAGGCAAAAAAAAACTAAAACTAAATCTAGTTGTGAATATTTTGCATGCTATGAAGAATGGCTAATTAAGGAGTACCTTCACTTTGAATAATATCTGTAATCAAACCCTTATTATTGCAAAATAAATTGATTGATTGATTGATTTAAATCGGTTCATCCGTTCGGGAACTACGATGCCACAGACAGACAGACAAACAGACAGACAAACACACAGACAGACACGTCAAACTTATAACACCCCTTCGTTTTTGCGTCGGGGGTTAAAAAAAGTATTTGGGTGTTTTTCAAAAAAAATCCCGAATATCGAATTTCACCAGATCTGGACGGCTCATTCTTCTCAGACGAGCTGATTCGATCCCGACGATAAAATGTGTCCCAAATTTTCCATACAAAATTTCGAGTTTCCAATACGTCACGCTCGTAGTAAGCGTGACGTAAAGGAAAAAAAGAAATTTTTTTCATGGCAATTCAAGGATCTTCACGTAAAGGGTTATTTATTTCTAAGGTATCTAAACTATGAAAGTATACTTATTGTAACTACTGAAAACTAAATTTTGGAAATGGTACCTTAATAATATCTGTAGGTAGAGTTTTTGTGAAGAGACTGTGGAGTGTGTAATTTGGTGGCAAGCAATTACAGACTATATCGACCACATTAAAGCGTTTTTACATTGGATAAAATATATTGTAAATAAATTAAACTATTTTCTCAATTTCAACATTGCTCTTTCTTCCACGAGATTTTTTTTTTACAATAAACGTAATGTCGAGCAAGTTAGCTTTCAAGCGGGTACATCAGTGTCTGCTGAAACAAGAGTTCGAGTAGCATCCATCAATATATTATATATATTTGCGAATATATATTAATTATATAGTGTCTTAATTTATACAGGATGTAGGTAACATTAATGCTGGTGATCCATTTAAGAGCCAGATCCATTTAAGCATAACCGGTATCGAATAGCGGTTACGAATACCACTTCCTTTTTTTAAAATAAACACCATGAAAATTAAAGGTACTATAGAAGGTAATGTATAAGCCGTAGGATTTATCTTCGGCAATTATGTTACATAGTGTATATGCGTTTATATTTATGTATTATATAAGTATTTTATGAAGTTAGTGAATCAGTTGTTTTCGATTATTCTACCATTGTAATTTTTCCTTCCCCTTGCACTATTTTTACATGTCTCTGTTTAGCCCGGTGGTTGACTGGTAGAGAATGCCATTAGGCATTAAGTCCGCCATTTGTACATTTTTGTTTTATTTGTGCGATAAAGTTTAAATAAATAAATGTCTTCACGTTTTAACGTAACGTTCCTCAACTTTTAACTCTTCTTAACGTAACTTTAAACTTCTCGTTCGCTAACATATAACTTCTTCATTTTATTTTCAACTTCTCTGCACTTGCGAGGAACTTGCAATAGAGTTATACCAAAGACGTATGTATACAACGTGTTTCCGGTATCACTCAAAACCTCAGACACCCCAACTGATTTTTATTTTTTTTAACTCATCTAGAGTATTCATCTTTTAATCTGGTGGTTACTTTTTTTTTAAATAGAATTTTTAATTTTCTGTAAAGCTCTACTTGACTTTTAGCTCTATACTCAATAAAATTATTGCTAACTAGGTCCATTATAAACCATAAAACTATTTATTTGTGTACGTTACTGCAACGACATAAGGTTTACCAATAGACAGCTAAGATGTCACTGTAAAACGCTTTAAAGCTTTGTCACAGTAAACTTCAAATTGGACAGGTAATCGCAGTAAGCAAATTTAAACCCAATATTCAAAATGACAAGGTTGTAATTAGGTACGAGTTCAATTTGTTATGACTTATGATAAACATTAAGATTAAACTGACAAACCACGTCAAACTTGTAGCGGAAAAAAAATCGTCCAAGTAACCAGCCAGTATTAATAACCCCAAATACTGAAAAAGGTAACAACCTCTAGCAATGCGATATACACAATGTTGTATTACGAATACAATAGAATAGGCACATAAAAAATAACTAATAATACTAATTTAAATAAAAATATTACTTCCATCAAGATATAGCTCAATCGATTCTACTCTCGATTCTGAACAAACGGTTTTCAGGTTTTTAGTGTTAAGTGAAACACGGTGTATAACTCTGTATAGATAGACAGATAAAGTTTAAGAAAAAACTCTTAACCACCAAGATTGATATACGCTCGCCTAGATGGTGCTACACCTTTGGTTGACTCTTGGCTAGATGGCGCTAATTTGATTTGACAATTTTAACACATCTCAAGTAAAGAATATGGGCCAAATTTTCAAAACTGAGGTTTAAAAGTTTTAAGCCTGTGTCGAGTCACGAGATGGCACTCTATACACTGTGACTACACAATTTACTTTTTTTTTTAATACCACGTCGGGGGCAAAAAAGCATACAGTCCGCCTGATGAAAAGCGGTCACCGTAACCTATGGATGCCTGCAACAACATGCGCGTTGCCATTCGAAACTTGTGCACTTCTTTTTGCTGTGTACTTTGACAGTAACTCTATATACTCTATATCCACTTTGGTTATAGGTACTCAAGTCATACTTAAGTATATTGTATTAGAACGACGCTCTTCAAAGGTTGCATCGAACACGATTCGTGTAACCTTGCAACGATGGGTGATGCAGTGATGGTCAAACAATGTATGATTGCCTTAGAATTGTGTGAGGTGTGGCAATAAGATTATTTTAAAAGCCAAAGTCAATTACTTTATAAGTCTAAAAATTAGCATTTTATTTTACATAGAACATTTTAGTTCCAACGAAACACTCTTGCACTCACCGACATTTGTAAAATGCATTAATTTCCACTTCTTAAAGGTCTTACGGACCGGCCACACTTAAGAGACGCATGTCCTGAGGTGCGGAACGGTGTCCGCGCCACGCCGCCTGAATGTAATTCAAAAAACTCCTCGGCGTGGCGCGCGCCGCGCCACCTGGGGCGCGTCTTACGTCCTTCCTATACAAAATGTACTGAGAAGACGTTTTTTGAATTACATTCAGGCGGCGTGGCAGAGACGTCCGTTGCGCGCCCCGAGACACGCGACGCTTAAGTGGGAACGCTGCCTTAGACCCTTCGTCTGCTTCTGTAGCACATTTTCTGTAATATTTAAGCAGAAAAGTGTGCAATAAAGAGTCCTTGTGTTACCTACTCAAACTCAATGAATTGAAGTTTTTATAAATATCTTATTAAGCTTCATCTCTATCAGGCGGTCTAGCACAACTGGCACTCTCGCCCGCGAGTCCATACTTGAAGTCGCGTTTGATGTATGGACTCGCGCACGACTACGCAAGTTGTGCTAAACCTGCAGTAGTGGCCTGATCAGTACAGTGAAATTGGCAAGATACGAGTGATGTGACTTACACAATCCGCGAATCAAATATGAGTCTACGAAAAACACCCCACATGTATTCATAACTCGCGCCAAAATTGCGCAAACACCGCGGGTTAAAACCCACTTAGGCCCGTGTTCAGACTAGATCAAGCCCAGTAAGCAGCCCTTTGCGAATCGCGGCACGTGCCAGCGAACCTGACCGCCAAATCTCTTGCCCAAGACGCGATCCAACTCAAGATATTAAATATAGATGCGGAGACAGTGTCAGAAGTATGTATACACGACTTTACATCTTATGTGTTAAAGTTGTGGATACATATATTTGAGCGCTTTGTCCGCATCCATATTTAATACTTTGACGGTACGGTATGAAAGTTACATAAGCGAAATGCGAAATGTATACAAAGAGAAAAAAGGGAATATTGAAATGAAGTTTTCTGCTCTTGAATTCGGGCAAACTTCGAGTAGGCTTTTAATAGGGGCGCTTCCAGTTTCGCGTTATATACGACCGCATACTCGAGTAAAAATACGCTAGTTTAGATCTTTTTAAATCAAGAGTGAATAGACATCTTCTGGGTAAGCATGCTCCAACGTAGACCTAGTTTCAATCAGGTGAGGTGAGACTGTAGTCAAATGTTTTAAGTTCCTGTTTCCAATAAAAAAAGTATAAGCCGCCCTTGGATTATTTTTCGGTGCGTAGGCTTGCCACTCTTGCCAGCCTAGAATGAAATAGGTCACCGTATTAGAACGGAATCGAAAGTACTTTGGAGCGGATAGTTGGCAATTGGGTCGCAAAATTAACTTTGTTGCATTTTGCTGTTTCATGATTGGTCCCCTAATAGTTTATACTACACCCTGTTTTTTCCACATAGTCTATATAATTGAAAACAATGCCCCTCTTTCTTTGTCAGTAAGCCATTTGTGCCTCCCCGGCCGTGTCGCTTCGCCTTTATAGTGCTCAGAAATTCTGAGTATGATTAAATTCAGTTAAACTAATTTGAAATCGTTTAAGCCGGGAGATAGGCGACTAAAATTTAAAGCCTAAGTTCAGACCAGGCTGAAGCGTTGTAATTTACTAATGTAACTTTAAATTTTACGTAGACAGGCAGGAGAAAACAGTGTAGATTGGCGTAGGTAGCGATGATTTCCATAAATTATTTAAGTTTTTTTGAAGTTTTATATCAACGATTATCAGCTTCGAGATGCCTCAAAAAGAGGTTACGCATAGTAATCATACTAAGGCAGCGTCCCCACTTAGGCGTCGCGTGTCTCGCGGCGCGCAACGGACGTCTCCGCCACGCCGCCTGAATGTAATTCAAAAAACGTCTCCTCAGTACATTTTGTATAGGAAGGACGTAAGACGCGCCCCAGGCGGCATGGCGCGCCGCAAGACATGCGTCTTATGAGTGTGGATGGTCCCTATTAAGCATCACAGTTATACTCGACTGCTCCGATGTGATTGAAAGTATCAGTGCCAGAAATTCACTTTTTATTTTTTACGACCGGTCTGGCACAGTCGGTAGTGACCCTGCCTGCTACGCCGCGGTCCCGGGTTCGAATCCCGGTAAGGGCATTTATTTGTGTGATGAGCACTGATATTTGTTCCTGTCATGGATGTTTTCTATGTATATAAGTATTTATATATTATATATATCATTGCCTGAGTACCCACAACACAAGCCTTCTTGAGCTTACCGTGGGCCTCAGTCAATCTGTGTAAGAATGTCCTATAATATTTATTTTATTTATTTATTCAAAGCAAAACGTCACCTTTGACACCGACAGATCTGTATGACAGACATTAGATTTTTATCTACTCAAATAGGGCGGCCATTTGAGTTAGTTGCTTGTAGTTAAAGTTGTCTGTAAACCTGAACGTACAGGCTAGTACGTGTATAAACACTATAAACCTAGCCTCGACTATAAATAAACTACGAAAATAACACGACCGGAATCAATTAAAGTAAAAGCTAATATCCTGTTGCGTGTGAAGCGGTGTGTAATATACAATATACCTAGATATAGTCTATGTTTGCTCGAAGGTGGCTCGAAGTGAGACATATTTACTTATTGAGGGCCTATTTACTAGTCGACTTGCATGCAATTTAAGTTGCATTGCGGACTATTGGGGATACATTCAATTCGATTCAGCGGACCGATCTAATACCGCAATGTAAGGAAAATCGCGTGCGATTTCTCGCACTGTGTAAACATTCACTAAAAGAACACATCCTCTTAAAGCTCGGCCACACATGCGCGTTTTGCGAGCGGAGGGTTAGCGGTGCGCCGGACGCTGGCGTTGCGCCCAGCGGACGCCGGCGGGAACTAACGAGCGCGGATTGCGAGCAGAATGCGCGCATTCCGCTCCGCTAACGCTACGCTATCAAAACGCTTTATGTGTGGCGGAGGCTTGTCTGCACAGATGGACTGCATCCCTTAGGACTGGGTTGCAGTCTGCCTGTATCGACCCAGAGTACCGCAGTGCAGAGCCAGAACAAGTTACTGTTACTAATAATAGCTAGGGTTATCGTTCCAGGTGGCGTAGCACAACTTGCGTTCTCACGAGCGAGTCCATACATCAAACGCGACTTCAAGTATGGACTCGCGGGCAAGAATGCAAGTTTTCACGACTATAAGTGGCAACCCACACTCAGGCGACGCACGTCGTAAAACGCGGAACGGACGTCAGCGCCACGTCGCCCGAGTGTAATTTGAAAAACGTCTGTACATTTTGTATAGGAATGTCGTCCTTGAAGGACGTAAGACGCGCCCCAGGCGACGCGGCGCGCTCCAGCGACGTCCCTTGGGGCGCGTCGCATGAGGCGCGTCTTACGTTCTTCCTATACAAACAAAATGTACTGAGGAGACGTTTTTTAAATTACATCTGAGCGGCGCGGCGCTGGCGTCCGTTCCACGTCTTAACACATGCATCGCCTGTGTGTGGATAGTCCCTAACAATTGTTACCTTACAACAACAATACGTCGCGCTCCATATATTCAGCTGGGAGAGAAATAATTGAGAAGTACAATGCAATGTTTTCTTTTCTCCAACATAAGAAAGTAAATAGACCGACATGACAAGTCATCAATCATTTAGCAAGTCATATTTTCATGTCAAACAAAAACATATTTCGTGTAACATCTTGCGCTAATGTATTTGATTCTAAACACGGCGAGACAAATGGGTACATCAAAATAAATCAAATCCATCAATCAATTAAACATGTATGATTAAAAATCATAGGTTAATTCTACCAACCAGCTTAGGACATCAAGTTAAAATTTGTGTACAATTACTTTGCACTCTTGTGGATAAAATGCAAGTTTCTCATTCGTTTTTGAAGAATCCAGAGAGCCTTTACCAGCCGAGTCGAGGTGGAGAAAATTACTTACATTTCATAAAACTTTAGAACCTCTATCTCTAGAGTTCTCAGCCTTAGGTATATTTAAAGTAACAGACCTATGGAATCTTGTAAGAGGCGTTTCACTCACATAATGAAAATTCTTACAGAAATGTGTCCGCTAAATTTAGAGTGTCACATGATCTTGGAAATTCTGTTTCAGTTAAGTTGCTTTCGCGAAATTTGAAGGCTTTGATTAAACTTGGGCTGTTTGAAAGTTTTTGGCCCTGTAAATTGTAGGGTTTGAATTTCTAGGGTCTAACGACGCTTTCAATACATATTTGTAACTATTTCGCCGGATTTTCCATTGTACCCCTTTTTTAACCCCCGACGCAAAAACGACGGAGTGTTATAAGTTTGAGGTGCCTGTCTGTCTGTCTGTCCGTCTGTCTGTCTGTCTGTCTGTCTGTTTGTTTATATGTCTGTCTGTGTGTGTGTGTTTGTCTGTGGCATCGTAGCTCCCGAACGGATGAACCGATTTAGATTTAGTTTTTTTTGTCTGAAAGCCGAGTTAGTCGGGAGTGTTCTTAGGCATTTTTCATGAAAATCGGTCTACTATGTCGCTGTCGGGGGTTTTTTCAAAATTTTAATTTTGTGGTTAGGTTATTTAATTTGGGAAGATCGGATTCCGCTGTGGCCGTGTAGTGTCACCATCATATCAGCCCTTTATCGCCCACTGCTGAGGATAGGCCTCTTCTCGTCCCGGCCACTTGTCCCTGTCCTGAGCTAGTCTCATCCAATTTTAACTATAAAACTCCCGTGAGACTCAGACATATGGAGCGAAACATGTCGAGCGTTATATCGACTTAGGACCGGTTGCATCAAACTGTCTGTCACCGTTAAAGCATTCGCTAAATTTTATTGTATGGCAAGTTCCATAGTAGTCTGCTGCGTGACGATGATGTGTCTGTCAAATTTGGTTGATGCAACTGGCCCTTAATGAGTAACCCGCTTAAGATATTTTTAACTAGTCTCATTCAGTTATGTTATGACCAGAGATCGGATTTTTGTGCGACATCTCATACTAAAAGTCATTAAAATGACGTAAGTCACTAAGAATGTCGCAAATCCGTCCGATCTCTGGTTATGACCCACATATAAATATCAAACCAGAAATGGGCACAGAATTGTCAGTGTCAAGAGGTGTCAGAACATCCCTGTCGCACGTAAGGACCCTACTGTATAAGAAAGCCACATTACATACAAAAACCAGCCGCCAAATAGTCACTCCCTAAAACCAATGTTACGCTCTTATTTCAAAACGGCATCTCTCTCTCTCTACAGTAGTTCTGCATGTTCTATTTCTGCACAAGTTCAACAAAGCGCAACCTTACACTCTTGTGATCAAAGGCGCAGTTTTCTTTGAAAACGGCTTTGTCTTGAAGTTTCTTTAAACAGAAAACAGGGCAACGGATTTATATGGGTACCCTTGAAAATCATATTATGTTTTATAAAAAAAAGTCACATCAATGGATTTGTGTGTTTCTGGAAAAGTGATTTGAGTTAATAAAATAAATATACATCTTGGGGACACCTTACACAGATCAACCTAGCCCCAAACTAAGCAAAGCTTGTACTATATAGATACTTATATAGATAAATACATACTTATACACCGTGTTTCCGGTATCACTCAAAATCTCAGACACCCCAACTGATTTTTATTTTTTTAAACGTATCTAGAATATTCATTTTTAGGGTTCCGTAGTCAACTAGGAACCCTTATAGTTTCGCCATGTCTGTCTGTCCGTCCGTCCGTCCGTCCGTCCGCGGATAATCTCTGTAACCGTTAGCACTAGAAAGCTGATATTTGGTACCAATATGTATATCAATCACGCCAAAAAAGTGCAAAAATAAAAAATGGAAAAAAATGTTTTATTAGGGTACCCACCCTACATGTAAAGTGGGGGCTGATATTTTTTTTCATTCCAACCCCAACTTGTGATATATCGTTGGATAGGTATTTAAAAATGAATAAGGGTTTACTAAGATCGTTTTTTGATAATATTAATATTTTCGGAAATAATCGCTCCTAAAGGAAAAAAAAGTGCGTCCCCCCCCTCTAACTTTTGAACCATATGTTTAAAAAATATGAAAAAAATCACAAAAGTAGAACTTTATAAAGACTTTCTAGGAAAATTGTTTTGAACTTGATAGGTTTAGTAGTTTTTGAGAAAAATACGGAAAACTACGGAACCCTACACTGAGCGTGGCCCGACACGCTCTTGGCCGGTTTTTAATTTGATGTGTAGATTGATTGATTGCAGCTCTTCTTGCTGATTCTGTGCAGCTCTACTCGACTTTTAACTCTACACTCAATAAAATAATTGCTAGCTACCATCGTAAACCTTAAAACTGATTAATTGTGTACGTTACTGCAACGACATAAGGTTTACCAATAGACAGATATGTCACTGTAAAGCACGTTAAACTGTGTCACAGTAAACTTCAAATTGGACAGGTGACGCAGTAAGCAAATTTAAACCTAACGTTCAAAATGACAAGGTTGTAATTAGGTAAGAGTTCAATTTGTTATGACTTATGATAAACTTTAAAATTAAAGTGACGCACAACGTCAAACTCGTAGCGGAAAAAATAATCGTCCAAGTAACCAGCCAGTATTAATACCCCTAAATACTGAAAAAGGTATACAACCTCTAGCCCTAGGGATTCGAACCCGGACCGTCGGCTTAGCAGGCAGGGTCACTACCAGAGATATTTTAATGATATGTTGTCAGCAAAAAAGCATAAACAGACTATGATTTTCCTAAGTGAACGTCATTTTCTGTCCTCCAGACGAAAAACGTCAAATTTCAGGCCACTACGCTAAACAAAGTTACCGCTTCCCGGCTCCATCAAACAGAAAAATACAGATTTTTACCAGAAAAATAAAGCTTCAGGGTAAGTGGCCAAATGCACAAACGATCACGATAATATCTGTCTCTATCACTCTTGCGTATTGGCGCGACAGAGCCAGGCCCCGTAGCCGAATGGCATTTCTGCGACGCGAAACGCCACCGAAACGCCGCAGAAATGCAGTCTGGCTCTGTGGCGGCAATACGCAAGAGCGATAGAAATAGATAGCTACGAAATAAATATTATTGTGAGCGTTTCGTGAGCGTTTGTGCATTGCTACGCCTACTGACAGCATTTCTGGCGTCTGGCGTCAACGATTGTCATTCGGCTGCGCCGGCAGATCACATGTTTGTTGATATTATCAATCTGAGACATTTCTTACTTTACTGGCCTAGGTACGTAATCGACTAATGAACACCTAGAGTATGCTATTAAAATCGCTGCCATATTAGCTTGGCCTGACTCTAATTCCACTTACCAGTATCTTACTTACCTACATACCTAGTTATTTAATGTTTACAAATAACAGATAAGCGGTACGTGCTCTATAATTATTAAATGAATATAATTGTGACCCCGGCAGAGTTCAAATAACGATTAAATATTTATAATTGTTAAATCGTTTCGTGTACTCGTAAATACGTTGATTAATATTATTCAAGCGACTGTAGTAATTATTATACAGTCACTATTATTAATTAAAATATATATGTAATGTATACAATTCTCAATAACACAAATAATAAAGATCATAAACTAGAACGTTCCTTTGCTAATCCGCGAATTGATAACGTGCAAGTCAATCAGTGCTAACCTGTTGTACTTACTTGCGTATTTTTTACATGCAATTAATTTACATACATACATATTATTTAAATACGCAAGTAAGTACAACAGGTTAGCACTGATTGACTTGCACGTTATCAATTCGCGGATTGGCAAGGAACGTTCTAGTTTATGATTAACTTGGATTTCCGCAAAGTAACGCTTGATTCCATCGATTATTTGAAATAATAAAGAGTTTGCGTCCCATCGCATATTATTTGTCACATTGTAGTAAATTGTCACCAAACGTAAATATTTATATTTATTATATTTTTTGACGACCGGTCCTGGGTTCGAATCCCGGTAAGGGCATTTTTTGTGCGATGAACACAGATATTTGTTTTAGAGTCATGGATATTTTCTATGTATATAAGTATTTATTTAAACTTTATTGCACAGTAAAAATATACAGTTACAAAAGGCGGACTTAATGCTACATGGCATTCTCTACCAGTCAACCTTTAGGCCAAACAGAGAAGACCAAAAAGGGGCGGGATATGTAAATAATACTAAAGACTTGATTTTATGTATATCGTCGCCTAGCACCCATAGTACATGCTTTGCTTAGCTTAGTTTGGGGCTAGGTTTGTGTGCCCAATATTTATATTTCGATCACAAGAAATGCAATACGAGACATTAGTCGTACGACGATATAATTCATTAAAACTTTCATCAATACCTAACGGTCAACAACTTTTAATTTTCGATTAAAGCTTACGATGTTATAATTGCTGTTGACCGTTTTCTATAATTAAAACTCTCGAATTATAAATTCGAAGGTTAAATTCGACCTCAACAAAGAGTTAAAAACATTCCGAACGCCGTTAACTTGGATATATTCGACAATCAACCAATTTATAGGGCAATTAATGTTTGAGTTTTAATAAGGATTAAGAGATTACACACGAGTTTTATGGAAAAAATATGCAATAGTACATTACATCAGAGGCCGGGAAAATGAGGATTTCCGGCCAAGTGGGTATAGGGATACGAGGCCGGGAATCCGTTTTCACGCCGAGGCATGTATAGTGCTTTTCTCAAACATACAATGAAATAAAAAATGTTGTCGAAATTTAAAAAAAAAGTTACTTTGCAGGCCTAGGCCTAAAAAATAATATGAAATCCCTTTACAGTCCTCTCGAGTTGTTGCGCCCAAAAAGCGATACTTCCCAGCCTATTTTAAGGAACGTAAAGACAATATTTCATTGCATGTTTGAGAAAATGTTATTTTGCATAGGTATTGTATTGTGCGGTAGAAAAGGATGATTGTACCATTTGTAGTACAGGGGGTTAAAAAGTAGGTACAAATTTTGTACCTACTTTTTAACCTCCGACGCAAAAACGACGAGGTGTTATAAGTTTGACGTGTCTGTATGTAGCATCGTAGCTTCCGAACAGATGAACCGTATGTTTAGTTTTTTTTTTGTTTGAAAGCTGAATGAGTACGAAACATGACTAAGAACTCAGTAAGTAGTTGAGAACACGGCTCTCAGTCACGTGACGCCATAGATTTAGAATTATTAAACTAGATTGTGGAATCACATTTTTTGCCATACTAAATTGAACCTTATCACTGAGATAGAAAGGTGATCGTATCAGACTAGCGAAAACGGTCCACATGAGAGGGCATTGTTTGGGCTGGTGTCCCTCTCGCACGTGTGGCCAGTGTTAATGAGGTTACCATAGTAGTAGTATTTTTATCTGTATATTACCTAACTTCTTATATTATTTTAGTGTTATATTCAAACTAGGGTTTCGATATATTTCAAAGAATTGGACAATAATTATAATGTAATTATTTTGATGTCGATAAATCAAAGATTTGTATAATTAAAAAAAATTTTCAAATGGGTATTAGTAGATTTGGTAGTAACTTTGAAAATTGACTGGTATCCCCAATGTATGACAGTGATGACGTCACTGAATAATGTTGACATTGTCAGTAAGTGCGAGAGGGACACCAGCCCAAACAATGACCTCTCATGTGGACACACTTTTTGACCTAACTACTCATTCTGGGGCCTATTGCATAACAAGTTACAACTCATATTACAAGCGGTAGTCCCCCTCCAATTCATTTAATAAGAAAGAGAGTTCCGCTTGTAATACAAGTTGTAAATTGTTATGCAATAGGCCTCTGGTTTAACTGTAATTCTGTGCGTGACGCATGTTTAATGGAAATCGGTCCACTTCCACTATGTAGGGTTTTTCCAAAATTTAAATTTTGTATTGTGGTTATACTTTGACAGTAGTTCTCTATACTTTTTTATACTACGTTGGTGGCAAACAAGCATACGGTCCACGTGATGGAAAGCGGTCACCGTAACCTATGGACGTGCAACTCAAGGAGTGTCACATGCGAGTTGCCAATGCCAAACTTGTACACTCCCTTTTGCTGTGTTAAGTACACAGCTACACTCCTTGTGTACAAGTTCCAAGGAGGGTTCGGGTTGTCGGCGACCCAAAGGACAATAGATGGAACAAATTAGCTCCGTAGGTCCTTCCGTCACCAGCACACCGCACCCTCGTTGAGCTCTGGCAGCATTACTCACCGGCAGGAACACAACACTATGCTGAGTAAGCTAGTGCTATTTGGCTGCGGTCTTCTGTAAGGCGGAGGTACTTCAGTTGGGCTCTGCTCGAGCGACATGATACTCGATCCTCTTTGATATAACGATGGTTGGGTTTTCGTATTTATTTTATTTTATTTATCACAGTTGTTACGTAAGCTGCAGAATAATGATGCCACCCACGACACTACGGTACATTTCTATTTTCGCCTGTCGCTATTAAATCGATTTCCACGTAATCATGGTACGGAATAAGTAGTCCAGTTGAATCAATGACATTGAAGTAAAATGTATTCAAATAGTTGATAACTTTATCGAGGATTAAAATTGGGGTGACAAGACATTAATAAAAAATGACTAATCTTAGTCATGGAACTACAATAAATAAAATTACTCATAAACAAATGTACATCGCCATTGGGCTTTTGGATGGGGAAATGTTATACACTGACCAGAAAATACGGAAAAAGGTACAAAAAGAAATGGAAGAAATATCGATTAGCTAAAATAAACGTCAGTCTAAATTGGCCCCCTGTAATTTGCGCTATTTTAAATGTCAAACACATAGTACTAACTCTACTTAAGAGCGTTATAACATTTCGGCGTCGGGCGAAATTAGGTATTTTACCCGCCGCGCGAGCCCAATATGCCGACCCTTTCTAGCACGTCTTATCACTCGCTCGCACTACAATAATGGACAAAACAATCTTGATCCTTTCTATGGAATTTTGATAACAACCACAATCTACTATCTCGATATAAACTTTTGGTTTCTAATAAACATTATTTTGTACGAAAATACGAGAATATAGCGCGAAATAATATCAATTATGTTAAAATTTATTTAAAAAATTAAAGTAATAATTATAAAAGTAGATCCCATCCCAAATATTTGCTTTTGTTATATGATAAGTATTAGAGTAAAGTATAATTATATTAATATGATGATAAAATAAGACAAATACAATTCTAATTACTTCAAGGTGGTGCTCAGGGTCTGATGATGGAGCCAGATGGTGGTCACCAATACCAATGAACAATATGACTATACAACTTCGTGGTTTACATGTCATTCTAGCATTTTCACTTTCACATTTCAAGTGCATATACCACGAGTATAGGTTTTCGGGTGTGCTGATTTAAAAATTAATGACCGATTTGGAATCTGACATTGCTGACTGGCACTTTGACACAAAAGTCGTCATGGGTGTCGTAAAATAGGTTTTAGGGGGTGCTGATTCCAAAATTAATGGCCAATGTGGAATCTGACATTGCTGACTGTCACTTTGACACAAAAGTCGTCATGGGTGTCGTCAAATAGGTTTGCGGGGGTGCTGATTCCAAAATTAATGAACAATGTGGAATCTGACATTGCTGACTGTCACTTTGACACAAAAGTCGTCATGGGTGTCGTAAAATAGGTTTTAGGTGGTGCTAATTCCAAAATTAATGACCAATGTGGAATCTGACATTGCTGACTGTCACTTTGACACAAAAGTCGTCATGGGTGTCGTCAAATAGGTTTGCGGGGGTGCTGATTCCAAAATTAATGAACAATGTGGAATCTGACATTGCTGACTGTCACTTTGACACAAAAGTCGTCATGGGTGTCGTAAAATTGGTTTTAGGGGGTGCTGATTCCAAAATTAATGACCAATGTGGAATCTAACATTGCTGACTGCCACTTTGACACAAAAGTCATCATGGGTGTCGTAAAATAGGTTTTAGGGGGTGCTGATTCCAAAATGAATGACCAATTTGGAATCTGACATTTCTGACTGTCACTTTGACACAAAAGTCGTCATGGGTGTCGTAAAATAGGTTTTAGGGGGTGCTGATTCCAAAATTAATGACCAATGTGGAATCTGACATTGCTGACTGTCACTTTGACACAAAAGTCGTCATGGGTGTCGTCAAATAGGTTTCCGGAGGTGCTGATTTGAAAATTAATGACCGTTTTCGAATCTTGACATTGCTGACTGTCACTTTGACACAAAAGTCGTCATGGGTGTCTTCAAAAAGGTTTCCGGGGTGCTGATTCCAAAATTAACGACTATTTTGGAATCTCACAGTGCTAATTGTAATTTTGACACAAAAGGAATCATGGGTGTTGTCAAATAGTTTTTAGGGGGCACTGATTCCAAAATTAATGAAATGATTTAAAAAGTAATGACCGATTTGGAACCTGACATTGCACAGTACCCCTGGAAAGGAAACCTATTTGACGACACCCATAACGACTTTTATGTCAAAGTGACAGTCAGCAATGTCAGATTCCAAATTGATCATTAATATTGAGATCAGTACCCATGAAAACCTATTTGAAGACACCCATGATCACTTTTGTGTCAAAGTGACAGTCAACAGTGTCAGATTCCAAATTGGTCATTAGTTTTCAAACACCTCCGGATACCTATTTGACGACGCCCATGACGACTTTTGTGTCAAAGTGACAGTCAGCAATGTCAGATTCCAAATTGGTCACTAATTTTGGAATCAGCACCCCTAAAACCTATTTTACGACACCCATGACGACTTTTGTGTCAGAGTGACAGTCAGCAATGTCAGATTGAACATTGGTCATTAATTTTGGAATCAGCACCCCTAAAACCTATTTTACGACACCCATGACGACTTTTGTGTCAGAGTGACAGTCAGCAATATCAGATTGAACATTGGTCATTAATTTTGGAATCAGCACCCCCTAAAACCTATTTTACGACACCCATGACGACTTTTGTGTCAAAGTGACAGTCAGCAATGTCAGATTCCACATTGGTCATTAATTTTGGAATCAGCACCCCTAAAACCTATTTTACGACACCCATGACGACTTTTGTGTCAAAGTGACAGTCAGCAATGTCAGATTCCAAATTGGTCATTAATTTTGGAATCAGCACCCCCTAAAACCTATTTTACGACACCCATGACGACTTTTGTGTCAGAGTGACAGTCAGCAATGTCAGATTGAACATTAGTCATTAATTTTGGAATCAGCACCTCCTAAAACCTATTTTACGACACCCATGACGACTTTTGTGTCAAAGTGACAGTCAGCAATGTCAGATTCAACATTGGTCATTAATTTTGGAATCAGCACCCCTAAAACCTATTTTACGACACCCATGACGACTTTTGTGTCAAAGTGACAGTCAGCAATGTCAGATTCCAAATTGGTCATTCATTTTGGAATCAGCACCCCTAAAACCTATTTTACGACACCCATGACGACTTTTGTCTCAGAGTGACAGTCAGCAATGTCAGATTGAACATTAGTCATTAATTTTGGAATCAGCACCTCCTAAAACCTATTTTACGACACCCATGACGACTTTTGTGTCAAAGTGACAGTCAGCAATGTCAGATTCCAAATTGGTCATTCATTTTGGAATCAGCACCCCCTAAAACCTATTTTACGACACCCATGACGACTTTTGTGTCAGAGTGACAGTCAGCAATGTCAGATTGAACATTAGTCATTAATTTTGGAATCAGCACCTCCTAAAACCTATTTTACGACACCCATGACGACTTTTGTGTCAAAGTGACAGTCAGCAATCTGAGGTACTACATATTCGTAATCTGAAAGTAATCAAGTCAATAATGCCAGTAGTGTCAGATTACAAAGTAAAATCAAGTAATCGTGTAATCCGGAATCGATTACGATTTCCCCATCTCTGGGTTTAGTTATATGGTTCATTGGTACTGGTGACCACCATCTGGCTCCATCATCAGACCCTGAGTACCACCTCTTGTCAAAGGTCTTGTTGAGACGAACCCAACGAGCCTAAACACGAAGTCGTTTACTTACATGGTTCACTGGTACTGGTGACCACCTTCTGGCTCCATCATCAGATCCCGAGTACCATCTTGATGTGTCTTATCATCTTGACCGTATTGTAATTTTCACATTTTTATCATCACAACGTTGTAATACTTTAACATTTAAACATAACAAAGTATTACAAAAGCAAAGCAAATATTTACGGATCTAGGATCAAATTCGTTGGTCGCTGTTTACACACACACAATGCGAGGATAGCCCGTGTAGAAACAAGGCGTCCGACCCACACAACAATAAATATTCTCGACGTTTGCGATGAAAACTCGGAGACCAAAGCGACATACGTCTTACCTCCTCGAGCTCCGGCGCGGCACTGAAATCGCAGGCGTCCGTCGCCGGTAAAATAGCGACAGGAAGGCTAGTTTTCAAAAAATTGGCAAAAAATCATGATAAAATATTATAACGACAAATGGATAACAGCAGTTTAAGCACATTGTGCAGATTATTTATATACTAAAATAACTTCGATAACATGTAGATTTTCGGAGAAATGATCACTTGTTTCGATGTATTTTCAAGACAAAATTGAGTTCGTTTTACTTTCAATTTCTCAATTTCAAAGGATTAAATGATAAATATTGTTTAATGGGCCTTAAGTACAAGATATTTGGAACTTAAATTTACCTCATTTATGAGAGTGATCTTATCAAATTGTACATAATAAGAGCTCCGAATTCTGTGCTTCACGCGGTTTTTCCTAAACGAGCATCAGAAAAACAATCATTACTAATTGAAAAAGCTTTTTTTTTCATATGTTTTTTATTTAACCGACAGTTAATAAGATGTTCTAACTGAAACAAGTACTTTCACTGTCTTTTAGTATGAGTAAAGTGTACAATTTTGTCGATAAATATTGTGCATTTTACAATATATCGCCTTTTTTTGTCATAGCGCTCTTAAAATTCTTTGACTTTTTGACCCTGGGAACAAAATGCCAAAAAATAAATAGGTACCTGTACCAGGGATGTAACGGATGTGGTTTTAACGGAACCGGAAGCGGAAGCAGAAGTTTTGAATTTAGTTTAACGGAAGCAGAAGCGGAACCGGAACCAGAAGTTATAGATGTTAAAAACGAAATGAAAAAATACCACATAGGTATAACATAAACCAAAACTACTTAAATTACCTAGAACTAGGTGTTTACTGTTCAGCCTGTAATCAGCAGTTTGTAGTCAGCCTTTAGGCCCACTTAGGTTTTAAAAACGAAAAGTTACCTGATATTTTATCTTAAGTATATCATTCATTACAATCCCAAAATTTAAATCACCTTGAACTTTAAGATGTTTAGTTGTTTAGGTAATCACTAAAAATCACATAAGAATCCTTTTAAACCTTTATTATACTAAAATAAAACTTACTCGTAGGTAGTATAATACAATCCAAAACTAACCAGTAAACATTATATGTGTAATTGTTAGCACACAATTAAATTTTTAAATTAAATGGAGTGATTATAAAAGAAGTAAACTGTATTTAATAAATAATAAACAAAAGCTTAGCAGCTTTATCTTCCGGCAGTTTGCTTCTAAGGGGATCGTAGATAAGCCCTGCACCACTGAATAGTTGTTCACTCGCTACTAACTAGGTGGACAGGACAAATATTGGCGCGCAATGGAATGAAGCGATTGATGTTTAGTATCGCAGCACGTGGCAAGCGGAGAGATGAGCGAGTGACAGGTATAGACCTGTTGGTCTTTGATATACGCCGCTCATGTCCCACCGTCGCGCTAGGTTCCGACATCCGCTATAACTTCCGTTTGAAAAATAACAGAACCGGAACAGAAGCGGATGTGTAAAACAAAACGGAAGTTCCGCAGAAACGGAAGCAGAAGCAGAGCTCCGTTACATCCCTGACCTGTACCAACTAGCAAAAATATTAACAACTCTGGGTGTGGCTGGACGTTATTAATATTGAGTAACTAACTGTCGAACCTTTGTCAAAGGCGACCTTAACCAGGTCAGATGGTATCTTCCATCCATCTTGTAGGTGGTCAGCCCACGCTTGCCCTTACAACAGCGTGAGCAATTTCTAAAATTACCAAATCTTACTATAATAGTCGAGACGACTAAAAGAAACGAATTAGGTAGTCCGTCAGTTAGATTATCAAAGTATTTTAGACACGTATTTTTCTTTTTTCTCGTAAACGAAAAATAACGACGGTACAGTGCGTTGAAGTTTCGCGTGACGTCACGCCTAGGTACAATTTTTACTTAGAAGTGACCTCACAAGCCCCCACTTTCGAACTTTGATGCTCTATATCTTTGTATTTTTTCATTAATTACAAAAAGCGGAAAATATGTGTTAAGTATTTTTGGACGATCTAACTGATGGACTAAACAGAATGCCATTTTTTATGTAGTGCAGTTATTTTAATATATTCCGCAACATGCATGCCTTTCTGCCCACGTTTCGGTTCGGTCCATTGCTCCGCGCCTATCTAACGTCCTAGCGGTCGGTTTGACGAACAAACAAGAATGTTTGTAAATACATATTTTGACCTCCAGTTCTTTGACGCACGAATATAATTTAATATTTTAGTAAAATACTGCAAATTTCAATATTATAACGTAAATCATGAGCTATATTATCTGCCATTTGTACTTGTTATTGTTAATTTGTGCAATAAAGTTTAAATAAATGAATAAATAAAATATATTAATGTTGACTCTCATACCCACGTGCAGTTTCCATACAAGTTAAAGTCGTTTTACAGTCCGTCTGTAACTATTGACCCTTAGTTATAATAGTTATATCAAAGACATATGTAACTCCGTATAGACAGCTACAGTCTAAGAAAAAAACGTACCTCAGAACCATATAGAAAAAGGTACGGTGGCCTAGATGGCGTTACACCTTTGGGGGACGCTTGGCTAGATGGCGCTAATATTAATAATTCACATTTTAACACATATCAAGTTAAGAATATGGGCCAAATTGTCAAATCTGAGGTTCAAAAGTTTTAAGCCTGTGTCGAGAGATGGCAGTCTATGCATTGTGATTGCATATTTTACTTTGACAGTAACTCTCTATACTTGATCCTTTTTGGTTATATAGACCTTAGCTAACATATTTATATAAGAACTGTTACAAAGATATAAGGTTCAATCAGAATCCATCGTGTTGCTACGTAGGTATATCTCGAATCAGTAATGAAGTAATCCCGACTAGATTAGACTTGCAAGACTAATCCCTCTGACGGTTGCTGGGCTCACCGTTTTGAGGATTATAGATTAGATATTGTGTCTGTAGTTCCAGAGCTTCGTTCCAGAGCTCCTCCTTCTCTTGACTCACGTTTCACCTGTGACAGATGTGGCAAAAGGAGTCTGGCTGCCATCGGACTACTAAGCCACCAAAGACGATGTACCGGCACCACACAATAAAATCACTGCAACAATCATCTGCTGAGATGTCGTTGCCAATAATGATTGTGTATGTAAGGAAGAAAATCACTGCGAATGTTCTTCACTAACCGCCGATCCACACTCGACACACAGGCTCGACGCGAGGCAATGTGCTCGCGCGGCAAACGTCCAATGTAGACATGCACATCACGTTTGCCGCGCGATGAAATTGCCTCGCAACATGCTTTGCTCTGTTCAGAGATGAGGTAATCCCGTCTAGACTTGCTGTACCTACTAAGTCTGAGGGCTGAGGGCTCAATACCTCTGCTAGGCTCACGTCCGCGTCATTTCACTTGCAAATCTCTTCGTGGATTATAAAGTTAGGTGTTGCACCTTTGAGATGGTAAAACTGAAAATTGCAGTTCAGAGATTGAATTTTGACATGTTCAATTGCAAATGTCAAGAAAATGTAAGGAACAGGGTAGACGACAAAAATATCTACACTACCGTCAAAAAATTTAAGACCAAACACAATGTTCAGTGTCATTGTTATAAACCCTTCTAAAAATCATCAAACTAAATTTGTAATCAATAGAAAATAACGTAATCTTATTATATTGATCGGCAACCCATTTGTTTTGCAAGACGACAACGATCTCAAACACTCAGCAAAGATCTGTAGAAGCTACACAGTCAATAAAGAACGCCAAGGTGTGTTAAAAAATATGATTTGGCCACCGCAATCCCCAGACCTTAGCCCGATCGAACTTTTATGGGATGAACTCGACCGTAGAGTCCGAAGACAATGTCCGACATCTGCAACAGCTCTATGGGAGATACTGCAATAATACGAGTGGAAATCCATTAGCCAAGAAACGCTACACAAACTTATAGCATGAATGCCAAGAATCTGCTCGGAAGTGAAAAAGCGTCGAGGAGGATTTTTCGATGAGAAAAACGAACGTATGATCCCTTTTTATTTATTTATATTCTTTAAATAAGTACAAATGGTGGAATAATTGTTCTCTATACCAGCCACTGGGTTCAACCCTTTTGTAAAATTACTGTGTAAATTGTATACGCTTTATTTTGTCGGTTGTAGATACTGAAAAGTAATATTCTCATAGGAACTTCATGAAATGTTGATTATATGCATATATCGTGTTTGGTCTTAAACTTTTTGACGGTAGTGTATGAATTGTCAAAGATTATGTTTACATTTTTTTTATCAATTAAAATAGATAAGTACCTAGGTATTCTTGTGACTTCATGTTCTTTTTGATCAGATTTTTTTTCTTTCGTTATTGTTTTGTTACACGTCACGCACCTAAATAAGTGAACACCACCTACAAAGACATATCCTGAATATGTAAACGCGAAACGTCATCGTCACTTCTATCCAAAGACAGGTGAAATAGTGTATACATATTCGCGACTCGAATTGTCAACTGCCAGCATATCTCCGATCGGCTTGACCCCTTGGCGCTGCGTAGAGATGTGGCCTCGCTCTGCATTTTCTATCGCATGTATAACGGGGAGTGCTCCGAGGAATTGTTCGGATTAATCCCTACCGCTTCTTTCCGCCATCGCCCTACGCGACAACATTTCCATCGTCATCATCTAGATGGCTGGCAGTCCTCAACTGTGCGTTTCTCCAGAAACTTCCTGCCCCGCACAGCTAAACTGTGGAATGAATTGTCGCCTGCGGTATTTCCGGACCGATACGACCTTCAAATCTTCAAGAAAAGAGCGTACACCCATCTTAAAGGCCGGCAACGCACCTCCAACACCTCTGGTGTTTCGGGTGTCCATGGGCGGCGGTGATCGCTTACCATCAGGCGACCTGTCTGCTCGTTTGCCTCCTATCCCATAAAAAAAAAAAAAAAAAAAAATAACATGTTTCTGACCGTGACTCCGCAAACAACACAGAAACACGATGGAATTGCTAATCAGTTTAAAGCAAACTTTTCCCCATTGTAAACTGACTTATAACCAGTAGCATTAGAGTCTCATACAGAGTGTATGCGCTCTATGAGTCAGAGATAACCAGTTTGTAAGTAGGCATTCTAATTAGGAACACCTAAGCTGTCAATGTCGCGTTGTCCTGCCATTTTGCAGATGCCATCTAAGACATCTGTAGGTGCTACATATTGAACATGTATTCTACTAGATTCTAGTAGTGTTAACATTTATACGACATGTGGCAAACAAAAAAGGTAACAAATTTTATCAAGTGTCAACGTTTTTGAGCGAGATTTCCAACAAAACTAAAATAAGAGTTTTGAATGATTCACGGTTATTTTCATTAGACTTATATTGACCGGGATATAGACCGTGATTACCTTTTTGATTTTTGTCGAGCTCCCGATATTTCGACGCAGTTGCATGCATCATGATCACGGAAAACTGACCGAGCTGACTGAACTGACTGAACTGACGGAACTGATCGAGTGTGAACGCGACCAGTGGTAACGCTGAAAGTGAACGCAGCCGACGCGCGCGAAGGAGGGTAGATCGCGCGCTGTCTATACAACTTTAACATCCACCCGCCTTCGTCAGTTTTCCGTGATCATGATGCATGCAACTGCGTCGAAATATCGGGAGCTCGACAAAAATCAAAAAGGTAATCACGGTCTATATCCCGGTCAATATAAGTCTAATAAAACTAAAATACACATAAATTCACTCTTGTATTCCCAAAAGGGGTAGGTAGAGCACTTGAAACTGCGTTTACTTTCTGCTCTTTAGCAATTAACAGGTTAAAAGAAACCAAAATTGTTATATTGCAGTGATAGGTTGCTAGCCCATCAGTGTAAGGGACCATCCACCCACACTCATGAGTTGCGACTTGCGGCGGAGTTGCGGTGCGCGCCACGTCTCCGCCACGCGGCCTGAATGTAACTCAAAAAACGTCTCCTCAGTACATTTTGTATAGGAAGGACATAAGACGCGCCCCCAGGAGGCGCGGCGGAGTTGCGGCACGTGTGGATGATCCCTAAGCCAGTGTCCAAACTCATGAGACGCATGTCTTGCGGCGCGGAACGAACGTCTCCGCCACGCCGCCTGAAAGTAATTCAAAAAACGTCTCCTCAGTACATTTTGTATAGGAATGACGTCGCGCCCCAGGCGGCGTGGCGGCGGCGCGCGCCTTAAACCAAAAGTACAACCACCAGGATGCCAATCCTTGCAATCTTCTAGATCTAGAAGACCTCACGGAACTAATATCATAGGATAAACATGAAATAAAACTATGGAAACGGATTAAACCGCGTATAATGAATTTAAAATACATCCCGACGTTTCGAACCAGCTCCAGGGCTTGGGATCCAGTAGTACATCTGATAATGGAACAAGCACGACGAAGGCTGTGAGGCATTTGTGTTGTATGGTGTTGGACATTTGCAGTTTGTTTCTTTGTCAATTTTTGTAGATTAATTGGTTAATTTTTTTTTTTTTCAACAGAGTAATGGTAAAATTTTTATAATATTGTATAACTAGCTTTATTAATAGTGTGTCTTGAACCTGACTTAGAAATCTATATTATTTGTGGTCATGGTTCGTTAATATTTCTTGTAAGTGGGTAGCTTTTGCACATTTTAATTTTCTCCTCAGTACATTTTGACCACGAAGGCTGTAAAGAGTTCGAAACGACGGGATGTATTTTAAACTAATTACAACGCCAGATTTAATCCGTTTCAATTTTAGATCTGAGTAACTATCACGGAACTAATAACATAGGATAAACAGCATTGATTAATGTATGTCGAACTGTACAAGCACTCTTTAATAATCCAATAACAGTGCTTCTAACCTTACCTAGCACATGATGGCCGCGGGAGTATGTCGCCGCGAGATAGACTCCTGTCCTTATGTCATTAATACAGACAAAGACGTGGCATCTATAAAATCATGCATTCCGCATATTACTTTAGAATGCATCCCATATCTTTAGCGCGGATTGGAATTTACGATATTTTTATTCACACGGCTTATTGCTATTCCACACGCCAGTAATGTACTATTTGCGATAAAATAGAAAAAAATGTGAAGGTCAAGGTGAATATAAAGCATCAGCATTATCTGGACTTAATGTCAGAGAAAGATCAAAAAGCCAAGAGAGAGCAAACAGATAATGAAAATCAAGTTGTATGTGTGAAAAATGTAAATTAAACTCTTCAAATCAGCACACACAAAATAAATAATGGGAAGATAGAATGCATCACAAACAAATAAACAAAATGTGACAACGGGATGATCTAAGCCGTAACAGACTATCGAACCGTACCAAGGTCACGGTGCGGTGCAGTACTTGTAGACACTTCAACCTACAGATAAAAAAATAACACAATAAAAACTTCCCAAGAAATTGGCCCGCAATCAACGCCTAAAGCGAAGCCATTCTAACTTTTAATTAGACTAGTTAATCGAATTCAAAAAAAAACGTCCGCGTGGGCGTCCCAGATATCGCTGGTGCGAGGAAGCCCTGAATGACCTGTCCACACTCGGTGTACCCAACTGGCGTGAAGTGGCGCAAGATAGGGCAGAGTGGCGATCTCTTGTGTCGGAGGCCAAGATCCTTTTTGGGTCGCTGAGCCAGTGAAGTAAGTAAGTAAGTAAGTTAATCGAATTTCCTGTCAAACGGCAACAAGTTAAGGAAACAGTTCGCGGAAGTGGGTTCAGTCCTCGGTTGGTATCCGCCAGACGACGGTAAAGTAAACGACGTTCGTATTGACCTCTGCCAGTTTAGATTTGACGTTTTAGAATACTCGATAGCGTAGGTACAGTCAACCAATTAGAATACTAGGCCACTTTAAACCCTGTGGTATTGACACCGTGCTTTATTTGCTATAGAAATCAGTTTGACTTTTACTGTGAAAGGTTCTCAGTGGCCTAGGATTCAGATTGGTTGACTGTAGATCACGTAAAATTTGATGTACCTACATGTAATTTTTGGCTCTACGAAAAAAGCGTTTATATAGAGGTAACAAAAATGGTGGTGATCACTATTCAGTATCGTATTCTGATCAGGAAAAAGTAGAATCGCGAAAAATTTTCTCCGGGCCGCGAGAATCGGCCGAACCGTACAAAGGTAAAAATTTTTTCGCGAAAAAAAATTTTCTTCTACTTTTTCCTGATGAGTTAGATACTGAATTATAGGATCACCACTATTTTTGTTATATCCTATAACCTAACAGCAAAATTAAATCAAAATCAAACACATTTATTCAGTAGGTAAGTAGGCCACAGGGGCACTTTTACATGATAAATAATACGGATTCAACATAATAATAATTAAAAATTTGAAAAAAACCCCGACCGCGACATAGTGGACCGATTTCCATGAAACATGGATAATAACACTCCCGACTAATTCAGCTTTCAAATAAAAAAACTAAATCTAAATCGGTCGGCAGACACACACAAACAGACAGACAGAAAGACAGACACGTCAAACTTATAACACCCCGTCGTTTTTGCGTCGGGGGTCAATGATATAGTCTTGCACCTTTCTTGCATTATCCCGACATTCCCGACATTTTAGCCACGGCCACGGGAATTCATGATTTAGCGTAGACAAAAAGTCTTACGCTCTTTCATCTAGCAGCACAGCTTTGATATTATTGCAACGATTGTGACATTACTGTATGAATAGACTTTAGCTTCCAAACATGATACAAAACAAGTAAATTGATTGAACATACTTTAGACAGAGTTAAAGACCACAAAGCTTCCGTTCGACCTATCTTGCAAAAATAAGTAGTTAGAATGAGGGTCATTTCCGGATTCAATTGTAACTCTTTGTATAAAAATATACAGTAAGATGACTAAAAATCCATTCGGAATCCTTATAATACACAAACAAAAGGTAAGTTTGTTGAAGAAATAATGATAAACTAAATGGTCGCACACCGTGCGGTTTCAGAGGAATTTCTCCCGCGAACGCTCCGGCTGTGGAATGAGCTCCCTGCCGAGGTATTCCCGATGAACTACAGTATAGGGTTCTTCAAAAAAGGAGTGTATCTACAAGTTTCTAATGGGTCGGCAACGCGCATGTGACACCCCTTGAGTTGCAGGCGTCGATAGGTTGCGGTGACCGCTTTCCATCAGGCGGGCCGTATATGTATAATAAAACAAACTAACGACGTAACGCTAACGACAATAAAAATCACGAACACTATTAATAGTAAACGAATAATACTTGTCATTTAGTATATAGCTACCCAAGGTTCCGAGACATCTGGAAACACATTAAAATCCAAGTTATTTACAATAAACACACATTATTACCTCGTCACGTAACACACACGAGTCACATTACTTAGTTGCTAAGTGTCTCTGAACGACTATTTGCGAGCATGTGGAGTCGGGCGGAAATTTCTATGTTTACCTGTTGTGCCAAGTTCTTGGAAAATGAGAGATGATGATGAGAAATCGAGTGTAAACACAGGTGGACACGGTAGTATTAATCAATTTAATGGACAGAAAAAGGATGCAAAAGAAATAGAACATGCTGATGGAGGTGGTATGTAACAGAGCCGTTTCGACTGCATTCTCTCCACTATATGTGCATTTCATCGAACTATTGAATTCACAAATCCCACGTTCCAAATTTAAATCGTAGAATATTTCTAGGTAAGTAATAATATATTTTATTCTTATTATAAATTCATTAGTGTTTTATTACTTTTATTATACTCACATTTCACAACACAACTCGAACCTTCGTTAGAATGCAATCATGATATGATTGAAATATTTGAAATCCGATCGTAAAAATATCAATAACGTTGTTTTGGAGCATCGGAAACTTTTCCGGTCCCCGCCGCATGAACCAATTTAACCAGTTTTATAGTTATGCTAATTTTAGTTTGGGATGCCTCTGAGCCAAAAACATTTAGCAACGTAGATAAAATTAAATCTATGTTTTTCTAGAGATGAACGACAATTTAAAAATAACACCATTATGTCAAAGTATTTAACTTTTGACACCAGCCACTTTACCTTGTAGAATCTTTACTAAATTAATACAAAAGACAATCGTGACAGATGTCAAATTGAGCAAAAGTGACATGAGGTTTTTTTATCTATCGTCATGACTTTGGTTTTTGAATAAATAATAAAACACTTTGCGCAAAAAAGCACATTCACGTTCGGATCATTATTCAAACCGTTGAAGCCTTGATCGAAAAAACTGAAAACTAGGTTGCGGCGCTACATGAAGAAACTAAAGTTATGTAACACGTGGATATGTGATAATTGATAAAGTTAAAGGTCGCGCGGGTGAACTTGGCATTACACCCGAAAAACCGGTGGACACGGACGAGGCCATATTGCCAGGCTTCCGTGTGGCAGCTTACACGTTCAAGTGTAATTCTAAATACGAATTACCTGTTTCCGGAAATGGAGACTGGTTGGACAGGTACTGTGATGGATGGAGAGAATGAGTTTCGGTTGAGTGGTTTAAACTTAGACGCTGACAATTCACTGTTTCTGTAAAAATATTTGTAAACAAGTAAACACGTCAGACATTCCAAAAAATGTCAAAAATAGTTTGGCTCCCAAAAATAATACCTGTGCTAATTCTCCTACGCAACCAGAGAGAAACATGTCAGATGCTAATTTTACAATGGCGTTCATTGCTATCTTGATCCTGCTATTTTAAGGATCAAATATTGACTCGGCCACATCTGGGTTTATTGCGTCACTTTGCTTAACGCTATTTTAAGGACTTAAGGAGATTTCTTTGAAAGGAACGACTCTTTTGAAAAAAGCAAAATTGCATTTTTAACGCAGCACGTAAAAGTCAAGCAAAAATTGTGTTTGTCTGAGTAACAAAGGCGTACTTTGCGTCCTTACAGGATCCTTAAGAATCCTTTGAAGCGTTGTATCTACCAGGGCTGCATAAGTTAGACGGAGTGTGGCATACCGGTTGCGAATTGGCCGTGCTGTACGTAAGCAGCTCTACATAAGGCTAAATAAAATGCATGACGTAATTTTCAATGCTGTGTGCGGCACGCGAACGTGACCGGTTGTGCAAGTATGCAAGGCGTTCGCGAAAACCTCCGCTCTGTTCTGGGCTCCTGGTACCGGTGACTGTGCGACGTAGTGGCGGTAATGTTCTGAGCAAAGGTTAAGTGGAAGGGCATTTTATAGAAAAAAAAAACTGTAATCCAGTCGCAACTTGTAAGCGCACTGAAGCAATACACTGTAGAAAATTATTTTTTCTACTCCCGAACTGTTATTCGTCATTTACAGGGTCGTGCATAGATCTTTAAAACCCTACATAAAAGTCTGTTCCTAAAGCCAACGTCCGCCGGCTTTCAGCGCATGCGCGCAGTATCGAAAAAACTGAAAACGCATTGTTTGGCTTTGTAACCATGGCAACGCATTGTTATAACGATACTGCGCGCGTGCTGAGCTGACAGTGCAAACCTTTGCGTCAAAATAAAGGAAACAGTATGAATTTCACGAAAGTTATTCAAGAAAACTATTAAAAACTAAGTGCATAGTCGTAGAAAAAGTATTGTATGCAACGGTGTTTAACTAACTCGTGGCGTCTTAATAACAATTTTCGGCTTCGCCTCAAATTGTTACCCACGCCACTCGTCTTTTTTGACCCCCTTTAAACGCCTGTTGCATAAAATACTATAAATGGACAAAGGTTTCGGCAAGTTGAAAACAGACAGCAATTTACAATTTTTTATGCCAGTTTAAAAATGATGACGTTGACAGACCGAACAAACATTTAAAAATATCCTTCACGTATCCATAAACTCGCAAATATGATGTAACGGAAAATAAGAACATAAAAAATATGAATCATGATATTCATGATACAAATAGGAAAATAACTTCAATGTTTAACAATTTTCCTCAAACCGGTTTTTTTTAAATAACTACATATTAAGAAACATATTGTGTGACTTAATATTAAAAATCGCGACATAATATGAAAATTACAGCTACCTACCTAAAAGCTATAAGTACGAGTATTCAGAACTATACAATAAAAATGCAGTCGTTAATAATGTAACCCTAGCTTCTGAAAGAACACGAATATAAAAGCTGCACCCAAAACCCAAACCAAAACAATGCAACATTGCATACATATTAATAACTTTAACTACCACACTCACTTTCTTTGGAAAGGATAGCCTCATATCCTACAGTACAGTGTAGGATGACGCGTACCCCCCGAAGTAAGTGAATATTATTTCCGAGGCGTTCAGCTCACAAGAGATACGCATATTTTTTAGAGGACAAACCAAAGGCGTTCGCTTTCGCGTAGTATTGAATGCGGGATTAATATGGCAATATTATTTAAAAGAAGGAGAATCTTCATTGGAATTTTGAAACTGGAAGATTCTGATATTTTCGATGCATTAGCGACAGAGATGTTTCCGATACTTTTGTATTTGGAAATGTTGCACCCCGAACTATGTATATGGTACATTTTTTATATTGTTGTAGCTTCCACAAAATATTCCCTACTTGAGTCTATCGAGTAATAATTTCAGAATGTTGATCTTTAAAAAAGCACTAGCAGAGTTGGATTTGGTGAATCAGATATTAAAACAGAGACATCAACGTGTAATATACCAAAGACATCCAATAAACTAAAATACCTAATGGGTTCTTCAATTGCTTGACTGACCATTAAATTACAGAAATACGAAGCTGAAAAAACGTGTCTTGATAAAGAAGCTTTGTCACACCCGACCGTGCTAATCTCCTTGGAAAGGTTGTAATTTACGAATGGCTAAACAAAATCAGAAAAACAACTAAATGTTTGGACTTTTCTAAATTGATATGAAGCTATTAACAGAAGATAAAGAGTTGGTGCTGCTATTAACAAAACAACACTTTAAGGAACATATTTACTAATATTTAGGGGAAAAGTAGATGCAGGAGTTTATGCTTAATTTGGCAGAAAACCTACAAACATCGAGAGTCAAAGTGACTTGAAGGTCAAGTTTACTATAATGATTATGTTTAGGAAGAAGTGTAAATAGAAAAGTGCGGAATATAGTATGCTTGAATCTCGTTTTTAGGATTAAAAGATTATTATTTCCACAAGTTTTCAGCAGATTCAACATATCTTTCTATTTTACAAGAATACGGCTTCGATTGGTAATTTTTCGAAAGAAAGTGCCAGTTTAGTTTAATAATATTCGAAATATCACCAAAGAAGTCACTAATTGTTGATATTTGCATTATAAATGTATTAAACAGTAGCTCAATTTAGCGCTGCAATACCTACAGAAGTCTTTAACTATTTCAGATTTAATCCAAGTCAAACGTATCACTTAGCAATTACGAGTATTATAAACAATTTAAGCGTGAAGGTCGAATAGAGTTGGCTAATGATTAATTAAAGACCTAAGTAAGTGTTGATCAATCAACAACCTTTATCACTTCATGTCACGGATGTTTCAATGTCAATTAAAAGTGTCAATTATCCCGTTATTTTATAGTTTACATCGTTCATAAGTCCACAACAAATTTTGCAGTAAACTTTTTCTCTGTCCTCCGGTTGGAATGTGTAAAATATCGGATCACTGCGCTGAACGAAGCTGCCGCTTCCCGGCTGTTAGCCATCTAACAGAAAAATAGTATATATACATAGTTTATCTTGACCCGTAAATAAGCCTCAGAAAATATGTTTGGTCGCCGTTCCCACACAAGTCGACATCGCACCAAAGGAACTAATAAACATAGGGATAGATTCCCCTTCGACTACATGATGTGCTTTGAGATCAATGTACATTGAGGATTTGGTTGTAAGATTTAGTTTATGTGCATAACAATTTACATTTCAACGCACATCGAAAATTTACATTTTTATTATTACTTCTTCAAATAATACAAAACTGTTGCAACTAATAAATAACATACATACATACAATAACGCCTGTATCCCATGAAGCGGTAGGCAGAGCACATGAAACTACTCAAGTTTCAGTGCCACTCTTGGCAAATAAGGGGTTGAAAGAAAACGAAACTGTGACATTGCAGCACTGCAACTAATAAACATAAACAAAGTATAATAAAGTCAACCAGAATTGTTTACGTATCCATTCAATCTCCCAGAATAAGAAATGGAAAACATTTCCATGACAACACACTTGTATCGATACAAACACTCTACAATATAAATTGCGGTGAACAAGCAAAACGAACCAGATTACGGCAATTTGCAAACAAACACAATAATTACGAAATGATGATAGTCTTATCATTACTCTGGCGTCATTATGTGACGTCTGTCTATGATTGCATAGGCTGAAATTGTTCTAGTACTGACAGCTATATCAAGGATAATCTCCGTATAAGATAGACAAACGTAACTCGGAAATATCAAGAAAGAATATGCTCGTTGTGCCACACCTTTGGTCGATCGATACTCGCTTAAATGACGTAAAATATATGAGTCAAATGCCAAAACGTGTTCTAAAAGTTTTAATTGTGTGTTGAGAGATGTCAGTCGATGCACTTGTACTACAAATAATATTTGGGAATATTCTTCTATACTCCATTCTCTTTGCAGATATAGTTATCTACGTTCAACTGTCCTATAATGGTCGCGTTTACATCGCATGGATAAATGCTTACGTCAATACGGCATACATTAATGTTTCTTATGTCACGTTAAGTAACGGATGTCTTATTTGCAGAGATAAATGATAAAAACGTGAGTATTACAGGAGCTGAATGCTGACGCAGATGAAAACAAAGGGAAGATGATAAATATGATAATCTATTGATAATATATCAAGCAAAACGAGTGACGAGTAGAACTCTAGAACTTGACAACCAAAATGATAAAAAACTTGGAAAGAAATAAGATAAAATCTCACTTGCAAACTGTAAACATCTTAAAATCGGACTTTGATTACGGAGCAGAGATCAAATATTTAGCATGTAAACGATAACTAGAAAAATCGAATTTTAGGCTGTTTTTAAGTTTCCAAACACTGTTATTATTATGTAATCATTGAACAATACTCCTATTACTCCTGATGTATTATTAATACTTACCTCAAACCACTCAAATAAATGAAATCCAACTAACAATAGACACTCTACTCAAAGTCAAATAAATTAACAATCTCAAGGTCAGACTAAAATACAAAGCAGATAGCTTCTAAAAGCATTAGGCTAACTGGATTTTAAACGTACCAGTCCCTTTTATGAAAAGTGAATACAAAAATGGAATCTAAATTGCTACTTGTGAACAGAATGGTTTATTATAGATCAAAGAGATGCCTAAGGCGTTACGACTGGTCAACGTCAACATGCTACCAAGTTATTATGGAAAACTTTATTAAAATCCATACTAATATTATAAATGGGAAAGTGTGTGTGTCTGTTTGTTTGTCCGTTTTTCACGGCAAAACGGAGCGTCGAATTGACGCGATTTTTTAATTGGAGATAGTCGAAGGGACGGAGAGTGACATTAGGCTACTTTTTGTCTCTTTCTAACACCCCACTTCCCTAAAATGGGGGGGTGGAATTTTGTTTAGAGCATGCCGATTTTTTGGATTTAACGCGAGCGAAGCCGCGGGCAGAAGCTAGTTATTTATAGTTTACCTAATATTTTGTGTGTCACGAGCGTATTTTAAAATCCATAATAAATAACCGTTAAAATTGATGGTACTCAGTTGAAGGTATAAATTGTGTGGTCAAAGTGGTTAGATGCTTAACTATATTCCATGAAAAAAAAGTTTATTAGCGTACCTACCGCAACTTCTATCCCTACGCGCTGTAATTTGTTTAATATATTCAGATTGGTAACACAATTTATGGAAATACGATACTTCGTGTTTGCCAAAGCCGGGCCTAAATTATTCATGATTGATACGAACGAGTCGCCATGAATCAGAAGTAGCTTTCATATTATCCAGGTGTGTCACAGGGTAGACATGCGGGACCCTATTTCTACAACAGGTACTTTTGAGTATCTTAGCCTATATTCTGTAGTCATGACTATTTTGTACGATGTGATATATTGGTATGATTATGATACGAACTTTAATATTATAAGAGCGCTTGTTTTACAACTACAACTATGCACAGAAAGTTATTGAAACTTGGTAATGACTTTATTAAGCAAAGACTTTTGTGCAATATTTTCGAGACTTATTGTCCAAGAAAGTACACTTTTATTCACTGTTACAAAGCATTTTCTAACAGCCTAACCAAGACAACTCAGCTATAACGAAACTCAAAACGCTACCACATCTTCAAGTATGATAGATAGATAAACAATCGGAAGTCATCTTGGCACACACGCCTAGTAGCCTTCACCAACACTATGCTAAATCGATTCAACACTACCACTGTAATTGGATCAACGTAATACTATAGTCGGATTATAGGAATTAGCGGGCCCGCTCTAAGTGACTCCACACTGGATAAACAAACTTTAAGAACCTTACAGACTTCGTGCTGAGGTTCAGAATCGAATGGAAGCAACTCGGGAAGGGCTGTACTGTGACATAGTGAAGGACGGGTGTGACGTGCCAGTGTTGGCAAATTGGATTTCACGTCAGCTGGGCAGTGTGAGGGTTAAAGAGCTGTAAGCAATGCAGTGGAACTAATTGGCACTGAATAGGTTTTATAATGCGGAAATGCATTGAAAAATGGGAATATTGAGAATTTCAAAAGGAGGGGTGGCATCAATAATATAAAAATATTTATAATAAAATATTAATAATAATATTTATAGTATTTGATGCTAAAAGAAAATAAACATAATATGTAGAGGTAAACAAGGATTTTGTGCATACTCGTAATGGACGAGAAATTAGATTAACAAATACAACATTCCGATAATGTGTAGTTTTGTACATTGTCATTTTAATCAGTTTCCCTCTTAATAACATTCTAGAGTCGGTATGTATTTTAAATATTTGGATTCATACTGAATGAGTCACTTTTTTAATTATTTTGATTTTATCACGCGCAAGAAACTAGTTTTACAATTGTCATAGCGTTCAACAGCGAGTCAAGCAAATTAATTAAAGTAACCAGAGCCTTCTCAATTTGCTCATCACATGCCATTTCCTGAATTAATTGAGATGATTCAGTATACAAGAGTTGCGTAAAGTCGTGACATGAGCAATGAGCATTACCGACATTGTAGTATCTTGTAATTTCTTAGATGCAAATACAGATGACAGCTAAGTAAACACACATGATAATCCAGTGACTGAAGAATTAAACAACGGATTACTTTAATAGTTATTTGTTATACAAGGGAGCAAAGTTGTATTTTAACGCCGAGTGTGGAATTGAAAAACGAGCAAGTGAAAGGATTCTATAGTTGAACCACGAGCGAAGCGAGTGGTTCGAGAATAGAATCCTGAACTTGCGAGTTTTTTAACACACGAGAAGTAAAATACATTTGCACCCGAGTGTAACACAAAACTTTTCCCCTCACTATAGCGAGGAAACTACAACGCAAAAAATGCGTTTATCACTGCTTCCAGTAGTTCCACAGGTGGTAAATCATCTTTATTACTAGATTCACCTACTTTTATCAATTTTAAAGCAGTTAATTTGACTTTATACAAGGTCAAATTACTTTACCCACTAGTGGATAAAATGCGTTTTTGCCCGCTGGTATTAAAGGACAAAACACGTGTTTCCGAGCTAGTGAGGGGAAAATGTATTTTTTTAAGGAGAGCTTAACTAATCAATTACTTCAAAAAGGCAATTTAAAAGAAACACAACAAAGCTGCAGAGTCCGTTTTTCAATTACAGCAATCTAAAATGTTGATTGAAGACAATTTAGAAAATACAAATGGAATTATTATCAAAACCACTAACTGTAACCGATTGAGATTACAAAAAATACTGAAACTCAATTCACCATGAAATGATTCTACTCCAAAGCTTTGTTTTGTTTAAATAACTTTTCAGTACAGATGGTCGTTTTTTTACGCACTAGTTCGAGAAGTGGTTCATTATATAACAGGTCGAAACTTCGGAGGCTCATCTGTACTGAAAAACGTCGTACGATACACGTGCAAAAAGGAAATTCGTAACTCGAGTCGATTTAAAACACTCCCTTCGGTGGTGTTTTAATTTATCGCCACTCGTTTCGAACTTCCTTTTTTACGCACTTGTATCGTAATGTACTATTTTAAAACAAATAAATTCATTTATTCCATTATTGACTTGTATTGGAAAAAGAGCTTACGGTCCGCCTGCTGCCTTTGGACGTCGGCAACTGGGACACGTACACTCCTTTTTGGAAGAGCCAGTATTTTAAAATGTAAGTGACATAAGTATTGGACGTATTGGTACAGTCGAGTTAATATATGTGTACATTTCGTCGCCTTAGCTCGTTGGAATAAGGTGAAAAAGTGTACACATATTTATAAATTCGACTGTACTTTTTGTATTAATGGACTCAGCTCATAGAAAATTGCGCGGGGAGTAGAAATAACTTTTTAATAAGCAGTCAAGAAACTTTTAAGTACTAAACTGACTTGAAGTATTTAAAACTGAAAGGCTCTTTTGTATTTAACTTTTATAGCACGGAACTAAAAAAGTTTGCATAACATTTCTTTGATTATAAGTGTTGTTGTGACCGCTAAAAAAACAGTTTAGTACAACTTGCGTTCCCGCTTATCGCGCATCCATACATCAAGCGCGACTTCAAGTATGGAGTCGCGGGCGAGACCGCAAGTTGTATTATAGTCCGCCAGGTATCTGTGCTCTTCACACAAATAAATAAATTCATACGGCCTTATTCATAAAAAGTTACAACCTATTTAAAACGTTGTTGATGTGCCGATGTCAAAAAACCTTATTCATAAACGCTCATTAACGCTAAACAGTGCATCATCTCTTGTGTAAATCCTCGAAATTTTAAAATGAGCCCGACCCCAGTTTAACGGGATTTTAGCGCTATAATACAAGATGGCCGCCTCACATCAGCTGGCTTTTGACAGCAACTCATGAACTGATATGAACCCTCTGAGACGAGTGTTTGTTGCCTGTTCTTACATTTTCTCAGAAAAATGTATTATGTTTAATTAAATTGACAAGCTAAAATTATTATGAAGTGGCGCAAAACCAAAATAATATGTGTTGTGTGCAATGCGGTCTACTTATATACCTAAATTGAAGGAGGTAACTGACTTTTGATCGTGTCAAAGAAAAAGTGCATTATATAGGGAAATATTTCAGAGGCGAGGTGGTAGAAATAGGTATGTAAACCCTTTAGTTTTCATTACTTACTTGCCGACGTCTCTTACCAGGCTTTCCATATGTACTTCAAATCGTACTAGATATAGGAAAGGACTCGCGCGTGAGAACGCACGGTTGTGCTAGACCACTTTAAATTTAAGTTATTTCTACAACAACCAGGTTAAATATAAGATACCTTAGCTTAGTAAGGTGGTATCAAAAGCATATTAATAATAATATGGTCTCCACCTGGAGATGAATAACTATCCTATTGTACCTATTTGCATTACAGTCACCCTCATGTTATTACCTGTAGATATACTGCAGCGTTTGTTTGATAAGTATGCTGCAAAATTATAATGTTGAAATATATAATATCTCATGTTTTGCAGGCTACGTTAATTAAAAATAACAATTTACTTTCAATGTAGGGACAAATCAAATTATTTTATTATATATTTTTATCAGTTTATAATTTACTTTCAGGTAAAAATGTTGTCTGGCAGTAATGAAACTTTTAATGAAGCAATGACCTATGCTGGCATGTTACTGGAAAAGTTGTGTCTAATTTGGCCATCAAGTGAAGAAAAGTCATCACAGGTAAAATGTTTGTATTACTTACCTATTCATAATCATGATTTAAACATGTTGAAATATATAAGCACTAAATTAGATATGGGATACCAATTTTTTTCCATATCTCATCGCCAGATTTTAGCTATTTTCCTACTAATTTATCATATTAGTATGAAAATAGCTCACCCCGCCGACCATCACAAATAACATAACAACATAGGCAAGTACAATTGTATTTTTTATTGCAACTCAACTGTCCCTTATATTACTCCGGTAACTATTTTATTCTACAATATAATATGCAAAGGAACCTAGCTCAAAAATGTATGGTTTAGGTATATTTTACACTCATGGATGTACCTATTTGTAAAATAATTTTATATTTTACCCAAGCTTCCTTTAGTATTAATTTTCATTTAGCCCGTCCTTGTCACATTTGACTTGATGCCATGCATCGGGCAAGGACAAAATGGAATGGAATCTAAGTAAAAATAGAATTGCTGTGTCCTATTAAATTTGCAATAATAGATAAATGATTACTGCCTCCTCACTTCACTAACCAACTGGAGTGAGTTCAAATGACATTTTTACATAAATTTTTCATATAAAAAATGTATGTAATGTAATGTACATTTCAACTGGGCAAATAAAACAAATCATAATGTTTATTTAGGAAAATTAAACTAGACTTCCCTCTTATTAAAAATATTTATTTACATTTGCTCAAAATCATGGTAGTTTATAGTTTTCATTTGTTACAGTTTGCTGCCTCCCTCTGCTGGCTCGGTCCCAAGCTGAAGATGGAATCGTCAGAATCTGAAAAAGACACATCAGACATAAATAAAATAGTTTTAATGAAAATGTTTTTCTTTAATTTTTAGCTATTATGTGATAGTCTAATTTTAACGGATAGATTGTACAATGCAATTTCATTTAATAGGTTCTCAGACTAATTAATACTATCATGAGAACTCATTGTACATAGTTTTATATCAAAATAGGAATAGTATCATTTTGAAATGGTACATAAGCAATAGAGAACTGCAATGGCTAGGCTACTCTTTGTTTGAGAGTTTGAAATAACTAGTAAGTAAATTTATTTAAAAAGAAACAAAAAGTTTTGCATGACACAGGCAATGTCTGGTAGACAAGTGCCCAAACTAGGGTTATAGGAGTGTATACTCCACAGTACAGAAGACAATCTTATTAACGTTCTTTATAGCAAAATAACACAGGTAACCTAATTACATTTTAGTTTTGTTCACGACTAAACTACATCAAGACACGTATGTACCTACTAGCTTTTGCCGGCGGCTTCGCTCGCGTTAGAAAGAAACAAAAAGTTACGTATGTCATTCTCCATCCCTTCACCTATTTCCACAATCACGTCAATTTGTCTCCGTTTTGCCGTGAAAGACGGACAAACAACACTTTCCCATTTATAATATTACTATGAACAAAATAACCACAAGCAGGTTTGATTTATTACTATTAGAGTAGGTATCGGTATCCTTCAACTCAAGTTCATACTTAAACATGACTGCCAAGTGACACTACTCTCACCGTTATAACAGTGTATATTAAGAAATAAATATACAAAACGATGTAAGCTTACCTGGTTTGCCTTCATTGATTATAGATGCGGATTATATTATAGTGTCAATGTTGAAAAGGCTCACAACGCGCGGATTGTATCAATTGTATGGTGGTCGCCGGTCGCCGAGGTTAAAATAAAATCGCCCGTCACACGATCTTATCTTATTTATGAATGTGCCACAGACGCTATTCCTATTGGAATATTAATATGAATTCAGATCACATGTTAAATAAAACAATAAAACCATCCATCTAGTTTCCTTGCTAGTTTCTTAATTTACGATTTCCCTTCTAGAGCGGCTGTCAAATGGCTGTCAAACTTTTTTTTAATTTAAAGTTCATCCACGTTTTTGTCTATGATTTGTCAATAATGCCAACATAATAAGCCTAAACAGTTCATCAAGTGCATATTTGTTATTGTGCTGTTAAAATGGGTTTATGAATACTACCTCACAATAACCGTGCAATAAGCCTAAACAGTTGTTTAACTAAAACGTAGATCATCAACGATTTAAGGATTTTTTATGAATAAGGCCGATAGACTAAAATAAAAAAACAAATATCTGGGCGACCGAGCTTAGCTCGGTTCTGTTTCGTATCCTTGACCTGTGTCGCCATCTAGTTCAAAAATAAATAGTACCTACATCGAGCGAAAGAATTCTCAGTCTTAACAACACAACTACTCTACACGAGATGGCGCGCGTTTCGCCACAAAAGCTCAAATAGTGTATTTTTCTATTCGTGTTAGCCTTGACCTGTGTCGCCATCTAGTCTTTGCAATAAATAGTACTTACATCGACCGAAAGAATTCTGTCTTAACAGTACAACTACTGCACACGAGATGGCGCGCGAAGAAAAACGCATGAAAACTCGAAAATTCGCATTTTCCGAGACCTAAGGATAAGTTAGATCGATTTTTCACCCCCGAAAACCCCCACATAACAAATTTCAGCGAAATCGTTAGAGCGGTTTCCGATTTCGTCGGTAATCGGTATATATAAATAAATAAATAAATAAATAAATAAATAAATAAATAAATAAATATACAAGAATTGCTCGTTTAAAAGTATAAGATAAATACTACATGTACCGTTCCACCAGAGATGCGCTACGTAGATGTGTTTGATATCCATCAATCAGCTTAGCAGACCCGTTCCCACCGGCGCTATGCTTTTTAGAATAATGAACATGATTGGTGGACACATCCAAGCGTATCTCTGGTGGAAAAGCACCCTAAAGCCTCTGCTACACATGCGCGTTTTGATAGCGCAATGATAGCGGTGCGCCGGCGGAACGCTGGCCGCGCTCGTTAGTTCCGCCGGCGTCCGCTGGGCGCAACGCCAGCGTTCGTCCGGCGCACCGCTATCGTTGCGCTCCGCTGACGCTCCGCTACCGCGCCGCCTACGCTATCAAAACGCGCATGTGTGGCCGAGCTTTAAATCTAAATAGACACTGATAAAGCGCAAACTTAGCAAGGAACTAAGTAACATATTATATCACCGTGCCAATTCTGTCGCTCCTAAATCTTGTTATCTCCAAGTCCTACTTCTGGTCCAATAATAGCTTTGTTGTGGAAGCTTAGCGTGGGCGTCCACACACCTGTACGATATTAATAGATCTCGCCTAATCCGCGGTGTAATATGTTATATCCGTCACACGTTATTATGTTATTAATACGGATTAGTTACTACTAATATTACCAAAGTTATACACGTATATATGTCGCAGTGAAATGGCCAAAACAGAGATTTGAACAAATCTCTAAGGGATGAACAAATCATTTAGTGAAATCACAAAATCAGCCAATAGACACGCCACGCTTTGTCATTTCACTAGATTTGATACCTAAAATCCCTGAACTAGGTCAGAAGGATCCGAAAGACGTGATCTAAGCCCTCTTACACGTATACCCGCAACTCGTCTGGACAACTCCACTGTGCCACGTGTGACAACATCTTCAAGACCAAGTTTGGGGTTGCGAGCCACATCAGAGCATTTTTTTTATACCACGTCGGTGGCACACCTGATGGAAAGCGGTCACCGTAACCTATGGACGCCTGCAACTCAAGGGGTGTCACATGCGCGTTGCCGACCCATTAGAAACTTGTACTATCAGCTGCAAAAGTGCATGGCGAATTTATCAATGAATTCATTCATAATTTCTCCATCCACTTTTGCAGCTGATAGTACACTCCTTTTTTGAAGAATCCCATACTGTAGTTCATCGGGAATACCTCGTCAGGCTTAGGGAGCATTCCATTATCCGGACAATAATAAAATTGTTAATGGACTGGCCTTAAGAAGTATGGGAGTCGCCTTTAGTTATGTACGGTCGACTACAAAGAGATGTACCTATACACTTTTTCACCTTATTGCATTGTAATAAGGTGAAAAAATGGATACATCTCTTTGTAGTCGACCGTACATGAATAGGTAGGTATGTATGTGTTTGTAGAAGGCGGCAAAGTTTGAATACCGAAAAGTTTGTCTTAAGGGACCGGCCACATCTAAGAGACGCATGTCCTGAGGTGCGGAGCGGACGTCCGCGCCACGCCGCCTGAATGTAATTCAAAAAACGTCTCCTCAGTACATTTTGTATAGGAATTAGGAAGGACATAAGACGCGCCGCCAAGCGGCGCGGCGCGCGCCACGCCGCCGCCACGCCGCCTGGGGCGCGTCTTACGTCCTTCCTATACAAAATGTACTGAGGAGACGTTTTTTGAATTACATTCAGGCAGCGTGGCGCGGACGTCCGTTGGGCGCCCCGAGACACGCGACGCTTAAGTGGGAACGCTGCCTAAGACTTATATCAAATATATAATTTATGTTCCAAGAAAGCGCTGCGTGGGTTGCCGACAAATACACCTGATGGTGGTTATATTGCGAGTTTATATGCCAACACAACTAAAACATATTATTATATCTCTTTGGGATAGAGTTAAATTCGACGCCATGAAGTGTACGAGACTCAGACGACTCGAGACGAGATATTTTTGATATTTTCGATGTTTAAACTCACGAATCCAGGTAGTAATGAAGAATTACCTTTTCTTTAATTACTCCTTTTATATAATAAATGCCACTTCAGTGCAATAGTTACCTGAAACAAACAAAAAAAACGTTAATCTATCATCGACGTGAGGTGGCATCTGTGATAAAGGTAAAAACAAACAACCAATCCGCATCGCCAACGTCCATGTGATGTGATGCTCTTATATGTAATTGCAGGAGTACGTAAGCTATGGTGATTGCCTGTTATCCGGTGGGCAGTATACTTGATTGCCACAGAGGACATTTCTCCGTCACAGACTAATAACCCAATAGTAACATAGACAATTAGAATAGAATAGAATAGAACTCATTTATTCAGGCAACACATCAGCAAGTACAAATCAATTAATAAAGTACGATAAAACACATCAAACATCAATAGATAAAAATAGGACAAAAAGTTGCACAAGGTAAAAAGTAGTAATAACGATGTGAGGCCTAAAATGGTCTCCACTCAGCAGTGCAGATGACACGGCTAGCGTGGTCAACGGCGCTGGTTTTCTGTGGAGCCAGCGGGGTTTGCGGGCAATTAGTTAATTAGTAGACTAATAATTATGTTCAGGGAGCGTTTTAGAGTGGCGCGGACGGGTACGCGCGGACGACAACGTTAACTTCATACAAATTGGTCATGCAAGCGGATAGCTCCGCGCGGTTGGTCCGCGTGACACTAACGGCCCAGCCACGACATTGGTCTAAGCGCGACAGCGGTGAGCGGCAGCCATACGTGCGAATGAAAAGTCCCATCGCTGTGACTCGCTCCAATGTATGGCCGCCGCTCACCGCTGCCGCGCTTAGACCAATGTCGTGGCTGAACCGTAAGAGCCGGTTGCATCAAACCGTCTGTCATCGTAAAAGCGTTCGTTAAATTTGATTGTATGGGAAGTTCCATAGACGTCTCCTGCGTGACGATGGTGTGTCTGTTAAATGTGGTTGATACAACTGGCCCGTAAACCAGCCAAACTTACGTTCGATTATTGTTGAAACGCCGAAGGACTGAAAGTCATCGGGCAGGGTTATCTCGGGCGTTCCAGTGGCCTATAGTGGGGACGTTTATCGACAAAAAGAGGCCAAACCTTTTTTTTCTTGACCAAAGCATGAAACTTGGCACAGTTGTTCCTTATATCAAAATAAGCCGATTAAGATCGGGAGCCTTCGGGAGCCTCCCCCCTGGGGCTCGGGAGGGGGGGTCAAAGTACCGCTTCACCCGGCTTGCTTTGAAAAATTCTAACATAGCCCGTTTAGTTCATAGGTCATGTTTGGTATCGTTTTCGAGTAAATCAATAACGTAGAATTCATTTTTGGTACTAAAATTATAATTTAATGGTAAATAAAATTAAAAAAAATTAAAAGTTTGAAATTTTCATCTATAATTTACAAATTCAAGTCATCATAAATGTCAAAATGTTTGCTTTTTCTACAAATAAAAAATATGATATGAAAGCCTATTTAATATAGATTATAAATAATATAACTTTTACCCACCTTTACTTTAACTTTTACTAACGTTAAGATTCATAAAAAAACTTAAAGCCGCGCGGCGTCGGGACGCCGCGAGCGTAATTTTAAAATACCTTTATTTTAAAAAACTCTATTAGAACCCGTTTAGCTATTAGGTCATGTTTAGTATCGTTTTCGAGTAAATTAATAACGTAGAATTAGTACGTAACGTAGTTTTGGTACTAAAATGACCATTTAATGTTAAATGAAATAAAATAAAAAAAATTAATTTTCTGTGAGTTGCAAATTCAAGTCACGATAAATGTCAAACGGTTTGCTTTTTCTATAAATATAAAAATATGATATTAGGGTGATTCTCTGTAAGGATGTTCAACAAACAGTCCCCTGGCAATGATTTTTTATAATATTTATTTATAAAATCAGAAATAGTTTGTATAATTTAATTAAGGCAAATGGGTTTTATTAAATTATACTAACTATTTAGGATTTCATTAATAAATATTTCAAAAAATCATTGCCAGGGGACTGTTTGTTGAACATCCTTACAGAGAATCACCAATTAAAGCCTATTCACAAAGGATAGTACGCGTTCACCTACGCGAGCTTAGACTGTGTGCGGGGAATGCGCCTCTTTCATATATTTGATCGCCAGTGTCAGAGGTGTGTTAATGCATAAATAGAAAAAAGATTCATTATTATTGACTCCGGTGTCGACAACGGCAACACTCGGGTCGGACCACACGATCTAAAGACCGACTGTACCTGTTATTTATTCATTGTAGTGAATCTTGAAAGAAATTTATATAATAGTATTTTATACAATCGTGATATAATACAAAACTTTTCAGTCGAGTACCATGTGTAGTACGGTACGAGAGTGAAAAGTTTAATTATATCACTAATGTATACAATACTTTTTCTACGAGACAATATCTTCATCATCAATGGACGGAAATATCACCATTCATGCAAGTTAAAATTAATGTCAATAGAGTCGTTCACCGTTGTATCAACATCGAATTACCTAGCAACCAATTGTTTGTAATAACCGTCTCTGATTGGCCGATAACGCGACAGATAAAAAAAATGTGTTTCAGATGCAGGAAAATTTGCCAGGTATCGCAAATTAGTATAGAAATTGTATGAAGTTCTATTTTTGAAATTATTATAGTTAACTAAAGTCAATTATAATGAGCTTATTATAATTGAGTCGGAACTGCCATAGAGTATCCAACACTGAAAAGTTAGCACTTATAGTTTAGTCTGTGGTGTCCTAATTGACAGATTACTCATACTCATACTCATACTATACATTCCCTTCACAGAAACATAGCTGGGTACATATGGAACTGCATAAAGAAGGCTCTACCCTCTTTATGCAGTTGCATCGGTTTTTGCAACCTGATTTACATTTACATCTTGTAACTTCTAAGCATATACTGGCCACTTCAGTGTTGTCTGACCAGTGTGGTACCCATTCGTCTCCTTCTTCCTTCCATCCCCAAGAAGACGGACTTGGCAAATTTTGGTGTGGCACCAACGCCTGACTCCAAACAAGAACGCCCTGAGTCCCATTTCTCAAAACTGAAAGTTACAAGTTACAAGCGGAAGTCTCTTTCCAACTTGTCATATTAGACATTGACAACTAGTTGAAAATTGTAACTTGTAGCTTCGAGAAATGGGCCCCTGGTACACTGTGCGCAGTATAATGCTCATCCAAGGCAGCCTCTGAAGGAGGTATGTTCTCCAATTGTCGATCTTTTCTGGTACCTAAAGAGGTAGGTACTTCGACCACTCATTCACCGTTGCGCAACGACTTGGTCTGAAACAATATGTGCATTATCATTTTAGAGTCTCTAAATTACAACTTTTTGGTGGATCACGTAACCTTCAGTATTACCCACTTACGTTACGTATCATAGAAAATTATTACAAACTTTAGTAGAATCTGATTTGCCTCTGATATTGCTCCATCTTGTAATAGTTTGACACCTTGAGTGGACTGGCTAAGCTTCAAAGCCAAAAGAAAACGTTTCTAGATTAGACATAGTATGGGATAGGTACGATAAACGCAGCTTGAAACGATCAACAAGGGAGAAACATGGCCACCCAAGGCTTCAAACTATTACGAGATGGAGCAATATCATAGATAGGCTAATCAGATTCTACTAAAGTTTGTAATTATTTTGTATGATAGGTAAGTGTGTAATAGTGAAGGTGATCCACGAAAATGTTGTAATTTGATAGTTGAATCTGTTTAAATAACATGACAATGCACATAATATTGTTTCAGATCAAGGGTCCTTACGCAACAGTGAATGAGTGCCGGAAGAACCTCTTTACTAGAAAAGATCGACACTTGGAGAACATACCTCCTTCCGAGGCTGCCTTACTTCATCATATACTGCCATTTGTCTAAGACTGGGGCTAAAGACATGCCAACCACACCCTTGCTGCCGACGCATTAGGACACCACGGACTCCACTGCCAGTCTATTGCTGGCCGAATTTTGTGACACACTGCACTTAACGATTTAATCCGCAAGGCTCTCGGCACAGCGAACATACCGACAACCCTCGAACCTGTCGGCTTGTCAGCAGCAGACGGAAAGCGGCCTGATGGTTGCTCGCTTTTGCCTTGGTTTCTGGGACGACCCTTGGCGTGGGGCGTGACCTGTGTGGATACCTTGGCCCCGTCCAACGTCTAACGCTCGGCCCAGAAACCAGGGACTGCTGCTGCAAAACGCCCAGTTTAAACGCGCAAATATGCATTTTTAAAAAACAACTACATATTTGCGGCAATTGCATTTGAAACATTTGGACCATGGTCATCAGACACCAAGCAGTTCGTGAAGGAAGTTTCCACCAAACTTGTCTGGGTGTTTGGTGACATACGCATAGGCTTTTACATCATATTTTTTATTTAAAGAAAAAGCAAACGGTTGACATTTTTGTTGACTTGAATTTACAAATTATAGATGATTTTTTTTTATTTATTTACCATTAAATTATAATTGTAGTACCAAAAATAAATTCTTTGTTATTAATTTACTCGAAAACTATATCAAACATGACCTAATAGCTAAACCGGGTCTAATAGAGTTTTTAAAATAGAGGTATTTTAAAATTACGCTCGCGGCGTCCCGACGCCGCGCGTCTTAAAGTAATTTTTTTATGGAACTTAACGTTTGTGAAGGTGGATAAAAGTTATATTTTTTATAATATTAAATAGGCTTTCATATAATATTTTTTATTTATAGAAAAAGCAAACAGTTTGTCATTTATGATGACTTGAATTTGTAAATCATGGATGAAAATTTTTATTTTTTAATTTTTTTTTTTAATTTTACTTACCATTAAATTATAATTTTAGTACCAAAAATGAATTCTACGTTATTGATTTACTCGAAAACGATATCAAACATGACCTAATAGCTAAACGGGGTCTAATTGAGTTTCTAAAATAAAGGCATTTTAAAATTACGCTCGCGGCGTACCGACGCCGCGCGTCTTAAAGTAATTTTTTTGTGGAACTTAACGTTAGTAAAGGTGGATAAAAGTTATATTTTTTATAATCTATATTAAATAGGCTATCATGTCATATTTTTTATTTATAGAAAAAGCAAACAGTTTGTCATTTATGATGACTTGAATTTGTAAATCATAGATGAAAATTTCAAATTTTTTATTTTTTTTTATTTTATTTACCATTAAATGATAATTTTAGTACTGAAAACGAATTCTACGTTATTGATTTACTCGAAAACGATACCAAACATGACCTATTAACTAAACGGGATAAGTTAGAATTTTTCAAACCAAGCCGGGTGAAGCGGTACTTTGACCCCCCCTCCCGGGCCCCAGGGGGGAGGCTCCCGAAGGCTCCCGATCTTAATCGGCTTATTTTGATATAAGGAACAACTGTGCCAAGTTTCATGCTTTGGTCAAAAAATTTAAGGTTTTTCAATAAACTCCCAACTACTACATTCAATCGAAGCCAACAATTTTTAATATCCACTCCATTTAATATTCGCGAGCGATCAGACATTCCTGGGGGTTTTCCAGAGGGTGTCCTAAATAAAAGGGTTCATGTTGGAATTTATGAAGGGTGGTTTCATTCAACAACCTTAATCGCTAAAGCCTCCGCCACATATAAAGCGTTTTGATAGCGTAGCGTCAGCGGAGTGCAATGATAGCGGTGCGCCGGTGTAACGCTGGCGTTCCGCTCGCAATCCGCGCTCATTCCGCTCGCAATCCGCGCTCGTTAGTTCCCGCCGGCGTCCGCTAGTCGCAACGCCAGCGTTCGTCCGGCGCACCGCTATCGTTGCGCTCCGCTGCCGCTCCGCTACCGCTCCGCCTACGCTATCAAAACGCGCATGTGTGGCCGAGCTTCAAGAATGGCACTGAAACTTGGACAGTTTTATGTGCTCTGCTAACCCCTAATGGGACAGTGTTACTTATTAACCCAGAAATAGGCACAGAATTTGTCAGTGTCAAGTGTCAATGTCACTGTGGTGAAATATACAACTGAAAAGACATTAGCTTTCAATGTGCAAGTTTTTGTTTCCGATTCAGGCCATGAGATCATGAGATGGATGACAGACCCTTCAACACGCACAGCTCCTAATTCCTATATGTTATATCTTATAAGTAGGAGGTGGTAGTAGCTTCGTAAATTTCGTAATATTTATCACCTTGTATATAACCACAAAATTAAAATTTTGAAAAAACCCCCGACCGCGACATAGTAGACCGATTGTCATGAAACATAACTAAAGCCTCCGCCACACGGGCGCGTTTCGAGAGCGTTGCGTCAGCTTAGCGGCACGCGAGCTGAACGCGCGCTGTTTCTGCGCGTTGGCAGAGCGCTCCGCCGGCGTCGCGCCGGCGCATCGCGAGCGGTCCGCCCTCGGAACGCTTGTGCAGTCACACATAACACAGCGCGCGTTGCGATCGGACGGATTTGCGGCATCATGAATTCGAACGTAGAAAGATAAATGCGAAAGTAACTCTGTCTGTCTGTCTGTCTGTCTGTCTGTCTGTCTGTCTGTTTGTTACACTTTCCCGCTTAAACCACGCAACCGATTTTGATAAAATTTGGAACAGACAATCTTTAGACCCTGAGACAGAACATAGGCTAATTTTTATTTCGAAAAAAAGGGATGAAGGGGTTGAAAAAGAGAGATAGGGATAGCGATAGGGATAGGGATAGCGATAGCGATAGCGATATCGATAGCGATGGGTCGTCTTCCATCTGATACTTATGACAGACTGTCTTAGAATAGTGTCTCTAGCACTTGAACAAGGGCATATCTCTCTACTCACGAGTAACTCCACATAAAATTCGACTCTACATAAAATTCGGCTCTACATAAAATTCGGCTCTACATAAATTCGGCTCTACATAAATTCGGCTCTACATAAATTCGGCTCTACATATAATTCGGCTCTACATATAATTCGACTCTACATATAATTCGACTCTACATATAATTCGACTCTACATATAATTCGACTCTACATATAATTCGACTGCGATTGCGATTGCGATAGCGATAGCGATAGCGATTGCGATTGCGATAGCGATAGCATCGCAATCGCTATCGCTGTCGCTATCGCTATCGCTATCGCTATCGCTATCCCTATCGCTATCCCTATCGCTCAGATCATGAGCGGATTGCGCGCGCATCGCGCGCTTCCCGCCAGCGTCCGGCGGGCGACACGCCGGCCGCCTGCGGGCGTCACGCCGGCGTGTCGCTCCGCTGACGCGACGCCGACGCTCTCGAAACGCGCCCGTGTGGCGGAGGCTTAAGAACACTCCCGACTAACTCAGCTTTCAGAAAAAAAAACAAAATCTAGATCGGTTCATCTGTTCGGGAGCTACGATGCCACAGACAGACACACACACAGACAGACAAACAGACGACAGACACGTCAAACTTATAACACCCCTTCGTTTTTGCGTCGGGGGTTAAAAATAGCCCAACAGCTCTTCAGAAAAGAACGTACTGTGCGTGTGAATAAGCTGCAAGGGACCATTTACTACACCTGAAAGACACGCGTCCATTCATTAGAGCCCATACACGACATCTTCATTGAGGCGATAGGGCTGACAACTAGAAAAAATGTTTCGGAGCAATTAAAAAACGGTGTATAAGGGCATTTTCGCGAAAAAAGATTCAAAAACGTTTTCTAATATAGGTAAACTCAATGTTGTTCCTAGGTTCCTACTCAGAATCACGAGCCATTTTGATCCTACTAGGCGGAAAAAGCGTCCCAAATTAAATTTTTACACTTCGTTCCATCCTCCATTTTTCAAACACTTTGTACAGCGGTTTCAAAGTGCAAAGTACCTATGCAAAATAATAGAAAAAATTGGACCATTTTTTTGTCTGTTTTTTTTTTATCCTAGATCGAAAAAGCTCGTGATTCTGAGTGTAGTAAACATAAAATATTTTTAGAAAAAAATATTTTTGGTGATTCTTTTTGCGAAAATGCCCATAATAAGGGGTAAACATTAAGGTGTATCTAATTTAGGGTTGCCAACTTTTTTTTAGGGAAATATAGTATTTTAGAAAATTCCATCTAAAAAATATAGTACACCGAAATAAAATATAGTACGGTACACTAGTGATGGGTAGGACATCAATTTCAAATGAGTTTGTATGAGTACCTCATTTCCAAAAATGAGGTGTTACAATGTCTTACTTCAAATGAGGTGAGGTACTGATCTGTATATATATATAATTTCTAGCATCGGCTGTTTGACAAAATCCATCGGCAACAAAAACTAGTATGTGTAGTTGTGTACTAGGTAAATATCCTTTATACATACTAAATTTCATTAGTCATAATGAGTACTTGAACATTTAACAAGAGAAAATAGTATTGTATTTCATAAGAGAAAATAGATAAAATTAAAAAATATTTCAAGGACTGTCATAGAGGCCTGCATAACAACTTAATTTGATGTTTTTATGGAACTGGGTCTAATTTTGCCATTGAATAATATTATTTACAGTTTGTTCCATTTAAATTACTGCTACAAATTACAGTGGTTTCATATTATTAACAGCTTAATAATAACATACTTTGATTAGCATTGCTAATCAAAGTATGTTATTATTAAGCTGTTAATAATATGAAACCACTGTAATTTGTAGCAGTAATTTAAAATTAGCATAGTTACCATTAAACTGCATGTTATAAAACAAACTAAAGTTCGTATTGTTTTATAATTAGTACCACTTTTACATAAAAATAACAAACTTACCACTCCATGTGTTTTAAAAGCAATATGATAGTAATTAAAAACACCATCAACATTCGCGACGCCGGGTCTTTTCAGTTCAGTTTCACTATTTTTTTGCACACAAATGACACTAAGGCAGAATCACAGGTATATTTGATTGTGTAAAAGTTGTCACCATTATTACATTTTGGCTCATTTATTAGTATTATCACTGTAGGACAAAACTAAATTTTATGCAAATACACAACACACAAACTAACTTTTCTTCTGTAAACTGTCATTACTGTCAACGTCAACCGCCTGTGAATTACGTTTCGTGTCGGATTTATTTATCATTCTATTGAATTAAGAAATGAATTATTCTTTCTATTACTGATTAAATACTTAATTAAACTACCATGCTTCACATAATTTATATTATATTTCGGTCAGTAATCTTGTAATTGTTTTTAAGCAAGCTTCGTAAACGCATCTTCTCAGGCCCTCTGTGTTGGTATGCTTGGTATTCCGAATATTCAAAACACTTGAGTTACCATTTCAACGTCCAGTCTAAGAGAGCTCCCTGATTACACATAACAATAGCCATACAAACTCTATTGTTGCGGTAGATCACGTTATACTGGTCAATGTGTTAGCACAATAATAGCTATCAAAAAATTCAAAAATGAAGACCTGCCGCGAAAAACAACATTTTGCATCTCAGCTGCATTTATTCATGACTTCACAAATGCGACAGAGACAAAAGATGTGGTTCACGCGAAATCGTCTGATTTTTCGCGCGATTTTTGCGAGCAAGTTAACTATCCTGGGATCAAAAAGGCGTAAATGTATGAAACCTTGCGGCGCATAAGATTGTTTTCTTTCGAGTCATGTGTAACGTATTTTTGGTGAGGCAAATTTGAAGCCCGCGTGTGTCTGTCTCACTCCCTCTTATGGTAAACGTAACTATCTGTTTCACTTTGAAAGGATTTTTGAAGTGTTGTTGTCACAGTGCCTCTTCTGTCTTTCCGGTACAAAGCGATTTCCGGTACAAACGAGTCAAACGATACATTTTATTTTATCGGTGGACCTTTTGTCCCGGCCATAAGGTCTGTAGTTCGGTAACTGAACGTGTGGTTGATCACTTCATTTGAGGTGTCGACTCTCGCGACGGAGTTTGAGGGCCGCGTCTGCCGCGAGGCGCGCGAGTGGATGATGAGTTTTTGACGTTTTGTGACATTTGAAGTATGTGCATGATCTGTGAGGAATGAGGTGTTTGTGTTGCTACTGTTGCGAGCGAGTATTTGAGGGCCGCGAGGCGCGCGTGTGGATGATGAGTTTTGACGTTTTTGTGACATTTGAAGTACGTGAATGCTTTGTGAGGCGTGAGGTGTTTGTGTTGTGACTGTCACAAGCGAGTAAAATGAGGTGCGGTGAGTTGAAGTGTGATGTAATACATTTTTGCCGTGTGAAGTACTGCGACAAATTAACAATATGAGTGGTACAAATGAGGTGCCTCACGAGTGAGGAACTCAACACTACGGTACACATAATCGATAACCAAGTCGTAGAGATCGAACTTCTTTCTGTCCACTGTAAGGGGCTCTATTCGGTTTTCATCGATTTTTGACAAGTTTTGTGTTGCATTGGTTAAGTATCGCCGAAAGTTGTATGGCCGAATACCACTTTCCAACTTACGTTTCGCGCAATTTTATTCCGCCGAATGTTCATTTCCCAACTTATTGTTTTATTTGCCAAGCTCACATTTACCAACTCAACATTTGGCCTTTTTTAAAAAAGCAAACTTTCATGTTGTCGAATGTTTTACTTAGCGTAATACATATATAACTAGTTGTTTATTGTATGTAATGTACCAAATGTTTTATCGAACACCAACAATATATATGGCGTATTTCGAAAAATATGCAATATTGAGTCTAATTTTATTGACAGGTATGCAATTTTTACTTACGTACCTATTAATATTCTTTTAGTTTCAATAGCTGTTACCTACTTACTTTTTTTACAAGACCCATATTTAAAAAAATACCCATATTATAAGTACTTATATTTTTTATGAAGTTTTAAAAACATTTTTACTTCAATGAAATCTAGACTTTTATAAAAATGCAAAAGCGATTTTAAGTTTAAACTAATTAAGGCAAAAATTTTGACCAAAGAACCAGTTTCGGTCCTAAAATAGTTCAACTTTGATGCTAAATATCACAGAATCAATGAGCTGTGAAGTAGGTACCTAATTATGGGATGCTAGTTTGTTTAAAGACGATTCTGTTAATATGATATGCTTTAGAAACTGTCGTAATATTCATAATACCAATGGATTCAAATCGAAGCTCATCGGAGTAGAGAATCCCCTTAAGAAATATCGTTATTTAATATATCATGTAAAAAATACAAATGTTTGCAAACAACGGTGTCTTTACACGTAACTGCAATATTTGCAGGTCAGAACGAAGTAATGAAATGGACATTGAAGGTTAAATATGAATAAAAGCGCGAGCGGAGCGAGCGCGAAATTTTTTTCATTATCCTGGCGGTTTGACCCTAGTGTAAATTCGCCACTGACATGGACCCCAAAAATATAGTACTTTTGCGTACTATATATGCTTCATACAGAATATAGTACGCTGGGCCAAAATATAGTACAGTACTATATTATATAGTACGGTTGGCAACCCTAATCTAATTGTAGAAATGTAAGTAATGGCTTTTAATTATTTTATTATATTGTATTTTAACTTAATTATTGTTTTTTGTATTTTTACACGTTCTATACACTGTATTGTCTTATTTTACTTCGATGTTTGTTTTTGACATTCATATGGGTTTTTTGCCTGAATTAAAATTGATAAAAAAAAAAATATTAAATATTATTATATTATTATTATACTCTTTATTTATTTTCTTTCTTAGGCTAGGCTGTTTATAATATGAATATAAAAGTAAAATACAAAAACACATACAAAACAATATAAAACACATATAAACACATTATAAAAAACCTAACCTAGGGTGCCGCCAGCAGCGGGCAGGGCCCAAGCTGCCGGTGGTTAGGGCTGCAGAGAGAGGAACCGTCGAACTATCCGTGCTGTGTCCAAGATCACCGCCTTCTGCATCTGGCCCTTGATCCAGCCACCTAGCGAGAGTCTCTTAAGATGTTGGTCGAGACTCTTCGCTATGAGACCGTTCGCTGAAACGACTATCGGAACAATGATCGTTGATTCAACATCCCACATGGCGGTTATCTCGTGAGCCAAGTCTAGGTACTTACTGGACTTGTCCTTCTCGGCTTTCACGAGATTCTCATCATGGGGGATGGTGATGTCAACGAGCACTGCCCGGCGTTGCAGTCGATCTATTATCACAATGTCAGGTTTATTGGCTACAATAGTCCTGTCAGTGATAATAGATCGATCCCAATAGAGCGTGGCACGACCATTTTCGAGAACTGGCGCAGGTAAGTACTTGTAGTACGGTACTTCGCGGTCCACAAGGCCGTATTGAAGAGCAAGTTGCTGGTGAATAATCCTGGCTACGAGATTATGTCTGTGCAAGTACTCGCCGTTAGCAAGATGAGAACAACCGGAAATAATATGCCTGAGTGACTCTCCGGGACGGCGGCATGCCCGACAAATGTCGACCGTACCGTCCTTCAGGATATATTTCCGGTAGTTGTTCGTCATCATAACTTCGTCCGCAATTGCACAGGCAAAACCCTCGGTTTCTCCGAAGAGGTCCCCGAATCGTAACCAGTTCACCGATGCGAGCAGATCTACATCGGGTCCCGTGAGGGCCTTGTAGAACCGCCCGTGTAGCTGCTTGCTCTCCCATACCGCCTTGCGGTCCGCAGTACTTAGTACCACAGGTTTGCGCCAGTTCTGTTTCGCCAAGGAGAGCGGCGTGAGGTTTCCGTCCACTGCCACCACATCACGATGCATCCCGCACTCGTTGTTAAGGAAGTAATTCCTGAGATTGTACACCTCACGGTTGTGGAGATCTTTGGCGTTTAGGAAGCCTCGACCTCCGCACTTCCGTGGGATGTACAATCTCATAACAGACGAGCGCGGGTGTAACATACGGTGTGTGGTAAGCAGTGAGCGGACCCTCCGATCCAGGGCGTCCAGCTCAGTCTGGGTCCACCGTAGTATGCCAAAGGAGTATATGAGTAGAGGCATTACCCAGGCGTTAAAGGCGCGCACTTTGTTGCCTCCTGACAAAAGACTGTTAAGGACTTTTGTCAGCCGACTGAAAAAGCGCTCCTTCACCGACCGTCTAATGCCAACATCCTCAATACCCAACGACTGTGACATACCAAGGTACTTATAGGTTTCTGATTCAGAGATAGATCTGAACGACATCGTCTCAGAAAGTTGTAAATTTTCTGAATTTACAACCTCCCCCGCTGCACATGCATGACCGCACACTTATCGACACCAAACTCCATTCTGATGGCGGTACTGAAAACTTCTGTGGTTTTCAATAGCACCATCAGGTCTTGGGTGTTCGGTGCAAATAGTTTGAGATCGTCCATGTACAGAAGGTGAGAGATGACTTCACCCTCTCTCCGAAGCCGGCAACCTAGCCCAGAATCCTTCAGCAGCGTGCTGAGGGGATTCAGAGCTAGGCAGAACCATAATGGACTCAAACTGTCACCCTGGAATATTCCTCGCTCAATCCTTATGAAGTCCTGCGGGCCAGGGGGCCATCCCTGCCTCCTGGTTGACGAAGGACTGTGGTCCATTGCCTCATACATGCAGCCAGGAAGGATATTAAAGCTGCATCAAGTTTATACAGCTCCAATACCCTTCTCAGCCATGAATGAGGCACCGAATCATAGGCCTTCTTATAGTCAATCCAAGCGGCCGAAATGGCCCCCTTGTTCCGCCGAACTTGTTGGCAGATGGTCATGTCTATGAGGAGGAGCTCTTTAGTACCACGGGACCCAACCCTACATCCATTTTGAGCGGGAGCCAGAATGTTGTTAGCGACAATATGCGCGTTAATTTTTGCTCTCAAAATGGATGTAAGGAGCTTGTAAAGTGTAGGCAAGCACGTGATGGGTCTGTAGTTTTTTGCTTCCGTGGTACTACCGGACTTATAGAGCAGGAAAGTAACACCAGTTGTTAGGGAAGGTGGGAGAGAACCAAGATCGAGGGCTTGTTGAAATTGCGTTGCCAAACGCGAGTGCGAGCATCGAAACCATTTTAGCCAGAAGTTGTGCAATCCGTCCGGTCCAGGACTTTTCCAGTTCTGGGCCGTACGGGTAGCACAACTTACGTCGTCGGGGCTGATGGTGATAGCCCCCATAGGCTCGATGCTCTCGCACTCGCGTTCGACAACGGTCATCCACTCACCCTCCGTGTGTTCGACGGGCACCGACCAGATGCTACGCCAGAAATCAGACATGGCAGTAGCATCCGGCAGCCGCACGTCAGACACACGAGGGTCGGCTTCCTCCCACCTTCGGTATACTTTCCTTTGGTCGCTTTGAAAAAGACGATTCTGCTGGAATCGGTCCACACGCTTTCTGTAGCGGCGAATACGGCTTGCCCATGCATAGACTTTCTGCTTCAGGAAGTCGATGCGCTCTGTGACATTGGCCAAATAGTCGCGGGGCCTGATGTCCGTCCCCGCGAACGCCTGGTTCACAAAGCGCATTACTCGGGGGCGATTATTACCCCTCTGAAGCAGATCAGCTTTGCAATGAGAGTCCTAAACGAGTTGATACGACGCTCGATCCGTACTTGCCATGCAGGGACACCTTCGGCGGTCCTAGTTGCACGGTCAGCGTCCGGAAACTTGACTCGAGCAACACGGCACGCCGCGATGGCCCCGCAGTACATGATCGAGTGTGTATCATCTAGATCTTTACTAGTCCGCATATATGGATCTAGTAAAGCATTTAAGGCTCCTATTAGCGCTAGATTGCGTCTATTCATGGGCAGACGTGGTAATCGTGGCCTAGGATTGCTTGTGGAGCGATACTGCGTAATCGCCTCTTCCAAAGACCTCCTCAGTTGCTCATTGGCAGGCTCACTCTCGCTCTGACTCGCGAAGTCCCCGCCGTCGTTACCGGAATCAACCCGCGGCGCCTCCGGTGCCAGGTCGGGTTCGGGCACCGGGTCCGGCGACATGGCGGGCAAATCCCGCCCCGAGGCAGGGTCCGCGCGAGTAGCGAGAGCCTCCTGGCGGAGCCGATCAAGTGTGGCGTCATCCAACCGCTTTGACCGCTGAATGACGCGCACCTGATCCGATAGCCGCTGCTCCGATACGGTGGTGGATGGCTCGAGTGCCTGAAACAGAGGCAGCATTCTCGAACGGTACGCGGATAGCCGGGTTCCCCCCTCTGTGGCCCCGTAATAGGCGCGCATGACATTCTCGTTTATTTCTCGAGTCCATGTCATGCGACGCACTACACCACCGGCAGCGGGAGCCGTGGGCGGGGCAGGATGTCCCGCAGGCCCCAAGCGTGCCGGCAGCGGTGGCCGCCCTCGTCGCGCAGGTGGTGGCGGCGGCGGCGGCGGCGGCCCGCTCTCGTCGCTGGACCCGTCGGTGTCGGGCGCCGTGGCGAACTCGTCGCCCGACGACGATGCGGACGGGGAGCTGGACGAGGCGGGCTGGGATGGTGGGCGTGCGTTTCTTTGTGCCGCTTTGGTGCGTGACCTCGTTAACATTTTCACAAATTTCACAATGCACTTATCGCCGTTTGACAGTTCATGCTGATATCCGTGTATTTAGATAGTATAGTAATTCGTTGGATGTTCTTCATTGTACATGATTTTAATGTAGCGTAAGAAATACACATAAACTGAACCACAAAAACCAAGAACGGCGATAAAAATACTATAAAAATAAATAAAATTGTGAAAATTTATCCAAAGACACGTCCGTCAGTGTCAGCGGTTTTTTTTTTTTTTTTTTTTTTTTTTTTTTTTTTTTTTAATTTTTTATTATTAGTTATCGAAATGGGTGGCAATATCATAATTTTTCAGGTAGACCGTGTAACAAGAGTAAGTGGCAGCCCTGTGACGTCAGGGGCGACATTTGCCGGGCCGCTCCACTGGCCTACATCGCGAGCGATGCACCGGCCCGGCAAAGGTCGGCAGGTGGCGTTTAAAATTCATAGCCCGGCTTCCAGGACACCCGGATGAATATGCATGACGGATGCTACCGGTATTACCGGTAAACTACATATAAGAGGATTTCAGTACTTTTCATAACGGGAGGGTTTTTATTTGATCACCTATATTCATTTATGGGATTAGGACCTTTTGGCAAGCTGGTATAGCGAAAAACAATTGTCATTTTAATACATTTAATCTTTCTCTAGTCCCTCATACAATAACCTAAACTCAAAATTAAAATTTTGAAAAAACCCCCTACCGCGACATAGTAGACCGATTTTCATGAAACATAGCTAAGAACACTCCCGACTAACTCAGCTTACAGACAAAAAAAACTAAATCTAAATCGGTTCATCCGTTCGGGAGCTACGATGACACAGACAAACACACACACAGACAGACAGACAGACAAACAGACGGACAGACAGACAAACAGACACGTCAAACTTATAACACCCCGTCGTTTTTGCGTCGGGGGTTAAAAAGTAGAGTTTTTTTTTTTATAAATGGGCCTACTCTTGGCCACAGACTAGCCAAAGGCAAAGAGTAATTTTTCTTCACGATTTCGGACTAGGTCCTATATTAAATATCTAGTAGTACCTATATGAAAGAAAGGTTTGTTAAGATCATTAAGCCACTGGGGATACATATGGGTGAATCAACTTTTTCTTGTCTGTTATTGCCATGGTTACGGTCCCCCAAGTCACGCTGGTTTTATGCAAATTTATGCTACTGAAATTATGCAAACATGCATGTAGTTCATGTTATAGATGGCAAAATAGGGCAAGGGCTTGTTAACACCAGAAAAATGCAAGTTTCCAAAGTAAAAAAAATATATATAACTAGGGGGTTTCAGAAAGTGTATAAGATTTTAATCAAATAAATACTGGAATTATTCTATCACAAGAACATTCTACTTTTTATCTTTCACTTGAAATAAATAATTGAATTTTACCCTGCGTAGGTGTTTCCACAAATGGTATTAAAAAGTATAAGGCACTGGTCCCACGGCGAGCTAGTAAGCTATGAGCTATCGGCTACAAAAACTAACAAAAGATAAGCACTCCCGTGCAAATAACAGACACGGCGATATTGATAGTTCACCCCCGGGCGTCTCTTTTATTTACACGGGAATGATTACCTTTTGTTGGTTTTTAGGGTTCCGCCGGCGCACCGCTATCATTGCGCTCCGCTGACGCTCCGCTAACGCTCCGCTAACGCTACGCTATCAAAATGCTTTATTTGTGGCGGAGGCTTTACCAAATCTCTTGAAATTGTGTGAGCGCGTTTGAATATTACATATAAACTCATTTCTGTTTCGTTTTGTTCAAAATATCGATTATTCGCAAAAATGACTTAAGTTCCTACTAAAAACGAGGCGCTTAAGCTCTTCTTGTAGTGTACGGAACCCTTGCAACGCGAGTACAACTCGCACTTGGCCGGTTTTATAGCCGATAGCTCGTAGTTTACTAGCTCGCGGTGGGACCAGTGCCTTAATGCTCACTCTCAGAAATGTACCTCTAACCTTTTGCCTACGTAGTTTTCCCGGATAATTGGATTGCTTGTCCAATAAAGTGTCATTTGAAAATGGTTCATAATAAATTAATAATGGATATAAGCTTTAGTAACAATAACAACTCTAAGTTAATGGTGGCGTTTAACGCGATATTATTTTAATATGTTTAAAAATAGTGAAATAATATCGCGTTAGACTTGTTTACATACCAAAAGATCTATAATCTATTCTATAGTGTTTTCGCTCATGGTCTTTACTAGGGGTACCTACCTTGTAACTGAGTCCGAACGAACGCAAACCGTGTTGCGGGCAAAAGCTAGTATTAAAAAAAAACTCGGATATCAGTAACTATCAATACCTCGCAACTAAAGTATCAAGAATACTTAACCTTTCCCGAGCAGGTTTCCCCGCAAATTGGATTTCAGTGCAATAAAGCGTGATTTTAAAACGGTTGTATAAAAATAGCGCGTGACGCGGGCAATCAGCTGTGTACGGATTCGCAGTGACTCAGCAGTCGGAGAAAATTGTATTGAGGCTTTTCCTAGTGCAGTATTTATATTAAAAATATTTTTTTGTTTGAAGAAACGTTTCTCTTGATTTTCGTTTGTTTTGACGACTATTAAAGTCCGAAAAAGGCTGCAAGCTGTAAATAAGAATTCAAATTCATATTAAAGTATTTCTATTCGTTTTTTTACCTATCTTAATAGGACTACGGCGTAGCACGGGTTACGTTACGTAACAAAAATAATAACCTAACCACAAATTTAATTTTTTTTTTTTAGTTGAACCACGAGCGAAGCGAGTGGTTCAAGAATAGAATCCTGAACTTGCGAGTTTTTTAACACACGAGGAACAGGTAAACCATTTGACCGCAATCTCACCTGATGGAAAGTGCCGATGAAATTAAAAAACTAACGACATAGTGGACCGATTTTCATGAAACATGGCTAAGAACACTCCCGACTAACTCAGCTTTCAAACAATAACTACTAAATCTAAATCGGTTCATCTGTTCGGGAGCTACGATGCCACAGACACATCAAACTTATAACACCCCGTCGTTTTTGCGTCGGGGGTTAAAAAGGAATGACGAATTTATTAGTATTAATTGATATTAAATCATGCAATAAGAAGGAAAATGCTATTGTAGGTTTTTCCAGTTATACTCGTAACTTGGAATAATTTAATAGGATCGCATTCTTGTATTTTCCTAATGTATCTATTATTACGTTTTGCATTCCATTCGGTACAAATACGAATGCCAAAGTGTTTAAGGAAAAGATGATTTTTAACCCCCGACGCAAAAACGACGGGGTGTTATAAGTTTGACGTGTCTGTCTGTCTGTCTGTCTGTCCGTCTGTCTGTCTGTCTGTCTGTCTGTCTGTTTGTCTGTCTGTGTGTGTGTCTGTCTGTGGCATCGTAGCTCCTGAACGGATGAACCGATTTCGATTTAGTTTTTTTTATTTGAAAGCTGTGTTAGTCGGGAGTGTTCTTAGCCATGTTTCATGAAAATCGGTCCACTAGGTCACGGTCGGGGGTTTTTTCAAAATTTTAATTTTATATGACTCATCCTACTTAGAGAGGAAAGAAAATTGGCGGAACATGCGTGGTTCAACTCAATTTCTTCGAGAATTTTATTATTCATTGTGATATTGAATGTTATGACTAAGAGTCGGTTATATTCGCATGTGCATGACTGGTGCTTCCCTCAGTTTGTAGGCTTTCCACATCTTTTAAAGTCATTAGTTCCAATCGACGCCGCCAGCATTTCATACCCTAAGGAACTATCTACACACAGGCGACGCACGTCGTAAGACGCGGAACGGACGCCAGCGCCGCGTCGCTTGGGGCGCGTCTTACGTCTTTCCTACACAAAATGTACTGAGGAGACGTTTTTTAAATTACACTCGAGCGGCGCGGCGCTGTTTCCGTTCCGCGCCTTACAGCGTGAGCCGCCCGAGTGTGGGTTGCCGCTTTGCCGCTAAGATAAGGTGTATTTGTGACAATCAGCGCCAGTTTCATGTACGTTGTCAATATATAGTAGGCAACCAAAAGAGCAGACTATACAATACATGCAATGCTAGATTTATTTCCCAAATGATATATCCTTCCATATGCATCCTTTAAATTCTTCTGAAGTATCTGTTTTTGATAATAAAGGGACGTATAATAATACTGTTTGTTTGTAATGTTGTTTGTTTGTAGTACTGTTTGGCCCTATGGTTGACAGGTAGAGAATGTCTTTTAGCATTAAGTCCGCCATTTGTACATTTTTGTGTATTTTTCAGGGTTCAAGGATATACACGGTGTTTCCGGTATCACTCAAAACCTCAGACACCCCAACTGATTTTTATTTTTTCAAACTCATCTAGAGTATTCATCTTTTAATCTGATCGTTACTTTTTTTTAATTGAATTTTTAATTTTCTGTACAGCTCTACTTGACTTTTAGCTCTACACTCAATAAAATAATTGCTAACTACCATCATAAACCATAACACTATTTATTTGTGTACGTTACTGCAACGACATAAGGTTTACCAATAGACAGCTAAGATGTCACTGTAAAACACTTTAAAGCTTTGTCACAGTAAACTTCAAATTGGACAGGTAATCGCAGTAAGCAAATAAACTCAATATTCAAAATGACAAGGTTGTAATTAGGTACGAGTTCAATTTGTTATGACTTATGATAAACATTAAGATTAAACTGACAAACAACGTCAAACTAGTAGCGGAAAAAATAATCGTCCAAGTAACCGGCCAGTATTAATACCCCTAAATACTGAAAAAAGGTAAACAACCTCTAGCAATGCGATATACACAATGTTGTATTACGAGTACAATAGAATGGGCACGTAAAAAATAATTAATAATACTAATTTAAATAAAAATATTACCCCCATCAAGATATAGCTCAATCGATTCTACTCTCGATTCTGAACAAACTGTTTTCAGGTTTTTAGTGTTAAGTGAAACACGGTGTATATCCTTATATCGTGATATATATCAATGGATATATATCACGATATATATCCGATGTATATCGGATATATATCCAGCGGGGTTCGACGATATATATCAATGGATATAAATATCCGATAAACATCATTTTTTTATAAATATTGCAATACCAAAATGGTTTAAAAAAAATGTTACATTGTTAAAAGTATAGTGTTTTTGTTACTGTTTTTCTGCTAAATGTTATGATTTTTAGTAGAATTTTCCTTATCTTAAGTTGTATTCATAAATATTGCAACAAAATAATAATATGCCTTCCATGCAAAATGGATATATATATATATCGAATTTGATATATATCATAAATATCCGATATTTTGATATTTATTATAAATATCGGATATTTTCGAACCCTGGTATTTTTGAGCAATAAAGTTTGAATAAGTAAATAATACAGGGTGTCCCACGGCTATGCCACTTGGAGGGAAAGTACCTAAAATATCATAGATAATATATCACAAAGTTCTGTAATTTACACTGCTATATCGTATATATTCTAAAGATACAGGGTCGCTGCTTCAGTGATCTGTGTAGCCACCAGTCATTATGTAAACAATCGTATTGTTGAATTATTCGGAGTGAATAAGTCGATTCCTTCTCGGTAGAACAATCTTGACATATGTCATGTCATTGCGTTATATAGAGGAATGTGTTCCTTATTGGATCTTAGTACCTATAGATATTTTATATATCTAATTATTTAAATTACATTAAAGCTTATGCTAAGATTGCTAAGTAATAAATTAATCAGATAAATTGCTTGCATAATAAAACAATAAAATCCTGCCATCACGAGGTAGCATTTTATTGTTTTATTATACAAGCAATTAATTTCTAATAGATTAATTACCTTCACTCAAGAAATATCCAGAAAAAAAACAACAACTCGTAACTCGAAAATTAAAATTTTGAAAAAACCTCTACCGCGACATAGTGGACCGATTTTTATGAAACATGGCTAAGAACACTCCCGACTAACTAACTCAGCTTTCAAACAAAAAATCGGAATCGGTTCATCCGTTCGGGAGCTACGATGCTACAGACAGACACACACACAGACAGGACAGACAAACAGACAGACAGACAAACAGACAGACAGACAAACAGACAGACAGACAGACACGTCAAACTTATAACACCCCGTCGTTTTTGCGTCGGGGGTTAAAAACTACAAAAAATCGACTAATTTACATGGGGCCCATGGGGGTATATTTCGATAGCTCATGAGGTTTTTTAGGGTTCCGTAGCCAACTAGGAACCCTTATAGTTTCGCCATGTCTGTCTGTCCGTCCGTCCGTCCGTCCGTCCGTCCGTCCGCGGATAATCTCAGTAACCGTAAGCACTAGAAAGCTGAAATTTGGTACCAATATGTATATCAATCACGCCAACAAAGTGCAAAAATAAAAAATGGAAAAAAATGTTTTATTAGGGTACCCCCCCTACATGTAAAGTGGGGGCTGATTTTTTTTTTTTCATTTCAACCCCAACGTGTGATATATTGTTGGATAGGTATTTAAAAATGAATAAGGGTTTACTAAGATCGTTTTGATAATATTAATATCTTCGGAAATAATCGCTCCTAAAGGAAAAAAAGTGCGTCCCCCCCCTCTAACTTTTGAACCATATGTTTAAAAAATATGAAAAAAATCACAAAAGTAGAACTTTATAAAGACTTTCTAGGAAAATTGTTTTAAACTTGATAGGTTCAGTAGTTTTTGAGAAAAATACGAAAAACTACGGAACCCTACACTGAGCGTGGCCCGACACGCTCTTGGCCGGTTTTTTTTTATACTAAGTATACGGTCCGCCTGATGGAAAGCGGTTACTGTAACCTATGGACGCCTGCAACTCAAGGAGTGTCACATGCGCATTGCCAACCCATTAGAAACTTGTACCTACACTCCCTTTTGCTGTGTTAAGGAAAAGGTGATTTTATATGACTCATCCCACTTCCCACAACTGAAGAATTTAAAAAATAATTATAAGGTTTAGACCACCCTGTATTGTGTCCCACTATTGAATGTAGTACCTCTGATGTTTTATGTATTAATAATTTATTTTGATGTGACGCAATCGCGTGCAAACCCACTAAACGAAACTAGTTTCTTAGAAAAATGGTTTGGAAATTCTCTTTTAATAAAACAAAGCGTATAGAGGTCAAAGGTCAAGTTCGTTTGTACATACAAGCAGTCATTCCTAGAAATGTACCTAAACAAAGGGTTACCAATGGTCTATTTCACCATAATAATAATAATAATACCCCTCGGTGTACCCCTTACATTTCATTAAAGTGTCGAAAGGGCCTCTACGCGTTGGCTTCGGCCCCGCGCACGCCTCGCAAAGGTCCGGAATACCATTGTTCCGTGATGGGAAAGACATAATATTTAATGACTCCACGGCCGATACGGCCACGGCGACTGCTTTCAAGTCCGTTGCTGTCTCAGGTGTGCTCGCCAATGGCTGACGTAGCCGATCTTGTTGGCAAATGTTCGTGGACACTGCGGACACGAGTGACATTAACACTTGGTAATGACAATTCTGTGCCTATTTCTGGGTCTATAAGTAGCACTGTTACTCAGCGTCAATATTTCTTTGTTGAACAGGCAATGAACGGCGAACTGTCACTGTCGTGTCGGGCGACACTGTTGTGAAATAGGCCACTGGTGCTACCGGCAAAGTGTTATATCTAAACAAATGGGAACGTGACTGTAGTAAAAATAAAATATTTTATACCATGCACGAAATAAAGCATCAGATAATTATAAGAATAACATGGATTTTTTTAGTTTGCGAACTTTCCTTGTTGAACAGGCAATGAACGGCGAACTGTCACTATGGACAGAAGTTATTTTTAAATCGAATTTCTATTTAATAAGTCAGGCAGAAATATACAAAGTAACGGCATTGACCGTGACGTCACTCAATACGATTTCATATAAATTCCATATTACAAGTCGTTCAAATTCGTTTTGACAGTTCTTAAAAAGTAGCTGATTTGACTAGAAGGCAAGTAGCTTCCTCAGACTTTGAATTTGAATACACACAAATTAATGTAGAAGTTATAATGTAGAAATCGTGAGCGTAGTCTAAATATTTAATAAAGGATATGAATACTTAATAATTCGTCTGGAGCTTAGCTTTATCTTGTGCTAAATTTGGCTCTCTCATCAATTTATTTTCTTTTGTCGGCTTTGTACATTTTGTAAGTCTTCTAAGACTTGAAGAAATTGAAAACTATTTTTAGAACTCAATTTAGCTCGGTGTTGCTGCAAAATTACATCAGAGGGGTTTATCGACTAACAAATATTTTCATAGTCGATAAACCCCTCTGATGTAATACAATTTTACTAAACAAGAACCGTAAGTGACCGGCCACACCAGATCGTCGCGTGTCTACAAAATGTACTGAGGAGACGCTTTTTGAATTACACTCAGGTGGCGTGGCGCGGACGCCCTTTGCGCGCCCCGAGACACGCGACGCATAAGTGGGAACGCTGCCTTAGACGTTTCATAATAAACTTTCAGAGGCACCAGCTCGGTGTACAATGTACATACCCCTTAACAGGCCTTTGCATCTATAACAGATGATCCAAGCAGCATCCTTGCGACACTTACGTTCGTGGCTCGAGAGAGGATCCCTCGTCCGCACACACGGCAGGTGTATGCTCCCCCAGATGGGCGGGGGTTAGAGGCCTGCTCGTGACGCCTCATGCGTTTATCATTCAAGGAGGAGAATTAGGTATTGTCGTGCTTGGATTGACCGTCATGGACAACACGGCGCCACGTGGGTCAGTCTTCGGCCAGTAATGCCACTGGTTGTATGGAATATCAAATGTGACCATATCACGCTTCAGCAGCATTGGCCGTCCGACCGGTCTCTTTGCATCTGCAACCTCTCCCAGCAGGATATCTGTATTGGGTTTGGCTCCGCGCTAGAGTTGTGCCTGCTCGTTCACTGAAAAGATCGCTCCCAACTAGTACGATCTCCGAAGTGTATGTACCTACTAGTTCGTTCTTTTAGGACATTTAGGACAGTAGTACACCGAGAGAGCGAGAGACAAATTGTGCATATGGCGTACAGTAACGCTCGCTCGTACTAGCCGAGAGCTGATCGGCCGTTTTCGCGCGCTCTCGGTCCGCGTCAGTCGATTTTAGTTCGGTTGCGGTCGGATCACACGTATGGCTTTGCTGTCATGTCATTGTCACTCCTCGGCCCTTTCGCTCCCATTCTATTGCGCGTGTGTGAGTGTACTAAATGTCCTAGAGAGCAGAATCATTTGGGAGTCGTTCGGTCTAGTACAGTGCAGGGAATCGTGTTTTTTGTACTATTAGTACATGTCCTACACAAGCCTACTCCGCGCACGTTTACCAATGGTCTGGAATATGAAGTGGCCAGTTAATTCCTACAGAAATTGCATTTGGGAGCATTTCCGTTGGTGCATAATATGTTAACTGGGCGTTATAACTTACTTACAAAAGGACATGTCTCTTTACATTCATCCAATATACGCATGATGCTGTAACATATGAAATAAAAATCTAAAAATCATCATTATCATCAATGAAAAAAAACTCGATAAATTAAGCTCCTTTGAATATTTTTTACTAGCAAAGACATATACACCCTGTTTTTATTGAATTCCGTTAACTTTAAGGGATGGTTCTTTAGATCAAATACAATAAATTTCATTAAGAAACTAGCGTCTTAACTATTACGGTTATCGAGTTATTAAAAAAATAAAAATAATTACTGAACGTGTGTGACAGCCTTTATCACTTCCCAATGTAATTTGTTTTGGCATATTGTGGCGTCAACCACTTGACACAGTGACACTAACTTGAATATTATTCTTAAGGACGCTAATTTATTTATTTATTATGTATGAAAACGATGAAAATATTTTTTTTTTGCGAATTTAAATAAAAGTGATATACAGGGTGCTTCCTGATAACGAACCTAAAGACTGCCGAATTTAACGGAAAACAAAAAAAACACGGTGTATATAACTCCGTATAGTCAGATAAAGTCGATCCTAAAAAAGTTGATAAAATCGATCCTCTTTGTTACTATGGACAACAACAAGTACAGTTATAGGTATCACATGTCTCCAATTATTTCACCTTCAATATCTCTTCAAAGAAATTCCCTCGAGTCTAGACTAGACCTTTTCAATACCTTTCTGTAATAGGTATCCCACCAAAAACATTCTGTAAAAAACTAGCCAAGTCTCGTTGGAGCTGTTTATCTCTAAAAAGTAATGAAATCTAGACAAAGTCGTGCCAAGTCTAAGGTTCCTTACTGCGATTTCCTTATTATTATAGTTAATGTTGTGTGACTTGGCCGTTGAAGGGTGCAATGGTGTCATGGAGCACCTGGTTTTGTACTCTTTTGTACCCTTCTACTTTCTAATTTCTGCGTTCTGGGGCCCGTTTCTCAAAAGGTACAAGCCTTGTATTACAAGTGTGCGAACTGTTAAATCGTATGGGTTGTCATGGAAACACACTTGTAATACAAGGCTTGTACCTTTACCTTGTACCTTTCGAGAAACGGGCCACTGGTCTTATCCAGAGGTTCTCAAATAGGGGCCTGAAAATGCGGCGAAATGGTTCCAGTAAAGGATGGTACGGCAGTGTTTGCTTCGCGCCCGACTTGGCGGGGGCACTGCCGTGCCCCCAGATTAGTCTAATACACGCCGCGCCGGCTTAGTATAATGCGATATGTTAATGCTGGAAATATTCACATTCCGTGGAATTCTGTCCTGACGAGACTATAATCTGGATTATATCAGGTGCTATTTACATTCATGTGGGCGTCGTTAGGATTTATGAGTACATCCATACTAATATTACCTCTATAAATGGGAAAATGTGTGTGTCTGTTTGTTTGTCCGTCTTTCACGGCAAAACTGAGCGACAATTGCCGTAATTTTATAAGTGGAGATAGTTGAAGGGATGAAGAGTGACATACTTAGGCTACTTTTTGTCTCTTTCTAACGCGAGCGAAGCCGCGGGCAAAAGCTAGTATTTAATATTTTAGATGTACAGTTTGTTTCCATGCGACCAAATACGTATGAAAGAGCTTTAGAGCTTTAGCTACGAAAACAATATTATCGTAAGCACTGTGCGTTTCTCCAGAAACTTCCTGCCCCGCATAGCTAAACTGTGGAATGAATTGTCCCCTGCGGGTATTTCCGGACCGATACGACCTTCAAAAAAAGAGCGTACACCCATCTTAAAGGCCGGCAACGCACCTCCAACACTTCTGGTATTTCGGGTGTCCACGAGCGGCAGTGATCGCTTACCATCAGGCGACCTGTCTGCTCGTTACCTTCTATTTCATAAAAAATGTGCATTTGGCTAAGTACCAAGGTCTGATGAGCTATCGTCAGAAATTACTAGAAGTTCTGTTAGTGACCGGCCACATCAGAGCGTCGCGTGTCTCGGGGCGCGCAACGGACGTCCGCGCCACGCCACCTGAGTGTAATTCAAAAAACGTCTCCTCAGTACATTATGTATAGTCCGTTGCGCGCCCCGAGACACGCGACGCTCTGATGTGGCCGGTACCTTATGGTTATGGGATCACCGTTAGAGAATGCAATCTCGACGAGATTGGGGCCCAGGCGAGATCTCGGGAATTCATGAAGCCAGTCTCGCGAGATCTCGCCAATTTCGAGATCTCGCGAGATTGGCCGGTATGTGGGTACTAAACTTTTAAATAATCACAATGTAGCAACGAATAAGTATATAAATAATAAGAATGATTGGTATTATGAAACAAATATTTATTTTGACAATATTTTCAGATTTTTTAACGTATTGTACATTGTTCAACATAAATTATGAACCTCACAACTCACAATATATATTTTTTAAACTTTGTAGTTTAGGATGGATTATCATGTAATTATTATTCACGAATGAGTTAAAAGGCGAAGCGTGCCAAAATCGCCAAATTCGAATTCGTTTCCATGCCAATCGCGAACAGTACACAGTAGACTACTTAAAAATGTTGGCTTTGTTGATGAAAGGATAAAAATATTACATTATAAAAGTCATGGTTATCCCTACCAATCCTACCATCATTAAATAGGTCCACATAAAGACATAAGATGGTCAATTATGACTAGTTGATTACTAATAAATTACATGAAAATATTAGACTACCAATACGCTTCTTAAACACGACAGTTAAATATGAAATTAAAATAGAAATCAAAAACAGAAATATATATAAATATTATTAAATCAATATCAAAGGACATTTTTACACAGATTGACTAAGTTCCACGGGAACCTTAAGAAGGCTTGTGTTGTTGACACTCAGACAACGATATACACAATATACAAATACTTAGATACATAGAAAATATCCATGACTCAGGATTCTCAGGAACAAATATCTGTCTTCATCACACAAAAAAATGGCCTTACCGGGATTCGAACCCGGGACCGCGGCGTAGCAGGCAGGGTCAAAGATATATAATAATAACATATTATAATATATAGTAGTGTGACTATTTAAAACAGAAATAAGAAAATATGTACATATAATAGAAATTGTTATTGGTTGCCTAACAAACGACAGCCCTCGTATAGGCTTTTGCTCTCTCAATATCCAACAAAACTCTGTGCAAGAAAATTTGTAAAATAGATGGTTATATACACACAGCCATAAGTGTAATACCGTGGTAATACCATAATGGGGTATCACGCAAATTGCCTTGGCACCCTCCGAATTTGTCCTTCGTCATTGCGAACATTTGACTGAGATAGGTGAATTACTGAGCGACATAAGCGAGTTGAATCTCTAGATCTCTACTGAGTTGACAAGTTCGCAAGAATATCAAATGATATAGTTCATATAAATCACTTACAACTTGTGAACGAAACATGTCTAGTCAGTTCGCGAGCTTCGAATAAGACGTTTTATGCTTGAGTTCAATCTCGTTAATCTCGCGAGATCTCGTCGATTTTTCGGCCGAGATCAATCTCGCTAAAAATGACCGAGATCTCGTACAAAAGAGATCTCGCGAGAACGAGATTGCATTCCCTAATCACCGTCTCGACAGAAGACAACATTGACATAAACAATTCTGGCCCCAGTCCAAATGTCGCAATGGTATGGTGTCCATGCGAACAGGTCATTGGCCGTGAACGGGACCAGTTACCTAGAACTTGACTGGGATATTTCCTGAAATTTACTATAAGAGTAGCCCATCACTCATTCATCCATTTCGTCAATTCAATACAGATAAATTGGGTTTAAAAAAGCGTACCCAGTTTACATAGAACCGAAATGTAATGTTGATGATACATACTGGTTTATGGTACACGGTTATTGGTCTTAGCCGCTGTACACATGTGGCCAACGGTTCCACCAACCCTTGGTGGAACCCCTTGGCCAAGATAAGAGTCGCTGTTTACACATTGGCGAACCAATCACTTGGCATTGGATCTTCATGAAAGATGGACGTGGAATGGAAAAGGCTAGGTAATTCTAGGTCATTTACGTTGTTAACAAAATTTGATTAAAAAATAATAACCCCGTAGTAAAATTAAATTATTTGAAATATTAACAAATTTTTGAATATTCTGATAAGCACATTTATCTTTTTTAGGCAATACATTAAACATTTGCAAGGTTATTTTATTTCCTAAAATCAACACTATTATTGGCATAGATAAACTTATTATTTTCGTAAATATTTCACTACTGTCCTCTCTGACGGCTGACGACAAACTGAATAAAGCGCCAACGTGTAAACGCAGTTGGCCATTGGCGCCAAGACCCTTTGATGTGTGGACAAAAAACCGACACCAATCGGTTGGCCGGCCAGCGCTAGCGCCAACTGCCAACATACGGCCAAGTAGCCCTCAACACGCTTGACCAAGGGTTGGTGGAACCGTTGGCCACATGTGTACAGCGGCCATAAAAGATTCACGTAGGTAAACGTCAAAAGTAGCCTCATTGATACAATTTGCTTTATAGAATAACTAGCTTTTGCCCGCGGCCTCGCTCGCGTTAGAAATAGACAAAAAGTAGCCTATGGCACTCTCCATCCCTTCAACTATCTCCACTTAAAAAATCACGTGAATTCGTCGCTCCGTTTTGCCGTGAAAGACGGACAAACAAACAGACACACACACTTTCCCATTTATAATATTAGTATGGATTTACTTGCAAAGTAAACAAAAATAACAATTTTTCACACTAAATAATCCACAACTTTTCACCGCAAGCAAAAATATTAATAAAACCCTATTTTTCTCACGAAAACCTCTGTATAAATCCAAGAGATTTGTACCTATAATGAGCTGCAAGCAAATTAATTCCATAAACGCCAAAGGTCAGAGTTCATTTTCGCGTAATGAGAAAGGTAACTTCTAAACTCTTTGTAGCATCAATTTGGATTACCTTGGCATTTGCTGTGTTTATAAAATGCGTGGAATAAAATGAACTTTAACTTTACTGATTTAGATCCGTGAAGACCGTGAATGAATATTACGCAGGGAACAATTAAATTAATATTTAGTGGTCAATACGTTATGTTAAGTACAGAGTTTAACCTTTTCCAAATATAACTGCAATAACATGAGTCTAACTTAAAGCTCGGCCACACTTGCGCGTTTTGAGAACGTAGGCGGAGCGTTAGCGGACCGCAATGATAGTGGTGCGCCGGACGAACGCTTGCTATGCTAGCGGCGATTGCGAGCGGAATGTGCGGATTGCGAGCGGAACGCCAGCGTTCCTCCGGCGCACCGCTATCATTGCGCTCCGCTAACGCTACGCTATCAAAACGCTTTATGTGTGGCGGAGGCTTTAACGAAGCGTCCTTTACTTCGTATTACCACTATTAAAGTAAGATAATCTGCAGCTCAGATATGTAATTTTGGCAATCAAAACTTATATTGACCAATGGCATGACCTGTGGCCTATTTCACAACAATGACAATTGTCGCCCGACCGTGATACTTCGCCGTTCATTGATCGTTCAACAAGGAAATATTGACGCTGAGACCGCTGATTAAGAAAGTTCCTTATCGACGTAAAGTTTACAATACACAAGTTTCTAATGGGTCGGCAACGCGCACGTGACACCCCTTGAGTTGCAGGCGTCCATAGGTTACGGTGACCGCTTTCCATCAGGCGGGCCGTATACCTGTTTGCCACCGACGTGGTATAAAAAAAAAACGTAGAAATAGGCACAGAATTTTCAGTATAACACTTTAAGTTCTCGCGCTTTGTACACATATTTAAAGTCACACACATATACACATATCGGGTAGTTTTGTGTTGTTTACATCTCCGGTGACACTTTGCTGGGACGTCAGTCTTCCGCGACCACGGCCAGTGCAACCTGGCCGAAACGTTGGGAAAAAAGGTAAAAATAATGTTAATTAATCGCGTTCGACCTGTGTGTGACTTTAGAATTTTCAGTGTCAAGCGTCAATGTCCCTGTGGTGAAATAGTCCACACAACGCTCCTGCAGGACTAGCAAATGATTGGCGCGAGATAGACTGACTAATGACTATTCATCCTTATGTCATTAAGACGATTAGAAAAAGATGTGTGATCTATGTAGCGGCGACATACTGTCGCGCCAATCATGGGCTAACCCTCCTGGCAAATGATTTATGGAGGGATACTTATCTGTCAATGATGTTAGTCAGTCATGTGTCATGTGGTCGTGTTTTGATGTCAAAAACGTGCAAAAAGAGCCTCTTCTTAAGTTTTGACGCTTCTGACACAAACCTAACAAATACAGAATCACTGTTACTACCGTAAGTCAGCAACCTTTCAAGTGGTACATTCCAGTAACTTGCCGGTCCGTTGGTTCCACGCAAGTTCGCATACATTCTTACACAACATTTTCGCACGTACAAGGTCGAGGCGACAGCCAGTTGAAATAAACCCATTCTAGTTTCTTACAATACGTGTAAGTACAAATCAGGCGAGGCATAAAGACGAACAAATACCTTCCGAACTGTTTATATTTATAATATCGCATGAAACGTAAGCTTCGGGAGTAAGGGAGCTAAGGTAATTAGTGTAAAGGTTCCCGTGAAGTTCATAGATCACCTCACGGGAAGTGTCAAAGTTACTTTGACAGCGTCTGCCATAACACCTATATTAGGTGTACTGACTTAGGAGGTACTGACCCTACCAGCACAGACGCATTGCACAAACGCTGTCGACAATATCGTTAACGTAGCTAGCTATCTCTATTCAGCTCTATTGACGCGACAGAGCCAGACTGCATTTCGATTGGTCAACGATTGTCGTTTCAGCTAGGCCAGCTGTAACGACCCTCACATGTTCTAGTCGTTCACATGATGCTATATTCAACATAATTCGCACTGAAATCAGCTACCATTCGAATCGCACATGCCAGTTACTTGCCGGCTGGCTGATTCGATGATAGTTCGCATACAATGTTACACAATTTCGCAAGTGCAAGGTCGAGGCGGCCGGCAGTTGGAACTGCGCGGATGTGGTAGTTGCTACTGAGTCGAACACTACAACCGAACATCACGAAGATTCGTATTATACGGCGACTAAGCTTATACTGATCTCTTTCATGCCAATGGAGACACAATGATATAGAAAGGGATATCATTATAACATCAGTCGCCACTTAATATTGCGGCAAGTATTATAAAATATATCTGCTAGGAGTCGAGGTCGGAGAAAACCAGATCACCTGAAAAAGTTAGAAATTAGTGGTAAAATCTCAACAAATTCGCCTAATTCGTGATAAAACGTTCCAAGGTGCCTAAGATTCGGTAACAAACAGAAAGAGGTAGTGGTAAAATGTCCATAACCTTGAAAAACGCGGATGGAGGACGGGGGAGTGGCCATCCACCAACACGCTGGATGGACAGTGTTAAGGAGGTCTGCCAGGGATGAACAGGCGCCTTTTAATATGACAGCAGAAGACCGTGCTGAATGAAGCACAAATAAGCTTTGGTGCACAAAATAACGATGTGGTCGCGTTCAGCCATGAGGAACCGAGGAAGATGAGAAAATGTAAAGAAAAACTGTTCCTCAGAAATGGCCACGACACCTATTATCCTCAGGATGAGGAAATCGATAAAGGATTATCGGAGACGGTAGGGAAAGAGGGATCTGAAGCACACGCATCTTCGATGTTGTCCCAATTCATCAATTTTTGTGTGATTTTTCACCACAGTGACATTGACACATGACACTGACAATTCTGTGCCTATTTCTGGGTTGATAAGTAACATTGTTACTCGGGGTCAATTTTACTTGTTGAACAGGCAATGAACGGCAAAGTGTCACTGTCGGGCGACAATTGTCTAATCTGCCTTATCTGTTTGTCAAACCTAGACTTCGCACAATTTCGGTAACATTGATTCAGCTCTCGACTCTCCATTTAACAGGAATCCGTAATTATTTTGCGAGCGGACATTTTAATGGGCGAGTCGCGCGCCACTGGCTCGGAACTTCGCAGTCAAATAAATATACTAATTATTGCAAGTTACGCGTCAATTCGAGCATCCGGGGTTTCCTATTACATTAAAGTCATTGCCAACACAGATTTTTGTTGGTTTAGAGTTTCTTACAGAAGATAAGAGGGTAAGCTCATAGCTGCAATTGAAAAAATTAAATCATGAAAAAAATCAAAATGACCCTGTACCGTCTTCAAAATTTTGGTGACCACCATTTTCCAATCCACTAATGGAGTTTGTATTTTGATGATACAAGTTCTCATCAAAGAAGAACTTTTCTAAACTGACCAACTACAAAAAGGCACGTAGTTTAAGCTATTTAGGCCGCATCTAAATCAAGTTCCCGGGACAAGTCACTCTGGATCTGGCGCGGCGCCAAGCAGGCTTTGTGACCCTGACTGCGTCCGCAACAAACGACCCGTAGACCTCAACGTTATTTATCGCCAGATGGCAAACTAATGGTGCAAGAGAAGATCGTAGCTTTTTTAGTCCAGTATTTTACCCAAGCTAGGGGTATTTAAATAGCTTTTTATTGAAGCACTGCACGGCACAGAGGCTATTGTCTATTTATTTATGGGATCGTAACCATAACAGTTATCTTATGAATATTTAACAATTAGGCTATTACTGACAACACCATATCGTACAACTGTTAAGTTCTAGGCAAAGTAAATTAGTTTAATCAAATATTTTAACCCCCTTACTCATAAACATTCACTAAAGTTATCAAGAAGATAAAGTTCGTTTGTCCCCGTCCGACGGATTGGTGTGATAGAAAGGGACAAACGAACTTTATCGGCTTGATAACTTTACTTTAGTGAACGTTTATGAATAAGTAAGTGTTCGAATTCATTCAATGGACATACGATTGTATTAATAAATTCTTAAATCACGATTCTGGATACATACATACATACATACATACAATCACGCCTGTATCCCATAAAGCGGTAGGCAGAGACATGAAACTACTAAAGCTTCAGTGCCACTCTTGGCAAGTAAGGGGTTGGGGATTCTGGATAAACAAACAAAATCTAAATCTCTTTTGATTTGATTTGAAAGATTCTGAAGTCATTAACTAAGTTCAAAATTCCGTGTCAATCGCTTCAACTCCACATCACTCCGATAAAGCAAGATAGATGAAGATAAAATAGATGAAAAACTTAAAGTACACAATGTAGCGAAAATTCCTGTTTTTCACATTTGCGGCAGTTTAATGAGCAGATATCACATTCTTCTGAAAAGTTGGCTGTTTCAGAACAGCTGCACACTTTCGTTGCCTTACCTTAGTGCAGTAGGCGCAGCCGCAGCCCGAGATGACGGTCACCTTGTCGGGGGCGGCGTCTTCCAAGCAGAGCTTGCAGTTAACTGGAGCGGCTGGCACGAAGCCACCGCCGGCGCCGTCCAGGGAATACCTACAAGGAAACATATTGAAATTAAAAATGGTACTAAAGCCTGACGCTAAAATGAGAATGATGGCAGGCGGACTAAAATGTTGAAGGAATGGTGGCCGCGGCCGCTTACAGATAGATGTAAGAAGCTCTGGGTATCCGTTGGCTCGTTGGGTGGACGACATCCGAAAAATTGCGGGTCACATTGGATGAGACTAGATCACGAGTATCACGACTGGGACAAGTGGCGTACTAGAAGAGAGGCCTATGCTCAGCAGTGGGCAAAAAAGGGATGATGATGATGACGATTGACGACGCTAAAATGTGTCTTATAAGGTCTTCTTATCGAACGCCTTGTCATTTATTCGACGGCAATGCGGGGCTAGTTACCTTTCATTAGTCCCTAAATGGCATGTGGCATTGAGCATTGCATTAACAATTTACAATGACAAAACACAATCACAGGTTTTTATACTTTTTTATTTTTTATTGACAAATGATATGCGTAAATTCCATTGTTGGTTTAAATAGGTGGGAACTAGGTTGCCTTAATCAAAAGGTTTGTTCATGTCGTGTAGACATTTTGTGATTGCTGCATGATACCAACTTATAGTGGAAACATTTGGTTTTCTCAGTTGTAAGCTGTAAATTCAAAAAGAATATTTATGCTGTCCTTACAGAAGGAGCAAAATAATCTCCTCTAGTAGATACGTGTAGATAGAGGCGTGTACGGCCTGTGTACAACGATGGGCAACCGGCGAACAGTCGCCAGAAAAAAATATTCAGCGGTCACAGTGACGATATTCACCTGTGGCACCGGTCAAGGACGACGAGGATCGAGGGTGTGGAGCGGTAGTGTCTACACATCGTAGAAGTGACCCGCAAGCAGACATTCAGATGTACTCTGTGAGTAATCACTGGCCAAACTAAACAATGCGAATTGGAAGACACCTTTGCTGGTGTGGTTATATTAGTAGCACATAGACACAATGACTGTGGACCTACAATATCTACATCTACAGTAAATGCCTAGTGTGATAAAGTACCTGGAGCCGGCGCCAGCCAGGGACAGTAGCGAGGAGCACCGGGAGCAGACGGAGGGCGCCCGGAGCCGGTTGTGGGCGCGGATGGGCTCAGTCACCTTCTCGCGGTCAGTGAGAGCAAGCACTGTCGAGCATTTGCGGAGGCCTGCAAAGAAAAGAGAAAGTTAGAGTCTTCGAAGTAAAAACATGGGTTTACAGCGATGTGTTTTGACTTGGCTTATTTTAAGAGTTTTGAATGATTCACGGTTATTTTCATTAGACTTATATTGACCGGGATATAGACCGTGATTACCTTTTTGATTTTTGTCGAGCTCCCGATAAAGTTGCACATCATGATCACGGAAAACTGACGAAGGCGGGTGGATGTTTTGTATAGACTGCGTCGATCGACAAAAATCAAAAAGGTAATCACGGTCTATATCCCGGTCACTTGGCTTATTTTATTTGTGATTAGATAACTGAACTGTAGATTGCAAGTAAGAACTATATAAAATTAGCCGTACTAGTGCATCGAGAGCTAAGAAGCTGCATTAAGCGAAGACGGGGTTAATTGGCAATCAACCTGGTTGCCAAGTCGAGTAAACTTCGTTTTATTGAGCACCGTGCGAATTACGACTTAGCTCTAAACGGACACGTTGGAGTTTTGTACTTTTTTCTAGTGATAAAGTTAGTTAATACAGTTAAATTTCGTCTATATCTGAAACTGACAGTTGTTGCAACTTATTGCGAGCACTAAAGGTTCAAAAATGTTCAGTTAAACATAAGGATTAAGTACCCAACCCTGTCATAAAACCTCCATCTGCTAGCCTAAAGTAAAAACGACCTAAAAAACTGAAGTGTGAAAAACTGATTAAACGATTTGTGGTATAGGTACTTAGCTAAAACAAATGCATTAATTAAGTTTAACTCTAACGATCATTTTGCTCACAATAGTCACAATTTAGTATCATGGAGACTAGGACAAGACGCGATCCTCAGCATTGAGGGAACGAGGAAGAAGAGATGTGTCCCAAATGCTTGTTAACGTTTCAAACTGTAAATCCTCTCCTTAAAAACTGGTCATCCTAGTACCGTATCTTTAGGATATAAAGACAATAAATACACAAAACCAGCTCAAATGCTTACTTATTTTTCCGACAAAAATCACACATCATACATTTTTTGTAATTATAGACAAATCAGAATATTTGAGCTTCAATATTTTTTAGACAAATACAAAAAAACTGGCTACAGCCAGGCGATAATTGTTAAGAAAAAACCTCACGTTTCGAACCAACGTGAATGTTCAATTTCTCAGCCGGACTTTGTTCTGAACAATGGCACGGCTCAAACATATAATATATGACATCATTATCAACAGGTGTCTGGGTGAAACAATCGTGTGTGGAGCGGTAGTATGTACACATTGTGGAAGTGTGATGTTGTTTAAAGAAGCAAGTAAATCGTCGATCTGATCTTGAACCCGTAGGTTTCTATTATATAGCATCCTTCGATTTGTTCGGCATTCAATGCACACCCTCGCCGACCTCGCCGTATTGACTTTGATTGATTAAAATTATCAATTCTTCATCTTTCAATAATCTGAGATGAGACTAAAATGGTAGAAATTTCGTTTTTGCAGACGCTTCGGAAGGTCGCCATTGCTCTCAGGTAATTGTGCAAAGTTGCAAACCGATGTTTACTCTGTAATTCTCGATCCCAAAATAAACGCAGTACTTTAACAATAAAATTCAATTTCCAATCAAGACAGCAGAGGACAATTGAAATTCAAAGTGATTCAGTTCTATATTGATTAAAACTTTACTAGCGCTTAATAATTGCGAAATTGATTGGCGTTGGCGCCAAGAGCGTCTTCTGGGAACATCGTAAACAATGTTAACTGACAATTTGTAGTTTATTGCAAAGACTGGGTGCTGGGTTCTTCGAGAATTGCTTTTGAAGTGACTACTTAAAAAGGTTACCTTGGTAAACCAAATCTGATAATCAAAAGTTGCAAAAGTTGCGGTTCGAATCCGTCCTTCACCACTGGTGGTGCTCGTCATTTTTTCTTTAATATATGACATCTTATTTCGATTTTTAAAAGTTGCTAGTTAAAATTTTCTATTTGGTTGGAAGTAGATCCGACCAGCCCGGCTGTCTCAATATTCTCGGCCGTGGCCGGGAATCCTGGCCTATTTTTCGGCATTCTCGGCCGTGAAATAGGCCAGGATTCCCCGTCACACTGAGAGAATACAATTAGTTAATGGGCCCACTGCTTTGATGTTCATAAATGCCGCCTTTTGGCCTACAAAATTCTAACAAAGAAACAAGCCGCACGTGACCTCGGAATAGGGTGGCCTGACATCCGCTGAAAATTTCAGTGGGCTTTTCCGTGAAAATCGAAAGTTCAGCCTTTAGAAGCACAAGCGACCTTAGAAGAAACAAACATGATGCTTTTTTTTTTTTTTTTTTTTATACTACGTCGGTGGCAAACAAGCATACGGTCCGCCTGATGGAAAGCGGTCACCGTCACCTATGGACGCCTGCAACTCAAGGAGTGTCACGTACGCGTTTTGCCAACCATTAGAAATTTGTACACTCCCTTTTGCTGTGTTAAGTACACAACATAAAAGAGTGTACAAGATTCAAGGAGGGTTTGGGTTGCCGACGACTCAAAGGACAATAGACGGAACAAATTACCTCGTCACCAGCACACCGCACCCTCGTTGAGCTCTGGCAGCCTTACTCACCGGCAGGCACACAACACTATGAGTAGGGTCTAGTGCTATTTGGCTGCGGTCTTCTGTAAAGCGGAGGTACTACCCCAGTGGGGTCTGCTCTAGATTCGAGCGAGACGATATCCGCTGTGCTGTGCCCTACCACACAAAGACGAATATCATTCGCTATGCCCTACCTCCTACAAGACTTAATCAATAAGATCAGTGCAAGATTTTCATATTTTATTCATAATGTCTATTTAACTAAACATTATTAGCCATTCCACACGTGGACATCGCATACGAACCTTGAAAAAAACTCGCTACGTAATGTAACAATAGAAAGTGTGAACGTGCGTTCCGTGAGAACGCGCGCCACCCCTGATTAGGCCGCGAACTCGCGGCCGCCAGCATGTACTTGTAGCGCGGTGATAGAATCGCGGAGTGAGCCGCCCCTGGTCACACTGAGAGAATACAATGAGTTAATGGGGTTAATACTTCAGTATTGGACTCCGATTGACCTAAAGGGGTGGCTGCTGACATCCGCTGAAAATTAGTGGGCTTACCGTGAAAATCGAAAGTTCATGAAGAAGCAAAAGCGATATAGAAGAAACAAACATGATGCTTTTTTTATACTACGTCGGTGGCAAACAAGCATACGGTCCGCCTGATGGAAAGCGGTCACCGTCACCTATGGACGCCTGCAACTCAAGGAGAGTCACGTGCGCGTTGCCAACCCATCAGAAATTTGTTTTTTTTTTTATAAACTGGCCAGTGATTGAACTTAGTCGCACGCGTCACACCTGATGGAAAGTGACGACAAGGCCAAGTTTGTAGCTTACTGGTTCAGTAATAGCCTATTGACTCTTGACTTGAATACACCATTTTATTGTTAAGTACACAGCAAAAAAGAGTGTACAAGTTCCAAGGAGGGTTTGGGTTGCCGACGACTCAAAAGACAATAGACGGAACAAGTTCCGTAGTTCCTTCCGTCACCAGCACACCGCACCCTCGTTGAGCTCTGGCAACCTTACTCACCGGCAGGCACTAGGGTGGCCCACAGTTGTATGAAAAAAAATTTTTTTTTTAAATTTGGGTGGGGCACCCCCTAGTTTTTTACACTACCCTATACGAATATTTTGTTAAAGTTTCAATGTCCTGGTAAACGAGGAAGACGGTGCTCATCAATACCTAAGTGTCCAGGAAATTGAACTTTTTCGCGTTTTTGGGACCTAAGTATACAATCGAAATAAAAGTCACACAAACGTTTAAACATGCAAAATAACATTTATTTAGGCCCTTCTGACCATCAAAACACAAAGTATACAAAACATTGCCTTTTTAATATTTTTTTAAACCTTACAAAATCAACATTATACTAAAATAATACCACCAAACTACATTGCATTACTTTGAAACTGCTTACACTATAGCCCGTTTTGTTGTAGATGTTGGGATCATTTTCCTGTTGGCCTCTACGACCTGCAATAGAAATTGTTTGTCTTCTTCATCGTGAGTTAGCAGGTTGTTATATTCATGAAACAATTTAACTCCTCGCTCAGCTGTATCATTAACTACTCTAAGCTGTGACACTCGCTTTTTTCCCTTCTTATAACTTTGCTCTTCTTTCCATTTTTGAGGTGGCAATGACAAAAACGAGTCGTCAATCATTAGAAGTGTAAGCAATCTTCCAGTTCGCGTAGAAGCAAAGTCGCCAAGGGTGACTCCTTTTCTGAGAAGAGACGCATTTCCTTTTACCGATCGAGTACTTTGCGTTGACTTTGCCATCCCCTTGACAATTTTTTTCTTGTCTTGATCGGTAACTGTGTCGGAGAAGAGAGCTAGCCCAACTAATTCATCTGACAGATACCACAAATGCCGTTGCAGGACCTGTTTAGCACACTTAGAGACTTCAGGGTCCACAGAGCCGTACTTTTCAAGATTCAACCATAAGTTTAGGTCTGACGTGGCAGCTTCTGTTGCCAAATCAGCATGAGTCCATGCTCTTGTATAAAATAGGGCTCCGAACTTGACAAAACGCTCAAGCTGTGCCAATTCACGCCTTGTAAGCTTGAATATGTCACTTTGACCACGGAACAAGAAAATTTTCATTGTGTATAGCAATTTTGCCATCCAGCGTGCGTGATGAATAGGCCCAGGTGCTCTCCAATGCATTTTATTCGGAGATATTCCAAAAATAAGCATCGTCAACTCTATTAGCAGCTCCATGTAATCTTAAAAAGACTTGTCTTATAGTTGGAAGTTGTATTAACGCGGCAAGTGGATCCAAATCTCTCACTCCTACAAGGAACACAGTATCCGTTTTTCGGGTTGTTGTCATTATTTAAATATGAACTATTGATGTTTAAAAACAAAACGGAGGGTTAACTATTTCAACGGAAATGTTATTTACTTCGAAATTAATACTTTATAAACGAAAAGATTTCTTCCGAACACTTTAAAAGTAAGTTTACAAGACGGTTAACCGAACTTCAGTATACAGCCAATACACTTGGTAATGTCAGTATAAAGAAAAGTTGAGAGTCGTTGAGCACCGTGTTAGGCATAACGTAGATCGTTGAAATTTGGCACGGGTTATCTTATGGACTAATGAAATAAAACTAGGGGGTGCCCGGATTAAATATTTAAAAAAAATTTTTTTGGGCCACACTAGCAGGCACACAACTCTATGAGTAGTCTAGTGCTATTTGTGGCTCTGGTCTTCTGTAAGGCGGAGGTACTTCCCCAGTTGGGCTCTGCTCTAGATTCGAGCGAGATGATATCCGCTGTGCTTGTGCTCTACCACACAAAGCGGAACATCATTCGCTATACCCTACCTCCTACAAAGACCTATTTTAAAGACTCACCTTCAAGTAACGGCTGAGGTTGTGATAGCACAGAGTCCCGCGACGCAGCCCTGCGGACTGGCCGCGCGGGCCTCGCCAGGGACTTTAGGCCTCCGCTGAGGATCAGTTCTAGCGCCCTTGCCCCGGGACCCGTCGCGCCTGCTCCCAACTGTGGACAAAGAGAAAAAACATTATTATCATCCGATCTTAAACATTTTTGAGCTTATCCTACAATTTTTTTTTGTGTAAGGTAAGACTAAGCGTCTGCCACACATGAGCGTTTTGAGAGCGTGGCGTGAGCGGGGAACGGCGCTGGCGATGGCGGCACGCTCTCATCGCGACCCGCTCACGCCACGCTCTCAAAACGCTCATGTGTGGCGGAGACTTTAGTGGACGCTCGGAGCATTCGGTTCATCGGGGCGGGGTGAGCGTACAGCGTCAACTCGGGACACTTGTATGACCTTCAATTGTTTGACATGCACGCTGCAAACCCCGCCCAGCTGAACGCCCAATTTAAGCGTCCACACAGGCATATTACGCCACATATTGATCATTATCATCCTCCTTGCGTTATCCCGGCATTTGCCACGGCTCATGGGAGCCAGGGGTCCGCTTTGACAACTAATCCCAAGATTTGGCATAGGCACTTTTTTTTTAGTATGAATAGGTAGACGTTTGACCACGATCACACTTGATGGTAAGCGCTCTACGGTGGATCACGCTTACCTATGAGATACCTTTTACTCTTGCTTTAAAGACTAGCACTAGTTTTACGAAAGCGACTGCCGTCTGATCTTCCAACCCGAAGGGTAACTAGGCCTTATTGGAATTACTCCGGTTCCCTCACGATGTTTCCTTCACCGAAAAGCGACTGGCAAATATCAAATGACATTTCGCACATAAGTTCAGAAAGACTCATTGGTACGAGCCGGGTTCGAACCCGCGACCTCCGGATGTCGCACGCTCTTACCGCTAGGTCACCAGCGCCTATTGATACGCCACATATTGATGTATTATGAATATTGTTTACAACATGCGTCCGAACAGCAAAAATAGAAATAAAAGACCTAATACGTTTAATACTGCATTAGTCTGCAGGTCATGTCCCTACGGACATTACCATACAATCGTTCACACTGTCGCCTGATAAAGGACCTTATTCCAAAAACATGAAGTCTATCTACGGTTAATTCTAGATCCACTGATACTTGACATTTGGGTCCGTACAACTTCTCGTTCACACAGGCATGGTTCAAGTAAGAGTGAAAGAGATGGCAATATGAACTCGATCGTAGTTTTGGTTAGTGGATTGCGTTACCATTTGTTAACTGACCAGTCTTATTGCCATACACATAAGTTCCAATTTTAGGTTGCTGATACAATCTCAAATAGGTACCCCAACCCCACGCAGCGAACTAATTAATCGAACTGATTAAGCATGTTTGGATTAATAACACATTGTTTCTACTCCCGTATTGTTATTCGTCATTTACAGTGTCGTGCATAGATCGTTAAAACCCTACATAAAAGATGCCCGCCCCCACCCGGCGTCCCGCGCACCCGCGCATACGATATAGTTCTTAAAGCATTGTTAGGAAGCCTTTAAGGGATATAGCGTGAGTGCGCGGGGCGCCGGGGGCTGGCGGCGGCGGCGGCGCGGGGGAGTGCGAGCGACAGGGTGAGTGCAGGAACAGAGGGGAGGCCGACGCGTCAAAATACAGGAAATAGTGCGAATTTCACGAAAGTTATTCTAGAAAACTGTTAAAAAGTAAGTGCATGGTCGTAGAAAAAGTATTGTATGCAACGGTGTTTAAATGAGTCAAAAAATACTCGTGGCGTCTTTATTAACAATTTTCGGCTTTGCCTCAAATTGTTACTCACGCCACTCGTCTTTTTTGACCTTACTTAAACGCCAGTTGCATAAAATACTATTATGCAACTGTCGTTTAAAAGAGGTCAAAAAAGGCGAGTGGTGTGGGTAACAATTTTCGGCTTCTTATAAGCTTATAACGTTACTGGTGGGGGCTGGCTTTGGGGAATAGACTTTTAGGTAGGGTTTAAAGATCTATGCACGATCTACAGTATAAAAACACAATTATTAGAATTCACAACGAGAACAATTAGAATCGGTTGTAAATAATGTTCGAAAAAAAAAACGATTTCCGCTTTTTGCCACCTATTTATAATTCGATGCCTGAAATACGGAATAACCTTTGACTATTTTCATAACCAAAATTACCATGACGACTAATAGGCGCCAGATGACTTGAACTCACAACCTTGAACTTGTATTTCTTATTTCGCAAAAAGGATTAAGCAATAACACAATATTGAAAAATGTCCAGCACCCTTTTTAACGATGTGGTATTTAATGCTTTTACGTATACTCCCGTTGGACTCGTGGGTTATGTGGGACTCCCATATCCCATACCCTTCTCTTGCTGAGAAAGGGGGGAATTTTCAGCACCCTGAGGTTTCTCGTCGTAGACTAGTAAATAATTGTTTAGCTCTTCTAGCATTAAATCACGTTACATTTTACAATGTTACCTCCATATGTGGCCTATTATATTACACAACGGTGGCAATTGTCGCCCATCATTACCACTTCGCCGTTCATTGCCTGTTCTACGAGGAAATATTGACGCTGAGTAACACCCCGATGAGTTACTTATCAACCCAGAAATAGGCACAGAATTGTCACTGTCACTGTGGTGAAATAGCCCACTGTCCTAGCTCCTCAGATAGGAAACAGATGTGATAGAAACCTGGCAGGCAATTATGGTCGCGCGATAAATGATAAAACATGTGGCCGTCCCTATCGCACTTACTAATAGTGCGATAGGGACGGCCTGATATTTATCGTCTATCGCGCGACCATCTGTTTCTACCCGTGCAGCTCAATTGCATGCAGATGGCTTGCTTAGCACGTTGACATCGAGCCAAGCAACCTCTGAGATATAGTTCCGCGAAGATTTCCGGATTTCTTACTCGTACATTTATTCGAATTTAAGACGATACAGGAGGGGTCAATTCTCCATACAAACTAGAGATGGGCCGAATGGCCGAATATTCGGCAGATATTCGGTATTCGGCATATTCGGCAAGTTTTTCAATGTTCGTATTCGGCCGAATAATTCGGTTGCACTGCCGAATATTTACCGAATAAACAAAGTAAATAACTAATGAAGATCTTAAGTATTCCATTGGATAATAAGCTCTTATTTTAGTAGCTTTCTAAGGAACTACTAAAATGCGTCAAAATATAAACACAATTGTTTTGTAAAAAAGTTAAAAAACCGTAGTTTAAGAGTTGAGAAGAGTTCAGAGTTGTTTTAACTAAGTTTTAGTTATCCACTAAATCATAAGAACATAGTTGTAGTATGTAGAACGATTATCAATCATTTCATAGTTTTAATCTTAACATTCGCATTAAAAATATGGCGTAACCGAATATTCGGCCGAATGTTCGGTTCGGTAAGAGCTGAACCGAATGTTCGGCCGAATATTCGTATTCGGCAAAGTCCATATTCGGCCCATCTCTAATACAAACGCTCTCGACTGTTTCCTCCCTGGTTTTTAAAGATAGAGCAATGATTTTTTCAACACAGATTGTTATTATTTTTATTTGTGTCGGACCGTTTTGATTTTGATATTTTTATTTTTAAAGACGCTAGAGCACATCAAAAATTTCCAAAAACGGCCTTTTTCATTATGGCGCAAAAAAAGGTGTGATAAGCTAAACGGTCCGACATAGATTATTTCATTGCACATTGTTATTGAGATTCTCAAATTCGTTCCGATTGATTAAGTTTTGAAGGAGGAAAGAGTCGAGAGCGGAACCTCGATTATAAAGATTTTTTTGAAATATCTATTAACTGAGTTGTTCTTAATGGACAATTTATTTTCGATAAATCTAGTTAATAACACTTGTATATTTAACTGAAATTCCCAAGTTGAAAGGGCTCCTTTCCATTTTAGCAATTTCGCTCCTGTAGCGTCTTAATTAGAGATGGGCGGCGGGAAAATATCCGGGGTAGATATCGGGTATTTACCGGGTATTTACCCAATCTACCCGATATTTACCTTTTCTACCCTAATGGGTGGGTATAAATAAATATTGTAATAAAATGGGTCATAAATTGAATTTAATCGTGAAAAAATGTTTTCTTGGTATTATATAATATATTTATATTTTATTAATATAGTTCTATAAACATTTATCGAAGTATTCGTATTGAATAAGGAATTTGTTAAATATCATTGACATGCTTGTGTGTTTGTTACCTCCTCCTCCTAAATGGCTGAACCGATGGGGATGAAATTTTGTGTGCTTATTATAGTTCCTCTCAAGTAACAATTTCTGGTCCTATAGTGGTCGAGGACACCAAATTAAATCACACTAAATGGTCCTATAAATAGTCTATATTGGTACTGTAGAGCCGATTTGGCGCAATTATGCAGCCATTTAGTGATATAATAGGCCTATAGCAGTATCATCCGTGACGTTTAACGTCGTTTATGGTGATGTAATGATGACTATTGTGCTAATTTGTTGACATAGAGGACACAGTAACGCAATAGGCTACTAGACTCGTATCGAATTTAGCACATCAATGTATTGTTTTCTGTAGTATTTGACTTAAGAAATCAATATTTATAGCTTGCGGGCATTAAAAGTGCGTGATGACTGCGTATTTTTATTTAAAGATGTGTGTATGTTTTTTTTAAATTATGGACTCCGAAAACGGTGTAGGCCAATGGAGTGACGTCACATAATTCAGATCAACTATGGAAATTAGAGGTAGTAATCTGATCTCCGTAGAAGCAACCTCTATTGTATTAAAATTCATAGTCGTTGACGGGTGTGACAGTGTGAAATATTTTTTCTAAATATACTGACATCATGTCATAGATATTCTATAGATTAATATGGCTGATGTAGTTTTTGCCTGATCACGTAAAAGTAAACTTTAAATAATTTTTTTTGCGGGTTTTTAAGTCTTAATAAAATATGGTACTATTTTTTTTCGTTTAATTAAACGGTAATTAATAATATAAAACATACTTTGAAAAAGGGTCAAGTAGCCTATTATAGTATCAATTTATGCTATAGTAGCATTTGAGATTCCGTTATACGGGTTATTTTGTTCTATAATAGCAGTTGCCGTCCCTTTTAATGCGAAATTTATAAAATAATTTAATGTGTGTAATATATAACATAAATATAATAAAAAATAAAATAAATACATAATTAAAGAAATAATAAATATATAATTAAAAAATATTAATAAATATATAATTAAAGTTAATATATATAATTAGTATAGTATAGTATAGTGTAGTTAGTATTAGTTAGTAGTTAGTATATTAATTAATAAATATATAATTAAAGTTATGTGATGTAATCTTGTTATATTGGTGAACAATAAAGAATATTTGTATTGTATTGTATTGTATTGTAATATATAACAAAAACTGTTCTAAACGAGGAACTTAATGAAAAGTGGCGTGTGAACTTGTGAAGTTTAGTGTCAATTAACATAATTTGGATTTCGTATACTTCCATCATTACTGCAAAAAGGTATGCGATGGAAATTTTACCGTTAAAAGAATATTAGTTTAATGGAGTATTTTAAATGCGCCCTCGATTTATACATGTTTTGAATAAAATAAATAAATATAATTTAATACAATAAAATTATTGGCACCATAGTTTCTACTATGGATCCAAGAAGTAAAACATACGCTTTTATAGTTCGACTATATCACTTATCATACGCATTCACTGCCATAAGCCCGCCATCGTGGATTCAATTAGGGTTGCATGAGAATTTAACTATAATCCAGTTTAACTTATAAGTTCTTTATATAGAAAACAATACTTGTTTTCAATGTTTTACTATAGAAAGATCTTTTAAACAGTATTAATAAATGTTGTTTTCTTTTTAGTATGACAAATCTAAACTACTATTGGTCGCTATGTGTATTTTTAAAGTTAAAGTTTAAGGTCAAAATTATCATTTAAAAGTAATCGTTTTCTACTCTTATATATATGATTTGGTTTATAAAACATATAGTAAACTCAGCTATAACGCTATTGTGTTTTAAAAGAGATACCGAAACCATTATTCAACAGTTCTGTGATATAAAAGAGTCATTGTGGCGTATACGCCATACGGCGATGAGATATAAAAGGCATTAGAAAACGACTATTAACGCTTTTCAAAGCTATATAAACGAATCCTGAAAACTTCATTATACAGCAAAATAGCTCTATAATGGTATTCATATCACTACTACAGTGTTAAATACTATAGCAGTGTTTTCCAAAGCCACTATATCCCAAAATAGTGGTATAGTTAGGTTTTAAATCTGTTAAAACACAACTACTAAAAATACTATAAGCGGCTTGTTGGGAACCTTAATAGCGCAAATTGATAGCATAACAGTGATTCCTAACACTATTATACAATAATATTGTTCTTTAGTAGGTTATTTGATCCTGTTATAGACCAGGCCTATAGCGGCTCTATAAAATGGTGATATAAACGTTTACATCACTTCCTAATAACACCTTTTAGCTGTATAACACAACAACTATAGCGGTTTGTCGGGAACCTTAATAGCGCAAATTGATTGCATAACAGTGATTTCTAACACCATTATACAATAATATTGTTCTATAATGGTCATATTTGATCCTGTTATAGACCAGCACGGGTAGCATGGTCGCGCAATAGACGATAAAATGTCAGGCCGTCCCTATCGCACTATTAGTAAGTGCGATAGGGACGGCCAGATGTTTTATCATTTATCGCGCGACCATAATTGCCTGCCAGGCCTATAGCGGCTCTATAAAATGGTGATATAAACGTTTACATCACTTCCTAATAACACCTTTTAGCTGTATAACGTAACAACTATAGCGGCTTGTCGGGAACCTTAATAGCGCAAATTGATTGCATAGCAGTGATTCCTAACACTATTATACAATAATATAGACCTATAGTAGTCATATTTGATCCTGTTATAGACCAGGCCTATAGCGGCTCTATAAAATGGTGATATAAACGTTTACATCACTTCCTAATAACACCTTTAGCGGTATAAGCTTATAGAGCTAAAAGGTGTTACTGGAGGCTTTTATACGACAGGCGGGCACGCCGAAAACCTTTATACGACATCTATAGTAGCTTTTAGCGTCGAAAACCAAAATTATAGCACTAAAATGTTACTTGGGAGCTGTTTGTTTGGTAAAGCCTACTATCTAGCCGAAGTCCAGTATCTAGCCGAAGTCACATAGAAGGCATTATTACAGTCCGAATTCAAAGCAAGTGTTAATTAAAATCACACGTGGACGTGGCGCTTGTTTAGCTAAGTACAAACTAAAGTATAAGTATGCCATAAATAAAAATAAAAAAAATTAACTGACCGGTCAAGTGACTAATTGCACCCTTTCAATACGGATGCACCTACCTGGCGTTTTGCAAAGCTGTGACCTCATTGGCTAATGAATTTGCATTTGTCTGTCCACCGTGTTTAAGTTAAGTTATTTGAATACTTAGTGGGCCTAAAACATCTGGGGAATACAACTTTTTAATTGAATGTGGTAAATTACACATGATATATTGGAATATTTGGAATTTCTGTTAACATTTTAATATTATTAGTCAAATATATATATTCATTTTAGTAGGAAAATATATTTCAGTCATGTAAATTAAGAATATTCTTTAATTTCATATATTATTTTTTATACCCGCTCATTTGGGTAGATACGGGTAAATACCGGGTAGATTGGGTAGATATGGGTATTTTCCCGGTATTTACCCGTCAGCGCCCATCTCTAGTCTTAATAAGACAGTCCCGCCTCAGGATTGATAAAATAGCTAATATAGGTATTTAAACAGTTACTCTCATCTGTAATCAGGCAGGACCCGCAGGATATTGATGCCACAAAATCTGTCTTTAAATAGAAAAGTGATGTTATAGAATGAAACCTGCTCAATCGCATATGGATGACTTGCTTAGCACGTTGACATCGTGCCAAGCGGCCTCTGAGATACAGTTCCGTAAAGGTTTCCGGATTTCTTATTCGCTAAATATTCGATTTTAATAACACATTCCCGCCTCAGGATTGATACAATAGCTAATATATTTAAACAGTTAAAGCTCGGCCAAACATGCGCGTTTTGAGAGCGTATTAGGCGGAGCGTTAGCGGAGCGCAATGATAGCGGTGCATGCGCCGGACGGACACTATCGTTGCGCCCAGCGGACGCCAGCGGGAACTAACAAGCGCGGATTGCGAGCGTAATGCGCGCGCTGAATTCCGCTCCGCTAACGCTGCGCTATCAAAACGCTTTATGTGTGGCGGAGGCTTTAATAGACAGTGCCTCAGGATCGATAGTCGTAAAATAGCAAATATATAAACATAAACAGTCACCCTCACCTGTCCTCAGACAGAATATTGATACGACATAATCTGTATTTCTTTACCTTTAGATATAAACGTGATGATATACAATGAAATTGCTGAATCGCATACAGATGTCTTGCTTAACACGTTGATGTCGTGCCAAGGAGCCTCTGAGAAATAATTCCGTGAAGATTTTCGGATTTATTATTGGCTATTGGGCCATATCGGATGCAGTTGTAGCATTTTGACAAAATTGACATTTGACTTTGACAATGGACTGTTTGAATAAAAATTGTCTACTGAACAAGTGAAAAATAAAATATGAGACACCAGTGGGCTACTTCACCACTTGACACTAACAATTCTGTGCCTATTTCTGGGTTGATAAGTAACATTGTTACTCAGCGACTCAGCGTCAATATTTCCTTGTTGAATAGGCAACGGTGAAGTGTCACTATCGGGCGACAATTGTCACTATTGTGAAAAGACCACAGTTAAATTTTCCTTTTTTGTTTATAATATCGAAGACAACTTTATTGCCGATGCAGGCCTGGGTTCGGGCAGACCAAAAAGGAGATGGCGGGACGACCTGGACGCATTCTACCCAAAATGGTGGGAAAACGCTGACAACAAGGTCGAGTGGAAAAAAACGAGGGGAGGCATTTACTTACACCAACCACTTAACTCAGGGATAGCTGTCAACTGTCAAATTCCATATAAAATGGTGGGTTATAAACCCTCCATTTTCGTTGGTGCAAGTGGCCCTAAAAGAGGCTAACATACAAACTTTATTATACTAAACAACTTCCTTCACACTCATAAAAAAAACTATATCTAAGTATAGCGCTATCATAAGCAATGAAAGTGAAAGAATACATCTATCTATAGAAAGTTTCCTATGGTGCAACACGAGTGAAATATCGTATAAAAATAAAAACACACCTACGCAGTAAACTCTCACTTTCAAGACGCTCAGGGCAAACTTCTTGTGTGGCTTGCATTATGCATCGTTAGCGGTTAACAATTTGTTTACTTCATTTAAAACAACAATCATTTTTATAAAGTTCTGCTTAGAGTGAACAATATTGTTTGAACACTTTTTATGCGTTGATAAACATTTTACGGAAAAAATCTACTCTTTTAGTGAACATTGAAATCCTCCCAGAGCTTTTATAATTATAACTAACAAATTGAACAGATTATAACGGATTAAACTTTAAAATTAACTAAAAATATTTTATCTGCATCTTCAACTATATCATCATCATCATCATCAGATCATTTCAGGCGTTAATCGCCCAGCTGTTAAGCACATACCTCCCTTTGTGTACGCCACTTACCCCGGCCCTGGGCTAGTCTTATCCAGAGGTGCCCCGCAGTTTTTCGAATGTAGTCCTATGACGAAGCATAAAGCATCTGGCACATGATTATCATTTTTATCTAAGTTATCGCGACCATAATGAGAACAGGACTCGTAAGCATACATACATACATACAATCACGCCTGTATCCCATAAAGGGGTAGGCAGAACACATGAAACTACTAGAGCTTCAGTGCCACTCTTGGCAAATAAGGGGTTGAAAGAAAACGAAACTCGTAAGCAAGTGGCCAATAAGTCCGTGGCGAACGATACGATACACAACTCTCTATCGCTCTTCCTAATTAGTGCAACATCAAGTTGCATTTCTTTCGTCATGGAGCGTTAAGCGACTGGCAACTTGTGTACAGAACAGTACCATTACCATGAGCTCATACAATATGTTATAAGTGATTTTCGTGTGTGTCTGCCAAAAGGTATCGTTCGATTTCTGGTTATTGTCGACTGACGTGTACTTAAAAGTATACCAATATTGATTCTAGCTTTTCGTTTGAGTATTGACTGTTTTTAATATGATTTACAGTTATAAGTAACTGTGCAGTATCTTAATCCGTAGTGTCAATTTTTATCTGAAATATTTCGCATAGACTAATTGTATCCTCTCATCAGGTGAAAGAATTACCTTTATGAAGAAATTTAGTTCTTAAATAGTACCGAAAATACCTAATACTGTGGACGCTATGAGTATGAGAATGTAATAAATGATTTATCAAACTTCAACTTTGGGCAACCAGAGTGATGACTACATAGAAGCCAAAGGACTTCAGAGAGCTACCCATGAGCCTCATCATCCGATACGTGGAGATGGTCGAGAAGCTCCTGAATAACTGAAGGATCTTAGGATCGTAGGGAGTAATTGCACAAAAGATCCCGATGCGTCGAAGTGTGTCCGTAATAGCCCCCGCGGATTTAACATAAGATAAGATCATTACATAACTTACGGGAACGATCAGCAATTCAGCAGTAACTAAATACATATATTAGTTACTGCTGCATAAAATCATAGAGTTCATAGGTTCATAGTGTTCATACCTCTTCTAATTAAAAGAGGGCGCTACGAGAGTCCTTGTATAGATTACTCATATGAGAGATAATTTCGACCTCAGCAGCTGCAGTGACCTGGGTGGCCGAGCGGAGTGCCTACTGGAGGCCTTGGTCACTTTTTCTTTCATATGTGTAATTTTTTTTTCGGTTTTAATTCATACCTCTTCTACTACCTACGCAACTATTAGCTATGATAATCTACCTCAGGCACTGGTCCCACTAAAAGCGTACTAACTCTAAATAGAGCATCGCTACGAATAATCGTAGGCAACATTACTGGACACTGCCCACTTAACAAACATTTACATAAGACCGACAGCCCTCTATGTCGAGGGTGCCTGTCGGCCGAAGAAACGGTCGCCCACGTCATCCTGGAATGCGAGGGAGTGAACACACAACGGGCTCAAATCCTCAAAACGACGAGGTCACTCCGAGAAGCCTGTGGAGACACCAGGTGGATCCTGCGCTTCTGGGCGGAGTTAGGCTGGCTAGACCCCTAGCTGGCAAATACAGCACGCACAATGGCCCCTATCTTTGAGGCTAAGTACGGTATCGGCTATAGAAACGAACAAGAATTTCCACGAGAGCGACAATCTTTTGTTCGTTCCTACCGCCGATAGCTAATCGCTTTTGGTATGGTAGGACCAGTGCCTTACTTCTCAGTTATTTCTGATTAAAACCTCACGAGACTTACTCGCAACGATAACGTCACATGCTATGTGCGTGTGTGGTTGTGTAATCGTCGGTGCAAGTAAACATTACATGTGAGCGTGTAATTAATTTTGCAAACATTCTTTCTTTACAAAGATATTTCCTCATTTGCTCACTGATTACCGAGCATTAGGTGGTTGATAATGGTACTGTGATGTGTAAGTTATCATATTATAAAACAGATGGCGCTGGCAGTACGAATAAAACTAAAAGTATATGTCAAATGACGCCTAATGCTGCAGATTGTAACAGATAGAAAGACCAAGCCACACTCTTTGCGTAACAGTATTTGTGCGTTAATTCTTGATTAAATGGTACTATTCTCGTATATAATGTTTATGCATGACGTCATATCACTACAATGTCCATATGATGCGTAGAACTTGCAACACAGTACGCATCACTCTTGTTAAAAAAAAGATTTACCAACACAATTTATATTTAGCCCAAATTATCGTTATACCAAATTAAATTGTACGCAGTTAGATTATGCGAATTAAGTTATACGAAATACCGATATGCGTTTTTAAAGTTATGCGTGATATACGTCATACCAAATCATATTAGGAGTAATAGGAGTATTAAATTATGCGAATTAATGGAGACCCATAAGCCTCACCTGTGATCATGATCAAGTACTTTACTTCTATTGTCAAAACGTTTTATGCCACAGGCGATTGCCCTCAAATTATTTGCTTTCATTAACGTTTATCACGATAAAATCTACTAATCCATGCATATCCAATTTTCCATTTAACAGCCAATAAACTAGCTCGTGTCACCTTTGGGGATTAACAGAGTGTATTAATTCATAAATTGTGCTAATCAGATTACGCACGTGAGTAGATACAATGTTTGCGCTGATTATTGTACTGTCAATATTTGTATTGTGACGCCAGAGACGCCTGTAATATCGTTATCGTAGTACTATCTCTATCGCTCTTCCGTATCGGCGCGACAGAGACAAACTGCGTTTTGATCGGCGTCTAGCGCCAATGATTGTTATGTGGGCTAGGCTAGCTGTAGTAATAGTTATTTGTTATACAAGGGGGCAAAGTTGTATTTTAACGTCGGATTCTATAGTTGAACCACGAGCGAAGCGAGTGGTTCGAGAATAGAATCCTGAACTTGCGAGTTTTTTAACACACGAGAAGTAAAATACATTTGCACCCGAGTGTAACACAAAACTTTTCCCCTCACTAAGTACAGCGAGGAAACTACAACGCAAAAAATGCGTTTATCACTGCTTCCAGTAGTTCTACAGGTGGTAAATCATCTTTATTACTAGATTCACCTACTTTTATCAATTTTAAAGCAGTTAATTTGACTTTATTCAAGGTCAAATTACTTTACCCACTAGTGGATAAAATGCGTTTTACCCGCTGGTATTAAAGGACAAAACACGTGTTTCCGAGCTAGTGAGGGGAAAATACCTATATAATATTGTCTAGACGGGTTGATATGATAAGTTTTAAAACTTTAGGATTACTTTATAGGTGCTCTTTAATAATAATAATAAAAACTAATAATAATAAAAAAGCAGAATTTAACAACGCATTATTGTCTTGAATCCTGAGCAATGTAATGAATTAATAAAATGTTTTGTACCGGGTGTCTCTATTAAAAGAATTGTTGCCCTACAAATATTTTTTTTACATTCTAGCTTTTGTAGCACTTCGATTCCACTCTAAATCTTAACATTTCGACACATAGCTGGGATTCCGACATTTTCAAACGGTAAGTAAACAAAGTCTTACGTTCAGCCGGCCTAGCCGAAATCGCAATCGTAACGCAGTCTGGCTCTGTCGCGCAAATACAGAAGAGCGATAGAGATAGCTAGTTAAAACGATATTATCGTAAGCGTTGGCATTTGTATACGTACCCAGCTCATCGATATTCCGCGCGAATCCCGATTGATTGCAAACAAACAACATGCAAGATGACGTCATCTGAATTTTAATCATGGCGCACTGGACGTGGACAGGTAGATAAGAAACATGTGGGTCTTGTCAGCTTGGCACATACACCATGATCTAAGTATAGTATTTTATGCAACAAGCGTTTAAAGGAGGTCAAAAAAGACGAGTGGCGTGGGTAACAATTTGAGACGAAGCCGAAAATTATTAATAAAGACGCCACGAGTTTTTTTGACCTCCTGAATTCACACTGTTTCCTGTATTTTGACCCATTGGTCGTTTCAAATAATGGCGCGCCTTTATGATTAGCAGTAGGGATGGGAATGGGACATGTATATTATAGACAATGGTACCGTTACCAGTACTGTGGTCAATTTGTTTTGCAACAAATTATAATATTATAATTAAATTATAATAAGGCCTAGTTACCCTTCGGGTTGGAAGGTCAGATGGCAGTCGCTTTCATAAAACTAGTGCCTACGCCAAATCTTGGTAGTAGTTTCCAAAGCGGACCCCAGGCTCCCATGAGCCGTGGCGAATGCCGATGCCGGGATAACGCAAGGAGGATGATAATTGTGATAGCATCTCAATAAAAATCATTCTAGTAACTAATAACTAAACTGTGCATTTTTACTTACGTTTACTAAGTTAAATAACCAACTAAATATTCTAAACTAATCAATGAACTAAATACCACTACAGACTACAGATTCTAGATAATTATTCACTATTACAAATCTGCTTTCTTTTATATTTCATAAAATGGTAGCACATGGTACGAACGGCAGTACCTTCCCGCAACAGACATAAACTAACATGGCCCCATGCCTAGTCGTTTACGTGAAAGGGATAGCATATCACATTGTTAACTCGGTAAAGAGGGATGGACGCGCCTCGGCGCCGCTCAGCACAACCATATTGACCAGTATAAATGAACTCCGCGGACAATAAACAATATTCAACAAAATAATTAATTTGACTTAACTGTGGAATGTTGTTCCATCTTTTTTACATGTAGAAGTGTTAGAAGACTTGCCACACCACTTTATGCTGTAAGAGACCATTGTTTGCAACCAAAATTGATTATTTAAGATTTTTTCCCGAGCGGACACGGACACTGTTAGCGGGTCGTATACTTGGGCGCTACTGATCGGTGTCGCACGCGTTCAAACTTTTATAAACCTGATTTGTCGTATGCTTGGTGACCACGAGTCGCCCTGTAAGGGCCATCTTGTTGTATTGATCTGTGATTTTGACGCAAAGGTTTGCACTGTCAGCTCAGATGCCCAAAGCCATCCCGCGCACGCGTGCAGTATCGTTATAACAATGCGTTGTCATGGTTACAGAGCCAAACAACGCGTTTTCAATTTTTTCGATACTGCGCTTCGTTATGCGTTATGCGCGGAAAGCCGGCGGACGCTGGCTTTGGGGAATAGACTTTTATGTAGGGTTTTAAAGATCTATGCACGACCCTGTAAATTTTTTTTTTTTTTAAATCTTTATTTAATAAAAAAGGGGTTTTATCATACTTGATAATGTCACCCCCATTGTTACAAAACTAAATCCTAATTACAAACTTAACGACGCCCAATTCCCAGATTGACCAGCTTGTACAAATCTCTGGCAGTTTTAGACAAAGGAAGCGACAAAATATAGTTATATGTGCCCACATTGAGTAAATTAATGTTATACTTAGTTACAAAATTTTGTCTTTCAGCTTCGTTTCGGACACATTCCATCATGATGTGAGTAGCATCTTCTATTGTCCTGCATTCCGCACAATTTTGTGAATCGCTCTTTCGCATTAAAAAAGCAAAGCTATTAAGTGGAATGTGTCCGGATCGTAGTCTCAGGGCTGTAATGATCTCTAATCTACCCATACCTGATCCTCTAAACCATGGCACTTGGCATAGATTAGGTTGGATTGTTCTGTACCATATTCCTTTGTTCAGAGACCTCTCATCGAAGTGCACCTTCCATAATTCTTTGCATTTGGCACGTACCGTGGTTAGACAATCGGTATGGTATGGTAAACATGTACATACTATTCCCTCTGATACAGCTTGCTTAGCCAGTTTATCAGCAGATTCGTTCCCTATTAAACCTATATGAGATGGCACCCATTGCAGATGCAGCGTGATATTTGACCCCAACAATTTGTTTAGAGTTTTAAGTATTGTATAGGCTATCGGTGCTCCTCGAAAATTCGAGGTGCATCGAGCCAAATACTGTAAAGCACTTTTTGAATCTGTACATATAACAAAATTTCCGTTTTTAAATGATTCGACGTATGAAATAGCCTCTGCTAATGCAACCAATTCAATATACATAATAGAAATATTATCCTTTATTTGAAGTTTTATAGAACGATTTAATTGAGGGTCAAATATAGCTACACCTGCACCGTTTGTACATTTCGATCCATCCGTGTATATGAAATAGAAATCAGTGTACTTTCTCTTTAAATACAGTTGACAAGCTTCCTTCAAGATATAAACGTCTAGTCTGTTTTTTGATATTTGCACACCTTCAATATGAAGCGATATAACATTAGAAAGATCCACGCTGCTAACCCAGGTATCCAATGTCACAGTATAAGGATATATCAGTAGTTAATCTCCGGCAGCGGCGGCGCGGTCGTTACTACTGCGCAAGGTCACGCAGGGTTGTACATGTACAACGTTACTATAATCGACTTCGTACAATGTAAGTTGTTGTAAATCTAATAGGTACTATTAACTGTAAGTAGGTTTTAGTATAACAATACCACGTCATGACACCACATTAGTCAGTATTGAAGACACAAAAAATCATTATAAATATATTACTCTCATACGCGCAATAGTAGATTGTGTAACAATAATTGCAAAAGCGTTAATTTAAGTGTTCATTTTATATGTTTTCTCTAGAATACACCCAATCCATCACAATAAAAAAAAGATTCGTTTGAACTAGAAACGTAGGTACCTACTGTCCTACTCGTATTAGTAACTGTGTATGGCGCTATGCTAGTACCAACGCTCTTTCTACCTTTTTATCTAATAAAGATTCAAGTACGTATTTGTTTCTTAAATACTGACGAAATCATATTTACATAAAATGTTTGAATAGATGTTTGCACAATATTTAAGTAGGTACCAAACTTTCGAGCTAGATAGATCGCAGCATCTACCTAAATGTCGTTACAGATAAATCCTTATTGATTTTAATGTGTCATTCTAGCTTTAAATCTCACTTTTACGCCATTTACGTAAGCAATAATGTACCTAACACTGCAAATATATAACAACCACTTACTTTTCTGGGTGTCTAGGAATTCTAAAGAATGACATTTCCGCATTTTGAGAACTTTCCATACACCCATAAACACTACAGTAACGAAAATATGTCTTCGGTGCTGACGTCATTTTCTCCCGAACTCAACACGTCAACACAGCGCGCAAACGCGGCCCCGACTGTCCAGCCCAATAATCACCAGTTTCGCATGTTTTCGCCGCATGCGAGGGGAGGGAGGGGGACACACCGCGCGGCGTGAAGTTTGTAAGAAGAGTTATTACTGGTTTTATACTGTGCCAATGTAAAGAGTTCAAGTTGGCATGAAGTATGAATTTGGGTATCTTTTAGCATTTCGTGAGCTTTGATTAATAAAGGTTGTTGCTTACGTCTCCAATACAGATTTTCCATTGAAGTAGCTAGTTGTTCTATTTTATTCATCGTAATGTTATTTTTATATGACTTTGTTTTCAGCCAAAATTTATTTGCTAGATAATATCTGCGTATATGCAGTGGCGAAAGACTGAGCTCGGATTCCATTACGTGAATTGGTGAGCTTTTAATAAAGCCTCCGATCGTGCGCATGCAACGATTTTGTAACCGGTCTAACTTAATCAAAGTACTTTTGTGCCCATTTCCGTACAAAAAACTAGCATAATCTAGCCTACTACGTATAGTTGCAATATATAGCCTTCTTAAGTTGTCAGGGTGGATACCCCATCCTGGTCCAGCTAAAATTTTAAACGTATTTAGTAGCTTTAAACTTTTTTCTATAATTTCGTTGATATGTTTATTCCATTTTAATGTTTTCTCTAGCCATAGACCTAAATATTTATTTTTATCTACCACTTCCAACGGTTTATTGTTAATTTTAAGGATTACGGTACTTCGTGAGTAACCCCGTCTAAAGATACAGATTTTGCTTTTAGTTACTGATACTTCTAATCCCATACGGTACAACAATTGGGTAAATATATTTAAAATTGTTTGCAACTCGTGAACACCGTCTTTCAATGTTCGACATGTCGTGTATACAACAAAGTCATCCGCATATTGTAAGATATTAATATTGTTGTTTACAAATTTTACATTTTTGCATATATTCATGGTCGCAATGTTAAATAACAAAGGTGAGAACGGATCTCCTTGAGCTAAGCCGATCCCGGTTGTTCTAGAAATTGTGCAAGTATCCGTTTTAATTGAAAGAATCCTCATTTTTAGAAAATTCCAGACATACCGACAAATTTTGACGCCTATACCTATCTGATCCATTATGCTTATTAAACTTTTTAAATCTATGTGATTATACGCATTATCAATATCTATGAAGCACGCTAAGGTGAAGCAATTATTTGACATACCTACTTGAATATCGCAGACCAGTGACGCCAGACTATCCACTGTTGATCTGCACTTCCGGAAACCGGTAGTACAAGGCGATAGGTAATTATTTCTTTCAATAAACCACTCGACACGTTTAAGTAATACGTTATGATACACTTTACAAAGACAGGATATCATTGAAATCGGCCGTAACGCATCTGCAGATTGTGGATTGCGGCCCGGTTTAGGTATAGGCACGATGTTGATAACCCGCCATTGCAAGGGGACGAAACCCGACGTAAGAAATTGATTATATAAGGATAATAAAATTACTTTACCGTTATCTGGCAAGTTGCTAATCATTGAGTAGGATATATTGTCACAGCCAGGCGTCGTGTCTTTATGTCGCATGCATTGTTCAAATTCCTGTTTCTGTATAGGTATTTCAAGTTTAGGATTGTGACTGTATAAAGTTGGATCTTCTGGCGCCACATAATCTGGGGTTAAGCTTGTTAATAACCTGATTGCTTTATCCTTTTCAACGTAATTAACTGTACTTTTAGACCCCTTAAACCATTTCATTTTACGCCATAAATCAGATTGTGTAGTTGATTGGTCTAAAGACGTACAAAACAAATGCCATGACTCATCGCGTGTTTTCCTTATTAACCTTTGGCTATCTCGTATCTTAGTTTTAAGTTTATCGTAATTACCAGGTGTGGGATTGCGTCTGAATGCGGAAAGTGCTAAGCGCCGCTCGGCTACTGATTGTGACAGAGACGAGTTCCAATAAGGTTTGGGCATAAATTTACTACTTGGATTTGAGCATGTTTTAATATAGGGTATATGAAGTTCAGCTGATTTATTTATACACTCGATGAAGTTATTGTACGTGTCTTGTAAATTATCTTTACACTGAAAATTTGAAAATAATTCTTCCAAGGAAGCCCTGTATCCGTTCCAATCAGCTTTTTTAAAATTTCGGCGAGAATTGAGCGTATTGTTATTACTTGTTTCCAAATTTGTCGTTAATTGGATCATGATATGATCACTACCTAATGATTCATTTAATGTTTTCCAAGTGAAGTCTAAAGCGATATCTGAAGAAGCTATCGATATATCCGGTGATGATTGTTGCAACTGGTTATTAACATATTTAAATCGAGTGGGACTTCCATCATTAAGAGTTACAAACATATTGTCAGTTAGCGTATCATGAATTTGTGAGCCCCTAGTATCTGTTTTGTACGACCAGTTGCTGTGATGCCCATTAAAATCACCGAGAATTAGAGTATTTTTCGTCTGTATAGAAAAGATATTGTCCCAATCATTTATGTTAGTTCGTACCGATTGCGGACAGTACACGACAGTAACAAATTTTAATTGATCACAGTTAGAAATCTGAATACAAAGAAGTTCAATGCCCGGGTTATTAAAGTAAATATTATGTAACTGTGATTTAATAGATCTATGTACAAACAAAGCTACGCCTCCGTATGAATCATTCCTATCCTTACGATAAATATTGTAATTTTTAACCGCTAGGTAGCTATCGGGTTCTAACCAGGTCTCGCATAAGGCAGCAACGTGGATTTTTTCTTGAAGTAACATGTTTTCAAACTCTAATAATTTAGGCCTGAGACTTTGGGCGTTCCACTGGATTATTTTTAACTTAGTTATTTTTTTTCTGTTATTTGCCATTATCATTTATAAACAAGTCCAAGACACTTTTTAATATCGGCCAGCTCGACAGTTTTTCTACACACACTAACATAACCCACTGAATGCAACACTTTAAAATTTTATGCAATTTTACCTGTATAGATACCCCTTTTAAAAATAAAATTTCCTTTAAGCGGGACACTAACTCACTAATGTCAACACCTTCTTCTTTTTGGTCCTGTGCGTCATCCTTTTTCAAGTATTCCTCCGGTTCGCTAGTGAGGCGTATCTTGTCCAGGAAAGAGTCCACATTGTTTTCTTCGCGAGATCTATTTATTTTAATTTTTGTCCGACGCTTTTGAGGTTCTTGTCTATCGTTTTCATGGTGTATCATCGCTTTTGTTTGTACTGTCTTAGCGAAGGATATTTCTTGAGTTGGTTGACTGGGCTGGGCCACTTGAGCAGACTGGGTAGTTTCTGAAAACTTTAAATTAGGAAAAGATTGGTAGGTCATCGGAAATTCAGCACTTTCTTTCTTGTCAGGGGACTCGGGCGTTACATATATTTCTAAAGCTTTTCTGTAGGTGCAATTATACTCTGCCATTAGTTCACGTAGCCTTTTCTCTTTTAAATAAGCTGGACATGACCGAGATAATGATATATGGGCTCCCCCGCAGTTAACACATGTTAAATTGGTTGTGTCACAGTTAGCGTGATTGTCACCGCATTTCGGACAGACTATTCTATTAGAAGGACATCTTTTTTGTGAATGACCTAGTTTCCAGCAACGGGAACATTGCGAAACAGGAAATACATACGGGTCCACTTTGAGTCTCAACCCCTCCACAAATACGAATGGTGGCAAAAAGTCCCTTTAAAGCATAAGCGCACAACTTCACTCAATGACCAGCCTTCCTTGCAATTGATATCTCGCTTTTTAAGTCTGAAAGCCGACAAAAGTTCCGCTGGCTTGTCATATTGTATACTTTGGCACACTTGTTCATCTGTCAGCTCCATGTCCACATCTCGTATAACTCCGTAGGAAAGAGACTTCTCCATCGGTCTTTGAACACGCCAACCCTTCTCCTTTACTATTTTGCTATTTTCCAGTTTGTCGATGCTTATCTCGTTTGAGATCTCTAAACGAATTTTATATGGGTTCAAATATTTAATCTTCTGAATGTCCGTGATATTATTCTCTTTAAATAACTTTGCCAAGGCAAACTGCTTTGGTAGTTTTTCCGTAGAAGAAATAAATATTTCTGTTGTCTCCGTATGTGGTTTGATCTTTTTTTCTTTCCTTTTTCCGGCTTTTTCCCACTGATTCTCATCGAAACCCCGTTTTGACGGTCGAGAGGTATCTGATTCTTGGCTTAAGGTACCGGGGGGCAATTCAAAATCTAATTCTCTTGCGTCATTATTTTGGTATTGTTCTGTCTCCAACATTTCCGCCTCCTCTAATGAATTGCTACGTGACATCGGTAAATTAATTTCGTTCGCCATATTCGTAACCCTGTAAATGAAGAATAACAGTTCGGGAGTAGAAAAAAATGGTTACAAGCCTTTATGAATCTAATCATGGCAGACTGGAGAAGTAAATACCTACTTTAAAAAACATGAGGGTTGATTTGGCAGATAGATACACTACGAGCGTACGAGCGTTTATCTATTGGTCAATTTGCTTCTGCCGTCGAAAATTAAATTGTTACAGAGGTTTATAATACGCAACCCGTAATTCTCACTGCCTGAAGTGTTAAGCGTCACTTAAATAATTTTAACGGTATATCAGTTTATTGATAAATATTTGGTATTCTTTTTTCCTTCAGTCTATCCAAAAGATCGACTTTCAAAAATACTTACTCGACTTCCATAAAAAAGGATTATTTCTAATAAACATTTGTGTTGACCTCACATCACAATAAAGCTTTCAATCTCCTTTGGAAATTGGGAATGATTTGTGTCAATTACCAAGACCCGACATTCAAGTGTCAAATAAGCGGCGGTTGTCCTAGATCAGCCTTATTGACGATAACACTTTGTTTTGTTCTGCCTTCTGTCTAACCCAAAAATGGAAACAAAATGTAACAGATTTTTTTTTCATAGTTGCAGTCCAGGCCAAAACAGGGAGACTTTTTGGAAGTATGGCGGAGGACTTTTCAAAACCGAGAGGATTGGAAAAAGTGGGGGGAGGCCTTTGCCTAGCAGTGGGACATTTCCGGCTCTCAAGAATAATATTTTTTAATAGAGAATTTGTTATTCCGATTTGTAACAGACCAGTAAAAGTACGATAAAGAAACGTAACGAAGGAAAGTAGTTGTTAGATTTTCCTAAACCATTTACGCATTTGAATCGTTTGCCAGTCAAATTGACCGTCTCTAAATTCGCTAACACTTTATCGGAATATATTATCCTTCTTTCTATAAGAAAAACTCTGTAAGCCTTCCAAATTTGCTGACCCTTCGCGGCACATTAAACTAAACGGTACCGTACTTCATGTTTTGGAAACTACGAGATAGAGCATGATGTACGGTCTACGGTAAATCACTATTATGTTAAGAGTAAACACAAGTAGGCTTCCTAAAAAATATGACAGCATAAAGTGTAATGTAGGTAATTTCACTTCATCGTCGTTCTTGTATCCTCACAAATCATGACTGTGTGATCTATGTCGCCGAGAGATACCATCGCGCCAATTGCGATCATGTGATAGATCATGTGGAGGCCTATACTCAGCAGTGGACGTTAAAGGGCTGACGATGATAAATGTGAAGGCCACCGAAAGTGTGCCTTGTTTGCAGCTCATATGATTTAGCTGCACGAGTTGGGGTGCCCTAGTTAAGTAACAAACTATGTCGATTAATCTTCCGTGTAGTCGTATTAGGGAGATGGCGTGTTCTGAACTTGTAAACTTATGCTTTAACCCACTGACATTATAGATAGAATACGCTTATGTAACATATGACATCTGACATGACTTAGATACGGACAAAACTAAATTCAACCATTTTCATGATCTACTTGAACCTGTCATAACTATGGCCTGACAATTGTCGCCCGACAGTGACACTTCGCCGTTCATTGCCTGTTCAACAAGGAAATATTGACGCGGAGTATCAACACAGAAATAGCACAGAATAGGCGAGACGACTAAAAAAACGAATTATTCCGCCAATTAGATTATCAAAGAATATTAGACACGTATTTTCTTTTTTCTTGTAAACGAAAAATGACGACGGTACAGTGCGTTGAAGTTTCGCGTGACGTTACGCCTAGGTACAATTTTTACTTAGAAGTGACGTCACAAGCCCCCCACTCCGGAACTTTAATGCTATATATCTTTGTATTTTTTCATTAATTAGAAAAAGCAAAAAATACGTGTTCAGTATTTTTGGACGATCTAACTAACGGACTAAACAGAATGCCATTTTTTTAATGTAGTCGTCATCCCTATTGTCAAGTATCAACGTCACTTTGGTGAAATATCGTCACTGACAAGGGAATATTAAACTACAATATCAATGAATTCATACTATGTTTTCGCATTGTTCCTTACTTGTAATAGTTTAATTCGACATAATTCTAAAGTATCAGTAATGAAATGAAATGATGATATATAGTCAGACCACAGGTAAAAATATACAAGACTATGTCAAAATTAAAAATAAAAATGTATCTTTTACGCAGTCTACCAAAGTAAAAGAATACATTTTTAAAAGACTCCTTCAAATTGAGATTTACAAAGATTATATCTAATATTAATTAAGATCCGTCTGTACACAGTAGACCCAAGGCAACAATAAATGTCTAGACCAACCCAATCACTGATTCTTTGTCTCTAATTTAATTTGAGACGACACTTGTAAATAAATTAAACGTCCGATCTTATCTGGACTCAAGGGGACTTGAAGAACCTTTTTATGTTTTAATATTATTAATATTAAGGTGTATGTTTGTATCTAGTTAGTTACTAAGATCTAGTTATGCTTTTACATTAATACATAATGTCATTTTTAAATGAAGTGCAGATGAAGAATTAGTTAGGACTATTTCACCACAGTGACATTGACAATTCTGAGCCTATTTCTTGGTTGATAAGTAACATTGTTACTGAGCGTCAATATTTCCTTGTTGAAAAGTCAATGAAGTGTCACTGTCGGGCGACAATTCTCACTGTTGTGAAATACTGTGGTCACTGTAAGTATATATGTGTAAACAGTGAAGTTAGATCACAGTTTGTATGAATTTTCCTCCAAAATATATAACGCAGGCGCTGAAAGTACTGTTCTGAAACCAGAAATTGCAATATTACGGACATAGTCTGAAACAGAGGCTAGTTACGAAAAACACTTTTTCTGTACAAATCTAAAAATGAATTCACTGATCTTTGTCTCAGTTCTCATTTTAATTCCCACCAGTCAAAGGCTTGTGCCTTTGAAAAGATTAATTTTCAAACGGTTTTTTGTCTCATCCTTTTGATTAAAATATTCTAATTTTACAGCTCCAGCGAACTTTACAATGATACAGAGGTCACAATGGAAGCTCATACCAGTGTCCTGAGTCGACGCTGCATAGGGTGGACGCACGCTCGCCCGCCCCGCCGAACGCTCCGCTCCGAGCGTCCACTCAGGCCTTACGGCCCAGCCGCGACATTGGTCTAAGCGCGACAGCGGCCAGCGGCAGCCATACGAGCGAATGAAAAGTCCGATCGCTGTGTCTCGCTCCAATGTATGGCCGCCGCTCACCGCTGTCGCGCTTAGACCAATGTCGTGGCTGGGCCGTTACACGTGTTATAAAGACGTGAGCAATAGGTATTGAAGGGCGATTGATCGAACCTTATTTACGTGGTCAGGGTAATAGAGGATCTTGAAAGGGACGAATGAATAAGAAAGGGGACAGGTTTTATATGGGTAAATTTGGTTTGATGGACATAGAGTATCCGAGTAGGGATCCATTTCTTGAATGTCTTTGTAAGCATTCTGAGTGAAATATTACTATCCTAGTTAAGTGTTAGGTTGACAATAATTCAATGACATATTCTACATATATGTAATAGATTTTGAACACATAGGGTTTCAAATAAATTACCGAGCTAAAGCGTAGGAGTTATTAACGGGGTGATTTCGATGATTGCATGATTGTACTATTTATTTATTTATCGTATGGCATACATATATACACTTAACGTCACTGGATTACAATTGTAAAATAGAAACTTAAATAAAATAAAATTTTTGCCGTTGCCAGGTACGCTACTGTATAGTACTGAACTAGGAATAAGTACTTACTTTATCTTAATAGCCATTGCAATAACATAGATGTTGCCCCGATGTGATTAATTTTACATATTGTGATTTTAATTTTTCGAGGTTAATCCAATCCTTACTTACAATATTATTCGCATAGCATCGGAACTATCGGAAGATCAGCGCTGGATGTCGCCAGCAATATGATGAGATTAGACCATTTCGTGGCACCTTCTACTTTTGTCTGTTTGCTTGTTTAATTTTCCTTTTCAATTTATCAGGACATATTACAGACAAGCTATGATAATATGAATTACAAAATATGACCTTTAAAAAATAACAACTGAGATAAAATAACAATTTGAATAAATGGAAAGATAACAAGATTGTCTCAATTTAATTACAGAAGGGATTTAGATAGATTTCTTCAAAATTTGTACGTAAATCACGCATCAAGAAATTCTGATACTACTTAGTGATTTGTAAGAAAAAATCTACAATAATATGCCCTTGATGATGACAAAAACAATTCAAGTTGTTAGAAAATTCGATAACACGGCCATGAAAACAATAACCTTGATAGTGGCTAAAATAAAATCATTATAAATTTCATAAGAAGATTTTATAGCTGTTATGCTGTTATGATTTAATAATATATCTTTTGAAGCTTAACAATTATATTCATGCTAGCTTCATACATAAGACAGGGGATGATATAAAAAAATAAATTCAGTTTATATTGAAAACCACGATCTTCACCATATTATTAAATTAAAACGGGACTTTCGCTAAAACTTACGTTTTATATTTAACTGCGTTTCGGACATGACATTACGTCCGTGGTCAAGACACGTAATGGTCCGATCGGGTTATATAAAAAAGTTTTACGCGATTAAGTAAATTCTAGTTTCTTTATCAAAGAAAACAAAAATCAGGTTACTTGATAAGTTAATGACTAGAAGAAATGATTATACCTCACTTCAAAGCATCAATTTATACAAAGAATGACACAAAATGACACAACAGTTAGAAAAACACAGCACTTTCTAAAAAGTGAAAATAAACCGTGACGTGTCCCTGACAATATCAACCTTGATAATGTGTTGCTAACAGAAAATGATACAGGGAGTCTGAAAAATAATAATGATAGAAAATTTGTAAAGATTTCACTGACGCGACCTTGAAAACATCAACCTTGATAATGACTAGAAAACATTAAACTTCCTCGTAGTTTTAAGCAACGAATGTCAAAATAAAAATAAAATACAAGTATTTAATATTTATAGGCCAGGCTCTCTAGCAAAGACAATAATGGTTGACGCTCCGTGGCAACCGAACTATACGTGACTGTATCGCACCAATAGGGAAGAGCGATAGGGAGAGAGATAACTACGATGTCTACAATATAGATTAGCCTGACAAAAAAAAGAGTACAAAATAATAGGGGGCGCCACCGTCTATGTAAACTATTTTCCATGATTTAAATTAGATTTATTTATTTCGTAATATAAAATTAAGTATAATACATATAAATTGTGACAACTGTTCTGACACTTTTGTATGAGAATGAGAACAATTAAGTGTTGCTATAGAAAAAAGCTTACTTTAGATACTTCATTGGTTTTTCTATTTTGCGGGGGCTTCGCCCCCGAGCCCCCTTATTTTCGCTCTTAAGAGTCGCAAGAAAACCCGAACCTAACCTATTTGTAATAGATACTTCATTGGTCTTTCTATTTATCTTTCAATTTCCATTTCTACTCATTTTTGCCAAGCTGTAGGCTACAGAGCGTCGGCGACTGTACTGTTGGCTAGAGGGCCAGATGTCACCGGAGTTCCGCAAAACATTACGCAAGACGCTTGGCGGAATGCCGGGCGTTATATAAAACGGGATGGCGAAATCCGGAGCGGAGTAATTGTTTATTTGTTATTGGCTGGATATTTATAATTTATAATACTTACTACTCATAATAACGATGCACTTTTGTTTTCGAGCCATCGTGACGCACAGGAAGTGAGTAACATTGTAGCATTGTAACTAATATGAATATTTTGATTGCCACTTTGGGATAATCGTGTTTAATTTTACATTGCTTCGTTAAATTTTATTGGGGATCGTTTGTGGGAGGATTCAATGGTGACTTGGTTGATTTTCTACTGAATGGCAAACACTAAACTCACATAAGTCTAATATCGAAATTGAAAATACGAGTATGTATTATAGTTTTCGTGTACGAGGTAAAACGCATAGTGTTCCTTGGTGGAATTGTAGACATATTGTAAATATCTCTCATCGACAAATGTAAATATTCGGTACTAAATAAGTCAAATAACTTATCAGTCAGAGACTTGTGGGAACGCAAACTTTAAAACTAAGTACTTACAATTTTTAAAACACGTCTTCTTAGTAGCTGTTTGAAAGTAAATCACTGCATATTGATTTAGCACATGGAATTGGTACATTTTGCCCAAAGGTAGCATTCGGATCCCAGCAGTCGCGACCCGGCAGCCGCTGCCCAGCAGCCGCGACCGGGTCGCGCCGCACCGCTTTGTAGGGATTTATATGCGATAGTTTCCGACGCAAGCGACCGAGCAGCGCGGCCCGGCAGCGCCTGCGACTGCTGGGATCCGAATGCTACCTTAAGATACAAGTGAGTAGGTACGTGACGTGAGCTATTTTATCACGGAAAAATATAGGTATTATTGTTTACTAATCTCATGTTGTGCCATTGTCAACTAATACCATTCTCAGGACTATCACCTTCGGTGCCATAAATAACTCTTATTCCGAACACCTAAGATACAACTCTGGTCATCAAATATTTCCGTTGACCTTTTCCTGTTATGGCGCCGAAATCCCGCGTATATCGGATACGTGTCAAAGGGGATAAACTAGGATAACATGTCCAAGGTCTTATGGTTTAGGGAAATTGGGAATAGATGGCGTGTGCAAGGTCGGGTTGGCAAAAACAGGCTGACGATACAGAGGCATGATTCGGAGATACAAATAGATCATTCAGTGAAGTTGGCAAGAAAACAGTTGTTGCAAACAAATATAGTTGTTTTTGTTATAGGGTCACTTTATTAAAAGTTGACAGCACTACACTTTTAAAAACTGCTGAGATCTATATTTTTGCGGTAGTATTTTTTCTTATACTATTTATAAACCTTATTTAATTTAAAGACCTCAAACACCTCAAAGACCTTATTTAAACAAAGACCATAAAATACCATACAAATACATTCCAAGAAACATGAAACATTCTTATTTCTATCGCAACCCAGATTCCAAATACAACCAAGGGAAATAAGGACTGGGATCGTTTCAAAGGGTCTATTCTTCTGTTCCGAAACAAACACCCTTTGAGCAATTTACCTTTTGTTCCGAACTGGAAAGTACATAAGAACTTACCTTTATGTAGGTACTATATATACGAACAAAGAAAACCACAGCAACGTGAAGACGTGACCCATATAACCATAATCGGTCGCCGTTCCTACGCAAATCCTCCTATTTTGTGTACACACAGGTCTTCGGGTCTCAATGTTTAGTCGCAGTACGGTCGACGTTTAGTCGCGGCGACCCAAATGGGGACGATTGGTAACAGGCACAAATGGTCACAGAAGTGACAGAAAGTGTGCACTACGCGTGCACACATTGTTACCGTTTGGCGACCATTTTCCCGAAATCATTCGTTCATTTCATTCTTTTTAAATGGCGACTGTCAGAGACGTCAAAGTGAAAAAGAAATAAAATCATTTGACATTAAAATGTAATGGCGTAAGAATTTGATAAAGGTAAATATTGTTTACATTTGTATTATGTATAATGTGGGCTAATTACCATGGCCAATTAAATTGCTCGAGTTAATTCATAAAATAAGTCTAAATTTATCAACGCGCCATCAATTTACCTCAGTTTAACCAGCAATAATATTATTGACTACTCGGTGTTTGTGTTTATAACTATTTGATTGGTGAAGTTTTAGTGCTGTGGTGTATATACTATACTGAAATAATAAAAATAATGCCTAGAAAACCAACAAAGTTGTTAAAATATGGATTAAGACTGGGTAATATTCTATGTAAAAAACAGTCGCCAAACGGTCACCAAAACGGTCGCAAAATGGTCGCAGCGTACACGCGTGACCGAAAGCAGTGAATATTTATAAGATTTTCAAGATGGATTCTTGTATTCATTTTTTCCAGGTATCCTCAAACTTTATTAACATTAAGTACATGTTTTGTTACAGATTTCGCATTTCACAAAAATATGCGGAAATAAGGGAAATTTAAAAGTCTCTAAAATTGGGCTTATGGTTGTGGGGGCAATGTTCACGGATTATGTATTGTCTCAAGTGACATGGAAGGGCAACAAAACATGCCCCAAAATGCCCTTTTCCAGATTTATCAGAATAAGAGTAATTATTTATAAAATATTAAAATTAGCAGACAGCACTTGCTCTATGCAAGAGGCGGACCATTTTATCCAGAATAGTGCTATAAAGCACAGTGTTCAAAGGACTAAGCGAAAATCGTGAGTATTTTTGACTAATTTATAAAGACTTTTTCTTTTTTTTAACAAATTTGCCTACATTAAAACCATATTAAAACAATGTAAAATAGTCGTGGTTTGAAGCTATAAATAATTATTTAGACTCTAAAGCGGAGTGAGGGACTCATAATACGAAAAAGAATCATTTTTCGTGTTTCACAATGCACAATTGCACATGCAATTAATTGATTGATAAAGAAAGCCTCAAGGCGTTTAGTCTGCCATATGTACCCCTTTTTTGGAAGAAGTGGTACAAATGGCGGACTAAACGTCTTGATTTACAATTAACATAGTTACCACGTCCAAAACTAAACTTTCGTGAGACATATTTAAATATAAATGGCTGTACTTACTCACGTTAATACGAGTACCTATATTGCGATTGCTGACATATTTCGAATCATTTGGACATGTCGCCAATCACAACATATTAATCTGGACACATCCCTATATTTCTATAATGTTTCACATTGCCACAATTTACCTTTCTTTTCAGATCCACTCAATTAAAGGAAACGCAAAGGAAAACAAATACAGAAGGGACTGAATAGGGGATATTGCATAACTCTGCGTGGAGGCACTCGGACGGATGGTTGTGAATTGTGATGTACATACATACTGTGTGGAAAGGTAAGTCGGGCCCTGAAGAAAATCTACCTTAATTCTTTATAGATCAGTCAATGAATGCTCAAAAGGCGAGTCTAGGTGGAATGGCCGAAAGCAGAAAGTTTCACTACGGGATGTTACTTATTAGGGATAGCATAGAGAAAAATTATATTCCTCTATGGGGATAGTCAAGAGACATATATACTAAAAGTTCTAGGACTTTGGACCTGTGATTGAAGAGGGGGGGATGAAAAAGGTCCCATTTTTTTGCTTTTTTTCTCATATTTCAAAAATTATGCGTCATACGAAATTTCAGTTTACGACAGTTTGAAAGCTTATAAAATTCTCTATGACTTTGATCTAGAAATTTCCTGCCTTCTAGGCCAATTTTTTTTTATGTATAGCTCATTGTATTGTTACCTGTTGTGTAAATGCATTTGTACAGCTATGGTACCTAATACAATCAAGTTCATTAAATACCTATATATTTTACAAGTTTATCACATACATTTGTTGTTGCATTTCGTTCACTGAAAAAATTGCTAAAATTGTAATTTTTTTAAAGTCGTACGGTACATGACACATAACATAAGCATATGTATTATGAAAGGTAATTGAATGGTCTACAAGATTTTTTAAGAAAACTTTTGTCTCAGATAAATAGATTTCAAGATATGGAGCAATGTATGTAGCAAGAAGTGGGAGGATGACAATGGTTAAGAATAGAAAAAAGTTTCTAAATCAAAGTTATAGAGAATTTTATAAGCTTTCAAAGTTTCGTAAACCAAAACTTCGTATGATGCATAGTTTTTGAAATATAAGCAAAAACCAAAAAAATGGGACCTTTTTCACCCCCCCTCCCCTCTTCGAGCTCAGGTCCAAAGTCCAAGGGCTTTTAGTATGTATGTCTTCTGACTATCCCTAACAATATCTCGTAGTGAAACTTTCTGCTTTCGGCCATTCCATCTAGAATCGTTCGTTGACCAAGCTATTAAGCTGGCTCGTTTTACTTAAAGAAGAGAATCCTTTATTTTAAAAATAAATAAGTAAAACTGCATTTAATTTTTTTCCAAAACTCGCTTGTCTCGACGGGACTCGAGCTAACTAAAGTAAAATAAAAATACACGCTATTTTATCATGTTAATCGCTAGCAATTAGCATCACTATTCAAGATAAAATTTCTCTAATTAACATTTTGCTCTTAAAGATGAAAATGATCTTTAAATCTAAATAATATTATCTTTATTTTACTCTCAATTTAAACTCTTCCGGAGTTTTAGAAAACCCTTGAATATAGTTTTGTTTCTTTATAAAAATAAAGGAATGTCATTTTTAAGTATGATGAGCCAGCATTTCTGGTAAGTAGTTTTCTTTGAGGGCCTGACTTTTATTTCCACCATACAGCCTGGCAATAAAGAGTTGGAAATAATAATAACCACCGTCTATATAAATCGTTTTGCGTGTGGCAATTATTGAGTCAGTTTTGTATGGGAAAAGTAAAAGTGTTGCTATGATTAAAAAAATAGTTCCATTTCTACTCTTTTTTGCCTGGCTGTAAGAGTTTTTTTAACGACTGTTAAGTATTTGAATTTTATATCCTATGACTAATATTAGCAAATATTAAAGATCATTTCGACGACCGGTCTGGCGCAGTCGGTAGTGACCCTGCCTGCTAAGCCGCGGTCCTGGGTTCGAATCCCGGTAAGGGCATTTATTTGTGTGATGAGCACAGATATTTGTTCCTGAGTCATGGATGTTTTCTATGTATATAAGTATGTATTTATCTATTTAAGTATGTATATCGTCGCTTAGCACCCATAGTACAAGCTTTGCTTAGTTTGGGGCTAAGTTGATCTGTGTAAGGTGTCCCCAATATTTATTTATTTAAATCCTACACTTACGTGTAGGTAATTTTATGAGTGTTATCTTTAATATAACTAATTTGAAGCAATGTGATTGTTTTTAATTATTTTTGTTAAATATATTTGATTGAAATAAAATGTTTTCTTTATATATTACAACCTATAAGCAACATAATAACTCTAATAGGGAATTATCTATCCCATTCGTATATTTTTTTAATACTACGTCGGTGGCAAACAAGCGTACGGCCCGCCTGATGTAAAGCGGTCACCGTAACCTATGGACGCCTGCAACTCAAACAGTGCCACATGTGCGTTGCGACCCCATTAGAAACCTGTACACTCCCTTTTGCTGTGTTAAGTACACAGCAAAAAGGAGTTTACAAGTTCTAAGGGGGGTTCGGGTTGCCGACGACTCAAAGGAAAATAGACGGGACAATTTAAGTTAGTTCCCTAAGTCCTCCCGTCATCAGCACACCGCACCCTCGCTGAGCTCTGGCAGCCTTACTCACCGGCAGGAACACAACACTATGAGTAGGGTCTAGTGCTATTTGGCTGCGGTCTTCTGTAAGGCGGAGGTACTACCCCAGTTGGGCTCTGCTCTAGATTCGAGCGAGACGATATCCGCTGTGCTGTGTCCTACCACACAAAGCGGAATATCATTCGCTATGCCCTACCTCCTACAAAAAATATGTGACCGTCGGGAACAAATGGGAATGAATCCTTCCTATTTTAAGTCCGCCGCGTCGAATTTTAATTATAGTACGTTGCTTCTGGAAAGTTATGTATGAAAATATTGGCATAATTAATGGAAGATTTTTTTTGATTGGGATATGTACATTATAGGCCGAAGTTATTTTTCATCAACCCTCCCCATCTCTCCCCCCTCTGCGTCACCCCTCTTCCCCCCGTTAAATAGCCGAAAATGCGGTTTTTCGCGATTTCTGACAAAACCGTTGAAGATACAGAAAAAGCGTGTATGATCAAAGTAATCCTTAATAAATTTACTACAAATCATTCATTGACACTTTGGTTCTAGCACTTATAGTTTTCGCGTGATCCATCACGAAAGTTGGTCCTTTGCTGCAATTTTCTTTAGTGAATGTTAAGTTTTCTCCCAAATTGCTTACGAAATCTGTTTGATGTTACTAAAATATTATAAACTGAAAATGAATTTTAAGGGGAAATATCACTACCATGGGTGGAACTTGAACTCACGGCTTCTGGATTGAAACTCCAGGGCTCTACCAACAGCTACCAAAAGCTCATCCCCAATCATCGATATACTATATGGATCAATGGTACTCCTAGCGACTACTACCGTGAAAATATTACGTCTTAAATAGTTACTGGAATTCCAAGACATATTGGAAATTCCACCCATGGTAGTGAATTTTCCCCCTTAATTTTATTTTAGTCATGGGTTACAATATTTTAGTCATATCAAACAAATTTCGACGATTTCGTAAGCATTTTGGGCGAAAATTTAACATTCATTAAAGAAAATTGCAGCAAAGGACCAACTTTCGTGACGGATCACGCGAAAACTATAAGTGCTAGAACCAAAGTGTTAATGAATAATTTGTAGTAAATTTATTAAGGATTACTTCGTTCCTACATGCTTTTTCTGTATCTTCAACAGTTTTGTCAGAAATCGAGAAAAACCGCATTTTCGGCACTTTAAGGGAGGGTAGAGGGGTGACGCAGAGGGGGGAGGAGTGGGGAGGGTTGATGAAAAATAACTTCAGTCTATAACGTACATATTTCAATTAAAAAAAACCTTCCATTAATTATGCCGTAATTTTAGCTAATTTCCCCCTACTATTAATCAATAAAGCAACTTTAAAAAACTAAGAATAAAGAAGACCTGCTGTTAAAACTTGTAGGTAAGATTATAATTAAAATAAAACTAAATGTATGATAAACAGAAAACTTAAAAAGGAAGGATTCATTCCCATTGATTCCTTCCCAGAGTGACTGAGTCCCACGGTAAGTTCAAGAACAAAAAATTAAGCTATTCTCTTCTGTTCCCGCCAGGATCGGGTGAAAATTTGGGTATCGCAACTCGTAATGGGATATAAGTAACAAAACTGATATTTGCGTAGGTAGATAATTAGGTTGTTTATTAAAGTGTTGACAATATAGGAAAGAACACCATTTCGTTATTGTTAACCATTGCAAAAACTTTGCATTTGATGTCGTCTAAATTATATTCTTTCGTTTCTTCAGTTTCATAATTCACCTCTGTAGCGTATATGCTAATGTATGATGATTTAAACGGTAACTCAAAAAAATTAAATTTGTTTCTTATATTTTTGCCGAAGACTTTAATTTTTTCTTCCACACAAGTAGCGTATTGCATTTCTGTTACATTTTCGTCAGTAGTTAGAAACCACTTGTCTTTATTATTTTTAGATATCGAGTATTTTTTACTAATTCTGACTGTTTTAAAAACTTTTTCTCCCGTTTCCAGTAAAGTTTCGTGTTTGAGGGCGGGATCTGATTGTGTGCAAGTAGAGGTTATATTCAATGTCAACATTTCTTGTATGCGATTCGCTACTTGCGCCAATGGTTTATCACCTTTTCGTAATAGGTTTTTAATCTTGTAAAGCATAGATTCAAAAGGATAGGCACTAAGAGAAGGCAGTGAACCGAATTTCATAACATCATTCACAACATGACATAAGTTGTGAATGTTGCTGCTTACAACATCTTGGCCGTAAAGTTCTGCAAATCTTTCGATGTAATCAACGTATAATTTTTGACTTATATGTCGGTAAGAACTGTACGTATCTGAGTAACAAATTGTGGTAGCACAGAACAGTATTAAGAAATGATGGTAAACTTCCAAAGGTAAATTATGTTCTTTTAGAATTACTGGTCCATAGTACAGCAAAAAATTCTTGAACTCTGTACCTTTCCAAAAGTGAAGAGAATCTAACTCCCTCAGTCTTCCTTGGTGGACTTCATATGGTGTGGTTGACTTTATTTGCATGAGTTTTCTTGAAATATTTTGTGTTTCCCTTGCTGACCATTTTGTGTGAAAATTGAAGCTGCCACTTGTCCATCCTAGCAAACATTTCTTCATTACGCCTAAATCTAATAAATGAAGACTATCTGCTATGGTGGAATCGTTAACAAGGTCTATTGGTAAATCTTCTATAGCACATCGTTCCTTGTGGTGATCGGGATCCAAGCGATTTCTAAATGAGTTATCGTTGCGTAAAGGCATATCCGTTCTAGGAAAACTCATATGACGACCTCGTCTATCAAAATCTCCGATAACTGTACATTTCATACATCCATGATAACTATTAAAGCCCACAGTACCTGCAATAATTAAAGATCGATAGGTAAATCAATGTGAAGCGTTATTCAGCTAGGTAATAGACTTAATAATGTCTCTGCTACTTATTTATTTAATATCAAGTAGGTACCTATTAGGTAGATTAGGTACAATCCGTACAATTAAGTTATCATGAGGTAAAGGCGTCACTTGGTGTAAATACGTATTTTGAAGGAGCCATCTACGTAAAAGCTCCTGGCTGTGCTACCAATTTGGTTTAGCGAAATGTACTTAATTGTTCAGGAATACGAGAATGTAACTTCTCTACGGTCTTTATTATTTTGTTTAAAAATAAAAAATATTTAAAACAACCACAAACTCACCTTTTATAAAGCATCTCGCGGGTGTATCGCATACAAAACAACGAATTTCGACGCTAATAATTCGCCCTTGCATCTTAAATCCATCTCTGAGTAGTTTGAGGAGTTCGTCTACAAACGGGCGCAGAAATGGTTCTAAGGGTGGTTTCCCACTACCGAAAAAGATTGCTACAACTATCGGTGACATATCTAAACCTTTTATTTTACACAAGATGGGCCAAAACTCTTTTTTTGTACTTCTTGCGATAGGCAACCCATCTATGTTAAATGTCAAAAATATATTAGACGGTAGGTTTCTCACTTGAGACAAAGCATTTTTTAGAGCTTGTTCTAACCCATAATACCAATATTCTCATTTCCGATTGGCACAATATTGTTCCTTCTCGATGTTTTCAACAAAGTTCTACTGTCTGCAGGTAATATATCTTTTAATGCCAAACTGGAATTTTCTCTTAATATATGTAGCAATTCATTTAATGCGTTATGTGGTATTTGGTATTTCAGTGCCCATTGATGAATCTCTCCTCTTATACCAATAAGACTGATGTTTTCATTTAAATTTAATCGAGATCCATCATCTTCGTCGTCCGGGATCATATTATTTTGGTCTTCTATAGAGCAACTATTAATTTGCGGCATTTCACAATTGTCACTTGTTGAAGTAGTCGTCAGATTTTCATTAATATTACTATCAACATTAATTTCAGCGATCTGAACTTCTGTGTCATTTCTGCCTAAAAATAATTAAGGTTAGAATAATACTAACTACAATACAATAGAATACAAATACTCTTTATTACGCGCCTCAATACAGGAAACAATATAGTAAGATACACAACAACTTAAGTATCTTACTAAAGTAACTTACGCGTGTATCTTATACTATTAAACGAGCAATTCTTGTATATTTATTTATTTATTTATTTATTTATACCGACGATCTCGGAAACCGCTCTAACGATTTGTTATGTGGGGGTTTTCGTGGGTGAAAAATCGATCTAACATATCCTTAGGTCCCGGAAAACGCGAATTTTCGAGTTTTCACGCGTTTTTCTTCGCGCGCCATCTCGTGTGGAGTAGTTGTATTGTTGAGACAGAAGTCTTTCGGTCGATGTAAGTATTATTTACTTCAAAGACTAGATGGCGACACAGGTCAAGGCTAACACGAATAGAAAAATACACTCTGAGCTTTTGTGACGAAACGCGCGCCATCTCGTGTGGAGTAGTTGTGTTGTTAAGACTGAGAGTTCTTTCGATTGATCGATGTAGGTACTATTTATTTTCCAACTAGATGGCGACACAGGTCAAGGATACGAAACAGAACCGAGCGAAGCTCGGTCGCCCAGATATTACTTAACTAAGACCTACACATGAACTCCGTCATTGGAATTATGTACAAAGCTAAGAATTGACCAACCAAACTATTAACTTAATGAAGTTTGAAAGGTCTGGGAGCCGGACGCAGATGGTCTAAATTTTATTCTTAAACATCTGTGAGCTATTTCACTATAGTGAGACATTTGACACTTTACAGTGACATTGACAATTCTGTGCCTATTTCTGGGTTGATAAGATAAATAACATTGTTATACCGCTGCCACACACTCGACGAGCGGTGTGGGAAGTAGCGAGGGAAGTAGGCAGAGGCATAGTGTGGCCGCGCTACTCATCATGCTCCTCGTCATGACCACCGCTACCTATTATGTCGGTTTTTTGGCGCGAGTCAAAGGGCCGGCAACAATCTAGTGCAATTTCGTGCGATTAGTGTGTGGTCGAAGAGGGCAACATCGCGGCAGAAGCTGTTGCGTTATTCGACAGATTTTAAACATTGTTTTAAAAACAACACATTATTGACCGTTTCGAATTGTTACGAAAGTTGTTCCATACAAAATTCCTTAATGTAATGCAGTTTTCCTAGAAAAGCTGCATGTTCGCTCGTAAAGCGTAATTGTTCCTAAAACATGAACTCGTGCTTAGCTAATTTTAGCATATGAATTGTTGGGCAAGGTATGGTTATTAGTATCACGTACTTTTAACTTATAGACATTGCAATGTAGCAAGTAGCACATCAGACAAAGAACGCCAGTTTCTACAAAATTAAATAAATAAATATTACAGGACATTCTTACACAGATTGACTGAGTCCCACAGTAAGCTCAAGAAGGCTTGTGCTGTGGGTACTCAGACAACGATATACATAATAAGTATACATACTTCTTTGGCAGCGCCCACACTCATGAGACGCATGTCTTGCGGCGCAGAACGGACGTCTCCTGAATGTAGCGCCTGGAGGCGCGTCTTACATCCTTCCTATACAAAATGTACTGAGGAGACGTTTTTTGAATTACATTCAGACGGCGTGGCTGAGACGTCCGTTCCGCGCCGCAAGACTTGCGACTCATGAGTGTGGACGCTGCCTTTGAGGTCAGGCCTCCTCATTTTCTTGAGCCAAGCTTCTCTGATTTGGATTGTCTCTTTTGACAGTTTTGACATCGGGGATCGTTTGAGGTCTAGGTATCAGAAATACTACAATAAAAACAATTTTAAAATGTACATGAATTTTCAGTTCATCAAGCAGATGTCATGAACACGAAATGAATCAGTTCACCGAGACGAGATTAAGCCAACAATGGAGTTCGTTAGTGCGCGAGTGAAATTGATGCCACGCTGCATGTGAACCGTACAGTAATTGAAAACAGAGTAATAATGTTGGGAGTATTATAATTAAGTATTTATTAATGGTTGCTTATTTATCAAACCAAAAACTAAAGTGTTTCATTTGTGTAAACCTAGCCATTGGCACATCTCGGACACTGGCGATCAAATATATGAAAGAGGTGCGTTCCTAGTACACATTCTACAGAGCGCAATGATAGCGGTGCGCCAGCGGAACGCTGGCGTTCCGCTCGCAATCCGCGCGCATTCCGCTCGCAATCCGCGCTCGTTAGTTCCCGCCGGCGTCCGCTGGGCGCAACGCCAGCGTTCGTCCGGTGCACCGCTATCGTTGCGCTCTGCTGACGCTCCGCTACCGCTCCGCCTACGCTATCAAAACGCGCATGTGTGGCCGAGCTTTTATAGTCTCTCAATTTCTTTCACTTTTAATCTCATTGTTATGGTAGCCATTTCTAGTAACCTTATTCCGTTAGCATTCCGCTCGAGCGTAAACAATTGACACCATTCACGGCGTAAACAATTGGCGCGCGTCAGACCCAGGCCGTTTGTTAACATTGTTACCGGCCGATTCCATTACCGATGCAGAGATGGGAGACCAGAGCGCGTAGGCAAAGAGCCAATCGCTAACGCGATAGAGGCATGAAGCATGAAGCGATTTGTTTGTGCTCGGCGTCGTCGGCGAAATCTGGTGCGTTATCGCTCAATGCCGAACAAAGTGGCGTGCTGTGTTGGAGACCAAAACTCATTTTGGGTTTTCGTGCAAGCCAACTAAGTATGAACGACTGTGACCTTGAGTAAGAGCTCCGTAGTCTCTTTATTGCACTAATATGGAAAAGCGAGTGAGAGGTAACTATACTATACGCTACGAAGCTTCAGCGATTGACCACTGTTTACGGTCAACCCAGTAGGCTTAGTAACCAGGTGCTAAGTTAAAGCTGGTTCTCGTATCTCTCTCACTCCATAGCAAGATCGATAGAGATCATTATATAATTGATAGACGATCTTCGTTACAACGCTACACCAGCTACTATACAATTCACGACAGCGAGCCATTCACGGAGAAAACAATTGGCATGTGTCCAGACTTAGACTGTTTGTTAGCATTGTTACCTGGCGAATCGATCACTGAAGCAGACAGTATGCCCAGTAGCATAGGCTGCTTCGAAAGTCATGATGCAGAATCGCAGAGTGCAGACATTTATTTATTTTATTTATTATTTATTTATGCAGTAGGCTTACGTATGATCAAAATCGATAGCAAGAGCGATAGAGATAAAGGTAGTCTTCAATCAAACTTAACCGACAGCGGTCCTATAAAAATCGATGCAAGGGCGATAAGTGAAGGAAGACTATTTGGTATTTTATTTTTCCCCTCACTATTTAGCTCGGAAACACGTGTTTTGTCCTTTAATACCAGCGGGTAAAAACGCATTTTATCCACTAGTGGGTAAAGTAATTTGACCTTGAATAAAGTCAAATTAACTGCTTTAAAATTGATAAAAGTAGGTGAATCTAGTAATAAAGATCATTTACCACCTGTGGAACTACTGGAAGTACTTAGTGATAAACGCATTTTTTGCGTTGTAGTTTCCTCGCTATATTGAGGGGAAAAGTTTTGTGTTACACTCGGGTGCAAATGTATTTTACTTCTCGTGTGTTTAAAAACTCGCAAGTTCAGGATTCTATTCTCGAACCACTCGCTTCGCTCGTGGTTCAACTATAGAATCCTTCCACTTGCTCGTTTTTTAATTCCATACTCGGCGTTAAAATACAACTTTGCCCCCTTGTATAACAAATAACTATTTCCCCTCACTAGCTCGGAAACACGTGTTTTGTCCTTTAATACCAGCGGGTAAAAACGAATTTTATCCACTAGTGGGTAAAGTAATTTGACCTTGAATAAAGTCAAATAAACTGCTTTAAAATTGATAAAAGTAGTTGAATCTAGTAATTAAGATGATTTACCATCCGTGGAACTACTGGAAGCAGTGATAAACGCATTTTCTTGCGTTGTAGTTTCCTCGCTATAGTGAGGGGAAAAGTTTTGTGTGACACTCGGGTGCAAATGTATTTTACTTCTCGTGTGTTAAAAAACTCGCAAGTTCAGGATTCTATTCTCGAACCACTCGTTTCGCTCGTGGTTCAACTATAGAATCCTTTCACTTGCTCGTTTTTCAATTCCACACTCGGCGTTAAAATACAACTTTGCCCCCTTGTGTAACAAATAACTATTATATGGTAGTGATTGTAGTGAAAGATTTAGATAATCCATGATGTGTGAGAAACGTCAATGTGCAACGAACGTCTTCACAATAGAAACGTGATCAGATATTTTTGCAAGCTTTGGCACTTGACAGCACCGATATACATTAATCTTATTTTTTAATTTTAATTTTTCAAATTTAATTTTTAATTTTATTTATTTTTTATTTAGGTAATCAAACAGTCAAATAAAACAAACATACAAAACAGTCTTATTTAAAGTATAGTTTGTAATAGTGTTTACAATATGTGTGACCAACACCGTTCACCACGTATTAAATACATACATACAATTATTCGGAGGGTTTTTTATTAGGGTACTTATTACTTAGGTAAGTATATTACTGGAGCTTAAGGCTCAGTTAGGTAACGAAGATAACAGATACTTAAAGAGAACAGGTAACAGATACTTGATGGTGACTTAACAGTCAAACATACGTTCTATATACCTACTGAACCTTGTGTGAATGGCAATCAGTATGAAAGCCAGAAATTTCTAAAAAGTATTCAGACTGTTCTGAGGTTAAATGCTGCCTTTCATAAAATATACAGAGAATTTCGGTCACGTTCAAACTCAAACAATGAGTCTTGATTGCAAATAAAATTCGATAAATCCACAGCGATGCAAGAAAGTCATGAATAGAGATGCACCGAATATTCGGTTACTATTCGGTATCCGGCCCTTATTTTAATATTCGGCCGAATACCGGATAGTGACGTACTATCCGGCCGGATACCGGATGTGCTATTTTTGATCGAATGATTTTGGAGTAAACAAATTAAATGTAAAAAAAAAACAGTTACGGTTATAATACTTATAATCATAGCCCTTTATTATTAAAAAAATAAACATTTAAACAAAAACGGACTCCGCACGAAGTTCACTACGAAACAAGTCAAAACCTGCACGACGCGCCCGCTCCCTGCTTAAATTGTAGGTAAAATTCTGCTGTCCGAATATTCGGTGGCCGGATACCGAATATTCGGCCGATGGTTAGGCCGAATATTCGGTATCCGGTATCCGGCCAAACAACTATTCGTTGCATCTCTAGTCATGAATATCATGATATTACCTGTTTAATTTTAAAGCTTAACCTTTTGTATGGTATGTAGGTCGTTACTTAGTAGTGATTATTGATACTTGTCATTTCAATAAACGTTCTGCCAAAAACGTCGAATTAATATTTGCTTTAACAGGGCTTAATTGCGTTTCATATATTAAAATTTAATTATACTCATAGTTAGACAAAGTTAATAAATATAGACTATTCGAGAACGACACCGTTGCTTCGGAAAATAACCCGTGTAAAGTTGCCTACTGAGAGAAATCAAAATACTTCAATTACGGTTTTGAGGGGAAACGCGATTTTTTCACTTGTATCGAATAATATTTGACATTTTTATTCTAGTTTGTTTGTGTATAAATGTAATTTCCCCGAGATACAGGCTTGCCTAGTGTGGGTACTACAGTTACAATATTTTTTCTTTTCATTTTCAATTTATTAATTTACTAATATTTAATAAAGTAAATTTTGCAAATAAAAAAAAATGTTCCTTAACTACTATTTTTTGCAAAACTATAGGTTAAGCTATATTAGGTCTAGGCCTAAATAACAACAATCTTAACAATATAGTATAGCGAATACAATGAAATCAGAAAGTTCGACATTAGTAATTCCACGCCTCCGATTGTTCCATCTAAATGGAGCTGTGATGCGTGAACTCGCGGCTATTGGCCTTAGATAACCTCTATTGTTTACTTTTCATGCGATTTTCCAAGTTATGCGTTAAGTAAGGCCTGCTGAACACACGCAAGAACACATGTTCGATCCGTGTGTATTTTAAAAAATGTGTACAAAAAGGGGGCTCCACACGGTTTTCATCAATTTTTGACAAGTTTTGACTTGAAACTCCTAAATTTGCACTACAGACAGAATTATTAGACCAACGGCCATCGGTTCTTTAATCTTTTCGTAAGAGCCATATTTAAAAAAAAACTTATTTTTTATGATTTTTTTAAACATGGTCCAAAAAACACTTATCGAAATTTGATTTTAGTGGAGGGTGTTAGTGGTGTTACACACATGAAATTGACACGTTTGGGTTCACTATTGACTTTTCTAAAAATTCAAGAGAGATTTTAATTTTAAACTAATTAAAACAAAAGTTATGATCAAAAAACCAGTTTTTGACTCTAAAATTGTTCAACTTTGATGCCAAATATCACAGAAACAGTGAGCAGTGAAGAAATTATGAGATACTATTTTGTTTAAAGAGGACGCTGCTAATATGATAGGCTTTATCATAATATCAATGGATTCAAATCGAAGGTCATTGGCGCGGGGAACGCCCTTAAATAGTTACATGCACTATGTTTGAAATCTTACGCCAAACGGACCACATGCGTAAACGCCGGCTAGCATGCACAGACCGTAATGTTGGGAATTGTACGATAGCTGTCAGAGTCACACAACGCAAGAGATATGACAGCTGCCGTACAATTCCGAACATTACAACACAACTTGATATCTCGCGCACGAATATTTTGATTCGCGAAGAGTGTATTTAATAGTTCCATTCCAAGTTACTTTGTTTAATAGTTCCAAGCTAGATAAGATTGATCATTGGAATTGTATTGAGTAACTGTTTTGATTTAAGTACCCAATTCATTTGTATGCCCTTTAAAAATCAGTCGTAGACTCGTAGTATTCTAGGCTTTTTATAGCTGGCGTAGTTTAAATGGATCCTGAAACTCATTACTGCAACTATTAGGCACGAGGACAAAGCAATATCAGCAAATCTGATTAAAAACTAACCACAAACTAAAAACCAGTAACAAAACCACGATTCGGTTATTTGCGGTACCAACAAATTAATTTCAAAAATCTGTTAAAAACACTCACGCACGGCAAAAGGTCTAAATTTGATAGCTTCTTGGATAGAATCAAATACCGCAATTAGTAATGTTTTAGTTATTACTTAGTATATAATTCTTAACGAGGGTGGTCACTGCGAGATAAAACCCCTTTAAAAATTAAATAAAGATTTTTAAAAACTCATTAGAATTTTCGTAGATACTGTAAATGTGTCCTGTCGCAAAATGAGGTTGAAATTCGCACATTTCAAGACGCCCCACGACTTTACGAGATAAAGGAAGTGGGTCGAAGTCTGAAGGACGCGTGACTCACTCGGCCGTCCTGACCTGAAGTGACCCCGGCTGATAAAAAACGAAACACCGAACCGAACGCAAATTAAATTAATGTTGACAGTACAAATGGAGGAAAATCGAAGATTTCCTTCTGGAAATATTCCAATTCGTAAATTTGAATTATTTGCAAAAAGAAGCTTACAAAAACGATAATAATTTTAAGAAAAGATTGCAGATCCGTGTTCGGATGACTTGGATTCTAAAGCCTCTGCCACACATAAGCGTTTTGAGAGCGTGGCGTGAGCGCTAGTGTAGCGGAGGCTTAAAAGAAGAAAATGGAATCGGTAGATCAGCCCTAATACCTAATGAATACGTCTGACAACTCAGAGAATAACTTAACCAAATTAGGTTTAGAGTCATATAAAAAACCAATATATCATCATAAATCATATTAAATCAATATATCATATAAAAAACGTCAAATTTCTATGAAATTACGATGTTTACTTAACCGAATATTACTCTAACCTCATTTCCTCAACATAGTACTTAATCCGAACTCATGATACGGTGCACTCCTAACCTAACTAAAATGTAAATTCCGTGAACCGTGTATGATTGAAATCAGCATCTCTAATGTAATAACAATCATCATTAAGATCATTCCTCATACATCTAATTGAGGTCGTCATGGCCACACCTTGACACTGACAATTCTGTGCCTATTTCTGGGTTGATGAGTAACATTGTTACTCAGCGTCAATATTTCCTTGTTGAACAGGTAATGAACGGCAAAATATCATTATCGGGCGACACATGCGCGTTTTGAGAGCGTAGGCGGAGCGTCAGCAACTCAGCATAGCGCAATGATAGCGGTGCGCCGGACAAACGCCGGCGTTGCGCCCAGCGGATACCGGCGGCGGGAACTAACGAGCGCGGATTGCGCTATCCAAACGCTTTATGTGTGGCGGAGACTTTAATCAAAAATTATGCTCTGCTGATGCTTCAGAGGGCTTACCTTTGGTTTACGCTAGGTTAAAAGTTTAGAAGACAGGTTTTGTCACTGATCAGGTAAAGCGAAACGAATAAACTACAGACCATCAAAGTACTTACATTTTAATAGCGACATTAGTGAACATTTTCCGTCTAATACTAATACTAATTACTCTATAAATAGTCTACTTTCAATACAAATGTAATTATTTTCCTTGTAAACGCTAAATGATTACTGCCCTGTCACTTGTCAGCATCTTCGACATTGGCGAGTAAATAAGACTAGATTGTGAAAAACCAATAATGTGACTAGGGTTGGCTAATACTCAAGTCTTTTGAGTCCTTTGGTTTGAATTTCGAGTTATGTTTTAGACTCGTTAAATTCTTAAGTATTATTAAAGTGTCTTTGACGCTATAATTAATGTTACGAGTTCCAAGTCTTTGGTTGAGTTTTCACCCATTTTTACATAACTCTCAAAACTCAATCTCAAATCTCAACCCAGTATCTAAACGCACTGTAAAGATAACATATTACATAAAAAATCAAAAAAATTTACACAAATCTTACAATGACGTCTATGTTATGTAGTGTTATTCTTAATGTTTTTACATTTTTTAACAAACCTAATACCACTAGCTTTTTCCCGCGGCTTCGCTCGAGTTAAATTCGAAAATTCTGGAATGCTCCCTACAAACCTCCACCACTTATTTTAGGGAAGTGAGGGGTTAGAAAGAGACAAAAAGTAGCCTATGTCCCTTTCCATCCCTTCAACTATCTCCACTTAAAAAATCACGTCAATTCGTCGCTCCGTTTTGCCGTGAAAGACGGACAAACAAACAGAAACACACACTTTCGCATTTATAATATTATAGTATGGATATGGATGGATGGTAGCTATTAGTATTCGAAGTTTTAGCTTTCATTGGTTTTGTTTAAAATTGACTTAAAGCTCGAGTTGCTTCGGTTATTTGACGTCCGTCTCCGTACTTAAAGCTCGGCCACACATGCGCGTTTTGATAGCGTAGGCGGAGCGGTAGCGGAGCGCAACGATAGCGGTGCGCCAGACGAACGCTGGCGGTGCGCCCAGCGGACGCCGGCGGGAACTAACGTGCGCGGATTGCGAGCGGAACGCCAGCGTTCCGCCGGCGCACCGCTATCATTGCGCTCCGCTAACGCTACGCTATCAAAACGCTTTATGTGTGGCGGAGGCTTTACTTCGTGCTACTACGAAACGAAGTACGGAGGTCGCCGCTATATGATGGCACTACACCCAAGCAACTCGACACCGGTTTTAGACTCGGAAGATTATGAAATAAAAGAGTTTCATCGTCTATAGACTCGAAAGACTCGATTCCTTGCCAACCCGAAATGTGACACGCTATCTCTCAATGCAATATTTAATAGATTTTTTTATTATTTGCTGATTGCCTTTACTGTCACATTGTTTCAAAGTATTTATTACTCTTTGTTAAACTTAATAACACTTACACAATAATTATTACAAACGCGAGTTTTGTGCTGCTGTGGCTGTATCTGTGTCTTTAGGTATTAAGGTCTATTTATATTCTCTTATATGTGTATGTTTATTCAATTTGTGTGTTGGACATTAGAATAATGATGATTTTTATTTCGAAGCACCTACTCTTTTTGATTATGTTTGTTATTTCCGCTACCCAAAGGTTGTCTAGTAGAAATCGCTCTTTAGCGATAAGACCGCCTGTTGTCTGCCTCTATTTATAATCATTTGTTTTGTCTCCACTGTATCTTTTGCTGAGGTGTGCCAATAAAGAGTATTCTATCTATCTATCAATCTAATATAATAAATTTAAACAAAATCTACGATGAGCGAAAATGCTAAAATGGAAAGGAGTCCCGCTTTCAATTTGGGAATTTCAGTTAAATATACTAGTGATATTAACCAGATTTATCGAGAAAAAAATGTCCATTCAGAACAACTCAGTTAAAAGATATTGCGAAAAAATCTTTAAAATCGAGGTTCCGCTCTCGACTGTTTCCTCCTTCAAAACTTAATCAATCGGAACGAAATTCGAGAATCTGAATAACAATGAAATAGTCTGTGTCGGACCGTTTAGTTTTTTGGGCTAATTGTTACCAATCTTGAGTATCACACCTTTTTTTGAGCCATATTGAAAAAGGCCGTTTTTAGAAATGTTTGATTGGCTCTAGCGTCTTTTAAAATAAAAATAGCAAAGAAATCAAAACGGTCCGACACAGATAAAAATAATAATAATCTGTGTTGAAAAAATCATTGCTCTATCTTCAAAAACCAGGGAGGAAATAGTCGAGAGCGTTTGTATGGAGAATTGGAGATGGTATCGTCTTAAAGACACGCTCACGCTCAGTGACAGATCCGCTTGTCAAGTGAAACTTCAAATGCGACTTCCAAAGTTCCAACTGACAGCGCGTAATTGTTATACTTTGCGTGGAATGTCGCTCACTCAGCGCGTAAGTTGGGTTAGCACATTGTTACTGGTGAATTCTCAATATAACTTGAGACTCCAGTGCCGTTACAAGATGTAATAGTCTGTCGGTAGATGGCGCTAGACGTCACCCCAAGACGTGTGTACATAAGGAAAGGCATGGAAAGATTTGCGATGTCCGGCGTGGCTTCCGTAGCTCAATTGGTTAAGAGCCTTGCACGGATTGCAAATGATGCGGGTTCAAGTCCCGCCGGAAGCGTAAATTTTTCCATTTTTTCCTTTAATATAAAAAAGTTTAGAATCGTTAGCAGACGTTTCTGCTTGTTAAAAATAAATGAGTTTATGTTTGTTATTCAATGATTTGAGCAAATAGCAATGTAAAATATTTAAAACAGTAAAAAAATGGACGTAACTAAACCGAAAAACGTGATGGTCACTTGACAAAATGATTTTGAGGTTATGTTAACTAGGAAGTTTCACTTCTACCGCGCGGGGGGACTCCACGGATTGTTTATTTTTTTTGGTTGGTTAACCGACAAATGTTATAACTACCCGAAAATGGACAAATTATTTGTTTACGTTGGCATCACTGACTGGGTTGACTGGCATCAACATTTTTGTGCTCACGTATGTGTACAATGTAGGTACGCGCACCGCACAAATGAATCCGGTTTCAAATCTGATCAGGGGAGGCTCACTCCGCGATTCTATCGCCGCGCTACAAGTACATGTCAGCGGCCACGAGTTCGCGGCCCATTCATTGGCGACGACCTTCGCGCGGCGCAATAAAATTAAATGTTGGCTGCTCGCGTGCGGTCCGTTTGTTAATGTAGGTAAGAATTTAGAATGGCGGCATTTTGTGAACATCAAAGGAGTGAGCCTTCTGTACTTGTACTATTATATATTCTGTGATCTGATAGTTTTTTGTAAAAGAAAACAAATGTTCCAAGTTGCGATTCTAGTGATTACCTAATAAAGCCAAATTTGTCATTTATGAATGACGAAAGATTAAATCACCAGGCTTTAGGTATGCCAACTTTTAAGGTTACATCTTAGTGGGATAAAACTTCATTAGCAAAACGCAATGAGGCTTTACAGAAATGCAATTATTTTAAAACTAGCGGCCTATTCTCTTTCAAATCACCATGCCTTATCCAAGGATAGACTTCATTAGAATGGTAGAAGGATCACGAATATTTTAAAAACGAAGTCAACAACAGTACTCATTATAACAACAGGCTAATTTTCCATTGTACAGTGTTTACATCTAGGTCACCAGGTTACGGGCTAATCGGTATCAGTGACAATACTGCACTTTCTTTTTTAACTGGCGAATACCGATACGGGCCCGTTAGGTGCGACAATGACACGGTCAACCGAGTTGTTGAATCATATGTGCAGGATAACGACGAGCTAATAATAAAGGACAGTAACCTCATTAGGGGTACAAATAGAAAAAAAAAACAATTTTTTTTTTCAAAATTATGAAAAAAAAACATGAAAAAAACCGAGCACCATGGTTTTTTTTTCTAAATATGTCAGTTGGTAGTGGAAGACCTAGGCGAACTTTTCTTGATCAAATCGGGGAAATATTGCAAAAAGGCCAGGTCAGAAGTACTCGAAACCGACGAGCGTGTATGAGAAACGTTATGAAAGTGTGTGAAGCGAAAGTGGTTTGTCAGGATCGTAGTAAATGGAAATCCGTGATCTCTGCCTACCCCTCTGGGAAACAGGCGTGATTGTATGTATGTATGTATGTATGTTTTTTTTTTTTTTCAGATGAACAAATAATTCGACAATAACGGTTTTTCGTGACTTGTAACGTGTTTCAATAACAATAACGTACATTTTAATTCGATTAACATACAGTATACAAACCCCTGATGCTGCGTGCAGCGTGGAGAGGCGGTCGTGTTGCCAACAGTAAATAGTGATAACTACCAACTACAGATTTCGTAAAGACCATAACTTAAAGTTATTTGATTAAATTCGTTTAATAGTTAACATTAAGTCTAAAACACCGTATAAAAGTAACTGCTTTGCAAATTTTGAGATTTCGTACTTTAGAAAAAAAACACACCAGAAAAAAAAACTTTTTTTTTTCATGTTTTTTTTTCAAGCCAGAAAAAAAACCGTTTTTTTGCAACCCTAAACCTCATACACAAGCGGTAGGCCGCTTTTGAAGCTGGGTCAATCCGCGGAAAGAGTAACATGAGTCACGATAATAAATAAATATTGTGGACACCAGTGGCGGGGCGTGAAAATTTTCGTTGGTAAAGCCGGAGGGGTTTTTGGCATCTGTTTTGTATGGACTTCTACAGATACTAGAGAATTTTAGGGAACCCGTTGGGAATCGAGTTGTATCGACGCTCCGCCACTGGTGGACACCTTACACAGATCAACTTATCCCCAACCAATCAACTTAGCCCCAAACTAAGCAAAGCTATGGGTACTAAGCAACGATATATATACGATTTTATAGCATCTTCCATTATTTAAAAAAATTAAACTACTCTTGAGAAAGGTCCTCGAAATTGGATCGAAACATGTCGAACGCTATATCGACTTAATACGTGAGTAACCCGCTTAAAATATTTTTAAATATGTATGAGTCTCACGGGAGTTTTATAGTTAAAATAGCATCTTCCATTAATTCACGATGCAAATTCAAGTAATAATCTATTTCTAAATAAGTGTTAGTTTCCGAAATATGCATAGATTCTTTCATTTGCAGCTGTAGTTCAAATAAACACTCAATAAAATCGTGACTCACGTTACTTTTACGTGGATTCACCCAGCTATCGCCTTAGCTACGGCAATTAGCTTAACTCGTAATTGACCATACTTCGTATAAGGTCTTTCGATTCGACCCGGTACCTCAGCAAGCGTATTATGACAGCACAGCGGGACATATTTCACAATGTGACAATTGTCGCCTGACAGTGATACTTCGCAGTTCATCGCCTGTTAAACAAGACAACCCCGAAATAGGCATATAATTGTCAGTGTCAAGTGTCTGATGACACTATGGTGAAATATCCCACAGCTTGACAACACAAGCTGCGAATCGATACATAGTGCGAATTCAAATTCCAAATATGGCCCCGCGGAGTGTTTTTTTTTAATGAAATAGGGGCAAACAAAACAGTCAGGTCGCTTGTTTTTAAGTGATCAATGCCGCCCATCGCGAACTGTCAAATCGTATGGGTTCAGACTAATAACTTTCAAGAAATGGGCCCCAAAAGGGTTGGAAGATGGACTGTAGCTTTACATAGGCTGTTAGTCTTTATTGGTCAGTAGTCTGTGGTGCAGACAGATATGCGCGTTGAACCACAGAATATATAATAGTACAAGTACAGAAGGCCCACTGCTTTGATGTTCACGACATGCCGCCTTTTTAAATGCCTACAAAATTCTTACAAAGAAACGAGCCGCACGTGCGCGGCGTTCGGCCATAGGGTTGCCTATGGATTTTAACGAATTAATACTCAGATAAAACGTTATATTATTATATTCAAGTCTTGGGTACTTTCTAGGTATATATACATTATTTATATATTTTTGTTTAAGTTCCAACATCACAAGCCTTATGGAACTTTCCGTGGGACTTAATCAGTGTAGGTCTGTGTAGAAATGTCCTATGGTATTTATTTTATTCATGATGTCTATTTAACTAAGCATTATTAGCCATTCCACACGCGAACATCGCATATGAACCTTAAAAAAAACTCGCGACGTAAAGTAACAATAGAAAGTGCGAACGTGCATTCCGTGAGAACGCGCGCCACCCCTGAGTTGGCCGCGAACTCGCGGCCGTCAGCATGTACTTGTAGCGCGACGATAGAATCGCGGAGTGAGCCGCCCCTGGTTGAACGAGCCTCTTCCTCCAAAGGGGTCAGGGGTGAACGCCACTTCGAGGAAGCGAATAGTCTGTGCGGATAAGATGGATTATATAGTCTGGTGGTCTTTGTTGGTCATTAGTCTGCAGTGCAGACAGATTTGCGCATTGAACGAGCCTCTTCCTCCAGGAAGGGTCAGGGCCCAGGGGTGAACGCCACTTTGAGGAAGCGAATATTTAGTATGTGCGGATAAGTTGGATTATATAGTTTGGTATATAGTCTGATGCTACTTTATTTACTACTAGCTTTTACCCGCGGCTTCGCCCGCGTAATAAAAGTATTCTTATTGAAACGTTTACAAAAAATAAGATTTTCATTTGGATCCGTAGGTTTCTTTGTAGGTACATCTGTCCGCGATTATTTCGATTAAGGTAAAGCGGGGCAATTCTCGACTGGGGGGGCATTGTAACTGATCTATTTGCTGTACGGTCAGCCAAGAAAGTGGTTTACCACTTTTCGACTCTTCGAAGAAACCTACGGATCCAAATGAAAATCTTATTTTTTGTAAACGTTTCAATAAGAACACTTTTTTGGCTGACTGTACCTTACAAATATTACTATTGTTTTAAAAGAAATTCTTGCAATGATTGTAGAATTGTTACACAGCGACCACAGCGTAGGTAGTAGGTATGAATATGTATGTATTTTACCTATATAAATATTTATACTGGGGAAACTTCATACAACCCACATAGCCAGTATCTCGACGCTATGGTCAGTAGGGTAAAAAGTACTTCCTTGCATTATCGCTTACAATTTTTTCCATTTTTCTTATACTTATTGCAAACGTAAACATATAAAAGGCAAGCAAACAACGATCTTCTTACAGCACATTGAATGTAATAGTTATTACGGATGCAGGATACTCGCCGATGCCTACTTAATCCCTTCCCACTGAGCCACCTGCATTTTACACTGCCTAGAATCTAGATATCGATTGCCGACCGATTATTCCGACCCCAATCCCTATTCTTATCCCCGTCCCTATCTCTATCCTTGTCCCCGTCCCCGTCCCGTCCCTGTTCCCGTCCCTCCCCTATCCCTATGCCCGTCCCCGTCCCCTATTCCTATCTCTATTTCTATCCCTATCCCCATCCCTACCCCTATCCCTTCCCTATCCCTTCCCTATCCCTTCCCTATCCCTTCCCTATCCCTTCCCTATCCCTTCCCTATCCCTTCCCTATCCCTTCCCTATCCCTACCCTATCCCTACCCCTATCCCTATCCCTATCCCTATCCCTATCCCTATCCCTATCCCTATCCCTATCCCTATCCCTATCCCTATCCCTATCCCTATCCCTATCCCTATCCCTATCCCTATCTATCCCTATCCCTATCCCTATCCCTACCCCTATCCCTATCCCTATCCCTTCCCTATCCCTTCCCTATCCCTTCCCTATCCCTTCCCTATCCCTTCCCTATCCCTTCCCTATCCCTACCCCTATCCCTACCCCTATCCCTATCCCTATCCCTATCCCTATCCCTATCCCTATCCCTATCCCTATCCCTATCCCTATCCCTATCCCTGACCCTGACCCTATCCCGTTCCGTCCCTGTCCCTGTCCCTGTCCCTGTCCCTGACCCTGTCCCTGTCCCTGTCCCTGTCCCTGTCCCTGTCCCTGTCCCTGTCCCTTTCCCTTTCCCTGTCCTTGCCCCTGTCAAATTATCATGCTAGGAGGTGAACTTTGAAAAATCCTTTCTTAGTGCTCCTCTAAGGAACTTCCGTGTTAATTTGAAATCTCTTGAACCAGAAGTAAAGTTAATTTTAAATTGAAGGAAAAATGGAAAAATTCACACCTCCGGCAGGACTCGAACCTGCCTCCGTGGCGCAGTTGGAAGCGCGATGGCCCCGGCAAGGCCAGAGGTCGCAGGTTCGAGTCCTGCCGGAAATGTGAATTTTTCCATTTTTCCTTCAATTTAAAATTATGTAATATCGCTCGCAGACGTTTCTGCATGATAAAAAACAAATTCAGAAGTAAAGTTAAAAACTAAACCTATACTTAAGGCTATTTTGGATATTTTAACCCCATTGCACAACAACAGGGGAGAAAATTTCTTTTCCACCTCATTAGATTTTATAATCGTTGTATTTATCGTGATCAGCGACCCGATAAACCATAAAAACGATACCCATATTGTGTTTTTGACTGTACCCCCTTTGCACCCCTTTAGGGGTCAAATTTTCAAAAAACCTGAAACATGTATTTAGTCATATGTCTTTAGGAATCCTCCTGTGAAGTTTCGAATAAAATAGTCAAACTAATCTAGTTTCCCCATACAAACTTTGAACCCCCTATTTCCTAAGAGGAGAATTTTGAAAAATCCTTTCTTAGTGCTCCTCTACGCTATATAAGGAACCTATGTGCCAAATTTGAAATCTCTAGGACCAGCGGTTTCGGCTGTGTGTTGATATGTCAGTTAGTCAGTCAGTCAGTTTCTTCTTTTATATATTTTTTGATATTTAAACCCCATTGCACTACAACAGGGAAGAAGGTATTTCACTTCCGCCTCGTTAGATTTCAAAAACGTTGTATTTATCGTGATCAGCGACCCGACAAACCATAAAAACGATACCCATATTGATTTTTTGACTTTATCACCCCCTTTTCACCTTTTTAGGGGTTAAATTTTCAAAAAACCTGAAACACGTATTCAGTCATATGTCGTAAGGAATCTTCCTGTGAAGTTTCGAATAAAATAGTCAAACTAATCTTGTTTCCCCATACAAACTTTGAACCCCCATTTGACCCCCTTAGGAGGTGAATTTTGGAAAATCCTTTCTTAGTGCTCCTCTACACTATATAAGGAACCTACGTGCCAAATTTGAAATCTCTAGGACCAGCGGTTTCGGCTGTGCGTTGATATGTCAGTCAGTCAGCTTCTTCTTTTATATATTTAGAAGTCTACTAAAAGGCTGACTCTAATGGATCTGATTAGAGTTTCAGTTGGCATCCTACATCAACCTTAGAAACATAACTGAGCCTATATGGAACTAACTTTTACCTGTTACGATTTTGGTTAGATTGTACCCTGGTAATTAATACATTAGAGCTTTCGTGGCAATGTTTTCGTGACATTGGCCTTGCTTGAGAAAATCGTGTAAAAATACGTTATATAAACTAAAATTTTAAGCAAGCGTGGAATTTTTATTATAGTAATGATAATCTTCATTATTAGTGAGAAAGTGATAATTATTTAAGGTGACTGTACCGAGCAGAATGCAGAGCATCAACCTGCGATACACGCGAATGACAAATTCGCATAAAAACTGTAAAATTGACAGTACACGTGTCTCATGACAAAGTAAAACCGGATTCACAGGAGGTTTTGACGACGCAGTCGGTAGTGACCCTGCCTGCTACGCCACGCCGCGGTCCCGGGTTCGAATCCCGGCAAGGGCATTTATTTGTGGGATGAGCACAGATATTTGTTCCTGAGTCATGGGTGTTAGTATTTATATATTATATATATCGTTGTCAGAGTCCCACGGTAAGCTCAAGAAGGCTTGTATTGTGGGTACTCGGACAACGATAAACATAATATACATAGAAAACATCCATGACTCGGGAACAAATATCTGTGCTCATCACACAAGTAAATGCCCTTACCGGGATTCCAACATTTACATTTCATCGAAGAGGATCATTATCAAAGTACCTAAAATGCGCAGTTACTGCCAACAGGATAAAAAAATTGAACCGCCATTTTCATAATTTCAGCCTAACTGGGTACGTAGCCAAATGGACATGCTTACGATACTGTAACTACTAGCCAACGACAGTTGTCAACGTTTGTCATTATGGCTAGGCCGGCTGATTTGTGTCAATTTGTTCATCAACATCATCATCTTATCAGCCCTTTATCGCCCGCTGCTGAGCATAGGCCTCTCTTTTAGCACGGCACTTGTCCCGGTCCTGAGCTAGTCTCATCCAGTTGTGACCTGCAATTTTCCGAATGCCGTCCACCCAACGAGCTAACGGATGCCTAGTAGAGGAGATATAGCCTTGGGGGTCATAATAATTACCACAGAACCGAAGTTTGGTTTTTTTAGTTCTTTGTGTGTGTCTTTTTGACATACTAAAAATATAGTAAAATATATTTATGCAAAATGCGTTTTTTCGACCGCCAAAAGTTGTATGAAAAATTACTATGGAAAAAAAATCCTAAAATTTAAAAATCGTCTCTGGTATCAACTTATGGGGAATTAGGCGGCAAATTTTTTTATAGCGTTGATGTTTAGCAAAAATATAAATATTTTTCACTATTTTGGTAAAATAAAAAATGATAAAAATCATAAATTTGATGAAAGGAAGTAATTAAAACATAAATTTCAGCAATGTAATTTTTTTCATATGTCCCACACCATGGTAAATACGGGTACGATCCGCCTGGTGATTAGCAGTTACGGTAGCCTATGACGCCTGCCAATCTAGAGCCTCCACATGCGCGTTGCTGGCCCTTTAGGGTACCTTTCCACTAGAGATGCGCAACGTGATAGTGTTTGATATCCACCAATCATGTTCACTGTTCACAAAGCGTAGCGCTAGTAGGAACGGGTTCGACTAAGCTGATTGTGGATATCAGAAGCATCCATAACACATCTCTGGTGGAAAGGCACCCTTAACAGTCCTCAGCTAGCTCGCAGGATAACGCGCGTCCGCGGGAGAAAAATCCTCCTATTGGGTAACCGTATTTACCATGAACTTGTATTTTGGTGGGGTTCAATATAAGTATATAAATTGTCGCATCCCATAAAAAAACTGTCGATAAAGCATTATATCGAACACGAGAGAAAACCAAAACCTAATAATCATCGGTTTTTCTAGTCATAAATCTGCGCATCCACACACCCTGGACCCGTATATGGTCGCACACTGCGGCTTCTTCTTCTTCAACCTAGCGTTTTCCCGGCCTAGCGCCAGGGTCCGCTTTCCTACTCAGTCTTCTCCACTTTGCCCGGTCTTCAGCATACTTAGACGTGAGATTGTTCTCTTGTATGTCCGCTCCCACGACGTCCAGCCAGCGCTTCTTTGGGCTACCGGGGCCGCGTGACTTAGAGCCTTGGACAGCGAGATTAAGGCATCTGTTTTCGATGTAGGCTTAGGAGGATTTTTCTCCCGCGGACGCGCGTTATCCTGCGAGCTAGCTGAGGACTGTTAAGGGTGCCTTTCCACCAGAGATGTGTTATGGATGCTTCTGATATCCACAATCAGCTTAGTCGAACCCGTTCCTACTAGCGCTACGCTTTGTGAACAGTGAACATGATTGGTGGATATCAAACACTATCACGTTGCGCATCTCTAGTGGAAAGGTACCCTAAAGGGCCAGCAACGCGCATGTGGAGGCTCTAGATTGGCAGGCGTCATAGGCTACCGTAACTGTTAATCACCAGGCGGATCGTACCCGTATTTACCATGGTGTGGGACATATGAAAAAAATTACATTGCTGAAATTTATGTTTTAATTACTTCCTTTCATCAAATTTATGATTTTTATCATTTTTTATTTTACCAAAATAGTGAAAAATATTTATATTTTTGCTAAACATCAACGCTATAAAAAAATTTGCCGCCTAATTCCCCATAAGTTGATACCAGAGACGATTTTTTAAATTTTAGGATTTTTTTCCATAGTAATTTTTCATACAACTTTTGGCGGTCGAAAAAACGCATTTTGCATAAATATATTTTACTATATTTTTAGTATGTCAAAAAGACACACACAAAGAACTAAAAAAACCAAACTTCGGTTCTGTGGGAATTATTATGACCCCCCCATACAAATTCTCATTCCACTCCTCTACTATGGATGATTCCTAGATTTTTCTTAGAATGTATTTATTTGATATCCTTGATATTCATACATTTAGTAACCTATGACAGCTTGCACATTGTGTGATGCACACTGCATCAGATAAATGTGCACTTTTTTAAATGTATGAAACTGGTCGCTTGAAAGGGATTGCTTCACGATTCACGACATAAGACATCAACACAAATGTGCACCTTTACGTTCGTGTTATGCCACTCAATGATTATGGATATCTGTTACTTTGGCCAAGACCTTTTCAACCCGCCTAAATGTACCTTCATAACCTTGGCCGAAATATTATGAAACTTTTGGAATTACTTAAAATAGCAACAAAACATAGCACTTTAAAACTCTCGAGTATTGTACTTATGATATAAAGCCACTTGCTCGTCCCAGGGTTAGCCAAATAACTCAAGGATTATAGGAATATTTGGCTCTAAAGGGTAAAAGGGCTACGTAAACTTCGGAAACGGTAAAAATAAAAATAGATTAGTTTATGTGTAACTTAGCAAAAATCAATATAGGTACAATCAATCAATTAACAACATGGTATAAGAATGTGGGTAGATTAGATTTAGGGCCAAGTGCATCAACCACATTTTACAGAGACCTCTTCGTCACGCAGCAGAGGTCCATGGAACTAAAATAAAATTTAACGAATGTTTTAACGGTGACAGGTGGTTTGGTGCAACCGGCCCTTAATAAAACAAACATGAATACAAAAGCTTTCATATTCTGTAATACTTGGGACTAATCTTCTACAGTTGTTTTTCACTAACAAATTATTAACGTAACTAGTACTATACTGATTTACTCGTTTTGGCTCAGATAAGAAGAGATCTCAGTCAGAAGTCACCGATTCTGTTTAAACAAAAAAAATTGGTAAAATGTCCGGATCATGCTCACTATAGATAGTATTTCCAGTAGACTTTCAAGAACTTTTGGTAATAAAAAGGTAAATTTAATAGTTTATTTATCGATTCAGTTTTAGAGCTACTTGGCAATCGCTCAAAATTGCAAAGTCATGACTGTCATGAGTGTTCGTTTCACAAAAAATAAATAAACAGTAAACAAACTTATGAAATAAAACTATGCAAACAGATTATATCGTGTATAATGAATTTATGACGTTTCGAAGACAATCATTAAGTAAACAAACTTGTCTATAAAAAAAAAATATCTCACCCTCGCCTTGCGAACTTCATTCGGCATTGCCGATAAGTGCGCCTGCGCCGATTCACGTAATCGAATGATACGGTAATCCTGCGGTCATATGTCACTTCACTCACCGATAAGAGTGCGCGCGCACTCACACTGGCACATAACCTATTTCGTGTGAAAACACTTTATGGGTCGAATTGAGGCGGTTTTAAGAAGATGCATAGGTCAATTTCAGTTCAACATCAATCGAGTCCCAAAACTCGGCGATAAAATCGGTATTCTCTGGGAAATATGACTTCAGTCTCTTTAAAACGAGAGTTGATACTGTTGATAGGCTATTATTAATGAGCCGGTGAGCTCCATCTTAAACTGTTTTTTCACAATCCACTAGGTGTGACTTTTTTTTTTTTTTTAATAAATGGCCTCGGTCCCACTTGATGGGACTATTTTGCCAGTGTCAAGGTAAGTGCGACGTTGTTCGGTAGTAGGCACTTGTAAATTGATAGCTAGATTTTACAAGGGCACGTGGACTATCGGCCGTCGATGACAAAAAAGGGGCTAAACGCGTTTCGAGATTAATTCTTCATCAGCTTCTCACTATAACATTAGTTTACTGCATAATAAGCTATCGATATTACACTTTAAACAACATTAATGAGCAAAAGAAGGAGAAATTATTCGCGACGCTATGCCACTAAGATGGCACCCGAACTGGAAGTCCCTAGGTGTGACTAGGAATAATCACCGGTCTTCCACCGGACATCCACATTGATTTTGAAAAAACGATGACAACCACAATACGTGGAAAATATATTCTTGCAATAATCCAAAATGAATGTGGGTCCTAGAATCCCTGACGGTGATTGACCCTAGTCATACCTGGTGTACGAAGACAGGATCCAAGATGAAGCTCACAGGTCTGCTAATCATCACCCGATACTAACAAAACAATTCACAGCACAACTTCTACATCAACCGCCTGAATTTAACCTCCATGAACACAAACACTTTTACCCACACACTATCAGAGATTCACAACAAACATCGGCGCGTGCGCACGACAGCGCTCCGCGGTGGTTGGTCGCGGAATGAGGTCCCGGTTGCCTCCTACAAAAAAGTCTGGGAGTGTAATTGTGTCATTCCGTATCCGGGTCAGTTCCTGATCGGAGATGCGGTAACTGACCGTGACCGATTCCGTGTTGTGCTGTGTATTTTTTGTGACGTGCAAACTACAGCTGTTTAGGTTTCGTATCATTCTTTACTTTCTGAAGGCATCTATTCGTTTCTCAAGAGTCGAGAAACGTTACTATGACCAAAGACAGTGACATAAAAACAACGCGATTAGAGAACGAGTGACGAAATACAACATGACACGACATAATAAATATAGCCGGTCAAGCAAGTTTTTTAATAGAAAAATGCGTAAAATTCAAAGTTTCTATGGGGACAACAAAGATTTGCACTTTTATTTAGGTATTAAATTTGGCAATTTTTTCTAGTCACAGAAATGGCTTGACAGACTTAGAAACACAATTAAGTCCAGAGACATTGAAACCTTTATTGAAAATTGTCAAAAGTCTGTCATAAAAAAAATACCCGGAATATCATGGAAAATGGTTGAAAAATACTATTTAATAGAGAAAATTGTTTGCTTGAAATTTATAAACACCTGATATACTTAATTTATAGACTTGTTTATAATTATTCTGACGTAAGCGACGGCATCGTTGACAATTCGTGTGACTCATTAATCTCATTATAAACTATTTTTAAGAATTGAAGGTCATAAAGGTTGTATTGTATCTACTTGATTTTTTTAAAACTTTCCATACTTTGTATGGACAATTGTATGGATGGAAACTTTCCATTTCGTAAATTTAAATTCCCTGTATTTTTCGTGAAAGTTTGTGAATTTTTCAAGAAATTTAAGATTTTTTTGGAAAGTTTCCGCAACTTGCACATCACTACTCCATACATCAGTAAATGCAAATTATTTGTAAAGACATCCGTTTTGCCGCGAAAGACGGACAAACAAACAGACACACACACTTTCCCATTTACAATATTGGTATGGATTATCAAATTCCCTTTGAAACTGTCATTAAGTATAACAAGTGACAACATTTAGAAGTTGTGCAACAAGGACATGTGCACTTGTGCCACTTGTCTATTCTCGGCTCGAACAATGCCGTTTTCAAAACACATTGTTATTCATTATTTCCACGCGACGTTGGCACAGATGTCGCGTTCTTGAATTCTTAACAGCACCTAGCCAACGCGCAATCGGTTACGATTGATTAGAGATGGGCCGAATATTCGGTATTCGGCATATTCACCAAGTTTTTCAATGTTCGTATTCGGCCGAATAATTCGGTTGCTTTGCCGAATATTTACCGAATAAACAAAGTAAAAAAATAATGAAGATCTTTCGTATTCCTTTGGATAATAAGCTCCTATAACTACTAGAAAGATAATTGCCTATGCGTCAAAATACAAATACAAAGTTGGAAAAACCGTAGTTTAAGAGTTGAGAAGAGTTTAGAGTTGTTTTAACTAAGTTTTAGTTAAATTCACTAAATTGTAATAACATACGTAGTTCTAGTAACATAATGTAACCATTATCAATCATTTAATAGTTTTTTGTTAACAACCGCTTTCTAAATATGGCGTAACCGAATATTCGGCCGAATGTTCGGTTCGGTAAGAGCTGAACCGAATGTTCGGCCGAATATTCGTATTCGGCAAAGTCCATATTCGGCCCATCTCTAGTTACGATAATATCGTAGTCCTCATATCGTTATTCTAACAGATGTCCCTAAAACCAATGCCAAAACAAAAAGGGGTGGAAAAAGGGGTTCGTCAATAAATACCTTTTTCACCACACCAACTGATAAAGGCTCTCTTTGCTAATCGAAAACATATAGCAAAATTACATTTTATCCACAAGAGTGCAAAGTAATTTCATACAAATTTAAACTTGATATCTTAATCTGGCCGGTAAAATTTACCTATAAATGCTGATTTTGAATCATAAATATTGAATAAATTGATGGATTTGATTGAATTTGATGTTTTATAGTGAGTATTTTGTTCGTGTTGGTGTGGTGAAAAATTTTGTGTTTCACTCGGTGGAAAAGTTTGTTTAACCTTCGTGCCTTGGAACCCTGGCAACGCTCAATATTCCACTTTTTCAACCACTCGCTACGCTCGCGGTTCAATATTGGAATCTTTCGCTTGCACGGGTATCAATATTGGCACGTGCGGTTAAACAACAACTTTGCTCCCTTGTAAAATAAATAACTATTAATTTCCATGTATATACACATATACACATTTCCATCGTCATCATTTAGATGGCTGGCAGTCCTCAACTGTGCGTTTCTCCAGAAACTTCCTGCCCCGTACAGCTAAACTGTGGAATGAATCGCCTGCGGTATTTCCGGACCGATAAGACCTTCAAATCTTCAAGAAAAGAGCGTACACCCATCTTAAAGGCCGGCAACGCACCTCCAACACCTCTGGTGTTTCGGGTGTCCATGGGCGGCGGTGATCGCTTACCATCAGGCGACCTGTCTGCTCGTTTGCCTCCTATCCCATAAAAAAAAACCTGAGACATCAATAAGTTGTACAAAACTGCACCAAGAAAGTTAAAGTTTCCATTTCACCGCACAAAATTGTACCCACAATTAAAAATTTATTCCGCCCGTGTTCAACAAGGTTATCTAACAAGATACTAGTGAAATGTATGGAGTATCTGATAAAATTTCAATTCACTTACACGTAACGACTATTGTTGTAGTTAACAAAAGAATTGTTAATGCATTTAATGGAATACATTAAAAGTGGAAAAATTACTGCCTTGGGTGAGTTAGGGCCCATTTACACGGTGCGAGAACTCGCATGCGAGATTCGTTACATTGCGGTTTTGATTGGTGTGTTTGAAACCGGAACAATCCGAAATGTAACAAACATCGAATGCGAGATGCGAGCTCGCACATTGCCTAAATCTGCCTTTATTTAAAGAAATAAATATTTTTCATTTTCATTTTCAGATGCTGTGAGTTCAAGACTTTTAAAGTCTGTACTGTGTCCCACTGCTGGGCAACCCCCCCCCCTTTGATTTCCACTCGTCCCGGTTATGAGCGATCTCCAGCCAGCCGCCGCTGAGGTACACGTCCAGGTCACACTAAATTTATTCTGAGATGAATAACATCGACTGCTGACGTTTCTGTTTATAAAAAACTATTTTGCATTAAATGGAGTTTGAAGCGAGTATCGTGCTAAAGATCTCATTTATCTAGGTGGGCTAGCATGATCGACCGTGACTGTATGTCGCGTGCTAATTGCTGTATCTTTTTATGATGATGTTGATGACTATATAGTACCTATTTACTAGTTCAAGAGAGATTATAATGCTCTATCTGTAACTAACTATAGGTTTAAGAAAGATGCGATGATTCTAGTTGTCATACTTGAGAGAAAAGACTTGAATATCCAGATCCGTCTAGGAAAATTCGGACAACTTTTTAATATTTAGAAAGAAGGTTACGGGTCACGTTCGTCTTAAAATTGCTGCTCAAACTTCGCTCAGTTCAATGCGTGCAATCCTTGAAATAAGGACCTGGTGTGGCATATCAATAAAGTGGTCTAAAGTTAAGCTATTCTTACCTTTTCGCTATCAGTCGGCAGCGTCCCATATCCATACCAGCTCCTAGCCGTCCTCAACCTCGGCTCCTCTTTAGGAGAAAGCAAGCCACTTCCCCACCGAACTACTCCCTCAGCAATCGCTGCCACTCCAGGAGTCAAAGGACTCCTGTTCGGAGATTCCGGAGATTCCCGCCCTTTCTCCGCTACGGGGGGTAAAGACGGACGAGCGGCGCCTGTCCTGCGCTCATACAGTCTTTTACAAGTCTCCTCGAAGTTATCCGTTTCGAGAAGCGCCTTCTTATCGCTCCCTTTGACTTCAGGTTTGACATCCTGCTTCGGCCGTTTAGATTCCTTCTTATCATTGGAGTCTTGTCGGCTTAAGAAAGCTTTCTTGAGACTCTCAGTGGAATCCTGTTTGACGACTTTCTTCTTGTCGTCTTTGAGGAGTCTTTTCAAGCTGTCTGCGGATTCTTGTTTCTTGGTTGTGTTGAGGGAGTCGGTAGTTTTGGAGATGAGGAGCTTGGGGTATTCGTAGTCGGTGGGTGGGTTGAGTTCTAGTGAGCGGCGGTTCTTGCGCTTGTCGGCGGGGGCTATTTGGGCCTTGACGGGGAGGAGGCGGCGCGGCAGCAGGCTGCGGTGGTCAGCGAGCGGCGACTCCGGGCGCAGCATGGTGGGCGGCGGTACGACGCGGCCGCGGTGACGAATACCCCTGCAACAAGAGGATGGAACGTTATTTTAATATCAGCAGCAATATTGGTATTGAAGGTTCACGGAACCATGTTCAATGAGGGCCTTGGAACCTGTTGGCGACCACCATGTTTGTGGACGAAAGTATAGGTTAGTATATCAGGTCAGGAGACTTTAGACGAGAACATTAATAATTTAAATGGTTGGGCGGTATATGTAGTAAGCTTTGTATGGCGGTAGGCGCTTAGAGACAAGAGCAAATTCAGCGGGGTTAGTTTTCCCATTCTAAAATGGTATATATATCTCGAAATAATAGTCATCAATATTCATTAAATTGCATAGCTATAGCAATACGTTACCAATCGTACAACTCTAGGCGCCTTTCAGAGCGAGGGGCAATTTGCCAATTGAAGAAAAATATGGGATGAAAATGGCGGTTAATTTAATACAAAGTATGGTTGCTGACACGGGTACAACTTTGTGCAAGTTTCTTAATTGAGAACATACGTGTAACGGCAAATGAAATGGGTCACTTTATGGACATTTTATGCAATGTTTTTTCTTTGTTATTTCGAGATGACGTAAGATTGTGCAGAAATAGAACGGACGAACGAGCATCTTAAAAGATTTACGTATAAAAATCTTTTGTCTTTAATATTCTGGTTTGTCTGCGCTTACAAAAACATAACATATGATGTCCAGTCTTTTTTGTTCATTAATTATCACAGTTAATTATCCATACTAATATTATAAATGGGAAAGTGTGTGTGTCTGTTTGTTTGTCCGTCTTTCACGGCAAAATGGAGCGACGTATGATTTTTTAAGTGGAGATATTTGAAGGGACGGAGAGTGACATAGGCTACTTTTTGTCTCTTTCTAACTCGAGCGAAGCCGCGGGCAAAAGCTAGTACATAATAAACTTTCCAATTTGTCAAGTGTCGACGGCTTGCACGCAACCATGTTATTCAGCGGTATTGAAATTAACTACCGCGCAACTGAGCGTAACGAAAGCCTTTTTTCTATTTTTAGCCATCATTACTTAAAGAGAAAACTCTTTAAGGCATTGTACATGGCAAATGCGTACTAAACTACGAATGCATTGTTGTAACATAGAAAAGGCACTATCTCACAAGAGAACAGGTCAACAGGCTAATATTCTTCAATTTAGATTTTTAACCCCCGACGCAAAAACGACGGGGTGTTATAAGTTTGACGTGTCTGTCTGTTTGTCTAGCTCCCGAACAGATGAACCGATTTAGATTTAGTGTTTTTTGTCTGAAATCTGAGTTAGTCGGGAGTGTCCTTAGCCATGTTTCATGAAAATCGGTCCACTATGTCGCGGTCGGTTGTTTTTCAAAGTTTTATTTTTGTGGTTATGTTATTTTATAGAACAGAAGGCCTTATACCATGCAGTCTAGCTACGCGTGGAAACCAAACTTCAGCCCTCGTGAACCGGCTCCAGGCACCGACGCAACGAGGCGCGGTCGTCCCAACAACCAAACGAGTAACGACCTTACGTTACAGAGAGAGAAGTATGGCACAAGTTCCACCAAAGGCGAGTATGTTATCCGCTATCGGCAATGGAAACGAACAAAAGATAGTCGCTCCCGTGTAAATAAAAGAGAGAGAGAGAGAGCCAGCGACGACATAAAGCCAGCGTTCCCACTTAAGCGTCGCGCTCGCGTGTCTCGGGGCGCGCAACGGACGTCCGCGCCACGCCACCTGAGTGTAATTCAAAAAACGTCTCCTTAGTACATTTTGTATAGGAAGGACGTAAGACGCGCCCCAGGTGGCGTGGCGGCGGCGCTCTGCACCGCACCCTTTTACGGGAGCGCGCCCCACACAGCCACCGCAGCGGAGACGCTTAAGTGGCCTTTCGCACCCATATACCCAAGCAGGCGGGTTCTGAGATGTCGAACTATCCATTAGTTCGTTCGCATCTCTGTCTATATTCCTAATTTAATTAGGAAAAGTATGAGATTACTCTTATGAAAGTTTACAACAAATGAGTCATGGATGCTCTCATATAGGTCAATGGCGCATCTCACGGCCGATCTTATTTTAAAAATGGGGAAATGACACCGCATGTTATTGAAGATACATAATGATTTGATTATCTGGAACGGTTTTGTAGGTCATCATTTTTATATTTAGCACAAAGCAATCTTTATTTATTGTGTGGAAAATAACCTGCGATTCCCAAGTTCTAATATCCCTGTTCACGTAATATATAATTGACGACCAACCTTACGTCTTTATCTTTACTACACATAGTTCAAGATTATATATGAATTATGGTACAATTACATCGCGTAGTTATCAAATCTTTGATAATCTGTAATTCTGTGAACTTATCATTGGTTTATTTATTAAATAAAAATGAGTAGGTATGGGTAAAATATTCTTCACCAAACAAGACATTGTAAACAAGAAGCCGTTATTTTTTATTAATATTACATTTACTTACATATTTACAGGTTATTTTAATGGAAAGTAAGGATCTAAAAGGACTTTCAGCCCTAGCTACTACTAAGGATAAATAAATAAATAAATAAATAAGTATTATAGGACATTCTTACCCAGACTGACAGAGTCCCACGGTAAGCTCAAGAAGGCTTGTGTTGCAGGTACTCAGACAACGATATATATAATATACAAATACTTATATACAATAGGATGCATCAAGGGACTTCAATAATTTAAAAATATCTGTAAATGCGACTATGTTGCTAAATGTAACAGTTGCCAGCGCAACTGACACGTCAAATGTGGTTAGCGTTCAAACCCTTAGGCAGCGTTCCCACTTAAGCGTCGCGTGTCTCGGGGCGCGCAACGAACGTGGCGGCGGCGTGGCGCGCCCCGAGACATGCGTCTCTTAGGGACCGGCCACATCAGAGCGTCGCGTGTCTCGGAGCGCGCAACGGACGTCTGCGCCACGCCGCCTCAGTGTAATTCAAAAAACGTCTCCTCAGTACATTTTGTATAGGAAGGACGTAAGACGCGCCGCCAAGCGGCGCGGCGCGCGCCACGCCGCCGCCACGCCACCTGGGGCGCGTCTTACGTCCTTCCTATACAAAATGTACTGAGGAGACGTTTTTTGAATTACATTCAGGTGGCGTGGCGCGGACGTCCGTTGCGCGCCCCGAGACACGCAACGCTTAAGTGGGAACGCTGGCTTAGATGTGGCCGGTCCCTTAGGTAACCGATTATAATCAGAATGATTATATAAATATTTACCATTTACGTGCAAACAAAAATCACGCGTCATTTATCGTAGGATTCGTAGGTCCCTTTTCACACACATGGACGTAAAATCACGAACACCGCGAGTATACGTAACGTTCATATCTCAAGGTCTAGGTTATCGACAAGGTCACGTGAACACCTAAACTTTCCGAACGACTTTGACATCTACTCCTTGGGGTATTGGGTTATTAGTTGAATGTAAGGAGGTAATAGATAGGAGTAAGAGCGTTATCGGTGTAATGTAGCGGTTATCACTTATCACGCCTTCGGGAATGTTTAGTTTATGTTTAGACGCTATAGGTACTGAATGTCGCCATATATAGACAGAAAGGGGTCTTGGTGTAGGCGTGGGCCTGTCCACGCTCATATTTGAATGTGAAGCGTGGGGGGGGGCGTGCTGCGTGCTTGTCAAACAATTGAAGCTCATACAAGTATCTCGATTAGACGCTGCGTAAGTATACTATTAGACGCACGCTCCTTTGCCCGGTCCCCGCCGAATGCACAAACGCTCACGAAACGAAACGCTCGTAGATATCTATCTCTATCGCTCTTGCGTATTGGCGCAACAGCGCCAGACTACCTTTCGCGGCGTTTCGTTTCGTTTCGCGTCCTAGAAATGCCTTTCGGCTACGCGGCCTGAACGAATTGTGAGCGAATCGTAAAGCGTTCGGTCATTCGGCTACGCACACAGGTGTGAGACTGTTCACTTGCATGTCCGCTGTCACGACGTCCAGCCAGCGCTGCTTAAAGCTCGGCCACACATGCGCGTTTTGAGAGCGTAGGCGGAGCAATAGCGGAGCGCAATGATAGCGATGCGCCGGACGAACGCTGGTGTTGCACCCAGCGGACGCCGGCGGAAACTAATGAGCGCGGATTGCAAGCGGAATGCGCGTTCCGCTACGCTTTCAAAACGTGTAGCGGAGGCTTTAGGCCTACCGCGGCCATGTGACCTAGGGCCTTGGACATGGACAGTGAGATTGACGCATCTGTTTCCGACGTAGTCCACCGGTCTGCGGCGTATATGACCATACCATCGGAGGTGACTTTACGTTACGTCATCAGGTCATCACGGATGATATTTACTAAAATATAATTCAGTAAAATCCATTCATGAAACATAAAACGCCATTACCCATTTAAAACCGTCCTCCATTACTTCCAGCCATCATCAAAGATGAAAGCTAAAACTTTTAATGGACAGAATGGAGATAGGGGATGAAAGTCTGAGTAATTAAATCCCGCCTGGCTTCCTATAGATACAGACTGTTAACCTTGAAACTTTATGTTATGAAGGTTTTAAGGTATTGTAATAAACCTAGATAATATTGTACTTAACCCGTCGGCTGTCAAAAAATTTACATAAAATAATTAACTTTGATATATTTTTTTAAAGTCCAACGCCTTATGTAAGGGACCATCCACACACAGGATGTAATTTAAAAAACGTCTCCTCAGTACATTTTGTATAGGAAGGACGTAAGATGCGCCCCTAGGCGGCGCGTCACTTGGCGCGCGCCGCGTCGCCTGGGGCGCGCCAAGCGACGTCCCTTGCGCGTCCTTCCTATACAAAATGTACTGAGGAGACGTTTTTTAAATTACACTCAATCGACGCGGCGCTGACGTCCGTTCCGCGTCTTAAGACATGCGTCGCCTGAGTGTGGACTGCCACTTAGGATCCTTATCGAACACAGACTAAGGGCCGGTTGCATCAAACCGTCTGTCACCGTTGAAGCGCTCGTTAAAAAAAATATGGGAAATTCCTTAGATGTCTGCTGCCTGACGATGATGTGTCTGTTAAAGTTGGTTGATGCAACTGGCCCTAAGGGTTAAATTAATTAGTGTAAGGCCTGAGTGGACGCTCGGAGCGGAGCGTTCGGCGGGGCGGGCAGCGGGGCGGACGAGCGTGCGTACAACCTGTGCAGCGTCGACTCAGGACACTATGAGCTTCAATTGTTTCACATGAGCTCAGTACGAGCGTTCAGTTCAGGCCTTAGACAAATATAGGTTTTTTTTTTTTTTTATTATTATAAATGGGCTTACTCTTGACCACAGACTAGCCAAAGGCAAAGACGTGGCCTACGATGGTTGTCGAGTAATGTTTACAAAACCCAGTTTCCTTGCCTCCGTTCCCCCAATTGCCCCCATTTCCAGACGGTCACATTTCAGGGGCAATGGAAATGAGAAAATATCAAGCTTTCTCGGAAAATGGAATTGTAAGAGTATTTACTAAGTGTAATTGCGAGAAGAGCAACCGACTTTAATAACAAGCAAGAGGAAATAGATTGAAATAAAATAATGAAATGTAATCAAAGGAATGCAGTTGGAGGGAAATATATTTTTCTCCTTGGATTTAAACATAGGAACAGCTAACATCGGGATGGACCAAATTGGCTTTGAAGCCCATGCATGTGATAATACTGAAAATGAAATATTTATTTTTCAAGTAGGCATATTACAATGCGCATATGATAATATAACAATAACAGGCCTTTGCATCTATAACAGATGATTCAAGCAGCATCTTTGCGACACTTACGTTCGTGGCTGTACAGCCCAATTCGAGAGAGGATCCCTCGTCCGCACACACGGCAGGTGTATGCTCCCCCAGATGGGCGGGGGTTAGAGGCCTGCTCGTGACGCCTCATGCGTTTATCATTCAAGGAGGAGAACCAGGCATATCGTCGTGCTTGGATTGACCGTCATGGACAACACGGCGCCACGTGGGTCGGTCTTCGGCCAGTCGCTGCCACTGGTTGCAAGGAATATCAAATGTGACCATGTCACGCTTCACGCAATCTTTAAAGCGCAGCTAATAATAAATGCTTAATAATTATATACAATTCTTTCTATTTAAATACAATGTTTCGAATTATTACGTTATAACCAGAGAAAACATAAAAACATGGAGGACGTGCGTCCAAACTATTATGCAGCGTCGACTTTTAGGACACTTGTACGAGCTTCAATTGTTTGACATGCACGCCGCACGCCCCGCCCCGCCGAACGCCCAATATGAACGTGCACTCAAGCGCCTTACAGCTCGGCCACACATGCGCGTTTTGAGAGCGTAGGCGGAGCGTCAGCGGACCGCAATGATAGCAGTGCGCCGGACGAACGCTGGAGTTGCGCCCATCAGCGGACCCGGCGGGAACTAAAGAGCGCGGATTGCGAGCGGAACGCCAGCATTCGTCCGGCACACCGCTATCATTGCGCGCCGCTAACGTTTTGCTAACGCTACGCTATCAAAACGCTTTATGTGTGGCGGAGGCTTTACACTAAGAGCCGAATCAGATGACCTGTGACCCAACTACAACGTCGACAAGAAGTTCCCTACCAGATAGCTTGCAGTCTGTACCTACCCTAAGTTAAACAAATCACATAACTTGCGCTGCCGCGGTGCAATATCTTAATACCCCTTTTCTTATACCAATTAGAAACACTTAACAACCTCAAACCTAACATTACCGATGATATTGAAGACTGATAGCGGAATTACATACACGGCAGTACATACAAACAATATACGATTGTTTAAACGGTCAGAGACTAGTTAGTCAATCGTAATATATAACCTAACCACAAAATTAAAATTTTGAAAAAACCTCCGACCGCGACCTAGTGGGCCGATTTTCATGAAACATGGCTAAGAACACTCCCGACTAACTCAGCTTTCAAACAAAAAAAAACTAAATCAAAATCGGTTCATCCGTTCGAGAGCTACGATGCCACAGACAGACACACACACAGACAGACAGACAGACAAACAGACAGGCAGACAGACAGACACACACAGACAGACACGTCAAACTTATAACACCCCTTCGTTTTTGCGTCGGGGGTTAAAAATCGCTCTTTTTTGCCAGTAGTCTATTCCACAATAGTGACAATTTGTCGCCTGACAGTGACACTTCGCCGTAAATTGCTTCTTCAACAAGGAAATATTGACGTTGAGTAACAATGTCACTTATCAACCCAGAAACAGGCACAGAATTGTCAAGTGTCAATGTCACTGTGGTGTGGTGAAATAGACTACTGATAAATTCATTTTTGGGGTGAACCTTTAATAGTGGGTACATTATGATACAAGTGCGAAAAAAAGAAGTTCGAAACTAGTGGCGAGATATTAAAACACGACCGAAGAGTGGTTTAAATCGACACGAGTTACGAATTTCCTTTTCGCACATGTATCGTACCTACGACGTTTTTCAGTAAAGCCACTAAACCACTTCTCGCACTAGTGCGTAAAAAAAAACACATTCTGTACTGAAAAAAAAAAAATGCAACATTCAATTTGTCCCCGTTATAACGATTACAAAATTAATTATATTTTAGTAGAACTATCTACGGTAAATCTTATTACGTGAATTACAGTTGTTAACTCGTGTTCGAATGCTCGTGATGAGACTTAGTGCAAAATGTTGGGTGATTTTCGTTTAGTTATCGATTATCATTAAAAAAGTTTTCGGATTCTACCCGTATCTCTACCCGACCAAGTATCTCCTTGGCTCTCTTGGGTATAACTCCTTGGAGGTGAGGCGGAATTTTCAGCTGATGATCACAGCATGTCGAGCTCTACGTGGTGAGTCGGACTGTCCCGAGCTTGTAGAGCGTCTCGTACGACTGTTTGTTCCTGATGTTCCGAGGATAGCACTCAGGCCGCGACGACGCGACCTGTTGGCCGTGCCGCCGGCGCGTACCGTATCGTACAGGAACTCGCCGCTGCCCCGCGCCCTCTCACAGCTCAATGCGCTCCTGACGTCGACACCTGAGTGCGACTTGTTTGCGTGGCGATGGGCGGCAATATGTAGTGAATGCTTGAGATTGTGTGAGGCGATGGATGCGAGGTGTTCAACTGTTCCTATATAAAATGTCTGTTAGGTGTATGCCTATTATTGTAAATATATATGTCTACTTTGTTTTTCTTGTTATGTCAGCCTAAGATACGTGACGCAATGGTTAGCTGTAAAGTCATGTAATCATGTTTACCAATAAATAAATAAATAAATTAAAAAAAAATAGCTTTTAAAATTTTCTTTATATTTAATAAAACTTTGAAGTTTCAGATTTTTTTTATATTACCGCTCACCGCTTACTGGGTGCAGCCCTCTAGGATGAAGACAAACAGTCTTTACTTTCTACTGGTCTCTGTCCAATGACCAGCACGTGCAGCGTCATCAAATGGCACGTTCCTTAAATTGCCATTCGATTTGTTGCGCTGGTAACGAACATAATGCTAGGAAAATTCTACGAACATCATCGCTTTACAACGATACAGTTAGGTCTGGCCTCAGGTGATATTTATTTTGTTTTATGTATTAAAACAATGGATTATTTTCTTACTTTATCGCCCATTGTTGAGCTAATTTTTCATTTAATTAAACATACCTACTCTAAATCTTTACAAGTTTACATTTGTCTGGTAGCACTGTTCTCGTTTTCACAATTTTTTTTTTTAATATAATTATAGTAACTAAATATATAGGTGATCAAGATTTGCCTGAAAAACATGTAACTTTCTTAGCGATTTTCGAATAAGCATATACGAATATCGAACTCTTTCCATGATTAGGGCCATTTCCGACATCCCCGAAAATACTTAAATCAGTATTCCTGATATATATTTACCTAAACATACAAGAAATGCTAGTTTAATAATATATTCTTCGTGCAAATACCAAATAAACAAAGTTTATTACAATAAATAACAAGATGTGAAAGGAAATTCCTTATTTGTCAAGGCGATGATGTTAACCTCAGTTTTTATTAGTACTACTCTAAAAAAGGTGTAACTATGTTGTCTTGTTTTGACTGTCAAGACCTTAAATAGAAGCCGTAAAATTAAAACTTGGTATTGTTATTTTCCCATATCATACCATTAACCACAGAATAGGTGTATCTACAAGATTAGGTACATACATAAGTATGAAGAGCAAAGATTCGCTCGTTTTCATAAACTGTATTCAGGTCATGGTCATCACTACTCATACTGATTCCATGTCAGTTCATGTACCAGCACACCAGCAGTTCCCGAAGTTTGTACATTTGGATCACGTCTCCGATTTTGATAAAAATTGGTAGGCTGATAGAGTCCATGATGCTGAGCAAGATCCATTAGGTTTCCGAACGTCCCAGGTAGTTTGTATGATCTATGTATCTTTCCTTTTTTATAACCGAAAATATATAGAAATCGGTTATCAAAATAGAAAGATTTCAAACAAACTACCTGGGACATTTTAGGAAACCCAGTGGATCTTGCTCAGCATCATGGACTCTATCAGCCTACCAATTTTTATCAAAATCGGAGACGTGATCCAAATGTACAAACTTTTCGGGAATTGCTCTTACAACTTCGACACCGCTAGATTTACAACGCTTACAGGCTGTTTTCTTTATCCGCTTACGATCCGCCTAACCATAATCTTCTTCTTCAACCTAGCGTTTTCCCGGTCTAGCGCCAGGGTCCGCTTTCCTGCTCAGTCTCCTCCACTCTGCCTCGTCTTCAGCATCCTCAGGTGTGAGATTGTTCTCTTCCATGTCCGCTGTCACAACGTTCAGCTAGCTAAGGCCTGCCGCGTGACCTAGACTAGAGTCTTGCCTATCATTCATCATTCTCTTGCCCTTATCCCAGTCACTTCGGGTCGGCGCAGCTTGCCTTGCTCTTCCATACATCGCTATCACTCGTCATCTCATCATTAACTTGTTTTAGTTTCATATCCTGTCTCACACAGTCCACCCACCTCTTCCACCACCACCATTACTATCAATAATACCATTTCCATTTTCTACCATTCCATCAATAATAGAAAATTACCCTTTAACATATGTACCATTTTCCACGATAATCACAGTCCACTCACAGACCATAAAGACTGGTATTTTTGCAAAGAAATATTGTAAGAAGCCTTTTTAAATTGCACAAAAGTGTAGATAGCCAGGTCACACAAATGTAGGTTGCAGGTATCGATTTATAAGGCGTTACTTCACAATCAATCAACTGGATGGAACTTAATCTCTGGGGATCAGGAATTCCGGCTCAGATCCTGATGTTATTATTGCAGCTGGGATAGTTTGAATAGTTGATTACATTTGGGGTTTGGGAGATAGATGTGGGAGAGATGACGTATCAGTAACGAGGAGAATGCAGAGCTCTTTCTACTTAACATTGTAAAACTATAATACAAGACGAATGCACTTCCACCGCCATACAGCGACTTGGTATGGCAACGTCCAAAGTCCTTCATACGGAATACTAGAATTTCCCGCAAGACACTGAGTGAAAGTTTCTGATACTTGCAATTTGCCATAAATTCAAAGTTACTACATTAGGTACTCGAAAAAATTCTGAATGAATACGTCCAGGAAAAATAGTTTGCGATTTAGGTACTAACAAATCTCTACATGTGTAACCTATCAAATATTGTCCTGCTTTTCACCTACTTTAAACTTTCTTTAACGAACAAAAACACAACCTCGACGTCGGTATGTATACGTACCGAATTAAGAAACGTGTGTGAAGCACACAGCTAAATACATTTTGCATGTTCTCCCGTTTTAATTAGCTTTCTGCAAGCCATGTGCCAAGTTTCTAATTAAAATAGCGTAATATTCCAGGCCTTCCTAATTACCTACCTCCAAGGCCGATATCACACCTCGGAAAATGGCGATCAAATATATGAAAGATGCGCGTTCCTAGGTTCCTACGCACACAGTCAAAGCTCGTGTAGATGAACGCGTACTATGCTTGTTCGAGTGAGATACGACAGGTCGACTGGTTGCGTTCTTGACAGGCGGTAACTGTGAGGTATCTGAGGGCGGATGGGCGGCACTTTCAGCGGGTAGCAGGGAGTGGCCATACTGTACGATAAAACCTCTGCTCTGCCACACATGAGCGTTTTGGCGTGAGCGGGGCTCGCCGAGAGCGTGCCGTCAACGTAGCGTTTCACTTAAGCCCCGCTTACGCCACGTTCTCAAAACGCTCATGTGTGGCGGAGGCTTAATACTCTTTATACAGTACGGAATTTCACGCGTGTAACGAACGTCAAGGATGAAAACACGCCCTTGCTAAATTTTACTTTTGATTAGCAGAAACGTCTGCAATCGATGCCAAAGGCCGTGAGTTCAAGTCTCACCCAAGGCAGACATTTTCCACTTTTAAATTTATTCTACGCCCTTGCTATGTATACAGTTCTATTCTTGTCTGTCCGTCAGTCAGTGTTTAACTGTTTACCGGTATGTGATTCTTCTCAGGTGTTTATCAGTAGCTTCTGGAGTTATTTAAGTATCTTTCCTAAACTATATTTCTGGCTTACCATATTGTAGACTAGGTTGCTTACAATAAACATATAGTGTGATTACTTATTTTATAAATTACATTACTTATTGTATTAAGCTTTCCTTCAAATGCCGGTTCTCTTGGCAACTGGAAACATAGTTTTTGAACCGAAAAGTGATACTTACTTTGCTCCCTCCTAACAAGGAAGAAAAATACCTTTTCCGAATGGGTGATGTTAAAAATTATTTGTAAATTGCCTAATGTTTTGTAACCTTAATAATATGCTTTACAATAATTCTACCAAATGAAAAGTTGCCATACAAAAATTGCTAAACGTCAGTTGTCAAAATAAAACTTCGGCGAAATGTTGGTTGGCAAATGACATTCGGCCAAAAATAGTTCTGCGAAAAGGCAGAACACCTCAGATGCCGTAAGCGTTTCGTATACACTTCGGTTGCATAGTTTCATCTTCAAGTGCATAGTATTCATAAAACTATCATCATAAAGGTTAAGAGTTTTGAATGATTCAAGGTTATTTTTATTAGACTTAAATTGATTGAAATAAAACTATGGAAACGGATTAAATCGCGAATAATGAATTTACAATTCATCCCGACGTTTCGTGGTCAACGGGTGACCCCGTTGACTGGATAGACTGCAGCAGCGGCTGATCCATATGTACAAGCCGATTCCCACAGGCTTGCCTAAAATAGTCTACTAGTAAAGTATATGTTAGGTTTCTTTTTGCTCAGTGTTGCCTAGCTGAAACTTTCACCAGTCGCCACGGATAGACTGTGATTACTTTTTAATTTTTGTCGAGCTCCCGATATTTTGACGTAGTTGCATGCATTTTATACTATCTTATCAGTTAAGCTCAATAATTGGAAAATGACGAAGTGCATATATTTATGACATGCATGACGTATATGTACTGGTTGTTACAATTCGTCCTTCATGCTGTAAGAACAATTGCGTATTAAAAATCTATTGCCTTTCATAACTGCTTCGAGATTTCAGTTAATAATTAGCTGTAGCTGCAGGTTGTGCAAAAGTCTAGACTATCATAAATCATAATTAGGCTATGTTAGTAATATCCCTAGGCTCTTGCCTATTCAATTACAATGTTGAAATTGAAACTCGCCGAGCATTTCTCAATAGCATAGCATTGTTTTTAAATAGTTATTAATCATAAATATGAGATAGTTGAGATACATAAATACAATCACGCCTGTATCTCATAAAGGGGTAGACAGAGCGCATGCAACTACTCAAGTTTCAGCGCCACTCGATCTTGGCAATTAAGGAAACCTTCACTGTTTTTTTTTCTAAACTTCTAAAACTACTAGTAACTTGAAAAACTGCCTCAAGCATAATACTCGATTATTTCAAGCTATTAGCTCTCATAGACAACTACTTAGTTTCACTTTATAACGTTAGCAAAACCTGTACTTTACACTAATTTACAAGGAGGCCCTTTAGTTAAGTTTATCTTTCAAGTTTCAGAACATTTCCTGTGTAAACTAAACATTTTGGCTTGGCTCCAACTACATTACTCAAACAGTGTAAAACTTTAGTGAACACGACACGAGTTATAGTCGATTCTCGTCACAACTTCGCCCACTTTAGACGTGGACTTTTTCCGACTTATTTTCATCTACTTACTGCTATTCATTAAAAAAAATCAAGTGTCAGTTGTCAATAATGAATAATGAAATATTCGATAGCATCTGCGTAACTCAAGATCTCGCTCTTAAGCCTCCGCCACACATAAAGCGTTTTGATAACGTAGCGTCAGCGGAGCGAAATCCGCGCGCATTCCGCGCTCATCAGTTCCTGCCGGCGTCCGCCGGGCGCAACGCCAACGTTCTTCCGGCGCACCGCTATAATTGCGCTCTGCTAACGCTCCGCCTACGCCCTCAAAACGCGCATATGTGGCCAAGCTCATTCGTTTCATATCATCTCTCACGCAGTCCACCTACCCTTTCTTCGGCTTTCCTCTCCCGCTTCCTCCTTCTATTACAATCATCCGTAACACTTGTCTCGTAACATGATTTTCATCATAATCAGGGCCCGTAACTTTCATGCCGATGACATAAATTTGACGTCACGCTGCATATAGGATGATTCAAGAGTTTTATTTAATAATTCATCATTATTCATCAATCATTTTAATCATGAATTCAATACTAATACCTACTATACCTAGGTACTTGATACGTGAAAAATATATTAAATTATTTGTTAATTTTTTATACATACCTTTTATTAAATAGTTTTGTTACCAATTTACCATATTTCAATTAATTATAAAAACAAATCCTATACGCAGCGTGACGTTAAATTGATGTCATCGGCATGAAAGTTACGCCGTGTCTTGCGTCGCCGTCGCGTCTCATCGCATCGTCTACTACCATATCGATAAGGTTTGATTTCGTATGCGTCGCATAGCCGTCGCGCGACCATCGCGCGACCGTCGCCCACGCAAGCCACGGCGTTACGGACCCTGATCATGACCGTACCACGCTAAGCGTTTCGCCCTTACTTTTTCTGTTATAGGCGCAACTTTCAGGCTTCCGCTAATACTCATTTAATGGACACGGAAAACAAAAGTAGCAAGTGCGTTGCAGGCTTTTCAGATGGGAGTTTGCTTGTTAAAAAATACCAGAGGCGAATACATTTCACAGCACTTCACAGCAGTCAGTGTGCGAGTTTACATATTCTGTGTTTTTTCAAAGAGCTAGTATAAATATGAACTAAATAACTTAGCATTAAGCTCAAGGCTGAATAATACAGTTCTCATGAGACTAATATATGATAATCAAGTAATTGGCCTAATTTACGGAAACAGGAAAAATATACAGATAAAGATATGATCAGGACTGTGGTAATTAATATAAAATACAGCTGGAGTCTATTTATAGTGTCTATGAAGAATCTAGTCTTAGAAATCTTACAATATATTTAAAAGTGGAAAATGTCTGCCTCAGGTGGGACCTACTTTTCCACTATTAAATTTATTCTAACCCTAGTGGCATTGGTTCTCAAAACGCCATATTATGAAGTAGTACAATACATGATAATTTGATAAAACATAGTTTAAAGATAAAGTTTAAGAAACTTGAGACGAGACTCAAGTTTTATAAGAGTTCATTCGAACATCATTTGTACTTGTAAAGTACATCGGAACTTTCAGGGATATTTTATTAGATTTAAGCAGCTCATAGTTATGCTTATTTTCTCATTAAAATTAAATATCTGGGCGACCGAGCTTCGCTCGGTTCTATTTTAATATATCACGTCTTTAGATAAAAAAAAACTCTTATAAATACAAAAACAAAAAAAAGACAAAAAACAAAAACTTAATTTCTGGCCGGGATTCGAAACCCTGACACCTACGATCTAATAAGACCGACCTCGTACGACTGAGCTAAGCGGAATCGATGCGCGCGCGGCGAAATTAACGACCATATTTTACATTTACTAACGCGAAAGGCCTTCACTCACGAAGAGGTCCGCTCGTTTAAATAAAGTATAACATATAGATGTAAGTAGTAATAAGTTAAAAAAAAATGAGTCGGAATAAAAGGCTTTTATTTTATTAACGCGAAAGAAAAACTCATGAAAACTCGAAAATTCGCGTTTTCCGGGATCTAAGGCTACGCTAGATCGATTTTTCACCCCCCAAAAACCCCTACATAAGAAATTTCAGCGAAATTGTTAGAGCGGTTTCCGAGATCGTCGGTATATATGTATAAATAAATAAATATACAAGAATTGCTCGTTTAAAACTATAAGATACTTTGATATATGCGTATGTAAAAAACACCTTGCCGGAATATGTCACAACTGTCACGATTGTCACGAATCACGCCACGACATATTCAATGCAGAAACGAATATAAAAATTATAATAAGCAGTCTCCGTTATTTGGTCCTGAATCTGACAGCAAAATGGTGGCGTGCACAAAGCAGGTTTTTTTAACGCCCTAATTCTGTCACATACAGGCTCTCGCCTTTCAGGCATAAAAGTAGGTCATACAGTAAAAGGACTTTTACTGCAGGGTTAGCACATGATTGGCGCGAAAGTATATCGCCGCGAGATAGACTGCTCCCCTCGTCCTACTCTCATAATACATTAGTAGTAGTCATACTTGTTATGGAGAATTTATGGCCAAAAGCTGCACTTTTGGATGGAAGCAAGCCGCTTTGCATGGTGATAGTAGACATCATAGTAAACGATTTTTTCCGAGTATAATGGTCGGCGGTACTAGTGATAAAATAATACTCTTGTTTCCAGTTAAGTAATGAACATTTATTTGAAGATGGTTAGGCTTATATAGTTGATGCCTACGTGCGTGACATTTAGGCTGACCTTTAAGTATTGTTTTAATATAATATTAATTATGGTTCATTTAGGTCAAGCCTTTACAATGATAAATAAGCTACGTCACGACTACACTACACCTTCCCTCTTTTTGGAAAAAAAAAAATGTTTTTGACATTTTTTTTTTTGTTTATATACAAATATATCGTAATGGTTACTGGCTAAAAAAAATTTTTCCTAAACAATCTAGATCTTAAAAACAAAAATATATGGTTAATGCTATCTGTAGTTATACATAATCTATTTATAACATTTTATTCCTTAATTAAGCACATTCGTATGTATCTTAGGGATTAGTGTTACATCTTAGGTATTAGCTTCCTTAATATTATATTACAATGTAAACATTTTAAATGCTAGTATTTCAATGCGTTGACGCCGTCAGCAATGCTCTATTTTAATAAGGAAGATGGAGATCCATCTATGGAGTGCTCTTGTCATCAATACGTATTGGTGTTTTCCTGGTTTCTAATTGCAATATCTGCATTTCTAAAGTGCAATCTTTAGATTATGGGATCAGTCTTGCTGTGGTTTCGTTGGTTATTGTAACTGTGCATACTGTCTGATAGCAATACATTTTACGCGGTTACGTATGAGTTATCCCCAGTGGCCTATTCTGGCGTGTAACTTGGGTTCGGTTTGAACTGGATTGGCTCTGGGTGGAGTTAGACTTAGTGGCCCCATGGGCTGCATAAGTGTGTGTTGTGTGTGGTTTTTTTTTTTTATATATTTTTTTTTTATATATTTTTTTTTATTATAGACCAAGTTTGTTTACTAACTAGTGTTTCGTACTTTAAATGTGCGCTATTATAACTGTGGAATTGGTGAGTTATATATACATTTTTTTTTTATAAGTAGTAGGGTTTAGTTCTGTTTTTGTGCACAATATTTTCCTTACCTGCAGCTATTATTTTAACGTTGTGACCTTGGTCTTGGATGACTGTGTACGGACCTGTATATACTGGGCTCATCTTATCTCTATCTTCCTTTTTTATTAATATTAGATCTCCTACGCTATAATTTCTTGGATTACTATTTTTGTCGTAATTAGTTTTCCTTGTTTTTTTTGACCTGATTAAATTATTTCTGGCATCCTCTTGGGATTTTTGTAGTCTATATTTAAGTTCTATTGGGTATGAGTTAAAATTATATACAGGGTCTAGTTTACTTATAATATTGCTAGGTATATTACAAAGTTTCCCAAACACCAATTCGTATGGTGTATATTTGGTTGACGTATGTATCGTCGTATTATATGAAAAGCACCAGTACTGCAACCACCAAGGCTTTCGTGATGGTAAGCGGTTGATTGCAGTTGGTTTACAGACAAAATTTTGCAAACTCCTTGCATGGTTGACGAAATGAATTCGGTTCCGCGATCTGTCGCGATTTCGCGCGGAATTCCGTATCGTAATATGAAGTTATTTACAAAAGCTCGCGCCACTGTATCCGTTTCCTTATATGGAAGTGGGTATGCCTCCACGTATTTAGTTAGTTCGCATTGCAATGTTAGTATATAATTGTACCCGTTTGAATCCTTAGTGAGCGGGCCTACCAAATCTAAATATATTTTTTCCATGGCAGCTGTAGCTGTTGAGGTAACGCAAAGGGGTTGCTTTACGTATTTATGAAACTTCTGTCTTTGACATTTATCGCAACGTTTTACAAATTGCTGGATGTCATTGTCCATTCCCGGCCAGTAATAATAACGTTTTATATTATTTGTCATTCTACGTATTCCCGCATGACCACTTGTGGGCAAAATGTGGAAATCGTTTATTATGACTCGCCTGTCGTCCTTGTCGTCGACTTTCGTGGCACCTTTAATTATACATAATCGGGGTCCGGACCCTTTATTATACGTATGCATATGCTGAGCTAGCTCTTTAATAATCGATGCGGTGCCTCTGTTATATAATATGCATACTTCCTCTATTTGCTGTGCCTTGCAAAATGTACCTAATTCCCTCGCGAGGAAGGCTCGTTCCGTACGCGACTGGGTTTTAGGCTTGAGACACAATGTCATCGAGGATGGCGAATATATTATTTCGTTATTGTTACTGGTTATGCAGTCGGGTTGTTGCGATATCTTATGATAGTCTGCTATGCTAAAAGTTAATTCGGGCATGTTTCCCGGTTTTCTAAAGATTTCCACTATTGTCGGGTGATCAGTCCGTACACCGTGGTTATCTGTTTTAGCTGTTTTTTCCTCTTGGTTTTGCTGTTCTAGTTTCTTCCATTGTGCTCGAGTCATTACTGAGATCACGTGTTTTGACATCTCTTTTAGATCTTTGCTGGTAATCTCAATCCGAGATAATGCATCAGCTGCTGCATTGTCTTTCCCCTTGAGATAGTCTACCGTGAAATCGTACTCCTCCAAACACAGGCGGAATTTTGTCAAGCGACTAGATGGGTCCTTCATACTAAACAAGTAGACGAGTGGACGATGGTCTGTAACAATTCTGAACCTGCGGCCATATAGATAGGGACGAAAATATTTTACTCCCCATGTAATGCATAATAGTTCTAGTTCTGTTGTTGAGTAGTTCTTTTCTGCTTGATTTAAGGGTCGGCTGGCGTATGCAACTGGTAAGCCATTTTTATTTGACAAAACACAACCCAACGCTACGCCCGACGCGTCCGTGTGTAAGATGAACTCATTGTTATCAGAGAAGTCGGGATACTGCAATAAAGGTGGGTTCACTATAGCTGTTTTTAAGGTTTCAAATGCTTTATGACACTGCGTTGTCCATTTAAATGTTGCGTGTTTTTTTAGTAAGCTATTTAATGGTTGAGTAATTTCCGAAAATCGAGGAATGAATTTCCTGTAATAGTTGACGAAGGCCACAAAACGTCTGACCTCGTCCGCGTTTTTTGGTACTGGGTAATTATTCACTACTGTTATCTTTTTTGGATCTGGTTTTATTCCTGCTGGGGTTACTATGTGCCCTAGATATAAAATTTCCTTTTGTAGAAAGTTGCATTTTTGCGGATTTAATTTAAAATTTACTTTTCTCAACCTAGCGAACACATCTATCAGGTTTTTATTGTGTTGATCCAGATTTCTTCCCATTATAATAATGTCATCTAAGTAAACTATACATTTTAAATTGTTTAGGCCGGACATAGCGATGGTCATTGCTCTGCTAAATGCATTGGGACTATTTTTTAAACCCATTGGCAGTCTCTTCATCTGCCAGTGTTTGTCTGCGGCGATGAAAGAAGTGTATTTTCTACTTTCCTTGTCTAACTTAATTTGATAATAACCCTGATTTAAATCTAACGTACTGAAGTACATTGCGCCCGTGAGGGAGTCTAATATATCGGTTATATTGGGCAAAGGGAATTTGTCATTTTCGATTTGCTCGTTCACTTTTCGGTAATCAATAACCAATCTCCATTTCTTTTCTCCATCTATTCCCGCTTTCTTGGGCACCAGCAGGACTGGACTTGCCCATTCGGACCGTGATTCCTCTATTATGTCGTCCTGTAACATTTTTTTTATTTGTCTAGTTATCTCCGTTTTTTGCGCGTGCGGTAAGCGATAGGGTTTTGTGTATACCGGTGAGGAACCGGGCTTTAATCGAAGCTCTTGCTCATATAGATTCATAGTACTTAGGGAGTCCCCTGGGAGCTGGAATATATCGGCATACTTGGCGCAGATGCTAGCAATGGTTTCCTTTTCTTCGCCATTCAGATTAGCTAGTGGCAGCAGAGAAAATAGTAGCTTCACTCTATCCGCGTTATTTTTGCATGACTCAAAAGAAAAGCATTCGTAGTCACGTAGCGGCCTTATTTGTGGCGTGAAATTATTTATAATTATATCATTGCTACGCGTGTTTAATACTTTAACGAATATTTGTCCATTTCTGTTCTGAGTCACGGTATTTGCTACAAAAATTCCTTCTCCTATTTCTCCCGATAGGACTACGCAATCGCCCGTGCAATTAGTTGATATTTTTATTACTGATTCACTTCGCGCTGGCAACTTCACAAGGTTGGAGTTCATGGATTCGTTTTCTGTTACGTTTATATGGAGGGGTATGCTATGTATGTGATTCAAGGTAATCATTTCTTTCTCATAGTCTATGTGACACTTGTATTTAATTAAAAAGTCTTGACCTATGATTCCATCAACGTTCAGGGGTAAATTTGTAAACACATGGAATCTATGTTGAAATTCCTGACTTGTGTCTGTTGTCAGAACTAACCGAATTTTACCACATGACGTGACCTTGCCCCCTATTCCCTTGATACGTGTGATTTTTGGATAAATGGTCCAACCTGTTGCCATTGCTATATCTCGCTTAACTGCACTGAGCGATGCTCCTGTATCTATAAGCCAATTGTACACCTTGCCATTTATTGCTAGTTTTACCGAATTTAAATGGTTATAGGTTAGAATGTACTTATTTTTAGAGAAAAAACTGCATTTGGTTATCTGTCTCGCCCTGTTCCCCGGTTACCGCGTTTATTTGCTGCCGGGTCCGGTTTTTGTTGTATTGGCGCCGAGTCCGTGTATAACTCGGGTACTTTGTCCGGAAAGTACCCCGCGCCCTACCTTGATTCATCCCCCTAGCTCTAATGTCGCTGTTATTACGATACTGACGCTGGGGTTGGTATTGAAACTCCCTTCTGCCATTTCCCCGGAATGGCTTCCTGGAGACATGGCCTCGGCCTCGCATATACAGTAACTGTCCTGGGTTTGTTGGTGCAGATGGTGCCATCGACACTTCCGTGTCCTTGGCACTCTGTATCGCGTCCTTAAGCGTGTCGAAACCCCGAGCTGCTACTATCGTGCTTAGCTTTTCATTACGCAGGCCCTCTGCAAATTTTTGAATTGCGGTCTTCTCATTTAACGGCCTTAATACCTTGTAGGCCTCCGCACTAGTACCCGCTTGCGTCACTGTGAGCTTAACGAATAGGTCTTCTAATTCCTGTCCGAATTTATCGATTGACCTATTGCCTTGCCTTGTCGCCATTAATTTGGTTTGAAGCGCAGTGGCGGATTTCTTTGTTAACAGATGCGATTTCATGTCGTCAACCAAGTCTTTTACCGAGTTGTAAGGTCCTACTAGTCTAAGTTTGGCACTCTGCGTTAACCGAGTTTTGAGTACAAAATTTATAAGCATTTTTATGTCGGCCTCCTTTATCATTGTTGCGTATAACTCTATTGCGTCAATCAACTGGTTTGTGACGTCCTCAGAACCGTCCATGACGGGCAACAATGACACCGCGGCCTTAAGTTCAAAATTATCTTGAGAAGACATCGTTGCGTTTTCTGAAAAATACCCCTTTATGGTGCTAAAAATCTGTTCAATTTTGATGCAGTATGATGTTACTAGCTGACTGTCTTCTAAAGATATTTCCGATTTGGTTAACTTATCGCTAACTTCCTCTACGAGCTCCTCGTACTTGGCATAAATTTGCTGTGCTTGAAGTAATTTGTCCTGACCGAGTTTGTCTTGCCGACGCTTAGGTCCTAATTTTCTTATGTCGTCTCGTAATTTTGACAATTTCTCATATAGGTCCACAATTTTAGTCATTACTCATCCCTCATAATCATAGCAAATTATCCCCAGTACAAGCTCATTACGATCGGAAATGAAAATAAATTAACAATACCGTTACGTGCGCTGACTGCATGGGCTGGCTTGGTTGTTTCTGCGAGCAGGCTTGTTCGGCTGGGCTGAAGACACTGGCTGGTTGGCTGGGCTGTGCTGCTGGGCTGGCTCGTTCTGCTCCGCTGGTTTGGTGTGCTCCGTGATGATTAGACAGAGCTGGTTCTTCGCATCGCTACCGCGACTGCCTGACGTTCTATCTTCCTGGTGAGGCACTTGTGTACTTTCTTCCAGAGTATGTACACAAACGTGATAGCCACCAATATCATTATTGAGGTGGTTATGTAAACAACCGTGTGGTTCTCGGCTTGCGATGACTGCACGCTGCTACCCGCGCCGTTTTGGGCTATGATGATTTCTTCTTGCTTTTGATAGCCCTTGGCAGGCTGACTTCCCATGATGTTGCAGGATCAGGGGATGTGTTCAGGCTTGCTGGAGAGCAGAAATGACACCTGGACTGCTGAGAGGCAGTCCGCCTGGCAGGATCGCCATATAATGGTCGGCGGTAGGTGTGATAAAATAATACTCTTGTTTCCAGTTAAGTAATGAACATTTATTTGAAGATGGTTAGGCTTATATAGTTGATGCCTACGTGCGTGACATTTAGGCTGACCTTTAAGTATTGTTTTAATATAATATTAATTATGGTTCATTTAGGTCAAGCCTTTACAATGATAAATAAGCTACGTCACGACTACACTACACGAGGATACCGAAATTTCATCCCTTACGAAACCGAGCGTAGCGAGGTGTTTTATGAAAATGAAAAAAATTCTATCTTTTTATTGTATTGTCCGATTTTGACAAAACGTATCTCAAATGAAAGGTATTGCTTTATGTAATTTAAAAAAAATTTGAAACAAAAATTATTATAAAAAAAGTAAGAAAAAAATTAAAAAAAGTAAATTTACGTCTCGCACTGAATAACTTCAAATAATGACAGACAAAATGTACAATGTCGATATATGTGTTTTTTTTAATCAAAGACAGATAAATTCATAGTTGAAAACTAAAGACCGCATCGAAATCGGATTAGCATTTTTTCAGATTCAAGTTGCCAAAGTTGGGAAAATTTGCTTTATATGGCCACTTTGAAATTCCTTTGCCAGAAAGTCAGGAATAATATATTTTTCTTACACAGAAAAGTACATAGTGACAGTGCAACTCAAAATAAAATAAAAAATTCCGAGGATATCATAATTTCATCCCTTAGGACGACGAGCGTAGCGAGGTCTGTTACGAAAACCGAAAAAAAATATTTTTTTTTTTACGTCGGCCAATTTTGACAAAACATATTTCAATTGAAAGGTATTGCCTTATGTAACTTAAAAAAAAATATTGAAAAAAATTGGACAAAAAATGTAAGATTTAAAAAAAAACTTAAATTGTCGTATCACATTGAATAACTGCAAAAAACGGTAGACACGATGTATAATATCGATATATGAAATTTTAAAATTAAAGACAAATAGATTCATGATTATAAACTAAAAACCGAATCGAAATCGGATCAGTAGTTTTAAAGATACGAGTTGTCAAAGTTGGCTTAGTTTGTTTATATGGTCGCTTATAAATTCCTTAGCTAGAAAGTCAGAAACATTATATTTTTCTTACAGTTAGAAGTATGCATTGGTAATAGACATAATATAATATAATAAAATAAAAAATTCCGAGGATATCATAATTTCATCCCTTAGGACGACGAGCGTAGCGAGGTCTGTTACGAAAACCGAAAAAAAACCTATTTTTTTTTACGTCGGCCAATTTTGACAAAACATATTTCAATTGAAAGGTATTGCCTTATGTAACTTAAAAAAAAAATATTGAAAAAAATTGGACAAAAAATGTAAGATTTAAAAAAAAAACTTAAATTGTCGTATCACATTGAATAACTGCAAAAAACGGTAGACACGATGTATAATATCGATATATGAAATTTTAAAATTAAAGACAAATAGATTCATGATTATAAACTAAAAACCGAATCGAAATCGGATCAGTAGTTTTAAAGATACGAGTTGTCAAAGTTGGCTTAGTTTGTTTATATGGTCGCTTATAAATTCCTTAGCTAGAAAGTCAGAAACATTATATTTTTCTTACAGTTAGAAGTATGCATTGGTAATAGACATCATAATAAACAATTTTTTACGAGGACATAAAAATTTGGTCTCTTAGAAAGCCGAGCGTAGCGAGGTCTGTTACGAAAAACAAAAAGAAACCAGTTTTTTTTATTGGATCGTCTTTCTAAGGGTTTCTAAGGGATGAATTTGTTATATCCTTGGAAATAATCGTTTATTATGTTGTCTATTACCAATGCATACTTATAACTGTAAGAAAAATATAATGTTTCTGACTTTCTAGCTAAGGAATTTATAAGCGACCATATAAACAAACTAAGCCAACTTTGACAACTCGTATCTTTAAAACTACTGATCCGATTTCGATTCGGTTTTTAGTTTATAATCATGAATCTATTTGTCTTTAATTTTAAAATTTCATATATCGATATTATACATCGTGTCTACCGTTTTTTGCAGTTATTCAATGTGATACGAAAATTTAAGTTTTTTTTTAAATCTTACATTTTTTGTCCAATTTTTTTCAATATTTTTTTTTTAAGTTACATAAGGCAATACCTTTCAATTGAAATATGTTTTGTCAAAATTGGCCGACGTAAAAAAAAATTAGATTTTTTTTTCGGTTTTCGTAACAGACCTCGCTACGCTCGTCGTCCTAAGGGATGAAATTATGATATCCTCGGAATTTTTTATTTTATTTTGAGTTGCACTGTCACTATGTACTTTTCTGTGTAAGAAAAATATATTATTTCTGACTTTCTGGCAAAGGAATTTCAAAGTGGCCATATAAAGCAAATTTTCCCAACTTTGGCAACTTGAATCTGAAAAAATGCTAATCCGATTTCGATGCAGTCTTTAGTTTTCAACTATGAATTTATCTGTCTTTGATTAAAAAAAACTCATATATCGACATTGTACATTTTGTCTGTCATTCTTTGAAGTTATTCAGTGCGAGACGTAAATTTACTTTTTTTAATTTTTTTCTTACCTTTTTTATAATAATTTTTGATTCAATTTTTTTTTAAATTATATAAAGCAATACCTTTCATTTGAGATACGTTTTGTCAAAATCGGACAATACAATAAAAAGATAGAATTTTTTTCATTTTCATAAAACACCTCGCCACGCTCGGTTTCCTAAGGGATGAAATTTCGATATCCTCGGAAAAAATCGTTTACTAAGACGTCTACTATCACCATGCAAAGCGGCTTGCTTCCATCTAAAAGTGCAGCTTTTTTTTCATAACTATTTAGTATGACTATAGAAGAGAAGACGTATGATCTATCTCGCGGCGACATACTGTCGCGCTGTCACGGCAATCATGTGCTAACCCTGCTTTGGGGATATTTTGTTGCACTAAAACCCTCCCTAATGTAAGATCGGAAACATTCTAATTTCTTACTGCCTACGTTAACTGTATACTGACTGTCTAATCAAAATTACACTTTAAAGCCTCCGCCACACATAAAGCGTTTTGATAGCGGAGCGTTACCGGAGCGCAATCCGCGCGCATTCCGCGCGCATTCCGCTCGTTAGTTCCTTCCGGCGTCCGCTGGGCGCAACGCCAGCGTTCGTCCGGCACACTGCTACCGTTGCGCTCCGCTGCCGCTCCGCTGTGGCCGAGCTTTAAGGGCAAAGCCTGACGTCTTTTTCCATACAGTCGGCCTGACGCTACGCTCGCGTCCCCTTAGTGCAAAGTTTGGTCGGTGAGCAATAACACGATACCTAATATCCAACCATAGATAATTCAAAAATACACTATTAGTATTATTATGCAGCCTCGAAGACAGATGACGCTGGTTACAACTTACAACTACAGCCTGACCTGGACCGTATATCTTCAGGATAAGGTTAACGATGGTTAGATTAGCGTGTGAATAGTGGAGGGTATACTTTAGCTAAGCACCGCAAACCACAAGTGCAAGTCCGTGCTGTGACGTAATCTGCCATTGACAATCACGTCAAATTGTGCTGGACAGTAATGTTTGCGTTATTATGTACTAGCTTTTGCCCTCGGCTGCGCTCGCGTTAGAAAGAGACAAAAAGTAGCTTTTGCCCTCGGCTGCGCTCGCGTTAGAAAGAGACAAAAAGTAGCCTATATCACTCTCCGTCCCTTCAACTATCTGTATCTCCACTTAAAAAATCACGACAATTCATCGCTCCGTTTTACCGTGAAGGACGGACAAACAAACAGACACACACAGTTTCCCATTTATAATATTAGTATGGATTCATTTATATTTTTTTATCTATTGAAAACTTTTGTAACTCCGACGTGTCGAGAAAAACGTTGTCCCCGTGATCCCGGAGAAGAATAAATAATGGTTACTATATTTAAAGTCACACACAGGTCGAACGCGATTAATTAACATTATTTTTACCTTAATGTTAATTAATCGCGTTCGACCTGTGTGTGACTTTAAATATGTATACAAAGCGCGAGAACTTAGTGTTATAATGGTTACTAGTTACAATATGTATAAATCGTGAAAGTCTAATAGATATTTCGCAATCAAAACAATCATCAATCAGTTGATGCGCACATTTCATCGTGAGCACACTCCATCACCATATTGTCACTGTTACACAACAGAGTTGACGTGAAATTGAAAGTGGCATTAATAATAACTTTCACCGTTCCGATACGCGTGCTATTATGTATTATAAAACTATCACTTCATAGAACATAGTAGAACCTCGGTAATACGAACCAAGTTAACACTGAATGAAATGCTGTTCCCTTCACTTTACAGCAAATACGGAACGGAACCCTAAAAATCGATATTAATATGAAGCCTCATTAAGACCTAAGATGAGAATGAAATGGATGGATGACATTTGCCAACAAGCTGGCGAAAACTGGATTCAGATGGCAGGGATACATGTTCGATACAAGTAATACTGTACCCGTATAAAATAGCTTTAAAAACACCACATATGTGTCATTTCTATCATCACCACACATGTCATTTTTTTATAAAACTTTAGAATGGGTATGGTTTGTTGTTATCCTTAAAAGACATACCTACACTATCGCGGATTTTGTGGTACAACAATAAAAAAACCGGCCAAGAGCGTGTCGGGCCACGCTCAGTGTAGGGTTCCGTAGTTTTACGTATTTTTGTCAAAAACTACTTAACCTATCAAGTTCAAAACAATTTTCCTAGAAAGTGTTTATAAAGTTCTACTTTTGTGATTTTTTTCATATTTTTTAAACTTATGGTTCAAAAGTTAGAGGGGGGGGCGCACTTTTTTTCCTTTAGGAGCGATTATTTCCAAAATATTAATATTATCAAAAAACGATCTTAGTAAACCCTTATTCATTTTTAAATACCTATCCAACAATATATCACACGTTGTTGGAATGAAAAAAAATATCAGCCCCCACTTTACATGTAAGGGGGGTACCCTAATAAAACATTTTTTTCCATTTTTTATTTTTGTACTTTGTTGGCGTGATTGATATACATATTGGTACCAAATTTCAGCTTTCTAGTGCTAACGGTTACTGAGATTATCCGCGGACGGACGGACGCACGGACGGACGGACGGACGGACGGACAGACAGACATGGCGAAACTATAAGGGTTCCTAGTTGACTACGGAACCCTAAAAAGAGACAACTCCTTCATACATTGCGTTAATTACGTGATTAAAAGTTCAAACAGATTAGGCAGCGTTATCGATTGAAACTCCTAGTCACCGTGAGGTTTTCTGGCAATATACTTCAACCAAAATCCAGTCGGCCGTGTTTGACTTTAGTATAGCTTTATAAGATGTAGTGATTCGACGTTTTCCGTCAGAATTGCGGCGCGCTAGGATGAATACTGAATAGTCTACACTCTAAAAACAAAGAATCAACTATGTCATAGCTTGTCATCTTTACTACAAAATCTCACAATGAGCCAGCGTTTTTTTACTATAAAACTACCTATAATATAATATGGTACATATCAAACAGGTCTCCAATACGAAACATCCATATGTTTAGTTACTTAAGTGTTTTGCCGGGACTCGCCAAAATAAAACCAGTCTTAGCGATTAGACTTCAAACCGGATTCGACACCAGTTTGACGCATCATTATAAAACTTACGAGTTTTTAAGTACTTATAGCTTTTTAATTATTATTTTTTTTACCAAACCAGCTGATAAAGGCTTTCTTGATTCTTTGAAAACGGATCAGACAGTTGCATTGCATTTGATCCCCAAGAGTGCAAATTAATTTTATACAAATTTTAACTTGATGTCCTAAGCCGGCTGATGGTGCTAGAATTGATATTTAAATGAAGATTTTTATCTAAATGTTTAATAAATTGGTGGATTACATTAAAACTAACCTCCAACGAGAGAAGACTTTAAAGTAATTATGTGTAATACCGAAACTTTAAACCAGAGTTAAACGAATAAATGTCAATGTGGCGCCCTAGCCACTTGTATTCCCTGCCACATAGGTAATATTTATTTAGAGGTATATTATGGCCTCGGTGTATTTAAATAAATTAAATAATAATTCTTTACAACAAAAAACATCTAGAGACTTCCAAGTTTAGATAAATGGCAAATCTCATTTTCATAATGGAGATATATTAGTGTATATATATTATCATAAACACATAGTAAGAACGACATATTATTATATAATGTGTTCCCAGCCAGTAAGCTTTTTTTAAGAATCGTAATCTTCTAATCTAATATAGTTATTTTAATTTCATGAATAAAATAAATACTCTATAAACTTTCTAACAAAAAAAATATTGCCAGCAATGGTACAGCACAGACACTTGTTGTCCAGTAAGGGCAATGACAGCTCATAAAGTATGAGCGATGTGAATAATGACAATTACGAAGTGTACTAAGTACAATGAATGAGCGGATTTTGGAAAATGAATTTAGCAGTTAATTTAAATAACTATGATTAGCTACGGGTCAAAACCGGGATACTTGGAAAGGAAGGAGGGAGGTCTTTGCCCAGCAGTGGGGTGTCCGCACTTGGCTCATATAAATAAATAAATAAATAAAAATTAAGAATGATTAGCTGACACACGCAAAAAACTGGTGACATATTGTTATCGGTTAAAATTGCCCGCATGGCGATAACACAACACACTGTATGTTGTTGAAACTCGAGTAGATACAGAAGTTTTCGAAAGATAATAATAGTATATTAAGATACCAGGCCCCGTAGCCGAATGGCATTTCTCCGACGCCAAACGAAAGCGACCCAGGCCACCCAGGGTGGCTAGCCGAATGGCACAATCGCTCACGAAACGCTCACGAAACGAAGCGCTAGTAGATATCTATCTCTATCGCGCTTGCGTATTGGCGCGACAGAGCCAGCGGCGTATCGCTTTCGTTTGGCGTCGGAGAAATGCCATTCGGCTACGGGGCCTGGTTTTTAAATATCGAGCTTGTTTTGACAACCTGGGTGCTGTATGGGTGGAGTAAATTATCTTTATGTTTACGGCAGAGGTCGCGGGTTCGAGTGCCATTAAAATTGTGGTCAGTTTTGTTTATGTTACATGTAGCATACATAACATAATATACATGTGAACTGACGTGTCTGTTTCCAAAAGGGTTAGCACACATGAAATTTCATTTCAGCAAATAAGGCAATGTAAGAAAACGAAAATGTGACATTGCAGTGACAGGATGTTCATAGCCCACGCCCCAATTGAACCCATATCCTACAGTCGACTTTTACAACATACATGGGAGGAAAAGGGGTGTAGAAATCCTTAACTCATCACCACACTGGATATTTAGAATCCTTGTGCAGTGTAGAATATTATAGCTATTAGCTAGGTACTTAAAGTTATGTTAGGTAGTTCTTTGCCTGAATAATAAAAATACCGACGCGTGTATAGTATACCATACCTAATATCGTTAATTAACTTAATTCAAACCTTTACATACCATTATGAGGAAAAGCTGATTTGTCTATCTCCCTTCCGCACCTGCAAAAGACAAAGAGAACAATGTTCATTCAAGGAAGTTACACAAAGATCGATGAACTGGTGAACAATATCGATTTCACAACAGGTATTGAAACGGTTATTGATATGTATAAAACAAAGGTAAAGCAACTAGTGAAGACAAAGGATAACATTAACATTTTATAATGTTGTATAGTAGTCTGGCACGCCGTTTACGTCAATAGTATAGTATGAATTTTCTGAGATGCACTTTTCGCTTTTGCCCTAATCTGTTAAACAAAGGCCTTTGTTTCTATTATTCGCCGCGGTTAGCTCCCGTTTCCACAGCACGTGCCAAAGTCTCAGTGTAGTTAAAAAGCAACTATCATGATAGCAATAAGGTTCAAATCCATAAAAAGCCCTTTCGGAGATAACACGCTTTGTCATCTTCAAAAAAAGTTACCTGCACACTGCAAACTGTTTAATAAATTTGAACCTTATTGCTATCATGATAGTTGCTTTTTAACTACACTGAGACTTTGGCACGTGCTTAATAGAAACAAAGGCCTTTGTTTAACAGATTAGGGCAAAACCGAAAAGTTCATCTCAGAAAATTCATACTATAGAAGGGTCGGTAATGTAGGTATTTATTGAATTAAATCAGGTAATCAGATAATTATAACATTCATAAGAATTATCTTAAAATAAACTAACTGATTAAACTAAGGGTTGGTTCACTTCCATACAGAATTAGTATTAAAGCTCGGCCACACATGCGCGTTTTGAGAGCGTAGGCGGAGCGTTAGCGGAGCGCAATGATAGTGGTGCGCAGGACGGACGCCGGCGCAAGCGCGGATTGCGCGCGGATTCCGCTCCGCTAACGCTACACTATCAAAATGCTTTATGTGTGGCGGAGGCTTTAGCGCTATTTTTATTACTGACAAAATTGGTTTGCCAATTTATTAATAGTGACCCGACAAAGTTTCGGATTCCGTCTCGGCTTAAGTAATTTCTCGGCCGAATGTTCGTATCGTTTCAGGCTGAAAATAGGGCAAACCCGAACCCTCTGTTTGTTGCGATGAGACCTAGATTTATTACAGATTTTTAAAATAAATGTTTATCTTTTTGATCGAACTTTGTTTACATTGCTCATAAAGTCATAAAGAATGTTCATTTTGAAAATTCACTGTTTTATTTATATTTAAACTTTATTGCACAACCAAAGAAACATGTACGAATGGCGGACTTAATGCCAAAAGTTTTAAATGTTTTGTTTTGATAGATAGATAGAATACTCTTTATTGGCACACCTCAGCAAAAGATACAGTGGAGACAAAACAAATGATTATAAATAGAGGCAGACAACAGGCGGTCTTATCGCTAAAGAGCGATCTCTGCCAGACAACCTTTGATAGGTATGGCACAGCGAAGAAAATGTCCTAAAATACTAGCAAAATGTCATAAAACTCATGTTACAGCATTGATTTATTATGAGCCTATTGTGTCCCACTGCTGGGCAAAGCCCCCCCCCCCTTCTTCTCGATGTTGAGCTAAAACTGGCCTCAACATTGATAAAATGCTTAAAGTTATTTACAATAAGTTTTTTCTATCTAGCAGCTCAGAACAGTCAGAACACAATACAGAACGGCATTTTATACGGCACTGGTGTTGGTGTGGAGTAGAAACTAGAAAACCGAGAAAGAATAAATCTCGTATGTTAAGTGTAGAGTAAAATTAACTGCTCTCGGCAATGGAGAGCTGCTTGCTTATGCATTACGTGGGTGCATGCATTTTCTAGCGAGTTTCATTGCATTGCTAACGGGTTTTCTATGAATAGATCGAGATTTTATGCAGCAAAAGAGAAGACTAGCGGACTGATGGGAAGCGGTTACCAAGCATGTGGTAGTTTTTGCACATTGTAATTTTCCTCAGTCAAAGTAAGTAACGTGAGTCGTCGTGACTGACGTTACTTTCATTGAGTGTTTATTTCGACTAGAGCTGCAAATGGATTTATGCATATATCGGGAAAGTAACACTTATTTAGAGATAGATTATCACTCGAACTTACATCGCGAATAAATGGAACATGACATAAAATCGTGACTCATGTTACTCTTGCCGCCGTACGGTGCTTAGAAAGAATTTTATCTTATTCGGAGTTATATCTTTCTGTAAGAGAAGCGCTGGTGGCCTAGCGGTAAGAGCGTGCGACTTTCGATCCGGAAGTCGAGGGTACGAACCCCGGCTCGCACCAATGAGTTTTCGGAACTTATGTACGAAATGTCATTTGATATTTGCCAGTCGCTTTTCGGTGAAGGAAAACATCGTGAGGAAACCGGGCTAATTCTCTCTTCGTAAAAACTAGTGCCTACGCCAAATCTTGGGATTAGTTGTCAAAGCGGACCCCAGGCTCCCATGAGCCGTGGCAAATGCCGGGATAACGCAAGGAGGATGATGATCTTTCTGTAAGAGAAATTCCATTGATTCATGTTACCATGTGCAATAATAGAATATAAACCAATATATAATACACGTGGAGCTCATAAGTGGTCTGACCCCTTGGACGAGAGCATTACAGGCTAGTATAACTATAAATAGTTGATCTGGTTCAACTCGGATCAATGGTTCATTGCCATTATAGTTTAGTTTAGTTTAGTTTATTTATCTCATTTATACAAATTTCACACAATTAAAATTTACATTTCAGCTTATATTACTATTCGTATAACGATCGTTACAAAAGAAATAATAAAATTAAAATTACAAATAAAAACCGGCCAAGAGCGTGTCGGGCCACGCTCAGTGTAGGGTTCCGTAGTTTTCTGTATTTTTCTCAAAAACTACTGAACCTATCAAGTTCAAAACAATTTTCCTAGAAAGTCTTTATAAAGTTCTACTTTTGTGATTTTTTTCATATTTTTTAAACATATGGTTCAAAAGTTAGAGGGGGGGGGACGCACTTTTTTTCCTTTAGGAGCGATTATTTCCGAAAATATTAATATTATCAAAAAACAATCTTAGTAAACCCTTATTCATTTTTAAATACCTATCCAACAATATATCACACGTTGGGGTTGGAATGAAAAAAAATATCAGCCCCCACTTTACATGTAGGGGGGGTACCCTAATAAAACATTTTTTTCCATTTTTTATTTTTGCGTTTGTTGGCGTGATTGATATATTTACATATTGGTACCAAATATGAGCTTTCTAGTGCTAACGGTTACTGAGATTATCCGCGGACGGACGGACGGACGGACGGACGGACGGACAGACAGACATGGCGAAACTATAAGGGTTCCTAGTTGACTACGGAACCTAAAAAATGGAAAAAAGCAGTGTGAACAAAAAAATATTAAAATGTCATATTGGTAAAAATAAAATAAATACAGGTTTAGTACTACATAGTAAAAATCAAAAATAACCAATGTCAATAATACAATATACAATAGAATAATGAATAATGAGAAATAATAAAAAATAAATTACGGAAATGTAAGAGTAAAGTACAACTATATACAGCACAAAATTTATGGTATTTTTCAGGTTCAGAAAAAGACAAAAAGTAGCCTATGTCACTCTCCATCCCTTCAACTATTTCCACTTAGAAAACAATGTCAATTCGTCGTTCGGGTCGTTCCGTTTTGCCGTGAAAGACGGACAAACAAACAGACACATGTACACACTTTTACATTTATAATATTAGTATGTATTAAAATGCTATGTAATTAATGTAATTATAAACTAAAATACACTATGTAACATAATTGCCGAAGATAAATCCTACGGCTTATACATTACCTTCTATAGTACCTTCAATTTTCATGGTGTTTATTTTAAAAAAAGGAAGTGGTATTCGTAACCGCTATTCGATACCGGTTATGCTCTTAAATGGATCACCAGCATTAATGTTACACCCTGTATAGATTAGAGGTCATTTATTTATGTTCAATAATTTTGCATTGATTTAAATATTAATTAAATCAAAAATAGAGTTTCGACGCAGCAGAATGATTCCGCAGCAGGGTGTCGATCTGTTCCGAATCTTATAAGCTAATATTATATACACTAATATTATAAGTATAAACGGGAAAGTCTGTGTGTCTGTTTGTTCGTCCGACTTTCACGGCAAAACGGAGCGACGAATCGACGTGATGTTTTTAGGTGGAGATAGTTGAAGGGATAGAGAGTGACATAGGCTACTGTTTGTCTCTTTCTAACGCGAGTGAAGCCACGAGCTAATGCTAGTAGCGAAATATTTTTCTGTAATAAACGCAAATTATGCAGATTGATTTATCTATCAGGATTGGGGTATTTTATAATCATATAAAAGATAAAAGTGTTATTATTGTGTAACATATACGCAGGGATATAAAACCTAGTATTTTAAAAAAAAATATATATTAATTTAAGAAAACTAACTACTTATGCCATTCCGTTTCCTATAATGGACCTAACTAATAACTATAAGTTAACCGAATTCAATAAAAACACGGTGTATAGTCTAAAACCGCTGTAATCCAGTTATCAAGTTCTCACCCTGTCCCCACATCCGGAATCCGCAATAACATCAATATTATGTCTCGCGTGAACTAATCCATTTAGATATCAACTAGGTCGATGTCACACTTACATGGCACTTACACTTTATTAGATGGGTTCTAAGTAATACTTCTAATTGCTTTATTGCGACGAAGTGGTGGAGTACGTTCGCCGGAAGACTGGCTTCACGCTGAGGGGGCAGCAGCTGCAGTCGCGTCACTACGTGCACTTCAGCTCGTTTGTTGTGCGCGTGCCGAGGCCGCTGCAGGACACCATCGCGAGTGCAGACTTCTGGCCGAAGGGTGTAAGTCTTTCGACAGTTCCGGGGCCACCTGCCGAATTCTCGACGAACGAAGCCTCGACGTTACGTTGTCACCTAAATCTAGATGACGTTTCTTACTTTTATGTGTTTATTTTTTATGCTCTTATGTATTTTTTTAGTTACTCAGTGCTTTGGTTTTTACTGTCATACTGTGTAACATATTTGAAATAAAAAATAAATAAATAAATAAATAGGCGTTTACAAGTTTACAGCAATACTTACCTACGTGGTTTTCTTCTAGGCTTGTGCCGTTTCGTTCGTTGATCGGAGCGCTCCGATCTCGTTCAATCGCTCCCATGAACTAGTTCGCTCTTTTAGGTCTTTGTAAGTAACCGAAGACTAATATGAAAACTTGACGTTTTTGTGTTGCTCTGCTAAGTAGCTCTCGCTCCCGGTCGGCGCAGTCACACACTCGTTCTCGTTCCGAACCGCTCGCGCTCGCCGATCCTATCTTATACTTTTAAACGAGCAATTCTTGTATATTTATTTATTTATTTATTTATTTATTTATTTATTTATTTATACATACCGACGATCTCGGAAACTGCTCTAACGATTTCGCTGAAATTTGTTATGTGGGGGTTTTCGGAGGTGAAAAATCGATCTAACTTATCCTTAAGTCTCGGAAAACGCGAATTTTCGAGTTTTCATGCGTTTTTCTTCGCGCGCCATCTCGTGTGCAGTAGATGTATTGTTAAGACAGAATTATTTCGGTCGATGTAAGTACTATTTATTATAAAGACTAGATGGCGACACAGATCAAGGCGTCGCATACGAAACAACAAACATTAGGTAACTTATAATTCGCGGGCGAGGTGTTATAATATTTTCAAGTCTTTTTATATTAATGAAAAGAATACTTAACACGAATAGAAAAATTCACTATTTGAGCTTTTGTGGTGTAACGCGCTCCATCTCGTGTAGAGTAGTTGTATTGTTAAGACAGAATTCTTTCGGTCGATGTAAGTACTATTTATGAGAAAACTAGATGGCGACACAGGTCAAGGATACAAAATAACAAACATTGACTAACTTATGAATTTTATGATTCGCGGGTGAAAACACGTATTCATTAAGTGTTTTAATTATTATTACGAATTTTAAGCTTCTTGTATTATCTCAGTACTATTTTAAAACTCAATACTTCAAACAGATGTGCTATTACATTCTAGAATTATCCGGAAATAATAGGCACATACCGCCATCTCTATTTGAGCTTTCGTGGCAAAACGCGCGCCATCTCGTGTGGAGTAGTTGAGTTGTTAAGACAGAATTCTTTCGCTCGATGTAAGTTTTATTTATGATAAAACTAGATGGCGACACAGGTCAAGGATACGAAACAACAAACATTGACTAACTTATGAATCTTATGACACGGTGTTTTCAGTCAAAGGAAATAGTAAATCCGATGTACTTTGTATATGTTTAGGAAAATTAACGATAGAGGGCGTGAAAAACAATTTTATGCCGTAGTGCAAGTTGTTCGCTAGATGTCACTGTTACCCCCGCAAACTGGGTAATGATTGTTATCGTAAAATGTATAAGTATTTTTTGATGTCCAAAATTTTCGCTAGATGTCGCTGTACCACCCGCAAACTAGCGAACGGCATTCTATGGCCAATTACATGTATTAAATTGTAAATTTTGTTAATGTCCTGTTTTATTGGCAAATAAGTTAGCGTTCAAATATTTATTAATTAATGTGACTGGTAGATGAAGGACCTATTTAGAAATCTTGCCATAAATATGTGGCGTTCCATGTTTAAGAGGGTCCACATCAAAGAATATAATACTCACTAGGAGATCCACATGCTTTATACTTTATGTTCTTAAATCCTTTAGGCATGGAAAGTCACATGAAAAGTTGTCGTACCTTAATAATAGATGGCGCTTCATTCGAAAATCTTGACTGATAACTCTATACCATACTATCACAGAATATATAATAGTACAAGTACAGAAGGCTCACTCCTTTGAAGTTCACAAAACGCCGCCATTCTAAATTATTACCTACATTAACAAACGGACCGCACGCGTGCAGACGACATTGAATTCTATTGCGCCGCGCGAAAGTCGTCGCCACTGAATGGGCCGCGAACTCGCGGCCGCCGGCATGTACTTGTAGCGCGGTGAAAGGATCGCGGAGTGAGCCGCCCCTGATACTATTCAATATACTCTATGTCTTATGATTCTCGGGTGATAAAACTTACGTATTCATTAAGTGTTTTAATTATTATTACGAATTTTAAGCTTCTTCCGTTATCTCAGTATTATTTATTTTAAAACTCAATACTTCAAACAGAAGTGCTATTATGCGTTATGTTGATTGTGTAAACTGTCAGATAATTATGTTTAAAGTAAAATAAAGTACCTATACAACTATAGTGTATCAATTATTTGTTTATTTAAGTGATTTACTGTTGATTTTTTCATACAAATTTGTTTGGAAGTGGTAAGTCTGTCATGTAAAAAACACAAGAAGTATAATAAAATAGAACACCGAGCGAAGCTCGGTCGCCCAGGTACTACTGAACTAAATGAGCAAAGACCGATTTACAGAGCACGGAAAGATTCAGTTCATTTCGGTCATTGATGGGATTTTATTCCTAACAGTTCATTAGTTCATGAACGACATCGACACAAGCCTACTTTCTTCAAAGAAGGGTCAAGTAAGCACAATACGAGCGGTTTTGCACTACGTCTGAATTGAATCCGTCAAAATGAAGCCTCCGTCACACATAAAGCCTTTTGATAGCGGAGCAGAATGCGCGCAATCCGCGTTCGTTAGTTCCTTAAAGCTCGGCCACACATGCGCGTTTTGATAGCGTAGGCGGAGCGGTAGCGGAGCGCAACGATAGCGGTGCGCCGGACGAACGCTGGCGTTGCGCCCAGCGGACACCGGCGGGAAGTAACGAGCGCGGATTGCGAGCGGAATGCGCGCGGATTGCCCGGATTGCGGATTGCACCGCTATCATTGCGCTCCGCTAAAGGACCCGCCACACTTAAGAGACGCATGTCCTGAGGAAGAGGAAGAGGAAGGACGTAAGACGCGCCCCAGGCGGCGTGGCGCGCGTCTTACGTCCTTCATATACAAAATGTACTGAGGAGACGTTTTTTGAATTACATTCAGGCGGCGTGGCGCGGACGTCCGTTCCGCGCCGCAAGACACGCGACACCTAAGTGGGGTCGGTCCCTAACACTACGCTATCAAAACGCTTTATGTGTGGCGGAGGCTTTAGTTCCCGCCGGCGGCGTCCGCTGGGCGCAACGCCATGCGCTCCGCTACGCTCTCAAAAAGCGCACGTGTGGTGTGGCCGAGTTTTAAGATCCATAGGACAACTGTGTGAAGAATGTTAGAGATGAAGTTAGTTTACGCACCAGATCCGAAGAATGACGGAAAGGAATCGAATGCCGAAGATCGGATGTAGTGCGCAAAGTACCATACAAATAGTTCTACAGCTATGACGGATCTTAGGCAGCGTTCCCACTTATGCGTCGCGTGTCTCGGGGCGCGCAAGGGGCGTCCGCGCCACGCCGCTTAAGTGTAATTCAAAAAACGTCTCCTCAGTACATTTTGTATAGGAAGGACGTAAGGCGCGCCGCCAAGCGGCGCGGCGCGCGCCCCGCCGCCGCCACGCCACCTGGGGCGCGTCTTGGGGCGCGGATCAGAAGAAGTGCGAAACCGCTTTGGCGTTAACAAGTTTTACGCCGTGTCTTGCGTGGGCGACGGTCGCGCGACCGTCGCCGTCGCGTCTCATACTTCCATATCGATAAGGTTTGATTTCGTATGCGTCGCATCGCCGTCGCCCACGCAAGCCACTTCGTTACAGTGATATATGACTTTCAATGACAGAAGGGTCGTAAGTTTAAACTTTAATGCACAACAAAGTTTGACTTCATCTAAAATTCTGATAGAATAGAATAGAATAGAAAGGTGTTTATTTCTCTAGTTAATATGTTTTACAATTATGTCCATCAGGTCTGTTGTGTGTTCGGCCTGTGGGTGTGTCAGCTACTTACAATATGTACTTATGTTCGTCTGAAAGATCTGTATAAGTGTCATGTTGTGTGTGCTGTGTGCTTGTTAGTGTGTGCGTACAGAATAAATTTATATAAATTTAAATGTAGTTTCATGTTGTCCTATCCTACCTTAATACTATTTTTACAACTTATAACTAATTTCCTATAATCTATGGGGACGTGGAGCGGTCGCTCGCTTGCTGAGCTGCCGACTCCTGTCTTTTTTTGGCACATAATTAATTTCTCCTAATCTAGTGTTAGTTAGTAGAGGGTTGTATTGCCCGTGTCTGATGTAGGTGTTACCAGGGGTATCTAGATCCGCAATGTGCATTTCGCGGAATCGGCTCAGCATGTCCTCATTTAAATCTTGTGCGCGGAGATGCCATGGATCCCAGTCGAGCATCTCCCACAGTTCTGAAGTATCTAGGCGTTTTGGGAACTGTCCACTAGTCTTAAGTGCCATTCGATATTGACGTTCAATTTTGAGTAGGTTGTTCTTACTGTAGCGTGAGAGTAATTGTACCACGCCATAATCCAGTATTGGGAGTAGACAGGCCTGAATGACAGAGACGCTCTTACGGTTGCAGATGAATCCTTTTCTGATGGAAAGCAACATATGTGAAGCCTCATTTGAATGGATCAAGTACATCTAGAGTACATTTAATCCCTCATTTTGCATGGGAATTTAAACAGCGCTGCAAGCGGTAAGTTTCGGAAACATAGCTTATTAAAATAATGTTGGTTTCCTTGGTCTAATGTTTTTTTTAAACGTTTAGATTAGATTAGATTAGATTTCTTTATTTCATGATAAAAATTACACTATAAATTTGCTACATGTCAAAATTATGTTTATCTTCTCATCATGATCGTCAAAAATTACATAATAAATTTCAAATAAAAATAATTGTGTCTCCCAAATGAGGATCGTCATTTACAAAGAAAGAAAATACACATGCCAAGCTAAATAAAATTAATAAATTAAGTTACAATATCATGAAATTATCACGAAGCAAGAAAATATTATATAACAGAGAAATATAGGTATAATTATATCATCGGTCATTAAAAATTCAAATCCATGTACTCATTTACAGAGTACATGGGGTTATCTAACAAAAGGTTTCTCAATTTGCGCTTAAATGCTTCGTCACATGGCTCATTTCTCAGATCGGCAGGTAAGTGCTCATAGTAAGTAGGGCCGATGACTCGAGGGTTCTTTCTTGAAAGTGCCATGCGACGGGGGACTGTTCTCAGACGGCCTGTAGATCGAAGCTGTTTGCCCGGAAAGTCTATGCGTGCAAATTGGGATATATTATCAAAATCAAAATCAAAATCAAAATAATTTATTCAGCAAATAGGCCACAGGGGCACTTTTACACGTCACATGTACATAGGTATTTAAAAAAATATTTAAAATTGAGTTGAAATTACAATTGATACTATTATATACTAATTCTAAGTTCTAACTAAAGTTAACTCTATACAATTAATTAGAGATGTAGAAGGTCTCTAAATGTCGAATTACAACCAAGAACTACACTAAATTTTAATATAAAAGTACAAATACAAAAAAAAAAAGTCTAAAATTACTTTAGAGGTTATGTCTAACATACAGCAGTACGTCGAACAGATATTGTGAGTAGTGCGTCATTATACGAACAAATACAAAACAATAAAACCGCGAAGGCAAACAGCACTTAAAAGTGTGAACTTAAATGTGTCAATTGTCAAAGACCGACAGATACAGTCAGCAACACAATAGTAGTTCCAATAGGTTAGGAGGATAATGGCCCTAGTTTTGCTGACCGTACTGCTAATCTAATAATTAGGACTGGTTTATAGTAATAGGATTAATTGTATTGGCTGGTAAGTGCCTATAAGTAGTTTAGCGATGGATTGTGACCGCATTCAATTCAATGAGGATAAAACGAGGAAAGCTAAAAACAGATGGCGCTGACGTTTAGGTTCCAATTTCAGTGAGTTACAGTTACAGTTTGGTGTTGATTTTGAAAAGTCAACGTTTTGTTTATTTTATTTATTTATTTATTTAAACTTTATTGCACAATTAAAAAAAGTACAAATGGCGGACTTAATGCTAGTAGGCATTCTCTACCAGTCAACCATGGGCTAAACCGAGAGATCGTGTTGGTGCAGGGTCATAAAACAGTTAAGTAGTGAAATAACAAGGAATTATATACATATACCTAAATTTGCCTAACTAGTTATATCTACATACATAAATAATTAATAAATAATTTATGCTCTATGGTAGTTTTTAAATGAGTGATCGAGACATTTCAAAGTCGTTCTTCTTTTCCCTACCCTTATCCCACGTTATGTGGGGTCGGTACCAGGGTTCGAGGATATATATCAATGGATATATATCCAGAGGCGGCTCGCGGCTGTAATTTGTGGGTGTTCACTCAAATAATCATCGTAAGGCCTAAGGTCCTAGATGTATGTAGTAACATAAGCAACACTATTAACTGTGTATTTGTAATTCCTATTACAACGACATAAAGTCTAGTGTTCCTGTTTGTACTTATTCAATGTGATTAAATTTAAATCAAATTAAATTGGCTCAGAGATGCATTTATTTTCTTTCCTTCAATTTTCCAACAAATGCCTGAACTATAAGTTAAAGTTTCAATGAAAAATATTCTTTATTTAGTTTATATAGCTGCCCAGCTTCAGGGTTAATAACAGTAAGACATAAAAATGAATAGACGAAAACTGCAGTTCATTCAGTAAATGAATGCGGGATTGTGAATGTTTTTTTTTATTTTCATCGAAAGATGTGATAAGTCACTGACGCCGGTATCGGTCCATGCAGACTCACCACCTCCGCCGTCCGCGCCCGCTCCAAATAAAAAACATGGAAAGCAAAACAGTTTGTCACTCTTTTCACATCCACATTAACCACGGTGTTTTTTCATACTGTTCCGTTTTAAAAACACGTGTAAAAGTTTTGGCTTTTGAAAAACATATTTGCGTAAGTTTAAGGTCGGGCCGCGGTGGTCCTTTAGCTTTTAATTCTAATCGCGTTGCAAAAGTTTTTTCACACTCTTTTATAAATTTCACATTGTATCCATCCATTCTCACACACTTGCAATAAAAACAATTTAATTATGCGGTTTCAAAATAAGGCAAAATTGTATTCCCGCGCGTGCCTTAAAACTTGTTTATCTAGTGTTTACTAACAATTAACAAAATAGCGCGCGAAATACGGGGGTCGCGGATGACCGCGAATTTCGCGCCTGCGCGGTGCAACCGAGACGGTAATCAAGGACAAACGCACAGACCTATATCGAGATAGAAGGAAAAAGCTTGGCGGTTGACAGGGAGACCGATCGTGTAACATTTCGCATTGATTGGTGTTCTTATTATGATTGGATTATTCTAGTTAATTATTAATGTAGTTTAGAATATTTATAATATAAGTTACTTTAAGATTTTTGCATTGATGTATTTGTAATTTAATTTGTGTTGCATACTTTTTAATCTGTTGAATAATAAATCTATAAATACTTGATATCACGAATGTGAATTGACTCGACAGTTTGAATTCATGGCTTATTTTTACATCGCTCGTACTCTAAGAACAAATCAATTTATTTTCATTACATACACATTATTCTAGCATTTATTTCATGTTTATAGGTCGCTCGTTTTGAACGCACGCCAAATCGAGCTCGTCATATTAAAACCGCAATGGAAAACTAATTTTGACATCCAATCGTCGAGCAGACTGCCGTTTGCGGTACTAAATAGGATACTTCTTCTTTCTATTTTGATATAGCTCTGTGGTCAAACGTCCCTAGGAGCGGCGCTCCAGATTTACCTAATATTTCATACATAATCTTCTGTCTCACGCGCGGAGCTATGACTAAACTTCTCTTTCGCTCTTACTGAATTTCGTATTAGAATCAATATATATATCCGATATATACCGGATATATATCCAGCTGGGTTCGACGATATATATCAATGGATATAAATATCCGATATAATATCACTTTTTTTATAATAATTACAATACAAAAATGGTAAATAATTTTTATGTGTTTGTTACTCTTTTTCTACAAAATGTTATGTTTTTTAGTAGATTTTCCTTATCTAAAGTAGTATTCATAAATAATGCAACAAAATAATAATATGCCTTCCATACAAAATGGATATATATCAAAGTTGATATATATCCGATATATATCATAAATATCCGATATTTTGATATTTAAATATTATAAATATCGGATATTTTCGAACCCTGGTCGGTACAATTTGTCTTCCTCTTCCATTCTCCTCTATCTTTCGTGATCTCAGCACTCACTTCTTTATTTCTCATATCCTCTTTCACACGATCCATCCATCGTCGTTTCTGTTTACCCCTTCCGCTCCATCCCTCAACATTCATCTCTAACATTCTTTTGCCTTTGGACTATCCACACACAGGCGACGCATGTCTTAAGACGCGGATTGGACGTCAGCGCCACGCCGCCCGAGTGTACCTAATGTAAACAAGTAAATCGGTCCAGTAGTTTCGGAGAAATCGGCTGTAACAGACGGACAGACAGACAAACGAGTGATCCTATAAGGGTTCCGTTTTTCCTTTTTGAGGTACGGAACCCTAAAAACGTCTCCTCAGTACATTTTTTACAGGAAGGACGTAAGACGCGCCTCAAGCGAAGCAAGCGTTTTTTAAATTACACTCGGGCGGCGTGGCGCTGACGTCCGTTCCGCGTCTTAAGACATGCGTCGCCTGTGGGTTGCCGCTATGAGATTCTTCCCTCCTCATTACATAACCGTACCACGCTAACCTGCTACGCTAGTCCGCATCTTATACAGGGTGTAAACCTAATACGGGCGAACCTCTTAACAGTGGTGAGTATGGGACATAAAAAGTGGAATTAGATAACTTTTACTTAAAATTGAAATATTTTTTTTATCCATACAAATTAATTCGGCCCGCAACGTAATGCAAACACACTCGCTTTAAACGCTCGTTGACAGTTGTCATTGATTGTCATCGCAACCACGTTTACAGTACATTGCTGCTGGGAAATTTTTCAAAAATTAATTATGGGCTGAAAATTAAGAGTAACTCAAAAACACCTCTTAATTGATGATAACAATATTGAATTATATGCCTGGTTTCATTTATCGCCCTTATTACGTTTACGTGCTGTATAGTTACAGACGCTATTTACAAACTTCCCCTAATATACCTACTTATATTTCGGAGACATAATAGAGTAAAAAATGACAAAATGCCGATGCCGATCTTAGCCTTCGCCACACATGCGTTTTGAGAGCGTACCGCCAGCGCCGCGCCCCACTCACGCCTCACGCCACGATCTCAAAACGCTCATGTGTGCAGAGGCTTTAATACGCGCTAAACAATATGTGTGTACAACTGTACATGTCATTGTGTAGATAACACAGTGCATGAAGTTCATGGCATGAACTGTACATACCTGGCAAAGAAAAGAGTAGAAATTGAACTTTTTTCAGGCTCCTTACTCTTTTTTTCAGGCTGTAATTAGATATTATATAGCCGTCACATAAAGAAGTATTACCAGAGTACTTAAATTTAGTACCTCCATAATTTTGCACGAACCAAAAAAGCGAACAAAAAATCGGTATGGGTTTCTTGTAATTTACTCCGTAATTTATCCGGATCTGAACCGGTTTTAGTAAAATAAAGAACGAGGATTTAATTTAATAGTCTTTATTAAGGAAAGGACGACAGTTTAAAAACAAGGGTCGAAGATTCCAGAAATAAAAGGATCTTAAAAGGCCCTATTAAAGTTTTGCTTCTTTTATGTTGAAATACTTAAAATTCGTAAAATGACACAAGTCTACGGAATTAAATTTTAGTCGGAAAATCTTAAATCGACTTCCGGTTCGAACGCCATCTTAGCGGTATCGTGTCGTGAGTAATTTCTCCTTCTTTTGCTCATTAATATTGTTTAAAGTGTAATATCGATAGCTTATTATGCAGTAAACAAATGTTATAGTGAGAAGCTGATGAATAATTAATCTCGAAACGCGTTTAGCCACTTTTTTGTCAACGGCCGATAGTCCACGTGCCCTTGTAAAATCTAGCTATCAATTTACAAGTGCCAAAATCAATAACAATTGGCTTATATTACCTTGACACTGGCAAAATAGTCCCGTCCCACCGATGGACTGAGCCATGTAATTTTAAAAATTCAATTCAAATCTTAAATCACTTTTATTTTTGGAACTTAAGTCAGGTCAAATCAAGTCAAATCCAAGTGGGTATAGGTTTTTAGAGATTTGTCACTAAGTTTTTTTCAGTAATCATAAATGTTTTACGTCTCAACATTGACCTTTAATCTATGTGAATGTTTAGTTTCGCGAATAAGCTTTTTTGCAGTCAATTCATCATCTTTGAATAATTTTGGCAAGCAGGAGCTTATAGGATAGATGCTAATCCTATGAGTTATTTTACATAAGAAAGATTAAAAATAAATGCTAATCAAGTAATCATATATGTGTGATTTCACATAAAACGCATTTAATGTATGATTTAGTTAACAGGATCTCTAAGGAATAGAAGGAATATGGGTCTAACCTAGCACCATAACTAAAATGCGGCATATCATCACTATATATACACGGTGTTTCCGGTATCACTCAAAACCTCAGACACCCCAACTGATTTTTATTTTTTTAAACTCATCTAGAGTATTCATCTTTTAATCTGATCGTTACTTTTTTTTTAACTGAATTTTCAATTTTCTGTACAGCTCTACTTGACTTTTAGCTCTACACTCAATAAAATAATTGCTAACTACCATCATAAACCATAAGACTATTTATTTGTGTACGTTACTGCAACGACATAAGGTTTACCAATAGACAGCTAAGATGTCACTGTAAAACACTTTAAAGCTTTGTCACAGTAAACTTCAAATTGGACAGGTAATCGCAGTAAGCAAATAAACTCAATATTCAAAATGACAAGGTTGTAATTAGGTACGAGTTCAATTTGTTATGACTTATGATAAACATTAAGATTAAACTGACAAACAACGTCAAACTAGTAGCGGAAAAAATAATCGTCCAAGTAACCGGCCAGTATTAATACCCCTAAATACTGAAAAAAGGTAAACAACCTCTAGCAATGCGATATACACAATGTTGTATTACGAGTACAATAGAATGGGCACGTAAAAAATAACTAATAATACTAATTTAAATAAAAATATTACCCCCATCAAGATATAGCTCAATCGATTCTACTCTCGATTCTGAACAAACTGTTTTCAGGTTTTTAGTGTTAAGTGAAACACGGTGTATATAACCCGACAACCTTCAAATCAAGAGTGAACAGGCATCTTCTGGGCGAGCTCACTCCATCGTAGGCCACGTCTTTGCCTTTGGCTAGTCTGTGGCCAAGAGTAAGCCCATTTATAATTTAAAAAAAAAAACTACTTTGAAAAAACTCTGAGAAAAAATCTTCTTCTGTCAATGAATAGACGAATGTAATAACTATTTATGGGGTGCATGGAGTTACTGTGTTTAAACTTCGAGTAGCAGTGTGAGATACGAATTTTTTTCAAAGTAGTGACGATATTTATTTTATCAAACTTATTAATGACAACTTCAATCTCGCTGAGAAAACTGCGAAACATAACCGATTTACATTTCATCTTAAAAACGAATATGTGTACAAAACCAGTGAATAATTTTATATTTGTTAGCGACAAATAAATTCCCTGTAGGCTATTTCACCACAGTGACATTGACACTTGACACTGACAATTCTGTGCCTATTTCTGAGTTGATAAGTAACATTGTACTCAGCGTCAACATTTCTTTGTTGAACAGGCAATGAACGGTGAAGTGTCACTGTTGGGCGACAATGGTCACTATTGTGAAACAGGACTCTGTTCGGCCAGTGTATGCGGGCCACTGAACTCAAAATCGAACCAATTCACTGCAACAGTTACACATCAGCACTAACTGTAACATTGCAACAAGTTTTCGGGCTTTCCAATCGGTACCGCAGGACATCGCGATCCGGCCGGGCGACTTTCACTGCGCTTTCTACAGGGCGCAGCGGTGCACGCCGCAAAAATACTTTTAAACTGGACGGTGTTATGGAATAGCGAACTAAGCGCCAAAATCCGAAAAAAAAGTTATGAATGCAGTTCGGATATAAATGTGATAATCTATAGTATTGATTATTTCTTTGTTGAAAAATCATGCTTACAGCCTTATTTTAAGGGGTAGAATCAAGCGACACGTTAAAATTTGTATGGCCCTGTGTACTAAGTCGTTACGTAAAAACGAATTGAACGCCAAATTTACTTTTACAAATTATAATAAGCGTATATTCTAAATCGCAAAATCGAGTTAAACGCCATAAAGATGTTATTAATTCGTTTTGATTTAAAGTTTTGATGATTTATAAACGCAATATCGATTTAACCGCCCTATTGGTGTCGTTTAATTCGTTGTTACATATTTGAAATTGCAGGATATTTCGCTTAATGAGAACTAAGTATCAAGAGGTTTTGTTATATCATAATATCTTATGTGTTTACAATCCTGGCTAGTACTAATGAATTATTATTAGTTACAATGCCAATTTTGCCATATATGCTGATTTTTATGACATTTATTAAAAAAAGTTGATTGCAGAACAAAACTAAATTGTTAGACGGATTAGTCCTAATCATTGTGGAGGAAAACATTGTTGTTCATTTATTTACAATAGCACTATTTACTCAAATATATGGAATTTTATTTTATTCCAGTATTCACTTTACCTCTAACAATTTGCATTAAAGAATCAAGCGATAAAATATGTCTCATAGTACGCTACGGCGAAATAAATTAACCTCATCGCAGTATTAGTTCAATAAAGAATCAAGCGGAAAAACGTTAATAACTTCGAAACTTGAATAGGTATGGTGTTATTTTTTTTATCAATTTAAATTATGAACACTTTTATAGGTTCAATGTCAAAATTAACTTTTTTGCTTTATAAATGAACTTACAACAACTGATTCAAATTTCAAATCTTTCTAGCTCATTTTCTCGATTTCAACTAACTGTCGCTTGATCGCTTATTCCATAACACTGTCCAACTGTTCGACTCGCGGATACTGTGTTACCAACTTACCATTTGCAAAGCTAATGAAATGAAATATGAAAAGAAATGATTATTTTTTCCAAGTAGGCATATGCAATATTACAATGCGCATATGAACGTCAAATAAAGCTACGCCGGCTCTAACCCTACGCCTCAGCCTCGAGAAGATTTCAGTCCCCCCTCGGTAGGAGGGGGTATCCACTATGGGACCGGCAAGAAACTCGGCGGCCACTCCTTTTCAAAACATTACATCTTATAATTAACATGCATTAAAAAACAAGATACAATTTAACATTCAAAAGAATTCATCAAAAAAATATTAACAGACTAGGTAGGTACAGTCAAGTGCAAAAATACGTATCGATTTTATCCGCTCAAAAATATGTACCGAGACCTTATTCCGCCGACATAAAGTGCTATGGGACATATTTTTGATAAGTTGTACGCACCCATATTTTTACACTTGACTGTACTCTATGAAAATTAATTTCAATAAATTATACAAAGTACAAAGCTACTATGATTAATATATAAGTGCTGGTAACTGCAACTGCACAGTTTTATACTAAATGTACTAATATTTGTGATTTTATTTTTATACATGATGTTTGCTGTTTGGCCGCGCCTGGGGCCAGTTACAGCTGCGGTGTGAGTGATCAGTGGCGCGGCCTGAAGGGAAAGTACAGAGTGGAAGAATATAGTAGATAGAATAGGATAGAGAAGTGAAGTATACTAATATCTGTGAGCTGCAGAGGCAATCAGGCTAAGTTCTGCTACAGATATTTTAATAGCACAGTATTGTGTTAAACGTTGTAGTTTTATAGATTTAGGCGTAAAATACACCGTAGGGTCGCACGTCGTAAGACGCGGAACGAACGCCCGCGTCGCGCCGCCCGTGATTAATTTAAAAAAAAGTCTCCTGAGTACATTTTGTACAGGAAAGGCGACGCGGCGCCACCGCCACGCCCGCGCCGCCGCGTCGCTTAAGTGTTTGCGGGCTTAAGTGTCCCTTCTGTGTATTTTACGCCTTACATTGGCAAAAATCTGCATTGGAGCGGAACAGGCACTTTAACGCTTTAGTGATGAAGGCAGAGGCGTGTTCTGATATTTGTGAGCACTGCCCGTTCCGATATATGAGGCTGTCTGTATCTATTAGTCATACAGTGATTGACGCTAGATGTCACTACACATAACTCGCATTTAGGTACTGAAGTATGGAGTTCGAACTCTTTCTTTACTTATTCCTTTATGTCATACAGTAACTTGTTCGAATTAGACCTTTCATAAGCAGAAAACTTTTATCTCAAGGAAATCTCCACTTCCCGTCTAATTAATCAAACAGCCTACATAACAGCCACGTTATATAACAAGATGAGCGCCGTTTCCTATAGAATTACGCTTATGCAAGATGCAATTGTTAATTAACACGCTATGTGGAACATTTTCCTGCACATATCTTCCTCGATTTGTCAGTATGAATACCCGTTACTATTTTAGCGCCGTGTCTTGCATGGGCGACGGTCGCGACCGTCGCCGTCGCGTGTCATACTTCCATATCGATAAGGTTTGATTTCGTATGCGTCGCATCGCCGTCGCGCGACCGTCGCCCACGCAAGCCACGGCGTAACGGCCCAGCCACGACATTGGTCTAAGCGCGACAGCGGTGAGCGGCAGCCATACGTGCGAATGAAAAGTCCCATGGCTGTGTCTCGCTCCATTGTATGGCCGCCGCTCACCGCTGCCGCGCTTAGACCAATGTCGTGGCTGAGCCGTAACTCTTCAACTCTGAGTACCGCGAGCTTGGAGCGGGCAGCGGGGCGGAATCGCCCGCGTCCACCCTATGCAGCGCCGCCTCACGGGGCACCTGTATGAGCTTCAATTGTTTGACAGCACGCCTCACGCCCAGCACCAATATAAGGTGCTAACAAATTAGTCACGGATAATTTAAGGGACGTTAATTAACATCAAAACAATGAACTTTCACTAGAAATTACTGAAAAAAAATCATGATTTTTTTTTGTTTTCATACCCTTAACAAAAAAAAATATTTTAATTTATTTTCTAAATAACCATCCTCTGTAATGTAATTGCCTGTCAGGATGTTTAAGGGTGATTCTCTGTAAGGATGTTCAACAAACAGTCCCCTGGCAATGATTTTTTGAAATATTTATTAATGAAATCCTAAATAGTTAGTATAATTTAATAAAACCCATTTGCCTTAATTAAATTATACAAACTATTTCTGATTTTATAAATAAATATTTTAAAAAATCATTGCCAGGGGACTGTTTGTTGAACATCCTTACAGAGAATCACCCTTAACAGTGTCTCTCATGTCACGTTAACAGTGTCTAGAGAGGTCTCATTTAATAATTTTATTAACGGGGTGTTTTAACATAGCATATTTGTTTCCTAGTTTTCTCTAAAAAAACATAACAAAACCTATGATGTTTCATACATAAATATACTCCAGGAGCGGAGTACTATCAGCCGTAAAAATATCCGTGACTAATTTGTTAGCACCTTATATAAGCGTGCACTCAGGCCTCTGAGGGTATACTTCGAAAATCTAATCTCGTTTTTGAACTACATCGCTTGACTGCGCGAGAGTGAAGATCGCGACCAGTCGACCTGTCATACCAGTATCTCACTCATACAAGCATGGTATGCGTTCGCCTATGTGTGCGTAAGAACGCGCTTCTTTCATATATTTGATCGCTATTGTCCGGTGTGTGACTGTGATCATGGGGAGGGGACTAAAATGTAACAATCTGTGACAAGGACCTCAGAAAAGGTTTAATTAGATGTCCTGAAATTTGAGGGACATAATTTATGGATGGTACCTACTTAAGTGACATTCGCTCAGACAAGTAACGAAGTCAAATACGAATTAGATGGTTGAGGTCACTTTGTAAGACTTGCAAAGGTCAGGAAGTAATTTAATCGTATTAAGGAAGGAAGTAAGAATGAATAGGCAACAAAACTTGTTTCAAGTTGTTTCTTGACTGTAAATGCATTTCAATTTCCTATTGCTTGGCTTCGCTCGCGTTAAATTCGAACTCCACCCCCTATTTTAGGGAAGTGGGGGGGTTAGAAAGAGACAAAAAGTAGCCTATTTCACTCTCCATCCCTTCAACTAAAATTACGTAATTCGTCACCCCGTTTTGCCGTAAAGACGGACAAACAACGGACACATAAACACACACACACACTTTCCCATTTATATAAGAGTATGCAAGTATGCATTTAGTAACAAATTAACTAGGAAACCAATCATAATAATCAATTTCTTCGATCAATTATGTTATAATTATATTAAATCTTTATGTTTTTGTTATAGCAACTTACTAGCGCGGCACGAAACGATCATTAAGTTTAAAAAGTGTTTTGCTCACGAAACTATTTGTAAATATTTGTTATTTTTTTTCTCAAATAAGTGAATTATTGTTATTCTTTTGAGAAATAAAGATCTTTAAACCGAATTACTTACCCCCAGTTTTGTTCGGACCCCGATATCGGTCATTGACCCCTCGTAAACTGAGATACGTCTCGGCACGCGATTTCTTTTTATGGCTCCAAGGATTATGAGCCTATTTTTAAACTTTATTGAGTTGAAATAGAGTACAAATTTAGCTCAAGAATGAAACATATGTGAACTGAATAGAAATAGATTTAAAATCAGTTTAACAATATACAGTCTGGCTTGTACTATTATATATTCTGTGGTCTGGCTAAAAACAAGAAGAAATTAAAAAGTGTCAACATCGCACTATTCTAATAGTAATATTATACGAAATGTGATTAGGAGCCAATTGCATCAACTACAGTTAACAGACATATCAACATCATGCAGCAGAAGTCGATGAATTCCTATGAACGCTAAATTCGGTAATCCGTTACCGTTCGGTGCTACCGACCCAGTGTAAAATGCTGGGGAGTTAAACTATGATTTAATTTTAACATTTTCAATGTTAAAATTACATTACATACCCGATTATTGCTAAGGATAATATAATTTATTCTAACGTAATTCGCTTAACAAGAAGTTTAATAGTACCCTGTAATTATATGTACATTATTAAATGATTAAATTTAAATCAATCTTACCATGTATTTACGTAACTAGCATGTTTAAACTACATATTTATAAACAGGTTACCTATAACTATAGGATATTCTTAAGATTAACCATAAAATTCAACAAAACACTAAAAAACTGGTAAGTTACAGCGGGGTAAACCTCGACTGGGGGACAATTGTAACTGATCCATTTTTTCCATTATTACACTACGATGTTGATTTCTACATATATCCACTGCTGAACACGCCTACCATATATAACCCGGATACTCTATAATAATGCAAACATTCTAAAACATGGAAAAAGTGGACCAGTTACATTTGCCCCCAGTCGTGATTTGCCCCGCTGTACCTTATGGTAATGAGAACTTTGAACACTGCAAATACAAAACTCAAATTACTGGTGCCTATTTTTACAATAAATCTATTCCACAATAATGACAATAAAATTGTCGTCCGACACTTTGACGTTCATTGCCTGTTTATCAAAGAAATATTGACGCTGAGTAACAATGTTACTCATCAACCAAGAAATAGGGATAAAATTGTCACTGTGGGTAATTAGACAATAGACAACAACATTCATAAACGTTCACTGAAGTTATCAAGCCGATAAAGTCCGTTTGTCCCGTTCCGACTTATTGGTGAGATACAAAGGGAGTAAAGGGACAGCAGTATATACATAGAAAACATCCATGACAGGACCAAACATCTATGCTCATCACACAAAATCTTGCCATGAGTTGTCAAAGCGGACCCCAGGCTCCGCGCCATGAGCCGCGGCGAATGCCGGGATAACGCAAGGAGGATGATGATGGTTGTAGTTTTTTTTTATATACACATTGTTGCCAAAATGAGCATGATCACAGGAAAGACAATGCAATATAGCGATAATTAGGTGCTAAGTAATTACCTAGCGTACTACAATACAATGTATTTTATGATTATGCAGCAGTGTTGCAGGATATTGGACTCTAAACTAAAGTAGGTTGATAAAATATAAGATAATAGTACATTTGTGCAACAAGGGGAGGAACTTGAATATTACTAAGGAGAGTAAATTAAATCGCGACAGCTTGCCGGAGCGATTTAAAGACTCGAGTTAGTAATATTCATACTCCCCGAGTTACACACAATGTTTTTCATCACACTCGCAATGTAAAAAATATGCAAATAGATAAAAGTTCAGTATGGTACAAGAAATTTCATTATTTCCTTGGGAAAACGATTTTTCTATAACTCACGCTCCGCCTGCGTGGAATAGCACATTTAAGGTGCGGGTGTAATGAAAAGATTATTTAGGTCTAGGCATTGCTGCTGTTTACAAATTTCTTTAAGTGATAGGAGGCAAATGAGCAGACAGGTTGCCTGATGGTAAGCAATCAACACAAGAAGGGCTGGAGATGTGTTGCCGGACTATAAGACAAGTGTAATATCTGTATCTGTCATATCAAATGTCCTAAATGTAATTTGAACCCAGTCCCATCGGATTAGTAGTCAGGCCAACAGATTTTTTTTTCATAAATTTCAATTAGCATAGGTATCAACAAGGCCATTTTTAAATATATATTTATTTAGTTTTAAGCATTATCACCGCTAGCCTATCTTATCACCCCATTACACTTGATATTTTGATAGTCAGTGTCAATATCTAAGTTGATAAGATTCTATACAATAAATAATATTTTTGTGACTTAATTTTTCTCTCACATCAACTAGTGTACTTTGTAGTAGTAGTAGTAGTAGTAGTAGTAAACACTTTATTGTACAGAACAAATTACATGTACAGAGAATAATTATAACGGTTATGTACAAAGGCGATATTATCCCTTTAAGGGATCTCTTCCAGCTAACCTCTTCTTCTACTTTGATGTGTGTGCCCTGCTTGTCTGTAATTTCCAATTCTATATAACTTTTTGTGTCTGCTCTTGAGTAATTGTTTTCTATTCTACTCTCAAAATATTACATTTCATTATTATGTACTTTGAAAAAAATCTTGTATCTCACGCTGCTCCTCAAAGTCAAAACGCAGTAAGTCTATATGCATTCCATGCATACTTACTACAATTTTCTTTTCAGTACAGATGGTGTTTTTTTACGCACTAGTGCGAGAAGTGGTTCATTATATGCTAGGTCGAAACTTCGGAGGCTCATCTGTACTGAAAAACGTCGTACGATACACGTGCGAAAAGGAGATTGGTAACTCGTGTCGATTTAAAACACTCCCTTCGGTCGTTTTAATTTTTATGTTTTAATAAAAATCATAATTCATTGACAGACGAAGATACAAGTTTTTTTAAAAGTAGTGACGATTTGTATTTAAAACTTATCACAGCTCTCCAAAATTATTAATTATTTATAAAAATTGCATTTGTTCTATTACCTATAGCTAATAGCAATCTTATAAGAATCTTATTAGAAAAGAATGGATTATATTGAAGCAATCTCAAATAGGCTCTTTTGACTGCCCGAATCAATCTGTGTAAGAATGTCTTATAATATTTATTTATTAATATTTATCTCATGGTCCAACTTAGATTAGTAGTACAACATGTACATAAAATCAAATTCAAATTAATTAATTGAAATATGGTTACAATTATTTAAATGAAAATATGGCTGTATTATTTTTTTTATTTATTGGCCTTTTAGAGGTTATAGTTAGATGATGTTAAGTTAGCAACAACTTTGATAATCAAGACTGCACAGTGGTTATTGTAAACATCAAACTTGAATTTTTTTTTATCATTAAATTATTTTAATAACACTATTGATATTGGTCAGGTCTGGCATAACATATCTGCCTAGGTACAATACCGGCATAAATATGTGATGATTTATACCTTGTCACATTAACATACATACATATAATCACACCTGTATCCCATAAAGGGGTAGGCAGAGCACATGAACTACTAAGTTTCAGGGCCACTCTTGGCAAAAGGGGTTGAAAGAAATCCAAATAATGACATTAACATCTTCTTTGAAATGTCATATGAAATTGTCAAACGATTTAAAGCAACAAGGTACAGTCACCCAAGAAAGTGATTTACCACTTTTCAACTCAATTTAAAACACATAAAATAAATAAATAAATAAATATTATAGGACATTCTTACACAGATTGACTGAGGCCCACGGTAAGCTCAAGAAGGCTTGTGTTGTGTTATAAGGTTGAAATCTCTTCTTCTACATGATGATATTTTTACAAACACAACTAATTTAACAAAAGAAATATAGTACAAAATGTAGAAATTAAAAAGCCATAGGAACACCTAGTTAGTATAAATAGTACAAAATGTTTGTCATCTCGGGCATTACAATTTTACAACATCTCAGACATTACAAAATTATAATATTTTAACCATGATTTAAAAAACAATAAACATACCTATTCTTATTATTTACAAATATGACCTTGATTCTTTATGAATACCTATATTTTCTTAATAATGTTTTTCATAATAAGTGTAATCATAATCATACTATTGTTTATTGTACCATGGTAAAAAGTTGTCACAAAACAATTTAAAGAATCTCATTGACCCAGGTAGGGTGTTGCAAACAAGTTCCCAGACTTACGCTAAATACTATGAATTTAAGATAATCAAATTTATAATAAATATAGTAGACACCAAGTTTAGTGATAATTAGATAATGAAATTTGAGCAACAACTATTTACTAATCATAAGTACCAAAAGTACAGCCAAACGACATGTCACATTAACGTAAACATGTGATGTAATACTCAAAAACGTTAAAAAGTATGTTGCTAATGCTAATTAGGTAGGTGCTGAGTTTCATGATCTTACCATGGTTGAGCGAGCTGGACGCATGCACAGACACATCACGAATCCAAACAAACTTCACTAAAACAGAAACACTTCGTTCACCACTTCACCTGTTACCAACGCACCAATAAAACACCAATAATATCTCCCAATCTACACACGACAATCACGGCATACACAAATAAACAGCTTTGTCAAACTTGCGAAACGCAAGATGTCAAATCAAACACTTTTTTTCTAGAATCTAATAAAATATTCACGATCCACACCCGTTATTGCGACTATACTCGATCGCTCGCGGATACACGAGATAATTCAATCGAATAACACGTTTTACGTGATCTAGAGAGGAAAATAAATTGAATGTTTTCACACACGTAGGCTTATCACGCAACCGAATATTATCGAAAACTGCTGGACGAGCGAAGTGCTGTGCTGATAGAAGCAAGCACTATTGCCAACATAGCCATAAAGTTTTGACAGATCTAGGGATACCAGCGTATACTAAAAAAACTACCAATGAACAGTCTAATTTCTACCGTTTTCCTGACATTTCTACTGTTTTCCTGATTTGGTGCGTTATTTATACAGAAACTCACAGAAAACTGGTTGGCAACAATTTTGAACAAATATTACTACAATGGAAGATAGGAAGTAGTTTGTAGTAAGTTATCACCAAATGCCGTATAATTTGATAGACCTATAATAAATTATTCATATTCCGAACAAAGATGATTTACCGCATATAATAAGAAATGGATAACGAATACATAAGTTATAGAGTATAGTAGTATAGGATAGGACTATTTCGTAAACGTTGCCTTACCAGCACGGGAAGCATGGTCGCGCGATAGACGATAGTGCAGATACAGTTTACGTAATTTACTTTGCTTGTTCCATAAACGACAGCAAACTGACACTTAATTCCATACTCATACTCATTTAGAGTGTGCGCCCACAGGCGACAAAGTCACTCGACGATTTTTTTGTCTCACGCATCTAGTCTATGGGTTTATATGAGAGTGGGCACACTTGCTGATGTGAGCACTTTCATACTAACTAACCCATAATGGCCATAAATATACTAGATGCATGCGACAAAAAAGTCGCCGAGCGACTTTGTCACCAGTGGGCGCACCCTCTTATCAAGGGATCTAAGTTTTTTTTTATACCACGTCGGTGACAAACAGGTATACGGCCCGCCTGATGGAAAGCGGTCACCGTAACCTATGGAAGCCTGCAACTCAAGGGATGTCACATGCGCGTTCATTTCTTGCTAAAATTGTTCGTACTATGGCCAAAGATGCCATCGATATGGTATTGGCTTCGTGCGAAGTGCATGGAGGGGGTAAGCAAAGCGATCGCAGTGCTTGCGGTGGTCAAAATCGACACTGATTGTGGTTTGTCATCTATCAAAACTCATAAAATATAATACAATGTGTAATGTTTGATATGGGGCACCAATGTTGTTTCGTTGTTAATTGTAAAAATAATGGCATAAATAGTCGTTGCACGTTCTATGCGTTTCTTAGAGCACACTGGAAATTGGATCAAAGAACTAAATGGATAGCTACGGTGAAAAAAAACGTAAGTGACATGTCAAAACAAAACATTATAATAAATTATATTTAAGCTTTGTTTACCTAATATTGTTAAATACGCTGTTACTTACTATTTTTCCTACCGTAAAAGATTATGCTTAAAGATTCAGGCCTAGCCTGGGAATAGGCCCGTGTCGGATATTTCTGCGGCCGCGGACATGACTAGGTACTTACGTTTAGATTTGTTTTATATGGCATTAACGGGACGGAGGTTTAGCGAATACCATATCACTCGCTCGAAGAACTTGTACCATTATTCCTATGTTCTTCAAGATTCCTTATATGCCCTGCCAGCACCAATTTATTGACTCTTTCTGTGGTCTGGGGGTTGGAAGTTTATACCGTGAGTAATGCTTTGGAAACTGATTTTTGTTATTATATCCATGTCTTTATAATCTATCTACCTAAATTACACTTGAAATAGTAGCTCTTGTTATTCGATTTATTTAAAATTAACGAAAAATCGTTAAAATATAATGTTTGTTTACATGTCATTTTTCAGTACAGATGGTGTTTTTTTACGCACTAGTGCGAGAAGTGGTTCATTATATGCCAGGTCGAAACTTTGAATGGTCATCTGTACTGAAAAACGTCGTACGATACACGTGCGAAAAGGAAATTCGTAACTCGTGTCGATTTAAAACACTCCCTTCGGTCGTGTTTTAATTTATCGCCACTCGTTTCGAACTTCCTTTTTTACGCACTTGTATCGTAATGTACTATTTTGACATTTTCCACTTTAAGTTCACATGGTAGTGGGCGTAATTGTCGTGCACGTAGCCAATAGTATAGGTTATGTACATGTATTATTTACCGTACAGTTTCATTCGTTATTCTATATCGTACTTTTTCTACTATTATTTGTCCTGAATTTAACTGGCAACAATCTTCATGTAAAATAATTATAGTTACTTTGTTGTTGTGGTACATATGCTTTACGATGTTATTTCATTTCATTTTGTTGACTAACGTAAGTTGTTTCGTTCTATGCACACTAGATGGCAGCATACACCGTAAAATCATGCATAACATGAGATAATGCAAACTCTTAGCACGGGAGCCCTTGATGTTATTTTGTTATGATTTATTGACTTATTAATCTTATTTCTACCCACTTGCTTCCACACATTTTCCATACATCATGCGACGAAAAGACGGTAGAAATAAAATAACATGTTATAATTCCGGAAAGTTTAATTCTAACCAGTTATCGGTTTATATACGTAGTTGAGTTTTTTTGTACGTCTAGTTGAAGTAAATATACAACGTGTTACAAAAAATGTGTCTACTTAAGTTTTTGGTCAGATGACATAAAACTTGTTACATACAAATATTATCTATCTAGCACATTATTATTTGAATTATTATATCAGTATAACCAAGAGATCAACAGCACATGTTCGATGCTGGCTATTTCTAGACAAACCTAAACACTAGAACTTACAAAAATCTTATTTAAAAACGGCGCAACACCGCACTGTACACTTTTGAGTAAAATAAATAATACGAACAATATCAGTCAACAAATCACTTGGCATATCTTCATTCACCGCTCGCAGCACCAGAATAAAAATAATGAATCAGTCTTTACATCTTATTTAAAAGAAGAATGCTTCCAGGCAAACTGAACGGTCCCAGGCGGGACCTGATGTCGACCGCTCTTACGGCAAAGTAGTATTTATAACCTGCCATGAACTGTGTCAAAGTGCAAGCCATGGGCAGCGGCAGTGCTTTTACATCTCCTATTTTTTTCCACAAAGCGGTGCTAGGTGGCGACGTCGTTTCTTGGTAAGCATACAATTGATAACTGGCTATTTCTTCATAACTGTCTTCTTGGTATCCTTCTATTTTCCAAGATATTACAATGCCGTTTTCTACTTTAGCGAGCTTCAGGTCGGGCGCTGGCGGCAAGGCCTTCCAGTTGGGTGGTTGGTATTGCTTCATACATTCAGGGAGCGGGGCTGGATGTCTTAAGCCTTGTGGTCGCGTCATCCGCATGGCTCCGTGCGGCATCCTGACCATATGAGGAGGAGCAGCTCGTTGTCTTGGTCCTGAAATTAAAATAAGCAATTAGTAGAATAGACGAGCAATGCTGACAACATTTAGAAAAAACAGACTTTAATTCAAATATTTAGAATACTATAACTTTTGACTTACCTGGAGACTGTACGGTTTTTAGCATGATCGTTTGACCAGGCCTGACATTCTGACCTTGAGGTCCGCTTATAGGTATGTAAACTTTTCTAGGGCTGTTCACGGTTGGGGTCCTCGGCGTGGCTAGAAGGTTCTGCGATGGGACCAGTCTGACTGGTGGCATTGGTCCTGTACGGTTCACCATCTTCGTCGGAGGTTCATCGTCTGTTAAATCTACAGTTACGGATTGCATTCTATTATGAGTTCGCTTCTCGCCTTTCTGTACTGGTGACACACTTTTAACTCCATTGGGGAGTGGGCTTGTTACTTTGCTTGTGTTGACTTGTTGAGGAGTTTTTGCTGGACTTGCTGGGACGAGTCTTGGGACTGGAATAGGTTGCGTGGGAGCTTTCTGTGGTCGAGGGCCTTGCGCTACGGGATTCCGCACTTGTTTGTTATTACTATTAACGAAATTGTTAGGCATGCCACCGGTAGGTCCAGGCCTCCTTCGTTTATCCGTTTTTTCTGACATGAGGACCTGCATGCCAACAGACCGCGTTATTTTCAAGGGAACTATGGGCGCGTCAGTCGCTTTCTTTACGTCTTCTTGTACAGACTTGAACACGACTTGGAGATCTCTGTTCTGCTTTTGAAGCATCATTGCTTTTTTCTTGTATTCTTCTAGGTTTTGCGTTAACGTTTTAAGTTTGTTTTTGACCTCGCTCAAACTGCTTCTGTCCAAGACGCTTTCGACTATTTTTAGAACGCAGAACTCTTCTAGCTCGTCCCTTGTCATGTCAACTAAATTCTTTTTACATGTTTTAAGGAAATTTTCAGGAATCAGTGGTTTCTTGATTTCAGTCTCGAACTTATTTTCTCCAGTTTTCTCACTGATGTCTGGTGACGTTGTGGATATTATGACTTCTTTCTCTGGGACCGGAGCATCTGAAAAGTAGACATGTTGATAAATATTACATATGGTATGATTTTAGTTTTAATAGTGAATTATGGATGGTCTATAATAAAATTACTCTTTTAAGTTTTAGTTTTACCTTTTTCAACGTCTTCTTCAACTTTGTGTATAATTTTGTTATCTTCAGACACTTTTTCACTTTCAGCCGGACTCGCAGGTTTTGTCTCTGTATGCTTCTCAACTTCTGGCTCTTTAGTGGGTTCGATCTTTTCATTACCACTTGTATCATCATCTATTAGCATGATATCATCATCATCTTCAATGTTGATGCATTTGTTATCGCTATTCTCAATAACTTCAGTGTTTGTACTTTTAGGAACCTGCTCTTCCTCATCATCAGATAAAATATTTAATGTATTTGACAATTTCAAAACCGGTTCTATTGGTTTATCGTTTTCACTTTCCGTCTTATCAATAGTGTCTTTCTCGTTCTTACTTTCTTCGTCTGTTGTTTTGGAGTCCTGTGACTCCTTTGGCTCGTCTAAATCAATGATATCATCTACTAACATTTGATCATCATTTGGCATTTTTTCTATATGTTTTGTTACTTTACTTTGATCATCTTGGTTCAATACAGGTTCATCATTATCTGCTTTTGTTAAAGGAGAATCTGTTTCAACCTTTTCTTGTTCAGTAGTTGTCTCTTTATCATCATCCAAATTAACGATAACATTATCACAGTTCTTGTTATCATCAATCTGCGTTACGTTCTCTTCGACTTTTGATTCGGTGATATCAGTAACACTAACCGGTGTTGTATCGTTATGAATAGCAGTAATATTTACGTCAACATCCATACTTGTGACATCACTAGTGTTCAAGTTATCAGTACTTAATTCTTCCTTACTAGCTTCATCACTAATATCAGCATCGTTAACTTTATCACAATTATTACTAGCTTCTACACTGATTGATTCAACATTTTCTTCACTTACATCATCCTTTGCATTATCTGCTTCCACAGTTTCTATTTCTTCATGTGCCGGTTCATTATCTGTTACCACAGTTTCCTTGTTTTCAGAAGCACAGTTATTACTAGCTTCTACAATGATCGATTTAGAATTCTCTTCACTTGCATCATCCTTTGCATTATCTGTTTCCATAGTTTCTTTTTCTTCATGTGCTGATTCATTATCTGCTACTACAGTTTCCTTGTTTTCAGAAGCACTGTCTGTTATTTCTGTCTTAACCACGGATAATTTTATATTACTATCATCAGATTCTGCTTGAGCGGACTCATCTGTTGTTTTATGGGAAACTGTATTTAAAACTGAATTATTTTCTTGGATAGTATTTTCTTCTGTTTCTTTTTTTATAAGACTGTCCTCACATGCGTCTGCATTTACGTCTTCGCGAATTAATGTATCTTCATCTTCTTTTTTAATATTTACATCTACATTGAGATCAATCTTACTGCTAGATTCGTCTGTAACAGATTCCGTATTTTCAGTAATTTCGTGTTTAATGTTTTCAATAAGAGATGGATTGCTATTTTCATTAATGTCATCATTATGACTTGCCGCAACATTTGTTACTCCCGTTTCTGTGTTATGGCATAGCGTGGCGACAGGTTCTACTGTATTAATATGACTTTCACCCATGTCTTCATTTTGGTCATTTGCAGCACCGTCACAATTAACAGCAGTCTCATTAGATTTACTGTCATGATCTATATGGTTGTCTTCAGAAGCAGCATCCTCGCATTTATTACCATTTTCACTATGTAACTCTTCATTAGGTGAATTATGTCCATTAAGTATATCTGTGGCATTACAGTCATTGGAAATATTATTTTCGCTGGTCACAGTATCACCGTTTTGTTGGAAATCATTGTCTGTCTCAATAGATGCCGCTTTAATCTGGTCTACATTTTGCACACCGTCATTGTCTTTTGCTTCTGCTGTTTCATTATTCTCTGTCGTAGCATCGCCATTGGGAATATCTCCGTTTTGGACAGTCAAAATATCTGATACGACCTTTTCAACGTCATCAGTAAGAGACATCTTTGTTTTTAAGTCTACAGAAGCTTCAGTTTCTAAAATTAATTGCATCGTAATTTATTACTTCATGTCCGTGGCCATGGAGTGGAATGTACACCCTGTAATGAAAAAAAAATGTAATTAGTAACATATACCTAAATAAAGCTGCTCCGGCTCTAACCCTACGCCTCAGCCTCGAGAAGATTTCAGTCCCCCCTCAGTTGGAGTAGAAAGTAATAGGGATGCCACCGTTTAGTAATCCGTTTTGCACGTGACGACTATTGAGTCACTTTTGCATGAGAACAGTAAGAGTTGCTATGATAAAAAGAATAGGTTCCATTTCTACCCGTTTTTGCCAGAGATAACATCTCGTGTATATTACTACACGTGTATCAGAATGTTAGACTATGAACCAGATTGCTCTGCCATTTTTATACTTAATACCTATATCATGTTTCAATTAAAACCATTGTCAATAAACAACGGTGTCATATTCATACTTTGCCTAGAAAGATAAGTCAGTAATTAGTACGGATGTACTTTATTATGTAATTAGAAACCCTTTTTAGTCAAGTCATCTCAATATTTGTTGTTTAATGTGGCTGAAATAACACAACCAAGAACAAAAGTAACTATGATCTTTCTCCAACAACAAAATTAGGATAAGTAGATGAGATTTTTAGCGATTATTTATTTTTTAGTTAGGGGCTCAGGTTATCAAATGTTAGGGGAATTTGATAATATTCATATAGCACAAATATTTTGTTTCTTAGTGTTTCAAAATGTTTTTTTCAGTTTTTTATACTTAATCTTTAATTGATTAGAGACCTTCTACATCTCTAATTAATTGTATAGAGTTAACTTTAGTTAGAACTTAGAATTAGTATATAATAGTATCAATTGTAATTTCAATTCAATTTTAAATATTTTCTGACGTGTGACGTGTAAAACTGTGGCCTATTTGCTGAATAAATTTTTTTTTTTTTTTTTTTTTCATACATGATTCAATATTTATCTGGGATTCTGGTATTAAGAACCAGTTACAGATTTCAATCCGTGCGGCGCGGGTAAAATTTGCCAGCGGCGGCGGCAACGCAACCTTGGTACATATAACGTTTTTAAATATAAAACCAAAATAACGAGCTTAAAAATAAAACCGAAATTATAGATGTTAACAGTTAACATAATTACATCCGTATATTTAAAACCAAAATTTATAAAATAATGCTCTTTGCTTCAAAACCAAAAATGAATTAAGAGGAGATCAGATATCAAGTGTAATAATTATGTTGGTAATAGGTTTACAGACACGGTAAAAGAGAAGTCACCTCTAACCTCTACCCTCTAACCTCCATCCCTAACCTCTTCTCTAACTTTAAGTTATAACCTAACCACAAAATTATAATTAAAAAAAAAATACCCCGACCGCAACCAACATAGTAGACCGATTTTCATGAAACATGGCTAAGAACACTCCCGACTAATTCAGCTTTCAGAAAAAAAAGCTAAATCTAAATCGGTTCATTCGTTCGGGAGCTACGTGCCATAGACAGACACACACACAGACAGACAAACACGTCAAACTTATAACACCCCGTCGTTTTTGCGTCGGGGGTTAAAAATTATGAATTAATAAAATGTACAGAGAAAAAACCGAGACAAAAGCTTTTTCACATTGTCTGTCCGATTTCAATCGGACGGCAAAATAGCGCACGGTAACCAGGAACCCGACTTTTTTATCCAAACGATCTGTTCTTTTCGATTCCATAATCTGTATTAAGTATACTAGAACAAGATCACGCCGATCCGCTGTATCGGCGGCGGCGGCGAGGAATTTTAGTCAGCGGCGGCGGTGAGGAATTTTGGTCGGCGGCGGCGGCCCGCCGCGCCGGCGCGGAACTCATATCTATAGTCCAGTCACCGAATAACGATATTATTGCTCTACAAATAAGATCCAATCGAATATTTTTGTGGCCTTCGAAAAGTCACATACTATTGCAGGTGGCTGTTTAATTCAGTTATGAATTTTCATAAAAAAGTTATGATTTTTCGGCAATTGCTGATTAGGAAACTAAATATTGTTACGAAATATACATACCTACAGCCTACATAAGCGTTATTTAGGGAAAGGAATGAGACACACATCTGTATCTGTCAATAAACTTTTGACTGTGTCTAAAGTAAGACATAATAAAACTGTCAAAATCTAAATAACTGTCAAATATAATATATAGCCTGACAAGATTTTATTTGACCCTGAAAGAGTGTCGCTACAAACCGCTTTCATATGGCAATAATGTGCCGACGTCATACGTATTGGGGACAGCGTGTACTGGTTACCCGTTAATATTTGTAGAAAATTAAAACATGGTTTTAGAGAATCAAAATTTAAAAAGCAAGGTATTAAGACGCGCTACTTCTTTCCGCACAGCCTAAAATCCATGAATCTTGTGCCTTAATCGAAGTCATCGATGTTTATTTTCTTTTTTCGTGGGACCTTGTTCTGTACTGGTGGCAGTTATGGAACGGCCTCCTTATTTCTATACATATTTTTCACGGCAGAGCTACAGACACCTTAAATTAGAACAAAAAATATATTAGGTTAAACGCGAAACCAACAAATTAATACAGGAGAACCGCACTATAAACTGTCAGTCCCGGACTTGTCAATAACCAATTTCAGAACATTGGTATCGAAATGCTGTCGAATCCTTCATCCTTTTTTGTTGTAAGTAATTTATCACGTTTAGTATAATTATTTTCACTTTTAATCATATTATTTAGGACAAAATTGCGATGAAACCGTTAGAAAATTTAAAATATTTGCTTCATGTTTACATCACTGACATTCGATGACTTTCGACAACGGGTGTCAAATAGTAATCCTTGCCAGTAAAAGAAATTGTGTGTGTGTGGATTGAGTGAGCACCTTCCGAAAATAAAAATAAATATGCTGATCATTTAGTAAAAGTTCTAAAACAATTGTAAAACGAATCTCTGAATTTGTAAAAAGATAAATCAAAAGATACAGCCATTAACATGTGCTCACTCAGTTCTCACAAACTACCAACGAAAACAGTGAATATATTCATTTAACATATAATATTTATATACTAACATTTAGTAAAAAATAGGCCAACCTAACTCTATAAATATTAGATCACCTAGTGACGTATTAAATTTTTTACAAATAGTTTCTTATGCTCACTCAATCCACACACTTTTGAAAAGCCGAATTTTGATGAAAAACATAAGATTTAGACCGCTATTATATGTGTATAGTTTAGTAAAAGTGAAATGGGAATTTGTAAAATACAAAACGAACCACTAACGTGTCAGGTTTTTTTATAATAAATTTTTGTAAGTGCTCACTCAGTCCACACGTTTTGAGAAAGTTAAAAATGTAAATATCTTACGATTTGTAGCACCTAAGACACTCGAAAGTACTTCAACATTTAGTAAAAATTTTTACTAAATATCCACCATCTAATATTTTATATTCGTTGTCTGGTTTTAAAGATATTCAGACATAACTTTTCTCATACAAATGTATCAAGTAGGGTGACCACACTATGTCGGCTCCTGATTTTCCCCACCTTCCCATTGTCATATTGAGATTGGGGAGTTTCGTTCAATTTTGATAATAGTTTACCGGATTTGTAAGTGGGAGCGAGAAAAGAATAACTATTTCTCGCTCCCACTTACAAATCCGGTACGCTCATCTGTTAGCGCGATTAGATTACCAGGTTCTGGTTTCTTACTAGTGAAGTATTATATTCTTTGTTTCTTACCAATTATCATTCATGTCCTTTTTAATGCATGCATGTCGATATGGTTATTATCCTGACGTCGATAAAAATTACACAATACACATCATCACTAGGCCAAGAACATAACCTAAAAACAGTTTGCAGATGGATAATTAATATGGTATTAAGAGTTTAATATTATCAAAATTGAACGAACGAAACTCCCCAATCTCAATATGACAATGGGAAGGTGGGGAAAATCAGGAGCCGACATAGTGTAGTCACCCTACTTGATACATTTGTATGAGAAAAGTTATGTCTGAATATCTTTAAAACCAGACAACGAATATAAAATATTAGATGGTGGATATTTAGTAAAAATTTTTACTAAATGTTGAAGTACTTTCGAGTGTCTTAGGTGCTACAAATCGTAAGATATTTACATTTTTAACTTTTTCAAAACGTGTGGACTGAGTGAGCACTTACAAAAATTTATTATAAAAAAACCTGACACGTTAGTGGTTCGTTTTGTATTTTACAAATTCCCATTTCACTTTTACTAAACTATACACATATAATAGCGGTCTAAATCTTATGTTTTTCATCAAAATTCGGCTTTTCAAAAGTGTGTGGATTGAGTGAGCATAAGAAACTATTTGTAAAAAATTTAATACGTCACTAGGTGATCTAATATTTATAGAGGTAGGTTGGCCTATTTTTTACTAAATGTTAGTATATAAATATTATATGTTAAATAAATATATACACTGTTTTCGTTGGTAGTTTGTGAGAACTGAGTGAGCACATGTTAATGGCTGTATCTTTTGATTTATCTTTTTACAAATTCAGAGATTCGTTTTACAATTGTTTTAGAACTTTTACTAAATGATCAGCATATTTATTTTTATTTTCGGAAGGTGCTCACTCAATCCACACACACACAAAGAAATTAGTTCAGCTGAAAATCCGCAACGCGGCGAGGGTCAAATAAAAACTTGTCAGGCTATAAATTTAAATAACTGTCAAAATCGTAAGGGCGGACTTGTTTGCATAATCTATCGATATAAACTTTCTTGTAGTTTAAAAAAGGATTGGAAATATTGTATAGTATGAACGATTTCATTTAGTTGCCCCTCTGCGAGAAAATAATATTGTTATATTTGTTATTTATAAAGATGTTGTTAATCACATGAAGTGACTTAAGTAATTTTTTTTGTGATTTTTCATGAAAGCCTATGGTAGTAAAAACTTAATAACGGTAATAGCTACTTGTATTATCCGAAATATTATACCTACAAAAATATCCCAAGTATCCCAACACAAGGCAGTCAAAAGCCAGAGTCAGTTGTTTTCAATAAAAGGGCGTGGCTCCATATGTCAAATTTATATGACAACAGTGCTTATTATGCTTTTTTATTATTCAAACGTATAAAGTACAACACGTTTGAATACATTTGGCAAAAAATATAAGACGTAAAAAATAAAAATATAAAAAAAAATTTTTTTGTCACGATTGTAACAAAATTGCTTAGGTTGTCACGATTTAGTATTCTTTAACCCATAAGTAAGGCAGTCACAAAGCCCGAGTCAGTTGGTTTGAATAAAAGGGCGTGGCTCCATATGTCAGATGTATAGATAATTAGGTACCCACGGCAACAACAGTGCTTTTTTTGTTTTTTTTTTTATTAAACGCAGAATATGTTATGTATTTGAATAATTTTACAAAGAAGATTAGCCATAAAAACAAAAAAAATGTCATAAGTAATAAACTAAAAAAATATAATAGTGTTTACGCGATTTTATCCCATTTAGTTTCTAAAATTATGAGTGCAAATCATGCTAGTTTAATTCAATATAAAAATATTAACAATTTGTTGTCAGGATATTGATGAAGTCATCACGATTTAGTTTTCTTTAACCCACATATTGCTAAAAGTGGAACAGAAACTTTAACAATTTCATCTCTCCATTTAGGAATTGCTTGGATATAATCTGAATAATATACAAAAAAAAAATAAACAATGCAGCTCCTGGCCTATTTCACAACAAAGAAACTGACATTAATTCAAGCGAAATACCTACGGCTAAATAAGTCATATTCAAACTTCTATTAGTCAATGACAAACACGAAATAATGTTTCTGAATGCTGCAAGTTTATAAAATGAGAAAGAAACAATACACCTACCAACAAATGAAAATTCACGAAGGATAAATTTGAATATAAACCACTTTAATTTGATGAATGACATTGACAAGTGCCTAATAAGTAATAAGATGGTATTTTAATAAAAATAATGTATTTGAAAGTTCAGTAAAATAACCGTTAACGCCAATACACTAAAACAAATTACACGAAAACAAATAATCTCACCCTAAACGCATAATCGCGCAAATTTTTTTGAAATCGTCACGTCAAATATCATCACTAATCGACTGTTCGATCCAGGTTTAATCTGGTAAAATGACATCACTGCCGTAAAACCGGTATTATCCGTCCAGACCCAAAAATTATTATTAAGAAAAAGACAAAAAGATTTCAAGTCTTTGTAAAGAGCATTAGTATTAAAATAATAATGTTTATGAACACACAGAAGATACCCTACACGTGTCATTTTACAAGAAAAAAATCATGAACTAATAATGAAAAAATCTATATTTCAATAAATCCAAACAACAAAATATGTAGTAAGATTAGATAAAAACATTAAAACGACATCATCAAACCTACGTAAATCCAGAACCGTCATGGCGGCGTAGAATACCGGAATAAATTCCCCACTCATCAGTTTACAAAATGGTGCAGGCTGGTCGCCATGTCGATAGAAACGTAGTCGTCGCGCTCTAACACAGCGAGAGGACCGTTGGAGGGAGCGAGATAGATAGCGATGTGCCGCTCGGGTTAAAATAAACATGAATGAGGTGAAGGTGGAACTCGGGGCTATCGAACGGAAAGTCGAAAGCCTGTCGTGAACGAGGGTTCGGAATGTTCGGATCAATTCGCCGAGTTTTGAAGTTTGTTTGTTGGGCATGAAATGTTCAACAAAATAAATAATTAACATGGTATAGTTTTATGACGATAGAGAATGAAAGATAGAATATCTACTAAGGCCGTTTTGACTTTGAATTATGCATATCATAAACAAGTACAAAACAAATCGTAAATATGTTTTTTGTCCCAAAAGTCATTAGTGTCATTACGAGTTTTTGGACCTTACAATTTACGCTCAACTGGAAGGTTATATAAACCTGGAAGATGAAAAAAATCCTAACCTAAAAAAATGACATCTGTCACAGAAGCAACAAAAACAAATGTACTAAAATATTGCTAAAAATAGACGCATTGGATGTCCAAGAATAGGTATTGACGACGTAGTCACGCTCTAAAAATAAAAACAAAAAAACATGTCGAAAAAAATACACAAAAATAAAAAAAAATATCTACAAAAACGATTTCAATATCAATAGCTACAATACATTGTTAAATTATGTATACAACATTGTTCAATCTACTTTAGATACTTAAATCTATTAATACCTACCTCAGATGCCCTTGAACAAGAGAATCGAGAAGTAGGGAGAGTAATCAAGAAGATGACAAACAGCGCCAAACAAGCGTCCACCCGCACGGCTGTTGGGACACTGACAGCGCAGCAGAAAGAGAAGAAAATGGCCGCCGGGCGACACCAGCGGCAGTCCTCAACCCGTGGCAAAAACTCGAACTAAAAACAACAGAGTAGCCCAGCGTAGAGACAACCCACATATTCCCCGTAAACGCGGCTGCCGGCGAGCGACAAAGTCAACGCATTACCGTTATCGCCGCGAGGAAACGAAGCGGCGAATCATTGGAGAGCGGCCATGAGGCACGCTCTGTATTGCACGTATACTCTGTGCAATATCTACGTACTTAAGTACACGCTATCCAAGCGGGGTCACGTTTCATTCATTCGAATGGTCTCATTCTCTTGCGTTCTACTTCTTAATGTAAACTTCTTTGATGAAGTCATCTGTTTATAATTAGCGTAATGATACTAATGATTTACAAATTTGATTTCTGGCAAATTAATTAGTTAATGGGGAATATGAGGATACCTACATGATGTATTTAAACATTAGGTAGGAGTCATTAGATGGTGATTGATGACAATTGAGCGGCTGCATAAATCGCCACGTGAAGAATTCTCCGTGCCAGCGTCAATGCCAAATCGCGCAATTGCTAATACAAAATGGCGGCTGGGTCGAGTTCTGGCACTGGCTCGTGCGAGAGCGACGTTGCCGCTTTTACGGAAAGCGTTGTCGGGCCGGTCCGCAGTGCCGGTCGCTTGACAAGTTGCCGAGGTCTCCCGAGCGTGTCCGAAGTTAGACGAAGGGGCTTCAGTACGTCAGCGAGGAAGATAAAATGGTATTTTATATTAGGAAAGAAAGAATATTGACTGACACTCGACATAGTATACCCTGGACCCTGGATTGATTAAGCACTAAGCAGTCATGAATATCATGATGGAAGATTAAAACAAGAATATAGTCATACGATATGTGTATATATGATGACGAAAGAAAATCTTAATTCAAATATTTATATCAACATTTAAGATTTCGGAACGAAGGTAGAAACGAAACCCCAACACACTTAATCATAACTTAATCTTTGTGACAATGGTTATTTTATCGATTTTATTATTTTTCCAATCCCAACCCAATGGCAAAAATAAAAATGACGTAACTCATAAATACTGATTGTGTGGTGTACAGTTATTTTAATTCAAGGTAGGCACAAATTTCAAATGTGATTCCGTTAACCTACATTAGCAGAATAGATTAGCTTTTAAAAATAAGAGACTTGAAAAATATCATCTAAAGTCAGTAATAGAAGAAAATAACGAACCGATCAAAAATACCACTCGCGGAATTTTTGTCTCAACAAATTATCAATAAAGACCAATTAAAAACGGCAATATGGAACAAAACTTGTGGGAAGAAGTCTAATTCTAAGAATGGACAATCTAAGCTACCTATTAAAAGCAAAATAATTTTATCGAAAAAGTCATTAAGTGTCATAACACCACTAGAAACGTCAAGGGAGTTCAACGCTCTCGCCGAAACGCCGGTTCGTTGCTGGATGCCGCTTGCATCGCTCATCATTGGCCGGGGGCAAAATCAAAACAAAACTCTTCGATTCTAGGCTCGAGAAAGGAAACGGAACCTTGGAGCGAACTTGACATTGAAGCCAAGATCAGATCCGTAATAGTTTGCTCCATACTCGTAACAACTAGGTTCAGATTAATACAAAACTCATTAGTCCGATTTATAGTCAAAGCAGTGTACCCAAACATTCAGATCTCACCATTATGCTTCTAAAATTTACAACGGTGACCCCGAAACAGAAGTTCCATACCCGATGGAATTACACTTTATAAATTGTATAGCACGAGTACAAAGACAGAGATGGCTAGATGCTCGCCCTTGCTTTGGCGTAGGAGTGAAAGGAAAGACTAGTTTGCGCAGCGTCAGCGGAGCGTTGTTTCGTACATCGATGGTTAGATGTCAAAATGGCGGACGTTGGCATATTTGCTGAATGACTTTATTTCGATCTTGTACGTTACCTATTTTTTTTTTTTTTTAGTGAATTTACTATGTATTACGTTTCTATAAAAGTTATTAGTTGCTTAATGTTGTTGTTGTTGTTCAGTCCTTTTTAAGCGTAAAAAAGTTTTTTTTTCATGTATGATGTTATTGATGTTACAAGAAACTCAATAAGGCAGTATTCAGTTCGCTTTAATTATAACAGGAGTACTAGACATTTCTAGTTTTAAGTACGATAATTAGATTAGACTTGAAGGTCGTCAGTCATCACATCATTAGTTAGTGGACCATGATTAGAGGACCTAATAGTGGAGAATTTTAGTAAAATAAATTTATTTAAAAGTCTGTCAATCAACTAATCTGCCTACAGACAGAAGAAGAGGGTACGCTAGAACCGTGCTCCCAGAATAGAATACAATCCAAACAGACAGTAAAAAACATTGAAATAGCAGTGTTTTAAGCGGAGCAGCTGCGAAACCTTTGGCAAATAAACAGTGCTCGTTTGGCACGGAATGCCACTTGTGCCAGACTGCCAGTAGCAGACCCCTGTCAGCGTTGCCAACCCAGCCCCACTACGTAATCGCGGTCTCGGCATGGCATTATCTAAAGTCTGCCGTGCACAGAGCGGCAACATCGCTTCTCGTTCTCGCAGGTCGAATGCCGATAACGCGCTGCTGCCATTTCGCTTCTATAAACTGTGTGCGATATTATTTATAAGAAGTTATATGAATTCTCATAATGCCGGCGCGCAGTTTTATACGAAGTTATTATAAAACAATAATAGCGGTCGTGTTGAGTTTGCATTTTTTTTTGTGATAAGTAGATTAAATATTTTAATATACCTATTTTTAGTATAATGAACGATATAAAAAAAATCAACCAAATAATTGAATACGGCTCAATATGAATAATAATAAAAATGATAAAATGAGAATTCGAAAATTGTGGGTAGTTAACTTTGGAGACAGCCGGCATAAACATAACCTGAAAACAAAATAATTACATGATGAGAAGAACTTACCAATAGCCAAAAATCTCGGACGGAGTCTTTATTGCGGTTTAGAAGTACTCCAGATCCTCCAGAACTCTTCCAGGCGAAGCAAAACGTTGTGTCGGCAACCCCAACCAATGTAACTCGCAAGAAAGTCGAGGTCTAAATGAAAACAGACGTCCGTCTGCAGCGCTCGCGGTGAGCGAAAATGTCGGCCATTTTGTGAAACGATAATCCGCGAGTAAGAAAGAGACCGAAATATTGCTGTCACGTTTTATCACGCAGTTGAGAGAGCCGTCTGTAGTTAACGATAATTGGCTTTCTTCTCTTTGAATCCTCTTCTAGCAGTTGCTTTATTTAGGATTCCAACTGCTCGACTTGCTTTGTACTGTGTGATCACAAAACTGCATGTCTATTTACAGACTCGTTTGACAACTTGTCAGATTGGTTGCCGTGGTATCAGTTTGTTTTGCATTTGTTTAGAATGGTTTTAACATTCAGTTGTTATTTGAATACATCGAATTCGAACGTCACCGTCATAGAATATGATATCATCGTTAACACTGGCTGGATCATCTGTCTTTAGTTTTGAAGAATTGATGAACCTCTAAAATTAAAGAGTCTTACAATTAATCTTTTTTACTGATCGAAACAATGTAGTTGGTTAGCATTGTTTTACTTTATACGCCTTAATCTTCATAAGATTACAAGAATTTGTTAAATTATTAAGATATTTCAAGTACTTGACGTCATATCGTACAACATATCGACTATTTCGCTGCTCAAAATACTTATCAAATAAGGAATACTGTCCTGACATCTATCTGATTTCTCACGAAACCAAATCTCCATACATACCGGAACCAACGGTTTTGCACTTCCTCGTAGCGACCTAATTTCAATAATTTTTACAAGATGGCGGTGTAAAGACCTAAGGACTTATGCCGTCTTATTGCTGATGCACTTTTTGACTAATTGTATTATTATTTGCATTGTTCATTTAAAAATAATCATTAATTTTCATCGTATGCAATCATGATTGTAAAATAAAATTAAACAGCGTATTTTGGAACTGTGAGTTCTGTTCTGTGACACTTTCCAGTTGACAGTGTCATTCATTATTGACATTGCATTGCATTGTTTTGATTTGTTCTTCGGATCGGATTGGATTTTGCATAAAGTTTATAAGCGTTAAATGCTGTGTTTTAGTTCATAACGTGATGCTTAGGTAAAGTTACAATGATATCTTTTTATACACAACCGTGGAGACACTTGGTAAGTTATCATTTCATTGAAAATAGTTGTAATGTAGAGAAACATAACCTAAAATATAACCTCTAAATACTTGATACATATTTTTTGTGTATTTGTACTTTTTTTATTTTAATACAGCCTGTACCTAGTGAGATATTGTGGTAATTTTGTGATAAAAAGTAAAGCTAAGTTCTGAAAGTAAAACTAGTTAATGTAGTATATTTTCACTTAAATTTGTTTAAATCTACTTTATGCTGATAACTAGGTGACAATAATTTCAATAGTGGCAGATTGCCTCATATCAAATCCCAGTAGGCCGGCCGAGCTTAGAGTAGTCTAATGTTAGGGAGCAACATGCTCAATGATTGTTTTTTAGAAAAAGAGGCTGGTTATAATTGACGACATAAGATAAGATCTGTGAATTTTCTACTACTTACCCGTTGCAATTTAATTGAAGATTTATAATTATGTGTTATAATTTTACAGGGATACATTTGTACAAGCTGCCGAGTGTTAGCCACTCCTAAATATTTCTACAGTCAAGGGTTCGACAAATACTCAGAGGCACAAAAGGAGAAAATTATCAAGATCATCAATGATGCTAACACTGAAATTTCTGAGTATGTATTGTAATTTACTTTTCAACATGATAGGCATATTTATGGTATTTTAAATTATTTTGACGACCGGTCTGGCGCAGTCGGTAGTGACCCTGCCTGCTACGCCGCTGTCCCGGGTTCGAATCCCGGTAAGGGCATTTATTTGTGTGATGAGCACAGATATTTGTTCCTGAGTCATGGATGTTATAAGTATTTATATATTATATATATCGTTGTCTGAGTACCCACAACACAAGCCTTCTTGAGCTTACCGTGGGGCTCAGTCAATCTGTGTAAGAATGTCCTATAATATTTAATATTTTAATATTAATTTAATATTTTACTGGTAAATCATGAGCTGTACCTGTCAGTTTTATGAACTGGGATATTTTATTATTTTATGGATTTGGTATCCTCAAGCCAGTTGGATTTCCTGCCCCACTAAGTGACAGTTAAGTACTTCAACTGAGGAAAAACCTACTTTGCCCCAACAGCAGTACACCCTTGCTGATTATTTAAATTTGCAATTCTATACAAAAATATAAACACATTATAAAAACCAGACCAACAGTAGGGCGGGGCCGAAGCTGTCGTGATTAGGGCTTCTGACTAAGGAACTGTCAGACACAAGATCAACGCATCTGGCCCTTGATCCAGCCACCTAGCGAAAGGCTCTCAAGATGTTGGTTGAGACTCCTCGCTATGAGACTGTTTACTGAAATTACTATTGGGACTATTATTATTGCTTTTTCAGCTACAACATAAGTAAAGCAAAACTAAAGAAGTTCTCCCAATGGCGAAGCAGCAAGGGTCAAATTAACACATTATCTGACTTGGAGTTAGTTGAAGGTTTCACAAAGAAAACCTCCATCAAGTTGTATGACAGCATACTGGAAGGCCCGGAAAAGAAAGAGAAAAGGAATAACAAGATTAAAGGACAGATTTTGCATCCTGCTTTAAATGAAAGTGTCAGAAAGGTGAGTCAATATTTATTTATTTAAACTTTATTACAAATTTACAAAGAATAGTACAAACGGCGTACTTAACGCCTTGAGACATTCTCTGCCACTCAACCATTGGGCTAAAAATTTATGATAGTATCATTATTTCTGTTGACATTGTGTGACAAGGGAACAAAAAGACATATTTATGGCGAGGGACACAGACACATTGAATCCTGAGCATATTGAAGCATTCTAAAAATGGAATCTTGGACAAAGTGAGGGACTGATGCGATTGCTTTCATTATCTTGATTTTGTTTTCATGATGGAGTAGCTTGTATGAATTGAAATTTACTTTTTAATTTTGTCAATACATCTCCTATGCCACACTTATCCAATTGATCATAGTGATTGATTTCTTAGAAAATAATGTCTAACCTAAGAAAAAACACTCATAAGAAATGAGGATGTATGTGCCGACAACCTCTGATCGCCTAGGAAGGTGTGGGCAATGGAGATGAATCGGTCATACCATACCGTTTGAAGAGGAGCTTCCAACAGCGCCAGTATCGCGTTTGAGTGGCGGCCTTAAGGAGGAAAGGCGAGCCCGCAAACGCCCATACCCCCGTACACACCTGGAGGCGGAGCGTTGAGAACGAGCTGAGGGAATATGGACTGAACTAGAACGAGGCCAAGGCAGTGGCTCAAGATAGAAAGGCGTGGAAGGATCTTGTGGAAGCCCTATGCACCTATGGTGCCTTAGGACATTCAACAACAATGTCTAACATTGTCTAACCTGAAAACTTGTTTTTACAGTATTGCCAATCAGTCCTCGCAGTTTTCTTAGACTTTATCCGTCTATGTGGAGTTACATATGACTGATGTTAGTGATTGATTTCTTTAAAAAAAAAAGCCTTAACCTGATTTTGTTTTACAGAATTGCCAATCAGTCCTCGCGGTATACATCAACGTAAACTCAGTTGTATGGACGTTGATCAATCGAAACGACTACACAGTGACTGACTGGAGATATGATCCTATTGAATATCCGGATGGGAAGAAATTGCAGATCACTGATATTTATGATATTGTAAGTGTTGATATTTTAATTGTCAATAAAGCTTTTACCCTAACAGGAATCATAAAAAATTAAAATTTATGTGTAATAAAAAGTATTGAAGAATTTTTAAAAAATGTGGAAATAGCATAGTAGTAGTATAAAATTAAAAAAATTGTCAATAAAGTCGCTGCACGCTGTTAATCCAGCATCGGTGTTCCAACCTTGGTAATTTTTGGTTTGTATATGACATTTATTTCTGTTTATATATTATTAATTTTCACAAATTAAAATATTTCCTATGAAACAATTTAATTTGGTCTTAGAGTGAACATGGTGGCGCCATCTCTCTTCGCTAACTCGTAATCACATGGTTTGATTCAGTTAGGAGTCGAACTAGTTCCGTTCTACCTCAGAGATGGCCAGGAGGCGCCATAAGCCTTCGGTAATTGTGTCATATACAAAATTTCGACCTTCTTGCCGCCGTGACCGGTTGGCTGAGTGGTTTACATCCGTGGCTATAACGGAGTACCTGGTTCGAATCCAGCATCGGACATTGGAGGCCTTGGTAATTTTTTTTTTCTTTGTATATTTATTTCAGTTTATATTAAAATAATAGTCCTATTAAAATATTTATGAAATTTTTTTGGTCTTATTATATTGTTATTCATACATATACATCAATATGCGCCTATCTAAATTATAAGCATAGAAAAGGAATTTGAAAAGTTCACAGTATTATCACAGGTCACAAGTGTGGTAAGATCGTATCCGAGCAAAACATAAATAGCGTCGCGTCGTCCATTCCTTTTAAAAGAATTTAGGTACGCCAAACCAGCTCACTTTACTCTTTTCTCAGTTCTATAATTTTTTTAGCTGCAAAACTTATGAGACTCGCCAAATCTAGTCAAATTAGTTCACATGCCGATCAATAGATGGCGCTGAACATTGAAAGACTGCAATTTCGTATAGAAATGTTAGACTTCAAAATTCTTCTTTTATCATCCGTCGTATAAACCAATAATCATTAGGAATTTCCATCATTTAGAATACCAGTCTATTGGTTATTTCAGTTTATAGCAAAGAGGATCGAGTATTACAGAGAGTTATTGTCAAAGTAAAATGTGTAATCAGGTAATCACAGTGCATAGACTGCCATCTCTCGACACAGGCTTAAAACTTTTGAACCTCAGTTTTGACAATTTGGCCCATATTCTTAGCTTGATATGTTTTAAAATGTCAAATATTAATATTAGCGCCATCTAGCTGAGCGTACCCAAAGATGTAATGCCATCTAGGCCACCGTACCTTTTTCTGTATGGTACTGAGGTAGGTTTTTTTCTTAGACTTTATCTATCTATACGGAGTTATATATGTCTTTGGTTTATATTGTGCCGGATCTGTAAGTTCACATTTTTGACACATTCGTTTTGAAGTATGTTGCGATGTGGCTAAGACGTATCGTTTGCCAAATCTAACGATTAATTTCGAATTGGTTGAATCGATTAGGCCCTATGTACAAGGAGGCGCTTAAACAAATATACGATTTCTATCAACTTACTGAAATGTTATTTGAATCGAAATGACAGACTCTGCCATAGCACTAGTTTAAAAATAAAAATGAATGATAAATGACATAATAAGTAAATCCTGCATGATAAATTAATATCGTAAAATACTCACTAACGAAGATCCGCAAAAATGTAACACGTGGAGGATTATGTTTAAAGTAAAAGAAATATTGTTTTTAAGTACTTGATTTTTAAAAATATTATTACAGGATTTTATTTAAAATTTCATTAGGTTGCGCGAGTTTACGTATTGTGGACGCTGTCATGTGTCAAAAAGAGGCTCTTACAGCTCTGGGACAATAGTAATTTCTTATTTAACCTTATTTACATATTTCTCAATTGTATGTTTTTTCTTCCAGGCATCATCAATAGTACACCGTCTACCTCCAGCCGACATCTATATAATGAAGGCTGAAGCTACATCTCTTAGGGCTGCCGGTAGCGACCCTAACAATGCTAAAGCTATTGCTGTGAACTTGCAGAAGGCTCAGATGATAGCTATGATTGTGGCTATAATCAATTCTAGTAATATTGAGTAAGTGGTATACTTTAATTAAGATACTAGTAACGACATCTATATAATGAAGGCTGAAGCTACATCTCTTAGGGCTGCCGGTTGCGACCCTAACAATGCTAAAGCTATCGGTGTGAACTTGCAGAAGGCTCAGATGATGGCTATGATTGTGGCTGTGATCAATAATAATTCTAGTAATATTGAGTAAGTGGTATACTTTAATTAAGATACTAGTAACGACATCTATATAATGAAGGCTGAAGCTACATCTCTTAGGGCTGCCGGTAGCGAGTAGCGACCCTAATAATGCGAAAGCTATTGCTGTGAACTTGCAGAAGGCTCATTTGAGTTTAACATAGCCACAATCATAGTTATCATTTGATAACTATGATTGTGGCTATGTTAAACTCTAGTAATATTGAGTGAGTATACATTCTAATATTAAGATACTAGTAACGCCATCTATGTAATGAAGGCTGAAGCTACATCTCTTAGGGCTGCCGGTAGCGACCCTAACAATGCTAAAGCTATCGGTGTGAACTTGCAGAAGGCCCAGATGATAGCTATGATTGTGGCTATGTTAAACTCTAGTAATATTGAGTGAGTATACAGGGTGTCCCTCTACATTCCTAAGAACGTTTGCTCTATTCTCACTTGGCCTAACCGTTTTGGCCTAATGGGCATGTAACCTAATAATCATTTAGCATAACATCATACTTGGCATACTGTAATGGAAGGCCTAATCTTTATTTGTCCTATTTATTATTACTATATTACTTAAAAGGCCTTATTTTATTTGCAATAAAATTTATGATCATAAAAACTTTTGATATATACTATTATTTCATAACACTTTTCGCCTCATATGTATTAGCCCAATATATAATCCGTATAATAATGATTGCCCACTTATTCATTGTTCTCAAACATGTCAGGTTTAATAATATACCTTTACCATGTGCCCCGTGAATGAAACGACTTGTTGCAACAAAAGTGGGTTAGGTTAGATTAGAACTGCGACGATTAAAGAAACAACTTGTTGCAACAAAAGTGGGTTAGGTTAGGTTAGAACTGTGACCATTAAAGAAACGACTTGCAACAGAAGTGGGTTAGGTTAGGTTAGAACTGTGACCATGAAAGAAACGACTTGTTGCAACAAAAGTGGGTTAGGTTAGATTAGAACTGCGACAATTAAAGAAACGACTTGTTGCAACAAAAGTGGGTAGGTTAGGTTAGAACTGTGACCATTAAAGAAACGACTTGCAACAAAAGTGGGTTAGGTTAGGTTAGAATTGTGACCATGAAAGAAACGACTTGTTGCAACAAAAGTGTGTTTGTTAGGTTAGGTTAGAATTGTGACCATTAAAGAAACGACTTGTTGCAACAAAAGTGGGTTAGGTTAGGTTAGAACTGTGACCATCAAAGAATCGACTTGCAACAAAAGTGGGTTAGGTTAGGTTAGAACTGTGGCCACGAAAGAAACGACTTGTTGCAACAAAAGTGGGTTAAGTTAGGTTAGAACTGTGACGATTAAAGAAACGACTTGTTGCAAGAAAAGTGGGTTAGATTAGGTTATAACTGCGACAACCACAAAATCGACTTGTTTCCACAAAACGTGGCTTAGGTTACATTGGAAATATTAAGCCAAAGTACACGGCCAAATTACTATAGTATTTAGTACCAACAAGTGGGCCATCTAATATTTCTACAAAATTAAAGTAGGAGCAAAAATATTACAACACATAATATTAGTTTAAATCGCTTTAGGAGTAATAATTATTAGGCTATACAGTGCATTAGGAAGAGAAAAGATTATGACAATGAACTATTATGAAAAATTATATTAGTACAACTAATAAGTATGCCAATTAATATTAGAACACAAAATTTTAGGGCATAAAAATGTCACCCAGAACAGAATAGGTCAACCACAATTCGGGCATATCATCATTAGGCCAACTGATTATTATAGCAAAAAGTTTTAGGCGAAACAAAAATAGAAGAAAAAACTTTAGGAATCTAGATATACATCCGAGTATACATTATAATCAAACACCGGTTTCGCGGGGGCAAAAATGTACCAGTGCTAGTGATTCATTAAATATCGACTTAGTTTATCGACATCCATAAAAATAAATTTTTAACCATCATTATCATAACTAAACTAATGGCTAAGTTTGAATACGTTTAACTATGTGCAAACCTCTTTCATTTATACTTATCGCAACTATAAACAATCGATATCTGACATTGACTGTGTCGAGTCACTTTTGACAACCATTGAATCGTTGAATAATTCATCTAGTACCTACAACAATATTATTTTGCATTCCGATCAATTAAATCTACCTTTTTGTTTCTTAAGGCGGCTAAAAATGCCACGCAAGAAAAAAGATCATTCATCTTCCTGGAAACCTGACCATTCAGATATAGATGATAAAGGTACGACTTACTTTTGCAAGAAATGTAAAATTCATGTCACGAAAATGTGGAAAATGTGGAAAAAATTTTGATTGTATATTATGAAAATTATATTAAATATTAAAGAAAGTTAATTCCTCAAAAAGTTTATTTTTGTGTATGTAGTTTTCTTCTTCATTCAAATTCTTGAAATTACACAACGGTAGTACGACATTTTTATCGATATCAAATAATAAAATTAGTTTAATGTGTCCTCGCACTATTAAACGTCAGTACAGATTTGCCCCCGCGAAACCGGTGTATGATTATAATATTAAGATACTAGTAACGCCATCTATGTAATGAAAGCTGAAGCTACATCTCTTAGGGCTGCCGGTAGCGACCCTAACAATGCTAAAGCTATCGGTGTGAACTTGCAGAAGGCTCAGATGATAGCTATGATTGTGGCTATGTTAAACTCTAGTAATATTGAGTGAGTATACATAATATACATTATAATATTAAGATACTAGTAACGCCATCTATGCAATGAAGACCGGTTTTGACGACCGGTCTGGCTCAGTCGGTAGTGACCCTGCCTGCTAAGCCGCGGTCCTGGGTTCGAATCCCGGTAAGGGCATTTATTTGTGTGATGAGCACTGATATTTGTTCCTGAGTCATGGATGTTTTCTATGTATATAAGTATGTATTTATCTATTTAAGTATGTATATCATCGGTTAGCACCCATAGTACAAGCTTTGCTTAGTTTGGGGCTAAGTTGATCTGTGTAAGGTGTCCCCAATATTTATTTATTTATTTATTTATTTATTTAATGAAGGCTAAAGCTACATCTCTTAGGGCTGCCGGTAGCGACCCTAACAATGCTAGAACTTGCAGAAGGCAGATGATTGCTATGATCGTGGCTATGATTAATTCTAGTAATATTAAGTAAGCACTTAAGTAATAATGCACAGTAATTTTGACACATAAAAATTAAAGTTTTAAAATATTATGTACTTATAGTTAGGGACCAAACGACCTCTTTTACAAAAAGTCGTCGACATCTCTTCTAAATACCTAAAACAGGTATGGATGTGTTCCTCGTTATCTTCAGATTACGAATTGACCTGTTTTAGTTTAAGGAGGGGGGGACGGGTTGAGAAAAAGGGGGAGAAAGATGGCGGCCGACCATCATAGATATTTATTCACATCTCGAGTCCTATGGCACCAATCTGTTCGTGCAAGGTGTCGTTTGAAAGCTTATTAAACCTACTTTAATTGTTTTTAAATAACTATACTCATAAAAGTAACCGTTTACGAAATATTTGAAAATATGTGTTTTTTTATCGCGCATGAATTGCACAAGTACTAGAAAAAATGCGTCTAACTCAATAAACAATAACTTTACCGCAATTGATGTTATTATAAAATTTTCGCGTCTATTCATGCTCTTTCTAAAAATATAAGTTTCATTGGTATATGATAATATATAACCATGTAATTACGAATTTGGTTTAGCAGGAGTCACTCTGCCCGGTCGCAGAAATGGGCGCTGACCGTAGTAAAGTATTCAATATTTTTTAGGTCCTATTTTACGGATCCATATGTGAGAGGTATCGTTTCAAAGCTAATTAAACCTACTATATTTTTTTATAAATAACTATAATCATAAAGGTAGCTGTTTAGAAAATATTTGAAAATATGTGTTTTATAGACCATGACTCCATGAGTCGCACAAGTACCTACTGGTAAAAAATGCTTCTTAATCAATAAACAACAACTTTTCCGGAATTGATGTTAGTATAAGATTTACGCGGAATTTCGTGTGAACTTCTAATAACATAAGTGTGAATTTCTAATAACATAAGTTTTATTGGTGTATGATATTATATAACCAAGTAATTACAAATATGGTTAAGTAGGTGCCACAGCGCCCGGCCACGTATGGATGCTGACCGTCGCCAAATTGTCTATATTTTTCAGATCCTATTTTATTTAACAGGAATCTTTTGAAAGCATATTATGCGTACTATCATTAGTTCTCAATAATTTTAGTTGTAACTGTAGTAGCTAACAAAATATTTGAAAATATGCATTGGAACCGATGTGAGTAAAACATGCTTCTAGCTCAATGAATTATATTTTTTCCGCAATTGATATAATAACAAAATAAACGGCGAAATGTATGACCTTTTCAAATAATAAGTTTTGTCAGTATTGCATAAAGAATTAATGTTAATTTATCCATCATACTCACTGCGCACCGTCATATACATGGATGACCATTTTCGTTGCCGTTTTCATAATTTTTAAGATTGTATATTGTATCTTGGTGCATGACCAATAAACAATAACTTTACCGCAAATTGTTTATTGTTTATTTATTACAGTACATCCACATCATATGTATTACATCTTACACAATTGATTTAATTGCTTATAGTTCTCAGTCTGATACAAAATGACAATTAAGGAGTACATAGCACTCTCCAAGTATGAATCTGGGAACGAGATCATAAAAAATAGGTATATTAGAATCTAAAGCAAATAATGTTATGATAAGATTTACAGGACATTTCATATGCTTTCTAAAAATATAAGTTTTATTGATGTATGATATTATACAACCAAGTAATTACGAATTTGGTTTAGCAGGTGTCATTGCACCCCCGTGACGTAAATAGGTGCTAACCGTCGCCTAATTTTATGTATTTCTCAGATCCTATTTTAGCGATCAATTTGTGAGAGGTATCATTTGAAAGCATATTATACGTACTATCGTTACTTTTTAATAATTTTAGTCGTAATTGTAGAAGTAAAGTAAGTAAAAGTAGTAAAGTAAATTTTTATTACAGTACATGACAATAAGCAATTACAATTATCAAGACAAAAATAAGCAGTACTCTAATAACATGAACGCAAAGACTTACAAAGGTTCCTACACTAGGCAGAGCCTGTCCTGTAGGTAGCCAACACAGTTAGGAGTATTCAAAACAACAGGTTGCGCGCATCGTTAACAACAAAACACACAGTTTTTGTACTTATGTATACTAGATATGAACAAACTATTTAAGAAAATATAGGGTGAGTCTATCAATTTGTTTTCATTAATTATAACTAACTACAATTTGGGAAAAAAGAGGTGTGTGTGTGTGTGTGTGTGTGTGTGTGTGTGTGTGTGTGTGTGTGTGTGTGTGTGTGTGTGTGTGTGTGTGTGTGTGTGTGTGTGTGTGTGTGTGTGTGTGTGTGTGTGTGTGTGTGTGTGTGTGTGTGTGTGTGTGTGTGTGTGTGTGTGTGTGTGTGTGTGTGTGTGTGTGTGTGTGTGTGTGTGTGTGTGTGTGTGTGTGTGTGTGTGTGTGTGTGTGTGTGTGTGTGTGTGTGTGTGTGTGTGTGTGTGTGTGTGTGTGTGTGTGTGTGTGTGTGTGTGTGTGTGTGTGTGTGTGTGTGTGTGTGTGTGTGTGTGTGTGTGTGTGTGTGTGTCTCTGTGTCTCTGTGTCTCTGTGTCTCTGTGTCTCTGTGTCTCTGTGTCTCTGTGTCTCTGTGTCTCTGTGTCTCTGTGTCTCTGTGTCTCTGTGTCTCTGTGTCTCTGTGTCTCTGTGTCTCTGTGTCTCTGTGTCTCTGTGTCTCTGTGTCTCTGTGTCTCTGTGTCTCTGTGTCTCTGTGTCTCTGTGTCTCTGTGTCTCTGTGTCTCTGTGTCTCTGTGTCTCTCTGTCTCTGTGTCTCTGTGTCTCTGTGTCTCTGTGTCTCTGTGTCTCTGTGTCTCTGTGTCTCTGTGTCTCTGTGTCTCTGTGTCTCTGTGTCTCTGTGTCTCTGTGTCTCTGTGTCTCTGTGTCTCTGTGTCTCTGTGTCTCTGTGTCTCTGTGTCTCTGTGTCTCTGTGTCTCTGTGTCTCTGTGTCTCTGTGTCTCTGTGTCTCTGTGTCTCTGTGTCTCTGTGTCTCTGTGTCTCTGTGTCTCTGTGTCTCTGTGTCTCTGTGTCTCTGTGTCTCTGTGTCTCTGTGTCTCTGTGTCTCTGTGTCTCTGTGTCTCTGTGTCTCTGTGTCTCTGTGTCTCTGTGTCTCTGTGTCTCTGTGTCTCTGTGTGTCTGTGTGTCTGTGTCTCTGTGTCTCTGTGTCTCTGTGTCTCTGTGTGTCTGTGTGTCTGTGTGTCTGTGTGTCTGTGTGTCTGTGTGTCTGTGTGTCTGTGTGTCTGTGTGTCTGTGTGTCTGTGTGTCTGTGTGTCTGTGTGTCTGTGTGTCTGTGTGTCTGTGTGTCTGTGTGTCTGTGTGTCTGTGTGTCTGTGTGTCTGTGTGTCTGTGTGTCTGTGTGTCTGTGTGTCTGTGTGTCTGTGTGTCTGTGTGTCTGTGTGTCTGTGTGTCTGTGTGTCTGTGTGTCTGTGTGTCTGTGTGTCTGTGTGTCTGTGTGTCTGTGTGTCTGTGTGTCTGTGTGTCTGTGTGTCTGTGTGTCTGTGTGTCTGTGTGTCTGTGTGTCTGTGTGTCTGTGTGTCTGTGTGTCTGTGTGTCTGTGTGTCTGTGTGTCTGTGTGTCTGTGTGTCTGTGTGTCTGTGTGTCTGTGTGTCTGTGTGTCTGTGTGTCTGTGTGTCTGTGTGTCTGTGTGTCTGTGTGTCTGTGTGTCTGTGTGTCTGTGTGTCTGTGTGTCTGTGTGTCTGTGTGTCTGTGTGTCTGTGTGTCTGTGTGTCTGTGTGTCTGTGTGTCTGTGTGTCTGTGTGTCTGTGTGTCTGTGTGTCTGTGTGTCTGTGTGTCTGTGTGTCTGTGTGTCTATTATACAACCAAGTAATTACGAATTTGGTTTAGCAGGTGTCATTGCACCCCCGTGACGTAAATAGGTGCTAACCGTCGCCTAATTTTATGTATTTCTCAGATCCTATTTTAGCGATCAATTTGTGAGAGGTATCATTTGAAAGCATATTATACGTACTATCGTTACTTTTTAATAATTTTAGTCGTAATTGTAGAAGTAAAGTAAGTAAAAGTAGTAAAGTAAATTTTTATTACAGTACATGACAATAAGCAATTACAATTATCAAGACAAAAATAAGCAGTACTCTAATAACATGAACGCAAAGACTTACAAAGGTTCCTACACTAGGCAGAGCCTGTCCTGTAGGTAGCCAACACAGTTAGGAGTATTCAAAACAACAGGTTGCGCGCATCGTTAACAACAAAACACACAGTTTTTGTACTTATGTATACTAGATATGAACAAACTATTTAAGAAAATATAGGGTGAGTCTATCAATTTGTTTTCATTAATTATAACTAACTACAATTTGGGAAAAAAAGAGGTGTGTGTGTGTGTGTGTGTGTGTGTGTGTGTGTGTGTGTGTGTGTGTGTGTGTGTGTGTGTGTGTGTGTGTGTGTGTGTGTGTGTGTGTGTGTGTGTGTGTGTGTGTGTGTGTGTGTGTGTGTGTGTGTGTGTGTGTGTGTGTGTGTGTGTGTGTGTGTGTGTGTGTGTGTGTGTGTGTGTGTGTGTGTGTGTGTGTGTGTGTGTGTGTGTGTGTGTGTGTGTGTGTGTGTGTGTGTGTGTGTGTGTGTGTGTGTGTGTGTGTGTGTGTGTGTGTGTGTGTGTGTGTGTGTGTGTGTGTGTGTGTGTCTCTGTGTCTCTGTGTCTCTGTGTCTCTGTGTCTCTGTGTCTCTGTGTCTCTGTGTCTCTGTGTCTCTGTGTCTCTGTGTCTCTGTGTCTCTGTGTCTCTGTGTCTCTGTGTCTCTGTGTCTCTGTGTCTCTGTGTCTCTGTGTCTCTGTGTCTCTGTGTCTCTGTGTCTCTGTGTCTCTGTGTCTCTGTGTCTCTGTGTCTCTGTGTCTCTGTGTCTCTGTGTCTCTGTGTCTCTGTGTCTCTGTGTCTCTGTGTCTCTGTGTCTCTGTGTCTCTGTGTCTCTGTGTCTCTGTGTCTCTGTGTCTCTGTGTCTCTGTGTCTCTGTGTCTCTGTGTCTCTGTGTCTCTGTGTCTCTGTGTCTCTGTGTCTCTGTGTCTCTGTGTCTCTGTGTCTCTGTGTCTCTGTGTCTCTGTGTCTCTGTGTCTCTGTGTCTCTGTGTCTCTGTGTCTCTGTGTCTCTGTGTCTCTGTGTCTCTGTGTCTCTGTGTCTCTGTGTCTCTGTGTCTCTGTGTCTCTGTGTCTCTGTGTCTCTGTGTGTCTGTGTGTCTGTGTGTCTGTGTGTCTGTGTGTCTGTGTGTCTGTGTGTCTGTGTGTCTGTGTGTCTGTGTGTCTGTGTGTCTGTGTGTCTGTGTGTCTGTGTGTCTGTGTGTCTGTGTGTCTGTGTGTCTGTGTGTCTGTGTGTCTGTGTGTCTGTGTGTCTGTGTGTCTGTGTGTCTGTGTGTCTGTGTGTCTGTGTGTCTGTGTGTCTGTGTGTCTGTGTGTCTGTGTGTCTGTGTGTCTGTGTGTCTGTGTGTCTGTGTGTCTGTGTGTCTGTGTGTCTGTGTGTCTGTGTGTCTGTGTGTCTGTGTGTCTGTGTGTCTGTGTGTCTGTGTGTCTGTGTGTCTGTGTGTCTGTGTGTCTGTGTGTCTGTGTGTCTGTGTGTCTGTGTGTCTGTGTGTCTGTGTGTCTGTGTGTCTGTGTGTCTGTGTGTCTGTGTGTCTGTGTGTCTGTGTGTCTGTGTGTCTGTGTGTCTGTGTGTCTGTGTGTCTGTGTGTCTGTGTGTCTGTGTGTCTGTGTGTCTGTGTGTCTGTGTGTCTGTGTGTCTGTGTGTCTGTGTGTCTGTGTGTCTGTGTGTCTGTGTGTCTGTGTGTCTGTGTGTCTGTGTGTCTGTGTGTCTGTGTGTCTGTGTGTCTGTGTGTCTGTGTGTCTGTGTGTCTGTGTGTCTGTGTGTCTGTGTGTCTGTGTGTCTGTGTGTCTGTGTGTCTGTGTGTCTGTGTGTCTGTGTGTCTGTGTGTCTGTGTGTCTGTGTGTCTGTGTGTCTGTGTGTCTGTGTGTCTGTGTGTCTGTGTGTCTGTGTGTCTGTGTGTCTGTGTCTGTGTGTCTGTGTGTCTGTGTGTCTGTGTGTCTGTGTGTCTGTGTGTCTGTGTGTCTGTGTGTCTGTGTGTCTGTGTGTCTGTGTGTCTGTGTGTCTGTGTGTCTGTGTGTCTGTGTCTCTGTGTCTCTGTGTCTCTGTGTCTCTGTGTCTCTGTGTCTCTGTGTCTCTGTGTCTCTGTGTCTCTGTGTGTCTGTGTCTCTGTGTCTCTGTGTCTCTGTGTCTCTGTGTCTCTGTGTCTCTGTGTCTCTGTGTCTCTGTGTCTCTGTGTCTCTGTGTCTCTGTGTCTCTGTGTCTCTGTGTCTCTGTGTGTCTCTGTGTGTCTCTGTGTGTCTGTGTGTCTGTGTGTCTGTGTGTCTGTGTGTCTGTGTGTCTGTGTGTCTGTGTGTCTGTGTGTCTGTGTGTCTGTGTGTCTGTGTGTCTGTGTGTCTGTGTGTCTGTGTGTCTGTGTGTCTGTGTGTCTGTGTGTCTGTGTGTCTGTGTGTCTGTGTGTCTGTGTGTCTGTGTGTCTGTGTGTCTGTGTGTCTGTGTGTCTGTGTGTCTGTGTGTCTGTGTGTCTGTGTGTCTGTGTGTCTGTGTGTCTGTGTGTCTGTGTGTCTGTGTGTCTGTGTGTCTGTGTGTCTGTGTGTCTGTGTGTCTGTGTGTCTGTGTGTCTGTGTGTCTGTGTGTCTGTGTGTCTGTGTGTCTGTGTGTCTGTGTGTCTGTGTGTCTGTGTGTCTGTGTGTCTGTGTGTCTGTGTGTCTGTGTGTCTGTGTGTCTGTGTGTCTGTGTGTCTGTGTGTCTGTGTGTCTGTGTGTCTGTGTGTCTGTGTGTCTGTGTGTCTGTGTGTCTGTGTGTCTGTGTGTCTGTGTGTCTGTGTGTCTGTGTGTCTGTGTGTCTGTGTGTCTGTGTGTCTGTGTGTCTGTGTGTCTGTGTGTCTGTGTGTCTGTGTGTCTGTGTGTCTGTGTGTCTGTGTGTCTGTGTGTCTGTGTGTCTGTGTGTCTGTGTGTCTGTGTGTCTGTGTGTCTGTGTGTCTGTGTGTCTGTGTGTCTGTGTGTCTGTGTGTCTGTGTGTCTGTGTGTCTGTGTGTCTGTGTGTCTGTGTGTCTGTGTGTCTGTGTGTCTGTGTGTCTGTGTGTCTGTGTGTCTGTGTGTCTGTGTGTCTGTGTGTCTGTGTGTCTGTGTGTCTGTGTGTCTGTGTGTCTGTGTGTCTGTGTGTCTGTGTGTCTGTGTGTCTGTGTGTCTGTGTGTCTGTGTGTCTGTGTGTCTGTGTGTCTGTGTGTCTGTGTGTCTGTGTGTCTGTGTGTCTGTGTTCTGTGTGTCTGTGTGTCTGTGTGTCTGTGTGTCTGTGTGTCTGTGTGTCTGTGTGTCTGTGTGTCTGTGTGTCTGTGTGTCTGTGTGTCTGTGTGTCTGTGTGTCTGTGTGTCTGTGTGTCTGTGTGTCTGTGTGTCTGTGTGTCTGTGTGTCTGTGTGTCTGTGTGTCTGTGTGTCTGTGTGTCTGTGTGTCTGTGTGTCTGTGTGTCTGTGTGTCTGTGTGTCTGTGTGTCTGTGTGTCTGTGTGTCTGTGTGTCTGTGTGTCTGTGTGTCTGTGTGTCTGTGTGTCTGTGTGTCTGTGTGTCTGTGTGTCTGTGTGTCTGTGTGTCTGTGTGTCTGTGTGTCTGTGTGTCTGTGTGTCTGTGTGTCTGTGTGTCTGTGTGTCTGTGTGTCTGTGTGTCTGTGTGTCTGTGTGTCTGTGTGTCTGTGTGTCTGTGTGTCTGTGTGTCTGTGTGTCTGTGTGTCTGTGTGTCTGTGTGTCTGTGTGTCTGTGTGTCTGTGTGTCTGTGTGTCTGTGTGTCTGTGTGTCTGTGTGTCTGTGTGTCTGTGTGTCTGTGTGTCTGTGTGTCTGTGTGTCTGTGTGTCTGTGTGTCTGTGTGTCTGTGTGTCTGTGTGTCTGTGTGTCTGTGTGTCTGTGTGTCTGTGTGTCTGTGTGTCTGTGTGTCTGTGTGTCTGTGTGTCTGTGTGTCTGTGTGTCTGTGTGTCTGTGTGTCTGTGTGTCTGTGTGTCTGTGTGTCTGTGTGTCTGTGTGTCTGTGTGTCTGTGTGTCTGTGTGTCTGTGTGTCTGTGTGTCTGTGTGTCTGTGTGTCTGTGTGTCTGTGTGTCTGTGTGTCTGTGTGTCTGTGTGTCTGTGTGTCTGTGTGTCTGTGTGTCTGTGTGTCTGTGTGTCTGTGTGTCTGTGTGTCTGTGTGTCTGTGTGTCTGTGTGTCTGTGTGTCTGTGTGTCTGTGTGTGTGTGTGTGTGTGTGTGTGTGTGTGTGTGTGTGTGTGTGTGTGTGTGTGTGTGTGTGTGTGTGTGTGTGTGTGTGTGTGTGTGTGTGTGTGTGTGTGTGTGTGTGTGTGTGTGTGTGTGTGTGTGTGTGTGTGTGTGTGTGAGTGTGTGAGTGTGTGAGTGTGTGAGTGTGTGAGTGTGTGAGTGTGTGAGTGTGAGTGTGAGTGTGAGTGTGAGTGTGAGTGTGAGTGTGAGTGTGAGTGTGAGTGTGAGTGTGAGTGTGAGTGTGAGTGTGAGTGTGAGTGTGAGTGTGAGTGTGAGTGTGAGTGTGAGTGTGAGTGTGAGTGTGAGTGTGAGTGTGAGTGTGAGTGTGAGTGTGAGTGTGAGTGTGAGTGTGAGTGTGAGTGTGAGTGTGAGTGTGAGTGTGAGTGTGAGTGTGAGTGTGAGTGTGAGTGTGAGTGTGAGTGTGAGTGTGAGTGTGAGTGTGAGTGTGAGTGTGAGTGTGAGTGTGAGTGTGAGTGTGAGTGTGAGTGTGAGTGTGAGTGTGAGTGTGAGTGTGAGTGTGAGTGTGAGTGTGAGTGTGAGTGTGAGTGTGAGTGTGAGTGTGAGTGTGAGTGTGAGTGTGAGTGTGAGTGTGAGTGTGAGTGTGAGTGTGAGTGTGAGTGTGAGTGTGAGTGTGAGTGTGAGTGTGAGTGTGAGTGTGAGTGTGAGTGTGAGTGTGAGTGTGAGTGTGAGTGTGAGTGTGAGTGTGAGTGTGAGTGTGAGTGTGAGTGTGAGTGTGAGTGTGAGTGTGAGTGTGAGTGTGAGTGTGAGTGTGAGTGTGAGTGTGAGTGTGAGTGTGAGTGTGAGTGTGAGTGTGAGTGTGAGTGTGAGTGTGAGTGTGAGTGTGAGTGTGAGTGTGAGTGTGAGTGTGAGTGTGAGTGTGAGTGTGAGTGTGAGTGTGAGTGTGAGTGTGAGTGTGAGTGTGAGTGTGAGTGTGAGTGTGAGTGTGAGTGTGAGTGTGAGTGTGAGTGTGAGTGTGAGTGTGAGTGTGAGTGTGAGTGTGAGTGTGAGTGTGAGTGTGAGTGTGAGTGTGAGTGTGAGTGTGAGTGTGAGTGTGAGTGTGAGTGTGAGTGTGAGTGTGAGTGTGAGTGTGAGTGTGAGTGTGAGTGTGTGTGTGTGTGTGTGTGTGTGTGTGTGTGTGTGTGTGTGTGTGTGTGTGTGTGTGTGTGTGTGTGTGTGTGTGTGTGTGTGTGTGTGTGTGTGTGTGTGTGTGTGTGTGTGTGTGTGTGTGTGGGGGGGGGGGGGGGGGGGGGTTATGATTGAGTGTATGTAAATAAATTAGTCCATGTGTTTACTCTCACTATTTCTTCGATCTCCTCGTAGGATAGCGTACTGAGCCATCCTTTGAGTTTGCGTTTGAGTTCTGTGATTGTACAATCCTTAATATTAATTGAAGCACTAACTTTGTTGTAGATATAGGGTTGGAGAAATTCAACAAATCTTTTGGAAAATGCAGTCTTTACTGCTGGGATAGGAATTTTGTACTTACGCTTCTGCATCATGACTGAGAGGTCAAGCGATCTAAGGACTCTAGCGTGTTCGTTTTGCACTACCCGCATAATAAACAAACTACGAACGTTAGGTATCTCCATCTCTTTGTAAACTTGTTTGGTTGGGTACAATCTTGGCTTCTTCAAAATCACTTTTAGGACCGCACGTTGAGCTCTTTCTAACATAATTATAGCGGTTTTAGCCGCTCCTCCCCAGGCAGTTATGCAGTAGGACAGAATCGGTTGGCAAATACTAACATATACAGTTTTCAGAAGCTTTTTATCCGCAGAATTACGCAGGTTCTTAAAAATATATATTAATTTCCGTATTCGATTGGCAGTAAGATGAATGTGTTGTTGAAAGTCAAGTTTTTCGTCAAATGTAACGCCAAGGTATTTTATGGTTGAGGTTCGCTTAATATAGTCACAAGAGCAGTTTGGGATTGGGGTTCCGAAGGAAAAACATCTATGTATCACAATATTTGGCAAATTGGCAGGCGCGGAAGCTTTGGATTTGTGAAAGCATACAAACTTCGTTTTGTCAACATTCAAGGTCAGTAAATTGTGCTGAAGCCGATTTGCTACCACTGCCATTCCCTCCTCGGCAGATTTTACAGCTTTACTCCAGGTGTCTTCATGGAATAAAATAGCAGTGTCGTCTGCGTAGCATATCACGTCAGCCTGACCCAAATTTAAGTTAGCTATGTCATTCACATATAATATGAAGAGCGTGGGACCCAATATACTGCCTTGCGGGACACCAAAATCTAGCTCCCTCGAGCTGCTCACGTCTTTACCTATTTTTATTCTCTGGGTCCGATCGGTCAAGTAACTTTGAAACCAGCTTAGGGCGTTTCCCCTAACCCCACAGTGCTCCAGCTTTCTCAGGAGTATAGGGATAGAAACAGTATCAAACGCCTTTGCCAGGTCCAGGAACACTCCTAAGCAGGCTTTACCGTCATCCAAATATCCTGAGATTAGCTTAGTCATAAGTTCAACAGCATCGGCAGTCGACTTCCCTGCTCGGAAACCGTACTGGTGTTCAGAAAAAATGTTATTTTTCTCCAAGTAACTCACTAACCGTTTATTGACTACTTTCTCTAAGAGTTTAGAGAAGGCTCCCAGCAAAGAGATCGGCCTGTAGTTACAAGGATTGGACTTAAGACCTGACTTGTGAATAGGGACAACAGCCGATACCTTCCATTCCTCAGGAAAGACTCCTTCAGATAAGCTGAGGTTAAATATGTGAGCGAGAGGTATCGCTATCACACTTCTGACAACCTTTAGTAATCGGTTTGAAACCCCGTCAATGCCCGGAGCACAATCTGACTTCAAACCGTTGATGAAGGATTCCACTTCAGCTACGTCGGTAGGATACAAAAATAGGGAATGGGCTGAAGGTACCCTGACTGAGATATTACTAGCAAGTGCTTCCTGAGTACTATTAAGAGTAGTTAAAATATCGTCAGCCAGAGTACAACCAACGCTCGAAAAGTATTCATTGCAGTAGTCTAGGGATTCGGATACCGAGTTCTTGATGTGAGTTAGTTCTATCGGTACTTTAGTCGTTTTCTTTGTGTACGTAATCGTTTTAATTGTATCCCAAAGCTTCCTCGGGTCGTTCTTACTTTTTTCTAGCTCTAGCGATTCGTACTGGTACTTCAGCTTCTTTAGCAAATTATTGTAAAAGTTTTTGTACCTAGTGTATATTAATCTTAAAGTTTCATTATTAGGGTTGTTACGGCATTTTAAATGTAGGCGATCTCGGTGCTTAGCACATCTTATCAGACCTGGGGTCATCCAAGGTTTGATAGCAAATTTGGAACGACTTACAGTGACCTCAGTAGTGTGTTTATGAATGACATCAAGAAACAAGTCGTTAAAAGCTTTGACCGAATCCGAAAAGTTTAAAAAATATTTGACAATATGTATATTTTTATTGTATATGAATAGCATTCGCACTGATACGAGTGAAACATGCTTCTAGCTCAATAAATTATATTTTTCCGCAATTGATATCCGCCAACAAACTGCATGAGCAGTTTGGCGAGAAACTTTAAAAATGTAAAATGTATGTTACCTTTAAATAAATAAATTAAAAAAAAAATATAATAACGAAATGAACCGCAAAATGTATGGCCTTTACAAAAAATGAGTTTTGTTAGATTTGCTTAAACAATTAATGTTAATTTGTCCACCATACCCACTGCGCACGGTCAATCGTCATATAAACGGATGTCCACCGCCGTTGCCTTAATTTTTTCATCATTTTACAGATTTTATTTTACTGATCAATTAAGTATTTAAGTAAATTCGATACGTGATAGATTATATTTATTATGAATATACGATTAGTGAAATAAAATCTGAAAAATCATGAAAAAAGGCAACGACGGTGGACATCCATTTATATGATGGTGCGCAGTAGGTGAGCTGAACAAATTCAAATTAATTGTTTATGCAATACAAACCAAACTTATTTTTTGTGTAAGTCATAGATTTTCCGTTTATTTTGTTATTATTTCATTTGCGGAAAACTATAATTTATTGAGCTAGAAGCGTGTCTTATGCCAATGCTATTCATGCACAGTAAAATACACATATTACTAATCAAATATTTTGTAAACTTCTACAGTTTCGACTTGAAATATTAGAAATAAAGATAGTACGCATAATATGCTTTCAAATGATACCTCTCACAAATTTATCAGTAAAATAGGATCTGAGTAACGTAGAAAATTTGGTGACGTCAGTCAGCACCCAATATCGTGACAGGGCGCAGTGACACCTGCTAAAGCAAATTCGTAATTACTTGGTCATATATTATTATACACCAATAAAACTTATATTTTTAGAAAGCGCATGAAATTTCGCGTAAATTTTATAATAACATTAATTGCGGTAAAGTTATGGTTTATTAAGTTAGAAGCATTTTTATCTGTATATGTGCAACTCGTGCTCGAAAAAAAAACTCATGTTTTCAAATATTTTGTAAACAGCTACCTTTATAACTATAGTTATTCAAAAATAATTATAGTAGGTTTAGTTTGCTTTCAAATGATACCTCTTACATATGGATCCGTAAAATAAGAACTTAAAAATATTGAATACTTTACTACGGTCAGCGCTCATTTTTATGCGACCGGCGGAGTGACCACTACGAAACAAAATTCGTAATTTAATGGTTATATTATCACTTACCAATAAAACTTATATTTTTAGAAAGCTCATGAATAGTCGCGTAAATTTTATAAAAACATCACTTGCGGTAACGTTATTGTTTATTGTCTTAGAAGTTTTACCAGACTTTTTACCAGTACTTGTGCGATTCATGCTCGATAAAAAACACATATTTTCAAATATTATGTAAACAGCTACCTTTAATACTATAGTTATGTATATAAACAATTATAGTAGGTTTAATTATCTTTCAAACGATACTTCTCACATATGGATCCGTAAAATAAGACCTCAAAAATATTGAATACTTTACTACGGTCAGCGCCCGTTTATGCGACCTGGAGGATAACCCCTGCCAGACAAAATTCTTAATTATATAGTTATTTGAAAACAATTAAAGTAGGTTTAATAAGCTTTCAAACGACACCTTGCACGAACAGATTGGTGCCATAGGACTCGAGATGTGAATAAATATCTATGATGGTTGGTCGCCATCTTTCCCCCCTTTTTCTCGACCCGTCCCCCCTCCTTAAACTAAAACAGGTCAATTCGTAATCTGGAGAGAACGAGGAACATATCCATACCTGTTTTAGGTATTTAGAAGAGATGTCGACGAAAATCGTGAAGGAGACGACTTGTGGCCAAATTGGCTCTAGACTATTATGACAGGACCTTTTTATAGGATGTCTCAATATATTTGTTTATGTACAGTCAACAAATTTGAATCCTAGGCCACAGGCCACTAATTATAACCTTTTCACAGTCAACGTCAAAAGTGACTTCTATGGCCAATAATGCACGGTGTCAATGAGACAGGGTTCTAGAGTGGCCAATGATTCAAATTGGTTGACCGTACATGTAACGCCGTGTCTTGCGTGGGCGACGGTCGCGCGACCGTCGTGCGACCGTCGCCGTCGCGTCTCATACTTCCATATCGATAAGGTTTGATTTCGTATGCGTCGCATCGCCGTCGCGCGACCATCGCGCGACCGTCGCCCACGCAAGCCACGGCGTTATACTTATATGTGAGTGTGTTTAGTATCACGTCCCACTTTGTCGGTTACCATTAAGGCGAGATTTACTTGTATCTTTATATGAATAAACTGACAAAGCGGCTTTATAGCAATCGACAAAGTGCGACGTTTTCCCGTGCACACTCACATATGAGCCAAGAGTATCTCACTGTTGGGAAAATACCTCCGTCTTACCTTTCTGCGTATAACATATTTTCCTTACTTTATTCCTATTGTATGTTTTTTTTTATTTTCAGCTTCGATGACCAAGCCAAAGAGGATATTCCCAAACACAAAGTATATTTTTAAGACATTCCCTTCCGTACAGGTAATGATTACTTGTGTATACCTTTCAGTACATTTTTTAATACAATACCTTGTATAATTGTTGAAAATTGTATATATACTTATACGTTAGTATCATTGTGTTAAACAATGCTAGTCATTTTTATTTGAAACTTAATGTATATTTTTACCTTTTTAAAGTTTTTTCACGACATCTATTAAATACTTTGAAATGCCAATGCAACTGCTATGAAGTACTCCCATACCTCGCTAGATGTCGCCTTTTACAATCTTGCGTATATTGGCCTACCTATGTTTTTTTCTGTTTGTTCTAACAAAGCGAGCGATATACCTATACAGTGCACAAACGTAACAAGGGCGATAAATGAAACCAGGTAGCCGAATGGCACACACGCTCACGAAACGCTCACGAAACGAAACGCTAATAAATATCTATCTCTATCGCTCTTGCGTATTGGCGCAACAGAGCCAGACTACCTTTCGCGACGTTTCTTTTTCGTTTCACGTCGCAGAAATACCATTCGGCTACGGCACCAGGCACATAATTGAAAGGTGTTTTTGAGTTACTCTTAATTTTCACCCCATAATGATTTTTGAAAAATAAGAAAAAAATTCTACAGCAATGTGCCTACTTGTAAACGTGGTTGCGATGACAATCAATGATAATTGTCAACGAGCGTTTAACGCGAGTACGTTTATATTACGTTGCGGTTCGAATTAATTTGTATGGATAAAAAAAAACAATTTTAAGTAAAAGTTATCTAATTAGATTTTTTATGTCCTATACTCACCACCTAAGTTAAGAGGTTCGCCCGTATTAGGTTTACACTCTATAAACCTTTAATTTATCTCGAAGATATTGTGGTGCCATCTAGCGGACGATAGTTCCGTTTTAACTTTTAACTACTCGGTCGACTAGACGGCGCTACACCTTTTGTTGATTCTCGGCTAGATGGCGCTAATATTAATATGTAATTGACAATTTTAACAATCAAGTCATGAATATGAGCCAAATTGTTAAAACGGAGGTTCAAAAGTTTTAATCATGTGTCGAGAGATGGCAGTCTATCCCCTGTGACTACACGTTTTACTTTGACAGTAATTCTATTACTAATAAACTGGCAGGGAGTAGATGCCAGAAAATTGAAAAAAAAAACTAATCAATGGTCTAATATCAATAAATTACTTTTTGCAGATTGTACGGCACTCTCGTCGGCAACGAACGTGTATCAACAGACCAAACCATAGAGATGCTCTTCCAAAACGCCATAGAATCAGACGTGAAAGTGCCAGAAAACCTCAAAAACATGTTCAGGTCACAGAAAGATTTGCCTAAAGACATGCTTGGGCATAGCCTGTTGCTGGGACTGACGTTTATGGATCTTTGCATTTATAAAAATCAGGAGAGCATAGACAAGTTGATGAGAAGGATTGAGAGTTGAGGGTTATCTGTGGCGCTGGTAAGTTTTGCTTCTGTTTTAACATACATGGGCTAATTTCTGATTTTTACATGTAAGTAAAAATGGGCATTTTCGCGTTTTATGCGTTTTATGTTTTTCCTACTCAGAATCACGAGCCCTTTCGATCTAGGACAAAAAACAAGGGACAAAAATGGTCCCGAAATTTTCTATTATATTTCATACTTTCCACTTTGTAACCGCTGTACAAAGTGTTTGAAAAATGGTAACGAAGTGGAAAAATTAAATTTAGGACGCTTTTTTCTGCCTAGTACGATCGATTCTGTGTAGGAAAAACTTTAAATTTACCTATTTTAGAAAAAAAAGTTTTGAATCTTTTTTCGCGAAAATGCCCATATCGTAGATAATAGGCTACTAGACTCATATCGAAATTGGCATAACAAATGATTGTCTTCTGTAGTATTTGAAAAAAAAAAAACAATATTTATAGATTTTGTGTGTTAAAATTGTATGATGACTACGTATTTTCGACTAAAAAGGTGTGTAATTTTTTTTATTTTGGTCACCGAAACGCTGTCAGCGATGTAGTGACGTCATCGAATAGGAACTTTACTTCATCAAAACAATCACTGATATAATGAACTTAATGCCTCATACTTAAAAGTCAGAAAATGGCAGTATGCTCATATGACCCGGCAACCTTCAAATCAAGAGTGAACAGGCATCTTCTGGGCTAGCTTACTCCATCGTAGGCCACGTCTTTGCCTTTGGCTAGTCTGTGGCCAAGAGTAAGCCTATTTATAATTTAAAAAAAATGTTGTTTTCTAATAGTATGACCTGATGCACAGATAATCTATAGATTAACATGACTGTGTTGTTTTCGCATGATTACGTAAAAGTATACTTACTTTAATAGTTATTTGTTATACAAGGGGGCAAAGTTGTATTTTAATGCCGAGTGTGGAATTGAAAAACGAGCAAGTGAAAGGATTCTATAGTTGAACCACGAGCGAAGCGAGTGGTTCGAGAATAGAATCCTGAACTTGCGAGTTTTTTAACACACGAGAAGTAAAATACATTTGCACCCGAGTGTAACACAAAACTTTTCCCCTCACTATAGCGAGGAAACTACAACGCAAAAAATGCGTTTATCAGTGCTTCCAGTAGTTCCACAGGTGGTAAATCATCTTTATTACTAGATTCACCTACTTTTATCAAGGTCTTTATTCAAGGTCAAATTACTTTACCCACTAGTGGATAAAATGCGTTTTTACCCGCTGGTATTAAAGGACAAAACGCGTGTTTCCGAGCTAGTGAGGGGAAAAAATATTTTTTGCTGGACAGTACTTAATTATGTAAGACCATAGATTAAATATAACAAGATCATACCATCCCATACATTAAAATGCGACCGCCTAAGACCGCGCTTACACTCCACCACACATAGATGGCGCCACAAAAAAATGTCTTGTAGCTTTCGATTATACTTGTAGATGGCGTTAAGTGTCACTTTTGACATAGATTTACGGTTCGGAATTGACATTGAATGCCAATCTACAAATAATCGGTGGCAACAAGGCATTTTTTGTGGCGCCATCTGTGTGTGGTGGAGTGTAAGCGCTTTCGTAGGCGGTCGCATTTTAATGTATGGGATGGTATGATCTTGTTATATTTAATTTATGGTAAGACAGACTTTAAAAAAGAGCCAAGTAGCCTATATCGAAAATAAATTCTTAATTCTTGATAATTTCATCCCATGTCTCGTGCGTTGAGTCTGTTGTCACAGAAAAAATAATCACTACTGACCCCCTAGCCGAATGGCATTTCTCCGACGCCAAACGAAAACGAAACGTAGTCTGGCTCTGTCGCGCCAATACGCAAGAGCGATAGGGATAGATATCTACCAGCGTTTCGTTTCGTGAGCGTTTCGTGAGCGTTTGTGCCATTCGGCTACGCACCCTGGACTGACTGAGACTGTTTTACCGTTTGTACTAGATGGCGCTGCAAGGTGCCACATATTTGGTAACTGGACCATAGACTAAATATAAGAAAATCATACCATCCGATACATTAAAATGCGACCGCCTAAGAACGCGCATACACTACACCACACATAGATGGCGCCACAAAAAATGTCTTGTAGCTTTCGATTATACTTGTAGATGGCGTTAAGTGTCACTTTTGACATAGATTTATGGCTCGAAAGTGACACTTAACGCCAATCTACAAATAATCGATGGCAACAAAGTATTTTTTTGTGGCGCCGTCTATGTGTGGTGTAGTGTATGCGCGTTCATAGGCGGTCGCATTTTAATGTATGGGATGGTATGATCTTTTTATATTTAATCTATAAATGGACTGTCAAAAGGTAACTGTGAAATGTGCAGTTGTAAATATAATTATGTAGTTATCTAATTGAGTTGTACAGTCGATATGTAGATTTTAGTAATGCATTGTTAGAAACATTTCGTAAGAAAACATACAAATGTAAATAGTCAATAGGAATAACTAAATAAAAGGCGAACAAATAAATTTACAGTTTTTACTTCTGCATTGCGAAACTAACCTTTTCCAACTCTATCCAAAGAAGATTACTTCCAAATTAAAAAGTTTTTAAAGGTGGATAGACTGAATATTTAATAGATTGTGCTTTTATATGAAAAGGTAAATTTATCTATTAACTCATTACCAATGTTTCCTAAACAGCTTTGCATTTAAATCATGTCATTTTATTTTTATCTTAACCTGTGTTCTAAGCCGATGGATCTGGGTTCGAATCTCGGTAAGGGAAATTATTTCTGTGATGAACAAATATTTTGCTACTGACTCACTGATCTTTTTTTATGTATTTAACCATTTGTTTGTTACGAGATCTGTCTACACCTACTCACAACACAAGCCTTATTTGAGCTTACCGTCGGGCTTAGTCAATGTGTAAGAATGTCCTATAATCAGGGCCATCAGGGGTGGCTCACTTCGCGATTCTATCGCCGCACTATAAGTACATGTCGGCGGCCGCGAGTTCGCGGCGTCTTCAGTGGTGACTACCTTCGCGCGGTGCAATAAAATTCAATGTCCGCTGCTCGTGTGCGGTCCGTTTGTTGATGTAGGTAAGAATTTTTGTGAACATCAAAGGAGTGAGCATTCTGTAGTTGTACTATTATAGGTACATATACGAGGGCTGATTGGAAAGTTCGCGGCCTGACCATTAAAAAAAAAACTTAGTTTCTATTTCTGCCGTCATTTTGAACTGTCATTATTTAGTTGTCATCCCGCGAAATTTTAATTAAATGCAATATTTTAAAATAAGTTTTTCCTCTCATTTAAAAATACGTGTAAGCTTTTTCACAATGGACAATTTGGAGCAACGTGATGTAATTAAATATCTTCATAAAAAAGGATTGACTGCGAAACAAATTTATGAAGATATGCAGTGTACGTTAGGGCAATCCGGTCCATCATATACGATGGTAAAAAAGTGGGCAGCTGAATTCAAGCGGGGACGAGTCAGTATCGCAGATGACCCTCGCTCCGGGAGGCCAACTACTGCGACCAATCCAAATAATGTGGCAACTGTATGCAAAATGGTAATCCAAGACCGACGGTTAAAAGTGAGAGAAATAGCCGACATCGTAGGCATCTCCTATGAAAAAACTCAAAACATTATAGTTAACGAATTAGGGTTTTCCAAGGTGTCGGCGAGATGGGTTCCAAAGCTCCTTTCAGTGGAACAAAAAATCACTCGTCTAACAATTTCACGCGACTGTCTAGACCTGTATGAAGCTGACCCTCAAGACTTTTTGGACAGATATGTTACTATGGATGAGACATGGGTCTACCACTATACGCCCGAGACTAAACAGCAATCAAAACAGTGGGTTCGTGCTGGATCTCCGCCACCCAAAAAGGCAAAGGCCATTTTGTCGGCAAATAAAGTTATGGCATCAGTGTTCTGGGACGCAAAGGGTGTAATAATGGTTGACTATCTCCAAAAAGGTACGACTATAAACTCGGACTATTATTGCGAACTTTTACGTCGATTACGTCGACTTTGAAAGTAAAAAGACCTGGAGTGCTGACAAAGAAAGTTCTTTTCCACCAGGACAATGCACGCGTGCATACGTCACTAAAGTCAATGGCAGAAATTCATAATTGCGGGTTTGAATTATTGCCGCATCTGCCTTATTCACCCGATTTGGCACCATCGGACTTCCATTTATTTTCAAACTTAAAAAAAACACATGGGTGGTAAGAAATTTTTGACCAACGACGAGGTCCAAGCTGAAGTGGATACCTATTTTGAAGGCCTGGAGGATTTTTTTTTAAAAGTGGTATAATGGCTTTGGAATCCAGATGGAATAAGTGCAAAGACCTTAACGGGGACTACGTAGAGAAATAAAAATATTATAAAAAAACTTTGGTTTTGATTTCATATATAAGCCGCGAACTTTTCAATCAGCCCTCGTATTCTGTGCTATAAAATTTAATACGGTCATCTCTGTACTAAAATATTTGAAGACGGGTCTTTCAATAACTTGAAACAATGAGTGTCTTGTATTCGTAGTGGTGATTATGATGATGATGTATAACATTCTCAGCAAGGTTAATATGTTTAAATAAAACTGCAAAATATTGCTTCAGTTGGACTAAAAAGTGTTTATTTGATAAAATACAACGAGCTTACTTTTTACAACATTTTACTTCTATTAATGTCAAAAAAACAAACAAAACCCTTAATACAATATTAATATACATAAATACGATGGTATCAACTTCAAACATAATCATAATGTAACTAACGTAAATGCAAAACTAGGCAAGATCATACGTAAAATACCTCTAAATAAAAGTACAATAACTAAAGATAACTATTATAAGATACACCAAGAAGGTCTAATGCAAAAATTTTCTATAGATCACACTTACTTTTGACCTAAAAAAGGTTGAATTTTGTATTTAATACTGATATTATCATTTTGGAAGAACGTATACTAGAAAAACATATTTACAATTTATTTTATATGCCAACATTAATTTTATCGCCTGGATCGTGACCATATCGCCAACTGTTTCAAATTTTATAAACAGAAATCCATTGTCAAATAAAACTTAAATCTGGTTTTATACGGCTGTGTGTAAAAAGTTAGATCTTGTATTCTGGGATTGTCTATTTAAAATCAATTTCATATAGTCTATTTCGGTGTATTTGTAGTTATGTACGAAAATATACTCTATTGTGTAACATCGGACTGGAGCCGTGGGGGGTGCTTAGGCCATGTACATGGGAGCAGGTACTCAATTAATCATTCTCTTCTGTTCTACATATAAAACTTACGTATTTATTCTCACATGAACGACATTGAGAGTTGAGACGGCTTTTGGTGAGCGTCAGGACCCCTGGACCACTACAGATATTTGATGTTTAGTACATACTAAAATTTAGTACCTATTTGATACTATTTGGTACCTGAGTACATATATTTGGTACCTCCACTGATATCGAAAAATCGAGCGAATAAAGTGGCCAGACATTCTGACGTCAGGATGTCTGGACCATTTTTGGTTTACATAGTTCTAGACAACACTACTAATTGATATCTTAGTCAATATTTACTACCTATTTGGTACCTGTCAAAATATTTTTTTCAATTTTTTTTGGCGTACTAGAAAAAAGTTATGATGGAATTTAAAGTTGTGAGCCCAGCCGTGGCGTTGAAGTATGTAGCGCATGTCAAAAGAATAGAGGCAAATCCGCCTGCCCTCCTGCGCGTCAAATTAAATAGGAATTTATTTTTAGGCACTCGCACATCATCTCTACTGACTAGTGGCATTAATATTGTCGAAATATAAAAGTAACAAAACAGTGTCAAAACAGGCGCTACATACTTCAACGGCACGGCCGGGCTCACAACTTTAAAAAAAAAAAAAATCTGTCAATATATTTTTTTCAAAAAAATTTGAAAAAAATATATTGACAGGTACCAAATAGGTAGTAAATATTGACTAGGATATCAATTAGTAGTGTTGTCTAGAACTATGTAAACCAAAAATGGTCCAGACATTCTGACGTCAGAATGTCTGGCCACTTTATTCGCTCGATTTTTCGATATCAGTGGAGGTACCAAGGTTCATGTATGTACTCAGGTACCAAATAGTATCAAATAGGTACTAAATTTTAGTATGTACTAAACATCAAATATCTGTAGTGGTCCAGGGGTCCTGACGCTCACGGCTTTTGGCTTATTTAGATGGCAATAATGTTCTATCAGTTTACTCGTACTTGCAAATGTTTAGATGTTTGTTTTTTTATCGTTTATTATATCGGCAATAAAATCAGGCAACTTCATCTATTATATTGATTCATCTATTTATATGAATTGGGATTTAAATGGTTTTCTTGTGGTACAACTTCGTTAATTTGCTCAAATAAGATTTGCGATTCGTTTAACATTCTGTTATTGAGTGAGAAGCTTATTTCTATTATAATGGTATTTTTATTTCTATTGCAAGTCTATGTCAGTTGTCTTTCAAAGAATATAAACTATACTGCTTGTAATAGGGATGACGACTACATTAAAAAAATTGTATTCTGTTTAGTTCGTCAGTTAGATCTTCTAAAAATACTGAACACATATTTTTCGCTTTATCAAATTATTGAAAAAATACAAAGATACAGGTCATCAAAGTTCCGGAGTGGGGGCTTGTGACGTTACTTTTAGTTAAGAATTGTACCTAGGCGTGACGTCACGCAAAACTTCGAGACTTCACTGTACCGTCGTCATGTTTCGTTTACGAGAAAAAGAAAAAATATGTGTCCAAATTTTTTTTATGATCTAACTGACGGACTAAATAGTTTTTTTTAGTCGTCATCCCAATTGTAGGGAAGTTTTTCATCAAACAATCGTCGAGATAAATGCTATGTTTAATTCAGCAAATAATAAATATTGGAAGACTATAACTTATCCCATAGACAAATGTTTGCGATACTCGGACCCCCCACAGCTCCGGCTAATAACTCTGTAGAAACCTACAACAGTGTAAAATTACCAGTCTATTGTTGTATATTACAATAAATATGTACAATTAATGATATAACAGCACCCATTAATGAAACCAATCTGCAGGTGCGCCGCCTATCCCGCTCCTGTATAAAAACAAACTATAATATATCACCGTTTTATTGTATAATCTATTGTATATATTGTATATTCTGTATATCTATTGTTTATACTATTTCAGTATAATGAACTTTATTGTATTGCTTTTTAAATAAGTATTGTAGCAAAAATAAGCTTGATAGGCGACGCATCTTATGACGTAAAACTGCATTCAATAAAATCTGTAAATACTCAATCCAGACTACAAGATCATTTATCTAATATGTTCATCTTTTATAAAAAATTCAACAACACTTATGTTACTGTGGAACTGTTTCAACAAGTCTATTGTGATAAGAAATCATTGTTTCCATCGTGAGCGGTCGGCGAGTGTGGCAGTGAGTACGTAGGTATCTAACGAACTAGTAGGCCGGTTGGCTACCAATTATTCGCACTATACTAGCAAATTAAATAATATACGCCAAATGTCAAGTGTATTGCACTGAACTGCACTAGCTGCAGGGTTTCCGAGGGAAATCGAGACAAATAAAGCTATACCGCCGCGCCGCTGACCATCAGCGCCGCGCCCATGGAAGACGTCAAAATAATTCGTAGCCAACGTATTAGAAACTAAACGTTACAACTAGCCCCCGTCACCTCTGGTACACGTGACGGGCTTACCGTAACGGGACTCATCGTAGAAAACATCAATTGATATGATTAGAGTAAGAATTTTGGATTTATAAATTGATATTTCTACTTTGAATCAGTCACAAAATTGGAAACTACACGTGAGGAAATAATAAGTGCTAAATGTAACCCCACTTGCCTGATTTTGATTATTTTAGTCCTTAAATTTAAGAGAAAATGTTTTTAAATACAAATTTAATCCGGTAAGTGGAGTTTTCGTATGCTGATTCCAAACATACAATATTTTGAATTACATTTACGTAAGCATATAAACCATTCGTACAATCAGACTTAAACTTAAGGGTCTTTGCCAATTACTTACGATTAAAAATTTTAGACTGCAATGAGATCACAAATAAATGCATAAATCAAAAAGGAATTAGTCAAATGCTTTTGTCAAAGTCTTAACTTAACAGTTTTGTTACCAAGCTAGGCTGTGGATCAGAGCTATGGGAAAACATTGTATTACATACAATTGACACTGATATCAGTTTACACTCAGAGTATATAAAGACAATGCAATCTTATTCTCTCCTTTTTATCGTAACAATAAAAGTATACAAAATTAATTAAGTGGTAAAGTTACTCTTACATTAAAAGAGCGTAGAAGTTCAAGATCCGTTCGGATCGTTTGAAGAAACTTCTTTATATATCTACAGATAAGTAGTTATCATAGACATACGGAATTAAATAATATTTCGTTGATAAATACCACTAGATGGCGCTGCATTAATATTTTTGTAATTAGTTGGTAGCGCCATCTATATTTCATGCTGTAAAATATTCTTCGATTCTGTGAATCTATGATAAGTAGTCTGTGACTTAGCGCACATTTTTGTGGCTTAATTTGTATGGAATTTGATTCCATTAAAAGATGATAGAAAAGGCAAGAACCGAACTATCGCTAATGGGTACTAGTAAAGACATGCGATTGTTATAGTGATGGTAATTGATTATAAATTATAAAACTAAAGAGTGGAGCAAAAGCTTGTGAGAAGAGTACGTTGGACGGCACGCTTACAATATACGGCATATCAATACTTCGGAATAAGATGGAAAGAACTGGTAAACTACGGTAAAATGTCGATCGACACAAAAACCTGTAAGCACTTAACAATAGTTAAGAAAAGCTAAACCGTGCTCTCTAAAAAATATTTTACAAATATTCGCGTACACAATAATTATGTATAGAACTAATACGATTAACGTTAGGTAAAAGTAATACATACTCGATAATTGAGCAAACTTAACAAAACATGAGCCAGACCAACAGAACAGGGCCAACTACCTACTCCGAACTAAACTGTGCCAATCCTAAGCAAGCTACGAAGATTTGGCTTTAACGAAATCAGTTTGAATTTGAAATTTGGAACACTGCCTGAGAATCGTCCAATGATATGTATTTACATCGACGCGCCACATCGTTCAGCGCGGGCGCAATGTTCCGCGATCGTACCAACGAAACCTGTCATCGCAGTACATAGCAATACGACACTTACTTTAAAACTATTTCACATTTACTTTTAATAATATTGTTTGTAATAAATGTATAAAATATCATCTGTAATCTCTGTATACTTAATCACCTTTGTTTATATTTAAAAATTAAATCCATTTGTATCGGTATAAAAATCTAATAAGTATAAATCTGAGGTTATTCCACGGCTATGGCACTCTGTAGTATTGTTTGTATTCAAACTTTGTACGGGAGCCGGCGACCGCGCGCGCGATACTTCTGTATAAAAATACTTATTAGCTATTATTGTTTAAGGCTTTAATACACTGTGACCTACAAAATATCGAAACTGAACCCTAGCGAACGGAGCGCGCGCGCAGTCACGGGCTGGAGGATCACGTAATCTATAGCCGCACCACCACTTTGACATTGACATATCTGCTAACGTCTATATAACTGTTTGTATGCGGGGTGCATGAAAAGTAAACGCACACTAGCAAATATGGCAGTGAAAAAATGGCGGTAAGGCTACTGTGGCAAATCACTGTCACGGGTTTAATTTTCTTCGATAATGATGTTTTTTAGTAAACCTCCGAAAGTTTGATAGGAAACTGAACGAGTAAACTAAATGCGAGACCGGCGCGGCAATGGCGCGACGCAACCTGTACAATCTACGTCCCAGAGTCGTTTATAATGTTTTTAATTTCGAACCTTTATAGTTGAACATTGCAGTTGTTTTTGTCCCTTTTAAAAGGACATTCAATTGGGACTAAAGTTCGGGCGCCATTGTAGCGTTACAATTTTTTTGTAACTGTCCAATGGGTGATAATTCATCATAAAATTGACGTAACACACTAAACGTACCTAATGCATTCAATTTGTGAAGTGGTAAAATATAATAATGCGTCCAAATGTAATGTGACTCCCACAACTATTACAACTATATTAGTTAATAGGTACGTAACAGTTCATATTATGCAGTAGGAAAACGAAACCATCACATATATCGTAACGTAAGCTATAGACAAACATAGAGGATAAAATGGGGGGGCGCGGAGACGGCCTGGTGGGCGGTTTAGAGTCTGCGCGACTGGGCCCGGGCCCGACAACGATATATCTCATATATCTCCTGTCACTACTAGGTACGGCTCGTCCGACTACTGACAAACTAAGGCTACCTGTTAGGTACTATCTTGGACGCGAAATAATCGAGGACGCATCTTTCAACACCAGAACATCTCCACCACCCCATAAATTCATATATATCTTTATTTTCCCTATTCTAAATATTTATTTCGCGATGAATGATCGAATTGCTTGGTAATTCGAGATAGTCTAAGCTAAAATTAGTAATAAGATTATTCTGGCATTCTCCGTCCCTCGGATCAAACTACGCAAAGCACTTGGCGACATCACACACGAACCCTAAATGGTAAAATTCGCTAATCTCACTCTTCGAATACGATCAAATCAGTCGAAAGCGGCAAAAGCCGCGGAAAAAAGACATAAGCACAATTTTGAATAACGACGGACACGTTTACGTCACATTAAAATTTCGACAATTCCAAATTGGAAACAAGTATACGTACAAATGAAGTATAATTTGGCAACTCTCTGTGGAGTCGCGCCGAACATCCGATCCCAGTTACGCTAACTGAGCGAGTACACTAACCTACCTAGCTATCACAGTCCTCAGTCTGACCCTTTCCACTAAATGCATCTCAAATTGTCACATCGTTGAAAAAACTGGTAACAACCTAATCTAGGCCAACTATAATAGAAGCTTGTAGAAAAGTTTAAAAGTACTACGTTATTTGGCACTATGTGTTACGAAGATATCGCAGTAGCTCTAGTTCATTAAATGCATTCATATAATTTAACAGAAAATTTTGTATTTACTACAAAACAAAATGTCATGATGGCAAAAGGTAACCTACGTTTTTGGTTTCTTACTTATCTGTCGATGTTCCACTTCAAAAAGCTTCAGATTCCCCTAAAGTTATCCCCGAACTTACACGTTATCTAAATTTTAAGATATTTTGAGCATTTCGTTCCCTATATTTGCCAGATCATATCCCTTAAAACTCGTAAATAAAATTAACTTAATAAGTCTACAAATAATGTAAAGTCATTACAAATAGGCACACGACGCCGAACCGACGACATTCATCGCGAAATATGCTCGTGGTAAAAGATTCTAACCTTAATTTAGATTTAAACGGAGACTTTTAAACGTCTAATCTCTGGTTGGATCCGTATATCGTGAACAATTCGAGCTCGAAGAATCACCGAGAAACCTAACTCTTACGTGGTAACTTAATATTACGGAGCAAAAACGCTATCTGTACTCGCTTTTCAACGGTAACACTATTCGTGAACATTATACTGTACACTGCGACTCGGAGAGTACAAGGGCATTATTTACAGATCGAAGCTCGTTTACAGCGATCTCGTAATGATGAGGCGCGGATGCGCTCGTATACTGTGCGGGGCGTGGCGCGGGCCTAGTAGAGGCGGTCGACGGCGTAGAGGTCGTGTGGAGCGTGCGGCTGCGGCTGCGGCGGCGGCCACCGCGGCGGGGCGGGTCACTGCGCCGGCAGGCAGGCCAGCGGCGCGCCGGGGCCCACGGCCGGCTTGAACTCCTGGCTCGTCGGCGGGAACTGCTGGAACGGCGGCGCGTAGCACTGCGGGAAGTACAGCTCCGGCTTCACCACCGCCGCCGCCGGCGGCAGCGGCCGCGGCGTCTTGTTCGCCTCCGCGCGCCGCGCCTTCGCCGCGTGCGGGTTCATGTGGTTGTCCACGTGCTTCTTCACCTCCGGCTCCGTGGCGAACCGCCGCCGGCAGTTCGGCATCGGGCAGCAGAACGGCCGGTCGCCCTGGTGCGTTCGCGTGTGCTGGTCTAAGATGGCCTTCTGCCGAAAGTCCTTGCCGCACTGCGTGCACTTGTACGGCTTCTCTCCGGTGTGAATACGGAGATGTTGGTTCAGGATGGTCCGCTGCCGGAAGAAGCGCGGGCAGTACACGCACCCGTACGGTTTCTCGTTCGTGTGTATGCGGAGATGCTGCGTGAGATGCGACTGCTGCCGGAATCGTTTCCCGCACTCGGGGCAGGGGTACGGCCGCGACTCTATGTGTATGCAGCCGTGCTGCAGCAGCGTCGACTTCTGCTTGAACTCTTTTTGGCAGATCGGGCAGCGGACGAACAGGGGCATCGCGCGGCCGCCTAGCACGTCTGGTAACTTGCCGCCCTTCAGATACTGTAGCGATAGTCCCGAGCTGAATACCGTGTGGTTGAGCCCTTTCGTATCTTTGAAGTACGCCGGGTACTGCGCCGTGTCGCCCGGCGAGAAGCACGAGCCGCGCTGCTCCCCGTTCTGGCCGTCCGCGTCGCCGAATGTCGACATCACTTCCTCCTTTCCCTCGTCCGGGGGGAACGGCACGTCCTGCGGCCACAACGTCGGCGTGGTCCCATTCTTGAAGATCAGATGCGGCGAGACATCTGTAAAAAGCGAAGAGTTTGGTCAGTCAGGTGTATGGAGTCTAGGATATAACGACGGGTTAATCGAACTAGGAGGGTTACAGGAGCGTCGAACGGTTCGCGCCGAGGAGATCGAGAATTTGTTTGATAGGAAGGCCAATGGATGCGAGACCGAGTCGAACGTGCTGGGGCGGCGGGAGCGCGCGGCGCCGGCAGCGGCGTGCGGGCGCCGCGCGCGGGGGAGGGAGGGCATATATGTGTGAATAGCGCTCGCCTTGGTGTGTGCGGACGTGCTGGTTCAGGATGGCCTTCTGGCGGAAATGTTTGCCACATTCCCCGCACGTATATGGCTTCTCACCGGAATGGATGCGCAGGTGCTGGTTGAGGATGGCGCGCTGCCGGAAGGAGCGCGGGCAGTAGACGCAAGCGTACGGCTTCTCGTTGGCGTGGATGCGCAGGTGCTGCGTGAGGTGCGACTGCTGGCGGAAGCGCTTGCCGCACTCGGGGCAGCCGTACGGCCGCGAGTCCGTGTGGATGCGCTCGTGCTGCAGCAGCGTCGACTTCTGCTTGAAGTCTTTCCCGCAAGTCAGACATTTGAACAGCCTCAGTTCCGAGTTAGGGGTTGTGTTTGCGCGGCTTCGGCGGCTCCGGCTGCACGATGTCGGGTAGGTGGCGGAGCTCGGGCGCTCCGTACTGGTCGAGCGGGCCCTCCAGCGATAGGACGCCTCCGTTCTGCTTCAGATAATGTAGCGGGAAGCCTCCGCCGCCTAGCATGTGGCTGGCAGGTCTGGTCTCTTTGAAATACGGCGTGTACTGTTGGTTCAGGTCCGGCTGCGGGATGAAGCAGGGCCCGCGGTCGAGGTGGTCCTGCGCGGGTTGCGTCTGCGCCTGGTTCTGGAGCTGCTGTTCGACCTGCATGTGTTCAGGTGACGTTTGCTGCTGTTGGACTTGCTGTTGAGCTTGCTGCTGGGCGAGTTGCTGGGCGGCCTCCTCCGCGGATTGGTCGGGGGGCGGCGGGGCGGGCGGGTAGGGCGAGGGCGCGGGGGAGGCGAGCTGCGGCTCGGGCTGCGGCGAGGGCCCGCCCGGGCTCTGGTGCTGCATGGGCTGGTAGCCGCCGTCCAGCACGCCCCCGCCCCACTGCGTGCCGGGGGGAGCCCGCTCCACGCCATCTTTGTACAGGACGTACGGTGCTGTCGTGTCTGGAAATAAAAGAAAAATTCTGTTAACATCTACTTCTTATTAAGTAAATAAAGAGGGTAAAATTGAATGTGAGGATTACTTCGGGTTATCGAAGGATACTTTACACGAAACAGGTGTACCGTTCTTTGTTCTCGCGTTTTCCCTGTTTTCAAATATCCAACTTATACCTCCGCGTGACCTAAATAGTCTATCGGCTTTGTTTCCGTATTCAATATGGAATATGCTTTCGGATACGTCTGGCACTGCGGGCGTGACATTTTATTAAATTCTTCGCCAGCAGTTATGCGCTACTGGAACACGCTATGTGATGCACGCTACCCGAAATTCACTCGATTTATTGCATTACTTTGCATTGTTGCAATTCTACTGATAACTTTTTCGGGGGTATATCTTCCTTGGTGGTTCGGCTCCGTTTTAAGCTTTGTTTAACCGTGGTAAGTTTTATATTGGGGTGAAAATAGTAACATCGGGTAGGTAGCGAGAGTAAAGGGTGGAATTGCTTTGCAAAAGTTTTTGGTTCGTGATAAGGCACGCTAGGTGACGTGTTGTATCCGAGAGGGTAATGCGGTTTCTAGTTGGCTTTATTGACTAGGTTTTGACTTGGTATGACTAGGTATTGAATTATGGGGCTCAGAATGAATTATCATTTTCAGCAAAATATTATTTAAGAGTTGGTTTAGTAGATATGTTTTATTATTAGAAAACGAAGTTTTAGAAATAAAATGATGGAAGTAGTAGGGTACTAATAAATCTCTGCTCCAAACGGTTTCTACATATTTAAACCAATTTAGATTAAGTAAATATTGTAGTATTTATTATTCTAATTAAAGAAACTGAGTGTCGATTCTTGAATGTTTTCCATTGGATTTCGTGAATTTCGTTCAATAATATCTCCACTACTAACCATTTAAATTCTACTAACAGAATCGAAAACGAGTGGTCATTACTTACCACTAGATCTAAAATTACTAGAGGTCCTGTTTCAAAAAGTGGCATTTTGTCGTTTTCCACAGGCGGCGAATTCATGCGTTCAAAATTAAAAAAATCGGTCCCCTGTTCTCAGTTGGGTGAAATCGCACGAAAACACTGAAATAATTCAAATAATATGCAAATGTCTTCGAAAGTCCGTTTTCATTGGAAAAGTGTATGTCAGTTTCTAATGACCGACTGGACACAAAAACGCGGGAAACTGCATCCGGTTCCGGTAATAAGGAAATACAAATGGCAGATAACGTCTAATGTTCTGGATACTCTTTATGGGTGTTGCGATGCGAGTTTACATATTTTCTTTAGAAATTTAATCTCAGAAGAATACATTTGGTAAAAAACCAGAGATTATATCGCCCAAGGTCAAATTAAAATTTTCTGTAGCGATTGTAAACCAAAGAACATTTACGTATTTCGTTAAGTTTGATCATGAGTGTTTTTGTTACATAACATAATACCTATAAGGGGTTCAGACTTTAGTAACTGTGTGCCTGTGAAAGAAAACCTAAAATTTTTGATTACGCTAGTTCCACGGAGTAAACAACTACTGAGCCGACCTTTGTTGCTAAAGGAGACAATCTTTCATTTTTTTTAAAAGCATAAAGGTATAATGTTACATAGCTACCTTTACAAATGTATTTATATTAACATCAGTCACATACAATACAGTACAATACAAATACTCTTTATTGCACACCTCAATACACGAAACAACATAGCAAGTATAAACAACAACTTAAGAGGTAAAACAAGAGGCGGTCTTATCGCTAAAGAGCGATCTCTTCCAGACAACCTAGGTAGTGGAGAATAATAAATTTAACCTTGTAAGTAGGTGTACTAAATGTAGACTTAGAGGAAATCTAGCACAAACTATACTACGCAAAACAATATACTACACACATAAAAATAAAATGTAACAATACATAAACATACAAATACATATATATATATAACAAATTACATGCCATAGGGGACATAAGTCTATCAAGGTATCATTGATCAATGATCAGATAAAAAGTGAAGCTTGAGAAGTATCTTAAAAGAAGTAGGAGATTGAGCGCGTCTAATATTTAGGGGTAGGGAATTCCAAAGCCGCACAGCTTGAAATGTAAAGGAGTTGTTATAGAATTTAGACGAGGACGACGGAACGGAAAGAAGCAAATTCTGAGAGGACCGAGCAGAACGGAGATAGCTGAAACGGTTCATAAGATAGCGGGGAGTCGTTGGGTTAAAAAAAAATGGAATACAAAAGGGACAGCACGTGAGAGTTACGACGAAAACAAATAGAGAGCCACTTGAGCTGCGAACGAAATTGAGAGACATGGTCATATTGTCACATCACATCAAATCGCTGCTATTATCTCAACAGTTTGACGTGATGAAGCAGCTACTACATTGAAAATGACAGTCAATTTACAATATCAACTCAACTGCAATAATTTAACCAATAAAAAACCTAATTCGGACCAAGTATGTTTAAGCCCGTGTTACACGATTTACACGTGTCGCTCAAACGAATGAGTAATGGAACTTTGCGGTCACATTCTCTTCGCGGTCAACGTTTTTGACAGCTAGATCAGATTCCCTCCAAAAAAACAAACTTTCGTATCTACTCTGCGATACAGTTTAAAATTGTTTGAATTTGGAACGGACATAACTTATGTCGTAATGTCGATGGATCGATAGCCGTTGGACATTGAAGACAAATTTTAAAAATATGGCGTTCTGTTTTACGTGTGACACAATGACATTTTTAGTACGATAACCATAACCAGCTATTTCGAACGAGCAAAGTGAATAAAAATATATAAAAAATATCTAGTTACTGTCATTAGTTTTCTTCGAATACCGGATGCGATTATTAAATGACTACAAAATAAAACGCAAGGCATTTAATATCAAACTTTTTGTTCCAACCTAAACGCTCAGCAAACAGGTTTCGCTCTTTAAAATCACCAATGTCGTTAATAATGTTATTATTGTTGGTGATCAAATTAATCATCATTGCAATAGAATAAAACAAAAGAGTTAAAGATTCTTTCCGAATCACATTGTTAAAAGCCCGATCTGTCTTCTGGCCTAACGTACTTAGCCGATTGAAGATAAAATCGTGCTACTATACAAACTTATCGGTCACAATCTTAGCCATATCTTCATTTCGGATCGCTCTATGACTCTATGGTTCGCTCTAGTTTAAAATTGGAATGTGCTGGAACAAATTAAAATGACCGTTCGTGTTCGGTTGTTTTGATTTTAAATTAAAGACGAAATTGCTTTTGCTTACAAGGTTTTTTGCTAGTTCATTGTTTAAATTTTTCGTGGGGCTAGTCGGAGCGTTAAATTCTAGATCCGCTTTGCTTTACCACACAATGAAATTTATGTTTATGAAAAAGTCGATTCGATTCTCGTTTATCTTTGAACCTAGGTACTTATTCTTCGGCATGTAAATCGAATAAAAGCCTTACCATCAATTTTACATCTTACACAAACGCAAATCTTATAAGTACTTTTCATACGTCATTCCAAGACAGAGATTTATGGCTGAATAACATCTGTTTATAATCGTTCGATGCGGAGGAAACGTCAGCTCCCGTCACGTCTGGGCCGGTCTTTATTCTTCCGTCTCATCCACTCGCTTATCCTAAAGTGAGACAGACAGATTACGTTTCGATTTTCTTTTTTCAAATTTATAATGACGTTTCTGTATCTGTGGGGTTTTTTGTACGCCGGATGGCTCGGCATGTGGGGTGTCACTACGAATTAACTTTTTGTTTTAACCCTTTTAAATTATAGTGGGATGGGTGTGTGTGGGTTTGTTTTCGTATCGGAGTAGTTATTTAGTTCGATTAGTGCCTAGATTAATCGATAGCTAGTGTGGGTAGGCTTTTAAAAGTTTTTTGAATTAAGCTCTATAGCTGCATAGCGAATTCTAGTCGCTGTAGTACATAGTTGATTTCATTTTTATTATATATTTTAAAAACATGCCTATCTAAAAACATAGTTATTCGCATTGGAATCCTATTGCTTTTTCGCAAACTATTTAAGTAGGTAGTAACGTAAAAAAAACTGATGATAGGGACCCAAAATGAAATCAAGTCAAAAAAGCGTAGGTATTCCACTCGGGAAACTTCCGTAAAATGTTTTTTTAAGGATATCTCGACCGAATCACAGTATAATAAAGAGTACTATCGTACAGTATGGCCACTCCCGCTCCCCGCTGAAAGTGCCACCCACCCCCTCTCGGTTACCTCACAGTTACCGCCTGTCAAAAACGCCAACAGTCGACCTGTCATATCTCACTCATACAAGGGTGGTACGCGTTTACCTACACGAGCTTAGAATGTGTGCTAGGAACGCGCCTCTTTCATATATTTGATCGCCAGTGTCCGAGGTGTGACCGAACTGTAAAATTGTAATATTGACAAATGTTAATTCGGGTTCCAGGCCTCGTAGCCGAATGGCATATCTGCGACGCGAAACGCCACCGAAACGCTGAAGAAATGTAGTCTGGCTCTGTCGCGCCAATATACGCAAGAGCGATAGAATAGAGAAAGATAGCTACGAAAGAGGTATTATCGTGAGCGTTTCGTGAGCGTTTGTGCATTCGGCTACGCACACAGGCCTTCATGAGATCCATTTAGGAAGTCATATTTTTATTATTACAAACAGTTACTTTCTTTTTAAGCAATAAGACTGTACCACGTGGTGGTGGGAATGTTTCAATCGCGTGGTTCCACGGAGTATTTCCGACTAAAGGGTTAACATTCATTACAGGCCTCATCCGATAGATGGAGCATATGGACATTATCATCACACATTGTCACTCACAGAATATAGCGAGACAAACCAGTGTTTTATAATGTAAAATATATCAGACAACAATTTTGCTCTGAAATTGGTTTGCCGAAGTTAGTATAATAAGAACCGAACGTGTTAATTTGCGTTCATATATTTATAAGTAGATCTATGTTCCATCTCAGCTGGTAGTTTGTAGTACCTATCAGTAAAGGTACTAAAGGTATTAATGATTAACATAGCTGGTAGAGAATGCCTTCTGGTATCGTTCGCCTTTTGTACATTTTTTTTGACTGTGCAATAAAATTTAAATAAAAAAATAAAACGTCTATGAAAATTTGACGTTCATTTGGACAGTTGTCCATCGAAGTCAGTTGAGGACTTGGGAGCTTAAATAATCTCTACGCCATTTACAAACAGTCATTAAGGGCCGGTTGCATCAAACCGTCTGTCACCGTTAAAGCGTTCGTTAAATTTTATTGTATGGGAAGTGGCGGAGCGTCCATAGACATCTGCTGCGTGACGATGATGTGTCTGTCAAAAACCCCTGTAGTTGACCAACGAAAAGGCTTTTCACGCCCCGCCACTGATGGGAAGTTCCATAGACATCTGCTGCGTGACGATTTATTTATTATTTAAATATAACAGTAAAACCAAGGCAGTGTGAAACTAAAAAATAAAAACAATAGGTATAGCACATAAATAGTAAAAAACAGATTAAAAACAGACGAGAAAAAGCAATATTCTATTTAGGCGACGACGTAACAGCGTGGCTGTAGTTTAGAATAGCATTCTGTTGGTGCAACTTATTTAAGTGGTAGGTGCGGGCGTATTCAAGATTACGCTTAGTTCGCAGTCTTCGTGATCGCTTCATGAAGCGAGATCTATCCGAGACAGTCTGTGAACCTAATGTATGTAAATAGTTGAGGGGGTGTAGTATGATGGATGCATGCAGTGATTAATTTAAATTAGGAGTTGATTAGGGCGAGTTTGGTGGAAGATATATCTTGGAGGGTTGCTTTAAGACGGGAATGTTGGGGATGGATCGGATTACCTGCCAGTAAGGTCACACTATCACACATATGTGACGTTATCTAGGTAAAGGGACCTTATTGTCGATGGCCCTTATAGGCGTTATGAACGATGTCTCTATCGTCACTACTTCCGTAAAAAATCTCAGTAACTCACGCTGAAAGCTCAAATTTGGTAAAACGCAATATGTCTATATCATTCCATATAAACTTACAACAATACAATTTTCTTTTCATTGACAGACGAAAATACAAGTTTTTTTTAAAGTAGTGATATACAAATACGACGCTTCTGGACAAAACGAAATAACTTATTTCGTGAATGGTACAACCCCAACGTGTGATATATTGTTGGATAGGTATTAAAAACGAGTGGCGATAAATTACTACAGACCGTTTTTTAATAATATTAATATTTTCGTAAATAATCGCTCCTAAAGGAAAAATGGCCCACCCCCCTCTAAGTTTCGAACCATGACATTAAAAACACATTGTAAAAAAATGTCTACAAACAGATAGAACTTTTTACGCACTTTCTAGAAAAATTGTTTTTGAACTTGATAGGTTTAGTAGTTATTCTGTACTGAAAAACGTCGTACAAACTACGGCGAAAAGAACCCGTAACACTGAGCGTATCGCCACTCGCTTTGAGCTTCCTTTTTTTCGCACTTGTATCGCAATGTACTATTGTTTGAAGGACGCCAAGTTCGTTATGTCCATACCATACACAATTTTGGACCGATAGTCCGGATCTCTATACTACACACAGGTCTACACAAGCCGTACAAGGCCTGACCTACGGCTGCGCGCGCAGGGCGAGTGGTCGGGAGTGCGCGGGCGCACAAAACTGGTCCAGTCGGCCCGCCCCTTCCTGCGTCCTGCTACCGTCCGCAAAAAAAGTAAAAAAACTCGGCCTACTACTACTTTATTTTAAATCACACATAAGTTGGGTGTCCAATTGTCCATATGTCCGTATCGTAGGTACGCATCGGACGCACCGATATTGCGCTACTTACGGTGCAGCTCCGTGGCACAGTCCGTGGCCCGTGCACATGTGCCTTTTATAGGTACACTCCACCAATTGGAACCCTAGGCCACTCTACAGCCATGTCAAAATGAAAAGCAGTAAGAGATTTCTTACAATCTGATTTATAACGTCACTATGACATAGTTCTACAGTAGCCTAGGGTTCCTTGGATGACTGTACCTACAAATAATACTAAATGCGGTGCGTCCGATGCTTCCATTGCGGGTCTGTGGACGACCTTTATTAAAATTTCTAATTTATGACATATTTAAAGTCACACACAGGTCGAACGCGATTAATTAACTCTATTTTTACTTTTTTCCCAACGTTTCGACCAGGTTGCAATCTGCCGATGGTCCATAAGAAAGCAAAGTGTCAGGAGTCCGTAACAACACAAAACTACCCGATATTAATTTATATACATGTTCCTTGGTGACAAATAAAACAAATAAAAAATAATGTTAATTAATCGCGTTCGACCGATGCTTGCATTGCGGGTCTGTGGACGACCTTTATTAAAATTTCTAATTTATGACATTATCGCGAGTCCAAACATACGTAAAAAAAATGGTTTGTTTCCAAATTAAAGGTACACAATTTACACAAAGTTACCTGTCCTGTCTGTAGTTACATAGTTTATCTTGGTAGACGATGTCAAAGCTGCAGTTACTGAGCTCTGCTTGCGAAATTATTATTTGTCTGCTCTAAGTATTTTTTTTAATAATAGCCTATTTATTTAATTGTATGGCGATTTTGTATAAAGATTTCAAACAATATACTTATTATGTAATAGATTATACGTATTATGTAAATCAAGCATGTTACACTGTCGAGGACTTTATGAAATAATGTAATTAAATAATATATTAATGTATTTATGACTTAATGTATTGTAATCATATAATTTATGAAATAATGTAAAAGTGTAATTTGTAATTGTACCGATGAAGCTTGCAAAAATGAGTTGAACAAAAATAAACCTAAATATTTTTTTATAATTACTAATGGATAATGTAATTTAAGTAAATGTTGCAGTACCTTAACATGTAGTACAAAATACTTCGATGATGATGTTGATTTTAAAAGAAATTGTCACTCAATTTTATTCGTAATTTCTGAAAAAACTTAAATTCGTCTTAGCCTAAAAGTTGTACTCTTTTAGTCAAAACCTTGTAATAAGAATGTAGTCTGAGATGATTGTAGTACAGTTCATATACATTGACCAACTTATAAATTTACCTGTTTTAGTATTCAAAATTGTCCAAATTTTCAAATAAGATCGACTAATTCAACTCTATACGTGAGTTTTTCTAAATGTGCATTCAAAAACCATACATAATTAATTTTCAGTGAGTTAGTTTTCAAAATCCAGTCTTATAAAAATCAAGACAAGAAGATGCTCTAACTGAAACTTGTATGAAATAAATCTATTGGATAACGGAAAGTGTAGTATTTCACCGACTAAAACTATCAATTTTACAATCTTTTGACGTTTTTTTTGAAAGCACCCTTAAATAATAGCCTATTTATTTGGCGAATTTATGTAAAGATTTCAAACAATATGTAAATTAAAAAATAATTTTAATTAATCATCTCATAAGGATATGTTATTTTTATAATTCTTTCTGCACACCGTACCGAGTTCACGGATGGGCAGACGTCAGCGTCACCCGCTCAGCAGGCTCCTCTTAAACTATAATGCACCCAAAAACACCACCCACCAGCCTTAATACCATCCAAAAAGACCGAGAACCGAATGATAACTGTTACAGCGACTGCAAAGTTAAGATGGCCACTGTTCAAACGAGAATGAGAGGTGTAAGAATTGATATAATATAAGATAATCTTTATAAGTTCTCGTGGTTAGTATTTTGGACAATCATTTTTGTTTGCACCAATATCATGTGCTATAAGTGTGCTGGGTGGTACACTTATATCAGACTAGCTTGTGCACACGGCCCTTAAATTTTTGAAATTGCGGAAAGGTTCATACAAACTTTCACCTCCCCCCCCATTTTAGGGACCTCCACTTCCCTCATATCATCATCATAAAATATTTGGTATGCATTTAAAAATGTTCATATTGAGGGGGTGCTTCTACAGCATTGATGAGATATTTACTTGTACAGATTAAGCTGTTTTTTTTTTTAAATCTTAATTATTGACATATTCCGCTTTTATTTTGGAATTTAAAATTGCATGTATTAGTTTGTAACATTTTTCTAACACAATTTATTGTTAAAGAAATAAATGAAATGAAATGTTGATAGGTAGGAGGCTAGTTAATTAGGTAATCTTGTTACACGGACGGATCAGATCCTATACTTATCTAATGCTGATCAAAAATATAAATTGGAATACTCCTGTAAATTATATTGCCTATTGTTGTGTCATCAACACAATGTTGCTTGCTTCGTTTTTATGTATGTAGACTTAAACGGGCTCTAATAATAAAGTTGTTTTTGATTTTTCCTCGACCTAGTCATAACAAACGAACATAAAACAAAACCATTATAAAACTTCGTCTCACTTAAATATTTTGTTTACTCATTCGCACAAAAGCTGGTGTTTCTTTAAGCACGTTAAGCTATTAATACGAGTAACATTGTATATGTATATAAATGTAAATCAATTATTATGTATGTTATTATGTCTTGATTCTTGAACATATTTATAGTCGGTCATAATTAGCACAAACTTGACACAACAAAGTGTGAAGAATAATCATGAAACGTGATGTTTTCTTATAAATATGTCATCAAATTTGACCAAACATAGTGATTGCAAATGCCATGCTCTCCTAAGTCCCAGGAGCAATTCTTTTGTTTTAGAATTTAGAACCTTAAGTGACACCGTAAAAGTTGAAAATAGATTTTGGTATATTTACAAAAAAATGTACACGGGGACATGAGGATACCTTATCCCGCTTCTATTACATTGGCGCCCAAACGAGTCGAACTAGACTAGAGAAAAACAGCTCGAGGTATAAAATGCGGCGGTTCACACTTAAAAGGTATTTATATTCCATGTAATAAGGTCCAATTTTCTCATGTTAGGTATGGAAAGCCGCAAATATTTTTGATCTAAACCTTGACGAGTTTTCGATTCCCATCTTGAAGTTTGAAGTGATTGTTTTCTCTGTCACTCCAATAATGTAAGAGCATTAGAAATAGAGACAGACGATAATAAAAAGCGAAGCTTATAATGTTACTGCGATTGAAACGTTTTCATTTTGATCGCTACACTGTAAATGACAACACACATTAGAGACTTCATCTCCATTCAATAAGATTCACTTTCAGACAACTCTGCCAAGTATAGTGTAGTGAATCAGACACGACACTAAACACAGTGCCAGAGGTGGTCACTCTCACGATCGGGCGATTCCGGCAAAGCTACGTAGCAATTATTAGGGTTACTACAACTTCCCTTTGCGTGCGCTACCACCGATTAGATAGTTACCTACTTGATTTTTGACAACCCTAAATAGTTAGTCGAAAGGGATAGCGCTGAGCATTAGAAAGGGACAGCACGATTTGACCCTGAACTGCTGTCGAACTTCAGTTTTGTAGGAAGTGTCTTTTCTGTACGTAAGTATTATTTATTCTGTGGCTAACACAGCGGCGTCTAACTTCTAACACATTGTTCGGAGAACCGATTACTGTGTATTGGGTGATTTTAAGACGTGCTATTTGCTACTGGCTTTATTGCCTATAAGTGGTTTTCGGTTTAGTAACTTGAATGATTTACGCAATACAACAATGAAATGTTCAGTTAAGTTTATAATACAATGTAATATTTAGTCAGTAAAGTAACAATCGTTCTTAAATAAAAGCGCTCCTCAACGAACAAATGTGACAACAATAAATAACCCGAACATCGGGAAGAAAGAATCATATTTTAACGTCGTGTTAATTAAATTGTCGATGTCCCGACATAACGACGTTCTTTGTCCGCAAAAACACTGAATCACTCAAGGAAAAGACAAGTGAATGAAAATTTTTAAAGACAAAAAAATGGTCGGCGTTCTGAATCGCGCGCTTTTCATCGCTCGCTTACTTCGGTGGCATGTCAAGTTGGCCCTAAGTCTGCCATCGTGCGTGATTCGGAACGCTACCACGCGAAAGTGACAGGTCCTTTTGGCGGGAACGCGATTCAGCATGTCTGGCATTGGGTTCTTTATCCGGCCGCCATCGGTACCGGTTGTACGCACGACACTCCGTCGCGACAATTTATTTCGGTACGGGGCAATGCACTGTACACGCAGCCAAGGGATCGCAGCGAATAAATGAGAGTAAACATGAAGGGAAAAATAAAACGTAGACGGTGACAAATCAAGGCTGTTAAATATAAGCCTAAGCGAAGGGCTTGCTTGTGGGTAATGAACGCTGCTCAGCCTCAGGGTGCTTCATACTACAGGTGTCTAAACATGGATGTTACTGGCTCGTATTACTGGAGGCTTAAGATTTTCTTTCGCTTTACAGCTAATTAGGTATGCATTTGAAATGAGGAATGCAATGGAGCACTAATTTTACGACTTTATAAAAGGGAGTTCGTTGTTTAGCGTTTTTCAAAGTTGTTCGTATTAGATGATATATTATTATGCAGTAAGTTAGCTTAGTATACACATAGTTATTACACAGAAATAACAAATAATAATTTATACAGAAGATGATCTGGATTAGCAATTGTATAATATTGGACTGGTTTTAGATGCAATTGCAATTAATGCGATGTGCTTCGAGTGCAGGCAACGGAATGGCATTGACTGCGTTCAATAGGACTGTTCTCAAAATATCCTGGCCTTTGAGATTTTAAATCAAAATGCAGAATAATTACGCAAATGATTTATAAATCTATATATAAGTAAAATTTATAAATATATTTACTTTCTGCCCCACACAGCTAAACTGTGGAATGAATTGTCGCCTGCGGTATTTCCGGACCGATACGACCTTCAAATCTTCAAGAAAAGAGCGTATACCCATCTTAAACGCCGGCAACGCACCTCCAACACCTCTGGTGTTTCGGGTGTCCATGGGCGGTAGTGATCGCTTACCATCAGGCACCTGTCTGCTCGTTTGCCTCCTATCCCATAAAAAATCGAATCTAATAAAAGAGTGTTTTGTCTAAACGTTATTGCATAAAATTATAAGTTCGCTTTTGGCGTCCATTTATTAACATGTAGTTTTGGTGATAATGAACCAAAGAGAAACGAATTAGTTATAAGCACTATCACTGTTACTCCAGACTAGGTACTTTAATTGTTTAGTTTTATCCATTCAAACTTTATTTCAAATAAAGTATGCCGGTCTTGCCCGCACTGACCTTAATAAATATAAGTATAGGTAACGTAAACTACTGATTGTTAAAGTTTACTACTTAGTCATTCGTAATTTAAGTACAGGTTGTTAAACGTATATGTACTTATCGATCATTAATTTGAAATATATTACACATATAAAACTTGTAATTTAAGGAAATAGAACGGACCAAAATGGGTCCTTCAAGGCCAAAACTGAATGTCCTATTCAGACAATGCTTGTAATTACATCGAAAACACTGTTCCGGGACGACTTGACAACTCGACACGTATGGTTAGTACTTTTAAAACATATTCGCACAACACGGAAAAGCAATTTAAATAGTTATGCTAATTGTGAATATCCCATTCAAATAACAAATGCACTCAGTTAAGCCGCACGCACAACGATCCGATAAATTGGTACAATTTAGTGTAGTGTCTTGAATCTCCTTAACTCATCTTATTGTATTTTTGATATGACTATAAAGTTCATAGGGGTAATCATAGATCATAGGATTCATAGGGTACTTAGTTATATATTTCATCAATTTGCCCACTAAGATACTTTGCGTAATAACATTCTTATTGACTGAATCCCATTTATTTGAAACATAAACTATATACATAACATCCATGACTCAGGAACAAATACCTGTCTCACACAAATAAATGCCCTTACCGGGAGTTTTCTACGCGTTTTTATAAAACACCTTAGCTATTTATTTGGAGTTTTTCGCGTTTTATAAAACACAATAAAATTGACAGCAATTTTATTATCACGCGATCACGCTATTCAGCAATTCGCATCAAAAGTTTGATGCAGCGGTATTGCAAAAACCTTCTATAGGTACTTACTTCTTATTTTGAAATCATTTAACTCTTGTATTATGCTTTCTTTAAATACTTATTTCATCTATGATTCTAAGCTAACTTTGTAGCTATTGGAATTGATCAAAATGTATCGTCATAAACTTAACTTTTTTATAAAATTTATATTATCTGGAAATTACATACTTACCTCTGCAATTGCAAATGCCACGCCAGTGTTAATAGTTTGTCAGTTCTAAAAACTGTTCTATATAGTTTACTTTTAACACTTTCGCTACCAAGAACCCGACTGTCGGGTACACCGCTCGTAGAAGCGTAGCCGATTACATGGGTTTCCCCGTATGTAGCAGAGCCCGGTTTCGAAAGTCACTACCATAAACAACCTGTCACAGCATTCGCGCCAAAATTTGACGTTACACAAATCCTCAAAATGGCCGCCGTAATTAAAGGCTCGCAATAACTGTCCATAAAGCAAACGAAGCGCATTGGTGACGCGCCGCGCTATTTCGGTGCACACTCCCCTCGACAAATGCTAATGTCCTCTAGGACTCCAGTCCCGATGCTCTCACGATTCCATTTCAGTGTTTCAACGACACAGGTGTCAAAGAATCTGCTTACCATAGAGTATTGTTTTTTTTTAAGACCCAATTTACGGGAGTGGCAGTGGCCAAATTCAAAGTCTCACGATACTTTTTTTAAAGTTATTTTATTTGGTATGCTATGTATCGAAATTTGAAGCAAAATTAATTTATTTGTATTTGTAGTGAGTATTATATTCTTTGATTTCTAGTTAATGAGAAAGGAATTAAACGGATGTCGCTACTCTGTTGCCACTTTCAATTTCTACACTTTTTTTCTACACATTTATGGATAATTTGTTTTCAGTAATAGTTTGTGAGTTATGAGTATTTTACGAGATATATTAAAATTTATGTAGTCGTGACAAATGACTAGTGACATTTTAACTAGAATCATTAATAAGGTTTATGAGTAGCATAAAACACTTATTTGAAATTCCCTTATGTTTGTATTCACATTAATTCGTTTATAGTTCATTTAATACTCAATGCAAATGCGTTTTAGTGGAAATCATGGTAATAAACGCACATTTATATCGTTTAGCAAGCCCGTTTTGATTTAGATACTAGCTTCTGCTCGTGACTTTTTTGCTTTAATGATGATGATTGATTGGAAGTAACCTCAAACTATCGCCATCGAGTCAGACGAAACGAGCTCTGTGCAAGTGATATACGTTCGTAGAGCTTTGACTTTTCAAATAGCTGTTGCCTAGTCTTGGCTATCAAGACCGATGCAGACTTAACTTGGCTGGATATTGAAAATATACCTATATAATATTGTTTCATTCTTTTACATTGTGTTGCTATGTGGAATTTCGTGTCGGTTCTTAACTAAAATATTTTTTTGCTCTTGTGAGTCAGTGCGAGGAGTTCTGTCGAGATTCTCGGAAGGATAGATTCCGATGAAATCATCTCACTGGTGAATAATTTATAATGATTTTAATTGTATTTTAAATTGGCGGTTTGACTTTTTCGGCAAATCCTTAAAAGGTTTAATTTAATTTATATTAACTAGGTATTTATACATAAAAAACGTGAAGCCCACCATTAAGCATTAAGTCCACCATGTGTACTTACTTTTTATGTGCAATATAGTATAAATAAAATAAATAAATAAACGTAGTAACTAATGTGTGGCAAATTGTCGTATAATAGTTTGCAACTGAAACATCTGCTTTTTTATTAAAAAAATATGACGGCCGCGGATCAAAAACTATGATAAAGTTTATTTTTAAGCGCCATAAAAAGAAGCCGTTTAGTCTATGATCTTCAGTTATTATCTGTGAAAGGATGGGCGTTCCAAACTGAGCTAACCGAAGAGAGACAAGTTTATTTTAAGCTAATTACGAGACGCCTTCGAGCTAAAATGCCATAAGTAATAATATTCTCTTTTTAACTACGTCCTTTTGATATTATTGACAAATTGAACGCATTTCTCTGAAACATGAAGTGTTACTCTGAATAGTTTGAATTCCTGACTTGGGTGCATCGAATCATGGAAGGAATTGAAAAGAATCTAATGAAGTGGTTTTTATGAAAGAAACAAGTCAAGGAATTTCGGTCAGTTTATTTTCTTTATGCTGAAAGTTGAGGGAATGTGAAACATCTAAAAAGGAAAGAGGGGAGGAAAATTCTGGGTCGTATGCGTATCTGCGCGGTTATGAATGAAACCCATTTTAATCTTCTAAATTGTAGAAATTATATCACTTTATTGCTCATATTTTTTGTTATCACTGGAAGAGATCCGTCTAAGTGATAACTTCGAAGTATGATGTATAATGATAATATAATACACTACCATTTATTGTTACTAGGTATTCAATTTCTCGTCATTGCTATATTTCTTGCACCTCTTATTGATCTCTTTGGCCCAAAGGTTAGCTGGTAGATAATGCCTTCTGGCATAAGTCCAACTTCTGTAATTTTTTTACCGCGCTGACGTGCTGTGTAAATACTGAAAATTAATTTGAAAAAAAAAATGCATTTTTTTTAAAGTCAAAAATGACTGTAAAGTCTAATGAGATAAGTTTAGTCTACACAAAGGCGTAGTTTATTTATTTAATGTATCCAATTAGTATTATAGGTATATTAATATTATAGGTAGATTGATACCTACGTTTGCATAAGCTCAAAAATCCTCTTGGCCCCGTTTTTTCAATCGGAAAGCTCATTCCTCCAGATAAGCTGCGGCGGGCGCGCCAGGCTAATCTTTTATGGACGGCCTTTATATAAATAATATTGTTTCTTGTCATTTACTTTATATTTGTTTTAATATTACCTTCCGTGCTTAATATATAAAAAAGGCGGGAAATTAAACACATTAGGCGAGATACTTTTTTTTTAAGATAAACCTATTTCGTCTTCGTCATGATCATCTTATTTTTGCGCGGGCCGTTTCGGATACACTGGGATCCATAAGATTTGTGCAATTACCCCCACGATCTTCACTGCTCAAGTGCTTCTCAACTATGTATCTCCATAAATATACGTACCTAATTGAAAAAAAAAAAAAAACTGTATAAGGCCTCCACAGATGTTACGGACGTTACATTGCAGTTAAACGATCTATAAAATTTTTTGATCTGACTAAAAAGCATTCAATGTTCGCAACAAGTGGAATAATGATAATATTTATATAAACTTAGTATTTAAGATGTTTTTGCAATGCCCTGACAGGGTATCATGTAGGTACCTCCTAGGCTCCTACTTTACAAATAACAACTATGTAGATATATTGTAATGTACCTGATTATGCAAATAAATAAAACTGAAACTGAATCTTTTACCACCCTTCTCTTTATTCTAAGAACCTAGATATCTTATTATCTAGATCTACCTAAGTGCTAACATTGTTAAAAATACCACCCTTCCTCCATACTTCAGCGCGTTGTAATGCATCATTGAGACGAAAAAGTAAAAAATAAGCCATCCCATAGACAGCGACACGACCACAGACAAGAGGCTCTATTTTTACCAGATTATGCACCAAGCACTCTTGCTCGGCTGACGGAGCGTGCCTTTGCCTACTATACAGGTTAAGAGTTTTTTAAAAAGGTTGGCAGGCCTGATTAAGCATACTAATTTATCTTGAAGTTTTTAAGCACGCCGGATAGGATACTTGGTTAAGTTTTATGCACGCCCTGGGTTCTTGCTTTTTTTAGCCATCAGGTTGACGCTCCGTTGAGAGGATGAGGATATGGGAATAATTATAATCGATGGACCGTTGAGTCGGATTCGTGTGTATTTTAATCCAAATGCGAGTGGGTTTTGATGTAAAAAAAATGCATTTTATAATATACTAGTCAGCTTTAGTAGGCAGCAAATGAAATAACGGCAGGGATACTTCTTTAAAAAAATATAATCCTTCAAAAGTATTTGTTATGGTTTAAGTTACATCTCAAAAGACACAGTTCATACTGTCAAGTGGAGGCGAGTCGTAGAAGTCGTGGGATGTGGGTCCAATTGTGATGTGGGCAATGGGCTATCAACCTGTCACTGACATTGCAATATGACTTCGGTTTTTTTCAATCCGTCAAATGGTATTGAAACTTGAGCAATGTCATGTAATACTTTGCCCTTTGGTAATACAGGTCTGAATTTTATGTATGTGAGGTATGGCATGCTGTCAAAATTGCTGCCAATTTTTTTTGAATGTCAACCATTCGATTTCGTGAATGGCGTGCCATAATACCTCCACTACTAGCGATTAAATTCTACTAACAGAATCGAAAACAAAAGTGGTCAAATCATTTCCACTAGATTTAAAATTACTAGTCGTCCTTTTTTTCAAAAATAGCATTACGTCGTTCTCCAAATCTCCACAGACTTTCGAACGGCGAATTCGGGCATTCGAAATTCAAAAATCGGTCCCTTGGTCTGACTATGTAAGTTGCAGAAGGCAAATAAGCCCTTCAGTAATTGGCAAAGCAGTTGGAAGGATTCGCGTGTCCGACAAAAAAAACGCGAGGTCATTGCCCTCCTTATCGCACTGATTTGGTTAATGAGTTTACAATGGCGTGCGGTGATTAATTGGCGGGGTGATTAGCGATTTTAATGATTGTGAAAGGATTTGACAAATAGGACTCGGGTTTGAAAATAAGCTTATTGGATTTTTTTTAGGTTAATGTTCCTATTGGGTGGAGTAAGATAAGTTTAAGGATTCATGCGAAGTACTACTTTTTTTAAATTATACATATACTGATCGCTGATCGACCAGTTACGTACGAATGCTGATAGGTTTGATATCAGATTTGAGAGAGTTTGCAAGCGCTTTGCTGGTATTTAAGATGGTAGAACGCTCTTTTTTTGAAGGTTTGGGGTTTATGCTTATCTGGACCGAAGGCGTTATTTGATTCCATAGTTTCGCTTAGCGAACTGAAAGCTTTTGAAAAAATGCACAGTTCGGGACAGTCTATAATATATATGTGCTACAAATAACTAAGAATTTGTTCGAAATCTGTTTCTTTCCGTACCTCGTAACCTGCCCATAGATATCTTGGATTAAGGGTCGGTCGCGTAAAAATAATGGGAAGAGAGAGAGAAGAATGGGAAATATGATGTCTGTTAACTGTGGTTGTGCAACTGGCCCTTAGTCTCAAACAAAAAGAATCCTTAAAGTGTTGTTTCATATATCTTTAAAGTTTACATTATATCCATATTGTATCGAATAAATATATGTTTATAGAGCTTTTGAATAAAAGATTTTAACGCTTGCACGGAAAACCGAGAAAATTGGCGCATTAGGGTAATTCTGAGAGTCGTCTAATTTCGAAAGTCGCATAAAAAATTACCATTTATTTCCATCATAAGTATCAAAGCTCCCCTTTCGAAACTACCCGAGCATTTCTGTCATTCGGAATTACCTTATTGCATCACACCTTACTTCAAATGAGTCTCACTGTATACGTACAGAATTTTCTGTACATTCTTAAACAACTCCACATTTAAATTGAAAACATAACTGAAAAGGAAAAATTCTCAGTAAAAAAAAAACGTCTTGAACAAGCAAAATAGAACTTAAACGCGCAAAAAATAAGCGCCGAGAGAAATGCTCAAGGTTGGTCATAGTCTTGGGACAATTTTAATGAGGCGCCGTGTCAAAGGGAAAAGGACTTTAGTGTTAACGACATAAAGGCGTGTGGGGCCGCTAATGAGTAAGCTGGAGTCGCGGGGTGAATGACCTCTGAAAGCGGTGTTTGAAACATACCGACAATTTCCGTAGTCTATGTTTTTGGTTTCTGAAGTATTTGTAAATATTTTTTCTCAAACATTCAGTCTTAACAACACAACTACTCCACACGAGATGACGCGCGTTTCGTCACAAAAGCTCAGTGTATTTTTCTATTCGTGTTAGCCTTGACCTGTGTCGCCATCTAGTCTTTGAAGTAAATAATACTTACATCGACCGAAAGACTTCTGTCTCAACAGTACAACTACTCCACACGAGATGGCGCGCGAAGAAAAACGCGTGAAAACTCGAAAATTCGCGTTTTCCGGGACCTAAGGATATGTTAGATCGATTTTTCACCCACTAAAACCCCCACATAACAAATTTCAGCGAAATCGTTAGAGCGGTTTCCGAGATCGTCGGTATAAATAAATAAATAGATAAATAAATAAATAAATAAATATACAAGAATTGCTCGTTTAATAGTATAAGATACCCAGTTGGCCGGAAATCCTCATTTTCCCAGCCTCTGATGTAATGTACTATTAATGGTTAAATAGTTAAATTTATTTCTTTCTTTCTTTCTTTCAAATAAATCACAATCGTAAAGAAAGTTCACGCGGTTATTGGCTTCGTGCGAAGTGCATGGAGGGGGTAAGCAAAGCGATCGCAGTGCTTGCGGTGGTCAAAATCGACACTGATTGTGGTTTGTCATCTATCAAAACTCATAAAATATAATACAATGTGTAATGTTTGATATGGAGCACCAATGTTGTTTCGTTGTTAATTGTAAAAATAATGGCATAAATAGTCGTTGCACGTTCTATGCGTTTCTTAGAGCACACTGGAAATTGGATCAAAGAACTAAATGGATAGCTACCGTGAAAAGAAAACGTAAGTGACATGTCAAAACAAAACATTATAATAAATTATATTTGAGCTTTGTTTACCTAATATTGTTCAGTACGCTGTTAGTATTTTTCCTACCGTAAAAGATTATGCTTAAAGATTCAGGCCTAGCCTGGGAATAGGCCCGTGTCGGATATTTCTGCGGCCGCGGACATGACTAGGTACTTACGTTTAGACTTGTTTTATATGGTATTAACGGGACGGAGGTTTAGCGAATACCATATCACTAGCTCGTAGAACTTCTACCATTACTCCTATGTTCTTCAAGATTCCTTATATGCCCTGCCAGCACTAATTTATTGCCTCTTTCTGTGGTCTGGAGTTGGAAGTTTATACCGTGAGTAATGCTTTGGAAACTGATTTTTATTATTATATCCATGTCTTTATAATCTATCTACCTAAATTACACTTGAAATAGTGACTCTTGTTATTCAATTTATTTAAAATTAACGAAAAATCGTTAAAATATATATGTTTGTTTACATGTCATTTTTTGACATTTTCCACTTCAAGTTCACATGGTAGTGGGCGTAATTGTCGTGCACGTAGCCAATAATAAAATAACTATCTGAAGGTTGTCTGTAAGAGACCGCTGTTTTAGCGATAAGACCGCCTGTTGTTACCTACCACATTGTATCTGTTCTGATTTATGTTTTTTTTCTTCTGTAGCGTGCAATAAAGTATTTTATTATTATTAACTATTTACTTATTGACCGAACGAAACATGTTTTTTGCCGAAACCGAAAGTTCGGTCTTCACTTTAGTTTGGCCGAAATCGAACTTTTTGAGGACTTGTTAAAATCTTTGAAAAAAAGTTATAAAACTGCTTTTATACCTACACATATTTACTAGAGTAAGATAGAGTGATAATGTACGGCAACGCGCATGCAACATCACAGCGTCCTTAGGTTACGGTGACTGCTTACCATAAGGCGGATACAGTCATATTTGCCACCGACGTGGCGTAAAAATCTATTAATCTTACTATAATAATCTAAGACAATATAACGACATAAAGGAAGCTCAACATACGTCGGTTCTTGAGCAAACCAAATGTTAATAGCACGGATGCAAACTTTCGGTTTCATTTACAAGTTAGTCTAGGACTGTGGGGTCTGTGGGTCACTCATTATGGGTCTTTTCTTTATGGTACGAGTTGTGACTTTAGAGTAATGTAATGTAACTTTTCAGTACAGATGGTGAGATGGTGCTTTATGCCCGCACTAGTGCGCAAAGTGGTTTTTTTGTCAGGTCTAAACTTCAGACAGCCATCTGTACTGAAAACCGTCATACGATGCACGTGCGAAAAGGAAATTCGTAACTTTTGTTGATTTAAAACTTTCTTTAATTTATCGCCACTCGTTTCGAACTCTCTTTTTTCTGCACTTGTATCGTAATGTACATACTATTTGAGTATGGTACATTTACAATAACATGCTTATTTTAGGACGTAGATACTATTCAAATATCTGAACATTTGAAAAATGTATGTATTTCTTTTCTTACGTTTTGGCAGTTGTAAGGAATTTTTCGCTTTGGGTGACCTAGGCTAAGTTTGACGTCATTTGCGTAAACTGAATTGCTAAAATTTTGGCAAACTACTCATATATTATATTCTGAAACTTTAGTTAGTTTGAAAAACAAGCCAAGAAAGTAATTGAATAGGTACACAAGATTTCGTTTGAAACGATCACGTTCTGAAAATCACATTGAAGCTAAACGGCAGAGCTTATTCGCAATCCAATGTCCTCAAATACGCACAAGTACCCCCTTTTAATCCCCCCATGTAATGACATCAGTACAAATACTAGATAACCTAAAAATACATCCCTCGTCACGAATTTGCTTTGTCCACCCGCCATTACGCCGGCCATTTTTCATTTTCAATTATGCCAAATATATGGCGTAAAGCGTAAATCATACACGTAAATATAAATACGCAAAATGCATATACAGGGTGGCACCACCCCGCAGGGTGTGTTTAATTTGTAAACGGAAAACGGATATATACTATATAACGCTTATCCAATATTGGGGATGCATGGCAATAAAAACATAATACGTTGAGATTTTTATGCGCTGCCATGAAAATATATGAAGTCGGGCTTTTTTGAGTGGACAGTATTGAATTTTTGATGGACGCGTCCTGTGACGTGTTTTGTAGTTTGTCTAGCGTTCGGAGTGGATTTAGTAATGTCATTATAGGTACATATTTAATAGCAGTTTTTAGCTTTATACTTCGCACTTAACTCGTGAAACTGAAAAATAGGATAACCTCTAAGCATCCAAAACCTGGGAAATAATCCACTTGATCTGGGATATTTTTTTAAATTATAAATGGGCTTACTCTTGTCCACAGACTAGCCAAAGGCAAAGACGTGGCTTACGATGCCTTTTCACGCTAGATTTGAAGGTTAGACCAGGGATTGACACTTTTCGACCTTCTAACCCTTGAGAAATCATCGTTATCCTAATGCACTTTCGTTTCCTCTCTGTTTGCTGGTGATGTAGGTTGTCAAGGGCTATAATAATTGCTCATAGTTTCCTTATTTGAAACAGCTAAAATCGACTAACTTTTCCGATATTGTCTACGCACACAATTTGCGTTTATTTTGATAAAATTAGCTTTCTTTCTCTACTCTTTCTGTTTAGTTAATACCTACTTTCTTGGTCATATTTTGAAGGATACCTATATTTAGTGTAGGTTTTTATAATATTGGTATCAAGTTTGTTATTTTCAAGGAGCTTCGTACCTAAATGTGGTTGAGTAAAGGTTAAAATTTACATAGTTTTTTAAAGTACCTATGGGTATGCAAAGATCACGTAGCTTCTTTTAATATGGAAACAGATTCTTTCTGAGTCATGGTTCTAAAATGAGATCATTATAACCTACTAGTTCATTAGTTCCAAATCGAAAACAAATTATTAGAGCCGTCTAAGTTAACTTTGCATTTATTTTTACAAAACAAATCGTGGAACAGGCATTTTTTTTCACAGAAATTTGACGTTTAAGATGACAGTTCCACACTTTTGAATTATATACTAATGAACGGCTGTCAAATCTATAAAAAACAACACCTTCGTTTACTGTTCCTCTTTCATATTTCTGTTTGTTTAAGAACATTCAAAAGAAGCAATATTCAAAAAAAGTTCAATAGATAGCGCTCTGTCTATAAAACCGTAAAATCCATGAAAAGATAGCTCAGTCATATATTTCCCGATCAGACCTTCATTAAGGCAGCACGTACTTTAAATCCACAGATTAAATTTATAAATTAAAAGCTTAATTTACATTCGAATTTCAAATTGGTCCACTTTAATTCCATCGATCATTGCTGGCTGCACGCCGCCAATCGGAAAATAAAAACAGTGCCACCCCCACCCCTCCCCCACCGGGGTGTGATTTTTTCGTACGTCACTCCGTATTATGTACTTTTCGACCATGTATTCGTTGTATGTGTGCTGTTACTGGTTTTTGGACAGGGTTGATGTTAATCTGGTTGCCCAAATTATAGAACGCTATACATAATATCAAATGTGGTACCTATTGATTTGTATCACAATGCAATTAAAGTTGCAATATATTATGAAATGATGTCGTAACTGTCGTAAGCAAGTACCTACAAGAGAAAAATTTAAGTCTGAAGTGGCAACAATAATCAAAACGACCCTCGCATTTACTAAAGCACTTGTCAAAAGCTTTTACACCTGTAAACTTGTATCTTATACCTGTGTGGGGTTCTATGGTAAACAGTAAAACTTTTCAAAGAAACACGTTTGAATGAGTACAGTCACCGGCATAAATTAGTGGTGATTTCTGTACCTTGTCGCTTTTAGTCATTTGACAACTTCGTATGAAATTTCAAACAAGATGTTAATGTGACAAGGTACAGAAATCATCACTTATTTATGCCGGTGGATGTACTGAAGAGGACAATAAAAATTGAGCAAACTCGTTATAACCCGTGATTACAATACCAACCGCACTTAGGATAATGCGTCACACCTGTACTGTCATAACGTTGAACACATAAAAATGCTATCCACATAAAAATCGACGCGGCTATTGTACACACACATAAGCCTCCTAGTGTGTGTGCTTGCAGCGCCCGAGCTCGATCGCGTGCAAAGCGCCGTGCAAAAATGTGCATTATACACCAACACCAATAAAAAATGACCTCCCGCCCCCCCCGCGCGCCCGACGCAAAAAGACGAGTGAGACGGACCTAGGTTTTTCACCAGGGATCCTTTTAGGTTTGTTGGGGGAGCAGATAAAGGCATGCGGGCCCCCCTAGCTGTCATGTATCATGTATCCAGTTTGAAATCCGAAAGAATGCCTGTCTATGTTGGAGCTTCGGCCGGAATCAAATGCGCGATCCGGGAAATTGGTGGCCGATTTGATGAAGGGCCTTAATGAATCCTGGCGAAGACAATGCTGGTCCGTTTCACGCTGGGACGTTCAAGACGTTATCTTTCTTGCGAACGGATTTTCCCATATTGGTTTTTCATCTGTTTCAGCAGTATCTAAGTAGTTATGTTGTTGTGTTGTTAAGGTTGTCTGGTAGAGATCGCTCTTTAGCGACAAGACCGCCTGTTGTCTGCCTCTATTTATAATCATTTGTTTTGTCTCCACTGTATCTTTTGATTGAATAAAGAGTTTTCTATCTATCTATCTATCTATCTATCTATCTATGTTTCACGGATTGATTGAACATGGTTTGGACCCAATATTAAATGGACAAGAAATTATGTGTAATTAAAAGAAATTAAGGAATATTCCAATAAAGCATTGAAATTGAAAAAGGTGTCTTTATTTTTTATAGTAATATTATTCAGAAACAATGTATATAGGTACTAATTAACATCTTTTGAATTGCTTGAGTGGGGTTAAAATGAATGAATTTAAATTTATATTAAAAGTACACGGAAAGTTGACCTGAATGCTAATTTTAATTGGCGTTAAAACCGTGTTCCTTTTAATAAACACCCATTTCTAAAACCTAAACAAATTGCTCAGTCTGTTAACTTCTAAAGCAGTGAAAATCCCAAGACTTTTCACTTTGCCCAGCAAAGTATGTGGACTTTAACGACCATGGCAAAGCCGAGAGATTTGACCTCTTTTATAATTTAATGAACAACTTTGTTGAAAATGAAAACTGTTCAAAAATACACGACGCAAGTTGTTATATGCTCCTGAATTGATGTTACGTACGTGTGCCTTAATGAGATACTGAAGTGAAACTTTGATGTTTGAATATATCTTTTTACTTAATTTAGAGAACTGTATAAAATGCTTTAATTAAAAAGCGGCCAAGAGCGTGTAGAATTCGCGCAGTTTTCGTATTTTTTAAAAAAAAAACACCTTTCATTTTCAGTAATTTTCCGAAATTGATATAGTTCTACTTTTGTACAAATGTATTTTATATAATACTAGCTTTTAAACTTATGGTTCAAAAGAGATAAAAAGTAGCATGTTTAACCTTTAGATCGATTATTTCCGAAAATATTAACAATATCAAAAAATTATTTACGTAAACCCGTATTCATTTTCAAATACCTATATAAAAATATATGACATTGTAAATATTGTCAAAAATAATACTTTTATAATATACATATTGGCACCACAGCTTTCTATTTAATGCTAACGGTCGCTGAGATTATCCGCGGACGGACGGACGGGCAGACAGACATGGCGAAACTATAAGGGTTCCTAGTTGACTACGGAACCCTAAAAACGAGGTTTAGATCTAAATGGATATAACCTGTAATTAAAAACTGCACGGAAACTGGAAAGAATACACCTGAAGCGTACATTTTAATCCTCTCTAAGCTAACAAAAGAAGAAAAACCATTTCAATTAATATTAACTAAACTCAACAGCTTTTATTATAGGACCAAACTACACAGAAAAAGTAGGTATATAATATATCTATAAATGTCTATTAATATTAATTTGAAGTCTCTAAGATACGTCCAGCGTAATTTTATAACTCCAAGCATAAAAGAGGCACGGACCTACGGCAACTCTTTAAAAGTTTCCGCGCCGAGACTTTTATGAGGGTAAAGTTTTTTCCACACACACCTGCGAAGGCAAAAAAGGAAAGAGTAAAAAGGCAAGAGAAACTGTGTTATGAGGTAAGAAAGAGTGAGGCCAGGGGCACGATCGCAATAAAAGGACTGCGTGAGGTCGCTGGGAAACTTTTTGCTTTAGAACTTAGAGGGGAGTTTCTTATGCGTTCAACGAGGAAAGGATTGGTCAGTGCCGTTTTGACCATCGACTTTTTATCTTTGTTTCTTTTTCGTGTTTGCTTTTCTTTCCACGTGCCGTAAGTGATGAGGGCTTTGTCGGAAAGCAGACCAGGTGCGGACTTTCCTTTTTTGTGTTGTTTGTTTAAGCTTTTTAGGTTATGCAGCAAAAGGAATGTTTAAGATTGATGAAGTTTTAGATACAACACCATGCCCAAGGAGTTCTGCACTAGTTTTTAATATTTTTAGTTTAGTTAGATATTTATTTTTAAACTAGCTAACTAGCCGCGCGATTAACTAAAAAGCCGCGTACGTAAGCTTCGCTCGCGTTAGAAAGAGACAAAAAGTAGCCTATGTCACTCTCCATCCCTTCAACTATCTCCACCTAAAAAATCACGTCAATTCGTCGCTCAGTTTTGCCGTGAAAGACGGACAAACAAACAGACACACACACTTTCCCATTTATAATATTAGTATGGATTAAGATTGTAAAGTAGATCGTCTAAGTCGCGCAGTTTATGTAAATGTACAAGAATACAAATACCGTTGCAGTTACTTGTTCTGAATAGATTAATTTCTTACATTTTAGTAATTGGATTAATCTATGCATCACAATTAAATTGGATAAATATAAACTGTAACGATAATTAATCAAGGAGATAAGCAAAGCACTATTTTTATCCGCAGACAAACTTGTTTGGCGTTTTTATCGTGTTTTTATCCAGTTTTTGTTTTGCTTCTCAAATAAGATCACGTGAACGAACCTCACTAGGTACTACTTACATACTTAAGACCATTAAGAGGATACAGGAGGGGTCAATTCTCCATACAAACGCTCTCGACTACTTCCTCCCTGGTTTTTGAAGATAGAGCAATGATTTTTTAACACATATTATTATTTTTTTATTTATGTCGGACCGTTTTTATTTTTTTGATATTTTCATTTTTCAAGACGCTAAAGCCAATCAAAAGTTTCCAAAAACGGCCTTTTTCATTATCCCTCAAAAAAGGTGTGACTACAGGGGCACTTTTATATGTCAACATTACAGAGTATTCATTAAAGTTAAACAAGTTCAATTAATAGAATTATTAGCAACAAAAACTATTAATGGTGAGCAAAGTAGCTATACACTGACATAGAGTTAGAGATTTATAAAGTCTCTAAATGTCATATTATTACTAACTATACTTAATACTTACATAAAGAAAGCACAAACAGATACAAAGAAAAAAGAAATCTATAATACTTTTAGAGTTGTAAATGACTCTGAATGTCACAAGTAAAGATATTATACTTAATCGAATAATCCATGGAGATGTATAGGGACTCCAAGAGTAAAATTGTATAAAATTAAAATATTTAAAAAGTAGAAACCTTTAAATGTCAAATCATAAAAAAAAACAGAAAATGAACAGCTAAATTATACGTGAGATATACAAGTAGTTTCAATCAATTTTCAGTGTTATGGGTCGTCGATGATTTCGCCAATGTCAAGGTTTTCCTTGATGTTGACATTGAAGTCACGCGTTTTATGCAAACAATTGGCCGGTAAACCACACAGTTTTGCCGCCTTTTTTGCCAAAATTTGGTTGACCGTCTATGGCACCTCATCATTATTAAATTTCAAACACAGATCTTTTTCCCCAGTAAAAAATGTACTACTTCTAAATATAGTCATAGACAAATTATTTATAAACAAGGTCACAGACAAACAGATTTGCTCTTGTTATGTCCATCACAAAAACTAGCCTGGATGAAACAGAGCGCTAATTGAACAGGTGAAAGGAGAAAGGTGTTTTTTATGTTTGTCGCTACCTTACAGAAGTAAAATGACCGATTTTAATTCGTCTAGTAGCTTCTGATTAATCCAGAAAGAGGTCTTTCTTGAAGTGCGATTTGATGCCATTCGTGCGAGGTGAGTTACCTTCAAGCGACTGAATGGCATCAGATCGCACAGTGGGCTATTTCACAACAGTGACAATTGTAGCCCGACAGTGACACTTTGCTGTTCATTGCCTAATATTGACGCTGAGTTGTTACTATGCATATTGTTACTAGCTTTAGCCTGCGGCTTCGCTCGCGTCAGAAAGAGACAAAAAGTAGCCTATATCACTCTCCATCTCTTCAACTATCTCCACTTAAAAAATCACGACAATTCGTCGCTCCGTTTTGCCGTGAAGAACGGACAAACAAACAGACACACACACTTCCCCATTTATAATAATACTAGCTTTTGCCCGCAGCTTCGCTCGCGTTAGAAAGAGACAAAAAGTAGCCTATGTCACTCTCCATCCCTTCAACTATCTCCACTTAAAAAATCACGACAATTCGTCGCTCCGTTTTGCCGTGAAAGACGGACAAACAAACAGACACACACACTTTCCCATTTATAATATTAGTATGGATTAGTATGGATGCTAACTTATTAACCCAGACATAAACAGAATTGTCAGTGTCAAGTGTCAATGTCACAGTGGTGAAATATCCCAGTGGTACATACATACATACAATACATACAATCACGCCTGGGATCCCATCTTAGCGGTTTCGTTTCAGAGCATGAAACTTTTACTATTAAGCTTCAGTGCCACTCTTGGCAAAGCTTATTATGCAGTTGAAAGAAAACGAAACTGTGACATTGCAGATGACAGGTTGCCAGCCTCGCGCCTACGCCACAATTTTACGCCATATCCCGTAGTCGCCTTCTACGACACCCACGGCGTACAATGGGGTACTAGTGAAAAAATTACTAACCTCATCACCACACGGGTTATCATCAGCCATATCCCAGTGGTGTTAAGTGTAAACCTATATTTCGTGGCGATCGTCCTGCAAGTTGTAAAGTTTGTTGCACATGCACGTTGCACATGCACTTGGCCAATTCTTCTCAAATGCGTTTGGGACATCTAGTATTGTGTTTAAACAAGGACCGTTTGGAACTTAGAAGCGTAGTAGAGTGGTACAACATTCTCAATGTATATTTTGTGTCTTCGTTTTATATCTTATATATATTTTACGTCATCACCTAAATCTAGTTAATCTCTTGTTTTGTTGTGTTTCTTCTTTTTTTTTACTTTTGTATTTTTATTCCGTATTTTTCGTTTCACAGTGCTTTGGTTTTACTGTTAAGCTGTGTAAAGTATTTGAAATAAATAAAATATATTTTTGTTGTTATCTTCTGTTTGTGTTTTGTAGTTTCACAGTGCCTTAGTGTAAACTGTTGCTGTGTTACTTTTTAATTTTTTTTTTTTTAAATAAGGTCCTGATAATATTCACGAGAATTATGTACTAAATATAATTACTTGTATTTTGTCACTAGATTTTCAGCGAAAAAGTGTGCGAGAGTTTTTGCTTAAAGCATTTATTGAAACAAATTGAACTCAAGGGCCGTAGTTTCTTAGCTATAACTATTGCAATGACGTAATTCGCACGTTTACCTTATACGTACGTTTTTGTAATTTAACTATCAATTTCTATAATAGGTATTATTTATCTTTTGTATCACGAATTCGGTCTGCACCTCGCCCAGTACATTTCTGTTTCGCAGTTCAACTTAAATATTGACTTATGATCGGGCAAAGCCCTAAAACAACCATTAAAGACGCACACAGCCGCACCGCACACACATACCCGGCGTTTTTATATTTTTGCACATTTAAAAAAAGGCGACAGACAAAGATGGACTGATGACGAGATCCGTTCGGAACAATACGGCGAAAGCGGGATAGCGCGATTCTGTCACGGCCGCTAAATAAAAATGTGCAAAGAGTTCCTTTTTTAAAATGTGATGCTTTTTTTTACGTTAGTCTGCGTTCGCAATTAGTGCTGTGCGGTGTTCTGTATTGGGTATTAGGAATCTATGCAAATGAATGTTCTGAGTCCTCCGGGATTCAGAGTTTCTAAAAGCTTGGATGTTTATTGTTTGTTACAAAGGGCATCGGAGATCGCGGAAGCTTATTCAGACTACAAGGCCGAGACACATGTTGTGTTCAAAAGAAAAACAGCATTTTGTCCATATATTTCTATGGCACATAAGCTCTTATGGATAGGGAGGTTGTAAAGATGCCTGCAATAGCAGGGATTCTTTAATACTACATCTTTATAGCGGTATGGGAATCTTACAAACAGTAAAATACTTGGAAATTGTTTTTACTGAAATACCTTCATAGAAATCTTCAGTTTGTTTAAAATTATGTGACGATTTGAGCTAGACTAATTTCACACTGAGTGTCATTTGCAATATGAATCTGACAGTGCTATTACTTGAATGAAAATATGACTTACATAATGACAATTTTCTCTTCAAATCAATGCGGTATTAGTCCGTTTTCACATTATCCGATCCGATATAGGATGTAGGAAGGATTTCAATGTAAAAAAATCAAGATGGCGCCTGTAATCTATGGGCTATCGGTCCTACATCTTTTGTCGGATCGGATAATGTGAAAACGAAATTAGCTTAAACAAAATCTAGTATTTTATATTTTATCTAGTTTCAATAAACACTATTTAAGGCCAAATAAAGATATCCTACTGTCAAAATTATAACCTATATAAAGTGAAATGTCATAATGAAAACGTGTCTTCCTCTAATATTAGAATTTCACTGCCCTAATATCGAAAAATCGTTATTTAATATAATATCTTAATTATGCATCATACTCATCTATAAAACCCTACTAGTGATGTGCCTAATCCAGGTGCTAGATTTTTAATACCGGAAAAAAATCCCGCATGTAGCCTCACGCACACATTGAAGCGATGTCGGTGCATGCTTTACGCTCGGAAAAAAAGTACTGCGTTATTGATTTTTCTCGACGGGGGTTGGGGGGGAAACCGTCTGCTGAAAAAATGGAGACGAAAAGGCGCCTCCCTTTTTTAATTGGTGATGGTGTCAATGGGGCCAATCTGGTTTTTGGGTTTTAATGGGTCTTTGGGTTTTCTGCGGTTTCAAGTGTTTTCAGATGTGTAAGAGGCGTAGAAAAGGATATGAGGATGTTTTTCTTAGAATAATTTTCTGATAAAGTGAAGTTTTAAGTTAAGTTTATGTTAAGATATGTCAAATATTAGATCTACAAACGACATGAAGAAAAATGACGTTACTTGAAACTTAAACAAGATTTTGATCACTAACATATCCGATCCATGCTAATTTTTGGCGTATCTTAAAGCTCGTATCAAAATCTTATTCGGACAAAATTTATAAAGACAATCCGACACTTGATATGATATGTAATAAACGTATGATAACATTGATAACATAGTTTTACTTTCAACTAAATCTAATTTTCAACACACTATTGAGCGGAACAATAGACAAGACAGGCATTTTTTTTAAATGGCCTTAAGTTGCATAGCACCCAATGCAGTTGCAAATACACCCTGTATTTGTGGGAAGGAGTTTGTTATCATAATCTTATAAAATAAGCACATCGAAAAATTAGACGCATTTGGAGTAAGGTGTATTCGGGTAATGTCGTTAATCGGATAATTCCGAAATTAAAATGATAATCACCCGTAATTCCATAGTAATAAGGGTCCCTTTTCGGAATTTACCGACGGTTTTGACGTTCGGAATTACCCGAGTACACCTTATCTCTAAAGATACCAACTTCAATCATAAAAATATCATAATTCGGTTTAAAAGCTAAAACTAAAAAAAAACAGTTGTTTTAAAATGCTAGTAAGTATTTAATAAGTTTATTGTACGTTCAAAGAATATTTCTTTGATTTTTCTAAGTACCTAATCTACTAAGTATAGGTCGGAAACAGCTTACAGACATGAATCTTATTCCCTGAAGATAAAGTTTGTTTTCCACACTCCTAATACATCAAATCCGGCCTATTTGGGTACTCAAGAAGTAAGAGGTCGTATTTTAGTAGTAAAGTATAGTCGCTTACGACTTTTTGCGTACGAAGGCCGATAAAGAAGTTACAGCCGGTAGCCTGAGATCGTATAAAATGTAGGTGAAGTATTGTTAGCGGTGTGTTGTTTTAAGTATGGATTTTGTACTGTTTTTTGTGTTGTATTAATTTTAGTTGGTATTGGGAATTTTAAAAAACCGGCCAAGAGTGTCTCTCACTTTAGTGTAGGTATAATACAGACACAGAACTTAAACTAAAACACAAAAAAGATTTTTTTTTTATTACTTCAATGTTTTCTTCTCCTATATCTACATAATTATAAGGGCGAAGGTTAGTTTGCTACGCGCCTGTCGCTACAAACTTGCTACGCCGTAGACAGGTTACGATTCTACTGTTTACGTAAATAGTAACGTTCTACGATATATGATGTCTATGCTAACCTCAATATATTATTATGATTTGATATTATTGATTTGAACTTACGGTCAGTGTTATAATATTGAATAATATTAAGTAATGTTTATGTTAATTTGTTTTTTATCATGCAGGAACGTCTGCGAGCGATATTACATATTTTTAAATTAAAGGAAAAATGGAAAAATTCACACCTCCGGCAGGACCCTGAGACGTTTCTGCATGATAAAAAACAAATTTAGTATGGGTTAGCACATTGTTACTGGCGAATTCTCAATGTAATTGAGACTCCAGTGCCTGTTAAGGTCTATTCTTACGGGTAGATGTTTGCTATAACGCCACCCTAAGGCGGTTGGGAATTGATGGAAGGCATGGATAAATTCGCACACATCCAGCAGGCCTCCGTGGCGCAGTTGGTAAGCGAGATGGCCCCGGCAAGGCCAAAGGTCGCAGGTTCGTGTCCTGCCGGAGGTGTGAATTTTTCCATTTTTCCTTTAATTTAAAAATATGTAATGTTTATGTATTTTTTTAAATAACTTGGAATTAGAAAGGGATTTCTGAAATTTGAATTTAAAAACGTCTGCAATCTAAGGTAAGAAAAGGCAAATGGCACATTTATTTTTAATAAATAAAATAATTTATTTGCAAAAATTCATTTTTGGCACAATCTTTTATCGCCGACTGTACTTTTCTTTCAACAGTCATCTTGTTCCTCCGTCCCCATTGCACCATAGGACCACCAGACAATCGGCAATGCGGCATCGCTTCATGGTCAGCATTCCAAAAATACGCACTAAGCGTTTCGCTTCAACATTTCTTTTGCGAACCGCCAAGGAGTGGAATGCCCTGCCTGAGTCTGTGTTTCCGCCCGAGTACAATCCAGGTCTCTTTAAAGCAAGAGTAAATAGGTATCTCATAGGTAGGCGTGCTCCACCGTAGACCGCATCATCACTTACCATCAGGTGTGATTGTGGTCAAACGTCTACCTATTCATACTAAAAAAAAAAAAAAAAACTACTGCTCTCCGAGACGTTTCTAAAAACCCCTTACTCGATGGGATACGACGTTTCATGACAGAGTTCCTATGACCACCTTTCTGCTCCATCAACAGATCAGCTCCATGATACCATAATAATTGTCATGTGATTTACATATTGTGTGCAATATTTCAGCTCAATCGGTCCGAGAAGTGGATCAAATTTAGCTTCTACGTTTTGACGCTCACTAACATACTAACAAGGCAAGTTGAATAAAAGCTTGTAAAAATTGAAAATTATGGCCTTGGGTGAGACCTGAACTTACGGCCTCCGGATCGACAGTCCAGCCATATATGCCCCGTGATATACTCCGCAAGAGAGTTAATTTCTATCCGAGGGATTATTTTGTAAGAAATATAATGTTTTAGTTTGGTTCTGACATTATACTAACTGCTTAAATGGTTCTACTACTTAAAATAACCTAACCACAAAATTAAAATTTTGAAGAAACCCCCAACTGCGACATAGTTGACCGATTTTCATGAAACATGGCTAAGAACACTCCCCGACTAACTCAGCTTTCAGACAAAAAAAAACTAAATCTAAATCGGTTCATCCGTTCACGAGCTACGATGCCACAGACAGACACACACACAGACAGACAGACAGACAGACAGACAGACACGTCAAACTTATAACACCCCTTCGTTTTTGCGTCGGGGGTTAAAAATAGTTTGCTTTTGAAATGTACCTACTTTTTTCAATCATTTAAAAATATTACTTTTTGAATGATCTGTTCCCATGCTCTCATGTAAATGAACTCTCATTCGTTCATCTACATGTCGCGCAAATCAGTAATGAAGCGCATCCTTGCGTACGCGCACATGCAATTAGTGGGGAAGTGACGTCACATCCGCTGAGGTCAGGGTTCTGGGCGGCGATGGTCTAGTGTCCTTTAACCTTTAACCACCGTAGTCAGATATATAAGACACATAATATCCAGCTCATTTCGCCGAGGTCTGATAAAATAAGACAAATTTTTTTAGCTCGGCGACACGAGCACGGCTCGGCGAAAAATTTATAGTGGTTTATAAAAAGGTTATATTTATAGTGGTTTATACAAAATTTGAACAAGCAATATTTTATAGTCATGATGAGCTGGCTAGGTACGTAATAGTACATTGTGCAACAAGGGGAGGAAGTTGAGTATTACTAACGAGAGTAAGTTAAATTGCGACGGCTTGCCGGAGCGATTTAAAGACTCGAGTTAGTAATATTCATACTCCCCGACTTACACACAATGTTTTTCATCACACTCGCAATGTAAAAATATGTAAATAGATGTAAAAAAGTTAAGTACGGTACAAGAAATTTCATTATTATTCCATTGGGAGAACGATTTTTCTATAACCCACGCTCCGCCTGCGTGCAATAGCACATTTAAAGTGCGGGTGTGATGAAAAAAAATTAAACATTATTTATCATATTTTGTTCCATTCTCTCAATAATCTCAAAAATAAGCGTGCACACACATATACTCTAATGCACGCAATTTGCATCCATAATTTATGGAAATTTCGGGTAAAATTAAGATACACGTTTATGTGGTCTGGGTTCTGTATCACCTATACAATTACCTTAAATATTGTCTGTTATGAAAATGACAGCCTGTATATTGAATTTTCACAAGTCTTAATTAATGTCAGATGCATTCCGCTAGAAATCATTTGTTCTTGAAAATGCATGTCGGCCAATAAGTAATGAAGCGCATCCTTGCGTACGCGCAGTCGCGCAAGTGCAATTAGTGGGGAAGTGACGTCACGTCCGCTCGAGGTCAGGGTTCGAGCGTCTGGGCAGTCATGGTTTAGTGTACAGTCAAGGGCCGAGAAAACTGAGCCTTGTGTAGACGTTTGTTTGATAATAGTATTGCTGACTGTACTTAGATAGAATCTTGAAATAATCAAGATCTTTTATTTACTATTAAAGTACATCCATACTAATATTATAAATGGGAAAGTGTGTGTGTCTGTTTCTTTGTCCGTCATTCACGGCAAAACGGAGCGACAAATTGATTCTTGATTTTTTAAGTGGAGCTAGTTTCATGAAGGGGTGGAGAGTGACATAGGCTACTTTTTGTCTCTTTCTAACGCGAGCGAAGCCGCGGGAAAAAACTAGTAGTAAATAAAGGATACTTCTTGATAATTTCATTTTTCATTGAAAAGATGGGATAATGCTGAATAATATTTTTAAAGGCAAACCAAAACAGTTAAAATGGCTTTAACTGTCTATCTAAAATCACAGAATTATTATGTGCTGTAACATGATAACAGTCAAATTTAAACTAACCTATATTTTTACAAGCTTTTGTTTTACTTGCCTTGTTAGTATGTTAGTTTGGGCACAGTATAATAAAGAGTACTATCGTACAGTATGGCCACTTCCACTCCCCGCTGAAAACGCCGCCCACCCCCTCTCGGTTACCTCACAGTTACCACCTGTCAAAAACGTGAACAGTCAACCTGTCATATCTCACTCATACAAGCATGGTACGCGTTCACCTACGCGAGTTTAGAATGTATGCTAGGAACGCGCCTCTTTCATATATTTGATCGCCAGTGTCCGAGATGTGGTTTGGGTCAAAACGTAGAAGCTAAATTTGACCCACTTCCCGGTTATATATATAAATCACGTGACAATGCAATATTATGGTATCATGGAGCTGATCCGATGATGGAGCAGACAAGTGGCCATAGGAACTCTGTTATGAAATGTCGTATCCCCAAATCCCCATCGAAAAAGGGGTTTTTAGAAACGTGCTGAGAGCAGTAGATGACTGTTGAAAGAAAGGTACAGTTGGCGATATAAAGCTTGTGCCAATAATTAAATTTTTGCTGCATAACTTATTTCAGAGCTATTATTAAAAATCTATAGAGACTGTATAATTTTATTGAATAACTTTTACACACTTAGCAGCTATTTCAAAGGTGCTTAGACACATTATAAATAGATAACGACAGACAGACAGACAGCATGCACGAGCTATCGCGTGACGAGTGCAGCCGTGATATCGCCTAGTCTAGGCAGGGCGGGGCGCTAGTTGAACATTTCTTTTTTTTTGCCACTTTTATGAAGTGAGGTATATCTGAAAAAAAAAAATGCTATTTCTACTCAGAATTACTAGCTTTTTCAATCCTGTTGAAAAATTGTCCCATTCGATTTTTTCTTATTTTGTTACCATTTTCCGTACATGTTTTATGGGGTAACAAAAGAGGAAAATAACAAAAATGTATGGAAATTTTGGGACACTTTTTGTCGCCCAGTGAGATTGAAAGTACTCGTAATTCTGAGTACAATTGACCTAAAATTCCCTAAAACAATCAAAATTGTTTTATTGGCAAAAAAGAAATGCTCAGTTACAGCGGAAACTTTAATAATCAGTACAATCGAGTTCATTTATATCTGTACATTACTTCACCTTAACTCGTAGCAATGAAAAATGTACACATATTTATGAACTCGACTGTACATTCATTGTATGGAAAAAGGGAACAGCGCCCCTGGACGTCTGGACGGTTATTAGAACCAAAAATTACGTATGATATGACAAATTACATAATCATTAATTATGATTGTTGTAACTAGAAAGAGCACGTAAGATGTATCCTAAATAAATAAAATAAAAAATTGATTTTAGAGAACGAACTAAAGCGTTAAAAGTATTATTAACTTCCCTGCCGAGGTATTCCCGATGAACTACAGTATGGCATTCTTCAAAAAAGGAGTGTACAAGTTTCTAGTGGGTCGGCAACGCGTATGTGATACCTCTTGAGTTGCAGGCGTCCATAGGTTACGGTGACCGCTTTTCATCAGGCAGGCCTGCAGGTCTGCCACCGACGTGGTATTAAAAAAAACTTATTTAAGCCTGTCCTAAATGAGAAAGGGCTAAACACACGGACATATAAAACGCCAGCACTGACACCCCGTCCTTTGTTATGGTGTAAGTTTAGCGATGCGATATCGAAGCTACTTTCAACTGATTTACGAGCGATCCGACACGAAGCTTTATAACAATACGATAAATACATTCAATTGCTAAATCTTGCAGGTGCTTATACTTACGGCATATAATAATTTATTTGTCGACGCGTATATCGTCACTACTTTAAAAAAACATGTATCTTCGTCTGTCAATGAAAAGAAAATTGTAGTAAGTATGTATGGAATGCATATAGACTTACTGCGTTTTAACTTTGAGGAGCAGCGTGAGATATACGAGATTTTTAAAAGTAGTGACGATATGTGAGTTTTCTTTCGAGTATGGTATCTACCTACTTCAGTCTATAGTCAAATTATACCTTGTTATAGATGAAAAACTTAGGCGTTTGTTTTGTTTGTGTTACTAATTTTAAATATGTGTTTTCTATTCTATTTGACGACCGGTCTGGCGCAGTCGGTAGTGACCCTGCCTGCTACGCCGCGGTCCAAGGTTCGAATCCCGGTAAGGGCATTTATTTGTGTGATGAGCACAGATATTTGTTCCTGAGTCATGGATGTTTTCTATGTATATAAGTATTTATATATTATATATATCGTTGTCAGTACCCACAACACAAGCCTTCTTGAGCTTACTGTGGGCCTCAGTCAATCTGTGTAAGAATGTCCTATAATATTTATTTATTTATTTATTTATTATTTATTTATATATTTCAGGCCCCACGTGTGAGCTTTTAAAATGTATCTGTCCTATTGATTCTTATGTGGCATTTCTACGACGCGAAACGAAAACGAAACGAAAACGAAACGCCGCGAAAGGTAGTCTGACTCTGTCACGCCAATACGCAAAGCGATAGAGATTATCTACGAGCGTTCGTTTCGTGAGCGTTTGTGCCATTCGGCTACATCCTGGTCACTTTAAGCCTGACCAGGGCTGCGTTAGAAAGACAAAAAGGATGGCAAAAAAAAATCACGCTTCGTCGCTCTGAAACGCTCACGAAACGAAACGCTTGTAGATATCTATCTCTATCGCTCTTGCGTATTGGCGTAACAGAGCCATAAAGACTACGCGTATGTAGACCATATGTTCTTGTAAGTTGATCTTAGTCACTTGAAAACTAATCATTCAATTGGTTCGCGGGACGTAACCACGCCGCAACCAAGCATGTAATACAAGTGTACACACATACACCTCTCTAATGCCGTCTGGTCGTCAATTGCGCTGACTTTGAACCCGGCATTGGCCCGGTTACGCAACCAGACGCCCCCCAGACGCAGGTTCAACGCTTTGTCTCGTCACGTGACTACTTGTCACTGGTCACCGAGGATGACTGATGAAAGTGAATAATATCCTTCACGATCAATGGGCCGATTTTTGAATGTCGACCATTCGATTTCGAGAATTTCGTTCAATCATATCTCCAACTATTAGGCCCTCTTGCACCAACCACTTAACTCGGGGTTAGTGGGCTGTCATCTGTCAAATTCCATATAAAATGGTGGGTTAACCCTCGGGTTAACCCTGCATTTTCGTTGATGCAAGTGGCCCTTAGGGACTTAAATTCAACTAACAGAATCGAAAACGAATTGTCATGATCAATTACTAGCGGGCTTTTTTTCAAACATAGCATTAATCATTTTCACAGACTTTCGAATGGCGAATATTTGCGTTCGAAATTCGAAAATCGGTCCCTAGCACTAAACGTTTCTAGAAAAAGGTGTTGAAAAGTTTATTTCAGATCCTGATGTTTCTTGGCTCGTTCTATGTAGAATGACTAGCAGATTCGATCCTCATCATCATCCTCCTTGCGTTATCCCGGCATTCGCCACGGCTCATGGGGGCCTGGGGTCTGCTTTGACAACTAATCCCAAGATTTGGCGTAGGCACTAGTTTTTACGAAAGCGACTGCCATCTGACCTTCCAACCCGAAGGGTAAACTAGGCCTTATTGGGATTAGTCCGGTTCCCTCACGATGTTTACCTTCGCCGAAAAGCGACTGGCAAATATCAAATGACATTTCGCACATAAATGCCGAAAAACTCAGTGGTGTGAACCGGGGTTCGAACCCGCGACCTCCGAAACGAAAGTCGCACTTACCGCTAGGCTACCAGCGCTTATTCAATCCTCATGTGATATAAAAAGTCTTTAGCTAGGTTTTTTGTATTAATTACAAAAATTATAGTACTGGAATTCGCCAAGAATACCGAAAAATAGGGCATTTTTCACTTAAACTTAACTAGGTGAGAACATCTAATTACATTCAAATTTAGAGTTAAATCTTCCACATATTAACCCTTTCCCAACCCTATCAGTATTAGAAAAAGTCCAAATTCGCACTATTTTTAATACAGTTACGTGTCTTTACCCTAATTGAGGTGCGACCAGATAAATTAGATAGCGGTTAGAGGGTTAAGGCGGGCTTACACGGTTCCAGTCCGGAAGGGGACTTAACTCGTGTAAAACGCACTTAAGATTGAAAGGGATATTGCGATTCACATTTTAATGTTAGATGTAGAAAAGTTTTGTGATGTTTTTAAATAGTTTTGTTAGTTGACGACCGGTCTGGCGCAGTCGGTAGTGACCCTGCCTGCTACGCCGCGGTCCCGGGTTCGAATCCCGGTAAGGGCATTTATTTGTGTGATGAGCACAGATATTTGTTCATGAGTCATGGATGTTTTCTATGTATATAAGTATTTATATATTATATATATCGTTGTCTGAGTACCTGCAACACAAGCCTTCTTGAGCTTACCGTGGGCCTCAGTCAATCTGTGTAAGAATGTTTTACTTATGACACTTACTTAGGTATCGCGTATAGATCACAGATTCTGTCACCAGACAGACAATCCTATAAAATAGAAGTTACGCTCTCATTTTAAAAATGAGAGCATATTTATTAAATGCATATATATACGTGAGTCTGTATTTGTATTGCAAAAAATGGATAAAGAAAAAAAAAAAACTATTATAAGTACATGTATTATTTTGCTTTAGGCGCTAACTGGGCCATTTTTTTCAAAGTTGTCCACCCCACTTTTTTTGTAACATGGGTATTTTTTACGCGATTCATACTCAGAATCGAGAGCTCTTTCGATCCTGATAGGAAAAAAAAAATGTCCCAAGATTTTCATACATTTTTTCGATCGTTCCATTCCGTTACCGCCACACAAAATGTATGAATGAAAAAATGGTAACGGAATGGGAAAAAACTTTGGGACACTTTTTTCTCGTATTAGGATTGAAAGAGCTCGCGATTCTGAGTGGAAAACACATAAAAATTTCCAAATCAAAAAAAATAGTGGGATGGACAACTTTGAAAAAAATGGCCCAGCTGTAACATTACTCTGACAACCCTGATTTTAAATTGCAAAATTGGCACCCGCTTTTGGTCCACGTCAAAATCAGTCAACAGCCCCAGACCAACAGACAATCCGCACGCAATTAAATACTTGAAAAGATCTAATCTGCTTTACTAGACCAACCCTATCCTAGTTAACCCTTACACTATTTTGCAAATAAAGGGTTAACTTGTACCCTGTCACAGTAAATTTCACTACGCGACAGTATGAAAACTCTCGAGTGCGTGAATACGAAATAGTACTATTTTATAGTTAAGGGCATGTTATAAATATGTCGCACCTATTCAACATGTCTGTTTAACATATGTTGGTGACGTTCAACATATGTTGGATGGTCAGTCAGTAATTTGACTAATTTGTTCACTTAAGTAAGCATTAGTTTTATGCCTCGTTTGATTTGGAATAAGGTACAGCGGGGCAAATCTCGACTGGAGGGCAAATGTAACTGGTCCATTTTTTCCATGTTTTAAAATGTTTGTATTATTAAATAGAGTGTCCACCGGTTATATATGGTAGGCGGGTTCAGAGGATACATATAGAACTCAACATCATGAGATTAGTTACAATTGCCCTCCAGTCGAGATTTGCACCGTTGTACCTTAGTAGCTAATAACGAATTGAATCCAACTGATGATGTAAAAAAAACTTCCTACTACAATACAATAGAAATACTCTAAACATTAAATATTAAATAAATGTCATATACAAAGAAAAAGTGACCAAAGCCTCCAGTGCTCCGAGCTAAAATATTTAAGTTAAAATATTTTCTATGAAAGAAATTTAATTTGTTCTTAGAGTAGAAATACTCTCTTTATAATATACTAGCTTTTACCCGCGGCTTCGCCCGCGTAATAAAAGTATTCATTAAGATTTTCATTTGGATCTTTAGGTTTCTCTGTAGGTATATTTATCTGCGATTATTTCGATTGCACATAATACTTTTGCTTGCAATGATTGTAGAAATATTACACATCGACCACAGCGTAGGTAATTCTATATACGCTGGGGAAACCTTTATAAACATCCCACATAGCCCGTATTTCGACACTATGATCGGTGGGTAAAAAGTACTTTTTTCTATTATCCCTTACAATTTTTTACATTTTGCTTATACTTATCGCAAACGTAATCTTCAAGCAAGCAAACAACGATCGTCTTAGAGCACATTGATTGTAAGAGACCGCCGACCGATTATCCGTATCCCTCTAACGATACCCATATTATCCGTATCCGTATCCCTATCCCTATCGCTATCGCTATCGCTATCGCTATCGCTATCGCTATCCCTATCGCTATCCCTATCGCTATCCCTATCCCTATCCCTTATCAAGATGTTTAATGCAGTGTTTTTCAAAGTGTGGGTCGCGACCCCCAGGGGGGTCGCGGCGTCTATCCAAGGGGGTCGCGAAGTTCAGCTTTATGATAAACTGGTTATGTTTTTTTTAACCCAAAAAAGTCAAATTCTTGAAAATTAAAAGGTTAACCTTAAAAAACTAATTTTATGATAAATAAATAAATTGTGTTTATTTGTTGAAAACGTCAGCTCGCATAAATATGAAGTAGCAAATGGGTACAAAACTTTAAGGGCTTCTTTTACTAAATGCAGCCATTCTTTTAACCCAGAACGCATCAATTGAAATGGTGCTTCTTTCACCGAGGCGTTGAGATCAGCCAGCTCAACGGACTTAATATTAAAAAAAAAATTTCAAAATCCAACTTTCCATCACCAATCAATGTTTCAGTTGAGAAATAACTTTGGAGTTGGTTTTTTAAACTTTGCAAGCTCTCCACCATATCTGATGATATTTCTAGAATGATTTTAGCCATGCAAGGGAAATAATCAAACTGCATAGGCATACGCAAACTGCATGCTGTGTAAAAATGTAGTCCACAACTCAATTTTTGCTAGAAATCCGTTAACTTTATCTTTTTCTCTAATTATGTTTTCGTCCCTTTCTTTGCAGACTTGCGATCATAACATTTAAGTGGTCAAAGATACCGGCAAGATATGCTACTTTCAGTATCGTAACATAATCAGCAACAATATTGTAAAAACATTGATAATTCTGATTGAAGCTCTATAACGCGTGTCAAGACCCTTCCTCTCGAAAGCCATCTCACCCCTGAGTGATAAGTGATAAAGTACACCCATATTTATGCATACTATTCGCAATAGACGAGTTTGCGAACCTTTGATCGAATTTACAACTTTTATTTATAAAAGTTGTAAATTCGATTCGATTCGATGTGCTGAAAGATGTAATAAAATTTATTACATCTTTCAGCAGTAAGTTATAGGCAATATTAGAAACGAGGTATGGGGGTCGCGAAAAAAATTGAGAGGTCATAATGGGCCGTGGCACCATAAAGTTTGAAAAACACTGGTTTAATGATATAACACTTTAAGTTCTCGCGCTTTGTACACATATTTAAAGTCACATACAGGTCGAACGCGATTAATTAACATTATTTTTACCTTTTTTCCCAACGTTTCGGCCAGGTTGCACTGGCCGTGGTCGCGGAAGACTGACGTCCCAGCAAAATGTCACCGGAGATGTAAACAACACAAAACTACCCGATATTAATTTATATAAATGTTCGGGGTAGACAAATAAATATAATCTACCCGCTTTTAGTTAATGTTTATTTCCCACCATGTTTATTTTAAAGGTAAAAATAATGTTAATTAATCGCGTTCGACCTGTATGTGACTTTAAATATATGTTTAATTATTTCTTATCAAGTGCTAAAATATAAAGTTTCATGGTTTTATCTTTTAAAATTAAGAAATCCCATACAAACTTTCAACCTCTTTTTCAACCCCTTCATCTCTTTTTTTCGAAATAAAAAGTAGCCTATGTTTTGTCTCAGGGTCTAAAGATTGTCTGTTCCAAATTTCATCAAAATCGGCTGCGTGGTTTAAGCGGGAAAGCGTAACAGACAGACAGACAGACAGACAGACAGACAGACAGACAGACAGACAGACAGACAGAGTTACTTTCGCATTTATAATATTAGTATGGATAAAAGTAGATTTTGAAATGAGATGATATGTTTTATGTACTTACGTCAAATTGTAAAGAAATGTAATTTTTTTTTATTTGCAGTATACAGTGTGTTACTACCAAGTGTGTTTTTTTAAAGTCTATTTAACATGGTTATTTAATAGCAATGTCCTCAATTTAATTCATAGATAATTTATTATGATTTATAGATAAACATTTTGACTTTAAAAACTTTCTAACAAAAAAATGGCAGTAATGTACACAGCACAAACCCTTGTTAAGTGAGGGGAATGACAGCACATAAGTATTAGCGACGTGAGTAATGACAATTACGAAGTGCACGTAGTACAATGTATGTACGGATTGCGAAAAAATAAATTCACAGTTAATTTAAATAACTATAATTTGCTGATATACGTAAACAATTGCTAATTGATCATATTATTATCGGTTTGAATAAATGCCCGCATGGCGGTAACACACTGTATGTCGTATCAAACGGAGCATAAAAACTAACAGCTACTTTAATAAAGTAACTATCAAATTACGACGTAAACGTGAGTCTACAATTGTTAATGATTTTACTACTTAACAGTAATCTATACTAATATTATAAATGGGAAAGGGTTTGTGTCTGTTTGTTTGTCCGTCTTTCACGGCAAAACGGAGCAACGAATTGACGTGATTTTTTAAGTGGAGATAGTTGAAGGGATGGAGAGTGACATAGGCTACTTTTTGTCTCTTTCTGATCTCCCACTTCCATGGAGAATTGAGAATTCTGCAATTTTCACATTTAACGCGAGCGAAGCCGCGGTCAGAACTTAGTACTGCATAATTGTTTTATTATGATAATGACATGGTGCAATAATATGAAAACTTTAGTTTCTAGGTTTTTTAATTTAAGTAAATCTGTGTTATCGTCTAGTCTTTGTTTATAAATAGTTGTTATAGTGAAAGTAAGAAATTATTTCGTCTAAGAGATTTATTTTTATCCATAATTCTGACCAAGCTGATTTTTTGTAACATTTGCGAGAACAGAGGGATTGGAAATAAGACATGTGATATTTCTATGAAAATATGACCTGTATAAAAAGTTCCTCACTTCAAATCTTCAAAATTGTAAAAGTAGATTTTGAAATAAGATGAATGTATTTCAAAATTATCTTTAAAAAAATTAATAGCAACTTTAGTTTGTAAAATGCTGAATCTGATTTAATTCTTCTTTTATTGAATACTAGCTTTTGCCCGCGGCTTCGCACGCGTTAGAAAGAGACAAAAAGTAGCCTATGTCACTCTCCATCCCTTCAACTATCTCCACTTAAAAAATCACGTCAATTCGTCGCTCCGTTTGGCCGTGAAAGACGAACAAAGAAACAGACATACACACTTTCCCATTTATAATATTAGTATGGATGCTACCCTCAAAGAAATTCACAAACAGTTAAATATATAAACCTATAAAAAAATTGATTTGCAAAAAAGCAATAAAAAAACTGGTTACGTATACGCATCATAAGCCGTATGCACACTGCAACCTGCCAGGGCTTGCCCTTGACCGGTGACCTTGAGCGCCCCACGCATCGTGTGCGCCCCTCCTTATGGGGGATTATTCCTAAGTGCCTTTGTTTGTTGTGCGTTTGAGTTTTTGGTAGGGCTGTTTTATTTATAATTGGATAGATTTTTGAAATTGCTTGGAAATAATTTAGGTGTTGTAGTATGTAATTTTTATAGAGAAAAAGATAAAAATAATAGAACACAGCAGCAGTACTATAATTTATTTTTAACGAAACGTTATCCCCTCCCTTCCCTCCTATTTTGATTCTCTCTCTCTCTCTGTTTTAGTTCTGTATGTTCCTTTTCTATTCTGTTTTGTTCCTGTTTTAGTTAGGGCCACTTGCACCATCCACTTAACTCAGGGTTAGTGGGCTGTCATCTGTCAAATTCCATATAAAATGGTGGGTTAACCCTCGGGGTAACCCTCTATTTTCATTGGTGCAAGTGGCCCTTATAAGTTTAGTTTTAATCATGCGTGGCCTGAAAATCAGTGCCATGTACTGATGTGCCGACGGAAAGTTTCCAAAATTCTGAAATTTTCACATAGGAAAACTTCGGAAACTTTCCATACTTTGTATGGACAATTGTATGGAAGAAATTTAAATTCCCTTTATTTTTCGTGAAAGTTTCGTGAATTTTTCAAGAAATTTAAGATTTTTTCGGAAAGTTTCCGCAACTTGCACATCACTAGTGCCATGTCTCTTAACTTAACTCGTCGTCTGTTTCTGTCAAAAAATTGTTATCATATAATTAACTATGACATACATTTTTAAAGTCCAACACCACATGTTAGGATCCTTATCAAACACAGACGAAGGGTTAAATACGCTGAGCGGCATCCTATTTGGTATAACAGTACCTAACTAAAGATTCATTTATCAGCATACACCGGTTTCGCGGGGGCAAATCTGTACTGACATTTAATAGTGCGAGGACACATTAGACTAATTTTATTATTTGATATCGATAAAAATGTCGTACAACCGTTGTGTAATTTCAAGAATTTGAATGAAGAAGAAAACTACATACACAAAAATAAACTTTTTGAGGAATTAACTTTCTTTAATATTTAATATAATTTTCATAATATACAATCAACATTTTTTTCCCCATTTTCCACATTTTCGTGACATATGAATTTTACATTACTTGCAAAAGTAAGTCGTACCTTTATCATCTATATCTGAATGGTCAGGTTTCCAGGAAGATGAATGATCTTTTTTCTTGCGTGGCATTTTTAGCCGCCTTAAGAAACAAAAAGGTAGATTTAATTGATCGGAATGCAAAATAATATTGTTGTAGGTACTAGATGAATTATTCAACGATTCAATGGTTGTCAAAAGTGACTCGACACAGTCAATGTCAGATATCGGTTGTTTATAGTTGCGATAAGTATAAATGAAAGAGGTTTGCACATAGTTAAACGTATTCAAACTTAGCCATTAGTTTAGTTATGATAATGATGGTTAAAAATTTATTTTTATGGATGTCGATAAACTAAGTCGATATTTAATGAATCACTAGCACTGGTACATTTTTGCCCCGGCGAAAAAATTATCAGAAAATAAATATTTTTTCTTTCTTTCTTTCATTTAATAGTTATTATAACAATCAATTTTAAATTTGTATAATACTTAGCTATTTTATTTAAAGCAGCAACATTTATTTAACTTATTTAATTTTAGCCATTACATTATTCAAATTATCCATACTTTCTACTCACACCTTACAGATGAACAATCAGATAGTAACTTGGATCCACTCCACTTCCAAAGTATGTACTCTTCAGAACTATTCAAAGTCAAAACATATATTATGAACTTGACACGATCTTATTTTTAAGACAATAAGAGCGTTAAAAAAAAATTGTTCCTTACATCGGTTTGAATAAGAGCGTGTTAGGCTCATTGTGAACACCTTGCCCGTTACGGAACTTCTGCTGCTGACTGTACCATCGAGATGATATCTACAAAAACTCGGGTGTTAATATGATGTCTGTCACTTCCGTATCGTGTACTGTCGAGTTCACAAATATCTTCACAAACCAGTATGCCAAAATTGTATATGTACGACTCTAAAACAAAGAGAATACGGGTATATTTGGAATGTTGGTTTGTAACGATGTTTATGAACGCGACTGTACCTAAATACCCTCGACAAGTGACTATTGAATCTTGATTTTAATTTAAATGAGATATAAATGTAATTTGTAGGGGGTAGGGCATAGCGAGCGAATGATATTCCGCTTTGTGTGGTAGGGCGCAGCACAGCGGATATCATCTCGCTCGAATCTAGAGCGGAGCCCAACTGGGGTAGTACCTCCCAACTTGTACACTCCTTTTTAATGTGTATTTAACACAGCAAAGGGGAATGTACAAGTTTCTATGTTGTCTGTTGCAATCCATAGCGTGACCGCTTTCCATCGGGCGGGCCGTACCGACGTAGTATAAAAAAATGGTCTGTATCTGTCTGACTCTGTCGCGCTTATACGGAAGAGCGAGAGAGATTGCTACGTATAGGTGTTAAGTATGTTGTCTGTTAATGCGTGTTATGTATGTGATATAAGTTTTACTAGCAGCTGACAGGCAGGGTTATGTAGCTTTCCCTTAGTGGTTTGTTTGTTTCACACGGTTTTTTATGTGAGACGTACGAGGTGCGGTCCAAATGTCTCCGGCCCGACAAATATGGCGGAAGAGTTTAAAAAAAGTATGGATATCATTGTGTTCGTCATTTATTCCACTTTTTGGTGTATAGTTTCTTTAGGTGTCTGTTGGCTGTAGGTTTTTTTACGGTGTTTAGTGCTAGGTTAGTGCCCAAACTTTTATCGTACAGCGAGATGAGTGAAAAACCGTGAGTTCATGAAACTTGAGACCAGCATAGACACCGCGTAGCGAGTTTTTTGAATGCAATTGCTACTGTAGATGAAACCATGGTTATGTAAGACGATACTCTGTACAAAAGAAAATTAATGGAGTGACAACGTCATGGTGAAAAGGCGCCTAGAACAACCTCTGTCACAAAATGCACGAAAAAAGATAAAGGCTACGGTATTCTAGGGTTGTCACGAAATTCTAACGATTTACATAAAAGAAGGGTAGACTACGGTAAATAGCAGATGCTACGCAATATTTTTTGGCCAATTACGATAGCAGATTATGCAGAATAGTCTTTAAAAACTTAGCAGAGGCACAAGGGCATCTCCGCGACAATTTCCCCGTTCACGCTGCTTCATTTTACAAGGTTGCTATGACGAAATGTGTCTTCAAAAATATTCGGCACCTACCTTATATTCGAGACGTGACCCCAAGTGATTATTATTTGTTCTAAAAACTTAAGGTAGACTGAAGTAGAAAAAAAAATCTTCGTTTGACGAAGTGACCCGTGCGGTTTAGGGCGATTTTGAGGACAAAAATCTTTATTATTTTTATTAGGTGATGGAGAAGCTTATAAAGAGATTTGAAAAGTGCGTTGTGACAGAGGAAGACTATATTAAAAAATAAAAATAAAATTGTAAAGATATGTAAGCCCTTTCTTTGTTAGGCCGGAAACTTTTGGACCGCACCTCGTAGTATTAAAAAAAGTACTTTTCGACAGCTTTATTCATATATCAGATATGTCAGAGTCATGAATCAAATTTCTGCTTTTAAAGGTTGAGTGGTAGAGAATGCCTTATGGCATTAAGTTCGCATTCTGTACTTTAAAGTTGTCTTTTGTGCAATAAAGGTTAAATAAATAAATAAATGAGGATTTGTGGTTTGAATAAACCCCACCCTTGCAGGTGGATTTATATCATAATTATCACTGTGGCATCGTACTCACATCTTAGAAGCCGAGTTTGAATACGGCTGTAGTGTTTTTATTTTCCTTGTACGTCAATTTTCCTAATAGTAGACAGCAGAACAAAAACCAATTAATTCTGGGAACCGATTTTTTAATTTCGAACGAACAAATTCGCAGTTCGGAAGTCTGTGGAAAACGGCGTAAAGTAATTTTTGAGAAAATGTGGCCAATCATTTTAAAACTACTGGCTATGACCACTCGTTTTCGATTCTGTTAGTAGAATTTAAATCGCTAGTAGTGGAGATAAATTCACGAAATCGAATGGTCGACATTCAAAAATCGGCCCCCTGAACGCATATATCAACATAACCTAACCACAAAATTAAAATTTTGAAAAAAAAAACCCCCGACAGCGATATAGTAGACCGATTTTCACAAAACATGGCTAAGAACAACTCTCGACTAATTCAGCTTTCAGACAAAAAAAAAACCGAATCTAAATCGGTTCATCCGTTCAGGAGCTACGATGCCACAGACAGACATACACAGACAGACAGACAGACAGACACGTCAAACTTATAACACCCCGTCGTTTTTGCGTCGGGGCTTAAAAAATGCGGCCAGTAATTTTAAAACTAGTGGCTATGATCACTCGTTTTCGCTTCCGATAGTAGAATTAAAATCGCTAGTAGTGGAGATATTATTGAACGAAATTCACGAAATGGAATGGTCGACATTCAAAAATCGGCCCCCTGAACTTACAACGCATACAATTTTCAACTTAAAACAATAAAGTTCAACAGTCTACATATCCGCAAAGTTCCTCAATAGCAATCGGAAGTCCTTTTCATAATAAGCGCAATTGCCATTAATGCCTTGTTTGTAAACTGAAGTACGCTGCGTGAACTTACACGTGACACGTGAGGCGAGAGTTTTTATCGCGTGACAAAAGATATCTTTATCAACTATCCCTTGTCGCTTCGCTTATCTTAAGACGGTACAGGAGCGAAAATGCTAAAAGGGAAAGGAGCCCCCCTTTTATTAGGGTTCTGTAGTCAACTAACTAGGAACCCTTATAGTTTCGCCATGTCTGTTCGTCCGTCCGTCCGTTCGTCCGCGGATAATCTCAGTGACCGTTAGCACTAGAAAGCTGAAATTTGGTACCGATATGTATATCAATCACGCCGACAAAGTGGTAAAATAAAAAGTCGAAAAAAATGTTTTGTTAGGGTACATGTAAAGTGGGGACTGATTTTTTTTTCATTCCAACCCCAACGTGTGATATATTGTTGGATAGGTATATAAAAATGAATAGGGGTTTACTAAAATCGTTTTTTGATAATATTAATATTTTCGGAAATAATCGCTCCTAAAGGAAAAAAAGGGCGCCCCCCTTTAACTTTTGAACCATATGTTTAAAAAATATGAAAAAAATCACAAAAGTAGAACTTTATAAAGACTTTCTAGGAAAATTTTTTTGAACTATATAGGATTAGTAGTTTTTGAGAAAAATACGGGAAACTACGGAACCCTACACTGAGCGTGGCCCGACACGCTCTTGGCCGGTTTTTTGGGAATTTTAGTTAAATCATCATCCTTTTTGCGTTATCCCGGCATTTTCCACGGCTCATGGGAGCCTGGGATCCGCTTTGACAACTAATCGATGTCGTGTTGAAAAAATCATTGCTCTATCTTCAAAAACCAGGGAGGAAATAGTCGAGAGATTTTGTATGGAGAATTGACCCCTCCTGTATCGTCTTAAATCTTTTGTGCAATTACCCCCTAAGATCCTTCAGCTATCCAGGAGCTTCTCGACCATGTGTCTGATAATGAGGCTCATGAGGAGATCTCTGAAGTCCCTTCCCTTGTCGCTAATTTTAGTCCAACCAGTGGTTAAAAACAGCAGCTTGACATCCCAATCATCATCATTTCAGCCGTTAATCGTCCATTGCTAACCATAGGCGAGTTTGACGACCGGTCTGGCGCAGTCGGTAGTGACCCAGCCTGCTGCGCCGCGGTCCCGGGTTCGAATCCCGGTAAGGGCATTTATTTATGTGATGAGCACAGATATTTGTTCCTGAGTCATGGATATTTTCTATGTTTATAAGTATTTATATATTATATATATCGTTGTCTGAGTACCCACAACACAAGCCTTCTTGAGCTTATCGTGGGCCTCAGCCAATCTGTGTAAATATGTCCTATAATATTATTTATTTATTTATTATAGGCCTCCTTTGTGTACGCAACTTGTCCCGGTCTTGGGATAGTCTAGTCTCATCTAGAGGTGCTCCGCAGTTTTTTGAATCGTCCACCCAACGAGCCAACGTATGCCAGACGCTTTTTATATCCGAAAGCGGCCACCATTCTGTCAAGATTTTGGTCCAATAACCTTGCCAAATGAATTTAGCATACCTTAAATAGCTTTAATAACTTTAATAGAAAGAGATAGTGGAGCATTTCTTTTTTTTTTGCCACTTTTATGAAGTGTGATATTTTTGAAAAAAAATATGCTATTTCTACTCAGAATTACTAGCCTTTTCAATCCTAGTTTAAAAAAATGTCCCATACGATTTTTTCTTATTTTGTTACCATTTTCCGTACATGTTGTATGGGGTAACAAAAGAGGAAAGTAACAAAAATGTATGGAAATTCTGGGACACTTTTTGTCTCCCAGTGAGATTGAAAGTACTCGTGATTCTAAGTATAATTGACCTAAAATTCCTTAAAACAATAAAAAAAAATATTGGCAAAAAAAAAAGAAATGCTCAGTGATGTACTTAGTGTGTACATAATTTAATTTAACTTGACTTTTGATTTAGTAAAGTTCTTGAGTTACGTTCGGGAGTCCTTGAAGGCAAATCGGACCATTAAAGCTAGGAACATACTACGCGGACGTCCGTCGTAAAACGACCGCGACCGCGACCTATCAGTGTGCACGGAACAAAACATCCAGAGAGCCAGATTTCGATCGGACGTCCGCGCGCTCAAGGCCACGTCCGCGTCCGTCGACCGATAGTTTGCACGGTTATGTGTATTTCCATTGTCCAGATCCCCGTCCGCGGTCGATTCACGACGGACGTCCGCGTAGTGTGTTCCTAGCTTTATGCTGTTAGCGGATGCCAAGATTGCCAAGTTTGTAAACTGTAGCTGCGTGCGTGAGCCTACACGTGACCACGTGAGATTTTAGCTTTAGTTTTGTCAATGTCTCGCGATGTATAAATATATCACTTGTCTATTAACGTAGTGGTTTTTGCAAAACATTTTGACAATGTCATTGACTTCCTCAAAAACTTAGAACAAAAAAGTATCATGGCTTGTAGCCAAGAGTACAATGGTAAACGTTCCTGAACGTATCAGAGTTAAGTTACCTTTAGGGTATCGGATATAGGGTAGGGTATTGGTACTACATACCTTATTCCCTTCGGTCTAGGCTTTAGGCTTAGGATCGCACTAATACAAAGCACAGTTGTTGACTGTTCTTTGATCTGTCAGACAGAGAAAGAGACAGTTTCGATCATGGAGTGTCAACAGTTGTCTTGTCTACGCACCAGGGTATGTACCTTGCAAATGCAAACGCTTAAGTACCATAATATCGTTATCGTAGCTAGCTATGTCTATCACTCTTCCGCATTGGCGAGACAAAGTCAGACTGCGTTTCGATTGGCGTCTAGCGTCAAAGTTTGTCATTTCGGCTAGGCCGGCTGGTTATCGCAAATTTACAGTAGTTATCACGGCGCGAGCGCCATTAAACGTATCAGCGGATATGGCGGGCGTGTTTGTAAACTGTGCGCGTGCGCATGGGCATTCACGTGAGGAAGTAGAGGGCTTTCTGATGCTGATATTAAGTTGACAATTAGTAGTCAACTTTATCCAAAATCTGTATACATTATTTATGATTATTGTAAGTCCATTGAAGTACGCAACAATGTCCTACAATGTTGTCCGTTTTCGCGAAATTAGAAAGCCTAATTTAACAAGCTAGCGAACTAGGTTCAGACGTTAGGTAAATCCGCAAATTGTCAGTTATCAGTGGAACCACTGGAGCAGTCACAATCAGCCTAATCTCTGCGGTTTACCGCGCTGGTACCGAATTAAGGACTAAGCTGACTATTGTCCCGGATTTGTAAGAACCTCTTTTTGACACATGACATCGTCCACAAAACGTAAACTCGCGCCACCTAATGAAATTTTAAATAAAATCCCGTAATAATATAAAAACATTCAAGTACTTAAAAATAATATTTCGCTTACTTTAAACATAATCATGTTATATTTTTGCGGATCTTCGTTGGTGAGCATTTTACGATATTAATTTATCACACAGCATTTACTTATCATGTCATTTATCGTTCATTTTTATTTTTAAACTAGTGCTGTAGCAGAGAGTCTATCACTTCGATTCAAATGACATTTCCGTCAGTTGATAGAAATCGATTATTTTATTATAATATACGATACTTTAAAGAAGTAAAAATTACAATAAAATTAAATAGGATGAAAACAGGTTTAATACTAATACTAACGAACAAATCGTTTATCGTACCAAAGAAAATTTGAATTTCGCGGCTTATTTCAGTGACAAGATTTTAGCAATCGGTGCTTTGTTATGTTTAGTTTTAATAATCGTTTCTAGTTTACAATTTCAATTATATTTTCAATTACATCCCATCATACAATCGATTCAAACAATTCGTAAATAATCGCTAGATTTTGCAAATGTCTACAAATTTCAATGGAAATGTGTCAAAAAGAGGTTCTAAAAAATCCGGGACAATAGGTGTAGCCCGTGACTCCGCCTACTATAAAGTATGTAAGTATACGAGTTGAATACTTACTTACTTACTTACTGCGATGGCTCAGCGACCCGAAGTGGATCTTGGCCTCCGACACTAGATTCCGCCATTCGCTCCTATCCTGTGCGATCTGATGCCACTCAGTCACTTGAAGGTCACGCAGGTCTTTCTGGACCTCGTCGATCCATCGGTACCTGGGCCTTCCGACCGGCCGTTTTTCAGTAGATCGCCACAAGTGAGCTTTTTTGGCCGCACGATCCTCTCCCATCCTCTCCACATGGCCGAGCCATCGCAGACGAGAAGCTTTACTCTCGCCGATGACGTTGGGCTCGCCCACTAGCTCTTCCACCTCCAAGTTCTTCCTGACTCTCCAAGAGCCATCCTCTCGTCTCGTAGGGCCTAAAATCGTTCTGAAGATCTTCCGCTCTGCCACTAAGAGCTTATTCTCCTCCTTCAGGGTCAACGAATACGAGTTGAATATGACATCTTTTTTTGTGCCATAATCAATAAGGCCTTTTTGGAAAACGTCTAAAAAAATAAGAATTTCAAAAAAATCAAAACGGTTCGACACAGATAAAAAAATAACAATCGGTGTTGAAAAATCGTTGCTCTTCAAAAACCAGGGAGGAAATAGTTGAGAGAGTTAGTATGAAGAATTGACCCCTTCTGTTGCGTCTTAAGTAGTAATTTTTATCTCAAATTAGCGAAGCTCCTCACTAAAGAAGCGCTGGTGGCCTAGCGGTAAGTACGTGCGACTTTCGTTCCGGAGGTCGCGGGTTCGAACCCCAGCTCGCACCAATGAGTTTTTCGGAATTTATGTGCGAACTGTCATTTGATATTTGCCAGTCGCTTTTCGGTGAAGGAATACATCGTGAGGAAACCGGACTAATTCCAATAAGGTTTAGTTTACCCTTCGGGTTAGAAGGTCAGATGGCAGTCGGTTTCGTAAAAACTAGTGCCTACGCCAAATCTTGGGATTAGTTGTCAAAGCGGACCCCAGGCTCCCACGAGCCGTGGCAAATGCTGGGATACCGCAAGGAGGACGACGAGACGAAGCTCCTTGCTATATGCCCAGCGCATCTCAAACAGGCGCCGTCATAAATATGACGTGCGCGTCGCGCCGAGCCGTCGCACGCGCACCCAATCTCACGCGCCGCCGCGCCGCAAAAACGCGAGTCACTGCCTTACTTAGCCTCCTAATCGGTACATGTCTGATTGTCTGCGTTTTATTATGAATTATTTTAATGTAGAATAGTAGTCAGGACTATGAGTCAGAAATAGACAGAAGAAACATTATCAAAAGCAATTAATAACGTGATAAGTTTCTTCATTATTTAATTACCAACTTAACAAAAAGGTATAACCGACGGCAGTGATTGGCCAAAAAATGTTTTTTTTCTGCCAAAACCGAAAGTTCTACTTTTGATGAAACCAAATCTTTTGAAGAGGAGTTAAAATGGCTTTAACTGGTACACGTCAGGTACCAGCTCACTCATAAAATACATGTAATATGAGCTGCAAAAGTGCATGGAGAAATTACGAATGAATTTATTTATAAATTTGCCATCCACTTTAGCAGCTTAAGTACATGTATTCTCAATAGGGGTAGGGAGAAAACATAAAACTGCTTAAGTTTCAGTGCCACTCAAATTGCTCTTACAGGTTGCTATCATCGCCCGCACCGCCATTGTATGCATGTCCCATAAATAGTCAAGTATACACAATAGTATTCAATTTTCGTCAAAATATTTACAATAACAATAACATTCACACAGTGAAATGAAAAAGTGAAATCGCAGGTCCTTCCCCTTCATCTCAAGTCTCCAACATATTAAATAAAGACTCCCCTATCAATCTGCCAATTTATTCCCCCTTAAACTTATCGTTAGCAGTGCAATAAAATGCATAAACAAGTCTCCCAATTACGTGCATTCTGACCTTGACATTTAAGATGCACTGCATTTGCATATAAACGCACTAGCCGGTCGGCGGACTGTGCTGAACGAAAGTGCTTTTATTTCTAGCCGACGGGCGGCAGAAAATTTTTGGATACACTTTTTTGGAAGAAGTTAGTGGAGATTGTCGACAAATACGTCTTATTTTTGTTTAGTAAACCAGTTATGATATTTTATGAACCGAAATAATAGGAGTTACTTTTTCGTTGATGTGCTTAACCTATTGATCCGAAATAATATTCAGGAAAAATACCTATTTAATAAAAAAAAATGATTTATTCCCTACTTCGATAGTTATAGCTAATTGTTACATTTTTTTTCACATACAAAAAATCGTTGTGTTTTGCAAGCATATTTTTTTGTGTTTCTTTATTTTATATAATGATTATTCATAACATAAAGCTTTATTTATTGTATGCAATAATGAAGTTGTTTATTTATATAACGAGTCCTTTTACGAGTCTAAAATTTTTGTGCTACCACCCTCTTTTTTTCAAGAGCATTTTTGCTCTGTCGCAATCAAAGCTTGACCTTATTTTTTGATTTACCAATAAAATAGTTACGAAATCCTTAAAACTGAAACTATAGTTATTTGTTATACAAGGGGGCAAAGTTGTATTTTAACGCCGAGTGTGGAATTGAAAAACGAGCAAGTGAAAGGATTCTATAGTTGAACCACGAGCGAAGCGAGTGGTTCGAGAATAGAATCCTGAACTTGTGAGTTTTTTAACACACGAGAAGTAAAATACATTTGCACCCGAGTGTAACACAAAACTTTTCCCCTCACTATGGCGAGGAAACTACAACGCAAAAAATGTGTTTATCACTGTTTCCAGTAGTTCCACAGGTGGTAAATCATCTTTATTACTAGATTCACCTACTTTTATAAATTTTAAAGCAGTTAATTTGACTTTATTCAAAGTCAAATTACTTTGCCCACTAGTGGATAAAATGCGTTTTTACCCGCTGGTATTAAAGGAAAAAACACGTGTTTCCGAGCTAGTGAGGGGAAAAAGATTAAATATTCCCATGCCGCGAATATTTCCTGCTCTGTAAATTAAATAAATAAGGCTTGCGAGGATATTTCTTAGAACTTAGAACCTACGAGTTGTAAAGCCTTGACATTCGAACATCTACTTGCCGGGCGCTGGTAGGCAGGAATGTGCTTTTTGTAATAACTTCTTAAAATAAAACATTTTTAGGTTATAATTATAAGTATTTACTATTATTAATGTCCTAAAACACTAACCACTGATAAAAAAATCAATTAGATTGACAGTCGTAAACAAAAAAGGTAGGTATAAGTTGAAAAGCCAGAAAGTTCAAGTAAGTTGAACGCTCTGTGAAATGAAAAATGTTTTAAAACACAAGCAATTAATTTCCGTCCACTAAGTCATTACAAACAACAAATTTAATTGTATGCACTGTACAAAACCGTTAAAAGAGAATATTTCTTCGAGATCTAATTTATCGTGAAATAATTAAAAGTATTGTTGCTTTTTGTTAGATGACGCCGGGACGTGATTCAATTTGATTTAAAATTAGTGGAACAGATATGAGCGTTCTATGATTTGTTTAAAATAGGCGCCTGCATTTGATAGTGCGACAGTTTCTCGCCGCGATATAGATTACCCGTGTTTTTCTAATTTTATTATTGACATAAGAATTACCACATAATCTCGCTCCAATTATGTGCTAGCCCTGCTGTAGGTACTTATACGAAATTACAAATTATGTTTCATTATCATTGAACTTTGACTACACGTTACATTCCTCTTGCACATACTTAGTGACTAGTACAGATATATAGTGCGAAAAGATTTGTCTTCGCATTGTTACGGAAACGTACGAACGTGTCATGCTATTTCAGTCAGTCTCAGTACAAGATGTACTGACATTGACTGAACTAGCATGACAAATACGAACATTTCCTGAAAAATACGCAGGAAACCCTTTTCGCACTACATCTGTAACACCCCGGCCTTTGCCAGGATCCGCTTTTTTGCATCCCTGCTTTAACTTTGCGCGTTCCTGCGCGTATTCTAATATAAACCTGATTACGCTCTTTTTTTTTTTTTTTCTTACGTATTATACTCGTAGGCTATGATCGGAGATTTTTATGCCACGCCCGCCGTGCATTATCAAATTGAGCATACAAGGTGCTCGCGAGGAACTCATATAACTTTAACGGCATATTCTTGGTCACATTTTAAGACTAAAATGTCATATAAACTTTTCTAGATTTCGTCTAGTTTCAGAGTTATTGCCAATTAAAAAAAAACATTTCCGTATTGTTACTCAGTAGAAAAGGTCTTCTTAACGGCGCTGATGCGCAGTTGTGGAGCATAGTCTCACAGTAGTCATTGATAGATGTCAAAATGTGACAAGAAAAACTTCCAAAAAATTTGGTTTTTAGAAAAATAAATTAAGGAACTCATTTTAATTGCCAACTTCATGGATAAAAATTACTTTATATGTGAAAATACGTCCAAAAAAGTAAAAAAAAAAGAAAAAATTTTTTTCGCGAAAAAATTTAAAATTCATATAACATTTTTTCTTTCTTTTGGCCTCAGAAACGCGTGGTTCAAGTTATGCGGGTTCCTCGCGAGCACCTTGTATATAGTAACATATGTATTGACACATTTTTAACGACATTCACGATCGTAGATTATAGGATAGTTAGTTGTTTAAGTTGTTTTACTTACACGAATGACTGAATGCAAATATTTATTTAATAAGAGAACACTTTTGTGCATAATTGCACTCCACAGTCCACACTAAAACGTATCATCAGGTTTTAATAAACAATGTTATGGTTTTAAATTGTTTATTAGTCACGATATTTGACGCTTTTTTTGGACATAGGACAAGCAGAGGACAATGCGATCACTGTTTTATTCAAAACATTATATGGTCACTAGTTATGGTCATAAACAAGGAGTTTTTAAATAGTATAAAGGTGGTAAGTATAAGTAGGTATGATATTTCTGATTTGTACTGAATAAAAAAAATCGTAGCGCAAATTTAACTAAAAATAATTTTTTTTGCGTAAGTGTTTTATTGTTGTTTGTGTTATTTTACATGTTAATAAAGTGATCATTTTGGCTTAGGTACTAAAATTATAAATTCTTGATAAAAAAGGCAGGAAATAAAAAAAAAATGTACCGCGTCTGTATGTATTTTCATTGAAATTTTAAATTTATTGCCTTTGTACCTACATTTTATTTATTTATAAATAGTATCCAATCTTTGCATAAAGTATTCTGGCTTAAATTACAAGTTCTATTATTATAAAAGGTAACAATAAAGCGAAATAAAAGCAATTACTTTTACCTCTCGTCTGCGTCTCGGGTTTAACTAAAAAGAAACGCCTTCTTAGTACATTATAAGTATTTGTTATTTAGTTTTGAGCTGGCCATTCATTGTCCAGCGGGAAGATTTGATTCATCCTTGATTTTTATTTTTGTTTATATTTTATTTACTATTCTTGTTACTAACTTTAATCCATACTAATATTATAAATGGGAAAGTGTGTGTGTTTGTTTGTTTGTCCGTCTTTCACGGCAAAACGGAGCGACGAATTGACGCGATTTTTTGAGTGGAGATAGTTGAAGGGATGGAAAGTGACATAGGCTACTTTTTGTCTCTTTCTAACGCGAGCGAAGCCGCGGACAAAAGCTAGTTGTAAATAAAATAAGGTCTTATTTTTTGGCCGACTATAAAATTTGGTATAAGGGTTATAGATACGTATACAAATGTTTTATTGTTTATATGAGGGATTAATGATCCGAGCGCCGGCGGCTAACATTTGTTACCCTTCTTTTTTATTCAAAACTATTTTAAATATGGCGATATCATATTTTAAAACGTCAGTATGCGTAGGTCTAATTAATGTAGATTTTTTTTGTTGTAAAGCATGTTAAAAATCTAGATAAAGCATTAAGCGTAATTTTACCAGTTACCCGTACGCAGCACACAGTCAAACTTTTGACAAAAAAGTTTTTGTGACTGAGGAGGCCAAAGCCCTTAAAATATTTTACGTTTTTTATTTCACAAAATATGTCAATTAAAATCGATACAACATTATAATCAAAAGTTTTGTTTGTTAATTTTATCAGATTATTACTTATAATTTTAATCTGGTCAGTTAAAAGATCAAAAGTCTAATATATAGCCTGTCAACCAAATTTTGGCAGTAGCAATGTACATCAAACTAAAGTATGGTATCCCTATGAAACGAACAAAAACCAGCAATGTACGTCGAACAGCCACAGATATTTTTTTTCAAGGGGCTCGCTCCTTCCTTACGAATTAGATAATGTATTAAAAAGGGACGGATATGTGCTAGTTATTTCTCTTTTTGGTAGGACGGAGATTTCCACAGATAAGATACAAATGACACGCGAACTTCCACCGATTTTCAAAACTAGTGTTGCTAGCCCGCGATTTTTCAAATTTGCCGCCTTTTTCTAGTGACAAGATTTGGTTGACGGTCTATACCTACATAGTTTGTGTATATTACATGTTTGTGTCAAATTGTAATTATAGTCGGACCGTGAACAGGTGTCATTATTCTGCATCCATCATGATTATGATGAGCTGTCTCGCGTTCATACATATTCATATGTATGTATGTATGTTACCATAACTGACTAATTAGACTAAAGTTCCGTCGGTAGGTGTTTGGTTTAGTTTTAACCACAATACATTTCGTTTAACTTTATTACTTACCAGAGCTTTTATGGTTTTTTTAAGTGCCTGTGATAATTTCCTTTTTTGTCGCAGGCATCAGTCGCATATTTAATAATTAGAGAATTCAGTAATAAATAAATGTATATATTTAACTATTTGCAACATGCGAAAAATATTAATTTAATTACAAAATCATTAAAAAATTTCAAAGGTATTGATTTTTTTTTCACCATTTATAATATTTAACTGTATCTTTTTTTAATTTAATTAATTAATTTATGAAAAGTTTTTTATTTTATTTTCATATTTTGCGCCGATTTTTTTTAGCAAAAATATCATCAATTCTTTTTTCCGTTTTTTTTCTGAAACCCACATTTAATTTTACAATAAAAAAAATCGTTTTTCCTTAAAAAAAAAACTATTTTTTCTAATCTTACCTGTATGACAGTAATCTTCTAAATAGTGCCTCGCCGCCCGCTGCACTATCGAGTAGTACAAGCTCACAGAGGATGCAAGCGCCATCTTCTACTTCTCTTCTGTTTTCCTTCTTAATTCTTGTACGAGTCCTTGTCGCTTACAGTGTCATCTTCCCGGTTTGTAAAAAAAAACAAAAATACCAACTAAAACTTTAACTGTAGTTTGTGTCAAACAAAAAGATAGAAACGAAAACCTAGTTTGAACTGCGTATAGTTGCGGTTATTTTGAATAATTTTGCCGAGGGATAATAATTTTTGCTTGTCGAGTGTAACGGTTCCATGATTTAGGGTCCAAAGTCACAATTTTCACGTTCGCGCCGCAAAACTAGCGCCGTCCAAAGGCTACGCGAAATGAAACACGTAATAAAATAATATGAAGGTTGGACGCGACCGGCGCGCGCCGTGGCAGCTGCCTTACTGCCGCCCGACGAACGTTTTTTTTGTTTTTTCTCTTCCCCTCGCTGTGGATGCGCCTGAAATATGCCTAAACACGGATCATCCTAGGTTTTCCAAATTTAAAAATACTGGCCGGTGAAATTCTGAGTGCACGAATGGAACGCAAATTTAAAAAGCCAATTTTTATAATGGTTTCGAACTGGGCGCGAGTTCGGCGAGACAAAAGCATTCTTTTATCTATCCAACTATCATTACAATTACACTGTTATTTTTCCTGTTAGAATCTTACTTTCTACGTAATAATTAAAATATGCATATGAGTTTATTCTTATAAGATTCGCATTAGAAACCTGTGCAAAAACGTCTCGGAGAAATGGCGGGAAAGGATTTCCCGCCTTCCGCGACGGCGTGTTTACTTAAGTTGTTTTCTTTTTTCAGCGTTTTGTTTCTATTACCACATGTATGTACATTTTACATACCATTGAGATTCGTTCAAAATTTTATTTTATATGCATTGAGAAATATATCCACGAATATCAAATGAATAGTTTTCCTGTTTTTTGGATAAATAAAAGCATTCGGAATGTCCGTAACAAAAGCAGCAGGATCATGAAAAATTCAGAAATGTGAATATTTTTTCATTGTTTTCCTTCAAAAAAGATTCTAACGAATAATTGTAATCCAAGACACGTGATAGTATTTGTTTACAGGAACCCCTGTCAACGTAATCTCTTAGCAATTATGACGAAACCCTTTAAAAACGATTCGCGTAAAAATAAAGAAAAACGAGAGAAATGTTCATCAACGCGACACTGCCCCCCTCCCCACCCGCGGGCGGCGGGTGGCGAAAGAGATGCATGACTTCCATCTCGCTCGCTGCATCTCGCGCCACCAAGTTTTATATGAAAACTACCCGCTTGCGCAGCACTACTCACTGTTGAAAAGTCTTATACCCCGGCCGTATCGAATACTACGCTACTTTAAGTCGATGCGCGTAAAGTCTGTTTTTATTAGGAGGTGATGCTGCATGTTGCGTGCACATGCGTCTCCACCAAGTTTTCGGATCTTGCAACTGTGAGCACACACACATAGACATCTAAGTTTAGCTTGCATCTCAACACGCTGCATCCACGCACACAAGCTCACTACCCTCGTACGTACACCATCTGTGTGAGGGTTGTAAAAGTGTGCGTGTAAAAGTTCGTATTGAAGTTTTCGGTAGACTTTCTTTGTGTCGGTGATTTTTTCGCGGCGCCGTGTATGTGTGGGGGGTCAGTCGGATTTTTTTCACTCACACATAGACGGTGTTTGTAAGGTTTGCTTGTGGGGCGGCCTTTGTGCGGGGGATTGTAAAAAATGTCGTGTTCGATTCCACTGCTATATTCCAAAAGGGCTTAAAAACCGTAGTTTTTTGGGACACTTATGACTTTTTTAAGTAGGTGGTTAGTACTGGCACTGCTAATGAATGATAGATACGAAAGGTTTTCAGGCTACGTACGTTCTAATGACGTAGGATTTGCATATCCACTCTTCGATTTATGATTTTCGTCGAATTCTCCGATGTATTCGGTCAGTTTTTCGTTTTTTACCTTTTTCTTGCTACAAAGGAAACTCGTGTAGTTTTTTAGAACAAACCGGGAGCTTGTTAGCGGGAATTAGAAAAACTGGGAATATTTTCAATTATTGGAAAACTATATTATTCCATGTTGCTTTATAACGATAATAATCGAAGCGATAATAACCGAAGAATACATACAATGATTGTATCCCATAAAGGGGTAGGCAGAGCAAATGAAACTCAAGTTTCAGTGCCATTCTTGGCAAATAATGGGTTGCAAGAAAACGTAACTGTGACATTGCAGTGACAGGTTGCCACTTGCCAGCCTCTCACCTACGCCACAATTTAACCCATATCCCACAGTCGCCTTCTACGACGCCCACGGGAAGAAAGGGACCGAAGAAAATGTGGCGATAATAATCAAAGTCTTAATGGTGATGGATTTATGAACTAGCAGGGGCGGCTCACTCCGCGATTCTATCGCCGCGCTACAAGTACATGCCGGCGGCCGCGAGTTCGCGGCCCATTCAGTGGTAACGACCTTCGCGCGGCACAAAAGTCCGTTTGTTAATGTGGGTAAAAATTTAGAATGGCGGCATTTTGTGGACATCAAAGGAGTGAGCCTTCTGTACTTGTACTACTATATATATTATATATACTGTGATATGTGAGTCGCCGTCAGATATATCGGAGCGTCCGGGGCGTTCAAAAATATCTGAATACGACCTAACGCCTCGACAATAGAGGGGTGTCTAGATGTTTTTGGACGCTCTGATATATATGATGGCGTACACTCAACTATAAAATAATGACTAATGACCCTGCCTGAATCTCGGTAAGGGTTTGTCTTCATTTATTTGTGTGCAGCACATTTATTCGTTCCTGAGTAATAGATGTTTTCTATGTATATTATAAATAAGTATATATTTGTGCCCGTGTGGTGACGGGTTAAGAATTTCACCACCCCCTTTCTTCCCGTGGGTGTCGTAGAAGTCGACTGTGGGATATGGGTTAAATTGTGGCGAGAGGCTGGCAACCTGTCACTGCAATGTCACAATTTGGATTTCTTTCAACCCCTTTTTGCCAAGAGTGGCACCGAAACTTAGCAGTTCGTGTGCACTGCCTACCCCTTTATGGGATACAGGCGTGATTATATGTATGTATGTATGTATGTACATATTTGTATAAGTATATTATATATATCGATGTCTGAGTACTCACAATGATCATCAATCTGTGTAACAATGTCCTGTATGTATGTGTAATATTTATTTATTTATATTTCCATAGAAGTTTCTAATGAGGTGGCAACGCGCATGTGACACTCTTTGAGTTGCAAGCGTCCATTAGGTTACGGTGACCGCTTTCCATCAGGCGGGCCGTACGCTTGTTTGCCACCGACGTAGTATAAAAAAAAAACTTGACGAGTTTACCACTTTATGTCACTGAGAATTTTTATTTATGTATGTCTTGCATTTCCCTATATATTTCGATCTGAAAAAGATAAAGAATGCAAAATAACATAAAACCCTCACTGATCTAGTCCATTTCGATACTTATGCAAATTGTCTATAGTTTTCACTCTAAGTGAAATGAAACTAGTTAACAGCCTAGCATGAGTTTTATTTCATAAAGGTATATTTTTATCAAAGGTTTTTTTTCTTGAGTTGTGGTTTATATCATATATGTAAATTATAGGTTATGAATTATGATACTTATGCACGCCTGTTGTTAAAATATATAGGATTTATTAATGGAAATATTATGTTGAGTTACAGTTTATGAGCATAATTATTATTAAATTTATTTGCAGTATTTCATTTTAAAGTATTCTTCTGATATATTCATATTATACAATACAATACTCTTTATTGCACACCTTGATAAAATACAACAATACAAAACAAGGAAGAAACACGAACAAAGGTAAACAACAGGTAATATTCATTTATTCATAAAACTAAAAATTTTACATGTCAAAGTTACAATTATGTTGTTTTTTTTTGAGTCACTGCAAAATTCATAATTTTAATTGGTAGCGCAATGCTTACAGCTTGCAGTTCACTTTTTATTATTAGTTATTTTCTTTTGTGCAATAAAATAGTTATTTGTTATACAAGAGTGCAAAGTTGTATTTTAACGCCGAGTGTGGAATTGAAAAACGAGCAAGCCAAAGGACTCTATAGTTGAACCACGAGCGAAGCGAGTGGTTCGAGAATAGAATTCTGAGCTTGCGAGTTTTTCAACACACGAGAAGTAAAATACATTTGCACTCGAGTGTAACACAAAACTTTTCCCCTCACTATAGCGAGGAAACTACAACGCAAAAAATGCGTTTATCACTGCTTCCAGTAGTTCCACAGGTGGTAAATCATCTTTATTACTAGATTCACCTACTTTTATCTATTTTAAAACAGTTAATTTGACTTTATTCAAGGTGTTTATTATACAAGGTGGTAATTGCTTTACCCACTAGTGGATAAAATGCATTTTACGCGCTGGTATTAAAGGACAAAACACGTGTTTCCGAGCTAGTGAGGGGAAAATAAAATTATTTGCTGTCAGCGCGTGTTTCTCAATAGGCGGTAGAAACGTGGACTGGTTGTCTTACCCTGGAAAAGTTTAATATCGCCCGAACGTTTATTTATTATTAGTTTTTTTTTATTTGTTTTTTTTCCTTTATTTGTATTTTTTTAAAGAAAGGGCATGCTAGACGTGCCCAAATAGTCATACGTCAAAACACATGAAAAACCACTCATAATAATGATATGCATTAGCGCTGGCGTATTAATCTTCCAAATACTACGTTATTAGGAGAAAAACGAAAAAAAGAAGGAGGTCAGTAACTGGACTGAGAGTACGGCACACCGACACGGGGCAGTGGTTAATGCTTGAGATAAGTCTCACGCATTGTGATGGGTAACATCGTTTCTATGTTTACGGTAATGTTGTGCCGACAGATTGCAGCACTTTGACATACAGAAAAGACTCAAAAAATCACAGAGTAACTTACCTTAAACAGTTGCTTGAAAAGTTTTCGCTATGATATTGATGTATCAATGCCGTTTGTTTACAGAGGGTCTAACGTGAATTGACGCTTTAATTTCCATTAACTTAAACTTACTTTTGGTAGATGTGACGGGTGATAAAAGGGCTGCCCAGTATTTTGCTCAGAGAATAAGCATCGCCATTCAGCGAGGCAATGCGGCCAGCCTTTTGGGCACGCTGCCTGTTAGTGACGACTTGCAGGGTGTTTTTGAGTTGTAGGTGTGTGTGTGTGTTTTTTTAAGTATGTACTTTTAGGTTTAGTTTATTGACGATTTTCCATTGTTTTACTTTTTGACGAAGCTTGTAGCTAATAACGGAGTTTTTATTCAGCTGACGAAGCCTGCGTTGCGGATTTAAGAATATGGTCTCTGAATAAATTTATTAACTTAACAAAAAACGCACAAATAAAATATAAAAAAACGTATTTATTACAAGTATATATATTATATATAGTCCTCCATGTCGTATCCGACAACGGCGGACGGACGGACGGACGGACGGACGGACGGACAGACAGACATGGCGAAACTATAAGGGTTCCTAGACCTTTCTCTGATGAGCACGTATATGGCTCGCAAAACCGAACTTCGTTTTAAATATTCGGTCGCACTGTGCGCAATAAAGCTGCCCTTGGTCGTTATATGTATACGCGTAGGACGGTTTTGGGCGAGACTTCCGTTGAAGGCGCTTTTTTACGGAGGTATTACAAGTACCCATAGTTTAAAACTATAGATTAAAAATTATAATTGTTTGGTCTAGTGCCAGCGCCCCCAGCACGTGTGCGTGTACTTAGCTCGCTCACATCTGTAAATAGTGTGCGATCAAGACAAGCGCTCGCTTACTGTGGATACGACTCCAATTTTTAACCCCCGACGCAAAAACGAAGGAGTTTTATAAGTTTGACGTGTCTGTCTGTCCGTCTGTCTGTCTGTTTGTGTGTGTGTCTGTCTGTGGCATCGTAGCTCCCGAACGGATGAACCGATTTGGATTTTTTTTGTCTGAAAGCTGAGTTATTCGGGAGTGTTCTTAGCCATGTTTCATGAAAATCGGTCCACTGTGTCGCGGTCGGGGGTTTTTTCAAAATTTTAATTTTGTGGTTAGGTTATTTATTATTTTATTTTTGAGGAGTTTCTATTCAAAAGGGCTTATTTCTACATACATAAAATCACGCCTGTATCCTATAAAGGGGTAAGCAGAGCACATGAAACTATGAAACTAATCAATTTTCAGTCCTACTTTTGGCAAACAAGGGGTTGAAAGAAAACTAAATTTCGACATTGCAGTGACAGTTACTACTAAATACACACAGGTACAGGTACACAGGTTACTAGGTACTTAACACAGCAAAAGGGAGTCTACAAGTTTCTAATAGGTTGGCAACGCGCATGTGACACTCCTTGAGTTGCAGGCGTCCATAGGATACGGTGACCGCTTTCCATCAGGCGGACCGTATGCTTGTTTGCCAGCGACGTAGTATTAAAAAAAAAGGTTGCCACCCTCTCGCCTACGTCACAATTTAACCCATGTCCCACTGTCGATTTCTACGACACCCACGGGGAGAGAGGGGGTGGTGAAATTCATAACCCGCTACCACACGGGCTTATTTCTCTATGTCAACAAGGAATATTTTTCCTATGTTTTGATAGAAAAATAACTCCTGTTGCCATAGAGGAATGAGCCCTTTTTGAAAAGACATTCCTCATTTATTTATTTATTGAAGTGACCGTGGTGACGGGTTAAGTTCAGGGACGAATATCTATATTCACAAATAGATATATACCATTCAGGATTCGAACCCAGAACCATCGGCTTATTAGTAGGCAGGGTGACATCACTGGACAAACGACCGGTCGACAAAATACTAAAGCAAAACATTATCAATAAGCTAACGACAAAATTAAAATTTTGAAAAAAACCCCCGACCGCGACAAAGTGGACCGATTTTCATGAAACATGGCTAAGAACACTCCCGACTAACTCATCTTTCAAACAAAAACAAACTAAATCGAAATCGGTTCATCCGTTCGGGAGCTACGATACCACAGACAGACACACACAGACAGACAGACAGACAGACACGTCAAACTTATAACACCCCGTCGTTTTTGCGTCGGGGGTTAAAAATGGCTAAAGTGACTAGAAGCTCAAAACAAATAATATAAAATCTTATCCATAATACTCTAGCCTCTACACACGGTAATTACATCGTCAACATCTACCAAAAGAACAATTATTGGCTACCGGCTCTATCAGTGGCAATGTAGAGTCATCATACATGTATGAGCGGCCGAAGTATTCATAAATATCTTAACAATAGCACTATTAGCTATTGGCTCTATCAGTGGCTGGTATACAGCGTGTTTTTATTGAATTCCGTTAACTTTAAGGGAAGGTTCTTTAGCTCAAATACAATTAATTTCTCTAACAAATTAGCATCTTAACTCTTACGGTTATCGAGTTATTAAAAAAATAAAAATAATTACTGAACACTTGTGTGACAGCCTTTACCATTTCCTAATGTTATTTGCTTTGACATCTGCCGCCAATCACTTGTCACTAACTTGAATGTTGGTCTTAAGGGTCTCTCACACTAATTAATTAATTTATTATGTATGAAAACGATGAAAAATATTTTTTGTGAATTTAACTAAAAGTTATATACCGGGTGGTTCCTGATAATGAACCTAACGACGCGTCGAATTTAACGGAAAACAAAAAAAACACGGTGTATAGGTAATGTAGAGTCAAACCTGCTTATAATGTTGACTTATATATAGAGTCGTCACTGTCATCAGACATATATGAGCGACCGAGGTATACTTACCTAAAAAGTAAAATTTTGACGACCGGTCTGGCGCAGTCGGTAGTGATAGTGACCCTGCCTGCTGCGCCGCGGTCCCGGGTTCGAATCCCGGTAAGGGCATTTATTTGTGTGATGAGCACAGATATTTGTTCCTGAGTCATGGATGTTTTCTATGTATATAAATATTTATGTATTATACACGGTGTTTCCGGTATCACTCAAAACCTCAGACACCCCAACTGATTTTTATTTTTTTAAACTCATCTAGAGTATTCATCTTTTAATCTGATCGTTACTTTTTTTTAATTGAATTTTTAATTTTCTGTACAGCTCTACTTGACTTTTAGCTCTACACTCAATAAAATAATTGCTAACTACCATCATAAACCATAAGACTTTTATTTGTGTACGTTACTGCAACGACATAAGGTTTACCAATAGACAGCTAAGATGTCACTGTAAAACACTTTAAAGCTTTGTCACAGTAAACTTCAAATTGGACAGGTAATCGCAGTAAGCAAATAAACTCAATATTCAAAATGACAAGGTTGTAATTAGGTACGAGTTCAATTTGTTATGACTTATGAAAAACATTAAGATTAAACTGACAAACAACGTCAAACTAGTAGCGGAAAAAATAATCGTCCAAGTAACCGGCCAGTATTAATACCCCTAAATACTGAAAAAAGGTAAACAACCTCTAGCAATGCGATATACACAATGTTGTATTACGAGTACAATAGAATGGGCACGTAAAAAATAACTAATAATACTAATTTAAATAAAAATATTACCCCCACCAAGATATAGCTCAATCGATTCTACTCTCGATTCTGAACAAACTGTTTTTAGGTTTTTAGTGTTAAGTGAAACACGGTGTATATATATCATTGTCTGAGTACCCACAAGCCTTCTTGAGCTTACCGTGGACCTCAGTCAATCTGTGTAAGAATGTCCTATAATATTTATATTTATTTATTTAGTGGCTACTGGCTCTATCCACTGATAGATACATGCCACTGCATGTATTGTAGAGTCATCACACATACATTACATACCTATATGCATAAGGGACCAAGTGTTTACAAATATGTATATGAAAATAGCACAGATAATTGGTTACAGACTCTATCAGTAGCCATAATAAAGAGTCGAAACCATACATATATGTATCCTGGGTGACCAAAGAACTAATAAATGTGAAATATCGGGGAAATCCTCATGTAGGGGCTAAAGTATACAGCGTGTGGATTCCATACGCGCGAATAATGTATCCAGTTATAGTATCTCATCATACGAATCGTATAGGATAATGATTTTGTTAAAAAAGTATTATTAATTAAGAGTAATTGAACGCTTTTTCTAAAGTGTATGGTATCTATTTTAGTTTATAAGAGTAATTATTTTTTTAAATCTGGCCAAACAGTAATGTACGCTGTTCAACTTAATACGTACGTACACTAATTGATGTGGACATAATACATTGCATGCTGAATGATTAACAAAAAACTAAACCTAAAAGTACATACTTAAAAAAAAAACACACACACACACACACACACACACACACACACACACACACCTACAACTCAAAAACACCCTGCAAGTCGCCACCAACAGGCAGCGTGCCCAAAAGGCTGGCCGCATTGCCTCGCTGAATGTGCGATGCTTATTCTCTGAATGATTATGTATGAAAAAATATCTCATCTATATAAGTATATCAACGTAATAAATACAAAAGTCTTGGCAAAGAATACCTTTTTGTACCTTTTGGCGTAGAAACTCTAGGTCCATGGGTCCCAGCGCGAACAAGTTGTTCACAGAAATCGCGAAGCGTCTGGTTGAGGTAACTGGTGACCGAAGAGCTGGCGACTTCCTCGCACAACGTATCAGCATTGCGATACAGCGAGGAAATGTTGCTAGACTCGCTAGTATCCTTGGTACAATGCCTCAAGGGCCTATTTTAGACATTAGCTGGCTTTAAGTTTAGTCTTAGTTTCTTATATAATTATGTAAATATGTTCATGTAAATAAAGATTTTTTTACTTTAAAAAAGACATGTAGTGAGGTTCCTTAGGTCCGATACTAATCGTTTTTAAGATATTCGCCCGTAATACACTCGCTGTATAAATATTTTCATCAAAGACACTACATTTATCTTTACATTGTTTTTGGTGTTTACTTACCAAATGCACAATTTCTCACCCAGTCCACATACTAACCTATTTTCAAGGTTCGTTGGAATATTTAGCCACTTTCGTACGGAACTAGTTGAGAAGAATGCATGCAAACGAACTCACTGCGTCTGCCGCGTGTGTTACAAATACAATCGCTTGTAAAATACTGGCGAGGCGAACTGTAGTACAACCAGTGACCAAACTAGTCGCGCGATAAATGATAAAACATCCGCCCGTCCCTATCGCACTATTTGTAAGTGTTTTATCATTTATCGCGCGACCTGACCATAATTGCCTGCCGCCGGCGTATTATGATTCCAATTTTATCACTTATCCACGTGGATAAAGCATCCGTCACGCTTTGGCAAGTATGTCAGTGTGAGAGTGACAGTTGTCTTATCCACGTGGACAAGTGATAAAATTGGAAGCATGATACGCCGGCTGAAATATTTAAAAATATAAAAAAATCTCTCTCTTTCTCTCTCTCTCACTTTTTTAACCCCCGACGCAAAAACGACGGGGTGTTATAAGTTTGACGTGTCTGTCTGTGTATGTGTCTGTCTGTGGCATCGTAGCTCCCGAACGGATGAACCGATTTAGATTTAGTTTTTTTTTGTTTGAAAGCTGAGTTTGTCGGGATTGTTCTTGGACACACACAGACAGACAGACAAACAGACAGACATACACACAGAGAGACACGTCAAACTTATAACACCCCGTCGTTTTGCGTCGGGGGTTAAAACAATTGACAACTTTAACTAAAATCTTTCATGTATATATTTACTGTACGATAGTAGGTTGTACTTTTTATTATACTGTTTTGACTAAGCTCTCGATGGCGGTAAGCGATGGGAAAAACACCCCTGCTCGCCACAAATCTTATAGAACCTGAACGCGAGAGGCGGTCCAAGTGATGAACTTAGAGCCTGATACTCAGTTTACTGTTCCAGTGATATTCCAGTACAGTGATACAGCGCCGATCGAACTGGAGTCTCCAGCGCACTTGGAATAACTTATAAATATATAATTTACTTATAATGAATTTAACGCATTTCTGAGAGTCTCCATAATTTCACTAAGTATGAAACCTAAGTAGTTGGGGAGTTCAGAGCCTATTTTGAGTTGCCATCTCTCCCTCTACACGATAAAGTTTGCGCTTATTCAGAACTTACTGCCCCTGTAGCTAAATTGCTGCAACTAAACTGTCGCCTTCCATCTGTCCGGACCGATACCTTACCTTAAAATGCAAAGTAACTATGTGAAGGGCAGCATTTATTTATCATTCTGATGTCAGAGTATGTTCGAGTCGGCCTGCCGGTGGCTAGCCGAATGCACAATTTTCACGAAACGCTCATCCGAAGCGCTGGATAAAGCATCCGTCACGCTTTAGCAAGTATGTCAGCGACAGAGAGTGACGATGTCTTATCCACGTTTGGATAAGGATAAATGCCATTCGGCTACGGGGCCTGCTTCTAATAGCTTGCGTCAATTTGCATTTTGCGTCAAGCAGACGACCGCTCTGGCCTAGCGCGTAGTGACCCTGCCTGCTAAGCCACGGTCCCGGGTTCGAATCCCAGTAAGGGCATTTATTTGTGTGATGAGCACAGATATTTGTTCCTGAGTCATGGATGTTTTCTATGTATATATGTAAGTATGTATTTATCTATATAAGTTTGTATATCGTCACCTAACACCCATAGTACAAGCTTTGCTTAGTTTGGGGTTAGGTTGATCTGTGTAAGGTGTCCCCCAATATTTATATTTTTAGGTTTAGATTTATGTATATTTTGATTATGTAATTTCTTATGTAGGTAACTATGTAAAGTTTTAGTAATATCACCGCCCACAATATCTCTGCTTTGCCTAAAGGTTGACTGGTAGAGCATGCTGTCTGGCATTAAGTCCGCCTTTGTACTATAAGTTTTTTCTTTCTTTGTGTACAATAAAGATTAAATAAATAAATATATTTATTTGTGACTTGCGATATTACCCAGACAGTGCCAAATACTAAATTATGCTTGTAGCGGAAATGACAACTTGACAACCAATACCTCAGCTCCGCTACGCTCCGGCTGGCTCCGCCCCGCTCCGATCCGCTTCATTGGACTCGCTAATCGCTACCCCTCATGCCTTGCGTCAAGTTGCGACTCGCGGGAGACCGGGCGTCCTTGCGGCGGCCACTTTCCGTTTCTACGGAGCCTCCAGAACACAGAAGGGTTCCGCGAGGCCTGCCCAGTGTCGGTGTGACCAGAGGTGACGCCATTTTAGATTATGTTTTTATACAGGTATTTTTTTCTCCTCTGGGTTCTATCAGCTATATATAATCACCTCCTTGTATCAGTGTCAAAAGTGACGTTTTTTGTAGAATGGGCGTCAGGACGCTGTCTCAATGACAAAATCCATAAGGTACAGCGGGGCAAATTCCGAAAGGGGCAAATGTAACTGATCCATTTTGTCCATGTTTTACAATGTTTGCATTATTAAATAGAGTGTCCACCGGTTATGTAATGTAGGCGTGTTCAGTGGATACATGTAGAACTCAACATCATAGTGTAATAATGGAAAAACTGGATTAGTAACAATTGTCCCCCAGTCAAGATTTGCCCCGCTGTACCTTACTATTATATTATGTAATATGCAAAGAGGATAGAGTATTAAAGAGAGTTACTGTCAAAGTAAAATGTGTAATCACAGTGCATAGACTGCCATCTCTCGACACAGGCTTAAAACTTTTGAACCTCAGTTTTGACAATTTGGCCCATATTCTTAGCTTGATATGTTTTAAAATGACAAATATTAATATTAGCGCCATCTAGCCGAGCGTACCCCAAAGGTGTATCGCCATCTAGCTCACCGTACCTTTTTCTGTATGGTTTTGGGGTACGTTTTTTTTACATATGGGATCTGTTTGTTGGTCCGTCTTTCACGGCAAATCGGAGCTACGAATTGACGTGATTTTTTAACTGGAGATAGTTGAAGGATTGGAGAGTGACATAGGCTACTTTTTAACCCCCGACGCAAAAACGACGGGGTGTTATAAGTTCGACGTAACCCCCGACGCAAAAACGACGGGGTGTTATAAGTTTGACGTGTCTGTCTGTCCGTCTGTCTGTCTGTCTGTCTGTCTGTCTGTCTGTCTGTCTGTCTGTCTGTCTGTCTGTCTGTCTGTCTGTCTGTCTGTCTGTCTGTCTGTCTGTTTGTTTGTCTGTCTGTGTGTGTGTCTGTCTGTGGCATCGTAGCTCCCGAACCGATTAAGATTTTTTTTTTGTCTGAAAGCTGAGTTAGTCAGGAGTGTTCTTAGCCATATTTCATGAAAATCGGTCTAATATGTCGCAGTTGGGGTATTTTCAAAATTTTAATTTTGTGGTTAGGTTATTGTCTCTTTACAATCCCCCAGTTCCCTAAAATGAGGGGGCGGATGTTTGTTGGACCATTCCTCAATTTTCGTAATACTATAATTGCATACTATATATTTTCTTCCGGTGTAACATCTACAGAACCCTAACAATAATTTTCATTTCTTTTCTTACATTATAATTACGAGGGTCGAGATTCTATCTCAGTAATGGAGAAATTGCTCAGAAATTACCTATCCTACTTTACTACGAAGAATAGGCACAGTTCTATTAAAACATTTATAACCACAAAATTAAAATTTTGAAAAACCCCCGACCGCGTCATAGTAGACCGATTTTCATGAAACATGGCTAAGAACACTCCCGACTAACTCAGCTTTCAGGCGAAAAAAGTAAATCTAAATCGGTTCATCCATTCGGGAGTAACGATGCCACAGACAGACGGACACGTCAAACTTATAACACCCCGTCGTTTTTGCGTCGGGGGTTAAAAACCGACAATGAGTAAAACGTTGGGTTTTAAACTTTTTTCAGTAAATATTCCATACTAAATAATATTATAAATGGGAAAGTGTGTGTGTGTCTGTTTGTTTGTCCTCCTTTCACGGCAAAACGGAGCGACGAATTTACGTGATTTTTTAAGTGGAGATAGTTGAAGGGATAGAGAGTGACATAGGCTACTTTTTGTCTCTTTCTAACGCGAGCGAAGCCGCGGGCAAAAGCTAGTAGGTTTATAATCGAAAATCATTTATGGTACATGATTTTTCGGAAGTAGGTATCAGATGCATGGTTCTCCCGTAATGTTACATTTTTATATTTTATTAAATAAATTGAAATTGAATGGTTGAAAAAAAAATCTATAAAATTTTTAAGTGTCACATTTTCACTGATTTAAACTTTCACGATTATTACACATAATTATTTTTAAAATCGGGACTTAATCGCAATTTTTCTAACGAATTCTATGCAGCGTTGTAGAAATAAAGGTGTTTATACAAATATTTTTTATATTACGTATTTTAGTTAGTTCGAGTCTCGGGCGAGTCATGCGAGTTTTAGAAAATATTTGAATGCAGTTTTGCTTCTTTTGAAAAATAAAGGAATTTCAGTTAAGGAATGTTAAGTTAAATGAGCCAAAGACGCCGGTTCAAATCCGGCCTTCGCCACTGGTGGTGTCCGTAATTTTTTCTTTAATATATGACATCTTATTTCGATTTTTAAAATGAGCCAGTTTAAAGATTTAAGGTAGTTTCCCTCCAGGACCCGATTTATCTTTCCACACTGTATACATATAGAGTAGAGATTGAGTAAAGCCCCAAGTCTCATACGTAACTAAGTTTTATAAACTTACTAGCTTTTACCCGCGGCATCGCTCGCGTTAGAAAGAGACAAAACATAGCCTATGTCACTGAACCCATCCCTTCAACTATCTCTACTTAAAAAATCACGTCGACGCTCCGTTTTGCCGTGGAAGACGGACAAACAAACAGACACACACACTTTCCCATTTATAATATTAGTATGGATAGAAACAAGCATGCTCATTCCACTCTCATTAAACAAAATCACGTTAAAAATTCAAATAGACCATAGACTGTGTTCGAAACAATTTTCTTTTTAATTCCGTCTCGAGCGCTAAGCAGACCCATCCATCTTCATCACTGCAGACATCATGTATTATCAGACGAAACTGCCAAACTATATTCCTCTCTTTCTTTCACAAAGAAAACTATTCCTTCTCACTCTTTCGTACTCTTATCTAACTTTAAAACACCAATACAACTTCAACTTTATGCTCTAAACTTTAGGTTTGAAATTCGAAGTAGCGTAAGATGTTGATATGATATTAAGAAAGTAATTCTTATCGGAGTTCTTAAGCGCTTCTCTTTGTTTGACAGTGAAATGATTCAGCATTTTTTAGTCTTTAAAACGACGTAACTCCTTTTCCTCTTCTTGAAAATTCAACCTAACCCTTAAAGGGGATGGTTTAATATTGGTTGTGAAAAAGATTTGAATTAAATGTACCAAGCAAGTGATAATGGAGAGTGCAATCTCGCATGGTTTTTGTGATCGGCAATTGGTTCCGTTGGCATCATATGGTATTAATAAGTGTGTAATCATTTTACTTATTGTGAATGAATTAGATTGAGTCACAAGAGAGCAAAATGACATTACGGCGAGGGCGAATAAATCCTGAAGAAAGAAAATTGAATCGGACGGTTGAAGATCCGATACCGGAGTGGTATCGGATCTTTTGTTAAGCACTCGTCCGTCGGAAATATGAATAAATAAATAAATATTATAGGACATCCCAACATAAATCCCACGGTAAGTTCAAGAAGACTTGTGTTGTGGGTAGGTACTAAGACAACGATATCTCTTCTTCTTCTTCTTCAATCTAGCGTTTTCCCGGCCCAGCGCCAGGGTCCGCTTTCCTGCTCAGTCTTCTCCACTTTTCCCGGTCTTCGGCATCAGTAGGTATGAGATTGTTCTCTTGCATGTCCGCTCTCACGACGTCCAGCCAGCTCAAAACAACGAAATCTATAATGTACAAATACCTACTATTATACATTGAAAACATCCATGACTCAGGAACAAATACTTGCGTTCATCACTCAAATAAATGCCCTTACCGGGATCCGGGATACGAAACCAGCACCGCGGCTTGGCAGGCAGGGTCACTATCCTAGGCCAGACTGGCCGTCATGAAAATATAACACAGATTAGCATATAGTAGGTATGCCAAAAAATTTCGTTTGATATTCACCAGTCGCTTTTCGGTGAAATACATTATGAAATGGGACTTATCCATTGGGATAAATAAGGCCCAATATTAGGCCCAGTTTATCTTCTGACCCTTTAGCACAACTTGCCTTGACGCGCGCGAGTCCATACATCAAGCGCGACTTCAAGTATGTGCTAAAGCGTCTGGGTTGGAAGATCAGACAGTAGTCGTTGACTGAATTCTTGGATTAGTTTCCAAAGCGGACACCGTCAGGTCACAGATGATTATTAATAAGTTACTAACGTAAAACTACTATTATATATTCTGTGGTAAAACTCAGAAGAATAGTAGGTAGGTACGTGCCACGCGACTACACAGGCGGGCGCGTGGCGCCCCTGTGCCACTTGTTCATTCGAATGAACGGCTAGCGTGTAGGTACTTAACGCGCGACCGCGAGCAAGTGACATAAGCGTGACTAGGTGACGTGACAACATGGAATAAGAGTTTCAAATGTTTCAATTCATATTTTAGTCTGTAGCTTTGTATATACGAAAGTTAATCGTTACATAAAAGTGGTTTAAAGAATCGGTTCAAGTGATCCGACGCAGGCAGTGAACCCGCGACCATTTGTTAAGCATCCGTCCGCCGCAAACAGGGATTAATGCATCATGCAGCTAGGGGTTGAGCCATAAGCTTTTAGCGATTTTGTTTTAGATTACCGCGATAGTATTTTATGTCAGAAAGGCGAGTGGCGTGAGGTAAATAAAGACTCGACGAGTATTTTTTGACTCAATTAAATAACATTGCATACAATACTTTCTCACTACCTTGCACTCGTAATTATTTTCAAAGTTGTCCACCCCACTTTTTTTTTGGATTTGGGAATTTTTATGTGTTTTCCACTCAGAATCGCGAGGTCTTTCAATCCTAATAGGAGAAAAAAAGTGTCCCAAGGTTTTTTTCCCAATCCCTTACCATTTTTTCATACATTTTGTATGGCGGTAACGGAATGGAAGGTTCGAAAAATGCATGGAAATCTTGGGACATTTTTTTTCTCCTATCAGGATCGAAAGAGCTCTCGATTCTGAGTATGAATCGCGTAAAAAATACCCATGTTACAAAAAAAGTGGGGTGGACAACTTTGAAAAAAAAATAGCCCACCTAGCTAACGTCACTATCTCTTACTTTTTATAAGCGTATCGTAGCTTGATTTTCTGTAGTGGCGCGACAGAGCCATGACTGCGTTTCCATCGCCTCAACGATCGTCATTTCGGGACCACACTCTTTTGGCGAGCACAGCGATCATTAAGCTAGGAACATACTACGCGGACGGGGATCTGGACAATGAATATACACTTAACCGTGCAAACTATCGGTCGACGGTCGTGGACGTGGCCTTGAACGCATGGACGTCCGATCGAAATCTGGCTCGCTGGATGTTTTAGTCCGTGCACACTGATCGGTCGCGGTCGCGGTCGATTTACGACGGACGTCCGCGTAGTATGTTCCTAGCTTTAAACACTGGAGGATTCTAATATAGGAACTTAGAGATATAACAATTTAGACACGAATGAATTAGTTCTTTTATAACTTGGGCTACGCTGCAACCCCAGAGCGCGGTCGTGAAGTAGATGGATTGCAGTCCCGTCGCATCTATAAGGCACTCTCATTACAATATCCTCTGTACCCAATATGATAACGCTCCACGGAAATCAGTTCACTCGAACGAGTTAGCATTTAAAAAGTTTTTATGCAACCGTTGTGTTATGAATGGAAGAAATGCAAAATAAAATAGGCCCATTTGCAAGCTACAGTTAATTAAAGATTACAGTTAATTTACGTTACTACTAATTAACTGTACATCTTAGTAACGGGTCTCTATTGGTTCCGATAATTTTTTTAGTCCGATTTTTACAATCCATAACGTTGTTAGTCATAATTTTTAATAGTCATATTATCATTAGTCATAAAGTTGAATGTCAGAAATTGGAGGTCAGATTTTTGCAAGTCATCATTATTGTTAGTCATAAACATTGTTTGGCATAATAATCAAATTGCATTTTGTATTATGGACATAATGTTGAAAGCAATAAACATGTTTGTCATAATTGTCGTAAAGTATATTTTCGCAAGTAATAATGATTACTGTCCACATTAACTTTAATCATAACATTCAATGGGATCTATATTATTTTTCATTATAAGGAACACAAGGTAACTAACGAACCTACCCGAGAAATGAAAATTTTCTCGTTGGGCTCACTGATTTTCCCGCCATTTCGTCTTTTACATGTTATGTGTTTAATTTTTTCATGTTGCTTTTAAGAATATTAGGCCCGGCCAGCGATTCGACGGAGCCCCGCTATGCTGGGCTCCTATTTCTGCTCTGAATGACACAAGGTAACTAACGAACCTACCCGAGAAATGAAAATTTTCTCGTTGGGCTCACTGATTTTCCCGCCATTTCGTCTTTTACATGTTATGTGTTTTATTTTTTCATGTTGCTTTTAAAAGTATTAGGCCCCGCCAGCGATTCGACGGAGCCTCGCTATGCGGGGCTCCTATTTTTGCTCTGAATGACACAAGGTAACTAGCGAACCTAGCTGAGAAATGAGGATTAAAATATTTAAAAAATATTTTAAGCGGGTTACTCACGTATTAAGTCGATATAGCGTTCAACATGTTTCGGTTCAATTTCGAGAACCTTAAAATATTTTTAAATATGTATGAGTCTCACGGGAGTTTTTTAGGATTAAAATACTCAATGAGCTCACTGATTTTCCCGCCATTTCTTCCTTTGCATGCTGATTTTTGTAGTATTCGGCTTCGTCAACGAGTAGAAGGGGGGCAGGGGTCCTATTTCCGTTCTAATGGACGCGAGGTAAATGCGGACTACCAATAAAGTCATAAGGTATAATGTATCGATTGTCCACATTTTCGTTAGTCATAATTTGGTTTTTCTCAAAAACGCGTAGCTTTTCAGGATTGCCATAAAACAAACCTAACCTAACCTATCTATAGGTGACCCTAATGAAACCGTTTCAGAATTATGACTAATGATAATCTGGCTAACAAAGGGATCCGTTTTAAATGTTATATTCATCAACTTTCTTGATTCTAAGATTATAGTATTCTATAATATGGGTTGTTAACGTTAGAACTATTAAACGTTATTCGTAACAAAGATTATGACTTATGAGGTTTATGCCTTAAAACTGTATGCAGAACAATCAGTAGGGCTTCAAAAAATATGCCTAGTAATATTTCTGGATAATTATTGTTATGCCTTTCAATTTTATACTCATCAACTTTATGAATTTTAAGGTTATGGCATCCAATATTATGGGTTGTTAATGTTAGTACCATTAAGCATTATTCGTAACAAAAATTATGACTAGTGATGTTTATGACCACAAAATATATGAATAACAACTTATGACTAACGAAATTCTGACCAAAAAGTTTATGGGAAAGAAAGGGGTCCCCTTAGTAACAAAAAGAGTAGACATTAAAAAGTGGCAACATCGTAGTGCCGTATCGTTTTCTCATACATATTGATTTAGAAGGGATGACACTACTTGCCACTTTTAATTTTTTTTAATACTACGTCGGTGGCAAACAAGTATACGGTCCGCCTGATGGAAAGCGGTCACTGTAACCTATGGACGGCTGCAACTAAAGGAGTGTCACATCCGCGTTGCCAACCCATTAGAAAATTGTACATTGTGCTAAGTACACAGCAAAAAGGAGTGTACAAGTTCTAAGGAGGGTTCGGGTTGCCGACGACTCAAAGGACAAAAGACGAGACAAATTGGTTCCGTAGATCCTTCCGTCGCCAGCACACCGCACCCTCGTTGAACTCTGGCAGCCTTACTCACCGGCAGGAACACAACACTAAGGGTAGGGGGTCTAGTGCTATTTGGCTGTGGTCTTCTGTAAGTTAGACTTTTTTTTTGTATTTGTACTTTTTATATTAAAATTTAGTGTAGTTCTTGGTTGTAATTCGACATTTAGAGACCTTCTACATCTCTAATTAATTGTATAGAGTTAACTTTAGTTAGAACTTAGAATTAGTATATAATAGTATCAATTGTAATTTCAACTCAATTTTAAATATTTTTTTAAATACCTATGTACATGTGACGTGTAAAAGTGCCCCTGTGGCCTATTTGCTGAATAAATTATTTTGATTTTTGATTTTGATTTAAGGCGGAGGTACTTCCCCAGTGGGGCTCTGCTCTAGATTCGAGCGAGATGATATCCGCTGTGCTGTGCCCTACCACACAAAGCGGAATATCATTCGCTATTAAAAATGTATTTTGTACATTTGTCGAACTCATAATGTACAATCATTAATTGCATTCTACAGCATGTAACATATGTAACCCTTATAATTTCCACCAGTTTTCCATCCCAAAATTTTACAGCAGCCTTTTAAAACAAAAGAGCAATTAACAAAATTAACGACCATCCAATATGCACGAGCATATGCACATGCATATATGCAGTGTATATGCAGTTACATGCAGTAACAGAGGAAATAAATTGGGGAAAGCTCATCACAAATTCAATTGGGCTTCATTTGCTTTATTTCCGAGAGCCAATCAATTGTCGAAAAAAATGGCAAGAGGTGAACAAGAATGGGAAGGAATGGGTCCCGCGTAATATAGGTTTTTTTTTTTGTTTTTTAACCGCCTTCCAAACCTCAAGGAAGGTTATCAATTCGTCTGTAACTCTGTATGAACAGCTCACTATATAGTGACTTTTGTATTTTTATGGTACTTACCTGACATTAAAGACTTATATAACTCCGTATAGACAGATAACGTCTAAGAAAAAAACGTACCTCAGTACCATACAGAAAAAGGTACGGTGGCCTAGATGGCATTACACCTTTGGGGTACGCTCAGCTAGATGGATGGCGCTAAAATTAATATTTGACATTTTAAAACATATCGAGCTAAGAATATGGGCCTCGGAAATCGGTTCATCCGTTCAGGAGCTACGATGCCACAGACAGACACACACACATACAGTCAAACAGACAGACAGACAGACAGACAGACAGACGGACAGACAGACAGACACGTCAAACTTATAACACCCCGTCGTTTTTGCGTCGGGGGTTAAAAAGTAGAAAATGGCTGGATCGATTTTGGTAGAACACGTCAAAGAGCCCTCGCTAGAAAACCGCATCCAAATCGGTTCACCCGTTTAGGAGCTACAGTGCCACAGATAGATACACAGACCGACATACATAGCGATCAAACTTATAACACTCCTCTTGCGTGAAGGGCAAATTACGCCTGCATCCCGATTCCCATCCCATCCCTGGCCCTTGAGACATTGTACCAAGGATGCTGGCGACATTTTATCACTATATCGCAATGCTGATACGTTTTGCGAGGAAGTCGCCAGCTCTTCGGTCAAGTTATAATACCTAGTTAGTTTTTAAAATAATAAACTGACTAACTATTTTGGCTCAACGATCCAAAGTGAATCCAGGGTGCGTAGCCGAATGGCACAAACGCTCACGAAACGAAGCGCTAGTAGATATCTATCCCTATTGCTCTTGCGTATTGGCGCGACAGAGCCGGACTACGTTTCGTTTTCGTTTGGCGTCGGAGAAATGCCATTCGGCTACGGGGCCTGGCTTCCGAAATGAGAGATCGCCGGGTTCCCTCTATGTGGCATAACTTTATTTGTCCGAAACGCTTTTGTCATAACAGATTTGGCATAATCGATTTTTGCCGAATGTTAATGTAGCATAAACATTGTTTGGTATAATTCACGATATTTCGAATATTATTTTGTCCGAAAATATATTGGCCTACTATTATTGAGGCCGAGTGTCATTAGGAAGAAATTGGATGCGCATAAATATTTTTGGCATACATCCCATTATCCGAAACTTATTTCGCATACATTTTTCGTTAAGCAGAAATGCGCTTTTAGGGAAAAATGGTTACACTAGGTTAGAATTGCGAACTCTACAGATACTCACTGCTCCAGAAAAATGGGTTAGGTTAGGTTAGAGCTGCGACTATTACAGAAAAGCACCGCTAGGGAAAAGTAGCTTGGGTTAGGTTAGAACTGCGACCACAACAAACACGCACCGCCAGGGAAAATATGTAGGTTAGGTTAGGTTAGAACTGCGACCTCAACAGAAAAGCACCGATAGGGAAAAATGGGCTAGGCTAGGTTACAACTGCGACCACAACAGAAAAGCACCACTAGGGAAAAGTAGGTTAGGTTAGTACTGCGACCACAACAGAAAATTACCGCTAGGAAAAAGTGGGTTAGGTTAGGTTAGAACTGCGACCACAACAAAAACGCACTGCTAGGTAAAAGTGAAACAAAAATAAAATAATAACGTTTATAATTTTAAACGTTTATTTTTTAATTAGATCGTTATTGCTCCAATAATGTTGTAATCCTGGTAGTAACCATTTTTTAATTATATACAAAAGAATTTATAATGGTAAGATTCGACCTATACTGATGTTATGCCAAAATAAATTCGGCAAAACATTAAATCGGAACACTAAGTTTATGCACATAAAATTTATGCGTAAAAATGATTCGGAGCACCAAATTTATGTACAAAGAATATTCGGACAAATCACAATCTGCCTAAACAGATTATGCTAAACTTGACTATGCCATACCAGTTTATGCACAAAGCCAATTATGACTAAATCGATTATGCACAATAGAATTATTCATAAAAAAATTATGCCACAACAGGGTGAACCGAGATCGCCACCTGCCCCGATCCCGCGCAGCCTCTTGCCAGACACTGACTTGAAGCTGACGCAGATCCGATAAAACAAAAGTTTGGATAAAACCCTTACCCCCTTATTCATAAACGTACACTAAAGTTATCAAGCCGATAAAGTTCGTTTGTCCCTTTCTATTACACCAATACGTCGGACAGGGACAAACGAACTTTATCGGCTTGATAACTTTAGTGTACGTTTATGAATAAGGTGGTTAGAATTGAAAGTAATGTTGGCTTTCTTACTATCAATACCGTGAACCGATAGAAGCCGACATGTATTTTTCAATGTAAAAAACGTAAAAGTGGTACAAAAACATTCCAAGTAGTTTTTAAAACAATGAAAGTTTTAATAAAGCCCTCAGTCGTGAAGGCCCGCGGTAATGTTGGCAGCACTTTTTGCGGAGAACTTCACTCGTTCGTCTTCCGGCGATGCATGGGCAAAGTTGCTGACAGATCGGTGCACTGCTGGACATTGGAAATGGTACATTTTGGAATTTACGAGTTGTCGTAGTCCCGTTTTTTTTTTTTTTTTTTATAAATGGCCTCGACCACAGACTAGCCAAAGGCAAAGACGTGGCCTACGATGGAGTGAGCTCGTCCAGAAGATGCCTGTTCACTCGTGGGCGTAATTCACCATAGCAAAGAGGATCGAGTGTTATAGAGAGTTACTGTCAAAGTAAAATGTGTAATCACAGTGCATAGGCTGCTACTCTCGACACAGGCTTAAAACTTAAAAAAAAAAGTCATTTATTGTCGCAAATAATTTTAAGGTACAATTACTTAAGTATTTATTTCTATCAACAGAACGTCAGATTTGACAATTTGGCCCATATTCTTAGCTTGATATGTGTTAAAGACGTTAAAGTGTCAAATATGAATATTAGCGCCATCTAGCCCACGGTACCTTTTTCTCTATGGCTTTGAGGTACGTTATTTTTCTTAGACTTTATCCTTCTATACGGATTTACATATGTTGTTGACCATAGTTACATTGAGTTGACAGTCTCGACACTGACGTTCTGTGCCTATTTCTGGTTTGATAACAATCATTGTTACGCAGAGTCAATATTTCCTTGTTGAACAGGCAATGAAGGGCGAAGTGTCACCGTCGTGAAAAAAACGTACCTATTTTTACATCTTGACGACCGGCCTGGCTCAGTCGGTAGAGACTAGGGATTGCAGTACCGGTACTGTTTTAAAGAACCGGGATTTTCGATACCGAAGCAATATGGAACCGGGATTTCCCGGGATTTTCGGTACTTTCGGGACTGGTCTAATTATTTCGCTTTTTCAAATAAAACAACATTTTTTTTGGGGTTTTACGTCTTTTATTATTATATTATATTACTATAACCGAGCCGCTTCGGCTTCGCCCGGCGTATCATTTTTATTACTTATTATAAATCAAAATTCGGGAGAACAAGCAAATGAGAATTCCGCCTAAACCCTACCATCTGGCAACCATAAGCACCAATGGTTACTGTTGCAATACATTGCTGCGATTAAGCGATCTGCCATTACTGGGAGATGTTAAATGGCTTAGTAAAAGAAATAAGACAAATATTAATACAGAAATATAATAACTGATTATAGACCGGCAGTAAAACCTCACAAAATTTCCCACACACGTCATTTGAAGCAAAGTATGTAAACTAAAGGAAACAAAACATTATTTCTTGCTAGTCAAGAGGGAACATTCTCGAGACAGTTGGTAATATTCTGGAAATTTATTTGGAATACCGCAATACCACATTATAATATAACGTTTTTTAAAAGTTAATAGGTTTAGCAGTTATCCTTAAAAGTTAGACATAAGCCATCGCCAACTTTTTTCTAGACCTACATATGTATATGTATAAGAGGTACAATTTCACCATACATTATTTTGTTATATGTTGATCGGTATGGGCAGAGTTTTCGGTTGAAGCTCTTAAGCAGCGTCATTTAAGTCATTTTTACCGACTTGATTAGCACTTATCGCCATGTTTTAATCAATTTATAATAACATAGATGAAAAACTTATGAAAATCCGTTTAGTAGTAGTTTTTCAGTCTGTCGCAAAATTAGTGAACACACGGACATACGCGTCGGGAGACTCTGTTTTATAACATGTAGATAAATGAGAAAAAATAAATACACATGCAAATGAACATAACAAACCTTCACCAAAATTACAAAACTCCACTACCGACTAGCGGGACGAGCTAGGGTATCATGGTGGCTACGGAGGGCCAGTCTGCCACTGCCACCCGCTAAATTTTGTAGCAAAAAAGTCACTAAAAAGTATTTCCCGAAAATACCGAAAGTACCGGGATTCTTCAAGTTGATTTCCCAGTTCTTTGTTTGGCCAAAAATCCCGGGAATTCCCGGTACTTTCGGTACCGGTATTTCCCGGGAGCAAACCCTAGTAGAGACCCTGCCTGCTGAGCCGCGATCCCGGGCTCGAATCCCGGTAAGGACATTTATTTGTGTGATGTGCACAGATATTTGTTCCCGAGTCATGGGTGTTTTCTATGTATATAAATAAGTATTTGTATATTATATATATCGTTGTCTGAGTACCCACAACACAAGCCTTCTTGAGCTTACCGTGGGACGCAGTCAATCTGTGTAATAATGTCCTATAATATAGAAAAAAAAAATCTAAATGATGTCATTTTACTCTGGTTACTTATATGGATCGATTTTCGGGTGTGCAATCTTGCACCTAAATCATTAATCTCGGAAATCGATATCACAAGTCACCATGAAATTAAAATTATTTATTTGCATACAATTACATTATCTACCTGTCAACCACAGGACAAAACACTAATGTATAAATAGTTTTTTAAAAATAAAATAAAAGATACATGCAAATTTGGCTTCCTTGTCCTCGAGTGTACGGGCTTCACGACACGAGCTAATTTATGGAAAGCTCGGCAACTTGGCGCACACTTCAGGTGCCGCCAGTGTATTGATGGAATTCAAGTGGCCAGTCGCTACACTGGCGGACAATGGGATATGCTGCTTACAAGCTTGTTTTCAGACGGAAATTTACGATTTTTGCATCGTTTTGAAGATAAAAGTAATTTATTTTTCACCACCCCAACTAGTAAATCTCTTCATAGTTCAAAAACGGATAACAAAGTTGCATTTTATGCACAAGAGTGGAAAATAAATTCATACAAATATTTTACTTGATGCCCAAGGCTGGCTTAGAGAATTGGCGTTTAATTGATGAATTGGAAGCATAAATGTTTAATAAAATTGAGGATTTGATTTAGTTCGAAATTTTACAGTTAATATTTTTCTCGTGTTGGCGTAGATAGTGAAAAATTTCGCGTTTCACTCGGTGACAAAATTTGTTTAACCTACTTGCTCTGCAACGCTCAAGATTCCACATTTTGAACCACTCGCTACTCTCGCGGTTCAATATTGGAATCTCTCGATTGCTCGGGTATCAATTTTGGCACATACGGTTAAACAACAACTTTGCCATTAATGAATTAATAGCATTTATTAAATGTCACTTGAAAAACTTCACACAAATTCAGATTTTAATAAGACTTATCTACAATCACTCATTTGATCTCATAAACTAGTTGGCGCAGTCCCAGTGCAGTAACAGTGCAGTTTAAGTTTGGTCTGGTCACCAAACTCGTCTCAAATAAATTAGTGATCATCCTGTCAATTTGCCAAAATTTTGAGACATGAATTGGAGATCAGACAGACAATCCTTGTTCGTAGTTGAGACATTTATTGCCAATAGGCTAGTTTCCTACTAGTCAAATCAGCTTCTTTTTATGAACTGTCAAAACGATTTGCTAATATGGAATTACTATGAAATACTGAGGAGTGACGTCACGGTCAATTCATTTACTTTATATCTTTCTCTTTGACTTATTAAATATAAATTATGTTTAAAAATAACTACTGTCCGTATTTTTCTTCTAATTATGTGGGCCTTTATGTCGTGCACTGAATAAAATATTTTATTTTAAGTACAGGAAACTAGCCTATTCAAAATTAGGTGAATTATGATATCAAACTACTACTTAAATGGTGTAATTTCGTTCTCTATGCCAAAACGACTTGTTCGCGCTAATATCTTAGTTACAATGAAATGAAAGCTAAGGAAATAATTTTTAAGAAAAAAAAACCGCCTTCCTTTGGGGTTCTGGTGATAAATACTTTCAAATGTTGGATTATGTTATCAATTCGTCTGTATATTTTTTAATGTTTGTTATTCGATATCTCCGTCATTTCTGAACCAATTTTGAAATCTGGATGATTCTGAAGTACTTACAGATGAGAATGATTATCAGAACGGAACTCTAACCAGGGGCGGCTCACTCTTCATCAGCAGTTCCACTGCACCAAATGTCACTGTTCTGGACGTAAGTGCATGCTGTTCTTATAAAAATACCAAAGTCACTATAAGTGTGCCGTTCAGATTTGAGGAGTTCCGTTCTGACCATCATCAGCAATTCCACTGCACCAAATATCACTGTTCTGGACGTAAGTGCATGCTGTTCTTATAAAAATACCAAAGTCACTATAAGTGTGCTGTTCAGATTTGAGGAGTTCCATTCTAACCATCATCAGGAGTTCCACTGCACCAAATGTCACTGTTCCGTACCTAAATGCATGCTGTTCCTTTATTAACACAAAAATCACCATATGTATGCCTTTCAGATTTGAGGAGTTCCCTCGATTTCTCCAGGATCCCATCATCAGAACTGGGTTCTGAGAAAAATGGGACCAATCTGTATGTATATACATTCAATCAAAAAAAAAATTTTCAAAATCGGTCCAGGAACGACGGAGATATCGAGGAACAAACATAAAAAATAAAAAAAAAAAACATACAGACGACTTGATAACCCCTTCCTTTGAGATTTGGAAGGCGGTTAAAAATAACATTTGCAGAAGATTTTTTGTTACCCAGCTACATTATGGTATGGAGCTCATTGCTTTGGTGAGATCAGTGCCTGCTATTAGTACTTATATCGTAATCAAGTTCTCCAAGATTTGTTTACAAAAAGTTTTTCCTTCTATTTTGCAACAAGCAACAATAACAATATAATACGAGTATGTAACAGTTTCCCGGAAGGTATTTGAATGAATGATGTAAGTACGTCCACTAGACAACACAAATCGTATTGTGCAAGGTCATGTATAAGCGAATGTTTCATAATCATTTGAAATTTATGATATTCTACACTTTAACACTGAAATGCCGTGCCAATTTTTCCGCGTTACGGTGTAAATAAATAAATAAATAAATATTATTAGGACATTCTGAAGTGGGATTGGGCGGGACACGTCTGTCGGATGCATCCGGAGAGATGGGCCAAGGTAGCGACCGAATGGGTGCCACAAATTACCAGAGGCCGAGGTAGACAAAAGATAATATGAAATGGCGGAAAGACCTGGACTCATTTTGTGGCGGCTGGCGAGAGCATGCACAGAGCCGTGACGAGTGGCGGAAAACAGGGGAGGCCTTTGCCCAGCAGTGGGACACACTATAGGAGTATAGGCTATTAAAAAAAAGGACATTCTTACACAGATTGACTGAGGCCCACGGTAAGCTTCAGATGGCTTGTGTTATGGGTACTCAGACAACGATATATTATAAAATATAAATCCATACTATACTATATATAATATTATAAATGGGAAAGTGTGTGTGTCTGTTTGTTTGTCCGTCTTTCGCGGCAAAACGGAGCGACGAATTGACGTGATTTTTTAAGTGGAGATAGTTGAAGGGATAGAGAGTGACATAGGCTACTTTTTGTCTCTTTCTAACGCGAGCAAAACCGCGGGAAAAAGCTAGTACTTATATACATAGAAAACATCCATGACTCAGGAATAAAATATCTGTGCTCATCACACAAATAATAGCCCTTACCGGGATTCGAACCCGAGACCGCGGTGTAGCAGGCAGGGTTTCTACCGACTGCGCCAGACCGGTCGTCAAACCATCACCATACCACCCACCAATCAGTGGTGATCAGTACCATCCACAGACCAATACAACAAGACGGCCCTTACAGGGCGACTCGCGGTCACCAAGCATACGACAAATAAGGTTTATAAAAGTTTGAACGCGTGCGACACCGATCAGTAGCGCCCAAGTATACGACCCGCTAACAGTGTTCGTGTCCGCTCGGGAAAAAATCTTAAATAATCAAATTTGGTTGCAAACAATGGTCTCTTGCAGCATAAAGTGGTGTGGCAAGTCTTCTAACACTTCTACATATAAAAAAGATGGAATATCATTCCACAGTTAAGTCAAATTAATTATTTTGTTGAATATTGTTTATTATCCGCGGAGTTCATTTATACTGGTCAATATGGTTGTACTGAGCGGCGCCGAGGCGCGTCCATCCCTTTTTGCCTAGTTAACAATGCGATATGCTATCCCTTTCACGTAAACGACTAGGGATGGGGCCATGTTAGTTTATGTCTGTTGCGGGAACTTCGTACTACCGTTCGTACCATGTGCTACCATTTTATGAAATATAAAAGAAAGCAGATTTGTAATTGTGAATAATTATCTAGAATCTGTAGTCTGTAGTGTTATTTAGTTGATTGATTAGTTTAGAATATTTAGTTGGTAATTTAACTTAGTAAACGTAAGTAATAATGCACAGTTTAGTTATTAGTTACTAGAATGATTTTTATTGAGGTGCTATCACAATCATCATCCTCCTTGCGTTATCCCGGCATCGGCATTCGCCACGGCTCATGGGAGCCTGGGGTCCGCTTTGGAAACTAATCCCAAGATTTGGCGTAGGCACTAGTTTTATGAAAGCGACTGCCATCTGACCTTCCAACCCGTAGGGTAACTAGGCCTTATTATAATTTAATTATAATATTATAATTTGTTGCAAAACAAATTCACCACAGTACTGGTACCGGTACCATTGTCTATAATAGACATGTCATATTCCCATCCCTGCTGCTAATCGTAAAGGCGCGCCATTATTTGAAACGACCAATGGCAGCACCGTGCGCGCCCGCCTCACCCCGCAAGGATTGGTGATTTGCGTCTCGAACAATATCGCTTGCATTAGGCTTCTAGTGGGGTGTTCTGTGGTACCATCTGATCACTGACTGCTCTGGCAATATCTTCATATAATAAGAATAAGAGTTTTAAATGATTCACGGTTAGTTTCATTAGACTTATATTGACTGGGATATAGACCGGAATTGCCATTTTGATGTTTATTGAGGTCCCGATATATCCACTACTAACTAGATTGTCCACTATATATGGTAGGCGTCTTTAGTGGATACATGTAGAACTCAACATCATGGAAAAAATGGATCAGTTACAATTGCCCCCCAGTCGAGATTTTCCTTATCAAGGACGATATAATACCGGGCAGACAAAGCCCAACAAAAAACCTTTTAGATTTAAAACTAGATGGCGCTGTTTCGCAGCCTGGGAGTGGCCAAAATCATATTTTCCTCAAAATTTTTGCATGTTTTTATTTTTTATAAGTACAATTATTTTAATATCATGATATCACGTCAATACACATTTTGAAAATAAAAATAATTATAGGCATCATCAGTGTAGTTATGATAGTATTTAATAGGTGGCGCTAAAAAATGAGGTACAATTCTTAGTATGAAGATTGTAATCCATACTAATATTATAAATGGGAAAGTGTGTGTGTCTGTTTGTTTGTCCGTATTTCACGGCAAAACGGGGCGACGAATTGACGTGATTTTTTAAGTGAATATAGTTGAAGGGCTACTTTTTGTCTCTTTGTAACGCGAGCGAAGCTGCGAGCAAAAGCTAGTCCTATATAATTCATCCTTGCTCTTATGTCTTGCAACAATATAACATGGATATTGATAGCACAGGAAGCCGACGCGTATTTGAATGTAAGATGCCGTCTACTACACAATACCTACTATACCGTCTACTGCCACACAGACTCGAGTACCTACCGTCTCCCTAGCCTAGACAACGCGGTCCGTGTTGGGCAAGGTCAGGGACACGCAGACACCTACGCGCAGAGATATCACTTCTTAGAGACTAGTTACAATAACGTTGACGTTGGTTTCGTCATTACCATACTATAACCTAACTACAAAATTAAAATTTTGAAAAAAAAAACCCCGACATAGTGGACCGATTTTATTTATTTATTTATTTTTATTTTATTTATTTGGATCTTCAACAATAAGTACACAGTTTCTTAGCGTTCTAATATCGCCGACTGTACTGCTCTCCGAGACGTTTCTAAAAACCCCTTACTAGTGGGATACGACGTTTCATGACAGAGTTCCTGTGACCACCTTTCTGCTCCATCATCAGATCAGCTCCATGATACCATAATATTGCATTGTCACGTGATTTACATATGTGTTCAAAATTTCAGCTCAATCGCAAACCGGGAAGTGGGTCAAATTTAGCTGCTTCGTTTTGACGCACACTAACATACTAACAAGGCAAGTTGAATAAAAGCTTGTAAAAAAAGGTATGCGTCTTATCAATTATAGAAGACCACAGCATGCGTTAAAGTATGGAAAAATAATACAGGTTAAACTTATTCTACACATAGTTTGCTTAATGTTATAGTTACCGATTTTCACCGATTTTCATGAAAACATGGCTAAGAATGGCATGTATTTCTGTCTCTCTGTGTGTGTGTCTGTCTGTGGCATCGTAGCTCCCGAACGGATGGGCCGATTTAGATTTAGTTTTATTTTGTTTGAAAGCTGAGTTAGTCGGGAGTGTTCTTAGCCATGTTTCATGAAAACCGGTTCACTAATGTCGGGGCTTTAATCAAAATTTTAATTTTTTGTATGATGTCATTCCCGGTGACTGTGTTACCTGTATTATTAAATAATTAGTTTTTTTATAGGGCCATGCCCTCAGGCCATATAAGACGTGAATGAGGAAGAGTAAACGAAGCCATATTGAGCAGGTGTATGGCGTATGACCGCATCGCTTCAAGTTACCGGCCGGTGCTGTAATGTAAACCATTTGAAGATTTTTTTTCTTTTGCTAAAGGTAAGCATTTGAAAGGAATTCCACAAGAATATCTCTTACGAAATGCGATTCTTCTGATACTTCTGAGGTTCTGAGAACGCTAAGAAAGCGATTTTTTGTGAGGAAACCGGACTGATCCCAATAAGTGCTAGTTACCCTTCGGGTTGAAAGGTCAGATGGCAGTTGCTTTCGTAAAAACTAGTGCCTACTCCAAATCTTGGGGCTTAGTTGCGCCTGGCATCCGTTCGCTCGGTGGGTAGACGATATTCGAAAAACTGCGAGGCACTTCTGGATGAGATTAGCCCAGGACCGGGATAAGTGGCGTACACGAAGGGAGGCCTATGCTTAGCAGTGGGCGATTAATGGCTGAAATGATGATGATGAAAATTAGCAGGAGATTCGCCTTTATGACACACTAACTGCGTTACCACACTACCACAGTCCACAGTTTATGACGCGTGTAAATCAGCAATTCCCGAAAAGTTTGTACATTTGGATCACGTCTTCGATTTTGATAAAAATTGGTAGGCTGATAGAGTCCATGATGCTGAGCACGATCCACTAGGTTTCCCAAAATGTGCCAGATAGTTTGTATGAAACCTTTCTTTAATGTTACCAGATTTCTATACATTTTCTGTAACAAATAAGGAAAGTTTCATACAAACTACCTGGGACATTTTGGGAAACCTATTGGATCTTGGACGCTCTTTTCTTGAAAGTTTGAATTTAGTATATGTCCATAACGGGCGTCCATAGGGGATACCCCCATTTGCCAGAATTTCATTTGCCATAATTTTATTTGCCATCCTATTCAACAATCATAATATTGTTTCTCATAACATCTTATGCCATAATCATTGTTTACTATATTAATCTAGTGCCAGAAACTTTGTTTCCCATAAAGTCAGTTTCCATAATGTCATTCGTCAGAATCATCGAAATCCGTAATTACCACATTCCATACCATCATTTGTCATACAAATTAGCGTCCAGAAAAGTCAATTTCCATAATGTGCTTTGGCAGAATCGAAAACTACTGTAATAGGTACTAGAAGGACTAGAGAATGAAACTGCTATCAGAAAGTAGGTTAGGTTAGGTTAGAACTGTGACCCCCTGGAAAATGAAACTGCTATCAGAAAGTAGGTTAGGTTAGGTTAGAACTGTGAACCTCTGGAAAAGGAAACTGCTTGAAAAGTAGGTTAGGTTAGGTTAGAACTGTGACCCCCCGGAAAATGAAAATACTATCAGACAGTAGGTTAGGTTAGGTTAGAACTGTGACCCCCTGGAGAATGAAACTGCTGGAAAAGTAGGTTAGGTTAGGTTAAAACTGTGACCCCTGGAAAATGAAACTGCTATCAGAAAGTAGGTTAGGTTAGGTAATAATATGGGCAACAATTAATATGGCAATAATTGCTTATGGCGTTTGAATATTCTATGAAACCATATTATTGCACTTAATAATATGGCTAACAAATAGTATGGCATTGTATGATTATAGAAGGTAATATTCGGATAAACAACGAGTATGTCATATGATTTTTATGGTAAACAAATCATTCGGGCAAATGAAATTCAGGCAAGTTAGATTCGGGCAAATGAATATTATGTTAAATGACTGTCGGGCAAACAATAGACAACCCGTCCATAGGTTACGGTGACCGCTTTCCATCAGGCGGGCCGTATACCTGTTTGCCACCGACGTGGTATAAAAAAAAAAACTATGTAGAATGTATTTTTGTAAAGAATGAGGCAGCCGTGTCCATCTGTGGCTCGACAGCCACTTTTAATATGGAAACATACTCAGCGAGTTTTATAAGTCCTATAACAGTCGTTTACGTCAACTATCACGTGAACGTAAGGCTGCAGGCACAGCTGTTTCCAACATTTCCGTTCTCAATATTGATAATCGCCACTCTTTGGGTCTTCAATTGTACGTTTCTTCAAAATCGTGGGTATTTTAACTCACCTCTGTGGGTGCATACGGCAGACATGGCACGCCCAGTCCCATTTTAGTTTAGCGGTCTTAACCCCAGCATCAGGCCTCGTAGCCCAATAGCATTTCTACGACGCGAAACGAAAACGAAAAGCTGCGAAAGGTAGTCTGGCTCCGTCACGCCAATACGTAAGAGCGATAGAGATAGATATCTACGGGCGTTTCGTTTCGTGAGCGTTTCGTGAGCGTTTATGTAATTCGGCTGCGCACCCTGTAATGCGTGTTTTTGATCGCAGCATAGAGTTGCGGATTCGGTCAATCCGTTTTACTCCTAGGATCATAGATTAAATATAACAAGATCTTACCATCCCATATATTGAAATGCGACCGCCTAAGACCGCGCTGATGGCGCCAGTCGGACTCTTTATTGTACATACAAAAACACATTAAAAAAAAAAACGAGGGTTCCGAGGGTTCCTACAAAACTATTAGGTACTTTTACGTTACTCACATAAGTCTAAAGACTGGGCTAGGCTAGAAGTATAGGTTCTCTAATGAGCATAATTGTGTTTAGCGCCACCTCTCGACGAATTCGCGAACTAATTAGCACAGCTTGCGTGAGGTCTTTTATAATGTTAACCAAATTCAACATTTTTTATTTTATTTTAAAGTAGGTGTTTTATGTAAAATTTCGTAGCTATAAATTTTAACACCTTTATTCATAAACGTACACTAAAGTTATCCAGCCGATAAAGTTCGTTTATCCCTTTCTATCACACCAATACGTCGGAAAGGGACAACCGAACTTTATCGGCTTGATAACTTAGTGTACGTTTATGAATAACGGGGTGAGTATTACCGTACTGTAAAAATGTAATGTATAGTTGTATACGGATTAATGAATTTAATATAGATAGGTAATTATTGATATGTGGCAAAACGAAGGAAATTGTTTACACCTTCGCAATAAGTATCTAATGATATTTTTTTAATTTACCATGTTACTTCACGTACCTACTTAGGTACTTATTTTAAAAACTCTGAAAATGTCTATTGAGTTTCTGTCGCAGACCACCATGTGGCTTCTGCATATTCTGCGCTTTGATAGAGTTGCCATAGTAGGTATGTATACCTATATTGTATAATAGGCAATAAGAGGCAAAAAACATATTGTGCTAAAATATTTAAAATACCTACAGTCATTTCCGAAACGTGTGAATTCATGTCAATACTTTCTTTTATCAGTATTACACGGAGTAGGTAAACGTTTCGTGGCAGCGGCAGCGCACACTGCAGAGAGCGCACGTGGACACCGGCGCGGCGCCACAGAATATATAATAGCACAAGTAAAGAAGGCCCACTGCTTTGATGTTTCCGAAATGCCGCCTTTTTAAATACCTACAACATTCTTACAAAGAAACGAGCGCACGTGCGCGGCGTCCGGTGATAGGGTTACCAATGGATCCAAACGAATTAATACTCACATTAAATGTTATATTATTATATTCAAGTCTTGAGTACTTTCTAGGTATATACGCTGTATTTATATATTTTTGTTCAAGGTTCCAACATCACAAGCCTTATTGAACTTTTCCGTGGGACTTAATCAGTAGTAGATCTGTATAAGAATATCTTTTGGTATTTATTTTATTCAATATGTCTATTTAATTTAGTATTATTAGCCATTCCACCCGCGGACATCGCTTAAAAAACCTCGCGACGTAAAGTAACAATAGAAAGTGCGAACGTGCATTCCGTGAGAATGTGCGCCACCCCTGAGTAAGCCGCGAACTCGCGGCCACAGCTCGCGGCCGCCAGGATATACTTGTAGCGCGGCGATAGGATAGCGGAGTGAGCCGCCCCTGGCGGCGCCAGCGGAGGCGTCTGTGTGCGTGAGTTAGGTATGCATACAACTACAACTGCTGTAGGCACCGCCCCCCCTCAGCGCGTCCTCTGCGGCGCGGCGATAATCACCTAGCCCTAAGGCCCTGGTTTCTCTGGCCCGTCACACGCGCCCGGCGGCGTTTGGAATGTTTGGATGTGAGCCGCATGTGCCGCTGTACCACACGCTGTCGGTCGCGGGTGCGTGGGTTTTCTGACCCTTGGTCACCCGTCGTCGGCGACGGAACTCAGAAGCTCTGGTAGACTGATTTTTGAACTGTTGTGTTGTGCTCTGATCAAAATGAATGCAAAAATACTTACATTGTAATTCTTAGAGGAAGAAGATTATACGCGACTTAATCCGTTTCCATATAAATATTGATATTACCCAAAAAAGAGACAGTCAAACGATATTTTTGTATGAAACCGGCAAAAAGAAAGTGAAATTTTTAACTTGGTACTCAAACACTTTCATTGTAGTAAAGAAAATTTTACATCATATATTCGATTAAGTATATCGAAAACAGATCACAGAAGTACAATTCATCCATTGAATTACTATGTACTAACATACTAGAAATTACACCCCAAACAAAGTCTGTGCTCCGGCCGGCAGCGCGCGGCGCATGCGTGGGGAGGTACCGTGTCATAGAGTAAGACTTGACCAATGACCACCTAGACGCGACACTCTTAGTGTAGACCTTTTTTTATACTTTTTGTAAAATACTAACCCCTTATTCATAAACGCACACTAAAGTTATCAAGCCGATAAAGTTCGTTTGTCCCTTTTCGGCGTATTGGTGTGATAGAAAGGGACAAACGAACTTTATCGGCTTGATAACTTTAGTGAACGTTTATGAATAAGGGGGTAAGTAGTTTAATTTTAGCACTATCATACATTGTGCTATGTTTAAGTTCTACTAAGTGAAACAAAAATACATTATTGATTTTTTTCATATACCTACTTTAATTGCCCTTGAAGAAAATCATAGGTTATTATTGTATGAAAATATCGATTACAACTCGTGTTAGAACTGTGTAGTATTCATAAGTATAACGTGAAATAAATTTAACATTTCTCTTTTATATATTACAAACAGAATATAATCACAATTACTATACTTCATTACCTACATGTCAAGTCTGTGCGATTATGATGCGATTAATCTATGATTTCGTTCAACAAAATGGCAGCGATAGCTTCGCGTTTGAGGAGCGCGTCCCTTCATTGAAATAATTACTTAAATAAAGATCGATTAACATAGCGTGTATACTAACCGATGAAATGTGACACGTCAGTTTTATTCGATTTTCTCGTATGGCTTAAACAGCATCTTGTTGCGCAGGAAGGCATTTTTACATTTTATTTGTGTGCAGGCAGAAACATAAGTCCAATGGACTTATGTTTGTAGCGCAAACGTTTTGCTCGCAGTGTCCTCTCTAGTATTACCTCAATGAGTTCATCATTATCTTTAGTGAAGTCAGTCATTTTCCATATCAAGACGCCACCCGCCGTCCGTTGCTATTGTACAAAACGAATACAGACCGTCACGTGCGGCGTGTGACCTTCGCCCGTCGAACCACCCGCCACCGGCGACGTTTCAAAGAAACCACCCTCAAACATTTCCGAACAAAACATTCGAACGTCGTCAGTCGCGGACCCGCGTAAAAAACCACAACACGTTCTATGAACATTGGTCAAGTGCGAGTCGGTTTTCGACTTTTCCATACAAAGAACTCATGAGCGCCTGAACGACTGTGATGGCAAAGTTAACTTTTCGCACTTACAAGACTTTACGTATATATCTCGGAAACGATAAGAGATAGAGCAAAATGGACTTCAGATTTGGGCTGTCGTTGCCACAAATTCTATGTTTTCGTCAACAGAGACCTTTTTTGGACCGATTTGAACAAAATTTTGCTCAGTCCACTTACAAACGGTCTTAAGCGCCTCCTTTTTAGTAGGAACTTAAGTCATTTTGGCAAATGAAAAAAAAAATTGAACAATTTCTAAAAAGAAAAAGACAGAAATGAATTTCTTTCTACCTGTCCATCACGCTTACAAAATTTTAAGACGTTTAGTAACTGCTTGCAGCGTCAGTGAGTGAAAATCTTAATTTGAGTTTTTTTCTCGTAAGTCCGACTTACGCTTGACTGTAGATTTCTAATAGGTTTTCCTGTAATCTACAGGTAGAGGGCTATCTCGTGTATTTTTTTGAAAATTTTACGCTAAGTAGTTTCGGAGATAAGGGGGGGGGAATGGTCATTTTTTGTCTATTTTCTTAAATTACTCCTAAAGTACAAAAATTAAAAATTAAAAAAAAATATATTTAAAATGCTCATAAAATGCTCTTTCATTTGATGTATAACACAATATAGTTTTAATAACTTTGATTTTTAATTTTCAAGTTTACCCCCCAAAAGTGACCCCTATGATTAAATTTCATTTAATTAAATTACATGTCCGTCTTTGGGCCACAGGTTTACATATGTGTACCAAATTTCAAGTAAATCGGTCCAGTAGTTTCGGAGAAATCGGCTGTAACAGAGGGACAGACAGACACACGAGTGATCCTATAAGGGTTCCGTTTTTCCTCTTTGAGGTACGGAACCCTAATAACAGAGGGACAGACAGACACACGAGTGATCCTATAAGGGTTCCGTTTTTCCTCTTTGAGGTACGGAACCCTAAAAAGCATACATTGAGATGTGAAGTACAAAGGCGAACTTATCCCTTTGAGGGATCTCTTCCAGTTAACCTTTGAGTAAATGAGAGAGAAAACTTGAAGAGGGTAACAAATATTATACTTGTAGATGGCGTTAAGTGTCACTTTTGACATAGATTTACAAGGCATTTTTTGTGGTGCCATCTATGTGTGGTGGAGTGTAAGCGCGTTCGTAGGCGGTCGCATTTTAATGTATGGGATGGTATGATCTTGTTATATTTAATCTATGCTAGGATGCTGCGCTTCATAGCTCTTTGGCAAATCTTCAATTTGGTCTTTTGCGCCTCAGTATATTAATTTTAAAGATAAAATAAATTAATAAGAGTTCTCTGTTCTATATGGTCTCGCCTTTACCCACTAGTGACTAGTGTGCGACCTTCGTGAGGACGGCGGTTCGCTGACCCGCAGCCGTGGGATTTCCTGAGTCTGCGACAGAATCTAGAACTGTCCTAGACAGGCTAGGCATACCTACATATAATTGTACCTACAGCACACAGTATTTCAATACATATCCGGTCTGGCGCAGTCGGTAGTGACCCTGCCTGCTACGCCGCGGTCCCGGGTTCGATTCCCGGTAAGGGCATTTATAACAGTTTCATCATCGTCATCCTCCTTGCGTTATCCAGGCATTTGCCGCAGCTCATGGGAGCCTGGCTCGCTTTGACAACTAATTCCAAGATTTGGCGTAGGCACTAGTTTTTACGAAAGCGACTGCCATCTGACCTTAAAACCCGAATGGTAAACTAGACCTTATTGGAATTACTCCGGTTTCCTCACGATGTTTTTCTTCACCGAAAAGCGACAGGCAAATATCAAATGACATTTCGCACATAAATTCCGAAAAACTTATTGGTGCGAGCCGGGGTTCGAACCCGCGACCTCCGGAACGAAAGTCGCACGTACTTACCGCTAGGCTACCAGCGCTTCAGCGCAACAAAAACAGTTTCAGTGTTAAAAAACCACACACACACACACACACTTGTATCCTCTAACAGCTTGGTAATAGAGAGTAGAAATTAAAAGTGACAGCATTGTCGTGTCGTCCCTTTCTTACCACTACGTGTACGTGTGAGAAAATGAGACGATACGACAATGTCGTTACTTTTTCATATCTGCTCTTCTTTGCCAGGCGGTAAGTATTCTGTGTGTGCGAAGTGGAAGTGAAATAAAAAGCAAGAGTGAAGCATGCAGTAAAATAAAGACAGTAAGGGAGCTTGACACAGTTCCGCAGGGCCGCGATGTAGGGCGAGCTACTAGTGATGTGATGATATCCAACACAGTTTTAACAGTCTCATCTTTTGCTTCTTTTTTGCCCGCGCGGTGCCGGGTTTAGAATTTCACCACCCCCTTTCTTCCCGTGGGTGTCGTAGAAGCCGACTGTGGGATATGGGTTAAAATTGTGGCGTAGGCGAGAGGCTGGCAACCTGTCACTGCAATGTCACAATTTTAGTTTTCTTTCAACCTCTTTTTGCCAAGAGTGGCACTGAAACTTGAGTAGTTCATGTGCTCTGCCTACCCCTTTATGGGATACAGGCGTGATTGTATGTATGTATGTATCTTTTGCAGATTTTTAGACTATTTCGAGTACCTATGTGCGTTTCACGTCCCATACATTTCAATAATCTACTATTTTCGAACAGAAAGGACGTTACCGATGCACCGATGGCCGAGTGGTTCAGGCATTCGCCCGGTAAGCGGAGTACGCTGGTTCGATTCCAGCTCGGAACACTGGAGGGCTTGGTCACTTTTTCTTTGTATATGACATTTATTTAATGTTTATAACATAATAGTAGTGTTACTACTTAAAAAAAATACAAGTTAAAATATTTTCTATGAAAATAATTTAATTTGTTCTTAGAGTAGAAAGGACGTTATTCAAAACAACGATCGAAACGAAAGCATTACTTTATTTATTTTCTATCATCAGGAGTCCTTTTAGACTACATCCTCGTATAGCCCGTATGACTATATTAGAGATTATTATTATTTATTATTTATTTGAAAACATATTTCAATGACATTACAGATAAATCCAATGCGTCATGAAACTTAAATTAAAATATGTATCTGTTTCTAGAAAAATTTGGACTTCGAATTCTCTTTCCCATTGATTTTGACGACCGGTCTGGCCTAGCGCGTAGTGCCCTGCCTGCTACGTCGCGGGAGGGTTCGAATCCCGGTAAGGGCATTTATTTGTGTGATGAGCACAGATATTTGTTCCTGAGTCATGGATGTTTTCTATATATATAAGTATTTATATATTATATGTATCGTTGTCTGAGTACCCACAACACAAGCCTTCTTGAGCTTACCGTGGGACTCAAGTCAATCTGTGTAAAAATGTCCTATAATATTTATTTATTTATTATTTATTTGTCTCCATTATATAGAGATAATTGACAAATAAGGTATTTGGTCCACAATGTTTAAAAATTGACGATAAAGCTACCATTTTTATAATAAAAGTCCTTTTCAATAACTTTTCAAAAATAATCGTGAACTAATCAATAAAGGTCCTGTAAAATTTATTAAAGTAGTAGAGTTCTTCTAATTTGAACTCTAGAGACTCGATTTAAACCCCTACTCTTTAAGACGGACGTTGTTTGAATCATTCTCTTTCCGAGTAATGTGCACGGCGCATATCCTAAATAATAAATAAGGCTACTAATTGGACTCTTTTGTTGTAAAGAATAATTTCAGCGTCTGAAGGTTTCAAATTAGCTAATTTTTTGAAAACAGAAGCCTATTTGACTCGTCATAGAGACGGAAAGCACTGATGTATAAGGTACGAGAAAGCCTAATAGTGCTGCTATATATTTTTAAATTAAAGGAAAAATGTAAAAATTCACACCTCCGGCAGGACTCCAACCTGCGACCTACTGCTTGGCTGGAGAAGTAGCTGTGACCAACTTAGCAAACGGAGGCTGCGCTGCCGGCTAATGCTTTGCCGGAGGTGTGAATTTTTCCATTTGTCCTTTAATTTAAAAATATGTAAGTAGTACTTATCGTTCGCAGACGTTACTGAATGTTTAAAAAAAAAGACTACGTATGGTGTGAAATGGGGTCTACAAATAAAAAGGGGTTTTATTTAGGAAGTTCACGTGCAGAGACTAGATAAGTATTTTATAAATAAAGAAACTGATCATTATAAAACTACGCAGTTTTCAAAAATAAACGGCGCCACTGGCAACCATAAAACTTGTATTTTATGCAAATTCCGATCAAGATCAGCTTGGATTTAAAAACAAGTCGATAATTTAATATGAGCTATAAATTGAAATGGCATCATAGTGCATCGGAGTGCATTCTGCAATGCAGCGGGTGTCCTTGGCGGATAGTCGAACGAATATAAGGTACAGCGGGGCAAATCTCGACTGGGGGCAAATGTAACTGGTCCATTTTTTCCATGTTTTACAATGTTTGCATTATTAAATAGAGTGTGCACCTGTTATATATGGTAGGCGTGTTCAGTGGATACATGTAGAACTCAACATCATAGTGTAATAATTTAAAAAAAATGGATTGCGTGGAAAGTGATCGTTGCGGCCGAAAACCAGGACCTGCTTAGAACTAAACTAACGAAAGTAATGAATCAAGTCGCATCCTGGTTTTCGGTCAACGGCATGATACTCAATATAGACAAAACAAATATAGTTTACTTCTGTCTGCGTGGTAAAAAGGACCAACCATTGCTTATTAATTGCAACGGACAACTCGTCCCACAGGTCGATGAGGTAAAATATCTCGGTCTTATTATAGATAGCAAACTGTCATGGCGGCCACACATAGACTGGTTATGCGATCGCTTGGCGTCTGCCTGCTTTGCGTTAAGTAGACTACGACCTAGCCTAGACCCGGCTAATGTCAGAAAAGCCTATTTTGGCTACGCCCATTCCCTGCTTTCATATGGAGTTGACCTGTGGGGGGATGCGACCGACCGCATGAAACCATTCCTTATGCAGAAACGCGCGATCCGTTGCATGGCAGGAGTCTCTTGGGACCACCCTGCTCAAGAACTGTTTAAAAAAATAAAGGTACTTACCTTACCATGTGTATACATCCTCGAAATCGCAAAGTATGTGAGACGTAATCTCTCGCACTTTTCTACACGGGGCGACACACGGGGGGCGAACAGCAGGAGGTGTGACGAACTGCGACCTCCCCGAACAAGGCTTGTGGCGTCGAGAAAGTGCATACACACGGTAGGACCCAAGATATATAACGCATTACCGCATGATATCAAAAATGCTACATCTTATTACTTGTTTAAAAATAAACTTAAAAATAAACTAGTATCTGAAGCTTACTACTCCTTAGACGACTATTTTCAAGTGCCAGACTAAGCTATATAATTAAGCCACAATACGTCCATTAATAAAACGTTATCTATGTAAAAAAAAAAAAAAAAAACAACTGGTTGGTTAACCAAACGACTGATACTATGTAACAGATTTGTTAGCATAAGTACTTAGAATTAAGAGAATGACATGTAAAATATATTTTATCAATAAATGATCGTATCGTATCGTATCGTATCGATTAGTTACAATTGTCCCCCAGTCGAGATTAGCCCCGCTGTACCTTACTTAATTATTATACAGGTTGAAATAAAAAGGACCAGTGGCCCATTTGTCGAAACTGAAAGTTACAAGTTACAAGCGGAAGTCTTTTTCTAACTTGTCATTTGTCATATTAGACATTGACAACCGCTTGTAAATTGTAACTTGGAGCTTCTAGAAATGGGCCCCAGCAATACTTTGCATAGTAACTTTTGAGGTCATAATGATAATGAACAACTTTTATTGGTCTGTGTGGTGACGGGTTAAGAATTTCACCACCCCCTTTCTTCCCGTGGGTGTCGTAGAAGGCGACTATGGGATATGGGTTAAATTATGGCGTAGGCGAGAGGCTGGCAACCTGTCTCTGCAATGCCATAGTTTCGTTTTCTTTCAACCCCTTATTTGCCAAGAGTGGCACTGAAGCTTTAGTAGTTTCATGTGTTCTGCCTACCCCTCATGGGATACAGGCGTGATTGTATGTATGTATGTTTTGTTATGGGACCAATGCTGAAACCGCGAAATGACCGATGCATTATGGTCTGGCCTAGCGCGTAGTGACCGGCCTGTCTGCTAAGCCACGGTCCCAGGTTTGAATCCCGGTAAGGGCATTTATTTGTGTGATGAGCACAGATATTTGTTCCTGAGTCATGGATGTTTTCTATGTATATAAAGTATGTATTTATCTATGTAAGTGTATCGTCGCCTAGCACCCATAGTAGGTACAAGCTTTGCTTAGTTTGGGGTTGGGTTGATCTGTGTAAGGTGTCCCCAATATTAAGTGCCAAATAATATGCTAATAGGTAGTAGTCATGGTAATCCACTTTCCATTTTTGAGTTTTAAACCTGCAATACTAATATAAACATATTACATGCATATTAGAATATATTAAAATCCTATTATATTCAAAGATAATGTATTCAATAGCCGCCACTGACCTAAAGTCCGATTCGACTCTATACAACATCGATTACATTTGACACCTTGCAGATAAGTTAATGAGGACTAATCGCCGATATTCGGACCTGATCCATCTTGATTACCTGTCGCGATATGATTGTTTATTTATGGCATATTAGCATAATTATATTAGATTTTAATAATCAATATACGCATAAGTTTGTATCGCTTTTCGATGGAGGAAAACATCGCGGGGAACCTGGATTAAGATCAATAAGGCCTAGAGACACTTCGAGTTGGAAGGTAAGATGGCAGTCGCTTTCGTAAAACCTAGTATAAACTAGGTGTGCCTAGTTATAAACTGAAATAGATGTCATAGACAAAATAAAGCGATCAAGCCCACTGGTGGCGAAGCCGGGAATCGAACCCGGGTCTCCAGCTATCGCGGCTGACGTGCTAAACCGCTACACCCGACTGCCGAAGTACCCGTCGAAATTTCTCTAGTGTATGTTATCTCTGAAGACTAAGCGCCTTTGACCAACTCTAAGGGCGAGCAATTAGTGCTTGCACCTCCTATGTGAATCCTTTTGCAGGATTACGATATAGCGAGAGGGATGGTGCTGCCATCTAGCCTAGTCTAGTGGCTAGTTGTCAAAGCGGATCCCAAGCTCTCATGAGCCGTGGCGAATGCCAGGATAATGCAAGGAGGATGATAAGCTAACACTGCTATTAAAGCACATGTAGTTTTTTTTCAAAAAATTTGGAAATTTATATCCTCTGCTCAAAATTAGGCTTATTTCATCAATAATTTTAGTAAAATTTCATGTACGTGCCTATTTCATCAATGTTGTTGATAGAACACTAAATTCTAATATTAGAGAAGTGACAGGAGTCCATCGCTCACACCCCAGAACCCATAGTCAACTTATAAATTCTTTACCCGTCACGATAATCAGGCTTTAAGCACGGTCGCGTGATAAACGATATAACTTCAGGCCATCCTTTTCGCACTTATTTATAAGTGCGATAGGGACGCAGTGATGATATAAAGTTTATTCAACTAGTGTACTACGCCTGCAGGTAAAGTTTCTCATTCATAATTCTTTATTCGCATTTAAAAAGTGTTAACATGATAGGTCTTACATAAATTGTATGTACCAACTTTATAGCTGTGTTTTGGCAGCATGCAAATTATACAATAAACTGAAACTACATTAAAAATTAACTTAATCACTTAACTTATTATTAAACTAAGGCATACAATATGTACAATATTTACAGCATATATTACTCTGTTGATACTTACCCATTACTTATTATTACATGAAATATCATAATAACCTAAACTTATCGAAACACGGAACCAGACCGACGGCGATTAAACCTACTTACAATTATATTTACGCGATAAATCACGTATTTACGGCATTAATCCATACTATTATTACATTTATTACCCCTTCACTATGCAGTGTGGTCATACAAGCAAACTCTTTAGGGTTCTGTAGCGAGCGATTCAAAATATTCAACTTGACACGGTTTTGATACGACCGTAAACATCGCTCATGCTTCTTGGTCGATGCACGATGTGAAATCAAATGAAATTCGTGTGTTTTAATTCGCCAGTCACTAAAATTATCATGATGACGTCTTGATGACTATCAAATTCAAAATCGTAAAAAATATCCGGCTGTTCAGCGTAGCAGTTTTAACTCTCGCTTTCGCACATGTGGGCAAGGCTCGGAACCAGTTTATTTTTTACCGGTTAAAACCGGTTTATTTTGTTCTAAACCGGTTAATCGAACGAAACCTTTATGAAAGCGTTCCCCTAAAAACCGGTTTAAAAATAGCGGTTTTTCGAGCGAGAACGAAATTGCCGCAAATTGGAATTGGTTTTGTCGCAAAAAAGTCCTACTATAGCAGTCAGCTGCAGGCAAACATCAAACTAAAGTATGGTATCCCTTGCATACAAATTTGTATGGCAGGGGGTCTCCTTTTCTTTGCAGCTGACTGTACATGATAACGGTTTGAAAATTTAACCGGTATCCGAGCCCTGCATATGGGGGCAAACAAGTCCTTTAATGTGAGTTTGAGTGAAGAAGAATTGTTTAGTGCTAGATTTTTTGCCCTGACGGTTTTGTATACATCAGATTGTTTTGCACCAGATTAACAGGTGAATTTATAGCTTTATCTGGCAAGGTAGGCAGACATAGACATGCTCGGACATGTTAGGTCCAGACAAAGATGGCGAGACGACTAAGACACCTTCATTCATGAGTAACTGGCCAGAACACAACGACGCGGGTAAAATTTAATGGTGCTCCCACACCGGGCTGTTATAAATGTTATATAAGAGCCACCACCACCAGCACCATAAGGAACCCTCACCGCGTGCGATCCGGCTCACGCTACAAGTTATTCCTTAGCGTGCTCGCAACATGCGTATTTATTTTTCGGTCTAAATTGGCCGTCGGAATGCCACATTCACTCGTTGAACTTCCTTGATGACTAATAAAGGCTAGATTTGACCATAATATATGAAAAAACGTTATGTAGCAGGTACAAATTTTAAGACGCTACAGGAGCCAAAATGCTAAAATGGAAAGGAGCCCCCCTTTCAATTTGGGAATTTTAGTTAAATATAGTAGTGTTATTAACTAGATTTATCGAAAAAAAAATATGTCCATTAAGAACAACTCACTTAAAAAATAACGCGAAAAAATCTTTAAAATCGAGGTTCCGCTCTCGACTGTTTCCTCCTTCAAAACTTAATCAATCGAAACGAAATTTGAGAGTCTGAATAAAAATGAAGTAATCTGTGTCGGACCGTTTCGTTTTCTTGGCTAATTGTTACCAATTTTGAGTATCGCACCTTTTTTTGCGCCATAATGAAAAAGGCCGTTTTTGGAAATTTTTGGTGGACCTTAGCGTCATTAAAAATAAGAATATCAAAAAAATCAAAACGGTCCGACACATATAAAAGTAATAATAATCTATGTTGAAAAAATCATTGCTGTATCTTCAAAAACCAGGGAGGAAATAGTCGAGAGCGTTTGTATGGAGAATTGACCCCTCCTGTATCGTCTTAAGGAACCCTCACCGCGTGCGATCCGGCTCACGCTACAACTTATACCTTAGCGTACTCGCAGCATGCGTACTTCTTTTTTTTTCGGTCTACATCGGCCGTCGGAATGCCACATTCACTTGAACTTCCTTGATATTGACTGAAGGTCGGTGCTGACCGTTGACGTTTGGTTGCGTTGAACTCTGTTTTAAGGACAGGGTTCCGTCGAAATTTTCAGGGTTTTTATAGAGAACGAGTAGGTTTTAGAGAAAGGATATTTAAAAAAAAAGTTAAAATTTTATCAAACAATAGATTTCGAACATTTAAGATTACTACTTAACTAACATTTTTTTGAAAGTAAGTAAGATCTGGAAGTCAATTATATTTATTACATCTGATCAAGTAGCCATATATTTAAACCCCTGACACAAAAACGACGTGATGTTATAAGTTTGACGTGTATGTCCTTCTGTGGCATCGCAGGTTTTAGCCGCTGAACCGATTCAGATTTCACACATACATTCGAGATTCAAAAATCGGTCCCCAGTATTTTAAAAAGCATATTTTTAACCCCCGACGCAATAACGACGAGGTGTTATAAGTTTGGCGTGTCTTTCTATCTGTCTGTCTGTGTGTGGCATGGCATGGCATCATAGCTCCCGAACGGACGAACCGATTTGTATTTAGTTTTTTTTTTTTTTTTAAAGCTGAATTATTCGGGAGAGTTCTTAGCCATGTTTCATCAAAATCGGTCTACTATGTCGGAAGCTTTTTCAAAATTTTTATTCTGTGGTTTATTTAAATTCCACCTAACCAATGAACTTTTTAAAATATGATCCTGTTTTATTACTTACCAAAACATCTCAAAGTACACACACCTAATATTACATTATAAACAAAAACCCAAGGGACTACCCAAGAATCTCCCAAACCTTTGAATAAATCAACGCTACTTACATTCCAGTGCAAGGGTGACTCAAATCAATCTAAAAAATATGAATATGTTATTAGAACATTTGATTCGTTTAACTCGGAATGACTCTCGGTATCGCCAGAAAGACCGGTCTGGCCACTTTTTGTCCGATCCACCCTCAACGAGCGTCCTACCTTTTCTTGCAACTTATACACAACCTTAGTCTTAAATCTTTTGGTTTGAAATTGAGTATTTCTTTATCATTCTGACAGTCACGACCTGGCAGCAAGGATATTCTAAGGATGTCTACTTTTTCCACTCGATTTTAAGCTTTAAACTAGTCTTTTATGGTTGTGTTGAGTTTGTTTTGGGCGAGATGAAGCAGCTCCTTTGATTTTTATCGGACACTTGACCCGTCAAGTCTAATGTCCTGGGAATGTTCGGAAGGCGATAAAATAGTTATTCGCCAGATTATGTAGTGTCCGTTCATGCGTGGGGCTTATTGAACTATGTATTCGTAGGTAGTTTTGTTTATTGTTTGTGTTTACGTATTTAAATGTATTAGATGTGTTTAAAAATCACAGCTAATTACAGTTTATTGATAATTAGAGACCCGATCTGGCTTACAACGGGCATTTCAGTCAAATTATTCGTTAAAATACATATTAGACGATCGGTCTGGCTCAGTCGGTAGTGACCCTGTCTGCTGAGCCGCGGTCCTGGGTTCGAATCCCGGTAAGGGCATTTATTTGTGTGATGAGAACAGATATTTGTTCCTGAGTCAATGGATGTTTTCTATGTATATAAGTATGTATTTATCTATTTAAGTATGAATATCGTCGCTTAGCACCCATAGTACAAACTTTGCTTAGTTTGGGGCTAAGTTGATCTGTGTACGGTGTCCCTGATATTTAATTTATTTATTTACTTAACCTGCCAACATAATATTGTTGTTATTGTCACTAATTTTAATTTTAATCTAATTTAATTCTTATATGTACCTATTACTCCGGAAATAATAAATGCCATAGATTGGTATAGACTCTATAACAATCTATGGGATTTATTATTTCCGGAATAAATTTCATTCATTATAAATTATTAATACTTAATCAATAAATTCAAGAATCATCCTATTGATAGATGAAAAGTGAAAACCACTTCAAAATCTGATCCAAAGTAGTTTTTGTTAACATACAGAAATACTGATAAACAGACGCGACGAGGAACTTTTTTTTTTATAACTTATAAGTTTATATATGGGTAGGAACTAATCATTGAAAAACGTATATTGTTACATCTCACTTTTACTTTCATTATTGCTTCTTTAAAACATAGGAACATAACAAATGATCATTTTCTTATTTTGTGTAAGCCTCTTTACCTTTTTTTTTATTGGTTACATAAATTAAATATGTTTGAGGATATTTTTAATAGAAAGCTTCTAGAAACTGTATTTCTTTTATGTCTAATTAAGTAGTTAAATAAAATTACGGGAATTCTGTTCGGTATGTGATTCTTGCTTAATTTATTATTTGTTTTTTTCACAGCAGGTTTTAATTTCTTTTTAAAGGCCCATCCATATGTTGTTCTACATCCAAATGCTAATCGGAGTGCTAAGTTTCTCACCAGCATGTTGCGGCTCATTTACGCCGTACTTACCCTTTTCTTTCGACACTGGAAACATTTTAGGGTTGAATAAGGGTTAAAAAGAAGTCAGAGTTGATTAACACATTTTTGTTTTCACTCGTAATCATTTTCGCCCGAATTAAGTGCCCGTGTGGTGACTGTTTAAGAATTTCACCACCCCTTTCTTCCCTTGGGCGTCGTTGAAGTCGACTGTGGGATATGGGTTGGGGTGTGACGTGGGCGAGAGGCTGGCAACCTGTCACTGCAATGTTACAATTTCGTTTCTTTCAACCATCATTGCCGGGAGTGGCACTGAATCTTGAGTGGTTTCATATGCTCTGCCTACCCCTTTGTGGGATACAGGCGTGATTATATGTATGTATGTACTCTCTATAGAGACAGATAGAGACACATTTAAAATTACGATATAGAACATTATATATTTTTATTTCCACATGAAATTATTTTATTGTTCGAGGAATACTTTAATTTTCAAGAAATTATTGGCAGGTATTTTTAAAAAAGACATAAAAGTGGATCGATATAATGGATGTTTTATATACGTATTCAATTTTGACAAGGAACCTTTAATAAATAAACTAGAATTCTCACTCGGACTAAATACTTTCTAAGTAGCAGTTTCAATAAAAACTGTTCGTTGACACGCGTCATGTGGTGGGTTTGTCAATTATTTTCACATTAGTACGAAAATTATACCAGACGGGTGGTCGAAACGGTATGTTAAGTGAAACATGGGTGCTTATTCTAACTATAAAAATCTCATCACTCTTTAGTATAATATGAAGTATAGTATGAATTTTCTGAGATGAACTTTTCGCTTTAGCCGTAATCTGTTAAACAAAGGCCTTTGTGTCTATTGTTCACGGCGGCTAGCTCCCATTTAAACGGCTGTGTAGTTAAAAAGCAACTATCATGATATTAATAAAGTTCAAATCCATAAAAAGCCCTTTCGGAGATAACACGTTTTGTCATCTTCAAAAAAAGTTACCTGCATACTGCAAACTGTTTAATAAATTTGAACCTTATTGCTATCATGATAGTTGCTTTTTAACCACACTGAGACTTTAGCATGTGCTGTGGAAGCGGGAGCTAGCCGCAGTGAATAATAGAAACAAAGGCCTTTGTTTAACAGATTACGGCAAAAGCGAAACGTTCATCTCAGAAAATTCATACTATAATTTACTCTTAATAGGGTAAACTCGCCTCATTCGGTAACACGCCTAATTCGGTGATACAAGCTTTGAAGCAGTATTCCGAAAGACGATTTTTGGTTGTTTCACCGAATTAGGCGTGTCACCGAATGAGGTGAGTTTACCTTATGCCTCAAATATTTATAAGGTCAGTGCGGGCAAGATCGGAGTAATTTATTTGAAATAAAGTTTGAGTGGATAAAACTAGACAATTAAAAATTCTGGAGTAATCCGCATGGTCCTATGGGCCAGCAAATATTATATTTTACAAAGCTGTTGTAAAATACCCTATAATGGACGGTGATGCCATTATGGACAAAGAAACCGAGCCTCAAAAATAGTGATTTTTATCACATAAGTTTACTTTAATTCACCAAATTATTATATTATCTTCGAGGGTGTAAGTATTTGCTAGAAATAGGTAACTAACTATACAAATTCATCCTCATTATGCAGTAAGTACAACTTTGTCCCTGTATCTTGAAGTGATTGAATTTTGTTAAGTAGATGTTATTTTCGTTTTCATTCAAAAATAATCTTGATATAATAAATATATGGTACGGTAAGGTACAGTTGATTTGAAAAATATGCGACTTATAAAGTTAGAATTGACCGGTGTCATTTCAAATCAAGAAATGAAATTGATTTATACCTCTAATATAACTGAAAGTAATTATATGTATAATTGTATAGTTTGTATGCCCAGCTCCAAAATTGCATAATTACATCCATTCTCAATTGGGAATACACTTTTGTAGCCCGCTGTACCTATTTTTGTGACGTGTCTTTATATTTTCTTGAATACGTTTATATATTTAAATAATGAGGAGGCACACTCAAAGTTTATGTTAGATGGCGCCACCGTATTAGTCCATTGCACAGATAAAGAATTTCATACGTGAGAGCGAGATGATATTTTTTTCACTCTTACGCATATGAATGACAGTGACATGCCGGCACTTGCAGAGGCGCCGCCTGGCGGGATAAAATATCAGAATGCCTCCTCATTAGTTAAATAGCTAATAGGAGAGCATAAATCAAATGAGATAAAACGACAATCCATAAGAACCTTTCTGTACAATCATGGCCATCCATCCATTCCGCTTGCATCAATCTTTTGCAGCTTTTCCATAATAAAAGACAATAAAAACCCAACTTTACTTAAAACGAATTTTATTCATACAAAACTGTACTTTAAACTCTTCACAGTAACACTCAAAATTCGCGCTCTCTTAAAGCACATTTTTATACAGCGTTTTAGAATCGCGCTAAAAATCTGCGGTAGGTGAGTTACTAATTTTAAAAGGGCATAAGCGCCGGTGACTTCGTTTGTGGGAGAGACGTTTTCGAACTGGCATAGTGAACGCCTTGGATGTCATGCTTGCCTGGTACTTAGTTTTCCGTTGCACTAGGAAAATTTATGTTTCTGAGTCTTGTTTATGTGTTAAAGTTATTTTTGCTAAGCTTTTATACATGTAAATATTTAATTACTTACTCATTTCAAATTATTCGTACCTACATACCTACTTAAATCCACCTACTCCTAACCCTATACTACCTAAGTATATACACGGGTACTATTGGTCACCTGTAGAAGTAAATTGCAGAAGAAATTGAAATATTTAATAATCTCACAACCAAATAAAGTCGAAAGTAAATTGAATAAAGTCGAATAGTTTACAATGGTAGAATCAACTAATTTGAATCCTAGCCATCCTAGGCCACTGTAGAACCATTTCACAGTAAACGTCGAAGTGACTTCTTTGACAAATACAGCACGGTGTCAATAATGGGCATTTTCAGAATTTGGCTCCCCCAATTAGCAAAAGTTGTTAACAAAAATTAACTCGCTGTCAGTTTTGTGATGATAATAAAATTAAGCATAAAATCTGTCTAAAAATTTACTTTTTCGACATTCTGAATGTAGATTATCGCTTAAAGTTTATGTACCTAATTAACACAACAATATTTTTATTGAAATTTCATGCTTAATTGTCGTCACAAAACTGACATTGAGTTAATTTTTGTTAACAATGTACGCTAATTGGTGGGTCCCAAATTTTGAAAATGCTCTAATACAGGGTTCTAGAGTGGCCTAGGGCCTAGGGTTCAAATTGGTTGTCCGTACATCAGGTCAAATGTGCATATCATAATTATCAAGTACCTAATTATAATTTTGAACATGTTTGATAAGATGATATTGATTAACGATGGTAACTGACGTTCAACTCGCTCGCGACTTTCACTACACATTCAATGCCATATCAAATCCTAAACAATTAAATGTAAACTTACAGAATAGGGCACCGGATTAACTAAGGGCCACTTGCACTATCCGCTTAACTCAAGGTTAGTGGGCTGTCAACTGTCAAATTGCATATATATTGCTATATATTTGTGTTATACACTCATATATACATTTTCTTTTATTGGATACATAGGTAATTTGATTTGTGTTTCTTGTCACATCTCTATATTGACAATCCTGCACTAACTAAAGTTTCTGTTTGATCCAATGGTTGACTGGTAGAGAATGCCTTAAGGCGTTAAGTCCGCCATTTGTACAATTTTATGTCGTGCAATAAAGTCTTAATAAATAAATAAATATAAAATGGAGGGTTAACCTCGGGTTGACCCTCCATTTTCGGTGGTGCAAGTGACCCTAAGAATCCTATTCCTAATAAAATATAGATTAGATACACATTTAACAGCAAAATTTCATTATGGCATTTGCAAATAGCTCGGAGCATGTATGCACAAGTGAACCATCAACAACTTTCATTTTAAATTCTTAACCTGTACTAGTAAAGTAAATTTAGCTTAAAACTATTCTAAAACAGCTTGGAGCGCTCTATGCAAGAGCGAAGCAGCCGGATATTGTCGACGGAGATTGTTTTAGGTGGTTCACCTTAGTTTTTATTTGAACAATTTCGAACTGGTTCCGTTTTGCGTGAAGCGGTTTTTTAGGAAATGGATTTTTCTATTGAAAAATTGATAAGCCGAAGCGCATTAGTTTTGCTTCTTTTTAAAATGTAGGTTAAATCTTGATTTTAATATTATTTAATCTACAATTTTCTACCTATTTATTCAAATTAAATATAAAATGTTTATTCAGTACCTAATAAGGTCTCATTGACTATTTTACAAGCCTGCATTAAAAGCGCAACAAGGTAATTCATAATAGTATGTTATGCAACCGGTGTTTTGGTCAAAAAAGTCCAGTGGTGTGGGTAACAATTTGAGGCAAGAAGCAATTGTTAATAAAGACGCCACAAGTATTTTTTGACTGTTACACACGTTGTAAAAAAATGTATGAAATAACTTTGCACTCTTGTAGATAGAGGACATTTTTCTCAATCGTTTTGCAAAAATTCAAGAGCGCCTTTACCAGTAAAATGTATTATTGACTCAATTTCAAAATTACCCAATGTTTGAAGTCCCTAGAGAACAAGCTCACACCTAAGGTTGCCGAAGACCGGGCGATGTGGAGAAGACTGAGCAGGAAAGTGGACGCCAAGGCTAGGCCGGGAAAACGCTATACCTCTGCTACACTATGCCTCGCGCTGCCGCGATGTTGCCCTCTCCGGCCACACACTGCCCTACGCGATTATTGCACTAGGTTGTTGCCGGCCCGCCGACTAGCGCCAAAAAACCGACAAAATAAGGAGCGGTGGGCATGGCGAGCGGCATGACGAGTAGCGCGGGCAGCGCGGCCACACTATGCCTCTGCCTACTTTCCTCGCTACTTCCCACGCTGTTCGTCGAGTGTGTGGCAGAGGTACTAGATTGAAGAAGAAGTTTGAAGTCACAATGCGGCCTTATCTCGAGACTAGGTGTAAACACACAATCTTCTAGTATTTACTTCTTTATTTCCGATGGCGCGTGGCGCTACAACCCTTTGTAGGTCTTGGCCTCCTCCACTATCTTCCTCCAGTTGTCGCGATCTCTGGCAACCCTCCTTCAGTTGGTATTCCTCATTTTCCTAAGGGCCTCTTCCACACAATCCACTAGGCACACCTCGGACAATGGCCCACAAATATATGCGATATGAAAGAAGCGCGTTCGTAGGAACACGGTCTTTCATGTAGGCGAACGCGTACCATGCTTATATGACTGATATAAGACAGGACTGGTCGTGTTCTTGACAGGCGGTAACTGTGAGGTAACCGAGAGCGGGTGGCACTTTCAGCGGGAAGCAGGGAATAACCATACTGTTCGATAGTCCTCTTCATTATAATGTGGTAGTGTGGTCAAGCCACCTTTTCCGAAGTTTAGCCCTAACCTTTTTTGTTGTGGCGTCCACCTGGTCATAATTTTAAGGAGCTCCGAAAGTGAATTTCGTTAATCCAACGAATAGCGCAGAAATAAAACCCCAAAAACACCCAAACCAGTAATTTAACTTCCAAAAGACTACTTTATTAAAAAATTTCAAGCCACAAAGTCCGTCAACAGCAAAAAACGGCCAAAAGATTTTCGTGATTTTTTTGCCTGTCAAAAAATAGTAACAGGAATAATTATCGTGAACATTGCATTAATCAAATTCCCCGCACGGCGCTATTGGGGGTGGTGGGTGGTAAAGGGTGGGGGTGGGGGCGAGAAAAACGAATGCTGCGGGCTCTCTGCGAAAAAAGCTGAAAATGACTGGTGGGAAGTGGGGGGGATTGCAGGGATGCGGTCTGAAGATATGATTTTTTTATTATTTTCGATAGTCAAGGAACCAACTGCCTATATCTTCGCTGGAACATTACGGCCTTGCCGTTATTCCCGATTTCCAATTTTTGCTTCTAACTGACAGTGGGCTATTTACCACAGTGACATGAACACTTGACACTGACAATTCTGTGCCTATGTCTGGGTTAAGTACCGTCAACAACGTCAATATTGCCTTTTTGGACAGGCAACGACCGGCGAAGTGTCGGGAGACAATTGTCACTGTCGTGAAATAGGTCATAGGCCGATATCATCCGGGGAACAGTGGACAACAAGTCAAGTAGAACCGACCTAGACAAGGTGACAATCGCTTACGCTCCGTAGCTGTTACAGGGGACAAGTGATATTGATTGTTAGGTTGATTAGGTCGGCAGTATGACGACCGATCTGGCGCAGTCGGTAGTGACCCTGCCTGTTACGCCGCGGTCCCGGGTTCGAATCCCGGTAAGGGCATTTATTTGTGTCATGAGCACAGATTTGTTCCTGAGTCATAGATGTTTTCTATGTATATAAGTATTTATATATTATATATATATCGTTGTCTGAGTACTCACAACACAAGTTTTCTTGAGCTTACCGTGGGCCTCAGTCAATCTGTGTAAGAATGAATATTAATAAAAAATAAAAATAAAAAGTATCATACGCCGACTTTCTATCTTACCCCACCCCCATGACTCATTTTTAGTGAAAATACCTACTTTTGACGTCCGTAATACTAGCTAACTAATAATAATAATAATAGCTGTTAATTCATTGCACAAAGGTTTGATACGTCGCACCTGCGCCTTCTAAGCTCGGTGACTTAGCCCGTCCCCTGGAACAGTCTGATACCAGTAAATACACATATTTAGGTAACAAGCTGACAGCCTGCAATAATATTAAATTCGAGGAGAGGCATTTGTTGTAATTATAGAGAAGCAAGATTGTATGCTCTTGTCTTTTTAAATTAGAGAGAGGTACCTGGAATAAAATTGATCACATTTTTCTCTCGTACTTGAAAATTTCGATCCTTGCCACCGTGAACGAATGGCTAAGTGGTTTAGGCATCCATCGCGAAAACGGAGGACGTTGGTTCAAATCCAGCTTTGGCTACTTAGGAGGCCTTGGTCATTTTTTATTTGTATATGCCCCAACAGCATCCTACAAACAAATGATAGCGGACAGGGTTGACTGTCCCTATTTGGCGCACTGCGAGGAATTGCATTCTCAATGAGTGTTGTGTTGTTTTAATTTAAGATTGTATGCACCCTTAGTTTGTAAGTCCAACTAATAACATATCTGTCTATGGTTACTCGAGAAATAAAAATATTAATTCACACGGGCACGCAAGAGAACAACCTCGTACCTCAGGATGCCGAAGACTGGACAAAGTGGAGAAAATTGAGCAGAAATTCGGACCCTGGCGCTAGACCGGGAAAACGCTAGGTTGAATGAACAACATATTATGACATTTATTCCAGCCTGCCTACCCTGCCTAGCCTGCCTAGTAGCCTGTGTGGTGACGGGTTAAGAATTTCACCACCCCCTTTCTTTCCGTGGGTGTCGTAGAAGGCGACTATGGGATATGGGTTAAATTGTGGTGTAGGCGAGAGGCTGGCAACCTGTCACTGCAATGTCACAGTTTCGTTTTCTTTCAACCCCTTATTTGCCAAGAGTGGCACTGAAGCTTTAGTACTTTCATGTGTTCTGCCTACCCCTTTATGGGATACAGGCGTGATTGTATGTTGTTGTTGTATGTTATTCCAGTTCATTGGAATAAATTCGATTTTTAATCTTCGGACGTATCCCTTAGAACTTACCGCCGTGTGTACCCTGCTAGTCCAGCGCAGGCTACCTATATAGTAACAAAAAACGGCGCCCGCCCGGGCCTCACTGCATTCATTAATTGCTAATTTGCACGGGTCAAATGTATGGTGTTTTATGAGATGTGTTCCCGATCAAAATCGCAATAACGCATTGTTTATAGCGAATTCGAGAACTCATCTTAGACATTTTAAAGTTAGATATCTAAATATTGAAAAGTAGATGTCAATTTTTTGTAGAATAACTCTGCAGCGCGATAATTTTTGAATTTTTGAAATGAAAAGGCACTCCTTCACTTCCTTGCGCTACCCCGGCTTTTTTCTCCGGCGTATGAGAGTCTCATAGGGTCTGCTTGGTTACTAATCCGTAGAATTGGCTTAAGCATTAGTTGTAACGATGTACCTATGCAAACTTAGATGTGGCATTATTAATTCATATCCAACAATATGTAACACTAACTTGTAAAACAAAACTTTTATTGGGGATGCAAAACTGATCTTATTTAGCTATTCGCTTAGGGCCACTTGCACCAACGAAAATGGAGGGTTAACCCACCATTTTATGTGGAATTTGACAGATGACAGCCCACTAACCCTGAGTTAAGTGGTAGGTGCAAGTGGGACTGTGCAAGATTGAACTTGCCTTCATCATTCAAACGGCTACGGCTGCCGTTTTACTATTATTAGTAGCTATTATAATCAGACTGTAAGGAGGATAGGCTGCTCCCTGATTTATTTATAGTAATAGTAGGTTAAAAACTAGTTTCAGTTCTAAAGGTCTCAGTTATTTCTTACTAGAAAACCATCGTGAAAATTCTTTAACCACCTGAAATAAAAGGTAGACATAGAAACGGTATAATGGGTCTTAATCTTAACAATTACCTGTTTGATTATGATAGCTATGCCCTCGACCGCTTTCTGTCTCAACCTCTTAGCCAAGAAGCCATCGTACACATTGCCAAAAGGAGTGTGAAAGTGTATTGAGATGACATGCCACGAAAAATTTCATGATTTTTTTGACACCTTGTTTATTTAATTTTTATTTAATAAATAAATATTATAGGACATTCTTACACAGATTGACTGAATCCCACGGTAAACTCAAGAAGGCTTGTGTTGCAGGTACTCAGACAACGATACATATATTATATAAATACTTTTATACGTAGATATGTTTGTTTTGTTTAATGGTTTTAGCCTGACGTGTAAGGTGTTCGTGTAAAGTTACTGAAAATATAACTGTTGAAGAAGAATTTTCTTGCTTTATAATTAAACAAACATGGGTTAAAGGTGTAGGTATGCGTTTCCAAGTTCGATGGCAAGAAAGTTGTAGGTACTTCGCACGCTCCGTTTTATTAAGAGGATACGGGAGCGAAAATGCTAAAATGGAAAGGAGCCCCCCTTTCAACTTGGGAATTTTAGTTAAATATACAAGTATTATATTAACTAGATTTATCGAAAAAAAAATTGTCCATTAAGAACAACTCAGTCAAAAGATATTTCGAAAAAATCTTTAAACCCGGGCCCGAATCCCGGTAAGGGCATTTATTTGTGTGATGAGCACAGATATTTGTTCCTGAGTCATGGATGTTTTTTTATGTATATAAGTATTTATACACCGTGTTTCACTTAACACTAAAAACCTGAGAACAGTTTGTTCAGAATCGAGAGTAGAATCGATTGAGCTATATCTTGATGGGGGTAATATTTTTATTTAAATTAGTATTATTCGTTATTTTTTACGTGCCTATTCTATTGTACTCGTAATACAACATTGTGTATATCGCATTGCTAGAGGTTGTTTACCTTTTTCAGTATTTAGGGGTATTAATACTGGCTGGTTACTTGAACGATATTTTTTCCGCTACGAGTTTGACGTTGTTTGTCAGTTTAATCTTAATGTTTATCACAGGGAGTATAGAAGTATAAAGGAGGAACATCTGTCGAAGTACAACAATCGCAAAAATGACCGGCTGAGGCCTTGTAATTGCAGTTACAAATCTCTCCGCTTGGAGCGCATGTCTCGCTCAATGATCAGCGATGTGACATGACATTAGACGTTCTTTTCTCTAGGCTGATTTCGTCAGACTCAGCAAGTCAAGACGTAGTCGTAGTGCGCTGGCTTCGTACGCAGATGTTCTCGGGTTTTGTTCGGGTTCTCGGGTAATTCTGACAGCGATCTTTTTGCTTTTTGTACATTAATTTTCTTTTTGTGTATTTTTATTTGAGTTTATTTATTGTTTTATTCAGACAAATGTTAATTTAAGCCCTTTAACATTGTTTGCCCCATGTTAGGATTCTTAGGTAATGTTGTAAGTCTTGCGAATGAGATTTCGAAAAGTAGTAATAAAACAAAATATTTTTGGACAATAAAAAAATAAAAAAAATTGAAGAAAAATATTAGTAGAAAAAATAAAAAAAGATCTCATCAGGATTTGAACCCGGGACCTCTTGCTCCGTAGGCGGGGTCACTACCGATAAGGCTAAGAGATTGTCAAACCCTTATCTCCCTGCTATTGCAGCGCCACCTATCTTTCCTTTTATATGTGCACTTCTGATACTTAAAGCTTTCGCTCCTTATATTTCTAAACTCCATAGTTTATCATAAGTCATAACAAATGGAACTCGTACCTAATTACAACCTTGTCATTTTGAATATTGGGTTTAAATTTGCTTACTGCGATTACCTGTCCAATTTGAAGTTTACTGTGACAAAGCTTTAAAGTGTTTCACAGTGACATCTTAGCTGTCTATTGGTAAACCTTATGTTGTTGCAGTAACGTACACAAATACATAGTTTTATGGTTTATGATGGTAGTTAGCAATTATTTTATTGAGTGTAGAGCTAAAAGTCAAGTAGAGCTGTACAGAAAATTAAAAATTCAATTTAAAAAAAAGTAACCATCAGATTAAAATATGAATACTCTAGATGAGTTTAAAAAAATAAAAATCAGGTGGGGTGTCTGAGGTTTTGAGTGATACCGGAATTTAAAATCAAGGTTCCGCTCTCGACTCTTGCCTCCTTCAAAACTTAATCAATCGGAACGAAATTTGAGAATCTGAATAACAATGAAATAATCTATGTCGGATCGTTTAGCTTTTTTAGTTAATTGTTACTACCAATCTTGAGTATCACACCTTTTTTTGCGCCACAATGAAAAAGGCCGTTTTTGGAAATTTTTGATTGGCTCTAGAGTCTTTACAAAGCAGAATATCAAAAAAATCAAAACGGTCCGACACAGATAAAAATAATAACAATCTGTGTTGAAAAAAATCATTGCTCTATCTTCAAAACCCAGGGAGGAAATAGTCGAGAGCGTTTGTATGGAGAATTGACCCCTACCGTATCGTCTTAAGGAAAAGGTCCAGGGTCCGCCAATCTAGAAAGTTTTACATAAAATCTAACGTATATCCTAAATAGTGATGTTTTTTTATGATATACATATGCAACAACCGAGCAGACGAGCCGTCTGATGGGAAGCCCATCATGGACATAAGCAACATCAGGGGAGCCACGACTTTTGAGATCCCTAAACACTTTCTTCTTGAAGAACCCCATGTCATAGCGCAAGGGAAGCACCTGAAGCTGAAACACATGAAGTATATAAAATGGCAAGTGCCATTCCATATACTTCATGATATCCTTTCAGATTGTTTTGACGTTTCAATTTGAAGGCGGTAATCTGACCATTAGACAATTTATTTGCACGTTTTCGTTTGATTCCTATGTCAATGATTTAGATATAGGTACCTCATTCCACAACGTGCACGTTTTGGGCAAAAAACGATCGACCCGTTTGTTAATCATCATCCTCTTTGCGTTATCCTGGCATTTGCCACGGCTCATGGGAGCCTGGGGTCCGCTTTGACAACTAATCCCAAGATTTGGCGTAGGCACTAGTTTTTACGAAAGCGACTGCCATCTGACCTTCCAACCCGAACGATAACTAGGACTTATTGGAATTAGTCCGGTTTCCTCACTATGTTTTCTTTCACCGAAAAGCGACTGGCTAATGTCAAATGACATTTCGCACATAAGTTCAGAAAAACTCATTGGTACGAGCCGGGTTCGAACCCGCAACCTCTGGATCGAAAGTCGTACGCTCTTACCGCTAGGCCACCAGCGCTAAACCCGTTTGTTAATAATGATTTTAAATAAATGTGTATTGAACTGAATTGAATACCGATGACAGAAATCGGATATTTACCTTCAGTTTCCTGAATAACAGATTCTGCTGAAAACGAGATGTTTCGCAATTATAGTGTCCAGGTGGGGGGTAGGGGGGTGCGATCGATGGCCGGCCGTGTGTGCGCCGAAATAAAGCGGGAAAAAATACACACGTCAAAATGGACGCGAGGGCAGTCGGGACGGCGAAAATGGCTATTAGCGGATGTGGGGTAGACGATTATTTTATTTTGTACGTGTTGTACCTCTATATGTATATGTTGAAGTTTAGAAAGTGTACTTATGACGATCGACAAAGTGGAACGTTTTACTAAACTTCTACACATAAATTTATATGTTGAAATTAAGATAAGATATCATTTCTGATATTTCTTGACATGTATTCGTTGCAGTCAAAATATAACACTTTAAGTTCTCGCGCTTTGTACACATATTTAAAGTCACACACAGGTCGAACGCGATTAATTAACATTATTTTTACCTTTTTTCCAACGTTTCGGCCAGGTTGCACTGGCCGTGGTCGCGGAAGACTGACGTCCCAGCAAAGTGTCACCGGAGATGTAAACAACACAAAACTACCCGATATTAATTTATATAAATGTTCGGGGTAGACAAATAAATATAATCTACCCGCTTTTAGTTATTGTTTATTTCCCACCGCACGACACACAGCACTCACAACATCCGCGCACTGGTCCGAAGATAGATCTTTTGGTTTGAACATTTGAATCACTGGTCCCCATGTTGGCGATAATCTATACCCGTCTTCCCTGTTAAAGTTTTTAGGATATTTTTTAATTTCGATCGCCTCCCTCACAATCCGGGGATAATAGTGTCGCTCGGTGGAAAGAACTTTGGGTTTGTGTAGCTCAATCCAGTGATTCGTTTCCGCAGTAAGCAAGTGCTCGGCGATTGCAGATTTGTGTATATGGCGATTTTTAACTGCCGCTATGTGTTCCTTCACCCTCTCTTGAACGCTGCGCTTTGTTTGGCCAATATACGCACTTCCACAACTGCAATCTATCTTGTAGACACCCGGACTTTGGTACGGAATGACATCCTTAGGACTGCGTAAGAGACTCGCTACTTTAGATAACGGTGTGTATACAGTCTTAATGGAGACTTTTCTTAGTACTGATCCAACTTTATCCGTTATCCCTTTCACATACGGCAAAAAGGCTGGTTGCCTGTCAACCTGCGGATGTCTCTCCCCTTCTTAGTCTTGCGCGGGATTGTCTGCAAATACCCATTTTTCCTCAGCACCTTCTGAACATGGGCTAACTCCTCGTCTAAGTGTTCAGAGTCACATAAGTCTCGAGCCCTGTTAACCAGGGATGTGACCACCGATTGCAGATGTCTCGGATGATGATGGGAAGAAGCTTGCAGGTACCTGTCAGTGTGGGTGGGCTTTCTGTATACGGAGTGTGCCAGGGTTCCATCTGGTTTAGCTTTCAACTTTACATCCAGGAAAGGTAGGGATCTGTCGCTCTCCATCTCGAAGGTAAACTTTACCTTTGGATGGATGGAGTTTAAATGGTCAACGAACCGTTCCACTGTATCGGAGCTGCCCCTCAAAATGCAGAACACGTCATCTACGTATCTCTTCCACAGTGTAATCACAGGCGGTCCGGAGCGTAATGCTAACTCTTCAAAATGCTCCATCCATATGTTAGCAATTACTGGGGCTACTGGACTGCCCATTGCTACTCCATCCACCTGCAGATAAAACTGTCCATGGTAGAGGAAATAATTCCCCTCCAGACAATGCTCCAACAGCGTGACGTACCCCTCAGGATGACCGTTCTCCACGAGTTTCGTCTTAACAATGCCCAGACACTCTTAATGGAACATTGGTGAATAACGACTCCACGTCGAAACTCACCATAATCTCCTCTGGTTCCAATTTTATGGTCTTCACAATGTCAATAAAATGACGAGAGTCCTTTACAAACGACGTAGTCTTCCCTACTAGCGTTTGCAATACACCCGCAACATGCTTCGCTAAGTGGTATGAAGGAGATCCAATCTGACTAACAATAGGCCTCAAGGGTATGCCAGACTTGTGCACCTTTGGTAGCCCATACAACTTCGGTGGTTGTACCACTTTTGGCCTATGAAGATTGGTAAAGTCGTCCCCAGTAAACAACTCCTCGTGTTCTTTGATGAGCTTCCTCAGACGTGTTGTGACCCTGGCAGTAGGATTGTAGTTGACGGGTTTGTACACACTCCTATCAGCAAGAAGAGCCTGAATTTTGCTGTCATAGTCTAACCTATCCATGACTACAGTCGCGTTTCCTTTATCAGCTTTTAAAACGAGTAAATCCTCATTGTCCCGGAGGGCTTTTAAAGCATGACGCTCGGCTGTAGAAATGTTGCTTTTGGGCAGTCTGACCTTGCGAAGTAATACCGAAACATCTTGGCGTACAGTTTCCGCATCATTTGCCGGCACTTTGTTACGGATTAATGCCTCCTCTACGCTACATATGATGTTTTCGTAAGGAACTCGTTTTGGGGTAAGCGCAAAATTCATGCCCTTTGACAATATACCTATTGTAGGCTGATCCAGAGCTTCCTTTGACAGATTAATTACAGTTTCGCTTTTCTCCACTGACGACTCATCCCGCTTGTCATCGCGTTCCCGTTTCTGTCTCGAGATCAATCTGTCAAATTTTCGCTCATGTGTATCCCCACACAACTTATATTTCTTTGCTGCCTGCAAATACGTTACCCGGTCGCATAACTGAAAATCCTCTGGTGTTTGGTAACTACTGCACTCCAGATGTAAATTATACAACTCACTTTGAACACAAAACAATTCTTGTCGGTGATTTTGTATCAATCTCCTTAGTAGTTTGACACTTGCGTTTCTGAGAATGTCTCCGGAACGTGCGATATCTCGACGAGGCGCTAATCGCACACACGCCGGTATTATGTTCCAATCGCGGCACTTCACTAGAAAGTCCAACGATGTTTCCAAGAAAGCACGTCTTTTTCGAAGTTTCTCAAGGCGTTTTAATTGAATTGCACTTTCCTGCCCGTAACGGTTTGCAATATAACACTTTAAGTTCTCGCGCTTTGTACACATATTTAAAGTCACACACAGGTCGAACGCGATTAATTAACATTATTTTTACCTTTTTTCCAACGTTTCGGCCAGGTTGCACTGGCCGTGGTCGCGGAAGACTGACGTCCCAGCAAAGTGTCACCGGAGATGTAAACAACACAAAACTACCCGATATTAATTTATATAAATGTTCGGGGTAGACAAATAAATATAATCTACCCGCTTTTAGTTATTGTTTATTTCCCACCGCACGACACACAGCACTCACAACATCCGCGCACTGGTCCGAAGATAGATCTTTTGGTTTGAACATTTGAATCACTGGTCCCCATGTTGGCGATAATCTATACCCGTCTTCCCTGTTAAAGTTTTTAGGATATTTTTTAATTTCGATCGCCTCCCTCACAATCCGGGGATAATAGTGTCGCTCGGTGGAAAGAACTTTGGGTTTGTGTAGCTCAATCCAGTGATTCGTTTCCGCAGTAAGCAAGTGCTCGGCGATTGCAGATTTGTGTATATGGCGATTTTTAACTGCCGCTATGTGTTCCTTCACCCTCTCTTGAACGCTGCGCTTTGTTTGGCCAATATACGCACTTCCACAACTGCAATCTATCTTGTAGACACCCGGACTTTGGTACGGAATGACATCCTTAGGACTGCGTAAGAGACTCGCTACTTTAGATAACGGTGTGTATACAGTCTTAATGGAGACTTTTCTTAGTACTGATCCAACTTTATCCGTTATCCCTTTCACATACGGCAAAAAGGCTGGTTGCCTGTCAACCTGCGGATGTCTCTCCCCTTCTTAGTCTTGCGCGGGATTGTCTGCAAATACCCATTTTTCCTCAGCACCTTCTGAACATGGGCTAACTCCTCGTCTAAGTGTTCAGAGTCACATAAGTCTCGAGCCCTGTTAACCAGGGATGTGACCACCGATTGCAGATGTCTCGGATGATGATGGGAAGAAGCTTGCAGGTACCTGTCAGTGTGGGTGGGCTTTCTGTATACGGAGTGTGCCAGGGTTCCATCTGGTTTAGCTTTCAACTTTACATCCAGGAAAGGTAGGGATCTGTCGCTCTCCATCTCGAAGGTAAACTTTACCTTTGGATGGATGGAGTTTAAATGGTCAACGAACCGTTCCACTGTATCGGAGCTGCCCCTCAAAATGCAGAACACGTCATCTACGTATCTCTTCCACAGTGTAATCACAGGCGGTCCGGAGCGTAATGCTAACTCTTCAAAATGCTCCATCCATATGTTAGCAATTACTGGGGCTACTGGACTGCCCATTGCTACTCCATCCACCTGCAGATAAAACTGTCCATGGTAGAGGAAATAATTCCCCTCCAGACAATGCTCCAACAGCGTGACGTACCCCTCAGGATGACCGTTCTCCACGAGTTTCGTCTTAACAATGCCCAGACACTCCCTTAATGGAACATTGGTGAATAACGACTCCACGTCGAAACTCACCATAATCTCCTCTGGTTCCAATTTTATGGTCTTCACAATGTCAATAAAATGACGAGAGTCCTTTACAAACGACGTAGTCTTCCCTACTAGCGTTTGCAATACACCCGCAACATGCTTCGCTAAGTGGTATGAAGGAGATCCAATCTGACTAACAATAGGCCTCAAGGGTATGCCAGACTTGTGCACCTTTGGTAGCCCATACAACTTCGGTGGTTGTACCACTTTTGGCCTATGAAGATTGGTAAAGTCGTCCCCAATTATTTCCTCTACCATGGACAGTTTTATCTGCAGGTGGATGGAGTAGCAATGGGCAGTCCAGTAGCCCCAGTAATTGCTAACATATGGATGGAGCATTTTGAAGAGTTAGCATTACGCTCCGGACCGCCTGTGATTACACTGTGGAAGAGATACGTAGATGACGTGTTCTGCATTTTGAGGGGCAGCTCCGATACAGTGGAACAGTTCGTTGACCATTTAAACTCCATCCATCCAAAGGTAAAGTTTTACCTTCGAGATGGAGAACGACAGATCCCTACCTTTCCTGGATGTAAAGTTGAAAGCTAAACCAGATGGAACCCTGGCACACTCCGTATACAGAAAGCCCACCCACACTGACAGGTACCTGCAAGCTTCTTCCCATCATCATCCGAGACATCTGCAATCGGTGGTCACATCCCTGGTTAACAGGGCTCGAGACTTATGTGACTCTGAACACTTAGACGAGGAGTTAGCCCATGTTCAGAAGGTGCTGAGGAAAAATGGGTATTTCCAGACAATCACGCGCAAGACTAAGAAGGGGGAGAGACATCCGCAGGTTGACAGGCAACCAGCCTTTTTGCCGTATGTGAAAGGGATAACGGATAAAGTTGGATCAGTACTAAGAAAAGTCTCCATTAAGACTGTATACACACCGTTATCTAAAGTAGCGAGTCTCTTACGCAGTCCTAAGGATGTCATTCCGTACCAAAGTCCGGGTGTCTACAAGATAGATTGCAGTTGTGGAAGTGCGTATATTGGCCAAACAAAGCGCAGCGTTCAAGAGAGGGTGAAGGAACACATAGCGGCAGTTAAAAATCGCCATATACACAAATCTGCAATCGCCGAGCACTTGCTTACTGCGGGAAACGAATCACTGGATTGAGCTACACAAACCCAAAGTTCTTTCCACCGAGCGACACTATTATCCCCGGATTGTGAGGAGGCGATCGAAATTAAAAAATATCCTAAAAACTTTAACAGGGAAGACGGGTATAGATTATCGCCAACATGGGGACCAGTGATTCAAATGTTCAAACCAAAAGATCTATCTTCGGACCAGTGCGCGGATGTTGTGAGTGCTGTGTGTCGTGCGGTGGGAAATAAACAATAACTAAAAGCGGGTAGATTATATTTATTTGTCTACCCCGAACATTTATATAAATTAATATCGGGTAGTTTTGTGTTGTTTACATCTCCGGTGACATTTTGCTGGGACGTCAGTCTTCCGCGACCACGGCCAGTGCAACCTGGCCGAAACGTTGGAAAAAAGGTAAAAATAATGTTAATTAATCGCGTTCGACCTGTGTGTGACTTTAAATATAGATCAAATTAGGTGAATCTAGTAATAAAGATGATTTACCACGTGTGGAACTACTAGAAGCAGTGATAAACGCATTTTTTGCGTTGTAGTTTCCTCGCTATAGTGAGGGGAAAAGTTTTGTGTTACACTCGGGTGCAAATGTATTTTACTTCTCGTGTGTTAAAAAACTCGCAAGTTCAGGATTCTATTCTCGAACCACTCGCTTCGCTCGTGGTTCAACTATAGAATCCTTTCACTTGCTCGTTTTTCAATTCCACACTCGGCGTTAAAATACAACTTTGCCCCCTTGTATAACAAATAACTATTATCTTATCGAAGCCCAAAGTCTATGAAGAGAACAGGCCGACGGGTCCTGAAAACTATAGGACTAGCTTTTGCCCGCGGCTTCGCTCGCGTTAGAAAGAGACAAAAAGTAGCCTATGTCACTCTCCATCCTTTCAACTATCTCCACTTAAAAAATCTCGTCAATTCGTCGCTCCGTTTTGCCGTGAAAGACGGACTAACAAACAGACACACATTTTTACATTTATAACATTAGTATGGATGTCCCCCGCCTATGCCACATGGAGGGAAAGTTCCTAAAATATCGTAGATAGGACATTTTGCTGAAAGAAAACTTTTTTTTTAAGACTTTATTTTAATAATTTAGTAAAACTGCATAGAAAAGGTTTCTTTTTTGAAAAATTGTATGAACATTAAGGCTCCGACTATGCCAAGTTATATCGATGCTGTAACTGTTAAGGTATTGCTGCCAAAAATATCTAAAATTCTAGTGAAAACATCTATTTTGAAAATTGTGGCATTAATACAATCGATAGTATATTCGCACTACAATAATTAATAGAACATAATTTATTTTTATTAATTGTATATTACTCTTACAAAGAGTTAAAATGATATACCTATGGGTACATTTACATACAATTTCGTTTTGTTTCAACCCCTTATTTGCCAAGAGTGGCTTTGAAGCTTGAAGCTTGAGTAGTTTCTTGTGATCTGCCTACCATAACTTATGGGAAACAAACGTGATTGTATATATCCAATCAATACACTTGTATTGTATGTTATTATTATCAATATGCTGCCAACTAAAACTGTCGCATATTTCTAATATACGATTACTGTTTGATCACTCTGCCAGTAATAAATCAATTAGTCGTTGCGTTGATCAGACTTTTCCAGCGCCGCTCGCGACCATTCGGAGACGCGGCGTATGCGGCAATGCACGCATTTCATGCGACCATGCTTTCAAGAAAAGCTAGGACTGTCCTACTTATTACCTAAGTACCTACTTCTTCTTCTCATCAGAATTGACAAAATTATTCACAAAATGTCACAAATATATGTTAAGAAAGCCTTTTTACCAGAGGTTACAGGATGATATACTTAGTTCTAACAGCAACACTCTTAACTAACCATTGCTAGACGTTATGACCTTGTAATGAGGATTACAAATGTACAGCTAACAATATTGCCAATGGTACGTAGCTTGAGTAAGAGCTATATCAGAGAGATAACAAAAAACGCCAACTGAATCTTGAATAATGTATAAAAATATTGGAAATATTACAATACGTGACCTTTGTTTTCGTTTGGCATTTGTAAGTTTCCTAGTCTCTCAGATGCTTTAAAATGAGACATTTGAGAAGTACCTAAGTGTGGTGGATTATGTTTGAAATTAATGTTAGCAAGGCCTGGGGCTAGAAATAGGAACATTTAACAATTGTTTTCGATTTAATTTTGGTTCACGTACCATATATTCCTCATAGCGTGGTCACCCTACGCGACCATAAATTCGTCACTGGCAGCCCGCCAGCTCGCCGGCGTTAGCGCCTCTCCCACTCAAGATATATGCACCCTACACATTTCTTACTATCTAATGTATAACATATATGTTCCCATGGCGCTGAATACCGCCTCGCAATTGTGGCCGCGTTCAAATGTTTCGGAGGGGCAGGCCGTACAGCTGCGTTCGTGGCCCACAAAGTGGTCTCGCCGGAAGATCAGCGCTGACCCCTGGGTCAGCATCTATGCTGAGGCGGGACCATTGCGTGGTAAACCCGTCATACATTTTTTAATATTAATTGTAAAATTTATGTAATACTTATGTAGATAATTATGTGTTTACCATGAATAAACTATTGAATCTTGAATCTTGAATATGTACATTTCTATATATTTAGGTATTTAAAAAATAATTTATTAATAACCAAATAAATACAAACCTGATCCGCCACATGCTTCGTCAAAACACAAATATTATAATATTATTATTTATTTAGGTATTTTATTGGTTGTTTTGGTCTCAGTAAGAGTCTGTCAGTTTCAGTGCCAGTAATGTTCAAAAGTAAAACCATCTACGAAATTCCAAAGAACATGTAGTGTAATTCCTATTATGTCCTTAGCTCACATCAGCCGCTGGCTACCGGCCAACGGCTGACGGATTTACAGGGCTGACTAAGCAGATCAGAGCGGGTAATAAAGCATTAGTAGTTGTTAAACAATGGGACCAAAAAAATGGGACGAATCGGTGCGAGGGGCAATAGTTCACGGTGATGCATTGAGGTAGAATTAGCTGAAGGACTTTGCTTAGTACCTAGTTGTAGGTTACAAAATGTGCTAATCTTCATCAAAAATTTTTGAAAACATACTACCCGTTTAGAAGATCAACGCTGGTCTTCATATATTAGGTCCAGTTCTTTTGTTGGTTTTGTCACGAATAATATCTAATCCTCCTGTCATAGCTATAGTTATGAGAGGTAAAAAAAAATTTTTGTGGCCAACAGCCGACAGATATACAGGGCTGACTTAGAAGACCGGGTAATAAAGTGTTAGTAGATAGTACTAAACAATGGGAAGAAAAACAAAGGATTACGACGAATCACTGCGAGGGGCGATCAATGAAAATATATATAATTACTGAAAAAAACTACCAAACCTTTTTCATTGATAAGCCAAATCGTTTTTATAAAATAATAAACGGTATTTGATGGTTTTTCTATTTATAATAAATAACAATTATTATTATTCCGCATATAACCTTAAATGTAATATAGCGGTTTAGATGTACCTAAAATATTTAGAAGCCCGATTATAGTTTTGTTATGCTTAAGTAAAAGTTTTTTTTCCCTATATTTATTTTTCCCGTTACACAAAATCTGAAGCGCAGTCGATTAGCCGTTTTACCGCGTTTTTCACCTTAATTAAACTTTTTTATTTTCCAACCGAATTGCGACCGGCCAGCATCACAAAATGTCAAACTGAGAAAAAAGGCCGTTTGAGTTTTTTAAAAATAGAACTGTAGCAGAACGAATTTTCAAATGAGGAACGCCTAAAAAGCCGGTGAGTAACGGTTGTCCGATGGCCAGTGACTGACGTGATTTTGTGTTGGAACACTAGTGGTGTGCGATGGGTTTGGGTGCTGTATATAAATGAATTGTACGAATTGTATAGGTACAGAGTGTACTTTTTTTATTTGACCGCCGTCTGAGATGCTAATTATACAACATTGGTTACATTTAACAATTTCAAGTATGAGGACAACTCCAAAAAGAGACGAGTATTCCAAAAACTGTCCTTGTTTTTAGGGATATTTTGTAAATCTTTGTATTTTATGAAGCAATTTTAACCTAAAAGCCAAAAGTTGTTTTTAGCAGTTCAACAAAACATTTAAGTATTTACCAACATACTTCAAGGACATATGCTTAGATATATTATATGTTTACCACCCGGCGGGAATAAAAGACGGAACGTAAATGGATACTCATAAGGGTGTAAGGGTCAATCATTAAAAAATACACGATTCAAGCGTTTTTTATCTCCTTAAAGTACCTACTTTCTTTTGAATTTTAAAAGCTTCTGCAAAAACAAAAAATATGTTTTAACTGGTTTTTGCCACATAAAATCGAAGCGTGCCACATAAAATAGAACTAAACAAAATTAACCTGTGTTTAAATAGAACACATAAAAACAGACGAGCATTTTGTTAGTAGATGGTAGTTGAGATAATTTATGTGGCATAGACAATTCGTTACGTTGATGAGGCGCTACTCTAACTGGCCAGTCTTCAAAGAGAATAAGTAAACTGTTCTTTTAAACCCTTTTAGCCTTATTTTTTTTTATATGTCGTCGTAGAATGCTACTTGCTAATGTACCTACTACACTACAGAGTCTACAGACAGAGGGCGCCAGTGTTTAATAGTTATATTAAAATGTATGAAACATTATTCTTCCCCGTGGAGTGACGGGTTAAGAATTTCACCAACATTTTTCCACCTGTGGGTGACTGGTTAAGAATTTGAATTTGGAATACCATATCTTGGCAAATACCATGATGTGGTTATTAGCAGTCTGTCAGTGACTGCAACAGGCATCATTGTTTTCTGTCACCTTAATTGTTAAAAGTAACTTAGCTTGTTTTAGTGCTTCTATCTCTTGGGAGTACCGTCGTGAATTTATGTGCGTGTAATGTAATTGTAATTTTCTCCGGCGCTTTACTTCAGTGGGCATCTTTAGTAAGTTACCGGGAAACCGGTAGCACAGTATACTAAAGACTACTATCGTACAGTATGGCCACTCCCGCTCCCCGCTCAAAGCGCCGCCCACCCCCTCTCGGTTACCTCACAGTTACCGCCTATCAAAAACGCGAACAGTCGATCTGTCATATTTCACTCATACAAGCATAGTACGCGTTCACCTACACAAGCTTAGACTGTGTGATAGGAACGCGCCTCTTTCATAATTATATTTGATCGCCAGTGTCTAAGGTGTGCCGGTAGCAAAACATCGTACCCTCTATAATCTCTATTAACAGCTTCACTTCAATAAATTCCCTATCACACAATAATCTGCACCATATATCTCGCAAGCAGTCATTATCGCCATTACGCCGTCGCACAGGCGCCAGTGTGACCGGCCTTTTACCTCTCTATATGTTACAAATTGTACAAGTCAATGTGGACTATAGTCATACTAGTTATGAAAAAAAAGCTGCACTTTTGGATGGAAGCAAGCCGCTTTGCATGGTGATAGTAGACATCATAGTAAACGATTTTTTCCGAGGATATCGAAATTTCATCCCTTAGGAAGCCGAGCGTAGCGAGGTGTTTTATGAAAATTAAAAAAATTCTATCTTTTTATTGTGTAGTCCGATTTTAACAAAACGTATCTCAAATGAAAGGTATTAATTTTTGTAATTAAAAAAAAATACAAAGAAAAAATTTTGAAAGAAAAGTAAGAAAAAAAGGAAATTTACGTCTCGCACTGAATAACTTCAAAGAATGACAGACAAAATGTACAATGTCGATATACGAGTTTTTTTTAATCTAAGACAGATAAATTTGTAGTTGAAAACTGAAGACCGCATTAAAATCGGATTAGCATTTTTTAAGATACAAGTTGCCAAAGTTGGGAAAGATCGCTTTATATGGCCACTTTGAAATTCCTTTGCCAGAAAGTCAGAAATAATATGTTTTTCTGACACAGAAAAATACATAGTAACAGTACACATCAAAATAAAATTAAAAATTCCGAGGATATTATAATTTCATCCCTTAGAAGGACGAGCGTAGCGAGGTCGGTTACGAAAACCGAAAAAAAAATATCATTTTTTTGTACGTCTTCCGATTTTGACAAAACATGTTTCATTTGAAAGGTATTGCTTTATGTAACTTAAAAAAAAATATTGAAAAAAATTGGAACAAAAATGTAAGATTTTTTTAAAAAAAAACCTTAATTTTCGTATTACTCTGAATAACCGCAAAAAACGGTAGACACGGTGTATAATTTCGATATATGATTTTTTAAAATTAAAGACAAATAAATGCATGATTATAAACTAAAAACCGAATCGAAATCGAATCAGTAGTTTTTAAGATGCAAGTTGTCAAAGTTGGAATAATTTGTTTATATGGTCGCTTATAAATTCCTTAGCCAGAAAGTCAGAAACATTATATTTTTCTTACAGTTAAAAGTATGCATAGGTAATAGACATCATAATAAACAATTTTTTACGAGGACACGAGGATATAAAAAAATTCATCCCTTGGAAAGCCGAGCGTAGCGATGTCTGTTACGAAAAACAAAAAAAAGGCAGTTTTTTTTTATTGGATCGTCTTTCTAAGGGTTTCTAAGGAATGAAATTTTTATATCCTTGTAAAAAAATGTTTATAATGATGTCTATTACCTATGCATACTTTTAACTGTAAGAAAAATATAATGTTTCTGACTTTCTGGCTAAGGAATTTATAAGCGACCATATAAACAAACTAAGCCAACTTTGACAACTTGCATCTTAAAAACTACTGATTCGATTTCGATTCGGTTTTTAGTTTATAATCATGCATTTATTTGTCTTTAATTTTAAAAAATCAAATATCGAAATTATACACCGTGTCTACCGTTTTTTGCGGTTATTCAGAGTGATACGAAAATTAAGGTTTTTTTTTAATCTTACATTTTTTTTCCAATTTTTTTCAATATTTTTTTTTAAGTTACATAAAGCAATACCTTTCAAATGAAACATGTTTTGTCAAAATCGGACGACGTACAAAAAAATGAGATTTTTTTTTCGGTTTTCGTAACCGACCTCGCTACGCTCGTCGTTCTAAGGGATGAAATTATAATATCCTCGGAATTTATAATTTTATTTTGATGTGTACTATTACTATGTATTTTTCTGTGTCCGAAAAACATATTATTTCTGACTTTCTGGCAAAGGAATTTCAAAGTGGCCATATAAAGCGATCTTTCCCAACTTTGGCAACTTGTATCTTAAAAAATGCTAATCTGATTTCGATGCGGTCTTCAGTTTTCAACTACAAATTTATCTGTCTTCGATTAAAAAAAACTCGTATATCGATATTGTACATTTTGTCTGTCATTCTTTGAAGTTATTCAGTGCGAGACGTAAATTTACTTTTTTTCTTACTTTTCTTTCAAAATTTTTTTTTCTTTGTATTTTTTTTTAATTAAAAAAATTAATACCTTTCATTTGAGATACGTTTTGTTAAAATCGGACTACACAATAAAAAGATAGAATTTTTTTAATTTTCATAAAACACCTCGCTACGCTCGGCTTCCTAAGGGATGAAATTTCTATATCCTCGGAAAAAATCGTTTACTATGATGTCTACTATCACCATGCAAAGCGGCTTGCTTCCATCCAAAAGTGCAGCTATTTGCCAAAAATTCTCCATAACAAGTATGACTAAGGTAACTGTACACTATTCCGGGATAGTAAAATGTGGTACATTATTCCGGGATACTTTGGTTTTTGTCGCAAAACATATGGAAACTATCAGTAAAATCTTCATTTAAGGCAGTATTTTATTAACTATAGATCAAATAGAACCGAAAAAGTCGATTTTCGAATATCTATCATATCTTTTGAAGCCGTGAGGTATCTCCAAACGCGTCAGTCGCAACCACGCAGTGGTTTCTATGGGCGTGTTTGACGGTGAGCTTAACGCGGCAGCGGAACTTCTTAAGGGTTTACTGTGATGCGGGTAAGTTTATTTATATTAAATTTGTATCATAATTGTCTTATAGTTATTAAAAGACATTTATATCATCTTTTCAAATTAATTTAAAGCATATTTTAATTAAAATACCCGCTCCCGGAATAATGTACACCATTTTGACGCGGTGTACATAATTGCGGGAGTATCCCGGAATAACGGAAACACAGTCCGCAATGTTTTTATGTTTTATTACTATTTGCAGGGAAGTATATTTATATATTTGATGCAAATATATTGAGTAAAGATTACAGATTATAGTGACATAATTACGGTACATATATTTTTTAGATTTTAGTCTCACAATTGAGTACGAAATGTATACTCGTTGAGTAATACGTGCGAAATATTGGAGTGTGGCATCGACATTAAATTTGTTTTATTTCACAAAATTAAAGCACAAAGGTTACTTATTTCGATGTTTTGAGTATAATTGTTATATAATCTTCCAATGTACTAAGAAAACAGTCTTGTTTGTCTTTTAACATAGCCTTCGTTTTGACTGCCGTAATTAAGTACACGACTTTATATGAGTGTATCTTATTCCGGTATGCCTATATAAAGTATATTAAAATATAAAAATACAAAATAAGGTATAGACTCTATACCTTATTTTGTATTTTTATATTTTAATATACTTTATATAGGCATACCGGAATAAGATATACCGGAATAAGGTATAGACTCTATACCTTATTTTGTATTTTTATATTTTAATATACTTTATATAGGCATACCGGAATAAGATACACTCATATAAAGTCGTGTACTTAATTACGGCAGTCAAAACGAAGGCTATGTTAAAAGACAAACAAGACTGTTTTCTTAGTACATTTTTAGCTAACTAAGGAAGTTGAAAAAAAAATAGTCGGATCTCTATACTATAGAGATCCGACTATTTTTTTTTCAACTTCCTTAGTTAGCTAAAAATCTTTATACCGCATATTGGTTTGTCCGTCAGTCAGTCTGTCCGTCTACGATTTAGCTCAATCATTATTAGTACTGGAAACCTAAAATTTACTTGAGGATAATACATAATAGGATAGACATACATAAATATAAAATACATAGTACAAATTAGTCAGACAGTCAATCTGTGTAAGAACGGCCTATAATATTTATTTATTGAGTACTATTTATTTATATATACATACTTGAATAACGTATCACCACCATATATGTATATTGTATACGGTGTAGCTCAGTGATCACCAGTACCAAAAAACTGAAATTTTCACGAGTGCCGTGCAATTTTTATATCCGGCAATAGCTTCTGGATTGAAATTAAATTTTGAAAAAAAAACCCCGACATTTTTAAGCGTTTTTCATCAAACATGGCTAAGAATACTCTCGACTAATTCAGCTTTCAAACTAAAAAAACTAATCTAAATCGGTTCATCCATTCGAAAGCGATGCCTTAGACAGACAGTAAAACTTATAACACCCTGTCATTATATCATACAATAGTTATACCGTAAAATATGATATTAATTTCCCATCCCACCCCAACCCATCAAAACATTGCCAATTATAAAAAATACACTCTGTATAAGCATCTATCAAAACGATATGAGCATTTATATATTTACGTAAACAATATTTTTAATTCGTTTTTTTACATTATGCTTCAACAACGTGGACTTTAAAGGTATCCCGTAATTACGTACAACGACTCCCGGAATTGAAGCCATACCAAAATTGTATCCCGGAATAATGGGCAAACTAAGGGTTAAGTAAAACAACGGTAATTTCTATAAATTTGAAGTTACGATGCAAAATAATATCTTAAATCCATCGTAGAAGACTTATCCTTAAAAAAATAATTAACACGACTAGAAACGTCGCATTTTTTGTACAATTCTCACTCAAAGTAGGAAACGTCTTAAGTTCCCGTAATATGGGACAGTTACCTTACTACTGGTTATCTTAATCTAAGAGTAATAACTTCCTTGCGATGAATTTACTAAGAATAGGCCGAAGTTGTAAATACACGGTGTAACATCAGGGATCCGAAAGATTTTAACTACGCATTTCTGAGGGCAAAATAAATGTAAAATGTTATATGACGTCAAGCAGCTTTCGCCAAAAAAAAATATTTGTGCAATATTTTTTCTTTTTTTTTGACGTATTTTCACAAAGTAAATGTTATTCGTAAAACTGGCACTTAAAAAATTAATTTTTTTTTTCTAAAAAAGTACGTTTTTGCAATGAGTTACTACTGTTACTAGTTATTTTTTGACGTCTGTCAACGAGGATAGTTAGATTATGTCCGATAATGGCATCAACATCGACATACAAATAGCGATGATGCCGAAATGAGATATATAGTAAATAAAAAAGTTGTCATTATTTTAATGGCAGTTGGCAACGCGAGCGAAAGCCGCGGGCTTAAGCTAGTTTCCTTGTAAAGTTGGGGACGGTGACAGCTGTCATCACATAAAATTGTATGCTTTCCGGTATAAATTAATTGTGTCTAAGTTACCTATTTAGTAAATAAGTATAACGTAGAAACAAACATTATTGTTATCAAATTTTAAACTACCTAAGTGCCCATAAAACCCCCGTTTGGAAGAAGATAACTTATTTATTTCCCGCTCATACGCCGATGACAGATACCAGCTCGTCCCTGATTGGCTGCCGATTTTTATCCGCGCTCTGATTGGTGGAACGGCGGCGCGCAGGCGCACGTTTTGAACGTGACGGGATTGACTGATTATGTATTGTAGAAACTAGTGTTATATTTTGTTGAGAGTTATTATATTGTATGCGTAAAGTCCTCATGAATTCATGTATCATTTGGGATAAGGGTTATGGATATAAATGGACAGCCGCCAGTTATGGAATGAAGCCAAACACGATGATGTTTACGCTAACTAGATACGAATAGGCTAGTTTCCTTTCCTATACTTAAAATAAAATATTTTATGCAGTGCACGAAATAAAGCACCACATAATTAGAAGAAAAATATGGACAGTGGTTATGTTTAAACATAATTTATATTTAATAAGTCAAATAGAAAGATATAAAGAAAATGAATTGACCGTGACGTCACGCCTCAGTATTTCATAGTAATTCCATATTAGCCAATCGTTTTGACAGTTCTTAAAAAGAAGCTGATTTGACTAGCAGGAAACTAGCCTATTCTAAAACTCTTGGTAGAGGGTCTCAGATTCCAAAACCCTGGCCGACTTTTGAGTCTCACGCGTTCGAATTCAGAAAATTGACACTGAAAATAATAAGCATGTCACCGTTTCCAACCGGTATTTTAGTGACAAAATCCCGTATGCGAGATTCAAGAATCGCCCCGAGTGGCCAAACAATTGTCACCCGACAGTGATACTTCACCATTCTTTGCCTGTTTAACAATGAAATATTAACGCTGAGTGTTAATGGGCCATTTTTTTCAAAGTTGTCTACCCCCCCACTTTTTTTTTGGATTTGGATTTTTTTATGTGGTTTCCACTCAGAATCGCGGGCTCTTTCAATTCTAATCCTGGGAGAAAAAAAGTGTCCCAAGGTTTTTTTCCCATTCCGTTACCATTTTTCCATATACATTTTAGTATGGCGGTAACGGAGTGGAAGGTTCGAAAAAATGAATGGAAATCTTGGGACATTTTTTTTCTCCTATCACGATCGAAAGAGCTCGCGATTCTAAATATTAATCGCGTAAAAAATACCCATGTTACAAAAAAAGTGGGGTGGACAACTTTGAAAAAAATATCCCTAATATTACATATCACCCTAAAGTAGGCACAGAATTGTCAGTGCCAATGTCACTGTTGTGTAATAGGCCACTGATAAACAAGTAATTATTGACGCTGAGTAATGTTACAGATCGCCCAGAAGCAGTGACAGAATTGTCAGTGTCGACTTGACAGTCAAGTGTCACTGTGGTGAAATAGGCCACAGAGCTTAGTGTGTCTAGACCGTGTCTGAGAGTAGCACGAGTGACCCAATACGACGCCATTAGTGTCGCGTGCCGTGCCGTGACGACCACTGGCTGTACCTAGGTAGCGTCTGCAAACAAATATATTTTAATTTATATAATAAAGGACTATGCGTAAAAATGATCTAAAAACCAATAGACAGTAAAGTTATTTTGACGACCGGTCTGGCCTAGCGTGTAGTGACCCTGCCTGCTACGCCGCGGTACCGGGTTCGAATCTGTTCGAAAAGTATAGTCCATTTCAAATGCGAAGGCCCGATGGCACTCGAAACTTAACAATAGGGCCCATAATGTTTGCCTTTTGTTATCTAATTAGGCCCACTTCAAATTGGCACGCGTCGGTGCAATCTGCATGCAACTAAAGCGTGATTGAGACATTTTGAGACTTGAAAATAAAAATACATAATATTTGATATTTACAGTTTTAATTATAATTGTATGCCTTTTTTACATTAATTGAACAGGTAACATCTAATAATTTAAAACGAAAAATTTTATACAACATGTAACATCTAATAATTTAAAACTAAAATAAAATATCATGTTTAAGGTCATTCGCTTTCTGACGAACTATCTTCCGAACTTGAGCTTTCGCAGGTGTTTATGATGACCGGACCCAGCAAACATTCTAAGTGCTTTTACCCATGCTCTAGAATATATTACTAATTTAGGTAAAAATTACATCATACGCACCACATAAATTCACATCTCGTACATTTATACTTCTGGGTAAAAATATAGAGCCATTGAAACGTAAATTTCCCTTCATCAAAGCACCATAAGGTCACAAACTTAAAGGTTGATTATGAGCAAAATATAAGGTAAAATTAACTTCGAAACTCGACCAACTGTTCATATTTACTTGTACGTCCATATTAGGTGTATATGCGACGTAATTTTTTCTTAAACTGGGGACCTTTAGGTCATCGATTTAAGTCGCTTTTGCTACCAATTTCGTAGTAAATATTACCTTCTTGAGAGACCAAATTTAGACCATAAAGTTATAAATACTTGTAAGGTACTAATATTACCATAAGGTTTCATTTAGATTTACTTAATAGTCAAATTAACCCTAAAAAATAACCAATAAGTCGATGTTTGCGAGGCGACCTCAGATCAAGTTATTTTTACTCACAAATAAGTCATATCTCGGTGAAATAGGACGTATATACTCAATAGTTATTTCGGTTTTTTAAATCAAAAGTTGTGTTGTGTTAACAATGGCCAAAGAGAAAAAAAAATATAGACATTCCAGTAGTTATTATAGGAAGATTAAGAAGGCTAAGGCTAATTATAAGGACGTTCAGAGTGAAACATCAGAAGAAATAAATTGTGAATTGGCTTCTACATCCGGTTTTCAAGGAGTATCTACTTTGTATGTTTCTTTTGATCCTGATACCACACACACAAGCAAGGATTTTTTGCCATCTGATAATATAGATGAGAAGAGCGACGATGAAGAAATCTGTTCAAACAAGGAATCAGAAAATACAATTGATACAATTGAACGAATGCACTCTGAACAAAACGAACGGGACCAAGCGCTCCTACTTAACGACATTGAAATTTCTGGAGTTCCCGAACTTCAAGGCGAGTCGACGCTACACATCGTAAAAACGTTGTCGCAGAAATTGGGCGTGACGCTAGATGAGCGTGATGTAGTCAGCGCATACAGAGCGGGGCCGCCAAAAAAAACGGCCGGCAACGTAGAAATCGATGGCGAATCGTCGGTAGTGCAACGCCCACGCCCCCTGGCCGTGCGCCTCTCTAGGCGCCTGCTGCGTGATGAGATCTTACGAAAGGCGCGGGTACGTCGTGGTCTCGACACCAGTGACATCGGTTTGGCAACTCATAGCCCCCGAAGAGTATACGTCAACGAGAGACTAACGCAAGTTAACCGTACGCTTTTCTGGAAAGCTCGGCAAGCGGGAGCTTCGGCCGGCTGGAGGTTCGTCCGGACGAGAGACGGGCACATATATGCAAAGAGGAACGACAGCAAAGACAGCAAAACGCTACGTGTGTCCTCAGAAAAAGATGTAGTACGTATTTTTGGTGGGGATCCTACAGACTGTAATAAATGAGGGATATAATTCGTTTGAAATAATTAATGCTTATACTATAGATTATTTGCCACAGCATAGTATATTGAACATAATATGTCAGACGAAATGTATACTGAAGATTAGACTTATATATATTCTCACTGCTGTATATTTTATTTTATTATATTTTATTGAAAAGAATGAGTATATTGTTTGCGGTACATTACATTGTTTTGCTGAGTATAAATCAGTGTCTAATTTAGCACACAGGAATAATTATATCAGTGATTACATCTGTTCAGGGTACATTGCATTGTGTATATTACATGAAAAAAAATACAACTTAATATTGATGTCATTGCACTACAGAACTTGCCAGGAAAGTGTTGATGTGGGTGTACAAACTACAGAAAAACATTATCTTATATGTATCTTTATTTGCCAACGGTATTCCTGTCCATCAAATCATTTCACTCAACATAAATTTGTATATGACACAGACATATTAATATTACACACAAGTGTCAAATTTGATAATTTAATTGACAGACTGCACTTTGGAAGTCAGCACATAGGCATTACTCATCACTACCGCATAGTACACAGTTATAAGTTATTTTATATATATGAATAAAAAGAGTAAAAAAGCAATTAATTTGATTCTAGGTTTACTAAACGTGCGATCTTTAAACACAGGCCGTGATGAGCTTGCCGCAGCATTAGACCGATATAAGCAAGACATTTTAGCATTGAACGAAACGTGGTTACGTTGCGGCGAGGAAAAAAGTATACCTAAAATGCCGGGTTATATCCTAAAAAGCAACCCACGACAGTCGACAGCCAGGGGAGGGGTGTAGGGTTCTACGTGCGTAAGAATCTCCGTGCACTAATAAAACAGCATCCGCCCTCCTCCCTAGAGCAAATGTGGTTAGAGCTGCAGATACGCGGAGTGGGGCGCTTCGCGGTCGGCACCGCGTATAGGCCTGAATCAGTGTCAGTGGACAGCGCTTTAGACTCTCTCAATGAAACCTTAGACGCATTTGCAGCATATAAGGGCATATTCCTATTGACTGATTTTAATGTTGATGTTCAATTTTGGGACAGACCTAATGCCAAAAAATTATCTACATTTCTATCGCAGAGAAGTATGGAACAAATCGTTAGTGAACCTACTAGAGTCGCAAAAAATTGCTCTTCTATAATAGATCTCTTTATAACAGACAGTCCCGCTATCTGTAAAACAATAAATGTGCATCATAACCCTACTCTAAGCGATCATGCTATGATAATCGCAGAATTAATTTATGTTAAACCCAAACCAGTCAAACAATATATCTATAAAAGATCTTTGGATGGTATAGACATAGATAATTTTCGTGCAGATCTTAGACAGATACCTTGGAGCCAAATAAAGGACACAACAGACCTAGAAAGTAAAGTAAGTCGATTCAATTGTTTTTTATCTGACCTATTTGACAAGCATGCACCAATGCGTCGATTGCAAATAACGGATAGGTCGCAACCATGGATCACAGAAAATATTAAGACCATGATGGGCCTTCGCGATGCTGCTTTAAAGAGAGCTCAAAGAACAAATAATGAGGTACATAGAAAATATTATAAAGATCTTCGTAATTATACTACTGGGGCATTGGAACGGGAAAAGACTGCTTACTTCAATTTTTACGTCAATAAAAACCAATCACGTCCAAAACAGATGTGGAAGCACTTAAAAAACTCATCGAGTATAGGAGATATGGATAGACACACTATACCTGAACATCTATGTAAACCAGATGAAATAAACAACTTTTTTTTGACGCTGCCAGGGAGCTCTAGTACAGATAAAGAAATGCAAAAAATATTTGAAGGTCAGAAGCCGACTAATAATGTCTTCGACATTAAGTGCTGTTCAGATAGCGACGTCCGTAAAATAATTGACTCAATAAAAACAAGTGCAAGTGGTTACGATAATATCAACATTGATATGATTCGACTTACGCTGGATGTGACACTGCCGATAATAACCCACTTAATTAATACCTCAATTTCTTCTAAAATCTTTCCCGAGGCTTGGAAATTGGCGAAGGTGAAGCCAATACCTAAGTCCAGCAAAACTGAGCAGTACAAAGATCTGCGTGCGATTAGCATTCTCCCGGTACTGTCTAAAATAATTGAAAAAATTGTCAGTCAGCAACTGTCTATGTACTTAGAAAATAATAATGTACTACCTAGCATACAGTCCGGTTTTCGTAGTAAGCACGGAACGGCGACTGCCTTGGCTAACGTGACAGATGACATTATCGCGGCATCAGACAGAGGAAAAGGAACTATCCTCGTTTTGCTGGACTTCTCACGTGCTTTTGATTGCCTTAACCCAATACTGCTGCTATCAAAAATGGCATACTACGGTGTTTCCGCACAGACGTGTCAGTGGTTTGAGTCATTTCTGACAAATCGCAAGCAGTACGTGGAAATACCGAATAATAAGGGTGAGTTGTCGCACTCATCTACACAAGTGATCAGTCGTGGCACTCCTCAGGGGTCTATTTTAAGTCCTCTGCTGTTTATTCTGTACACCTCAGACCTTGTAAAAAATTTAAAGCACTGTGAAGCACATTTATATGCAGATGACACCCAAATATATTATTCATTTGCACCAGGTGAACTTAGTTCAGCAGTGAGTAAAATTAACGAAGACCTAAATATAGTGGCGGATTGGGCAATCAAGAATAACCTGGTTTTAAACCCGTCTAAATCCCAGTTCGTAGTAATGGGCACTAAATATCAGCGCTTAAAAATCAAAACACAAAAACCAAGAGTCTGCATTAATAAGGAGATAGTCACTGAAGCAGAACACGCGAAAAATCTAGGACTAATCATTGATGGAGAATTGCGTTATATAGAACATGTAAATATAAATATTCGGAATGCATTCTACAGACTTAAGGTGCTATACAATATCCGCAAATATCTATCGGTTAAAGCCAGGGAAATTCTAGTAGAGTCACTAGTTCTCTCACTGTTCAACTATGCCGACATTGTTTATGGACCGAGACTACTAGCTATAACAAAGAAGGCCATACAGCGGGTGCAGAACGCATGTGCTCGATTCTGCTATACAGTTCCATGCAGATCACACATCACTCCATTTCTTAACAAATACAATGTTCTGAACATGGAAAATCGAAGACGACTGCATTTGGCTTGCGCCGTTCGGAAAGTGTTAGACCTTGAAAAACCTCGTTATCTGTTTGATAAACTGAAATGGGTAAACGATACGCGCTTAAGGTCGCTCAGAAAATGCACGAAACTATTAACCCCACTTCACAAAACTGCAGCTTTCAGAGGGAGTTTTAAATTTGCCGCCAGTAAGGTCTGGAATGACCTTCCACCCCCATTGCGAGAACCGTCAGCATTTTTAAAATACAAACAATTAGTTCGAACACATTTCTTAAATATCCAAAGTAAATTGTAAACTCCAATTATTATTTAATTATTTATTTATCTATTAATTTACTCATTGGTACCTTTTTCCGTCTTATTTATCTATTTATATATTTATCTTCTCTATGTAATGTCAAGACACAATTAAGTACGCTATTACACACACATTACACCACATACACTACACATACAAACACCACGTACCCCAAAAAGCACAGAAAACCCTACTTTACACATGTTAGCAACGACCGTCCCCACCCCGTCCGGGACCAGTCTGAAAACCAGCGCAGAGCCATTGGCGCTGCACACGCTGAGACTGGGACCCTTTGCCTCATCAAATATACTTGTATAGGTTAACAATAGCTCTTACGTTAAGTTAATAAGTTTAAGTTTGTTTTGTTTGTTATCTTACTTTGTTTGTTATTCTTTCCTTTAAACTGTATAATGTAATGTTTTGTATACTTAGTATTAAGATGTGGCAATAAAGATTATTATTTTTATTTTTTTATTTTTTTTTTAAATGAAGATTCTGGAGATGAGTATGTGACAAATAAAGATTATTTAAATATGAAACTTGTGGAAGACCTAAGAGAATGGACAGTACAGCACAAACCCACCAAGTCATCTTTAAACGACTTGTTAGCTGTACTGAGTAAATATGGTTTTAAATTGCCTAAAGACGGGCGAGCTCTACTGAAGACTGACGATGTCTTTATAGAGCCAATGGGCCAAGGAAACATTGGCCCATTGGCTCAACAAGGAAGGATTTTTGGTACCAAGGCGTAAGCAATTGCTTAAAGAAATCTTTATCGGATATGGATTTAAATGCAATATCCAGTATTGAACTAATGTTCAACGTAGACGGCATGTCGCTATTTAACAGTACCTCTTCAGAAGTATGGCCTATTGCTATGGCAATTTATGACATGCCAAACATAAAGCCTATGTTTGCGGCAATATATTACCCTTACATAAAAAGCACTCCAAGACTGACATTAATAACTATCGCCCTATTTCACTACTATCAGTTTTATCAAAAATCTTTGAAAAAGCTATCGCATCACGAATTATTAGTCATTTTGAAAACAATAATTATTTTTGTTCTCAGCAATTTGGCTTTACACAAAATAGGAATGCAGTAACAGCCATTATTGAATTGGTTCGTCAAGTTATGAACAATCTAAACCAAAATTTAAAATGTGCAGGTATTTTCTGCGATCTTAGTAAGGCGTTTGATAGCGTTAATCATGACATTTTATTGGATAAATTATATTATTATGGAATACGGGGATCTATATTAAAACTTGTAACATCTTATCTCACGAACAGAGTTCAATATGTACAAATATCTGATGTAGATAGAACTGGCTGTATTAAATTTGTAAATTCTGCCAAGAAATCGGTTAACTGCGGGGTTCCTCAAGGATCTGTACTTGGCCCCTTGCTATTTAATATATTTATTAATGATTTACAATATAATATAAGTTATGGAACCGTATACCTGTATGCAGACGACACAAGCATAATATTTGAAAATCAAAATGATGAAGAATTTACGGCCCAAATTAGTCAGGCATGGGCGAGTCTAACATACTGGTTTGAATGTAATGGTTTGAAAGTTAACATGGACAAAACACTGTATTTCCCTTTTTTAAGACATACGAACAGCTTGGCTTATGACTTACCCTTACCTATAGCAAAAGTCAACAATGTCAAATTCCTAGGAGTCCAACTAGATTCACAGTTGCGATGGCCAAACCATATAAGTCTTATAAGAAAAAGACTAGCCAGTGCTTGTTATGCCTTAAAAACCTCTCCAAAATGTTAAACTCTTCGGTACTTAAAACTGTTTATTTTGCACACTTTGAAAGTATAGTAAGATACGGCCTCGAGGTTTGGGGCAATAGTGTTCACGTGCACCATGTTCTTATTTTGCAGAAAAAGGCTATTAGATATATTGAAAAAGCGGAGCCTCTTGAACATTGCCGTCCGCTATTTATAAAACATGGAATATTGACGGTAATATCGCTATATATATATTTAATATGTATTTTTGTTTACAAAAATAAATCCAATTTCGCATGTGTTAGTGGCAATAGACCACGTAGATTATGTAAAGTCAATGTGGATTTTCAACTGCCCGAGTGTAAAAATTACGTGCATTTTAAAAGAAGTATGGATTATAATAGTATCAAAATCTTCAATTTTTTAAGTTCTGACATTAGGCAATGTAATAATATTAACGATTTCTCAAAAAAATTAAAGTCATATCTGATAACTCGGCCATTTTATAATTTAAATGAATATTTTGATAAATTGTATAATTAAAAATAATGAGAATATATTTTGTATTATTAATTAAAGTTATAACATTAATATTTATGATATGATTGATAATTAATTATAAATGTAAATATATTGTGTGAATACTGTAAATAATTATAATAGTTAATGTAAGATTTTGCATGCCAATTACGGTGGAACATACCTTCATGTAATACAATTAAAATACTGACATGTAAATTTACAACACCAGTGTATGTTGAGCAAATAAATTATTTCATTTCATTCATTTCATTTCATATTATGGTAGTGGAAAACACTTTGGAACACACTTGTACTTCGTCCAGTGTGGTTCCGGATAACTTTCCGCATCTTTCTGTAGCCGGCTCACCATCGTAGGAGGCCACGACAGAACGCCGTTCTCCTCCCACGCTGAAGGGCAAAGCATTATTTCCAGTCCCGTCGGGACGGGGTGGCCACTATCTTATATGACATATTGCAATAATAAAAACCTAAAACCAAAATTGGAGTCAATTAAAAATAAATATTTATGTAATTTTATTACATACACGCGTGAAGCACGTTGATATGTTTTAAACTAAGCAAACATTCATCAAATCAGGTATTATATTGATCCCTAAAAACACCCGAAAACGTTTCAAAATCAATTGTCACATATAACTTACCTATTGGGAAACCACTATGCGTAATATTTATCTTTGGCACGTCTAATCGTTAGCACGCAACCTACGTCCGCGCTGTCAAACAAAATACTGTCTTGCGATACGAGGTCGAAGCATAGTCATGATGGCGGTCGTTTTGACCTTGTATGGTTACTCGACACCATTAGGTCGTAGAATTAAGTGTATATTACGTAAAATTGACTTAAATACCATTACGTCGTATTTTTAGGTATATTTAACTTCTAAGTCGAGCCGACATTTTGTTTTCTTACAATCAGACGGTGTTATTGTAAATTGCATATTATAGGTATGTTGTAATACTAAAACGATAACATTTAACGGTGTTTTTATTGTCATTTATATGATAAAAATATATATAGTTAAGTTAATATAATTACAAACACCGAACACAAAATTACGAAACCTATTTACAAGCAATACATACTATTTATGAGCTTTAAAATAAGTAATACTTAAGTATTTCGAAAGCCCATCAGTACTTTTGAATAAAAACCTAACATACTGCACGAGAAATTTTTCAGCGCACAAGATTTCATCGTATAATTCCTGCCTAATCGACCTAGATAATTAGTTTACGTAAAGTAATGGCCGCCATTCTCGTTGCAAAACTCAAGTTAGATTTTTAGCCAGACATTTTTTGTGAGCGAAAAGAAAATACTCTCGTAATATGTTTGTCTCTTTCTTTGCATGATACCTCGTAAAAAAATAACCTTTTTTAGTAATTTAATGGTAAAAGCCACGTTGAAATAACGTTTAAAAATGGTAAGTCTTACCAATTTAGTACATTACAACCCATGGCACGTCGTGTCGACGTCGATTCCACGTCGCAAGAATCACCTAAGTGGCGACCATTAGGTCGCAATTACTTAAATTACGTGGAGTCGACGTAGCCGGCACGTGCTTTTTTTCCCCACTTTGGTCGACTCCACGTGGATTCGAGGTCGATTCGAGGTAACTCATTTTGGTCACTGTCAGATTTGCGACCTATAATAGGTAGTTTTATCGATATTTTTACCTAAAATGTTTGCTGGGGATACACAGGGTGTGCTAAAAACTCGTTCTCCACTTTGATAACATGCTCGCAAGAGTTTTTCCAAATCGTAGGATTCGTCATGTCTACAATAGATCTTACATTTTGAATGACAGAGTCTCCTACTGTTGGTGTAATATTTGTCTTTCGAATTTGTTTTTTTACATAACTCCACATAAGTCACTCCACATACCTGCAAGCCTTCTTGAGCTTACCGTGGGACTCAGTCAATCTGTGTAAGAATGTCCTATAATATTTATTTATTTATTATTTATCTCATAATTTTAAGCTCCTGAGACCTGCGGTACTAATTTATGTACAATTGTACATATGTAAGTATATTATATTGTAAAGTTCTTTACATGCTCCAATATAAATCAGAAAGGATTTTGAATTTTTACTAAAAAAACAAAAAAACTGATTTAAAGAATCAGGACTATCAGGAGGTCGATAGTTTTGTTTTTTCTTCTTTTTATTTCATAATTATGGATACCAAGTTAAAATGCATTGCAGTACTGAGATTGTGACATTTTAGTTAAAATATTCCTTCACTACTGAGGATTGCCTTGGATCTTGGCAAGAGTACGAGCGCCTAGGACATAATGAGCGAAGTACCTAAGCCCGAGCGAGGGCGCTATTTGCTACATCACGCCGTAATACGCAAGTGCAGCGAAACTACGCGCTTACGCGTAGTTTATGACGAGTTACCAAAAACGTCATCTAGCGTGTCAATTAACTAATTGACAGCATTTCATATTTTTGAGTACTACTTTTTATTGTTTGGTTTGAAAGAACTCGATATTAAAAAATACACGTATTTTTTTTTCCGAAAAACTACTATTTTAATGCAAAAAGCCCTTTTTTACTACATCGAGCAGAAATAGCGTAAGTTACAAACGTCAAGAATCAACTAGATGACGTCAGCTTAAACAGTCCGAAATGTCTGACTGTTAAGTGTCACTGTCAACAAATATTGAATAATTACGAGCCATAGACTAAGCCATGAAATTCTATTATCTTTGCTACGAGCGGTAATATTTAAGTGTCACTGTCAAAGTCAAGTGACATCCCAACCGAAAGATTTTTTTGGTTGTAGTGGCAGCTCTGAATCATCTATGTGACATCACTTCCTCTTAAACTATTTTAAAGAATTTTTACTAAAAATACGGAAAAAAAATATTTTTGTGATCTATAGGCATATATCTCGAAATGGTTTTCGATTGCATGAAAACCTTTCAGTTCCCAAGACCTATCACGATGCTAGATCGCTTTTTTAGGCCCGAAAACTCCCACATACCAAATTTTAGCGAAATCGTTAGAGTTGTTTCCGAGATCGCCGGTATAAGTAAATAAATATACAAGAATCGCTCGTTTAATTATTACGTCGCTCGGTATTAGATAATATAATGTATGCTGTCGGTACCGAGCTAGAAGTCTGCTCATAATCGCGAATTAATGACAGAGAAATCAAGTTGCAAAAAGCGTTTAGTGTCTGCGTCCTTTGTTGTCGGTTAGATTTGGAGCATATTTTAATACGTTTTTTACACTACTAGTGCACAGTATAATAAAGAGTACTATCGTACAGTATGGCCACTCCCGCTCCCCGCTGAAAGTGCCGCCAACCTCCTCTCGGCTACCTCACGGATACCGCCTGTCTAAAGCGCGAACAGTCGACCTATCATATTTCACTCATACAAGCATAGTAGGCGTTCACCTACACGAGCTTAGACTGTGTGCTAGGAACGCGTCTCTCATATATTTGATCGCCAGTGTCCGAGGTGTGACTACGGCCCAATATCATCTAATCTTATATCTTTGAACGAGCAATATCATCATCTAAGCTATATTATGGAGATCTCGGATAGTTTCGGAGGTTTCTTGATACGGCGGTTTCGGAGGCGGAAAACTCGCATTAATAATGTCTACAAAATGAAATGTTTTATTAATAAGTAACGTAAAAAAAGCGATGATGGGCTAGCAGTATGAGCGTGTGACTTTTGATCCGGAGGTCGCGAGTTCGAACCCCGGCACACGTCAACCAAAATGAGTTTTTCGGAACTTAAGTGCGAAATGACATTTGATATTTGCCAGTCGCTTTTCGGTGAAGGAAAACATCGTTTTAAAACCGGATTAATCCCAATAAGGCCTAGTTACCCTTCGGGTTGGTAGGTCAGATGGCAGTCGCTTTCGTAAAACTAGTGTCTACGCCAAATGGAATTAGTTGTCAAAGCGGACTCCAGGCTTTCATGAGCCGTAGCGAATGCCGGGATAATGCAAGGAGGAGGAATAATGTATACAAAATGTCCATCGAATTTCCCACAGTATAAATCTTATTGTACATTTCTGTAGGACCTACGCATGAGGAGAGGCTTCGGCATAAATCTCCACTTGGCTCCGCGCCCGCCGTGGCCTTGCCAGGCCTTCCGGACACTCGCAACTCTGAAAATACTGGCAAATAATAATACCTACTAGATGTCGCTATACGCAACTTTAAGACGCTACAGGAGCGAAACTGCTAAAATGGAAAGGAGCCCCCTTTCAATTTGGAAATTTTATTTAAATATACTAGTGTTAAAAACTAGATATATCGAAAAAAAAATTGTCCATTCAGAATAAATCAGTCAAAAGGTATTGCGAAATAATCTTTAAAATCGAGGTTCCGCTCTCGACTGTTTCCTCCTTCAAAACTTAATCAATCGTAACGAATTTGAGAATCTGAATAACAATGAAATAATCTGTGTCGGACCGTTTAGTTTTTTTGGCTAATTGTTACCAATTTTGAATACCACACCTTTGCTCTAGCGCTTTAAAAATAAGAAAATCAAAACGGTCCGACACAGATAAAAATAATAATAATCTGTGTTGAAAAAAAAATTGTTCTATCTTCAAAATCTAGGAAGGAAATAGTCGAGAGCGTTTGTATGGAGAATAGACCCCTCCTACTGTACGTATTGTCTTAAAGCGTTTGGGAGTTGAGGGGAGGATATGGAAAAATTTGCACGCATCCAACAGGCCTCCGTGGCTAAGTACCTAGGTCATAGCGACGGCTCCGGCAAAGATCGCAGGTTAGAGTCCTGCCGGGGGTGTGAATCTAATGGCATTATTCGTGATCACAAAAAAAAAATAACTTCCACTGTGACTTCCAGTGGAGATCTTCCGATCAAACCATCAATTGAGAATTAAACCCTCAAGTCCATGAAGTGCATCTAAGCAAAAATAAATCAAGTAAAAAGGAAGGTCTTTAAAAGACGAGTTGAAATAACACATAACTTGACGACCGGTCTGGCCTAGCGCGTAGTGACCCTGCCTGCTAAGCCGCGGTCCCGCGTTTGAATCCCGGTAAGGGCATTTAATTGTGTGATGAGCACAGATATTTGTTCCTGAGTCATGGATGTTTTCTATGTTACAACACAAGCCTTCTCGGGCTTACCGTGGGACTCAGTCAATCTGTGTAATAATGTCCTATAATATTTATTATTTACTAGCTTTTGCCCGCGGCTTCGCTCGCGTTGGAAAGAGACAAAAAGTAGCTTATGTCACTCCCTTTCAACTATCTCCACCTAAAAAATCACGTCAATTCGTCTCTTCGTTTTGCCGTGAAAGACGGACAAACAAACAGACACACACACTTTCCCATTTATAATATTAGTATGGATTATAACTCTGTAACAAATATTTGTGATGAATATTAGAAATAAATGCTCTTATTGGGATTTCCTTCACTTTACTACGTTATGGGGAAGGTCGCTAGACAGTGTGATTAGGCTCAGAAACCGTTAAACTAAAAAAAGAACTGAATTAAGAGCTGCCAAACCAGCAGACCACGAAGACATCAAGCAAAATCTTTTTTCGGCTCAAATCGTCGTGAAAAGACCAGCAATTTTTTTACCTTTAGGTAAAAGTTCCCAGTACTTTGTTTACAAAATAAACATTCCTTTGAAAACAATTTGAAAGTAACTTTCGATCCATTTTCCTACGTACCTTCGTGCGTTGTTTTTTATCGATAATTGACTTCCGATCTCCAATTCTGCGACAAAAAAAAAGGAAATACGTCCATCTCTTTCGTCAAGCTTTTCACGACTGACCGTTGGATTTGCAACCAGTATTCAACCTTAGTTACTTTAAAACAAGTATTTCTTATCTTTAACTACGAGGCTTCAGCGTCATCATTATGATTTTCACCTTAAGAGCCAATTTCCTTGCCATTTGAAAGTCGTATCTTTTCAGATTAATCTTAAGTTGATTTTACATTGAAGTGCTCTGGTTTTTAAGATGTTTTGATCGGTGTTTGGTGCAGAATGCTTCCGTTAATAGAATCTTAATGAAGTAATGCCAGGCCGCAGGTTGTGCATGTCATGCTCATCTCCTTACGGCGCATGCGTGGTACGGTGGGCAGAAAAACTGGAGCGGCGGTGTGGAAAATAAATTACAGTGGAAACTGGATAAGTGGCACCTGGGTAAGTGGAAAACCTCTTTAAGTGGACCTAAGTTCTCGGTCCCGGTCCCTTAACAACGAATTACCTCTATAAGTGGAATCAATTTTTTCGGAAATTTCTTATTTTTACCTCTGCAACTGGAAGTAGTCGTCTCCGCAACCTCTGTGAGTGGAAAATTGGTTTATGTTTTAGCTATATATTTTGGATGAGATTACACATCGTTCAGTTTGGTTTTAGCTGCGTTGCGGTGCCGTGCTGTTAGATAAGCACACAATCAAGTGTTTATCTCTTCGGGATAAATTAAAAAATCGATTTTTTTCATTAAAGTACAATCGGTATATTGATTTATTTAACCATACTGGTTTCTTGCATATAAATAAATATTAGAAGTGATTTTGTTTAAATATAAGTTACTTCATAACAAAGGAAAGATATTGTTTTTGTAGAACAGTACTGTGGATTATTTTTTGTTAATTTATATCTACATGTATATTAAATAAAAGATATATTTAGTTTTTCCGACTTAGCGCCTGCTCTAATAGCATGTAAAGTCAGCTGTGGAGAAAAGTAGACCCCCTTACATAGAAATTTGTATGGCAGGGGGTCTCCTTTTCTCTGCAGCTGACTGTACGTGACCTCTATAAGCGACATTACTAGCATCGACAACCTCTATTGCCGAGAGCCTCTATAAGTGAGAAGACGTTTTATTTGAACCTGGTTAATTGGAAAACTGGATAAATGGAAAACCTGGATAAGCGGAACAAAACAGCCGGTCCCTTGCGATTCCACTTATCCAGTTTTCACTGTATATGAGTATGCAGACGTGGTTTAAAGTCAAACTAAACACGATTTTTACAAGCTGTTATTTAATTTGCCTTGTTAGTATGTTAGTTTGGGTCAAAACGTAAATTTGACCCAATTCCCGGTTTCCGATTTAGCTGAAATTTTGCACACATATGTAAATTACGTGACAATGCAATATTATGGTATCATGGAGCTGGTCTGATGATGGAGCACAAAGGTGGTCATAGGAACTCTGTTATGAAACGTCGTATCCCCATCGAGTGAGGGGTTTTTAGAAACGTCTCGGAGAGCAGTAGATAACTGTTGAAAGAAAGGTTCAGTCAGCGATAAAAGCTTGTGCCAAAAATGTTTTTTTTTTTACTCATCATTTCAACTGAAATGACACTCAATCGCGTAACACTTACGTTTTTATTAGGCTCGATGTTTATCTATTTGGTTTATACTTTATACTATTTGCATACTAGACAGTTGACTAAATGGACAGCATACTTACCTATAAAGAGTATAAAGTACTAGTTCGATGCACCTACATTTTATACAATTTGTTGTTTGTACCTGTTTGGATATGACTGGTACCGTATGAATGTTTTGATGTGATATATTAGAAGCCCTTAGTAACTAATTTGAATACAAAATTCTAAGCAAATGATTTTCATATTCCTTGAGCTATCCGAAAACATAAGCACGAGTCAAAGAAAAAGTAGAAAATGGGTTGTGATTTAAATGTAATGTGTGAGTATGTGTATGAAAAAGTATATGCCTATATAGGACTGCATAGGGAGTCTTACCTGTGGGTAAACTTTAAATAAATAGGCGAGACGACTAAAAAAACTAATTAGTCCGTCAGTTAGATTATCAAAGAATTTTAGACACGTATTTTTTCTTTTTCCTCGTAAACGAAAAATGACGACGGTACAATGCGTTGAAGTTTCGCGTGACGTCAAGCCTAGGTACATTTTTTACTTAGAAGTGACGTCACAAGCCCCCACTCCAGAACTTTGATACTCTACCTCTATATCTTTGTATTTTTTCATTCATTAGAAAAAGAAAAATATGTGTTCAGTATTTTTGGACGATCTAACTGACGGACTAAACAGAATGCCATTTTTTTATGTAGTCGTCATACCTATTCTTGCTACTCTTACATCGTGTACTAGTGTTCAAATATATAACTATATAAAATTGTACTGACGCTACATCGCCGAACTGTTTGCCGAATCTATTCCATCTCCAGATAATAATTATAGCGGTACTGTTAAAGATGCGAGATACGCCGTAAGAGCATGCTATTTGTACAACTCCATTCGGATGGACAATTTCATTATAGAATATTATTATCAACACTGACGCCCTACTGATAATCAAATCAAATTATAATAAGAGAACGGCAATCTTTGATGACATGCGCGAGAGTGGATCGCGCGATGCCTTGTACTCAGCAAAATAAATACCCCCAAAATTGGCCCCTATAATTAAATTTCATTTAATTAAATTACATGTCCGTCTACCAAATTTCAAGTTATTCGGTCCAGTAGTTTCGGAGAAATCGGCTGTGACAGACGGACAGACGCACGAGCGATCCTATAAGAGTTCCGTTTTTCCTTTTTGAGGTACGGAACCCTAAAAATGCACTAAATGAACATAAACATAGTGAACATCCATATGTTTAAGTCACGCGTAGAGTGAGTCTTTTTAACCGACTTCAGAAAAAGGAGGAGGTTCTCAATTCGACTGAATGTTTTTTTTTCTAACGCGAGTTGCGTTGGCGCGATAATTTATTTTACTCTCGGAATACAAAATTCGAAGTTTTACGGTTTAAAATAAGCATGATTGAACGGTGTGTATAATTCACAGATTTTACAAGGTATACTTACTATACCTACCTACAGTTGCTCTTTGTAAAATATGGGGTGCGTCTGAAAAAATCCTCTCTTCAGACAAAATCGCCGAATCTTTAACAAGTTAAAAAAAACTTGAAAATAAGTGTGAAAAAACAGTTTAAAACCAGAGATTCCAAGAGATTGACTACCAGTCAACCACTGGTTCTAATTCTGTTTATTTATAAGCGTGGCAACACTGAAAATTTGGCAGTTTTGAATGGGGTGGATGAATAAGAATGAGGAGGCACACTGACATTTTATCCCACCAGGCGGCGCCTGTGCAAGTGTCTAGGCATGTCACGGTCATTCATATGTGAGAGAGAGAAAAATATATCATATTCTCGCTCTCACGTATGAAATTCTTTATTTATGGGGTGGCTCCATCTGTCATAACCTTTGAGTTGAAATTTGGTCTGTCTGTCAACTGTCATTACAGCTGAAACCACAGGACACCGTTAAATCTGAAGAACCTAACCAAATTACGGCCACGAAGTATTTGATGGTATGCTCACATTGATGTCGGAACTGATGGGATAGAAAAAATGTAATTGGCTGCTATCAGTGGCCTATTTCACAATAGTGACAATTGTCGCAACTTGACTTGACAGTGATATTTATGTCAAGGGATGGCAGTCTATGCACAGTGATTAGTTGATTACCTACACATTTTACTTCGACAGTAACTCTCTATAATACTCGATCCTCTTTGCTTTTATTTAACTTGCCTTGTTAGTATGTTAGTTTGGGTCAAAACGTAGAAGCTAAATTTGACCCACTTCCCGGTTTCCGATAGAGCTGAAATTTTACACACATAATAAATATGTATATTACGTGACAATGCAATATTATGGTATCATATGGAGCTGATTTGATGATGGAGCAGAAAGGTGGTCATAGGAACTCTGTCATGAAACGTCGTATCCCCGTCGAGTAAGGGGTTTTTAGAAACGTCTCGGAGAGCAGTAGATGACTTTTGAAAGAAAGGTACAGTCAGCGATAAAAGCTTGTGCCAAAAATGACATTTTTGCAAAAAACTTATTACATGAATCAGTACTTTAATTTGGGTTGGGTATCAACCTTATGTATTTTAGGCTTTTTCCTTAATTTTACGAAAGTTATAATCGTATTGTTGTATAATTCTCTATAACATATAACAACCTACCATATACCTAGGTCGTAGCAAGTGAACTTTGTTATTCTATAAGCACATAACTTTGGAGTATAAAGAAATAAATTAAACTGCCTTTAAGTGTCAAGCGACATTTGCGAAAAGCTGTTTAAGTCCCGTTCAGTAAGAAGTGCATACTTATAACGCAACTTCTTACCCATTTACGCACCTCTTTCTATTTATTTATTTATAAGAAAACATCTTTCAATGACATTACAGATAAATCCAACGCGTCATGAAATTTAAAAAAAGTAAATAAAAACATTAAAATAGATAGTTATTTATTATACAAGGGTGCAACGTTGTACAGGGTTGTGTTGTAAAGGGTGTACGCCGAGTGTGGAACTGAAAAACGAGCAAGTGAAAGGATTCTATAGCTGAACCACGAACGAAGCGAGTGGTTCAAGAATAGAATCCTCAACTTGCGAGTTTTTTAACACTCGAGAAGTAAAATACATTTGCACCCGAGTGTAACACAAAACTTTTCCCCTCACTATAGCGAGGAAAGTACAACGCAAAAAATGCATTTATCACTGCTTCCAGTAGTTCCACAGGTGGTAAAACATCGTCATCACTAGATTCACTCACTTTTATCAATTTTAATGCAGAAAAAAGGACTATATTCAAGGTCAAATTACTTTATCCACTAGTGGATAAAATGCGTTTTACCCGCTGGTTTTACACGTGTTTCCGAGCTAGTCAGGGGAAAAAACATTGCACACAATAAGTAAAAGTATTACAATTAAAATAAACAATTACTTGGGCGATGACCTAACTGCGTGGCTCCGTTGCGTCGTTTGCCCCGGTGTAGGGTTCGGCAGGTTGCCCCGGAACTGCCGAAAAACCACACCTTAGCTATCCTATTAGTACTATAAAGATAAATGCGTTTCATTCGCCACGGAGCGTTAGCGATTAGGCCACTTGCCTACGAGTAGCTGCGCACGCGCGACAGTTAGGTACATGGCAATTAGGGTCAATGCGCAGGTTCACAAAATGATAGGACCTTAGGCTCCCTGAATAGCAATGAATGAATGGCTTTTTACTCGTAGCGATAAGGCCGCCTGTTGTTCTTTCTTTTATACTATGTCGGTGGCAAACAAGCATACGTTCTGCCTGATGGAAAGCGGTGACCGTAATCTATGGACGCCTGCAACTCAAAGAGTGTCACATGCGCGTTGCTAACCCATTGAAACTTGTACACTCCCTTTTGCTGTGTTAAGGAGGTTTCGGGTTGCCGACGACTCAAAGGACAAAAGACGGAACAAATTAGTTGCGTAGGTCCTTCCGTCACCCTCGTTGAGCTCTGGCCGCTTTTCTCACCGGCAAGAACAACACTATGAGTAGGGTCTAGTGCTCTTTGGCTGCGGTCTTTTGTAAGGCGGAGGTACTTCCCCAGTTGGGCTCTGCTCTAGATTCGAGCGAAATGATATGACCACGCACCAGTCGCACCACGCAAGCCACAGCGTAAGCGATTAGCCACTTGTCTGTTATCTGCCACTGCCACGGGCCCAGTAGCCGCGTAGCTAGACTCAGATTCGCTTCAAATTCGGCGGCACGATTATCTGCGCACGCGCCGCGACAGTTACATGGCAATTAGGGTCATTGCGCAGGTGCTAGGTCCACGGACTGACGTGACTAGGTTACACTGTTTAAAATACTTTCGTAGAAATGTTTGAGGCTAATTTGATACCTCCTAGACTTATATACAGGATGTAACATTAATGCTGGTGATCCATTTAAGAGCATAACCGGTATCGAATAGCAATTACGAATACCTCTTCCTTTTTTAAAAATAAACACCATGAAAATTAAAGGTACTATAGAAGGTAATGTATAAGCCGTAGGATTTATCTTCGGCAATTATGTTACATAGTGTATATGTCGGAGATCGACCAAAATGTGATTTAAAGGAGAAAAATGTAGTTTATATGACATTTTAGTCTTAAAAACAAAGACTAAAATGTCATATAAACTACATCCAATAAGGCCTAGTTACCCCTTCGAGTTGGAAGGTCAGATGGCGGTCGCTTTCGTAAAACTGGTGCCTACGCCAAATCTTGGGATTAGTGGTCAAAGCGGACCCCAGGCTACCATGAGCCGTGGCAAATGCCGGGATAACGCAAGGAGGATGATGAATTGATGATGATGACATTTTAGTCTTAAAATGAAATCAGGAACACGCTGTTAATGTTGGATTACTCAGATTCGCCATTTATAGTTTAGTTTAGATGAAAGAGATAATGTAAGAACGTATTTTATTCTGTGACGGGTTAAGAATGTCACCTCTCGTGGGTGTCGCAGAAGTCGACTGTGGGATATGGGTTCCATTGTGGCACACCTCGGACACTGGCGATCAAAAATATTGAAAGAGGCGCATTCCTAGCACACAGTCTTAGCTCGTGTAGGTGAACGCGTACTATGTTTGTATGAGTGAAATATGACAGGTCGACTGTTCATATTTTTGACAGGCGGTAACTGTGAGGTAATCGAGAGGGGGTGGGTGGCACTTTCAGCGGGGAGTGGGAGTGGCCATACTGTACGATAGTACTCTTTATTATACTGTGATTGTGGTGTGGGCGATAGGCTGGCAACCTGTCACTGCAATATCACAATTAAGTTTCTTTCAACCCCTTAATTGCCAACTTGAGCAGTTTCATGTGCTCTACCTACCCTGTCATGATTTAAAAAAACATTAATACTTTTTAACCGACTTCAAAAAAGGAGGAGGTTCTCAATTCGACTGAATTTTTTTTTTTTTTTTTTATGCTTGGCAACACTGACATCGTGCTCCCTTCTGTATGATCGATAAATAAAAATATAAAATAAGTGGGTACTTCGAAAAAAATGACTAGACTAAGACGGGCGGAACGGAATGTGGGGTTGATGGAGCGAGTGGTAAGATGGCGGATGGAGTTTATGAAATATAAGGTGTATTTGTGATTTGTGATTAATAGGTGGAACTTGTACCGAGTAAACTAATATCAAAGCAAGTGGTGAGTTTCATTTCAACTCAGAAGTGGTGGATCCCACGTAAAAGGAACAAAGAGGTATGTACAATGGATCTTTATCTTAGTATGAATGATAAATTTCACAATCATGCATGTAAATTTTGATTGATAGCCAAAAGATAGGAACGCTTAAGAAAAATAAATCTATTTATTGCATTTAAAGTGACTATTTAGAATTGGTGGTACGTACACTTACACTACGTACACACCTACATAGCATAATTGTGAAAATAAAAGAAAACCGTTATGAACGGTTGTATTAAATTATTTGAATGTGATATTTTAAGATTGATCAATTCTAAGGTTATAATAACAAATAAAATGGCCAAAGGCTAAATTGGTACGGAGAAAAGATAATTACACAAATTCATGTAAGGTACCTAAGTATAGTATTAGTTAGTAGTATTGTTTTTACTCATGTACCATCGGCAACACTGTTGACTGTACGTTTGTAATCCTTATTACTAGGGCATAAAGTCCACCGATAGTTAGGATAGTGTTGCTGTTAGTACGATGAATTTAGTAGTGTCGTAAAGAATATTTATTTTACCACGTTCGTCCTTGATTTGATCGGACCTTGTGTCACAGAGGCATGGGTTTATGATGATGATGATGATGATGATGATGATGATGATGATGATGATGATGATGATGATGATGATGATGATGATGATGATGATGATGATGATGATGATGATGATGATGATGATGATGATGATGATGATGATGATGATGATGATGATGATGATGATGATGATGATGATGATGATGATGATGATGATGATGATGATGATGATGATGATGATGATGATGATGATGATGATGATGATGATGATGATGATGATGATGATGATGATGATGATGATGATGATGATGATGATGATGATGATGATGATGATGATGATGATGATGATGATGATGATGATGATGATGATGATGATGATGATGATGATGATGATGATGATGATGATGATGATGATGATGATGATGATGATGATGATGATGATGATGATGATGATGATGATGATGATGATGATGATGATGATGATGATGATGATGATGATGATGATGATGATGATGATGATGATGATGATGATGATGATGATGATGATGATGATGATGATGATGATGATGATGATGATGATGATGATGATGATGATGATGATGATGATGATGATGATGATGATGATGATGATGATGATGATGATGATGATGATGATGATGATGATGATGATGATGATGATGATGATGATGATGATGATGATGATGATGATGATGATGATGATGATGATGATGATGATGATGATGATGATGATGATGATGATGATGATGATGATGATGATGATGATGATGATGATGATGATGATGATGATGATGATGATGATGATGATGATGATGATGATGATGATGATGATGATGATGATGATGATGATGATGATGATGATGATGATGATGATGATGATGATGATGATGATGATGATGATGATGATGATGATGATGATGATGATGATGATGATGATGATGATGATGATGATGATGATGATGATGATGATGATGATGATGATGATGATGATGATGATGATGATGATGATGATGATGATGATGATGATGATGATGATGATGATGATGATGATGATGATGATGATGATGATGATGATGATGATGATGATGATGATGATGATGATGATGATGATGATATATTCGGATTTGAATAGGAATTCCGAGAGGTATTCGGATTTGGATATGAATTCCGATAGGTATTCGGATTTGGACATGAATTCCGAAAGGTATTCGGATTTGGATATTTATTCCGAAAGGTATTCGGATTTGGATATTTATTCCGAGAGGTATTCGGATTTGGATTGGATATTTATTCCGAAAGGTATTCGGATTTGGATATTTATTCCGAGAGGTATTCGGATTTGGATTGGATATTTATTCCGAAAGGTATTCGGATTTGGATATTTATTCCGAGAGGTATTCGGATTTGGATATTCCGAATGTAGGGATAATATCGGGACTTGATTTTAATAGAATTTTTGTTTAATGCAGGATTTTACGTACAATGGTCACCGAAGATGAAGGCACCCCACAAGGCACACCACCAAGTACGCCCCCTAGGCGGCGACGGTCGAGAAAGAAAGTCAAGCGAAGGAGGAGTCCATCTTCTTCTCCCAGCTCATCCCCTGATCGCGTTCAAAGGAAGCAGCGCAAAAGTAAGCGAAGGAGATCAAGGTCTTCATCGGGTTCGTCTGATTATCGCGCACAGGCAAAACAACGGAAGATGTCTAGTAGATTGACAACAGAGAAGGTATTGGATATGTTACTTACTTGGAAGACAGACAAACCTCTTGGGAATAGTAATATGAATAATGTGGTCCCGGAGTTCAACCCTTCTAACAGGGCTCAAACCATTGACTGCTGGCTACGGAAAGTCAATGAATGTTCACAGATATACAATTGGGATGAGAGGCAAATTATCCACTTCTCTCTCCAGAAGCTCGCTGGCTTAGCAAAGAAATGGTTTGAGGCCCTGCCCACGGTTGTCTACACTTGGGAAGAATGGCAATGTAAATTGAGGAAAGCTTTCCCAAGTGAAGAAAACTATGGTAGGCTTTTGGAAGAGATGTTAGGTCGGACTTCACGTAACGACGAAAATTTGCGAGAATACTTTTATGACAAGCTTAGTCTGATTACTCGTTGTGAGATCCAAGGTAAAAAGGCAGTAGAATGCATTATCTATGGCATTACTGATAAATCAATTCGGAATGGTGCTCAAGCGCTAAACTGCTCTGAGCCCGAAGACTTACTCAATTACTTGAGTTCACAAAAGACGCAAACATATAATCAACCATCCACTAGCAAAATTCGAGACAATATTGTACAAAAGGATAACACAGCGAGTAATTCTAAATCTGGTAAATTCTCTAGCACGATCACGTGCTTTAATTGTAAATCACAAGGTCACCCCTACTTCAAGTGTACAAAGCCGCAAATAAGGTGCAAGCGTTGTAACAGGGTGGGGCATGATCTTGATAATTGTAAACTGGATCCAATTAATGTAAATGCTAACGTGAAACGATCTGACAATACAGCTCAAAAGAAAATTTTGAAAATTAATGTTACGTCTCAGCCAAATGAAAAATTTTACAAGACTATTTTGTGTAACGAACAGAGCCTGGTAGCGTACATTGATTTTTGTAGCGAGTGTACAATAATGAGAAATAGCGACGCAGAAAGTTTGGGACTGTCAAAGAGTTTTGATAATGTAGTAGTGCCTCGTTATAAGTCACGAGTTAGTTTAAAGGTCGATGAAATCGAGGCATCGGTCGAAGTCTTAGTCGTAGACGACGAATGGATGAATACCCCTGTGATTGTAGGGCAAACTTTTACGGAACTGCCGGGCCTTACCGCTCTTAAGGACTATAAAAGTCTAGTCTTCTATATAACGCCTAATGAAAATCCCTTTGATAGTGGCAGCGAGACCTTGAAGTTGTTCGTGACTAATTCGGTCGAAGTCTCTAAAACATCTTCGGTGCCAGTTCACGTAGGGTCTAACTTTACCGGAGATATTTACGTTGAGGGATACACAACCTGTGAACCTGGTAAGGAGTATAGATTATTACAAGGAGCTTACCACCTTCGTGACGGAAAAGGTGAGGTAGTAATCACGAACTTAGCCCAAAAGTCTATTAAATTAGAACAAAACACGGTTATTTCTAGATCAATTCCTTTTATTGAACGAGAAACTTGCCAGGTTAACAGGATTACGGTTGACGCTTCCCAATTGGTACCATTAAATAAATCAGATATTAAGGTAGGGCCTGAGCTTGATGACGCGCAAAGGGACAGACTCTATTCAATGTTACAAGACTATCGTGATTGTTTCGCTTCCAGCTTGAGTGAGATCGGCTGTGCAGTTGATATGGAGATGAAGATAGAACTAACAGATAATAAACCAATCATATATCGTCCCTACCGCCTATCTCACTCCGAGCGAGAACAGGTCAGGGAGACTATAAATGAACTTTTGCAAAACGACATTATTGAGGATTCTAATTCTGATTACTCGAGCCCTATCCTAATGGTGAAGAAGAAGACAGGGGAACAAAGGCTCTGTGTTGATTTTAGGGCCCTTAACAACAAAACTGTGAAGGACCGTTTCCCCTTGCCCGTCATCGATGATCAGATATCGAATCTTAGTGGCAATAAATATTTCACGACCCTTGACCTAGCATCAGGTTACTACCAAGTCCCTATGGCTGATTGTAGTAAACATCTTACCGGATTCGTCACTCCAGACGGCCATTACCAGTTCAAAAGAATGCCTTTTGGGTTGGCAAATGCACCCGCTGTTTTCCAAAGAATGATTAATAAGATCTTGGGGAACAAGCGGTTTGAATATGCATTGGCTTACCTTGACGATGTTCTTATACCATCTAAGAGCACTGAAGAGATGTTGGAGCGGTTGGAAGAGGTTTTGAAGCTTTTGCGGCAGTTTGGCTTGACGTTAAAGCTTTCAAAATGTCGTTTCTTCGACACTCAAGTCAGCTATCTCGGATATGACATTACCGCGGAAGGGATACAGCCCGGCGAAGCCAAGGTGTTGGCGGTAAAAGAGTTCCCTAAGCCCTGCAATGTACACGAAATTCGTCAATTCCTTGGTTTAACCGGTTATTTTCGGAAATTTATAAAGGGATATGGCGAAATTGCTCGCCCTTTAACTATGTTGTTGCGAAAAGAGGCCACGTGGCAGTGGTCAGATTTAGAGCAAAAAGCATTTTGTACACTGAAGGAAATGCTTGTGAGTAGACCGATCTTAGCACTTTATGACCCAAAACTCGAAACCGAGTTACATACCGACGCCAGTGCTCTGGGAATTGGAGGTATTCTAATGCAGTGGCAGAATGATACTCGCACCCTGAAGCCTGTCGCTTATTTTAGTCGACAGACTACCCAGGAGGAGAAGCATCTGCACTCCTATGAACTAGAGACATTGGCTGTCGTCTGTTCGTTAAAAAAATTTAGAGTGTACCTGCTGGGTATCCACTTTAAGATTTATACTGATTGTGCTGCTTTACGGACCACCTTAACCAAGAGGGATCTAATCCCTCGGATAGCTAGGTGGTGGTTGCAAATAAGCGAGTACAATTTCGACATTGAATATCGCCCAGGTGTTCAGATGTCCCATGTGGACGCTTTAAGCCGCAACACGAACCTACCATCGGAACCAGAGGACAATCCTTGCGTCAATATATACAAAATAACGCAAGAAAATTGGTTATTATCCTTACAAATAGCTGACCCAGATATATCCCGAATACAAAAAAATTCTGAAACCTGAAGACGATCAAGAATGTAAAGACGTCCGTAAAAATTACGTTGTTAAAAATCATGCTGTATATCGAAAGTTAGATGATCAGCTACTGTTAGTTGTCCCGCGTAGCGCACGATGGCAGATATGTCGTGCTAATCACGACGATATAGGTCATCTGGGCTATGCTAAGACGCTCGAAAAGATTAAATCCCAGTATTGGTTTCCAAAGTTACGGAAATTCGTTAAGAAATATGTCTCGGCGTGCATCGAGTGCGCGTACAATAAAGACTCGGCATCAAAACAAAAATCGGGTCATTTGCATCCGATTGAAAAGGTTCCGGTGCCATTTCATACATTGCACATGGACCATGTTGGTCCATTTGTAAAGAGCAAGGACGGTAATTCCTACATATTAACGATAGTTGACGCATTTACTAAATACGTTTTTGTACGGGCAGTTAGAGACGTCAAAACTAAAACTACCGTCAGAACACTAGACAAATTGTTCTATGACTTTAATCCACCGGCAAGAATAATAACCGACAGAGGTTGTTCTTTTACATCAGCTGCGTTCAAAACGTATTGCGATGGACTTGGAATAAAGCACATTTTAAACGCGGTTGCTTGTCCCAGAGCTAATGGCCAAGCAGAAAGATTTAACCAAACAATTCTGAATTCTTTAGCTGCACAGAACTGTTTTGGCCATGAGCGTGACTGGGACAAGTGCCTAGGAAAAATTCAATGGGGCATTAATAACACGATTAATGCGTCCACACAAAAATCTCCAGCTGAAGCAATGTTTGGCTTAAAAATGCGGGACATTTTGACAAACAAACTTGATATACAAAACGAAGTAGACCGTTCAGATTTAGTTGAAGTCAGAAGTTCTATTAGTAGTAATATTGAGAGAGGACAAACTAAAATGAAATTGAGATATGATAAAAACCGGTTGCCTGCAACTAGCTATGCCGTAGGAGACTTAGTAAAGATCTCGCGGAATAATTTCGACAATAATGGTAAAAGCACAAAATTATTGTCTAAATTTGTAGGCCCTTACAAAATTACAGAAACACTTGGCAATGATCGATATAGGATAACAGACGTTCCGGGGTTTACAAAAAAAAGGGAAACTCTATAAGACTGTCATAGCAGCTGACAGGATTAGACCTTGGATACATACCAAAACTCTTGAATTACATGACAGTGATGAAAGCCAAGATAACAGTAGTAGCGGTAGTAACTAATCATTAACATTGTAAACTCCTTACGAATACAAATATGTCGTTGATATGTGTAATTAAGTAGTAATTTAATATGTAAGTAACTTTGAGAGTTCTTATGAACATAGGTATTATTGTTTGTTTCTTTTTTTTTCTTTTTCTGTTTTGTGACAATAATAATCTAAAGCAGAGTGTCATGATTTTTGGTAAATATGATGTCGTGCGCCAGGACTGCCAGGAGGCAGCACGGTGCCGGATGGCCGAGTGTCATGATTTAAAAAAACATTAATACTTTTATGCTTGGCAACACTGACATCGTGCTCCCTTCTGTATGATCGATAAATAAAAATATAAAATAAGTGGGTACTTCGAAAAAAATGACTAGACTAAGACGGGCGGAACGGAATGTGGGGTTGATGGAGCGAGTGGTAAGATGGCGGATGGAGTTTATGAAATATAAGGTGTATTTGTGATTTGTGATTAATAGGTGGAACTTGTACCGAGTAAACTAATATCAAAGCAAGTGGTGAGTTTCATTTCAACCCCTTTTGGGGACACCTACAGGCATGTTTATGTATGTAAATAAATAAATAAAATTAAAATAAAATAAAAAGCCTTTTTATTCATAAACACTTTACAAAATTTTCGTTATTAACTAAATTTAAATATAAGTATATTATATTGATTTAGACTAACACGATTTGCACTCATAATTTTAGAACAAAACGGGACTTAATGTGTGTAGGCAAAGTGACAACCCTAGCGCAAAAGTGAATAATCAAGAACAAGTGCGGGTAGTTCGAGAAACTCGCGCGGCTAGAAGATGTTGATGCAATTCCTCGCCAGTCTACCCGTGACCACGAACATAATGTGATGTTCGAAACGTCGGGCCAAATATAAATGTAAGTGTTTACGCGATTAAGTCCCGTTTTGTTCTAAAATTATAAGTATATTAGTGGTTAGGACCCCTTCCGGGTATAGGCCTCCTCCAACCTCTTCCACGGTTCTCGTTCTTGTACCGAACGAGGTCTCAAACCGAGAACGGTTTATGTATGTATGATATAATATATCTAGTTTGTTATAATAAATGTGTAACCATCAAAAACATGCTGGACAAGATAATTATAAATTATAAACAAATCCTTAATGGCTCAGGTGCCTTTGCAAAAAGTCAGTTTGAGGTGACTTATGTCTTAAAACGTCTTTTCGTAACATAGGTTACCTTGGGGTCATTGACCTCTATGTTAATAAGTTTAGATTTTAATATATACCTAATGTTTACGCTATAAGTGCTATAACTTTAACATTTATGTAGGTGGTTATTAGAATAATGCATATTCCATGTGCTCATCGTTAGAATGGAAAAAACATGTTTTTTCTTATTTTATGATTTATCTAATGCAATGTCTCAAGCTTCCTATCCTAGCCAACATCACAATCACTTACGCCAGTAAAAAAAGTACGTGAAAGCTTCCCCTTTTACACACCTCAATCATCTTTAATCGTAACCGTCATCGTTTTGCGCTTCTAACAGAACAAGGTTGTCGTGACGAATTTACACGCTCGACGTCACAAGTCTGTCTCAACCTTAACGATGACTATTCTGCAAATTCTTGCGGCTACCGGCTACAATTCGTATCGCGTGTAAAGGCAGTTACAGATGTACAAACGCATAATAATAACCACGATACATAATTTAAATTTTGAGAAAACTCCAGCCATAGTGGATTGATTTTCATCAAACTTGGCTATAAGAATACTATCGCCTAATTTAGTTTTCAAACAAAAAAACGAACTCTAAATCGGTTCATCCGTTCGAAAGCTACTATGCCACAGACAGGCACACACGCCTGCCACACTATTTTTAACCCCCGACGCAAAAAGCTGTTTGTCTGTCTGTCTGTGTGTGTCTATCTGTGGCATCGTAGCTCCCGAACGGATGAACCGATTTAGATTTAGTTTTTTTGTTTGAAAGCTGAGTAAAATCGGTGCACTATACCGCGGTCAGGGTTTTTTTTCAAAATTTTAATTTTGTGGTTAGGTTATAGTAGTAGTAGTAAAACACTTTATTGTACCAGAAAATAATACAACACACAGGAAAAAGAGCTTATTATAAGTACAAAGGCGAACTTATCCCTTTAAGGGATCTCTTCCAGTTAACCTTTGAGCAATTGAGGGAGAATTGGAGATGGTAGGCATACAGTACAAACGGCGCAGGAAACGGATTCTAGGTAATAATAAATTATAACTTACACTAACATGCAATATATACGAATAAATACATAATATACAACTATACAAATAGCAAATAACATAAATATATAATATATAAATTAAATATATATTTACATAATAAAAACTACAACTACAAAACCGCATACATCCAATACCTTAGTCTTCATCAGAGAGCCAAAGCTTTTTTAGATTAGCCTTCAGCGACGCGACCGACTGACACTGTCGAAGAGATAAAGGCAAGGAGTTCCACAATTTAATTGCGTAGATTGTAAACGATTTATTATAGGACCTATGTTTGTGGGGCGGGATACTCAAAGTGAGATTCACACTGGAACGGAGCCGGTGCCCGCTACCGTCAGCCAAGTATTTAAATCGTTCTGAAAGATAGGGAGGGGAAGTAGGAGAAAATAAAACATTATACAGGAGAGAAACCACGTGCATGTCTCTACGGCGACGGATGGGCAGCCACTCCAGCTAGGAGCGGAAATGAGAGATGTGGTCAAATTTTCTTAAATTAAAAATGTATCTGATGCACACATTCTGCAAACGTTCGAGCTTGTCAAGTAGCTCCTCGGTAAGGTCCAAAAATGCGATATCCGCATAATCCAGAAGTGGAATTAAAAGCGACTGCGCAAGGACAACCTTTGTACGGAACGGAAGGAAGCTTTGGAGACGTCGAAGCGAGTGAAGAGAGGCAAAGAGTCGCCTGCTAATTTCAGTCACATGGGGTGCCCACGAGAGAGTCTGATCAATGACAATGCCTAAGTTCCTGACGGTAGAAGAGAAAGGAATGAGTGTTCCATCGAAGAAAATTTCGGGCACTGTCACTTCAGACAACTTGGAGATTAAATGAGGACTCCCAATCAAAATCGCTTGCGACTTCTTCGCATTAACCATAAGGCCAAAAGAAGCTGCCCAAGAACAAATAGAGTCGAGATCCCGGTTGATTCGGCTTATTAAAAAATCTAAATTGTCTATGCTTGCCGCTGAGTAGATTTGCAGGTCATCTGCATAGAGATGATAAGACGAAGCAAGAGACTTCGTGATCCCATCGATAAACAACGAAAAAAGTAAAGGAGATAGCACAGCGCCCTGCGGCACCCCCGCTGACAGATCACACCAGGAGGAGACTGTGTCATCGACCATGACCTGTTGGCGTCTTCCAAGTAGATAGTCACGAAACCAAGAAAGAGTTAAAGGAGATAGGTTATAATTACGAAGAATAGCCAGAAGAATATCAAAATCCACGGAGTTAAAGGCACTGCTGAAATCTAAGAGAACCAGAGCTGTAACCTCTTTGTTTTCTATGTTGAGGTGGAAGTCGTCAGTAACCTTAACTAATGCCGAAACAGTACTATGCCCTGGGCGGAAGCCAGATTGAAAGGGATTAAAGAGATTGTGTCTGTTAAGAATCGAAGAGAGAAGTCTGTTGGCATAGTGTTCAATTACTTTAGAGAGTGGTTTAATAGGGCGGAACTGAAACAGAGACGAATCGGGTCGAGGAACACTGGCTAGAAGGGAGAGAGTTCGTTGCTTAACTGAAGAGTCAAGTTCGACCGGAGAAGAACTGAAATGTCGATTAATGGCATCTAAGTCAAGGCCACCCACCGGATCTTGCTGAGTTTTGCCCCAGTATTACTTAATACCAGTTAACGCCAGTTATATACTCGTATAAGTGTGTTTATCATGTTTATAGGCTCCTGTACGATTGGCATGTTTAGATATGCTGTTAATGTAAATTTAAGGAATAAAATAAAGAATAAAGACACGTCAAACTTATAACACCCCGTCGTTTTTGCGTTGGGGGTTAAAAATAGTCATAGGTCGGCTTGAGCTATTGATTTGGTTTCTAAAACACGTTGGTACCTTAATGATTTGATTAATTGGTGACTTGGACCATATTCACTCGATCGTGTAACATTTTTCAACACAACCGTACCAAATACAGTTGCAATTCGTTACCAGTTACCACAAATGTCATAATTAAGAACAACTATAATGCGTACGCGCCTAATGACGCGCGAAATTCGCTACCCGTCGATTTACACGCGAAATCTCATAGACAAACCACTATAATAATGTAGGTTGATATAAAAAATTAAACCTTAAGTCTACGTAGGAAGGTTGTATAAAGCTAGAAAAAATATGGTGGTATTTTTTATGGGTAACGAACAATGAAGAAGAGTCACAGTTAAATTATTAAAAGGATAATGTCTGTCTGTCAGATATATTTCAAGAGAGGCAATTTGTTTGCATATATTTTGTTTTTATAATCAGAGCACGTAGAAATTTGAATTTGAAGTAATACATTATTTCTATTAATTGTAGGTACCTATGATATTTTTTGTTAATCTGCAAAATAAATTTACAAATAATACCTTTGTCAAATGTTAAAAAAAACTTTAAAATTAAAATTTATTTCTAAAGTCGATTTAAATAATGAAAAACTATACCTAATAAGAAAAGAAACATTTGGTTGAGGCTTCTGCCTACAGCATTTTATTGACAATTAAAAGCAATTGCTTCATTTCTTTGAATTACTTTTTAGTTAGGTACCATCGATTCGTATTTGATACTGGTTTCAAACTTTATTATAAAAATCATAACCTTTTTCCAAAATTAATTTCTCACTAAAACATCTTCTAAGCTCTAAAACGTGAACCATTGTAAATCTTTAAAGGCTTGATTTTTGTTCCATCAAATAATGAGGCTGTCAATTATTTAGTGTGATTAGTAACTGTCGGTTTTAGCGGCCAGTTGTTGGAGAATGCGTGTAATTTCCGATTTCAAGCAATTACTTACCCCTAATTGTTGAGAAGCTCGCTTCTGATTTTATATTTTAAGATTTTATTTTTAGATCGTTAAACCGTACAAGAGTTTTTTTTGATATCATCTTACAATCGCTGTTACCAAAGACATATATTATGTAACTCCGTATAGACGGATAAAGTCTAAGAAAAAAACGTACCTCAAAGCCCTAGAGAAAAAGGTACGGTGGCCTAGATGGCGTTATACCTTTGAGGAACGCTCGGCTAGATAGCGCTAATATTAATATTTTCCATTTTAACACATATCAAGCTTACAATATGGGCCAAATTGTCAAAACTGAGGTTCAAAAGTTTTAAGCCTGCGTTGAGAGATAGCAGTCGGTGCACTGTGATTACACATTTTACTTTGACTGTAACTCTCTATAATACTCGATCCTCTTTGCTGTTACTAAACTTGTCTGGGCCTGGCAGAGGGACATCACTGTTGCCTCTATTAGAGTTATATGGTACGTCTACAACTACATAATGAGACGAGATGATATTTTCCCAGTTAAAGAAATTTCAAATATCCTAATACAATGCTTGGGAAGATGAATACCCCCCGACATCGAGAGGGATGTGAAACACAGATTTGCGAGATTTAAAAGTTGTAACATCTCATCTATACTTACTAATATTATAAATGGGAAAGTGTGTCTGTTTGTTTGTCCGTCTTTCACGGCAAAACGGAGCGACGATTTGACGTGATTTTTTAGGTGGAGATAGTTGAAAAACGCGGGAAAAGCTAGTAAAAAATATAGCGCACATTTTCTGCGGATGTTCAATAACTGCAAAAAAAACTGATATCATCTAAACCAATCAATCTAAGAATAAGCGTAACATATACACCAAAATACCATCCGATTAACAGCTTCCTCTAAATCGTGGCTCTAAATAGCCCTTTCTCTAACTATCTCCCACACCTATTAACATTTCGTAAACCTTATTCCAATTACATTAAAGTCTTTATATAGTCAATTATGTATTCTAAGTACCATGTTAAGATGTAAGAAGAGTAAGATTACGATCTTTAGATGATAATCGATTAGGTATTCGAATAGCGAGTATTAGGCAGGAGGGGGGTTATTTAACGGTAGCCGCGAGGTGGAGCACAGTGGAAGCTAGAGAGATGCTATACTGCGTAGTTTCGCTGTCTTATAATCAGAGATCGGACGGATTTGCGACATTCTTAGTGACTTACGTCATTTCAATGACTTTTAGTATGAGATGACGCACAAAAATCCGATCTCTGCTTATAATAACCACAAAATTAAAATTTTGAAAAAACCCCCGACCCCGACATAGTGGACCGATTTTCACGAAACATGGCTAAGAACACTCCCGACTAACTCAGCTTTCAGACAAAAAAATCAAAATCTAAATCGGTTCATCCGTTCGGGAGCTAAGATGCCACAGACAGACACACACACAGACAGACAGACAGACACGTCAAACTTATAACACCCCTTCGTTTTTGCGTCGGGGGTTAAAAATGGCGTACCTACGCGTTGTGACACAAGATGTAGTTTGTAAGGGTTCCCTCTATTTGGCATACTTAACTTTAATTGTCCGAAACGATTTTCGCATAACAGACTTCGCATAATCGATTTTCGCCGAATGTTAATTTGGCAGAAAATTTATTTGTCATAATCTATAATAATACAAATTTATATAAATTTTCCAATGAGACCATCAAATGAGATCCCATCTTGTATTGTTGGAAGGAATGGAATGCGCTCCCAAAATACGACCTCGGTCTCGTTAAAGCAAGAGTGAATTGAATAGGGTAATACTGAATCGGTGAGCTCCATCTTAAACTCTGTCTTCACTTTCCATCAGGAGTGACTAGGGTCAATCGCCGATCAATATATACATACATACACATACATACAATCACGCCTGTGTCCCATGAAGGGGTAGGCAGAGCACATGAAACTACTCAGGTTTCAGTGCCACTCTTAGCAAATAAGGGGTTGAAAGAAAACGAAACTGTGAACTACGCCACAATTTAACCCATATCCCACAGTCGCCTTCTACGACACCCACGGGAAGAAAAGGGGTGGTGAAATTCAATATATCCATACTAATATATCCATACTAATATTATAAATGGGAAAGTGTGTGTGTCTGTTTGTTTGTCCGTCTTTCACGGCAAAACGGAGCGGCAAATTGACGTAATTTTTTAAGTGGAGATAGTTGAAGAAATGGAGAGTGACATAGGCTACTTTTTGTCTCTATCTAACGCGAGCGAAGCCGCGGGCAAATACTAGTAATATATATATTATAAATGGGAAAGTGTGTATCTGTTTGTTTTTCCGTTTTTCACGGCAAGAGGGAGGGACGAAGTGACGTGATTTTTCAAGTGGAGATAGTTGAAGGGATGGATGACATAGGCTACTTTTTGTCTCTCACCACACCTCATGGCGATCCTGCTACTTGACGCCTTTGTTTGCCGCGTAACCGCTGACGGGACAATTTCGGTCACGTAGGCAGTGCAACTGTGCTCTCTTATAATTAATTTATAATAGGACGTTATCACCTTGAATTATGAGTGCGAGACAGGACAGTGCATTGCTGAGACTCGGACAGTCACCGCGACTAAGCGCAAACAGTTATTCCCGTGCCCGTGTGAGCGTAGAACTTGATTTAGACATTGTTTATTTTGTGTTGCGGTACACCAATCAAGATGGGGAAAAGTTACTCCAAAATTGAGGACAAGGAGGTGATTATAGCGCAGACTGCGGGGGCTGGGAAAAATACGGCTTCCGAGAGCGACAGTGACCTTCACGGCGGCTTGGCGCTCAATAACATTTTGGTGGGCGTCCTTCTGGCAGCAATTGGTTTGGCAGCCTTGCTGATTTTATACAAGAAATATAAGAAGCAACAACAGCAGTGGATACGGCGAACTATAAGCGCCGAATTTATACGCCGCACTGCAATGCGTATATCCGGGCGGAAACCGACGGCACCACAAGAGGACACGGTTTGAGCGGACGGTCAAGGTTAGTTTTATGGAGTCCTTTCGTCGAAGATGGCCATCATCCTACTACAACAGTGAGTGATTTAAGTAATAGTGTTAATGAGTGTTCGTGTTCATATTCGTGATTCCCGATCGGTTTTTTTTTACATGTTTTCTATAAAACGAGACATTCAAAATCCTAAAATGTATTAAGTAAAATAGTTATAAGATGTCGTTCTAGTAATGTAACGTAAATCTAATGGCATGTGAATTAGAAGTAATATACACAAAAATCTCTGAAATTCAAGTAAGCTTACGAAAACTTGGTGCAAAAAGAGAAACAAGTAAGGATTTAGTTGAAAATAAGATAGCTTTAGCAGATAAGTACTATGCAGAGTACACAATAATTTTGCAAAACTTAGAATGTACCTCTAGTGAATTTTCGGATTACAATTTAGATCCTATTATAGAGAAAATTGAGGCAGTTTATGCCAAAATAAAAAGTTATATTACTTGTGAGTCAGTTATAAACAAAGACGTAAAAATGGATAACTTTGAAATAAAAACGGCAACTAGCTTGGTGATGGTAATGGACGGTACGGAAGAAACTACAGAAAAAATAATTGATAGTGTCGAAATGTACAACTCTTATTTGAAAGATGCTACTAACAAAAATATGCTTATAAACTTCGTTCTCAAAACGCGACTTTCGAAATCCGCTAAATTGAAATTAAAAAAAAATTATTCCAGTTGCGAGGAACTGATTACTGATATGAAACAAAAATTATTAACGAGAAAATCATCTAATTCATTACTAACGCAACTCAACAGCATCTCTCAAAAAGAGTCGACAATTTCTGAATATGCAGATAAAATTGAACAACTGTTTGTGGATCTTACAATTTCACAGGCGAATTGTAACACACAAGCCTTTGAGATTTTAAGTCCCATAAATGAAAAACTTGCTATCAAAAAGTTTGCAGATGGGCTTAGAAATAGACGCCTGAGCACTATAATCGCAGCTCGCGATTACTCATCTTTAAAGGATGCAGCACGTGCTGCCGAAGACGAGGAGCTGGCACAGCCCTCATCGTCAAACGTGGTTCTCAGCTACAGAGGTAAGCCAAATAGAGTTTCACATTATAGAGGCGATAGAGCCAGAGCGAATTCCAATTATAGATCACGCGGATATTATCCTCGTAACCAAGGTTATTCATACAATCGTGGGAGTAGCTCTTACTACCCTAGATACAACAGGGGACGGACCAACACCAACACTAGTGGCTTTCCCAGGAGGTTCGGCTTAAGGTCAAATCGATATAATAATCGTTGCCCTAGAGGTAACCAAGGTCAAGTGTACACCGCACAACAACCAGGAGTAGATACTCCCTTACCAATAGCAGAAAATAATGAAACGGGAAGGAGTCAGTTTTTTCGAGACTAATATTAAACATCATGTATTTACTTGCGACACGAAATATATTCTTTTGAAATTGGGAACTAAGAAGTGTTCACTGAGGTTCATGGCTTATAGACACAGGCGCATCATTATGTGCTATAGATAAACGTGCGTTATCTTCTCAATATGTTCAAATATATAACGACAATATTGTTGTAAATGGCTTGGGTGGAAAAGTTTATTCAGAAGGTTATGTTATTCTGACGTTAACAACACAGGATAACATCACTTTCTCGCATAAATTTTACGTATTTGACAATCTACCATGTAAAACCAATGGTATTTTAGGACTAGATTTCTTAAATGCATTTCAATCCCATATAGACTTAGAAACTTCTACCATTACTTTTAAAAACTTGCACTCTCAACATACATTGCCAATGTACAGCCAACCAAAGATTTCGATTAACTTTTTAACTCTGCCACCGCGATGTGAATCTATACATTATATACAGATAGATAAAAATATGACTGATGACTGTGTTGTTTTGCCGAAGCAATTACAAGAAGATATTTTTTTAGCAAGTTTGATAGTTACACCTAATAATAGTGTAATTCCGATAAAAATTTTGAACGTTAGCGAAAAAACGGTAGAGTTACCTATATTCAAACCTGAATTGTGTTTCTTAAGTGAATATTATATATGCAATTTTAAATCAGAGAATAACAGCGTGGGAAGAGCAAAAACTTTATTATCCCAGTTGAAACTTGATCATTTACATTCCCAAGAACGTGACACGATAGAGTCCATTTGCGCAAAGTATGCGGACATATTTTACTTACCGGGCGATAAGCTTACGACTACAAATGTTTACGAACAATCAATACAATTGAAACCGAATGCTTCTCCTACATATGTAAAACCGTATAGGTTACCAAAAAGTTTACAACCGGAGATAGATAAGCAAGTTCGTCAAATGCTACAGGATGATATTATTGAGGAGACCAGCAGTGAGTGGTCTAGCCCCATTCTTTTGGTACCTAAAAAAGTAGATCAAACAGGAAAAAAGGGATGGCGTTTAGTAATTGATTACAGAAAGTTAAATAACACTATTGAGGAAGATAAATTCCCATTGCCAAATATTTGCGATATATTAGATTCCTTATCAGGTTCCGTATATTTTTCACATTTAGATTTGAGTCAATCTTATTATCAGGTAGCATTGACACCAGAATCGCGAAAACTAACAGCTTTCACGACAAGTTCAGGCCAATATTCCATGAAACGTTTACCCATGGGACTCCGTATTTCACCTAATGCATTTTCCAGGGTTATGACTGTTGCAATGTCTGGTTTGACATATGACAAATGTTTTGTTTATCTAGATGATCTTATTGTTTTTGGAAGAAATTTAGAAATTCACAATAAAAACTTAATCGATGTCTTTGAAAGGCTGAAAAAAAGTCAATTTAAAATTAAATCCAAACAAATGTCAATTTCTAAAAACAGAAATGTTATACCTTGGACATGTAGTTTCATCAAAGGGAATTTTGCCAGACCCACATAAGATTTCAGCAATTCAAAAGTACCCAACACCAATGACGTCAGACGAAGTACGTCGCTTTGTTGCATTTTGTAATTATTATCGTAAATTCATACCCAACTTTGCTTTTATTACAGTACCACTAAATAATTTGTGTCGGAAAAATGTAAATTTCAATTGGACAAAGGATTGTGAAGAGTCTTTCAAACTTTTAAAATCTGCAATAATGTCACCACCAATACTACAATTTCCAAATTTCAGTGAAGATAACGAATTTATACTTCAAACAGATGCATCAGGTGTTGCCGTAGGATCTGTTCTTTGTAACAGTGATATGAAACCAATAGCATATGCTAGCAGACCCTTAAACAAGGGGGAAAGAAATTACCCCACTATTCAAAAAGAATTGACTGCGATAGTGTGGTCAATAAAGTATTTTAGACCTTATTTGTTTGGAAGAAGGTTCACAGTAATGACAGACCATAAACCTTTAGTATACCTGTTTGGAATGAAAGACCCTTCAAATAGATTATTAAAATTCAGATTAATTCTGGAAGAGTATGATTTTAAAATTGCGTACGTAAAAGGAAAAGATAATGTAGTAGCAGATGCTTTATCAAGAGTATCTATCACATCAGACGAGTTGAAAGAGCTTAATAATGAAGTAGTATCCGTATTAACAAGAGCGCAAACTAAACATCTAAATCAAAGTAAGGACTCAACCGCCACTCAAAGCCCTAGTAAACCCATTGACAATTGGACTGATCAACCAAGAGTCGTGGAGATATTACGGATTCCGTGTGGTTCGTTGGAGATGAGACTTGTAGATGGTAAAAAAATAAAGGAAGTAAAGCGTGAGAAGAAAATTAAAGCTGAAACCGAGTGTTTTGCGTATGCCTCAAGTATTAATATGTTATACATTAACCTTGATTTCAAATCACATTTTACTCGAGCAGAATTTGTGAAGAAATTAAGTGATTTTTGTAATAAAATAAATGTCGACAAAATATGTATAATTAAAGACGATAATAACGCGTTATTCATAAAAGAAGTAATAAATGAAGTAAGAAGAGTTAAAACGTGGACCGGTCCGCGAATATGTGTTTTAAGAGGCGTAAAAAGAATTTATGATAAAAAGGAAATGAAATTGATTTTAAATGACTATCATTTGCTGCCAACCGCGGGGCATGCAGGTGTACGGAGAATGATAAATAATATAAAGAGAAATTTTTACTGGCCAGAACTCGAAAATGACGTTAAACAATTTATTAGCCGGAACGGAACTTAATTGTTAAGTTAGTTTTAGTTTAGTTTAGCTGTTAACTTTTACTTTAGAATAGTTTTAATTTGTTTTGTTTGTTATAAGTAGTTTAGATATTTTTAACATTTGTATACAATTACACTTTATATGTTCGAGTAATATTGTATTGAATAAAGAGAATATCGTAAACATTTATTAGTAAGTGTGACAAATGTCAAAAAATGAAATATTCTCGAAATATAAAACAACCAATGGTTATAACCACTACGACATCAAGTGCATTTGAAAGAATATTTCTAGATATCGTAGGTCCTATTGATAGAGATATAGATAATAATTCCTATATTTTAACTGTTCAATGCGATTTAAGTAAATTCATTGAAGCGTATCCTTTACAAAGTAAAGATACAGTTAGTGTAGCTAAAGCCTTAGTTAAGAACTTTATTTTAAGATTTGGGATACCCAAAACAATAGTATCAGATAGAGGAACCGAGTTTATGTCATCTACAATGACAGAAATATGTAAGTTATTAGAAATAGAAAAAACGAATTCCACAGCTTATCATCATCAAACTGTAGGCTCTTTAGAAAACTCACACAAGCATTTGGGCGCTTATCTGCGCATACAGAGCGAAAAGCATCCAGAAGCTTGGAGTCATTGGTTACCGTTTTGGTGCTTTACCTATAACAATACCGTACATTCTATCACCAAGTACACGCCTTATGAATTGGTTTTTGGTAAAAGGAGTCATATGCCTTGCCGAATTGTCTGTGACGTTGAACCTTTGTATAACCCAGATAATTATTACCTAGAACTTAAGTATAGGTTACAATTAGCTTGTAAGGAAGCGAAAGAAAATCTTATTCAAAGTAAAATTATTCGCAAAGAACTGTATGATAAATCAGTACACCCAATTACTTATAAAAAAGGAGATAAAATTTTAATAAAAAATGAAAGTGTAACAAAATTAAATCCAGTTTATAATGGTCCATACATTGTAATAGAGGATATGGAACCTAATGTAAAAGTTTTAAAAAATAATAAGGAAGACATTGTTCACAAAAACAGGACAAGACTTTATTGTACTTAAACAAAAAAAAAATTCTGTGTTTAGAATTTTATTCTTAATTAGCTATAAAAAAAAATGTCACTTAAGTAACTTTTTTTTTTCCTTCTCCCCGGAGATGAGGTGGAGACCCTAGTTATAGTTATATGTGACAACCCTAGCTGTAAGTATATCATTCACTGTATTGTGGTTTATTCAGTAATAAATAGTCTTTAACACGATTCACACGTATTCCTATTTACTACTCCCCGCACCACACCTCACTCTTTCTAACCCCCCACTTCCCTAAAACGTAGGGTGGAAATTTGTATGGAGAATTCCGCAATTTTCGAACTTAACGTGAGCAAAGCTGCGGACACAAGCTAGTTTTCTATAATTTGATAGCACTTTTAGCATATCTTGCAGTGTAGCACGAACCGTCGTCCGTCACGACTGACAGACGGAAGCTCGTGCACGTACGAATCAGATGTTAAGTGCTTTCCATCAGTAGCCAACGGGGTCGGAGGTGCACTTTAACTATGCTAAACATTTCTATTACATACAGTTACATAAAAAAAGGAACTACTTTTATTCGTCTATTATGGAATCGAAATAGAGTCACCATCGAATCACTGCACAAAAATAAACCGGCAAATTCAAAATAGTACATTACGATACAAGTGCGTAAAAAAGGAAGTTCGAAGCGAGTGGCGATAAATTAAAACACGACCGAAGGGAGTGTTTTAAATCGACACGAGTTACGAATTTCCTTTTTGCACGTGTATCGTACGACGTTTTTCAGTACAGATGGCCATCCGAAGTTTCGGAAACTCGTCTCCCCTTCGGTCGTGTTTTAACTCTCACAGTTACCGCCCATCATGTGTTTTCACATTATCCGATCCGATATCGGATGTCGGAAGGATTTTGATAGAAGAAATCCAAGATGGCGCCTGTAATAGGATATCGGTCCGACATCCGATATCGGATCGGATAATATGAAGACGCACTTAGAGCCCATACAATTTTCTAAAAACGGTCTATTTAATTATGCGGCAAGATTAACATGTTGAAAAACCTTCTTTTGGTTATGCATATCCATACCTATTATATGTTTTATTTACTTTTACACATAAGTAATATTTAAACTTTTTATTTTTATAACCTACTAGCTTTTACCCGCGGCTTCGCCCGCGTAATAAAAGTATTCATTAAGATTTTCATTTGGATCCTTAGGTTTCTCTGTAGGTATATTTATCTGCGATTATTTCGATTGCACATAATACTTTTGCTTGCAATGATTGTAGAAATATTACACATCGACCACAGCGTAGGTAATTCTATATACGCTGGGGAAACCTTTATAAACATCCCACATAGCCCGTATTTCGACACTATGATCGGTGGGTAAAAAGTATTTTTTTCTATTATCCCTCACAATTTTTTACATTTTGCTTATACTTATCGCAAACGTAATCTTCAAGCAAGCAAACAACGATCGTCTTAGAGCACATTGATTTTAAGAGACCGCCGACCGATTATCCGTATCCCTCTAACGATACCCATATTATCCGTATCCGTATCCCTATCGCTATCGCTAACGCTATCGCTGTCGCTAACGCTATCGCTATCGCTATCCCTATCGCTATCGCTATCCCTATCGCTATCCCTATCGCTATCCCTATCGCTATCCCTATCGCTATCCCTATCCCTATCCTTATCCCTTATCAAGATGTTTAATGATATAACACTTTAACTGCCGTCCTAAGGTAAAAGGCAGCTATTCGACAAAAGCTAGTTTTGAGATAATCGCAAAAAACCTTCTTTTTTGAATTTCTACAAAACGGATTAACTTTTTTCATTATTTCTTTTTGTATATAGTAGGTATAAGTGTTTACTTATTTTAGACATTATTTGTGTGTTTGTACAGCGGCTGGTTTTTTTTTAATTCGATAAAAGCCTTTTTGCATAGTATTAAGCTTCAAAAATGGTAGATATTACTAGACAAGAAAGCGGTAAAACATGATTTATACGGTGTTCTAATCTAGGATTTTCTCTTAAACTAGGCTATAACGCCGTATATAATCACATACTATCTTATTGCTTAGCAACAATGCCCATCTAGCACTCGAGATTCTAAGTTAAAGGCAGTATCGTAGTTATTCGGCCTTTTTAATTAGTATCCTAGTGAGTTTTCCAGATTTTCGACTGTACTGCTAGTCTAAAAGAACGCATACTATCAAAAAAATCGTATATACGGCTTTATAGATTAGTATATTTGGAAGAAATTGGAACAAATACGTCGTTTAAAAACGTATGTATTAAAGAAACAAGAAAACGCCATTCTGTCCCTATTTACTTAAAGAAAAAACTAGATCTATCGATTCTTTTTGGATAGTGATAAATATAATATAATAAACTTTTACAGTACACAATAATACCAGCTCTTTTAAATTAGTCAGTAAGTAGTCAATTATTAGTATCTAATCGTCATTTTTCCTCAAAGCCTAGATGATAAGAGTGCCGTCTGTATACTAAACATACGTGTACTAATTTGGAGTTTTGTGGAAACTTTCTTACGTTGCTAATGGAAACAAGTTAGTAAGTAATGATAAAAAAGGTCAATTTGTTATTTTGCTTTGAAAAAAAGGACAATTTTTATATCATATGTCATATGTCAATCTATCGCGTCACTTCTGAGAATTGGAGGCAAAATAAATTATAATTATGTAATTTTAATGCCAAGATGAGAGGTAGAACAACAACGGGTTTTAATTGTGACCAATCTATCTGCAAAGGATTTGGATGACTATGAAATTGGCCGCACAAGATGTGAGTTAGAAAGCAGTTTACACTACCTACTACCAAATGGTTTCGCATGAATTACACATACAGTTTAGAAGAATTTCATGGTCGCTCCAAAAACCTGGCTCTTTTCTATAAAAAAATTTAGAGAAAAAGATAATATAATTATTATGTGACGAACAGTTTGCAAACACAAAACAATTTTACCAATTTCTATTAGAGATTGTGCGAATATGTAGCAATAGTTCAGTAAGCTAAAGAGCGTCATTCACTGCGGCTGGTTATATACATGAAACAAATACATCCAAAACGCATCCAAACTCAGGAATCTCCCGTCAAAACTCGAGCTCGGAAGTTAAACGACCAAGAGGTACCTCAACCTCTGATAGGGTTCAAATACCTACGATAAAATGATTTTTTGCGAAAAATTTGGGCAAAAAGTGGTTTGGCAAGCAATTTGTCCATTCGTTTTTTGTTTAAGGAAACTTACATTCCTAGATTTACAAGAAGGAATGCCTTCATAAGCAGGTTCTGCTTAATTATATGAAAGTACAGGAATCAAATATTCTTCTGGTCCGATTAAGCTGCTTTTCACTACGCTCGCCAAGTACCGGTCTGGTATCAAGAGAATGATGTCGAGTTTGTTGCGAAAACATTAAATCCGTCGAACTACCCTGAAATGAATTAAGCTAAGAAACAGATAACATCGAGCAATTCAGAAATGACTGGATTAGTAACCATAAAAATCTTCAACAATGTTACAATACAAAAATTGCGATCCAAAAGTTTATAGAGAGTATCAAAATCAAAGTCAATCAAAATAATTAGTTATAAATTGAATTCGACTACAACAAAATAGTCATTTAATGGATTTTCTGGAAACAGTGGCAGATGACCCCGTAAGTTTATTATATAGGCCTAACTTTCACACGAACATGCCTATGCTTTTTGATACTGGTTATCAAAAATATGGTTATTTTCATATTCAATTTCCTATTATATTCATATTAATATTCCATGTTTGTAAAATAAAACATAGTTGAAAATGTAGACTACTGCCAATACTTCTCCTTCTTATTCCTCATACCCTTATCTCATTTTATGTGGGGTAGGTAGAACAGGTCTTCCTCTTTCATTCTCCTCTTTCGTCATCTCAACACTCATATCTTTCTCTCTAATATCCTATTTCACATAATCCATTCATCGTTGTTTGGATTTACCCCTCCCTCTCTATATCAACATTCATCTCTAACGTTCTTATTCATTAATTGCAAATTATTTACTTGTTTTACTGTAAATTCAACCAAAAAGGATAACGTTAAATACTTAAACCGTGGAATATTAATATACCTCATATAGTGTTTGCTGCAAAAAAAAACTATATACGAACAACTTTCCCACCGCAAACTACGCTAAAAAGACGTATTTGCTTTCGAGCAATAATATCTGAAAATCGAGTTAAATGTTTGTATCTCGAATAAAAATGACAATAGAAATGATGTAGGAAATGTAAACAATAGTTATTATTGTTAAAACGTATCAAAAATGCAATCATTCAGTATTTTTCCTAACTTCGTTTGGTTTCGATCAATATTTCGCGCGAAAAAGCCAGCTGCGCTCTCGTACTGTCAGCCACAAGCTGCGCCGGTGCTCGCAGCTCGTCACTGATGGCTTTTCCATAGCATAAAGTATCTTTCGGCTGGCGGGTGGATTGACAAAGGTTGGAGCACATACTGTTTTATAGGCTAGTTTTCAGCACTTTCACTCATTTTAAAAGTTTTTTTACGTTTAATATGACACCCATACAAAATAAGAAGAACGTATAACACTTATTCGTTTTTATAGACTAATATTGTGTTGTAAAACAATCGAGCGATACTAGGCTTAAATGACGTATTTGACATTTTTTACAGAAAAAATGTATAAACGCTTTTTTAGACTAGTATCAGTTTAAAAAATTGATCAAAATCCTACGCTAAAACTACGTATAACGTCTTGTACGTATTTTTAGCCTAGTTTTTCACTTTTACGTACTTTTAGGCTAGTAATACTGGATAACATGTCAACCGAACCAGAGCGTAAAAAAACGTATATCTGCATATACGTTGATTTAGCTTAGTTTTGTTAAATAGCTGCTTTTTTGGCTAGGAAATCTTGGAAAATTAGTGCAAATACTGCCTTTTTAGAGAAATTTTCTCGGAAACTAGGCAACATATCGAAAAACGGAAAAAAGTGGTCGATGCAGCTTAACCTGTACATTACGAATATTACAATAAGTCAATTTCGGCAAAATGTCGAATAGCTGCCTTTTACCTTAGGACGGCAGTTAAGTTCTCGCGCTTTGTACACATATTTAAAGTCACATACAGGTCGAACGCGATTAATTAACATTATTTTTACCTTTTTGGTTGCACTGGCCGTGGTCGCGGAAGACTGACGTCCCAGCAAAATGTCACCGGAGATGTAAACAACACAAAACTACCCGATATTAATTTATATAAATGTTCAGGGTAGACAAATAAATATAATCTACCCGCTTTTAGTTAATGTTTATTTCCCACCATGTTTATTTTAAAGGTAAAAATAATTAATCGCGTTAGACCTGTATGTGACTTTAAATATATGTTTAATGATTTCTTACCAAGTCCTAAAATATAAAGTTTCATGGTTTTATCTTTTAAAATTAAGAAATCCCATACAAACTTTCAACCTCTTTTTCAACCCCTTCATCCCTTTTTTCGAAATAAAAAGTAGCCTATGTTCTGTCTCAGGGTCTAAAGATTGTCTGTTCCAAATTTCATCAAATTCGCATTTATAATATTATAGTATAGTATGGATAGTATGGATATGGATGGATAATCACTGTTTACATTATTCTAACAATCTTATTGGTTCAAGCATCTTTTCGTTTTTACATTATTGCTTCAAACATATTTTTTAAACGTTTAACAATGTTGCATGCAAAACTTTTACTTAAACAAGTTTTCTCATAAAAACGTGTAATTACAAGTCAAATTAGAGATGTGAGCGGACGGTAGCCGAAAAAAGCGTGTTCGCGAATCGCAACACGAAACGCACGTGCCATGTTTGACAGATGCGTGGCGATTCACAAAGCTAATGGCGGCTTTAATATACGTCGTTTATAGGATGAGGATACTACGATTGAGATAAAAATTCAAATGTTTCTGCTTGAAGATTTGAAAATTTTGGACCAAAGAGCGTACCACTGAGTTGTAAACTCATTAATGCGGGCCACGCTCAACGAAAAACCGTGTAGAGCGTTCCGTAGTTTTCAATGTAGGGTTCCGTAGTTTTCCGTATTTTTCTCAAAAACTACTGAACCTATCAAGTTCAAAACAATTTTCCTAGAAAGTCTTTATAAAGTTCTACTTTTGTGATTTTTTTCATATTTTTTAAACATATGGTTCAAAAGTTAGAGGGGGGGGACGCACTTTTTTTCCTTTAGGAGCGATTATTTCCGAAAATATAAATATTATCAAAAAACGATGTTAGCAAACCCTTATTCATTTTTAAATACCTATCCAAAAATATATCACACGTTAGGGTTGGAATGAAAAAAAATTTCAGCCCCCACTTTACATGTAGGGGGAGTACCCTAATAAAACATTTTTTCCATTTTTTATTTTTGCACTTTGTCGGCGTGATTCATATACATATTGGTACCAAATTTCAGCTTTCTAGTGCTAACGGTTACTGAGATTATCCGCGGACGGACGGACGGACAGACAGACATGGCGAAACTATAAGGGTTCCTAGTTGACTACGGAACCCTAATAACGAAAAAAGGGAACTTTTTTTGGTGCCTAATATGGATTGTATTACTGCTGTGCCATAGCCGCTGATTGACATATAAAAAAAACTTAAACTTAATGTTTTTGTTTGAAAGCTCTTGTTCTTAGCCATGTTTAATGGAAATCGGTCCACTATGTCAGGGGTTTTTCCAAAATTTAAATTTAGTCATCATCATCATCATTCTCTTGCCCTTATCCCAGTCACTTGGGGTCGGCGCAGCATGTCTTTCTCTTCCATACATCTCTGTCACTCGTCATCTCATCATTTCTCACAAAATTTAAATTTAGTATTGAGGTTATTATATGTAGGGTGCATTGGGGTAATTTCGAAAGTCACATAATAATCACCATTATTTCCATCATATCAAGATTCCCCTTTCGAAATTACCCGGGCATTTCTGTACTTCGAAGTTACCCCAATGCAGCCTATATTTAGCTTCTACTCGCTTTACAAAAGTCTGGACCAAGTTACACTAGTCAGCATACAGCTCAGCAAACAATTTCCGAACAGCCATAGCGCATGCGCAAGCAGTTATCTCTCGCGTGCTCGTAATGCGCACGAGTTGACAGCTGCGGCGCCTGAGGCTGCGTTTGACGGATTTTTGGCAGACGGGATGCAAAAAAATACTAAATTGTGATTTTATGTTTTGTGAAAAAACTGATGAATTAAAAATGTAATGTTTGGTTGGGCTCTGTCGAACCAATACGGAAGAGCAACAATAAATTAATCAATACGGATAGGGGCATTTTCGCGAGAAGAATCACAAAAAAAAAATTTCTAAGTTAGGTAAATTGTATGTTTTTCCTACTCAGACTCACGAGCCCTCTCGATCTAGGACAAAAAACAAGAGACAAAAATATGGTCTCAAAATTTTCTATTATTTTGCACACTTTCCACTTTGTAACCGCTGCACAAAGTTATTTGAAAAATGGTAACAAAGTGGAAAAATTAAATTTGGGACGCTTTTTTCCGCCTAGTAAGATGGAAAGGGCTTGTGATTCTGAGTAGGAAAAATATTAAATGTACCTATTTTAGAAAATAAAGTTTTTGAATCTTTTTCCGGAAATGCCCATAGACAACGATAACTAGGTACTTAAACGGATGTAAGGTATTAGTGCTAGTTCAGACACAGCGGAAACCGCGCGGATCGGAACGTTCATACTACAACCGCGCGGTGTAGTGTGAACGGTCTAGTATTATGCTATTAAAATAAGATCCGCGCGGTTAATCCGCGCGGTTTACATCCGCGCGGTTTCCGCTGTGTCTGAACTAGGGCTTAGGATCTCCCCAAAGCCACACCTCGGACACTAGCAATCAAATGTATGAAAGAGGCGCGTTCCCAAACACATCAGTCTAAGCTCGTATAGATGAACGCGTACCGTGCTAGTATAAGTGAGATATGACAGGTCAACTGGTCGCGTTTTTGACATGCGGTAACTGTGAGGTAACCGAGGGGTGGGGGGCACTTTCAACGGGGAGCGCGAGTGGCCATACTGTACGATAGTACTCTTTATTATACTGTGCCAAAGCTATCGATGCCGAATCGGCTTTCGCCGACTAAAAATCGCTCGTTAGTAATATGCGTACGGATGCGTTAGCGACTAGCGAAGACGAAGCGTAAGCGTCTTCGTCTTCGTACTAACGAGCGATTTTTGGTCGGCTAGAGACTATTCCGCGTTGACAGGTCTTCCCTTTAAATACTATGAAGATACACATCAAGATCTTTAGATACACATCAAGATTGTCATTACGGTTTCGACAAAGATCCTGGTCCCACCGCGAGCTAGTGAGCTATGAGCTATCGGCTATAAAAACGAACAAAAGATAAGCACTCCCGTGCAAATAAAAGAGACACGGCGATATTGATAGCTCACCGCTGGACGAGTACCTATGAACATCGCCGTGTCTCTTTTATTTACACGGGAGTGCTTATCTTTTGTTCGTTTTTATAGCCGATATAGCTCATAGCTTACTAGCTCGCGGTGGGACCAGCACCTATAGTCATTGCAATATGTGACGATTTTTATTTATTTATTGGAATTAAGTAGTCCGGTTTCCTCACGATGTTTTCCTTCACCGAAAAGCGACTGGCAAATATCAAATGACATTTCGCACATAAGTTTCGAAAAACTCATCAAAAAATCATCCATCATCGGAAAGTTTCGACAAAAATCAGTAGACTAGTCGATGTCATTGAAATATGTGAGAACGATTTCTTTCGTACAGTCGCCATCAGATATATAAGAGCGCCCGAGGTACTCAAAAATATCTGAACACGCCTCTAACGCCTAGGCAATAGAGGCGTGTTCAGATATTTTTGAGTACCTCGGGCGCTCTTATATATCTGATGGCGACTGTACCTACTTGTACTATGAGCTGCAAAAGTCCATGGAGAAATTATGAATGAATTCATTGTTAAATTCGCCATCCACTTATGCAGCTGATAGTCCACAAAACCCCCACCAACCTGCGGATTCCGATTCCTTTGACTCAAACACATCAAAACACCTAGCAAGAACGAGAACGGTTAGCAAACTGTACTAAAGGTACGCTACCGTAAGTATTTAAATAAAAACACGGCCAATACTCAGTGCCGTTGTCCGGTACAATGGGTCTAAAAAAAGATATTACTCCGAGATTGCCCGGAGCGGACACGCGCCAAAAAACGAAGAGGAAAAAACGGAGTGAGAAATCTGATAGTTCAAATAGCTGATGCTTGAGGGTTCGGTAGTTGGGAGATTATACCTAGTAAAGGCTAGCTTTAGAATTAGCTCGAGCGAAGTACCTGTACTGAGGAACTTTAAGCACGAAAAACATTTGTCGAGGGGAGGTATATTTTTTAAATTGGAACAAGAATTCGAGCAGTTACTTATGTTATTTGGTTTTAGCTATACACATACCTATTTTGATTATTTATCCCTAATAAACACTACTGAACGGATTTCCCTGCGGTTTCACCTATCAGAGTGATTTTTGAGGAAGATTTAGGAGTTCATTTGATAGGATGTGCGATGTAGTGTGAGTCTTTTGAACTAGCTAGCGCGAAGAACCTTTTTTGACGGGTGGTGTCTTTTTGATATGGAACAAGAATTCGAACAATGAAATTTGTTATTTGGTTTTAGCTATACATATTATTAAACAACGTTATCTTCGCTTCTGTCTGTATGACTGAATGATTGTTTGTTGCCGTGTCAAATCTAATCGGATTTTCTTTTCACCTAAATATCACAGTGATTTTTGGAAAAGGTTTAGAAGTTAATTTGATACAGTTTCGTGTAACCCGTGAGAAGATTTGGCAGATTGCTAGTTTTATTCGCTAGGTGCGAATCAAATTAGTCTTAACGGCTGCAGACGTTAAAAGTATTATTTTAAATGTCAAACTTCAATGAGGCTATCAAACCTACTTTACACAGTAGTACCTAGACGATAAGGAATAGTAGTTCGCCAACAAACTGTCACACAGTTCTGCGAAAATATTATAATGAAGATAAATATACTGTGTAGCGTTTTTTGAGTAAATAAATTAAAAAAAAAACGGTATGATTCTGAACATTCTAGCAACGTTTGTTCTTGACTATTCCTCAACATAATAATGGAACCCCAAAACGCAAGATTCGTCAAAAAACCGAATCAGCGCCGATTCGAGTTGCAGGCTGGACGTGCGTGACAGCGGAGAGAATCGTTCGACGCGTGCGCCGCTGCGAAAATCGATTCAAGCGATAATCGATTATGTGACATTGGAGAATCTAGACTAGACAGCGAATAACCCTTTCCAGGGGTTTTACCATAAAATAAAATCTAAATATAAGTTTCCCGAGTGGTGACAGGTTAAAAATTTCACCACCCCTTCCCGTGGGTGTCGTAGAAGTCGACTGTGGGATATGGGTTAAATTGTGGCGTAGGCAAGATGCTGGTAACCAATCACTGCAATATCCCAATTTTGTTTCTTTTAATCCCTTATTTGGCAAAAATGGCGCTGAAAATTGAGTAGTTTCATGTGCTCTGCCTACCCATTTATGGGATACAGGCGTGATTGTATGTATGTAAATATTATTATTATAATTAAGATTTCATTATTTATTCTGTCCGCCCAGCCATCGACCATTACACTTAGCCACAGATCATGCGTAGCTATGTATGATCTCTTTCTAACTCAGGAGAAAAACAGACTTAACGAAATAAATTAAATGGCGATGAAGATATAAAAAACAACCGGCCAAGATCATCCCACGCTCAGTTATTCCGTAGTTTTCATTTTGCCAAAAACTACTGAACCTATTGAGTTCAAAACAATTTTCCTAGAAAGTCTTTATAAAGTTCTACTTTTGTGATTTTTTTACATATTTTTTAAACATATGGTTCAAAAGTTAGAGGGGGGGCCGCACTTTTTTTTCCTTTAGGAGCGATTATTTCCGAAAATATTAATATTATCAAAAAACGATCTTAGTAAACCCTTATTCATTTTTAAATACCTATCCAAATATATCACACGTTGGGGTTGGAATGAAAAAAAAATATCCGCCCCCACTTTACATGTAGGGGGGGTACCCTAATAAAACATTTTTTTTCATTTTTTATTTTTGCACTTTGTTGGCGTGATTGATATACATATTGGTACCAAATTTCAGCTTTCTAGTGCTTACAGTTACTGAGATTATCCGCGGACGGACGGACGGACGGACGGACGGACGGACGGACGGACGGTCGGACGGACGGACGGACGGACAGACAGACATGGCGAAACTATAAGGGTTCCTAGTTGACTACGAAACCCTAAAAATGGACAATTAAAAAAATAACTAGGCATCTTTAGTAAACAAAAATCTTTCCAAAAAAAAAGAAGAATAGAAGAATAGTGCGTGCATGAAGCGAAAGTGGTTTGTCAGGATCGTAGCAAATGGAAATCCGTGATCTCTACCTACCCCTTTAGGAAACGGGCGTGATTGTATATAGATCTTTCCAGTATTTTATCAAAACTCAAACCATAATAGATTTGCCAAATGAAGTGTGGAAACAGCAAATATGGCCTGTTGGTTTAGGCTGCGAAAATATTGGGGCGGTAAGCGAAGAATAACAAGTGCCCACTGGATAACTGAATTACTAGAGAATTACCTACCCCACATATCCTGCTTAGATCCCTTTATAACACAATAAAAGGTCAAAATATATTTTTCACATCACCCATTCGGAAATACCACTTTTCTTCCCTGCTAGGAGGGAGCAAAGTGGCACTTTTCTGTTAAAGGATTTTATGTTGCCAGTATAAAACATTAACGCAACGAAAAAAGTTTGCACACAATAAAGAAATTGAAATTTAGAGAAAACCCGCTGTGTAATGCAATTATTAATATTTACAGTAAAGGTGAAGTCACATAACTCAGCATCGAGGGACATTTTATTTCTCACAAACAAAATTCGGCTTGATGATACATATGACTTCACCCTTATTTGTCTCTTGCATGTATGCCTAAAACAACATGCAACCCTCCGTTTTAATTTTATAAAAACAAATATGTTCATCATAAAAAGATCGCAAAGCACAACTATATAAAACATTTTCGAAATTATTACTTAGGATGCAAACATTTATTTACGAAAAGACGTAAGTGCCAGACGAAAAGTAAGTGGTAAAAAGCGTTTTGAAAGTAATTGCTTTATGAGCAAGCTTTAATTTTGAAAGAGCGTAAGTGCAAGTAGAAATATATATGGCGATAACTTTTTGGATGTGGTTACTTAGGCTTGAATTGTGGGCTCAAAGCACCATTCGATCGACAGAGGGCGCTTATAGGAATCAAAAACAACGCTTTGTGAGTGCGGGTTAGTCTAGGGTTGCCAACGATGTTCTGTATTTATTGTTCTTAAATTGATTGCACAAAAAAGGCAAAAATGGTGGATAAATGGCTCGTGGCTTCATCTACCAGACAACTATAGGGCCAAACAGAAAAGTCAGTCGCTATTCGATGAATATTTAATTTATGGCCAAACAGAAAAGTCAGTCGCTTTTCGATGAAGCAAAACTTCGTGAGGAAACCGGACATCCCAATAAGGCCTAATTAACCTTCGGTTTGGAAGATCAGATGACCGTTATTTTTATTTATTTATTTAAATGTTGGGATTAGTTGTCAAAGCAGATCCCACTCTCCTATGAGCCGTGGCGAATGCCAGGATAACGCAAGGAATACGCAAATAATATGCAAAATGTATGACTACGTGTATAGTAAGACTATAACAAATTACGGCCCCATTCTTACAGTTAATACACCCTATAAATTCACATCTTAAAACCATTGTACGAATACAGCAATTAATCTACAAAAATTGGCCGTAAACAAAGATTTAGATATCTACGCAATACCATCCATCCATGCCGCCCTAAATCGACCTGGCGTCGTTCAGTTCAGCAGGAGCTCAGGGTGCAAGGCAAGAGAGGAGGTCACCCAAACTGCCCAAGATCGGAGTAAATAGAGAAATATGATTTGAGCCCTACACCCCAGCAGAGGGTAACAGGATGTAAAGAAGAAGAAGAAGAAGCAATACGACATTTATTAACATCGTAGGAAGTAGTACCCAAAGTTTCAAATTTTAAAAACCAAAACACTAAAATCACATAAATTTCTTTAAAAACACGTCACATAATGTAGCCTTAATTTCTCTCGTGTAATTTTTCACAATATTTTCTCAAGCGCCACCCCTAGGCGCGGCGGTCTGCTGTTTTTTCATTTTCGAATATTTTCCTTGGAACACGATATTTTTCCACACTGTTTTCCCAGCGAAAGATAAACTACACTCCATCAAACGTACATTTTTTCCATTCTGACACAGACTATATTTAACTAGATGTAACAAGCATGCGTAGGTTTTTTTTTAATGGTTTCCCCTCTTTTGGCATTTTGCGATGACGACGTTTTTTTTTAAATCCCGAAAATCGAATTTCACCAGATCTGGACGTTTGGGCTCATTCTACTCGGCTGATTCGATCCCGAGGTCCTAATATTTTTTTCCTTTTACGTCACGATTTTAGCTTACTACGAGCGTGACGTATTGGAAACTCGAATTTTGTATGGAAAATACGTCGGGATCGACAGATATTCTGAGTAGAATGTCCAGATCAGGTGAAAAAATACGACGACGATAAGAATGTTCGGTGAAAATTTTGTGGTGGTAAAGGATCTAGAAACCTAAAACAAAAAACATTAATAGGACCGATTTCAATCTTCTATCTATCTATAGCAGCATTTAAAAACACTGAAGTATCAAACCTACCTCCTTTTTTGTTCATTAAATTTGCAAAAAAAAAATTAAAGCAAGATTTAAACGTGTGGAGATGGGCTGTGTGCGTAGCAGAACGCACAAACGCTCACGAAACGCTCACGATAATATCTCTTTCGTAGCTGGCGTTTTCCAAATTAAATCCCGAATATCGAATTTCACCAGATCTGGACGTGTTTGGGCTCATTCTTCTCAGAATCACGAGCTGATTCGATCCCGACGATAAAAAAATGTGTCCCAAATTTTCCATACAAAATTCGAGTTTCCAGTACGTCACGCTCGTAGTTAGTTCATACAAAAATCGTGACGTAAAAGGAAAAAAAAATAGGACACATTTTTTTCGTCGGGATCGAATCAGCTCGTGGTTCTGAGAAGAATGAGCCCAAACACGTCCAGATCTGGTGAAATTCGATATTCGGTATTTAATTTGGAAAACGCCTGCTACTACATTTCCAGGAGGAGGAGGAGCCAGACTACATTTCTGCAGCGTTTCTCCGCTTTTCGCGTGGCAGAAATGCCATTCGGCTACGGAGTCTGGGCACATTGTCAGGATGGACCATAGTCAGCTAACACCCGCGGTCGTGGCAAGCCGCTCCTGAGATAGAGAGAAAACATCTGCCAACAAGCTGCGAGAACTGGATCATCATAATCATCCCTTTATCGCCCACTGCTGAGCATAGACCTCTCTTTAGTACGCCACTTTTCCCGGTCCCGAGCTAATCTCATCTATCCTGAGAACTGAATGCAGATATAGGCTACTTGACCCTTTTTTAAAGTTCTTATATGATTAAGTACTGTCCAAGTAACCGAAATAAAATATTACCATATTTAATTATGACCTAAAAACAGCAAAAAATATTTTTAAAGCATACTTTTAAGTAATCAGGCGAAAACAACATTTTCTGACTTTTGAGTATGAGGCATAATAGTTATTTGTTATACAAGGGGGCAAAGTTGTATTTTAACGCCGAGCGTGGAATTGAAAAAACGAGCAAGTGAAAGGATTCTATAGTTGAACCACGAGCGAAGCGAGTGGTTCGAGAATAGAATCCTGAACTTGCGAGTTTTTTTACACATCACGAGAAGTAAAATACATTTGCACCCGAGTGTAACACAAAACTTTTCCCTCACTATAGCGAGGAAACTACAACGCAAAAAATGCGTTTATCAGTGGTTCCAGTAGTTCTACAGGTGGTAAATCATCTTCATTACTAGAATTCACATACTTTTATAATTTTAAAGCAGTTAATTTGACTTTATTCAAGGTCAAATTACTTTACCCACTAGTGGATAAAATGCGTTTTTACCCGCTGGTATTAAAGGACAAAACACGTGTTTCCGAGCTAGTGAGGGGAAAAATACATTTGCACCCGAGTGTAACTCAAAACTTTTCCCTTCACTATAGCGAGGAAACTACAACGCAAAAAATGCGTTTATCACTTACCCGCTAGTGGATATTAAAGGACAAAACACGTGTAATTTCCGAGCTAGTGAGGGGAAAAGTTCATTATGTCAATAATGTTATATTGTGTATATTTTTATTTTATTTTATTAGAAGACCAACAGCTTTAACAAAAGAACATAGGCTTAAGACTAGGATACAAAAATGAAGCCAATAACAGGTCTCCCTAACATATTACAAATGAAAGAATACGGATGGCTTAGATGCTAGATAATTAAAAACTACATATTATATAATATGCATTACAAACTTATGTGCGTGCGTGCGTGCGTGCGTGCGCGTGTGTGTGTGTGTGTGTGTGTGTGTGTGTGTGTGTGTGTGTGTGTGTGTGTGTGTGTGTGTGTGTGTGTGTGTGTGTGTGTGTGTGTGTGTGTGTGTGTGTGTGTGTATGTGTGTGTGTGTGTGTTCGTGCGTGTGCGTGCGTGCGTGCGTGCGTGTGTGTGTGTGTGTGTGTGTGCGTGCGTGCGTGTGTGTGTGTGTGTGTGTGTTTATGTTAATATATTAATATAAGTTCGAATTCGATGACGTCACTACATCGCTGACAGCGTTTTCGGTGGCCAAAAAAAACATTACACACACTTTTAATACGTAGTCATCATACTTTTTGTAATACTCAAATTCTATAAATATTGGTTTTTTATGTCAAATAATACAGAAGACAATCATTTATTGTGTAAAATACAATAGGAGTCTATTAGTAGCCTATGGCAATGGAGACTGTATCGAGGAATGCAGAGGCCTATGTCCGCAGGTGGGCGTTTTGAAATAATGTCAACGCGGAGTCTACTTCAAGATTATGGTTTGTCTCCAATTTCTGACTAGAACGAAGGGTATATTGTTTAAGCTGTTAGAATGTAGGTAGTAACAAGAGTGACGTCTAGCCTAATATTTACCCTGGCTGTGTTTTCAGAGTTGTTAGCGTTTGGTGAAAGAAACGTGTGTTTTTCGTAGGTTGAGACTAAAGTTTATTGGTACTAGATGTGTAATAGTACATTATGATACAAGTGCGTAAAAAAGGAAGTTAGAAACGAGTGGCGATAAATTAAAACACGACCGAAGGGAGTGTTTTAAATTGACACGAGTTACGAATTTCCTTTTTGCATGTGTATCGTACGACGTTTTTCAGTACAGATGGCACTCCGAAGTTTCGACCTGGCATATAATGAACCACTTCTGGCACTAGTGCGTATAAAAAACACCATCTGTACTGAAAAGGTATTTTTTATTTTTTTTAAAAGGTTATCAAGCCTACAAATATATGTACACAATCAGCATACGTTATGGTAAAATCTACTACATACTTAATTCGCAACCTATTGCGTAAAAACGGAAAGCAGTATTGAAAAACTGTCCACCTGAAAGGTCCAAAAACAGATTTTCTGGAAAATTCGGTACCTGAAATAGGATTTTTGTGCTGAAGTCTGCTGAAACTGAATCTTCAGTCAGTCAATATAAATAGTCTACGTTTTTTCGCGACCGGTGGTTTTTTGGACAATAATTGAGCGTCCGGCTAAAGCAAGATGTTTTGTTTATGCCAAATCCGAAACTTGGATCGAATACCTACTAATTAATGGGCGCTATGTCCATTCCATTGTCCAACGACTTTAATGATTGGGTGCGTAAACGTCTCTGGAGGCGTATTCAGACTTGAAAAATATGAAACTGATTTGTATTTACAATTTGGCAAACTTCCCATTGACCTGCTTCCCATTTTTGATGGTAGATAACGTAGACATAGATAACATCTAGCTGATGTGATGATGATGACACATGAAGTGGCAATACGAACTCTGTGACAAAACAACGTAACCTAGCTGAAAACTTGATGACTAATAAGCAACAGTGTGTGCAGTGGCTTTCGATGTATCAAGTGAAAAGCCCCACCCCTTTCAACCTCTTGAGAGACCATTTAGGGCTCATCATCCTCCATTCTTAAAATATGAGTTGGCGAAGACTTTAAACTTTAGTTTCTCCGATAATTTCGACTGCACCCACAAGATTACAAAGAAGATTTCGCAGATTAGCAATGTACAGGTGTAGAGCATAAGTGGTATTTTTATTATAAATGGTCCTAGAATCTACTTTTGTCCACAGACTAGCCAAAGGCAAAGACATGGCCTACGATTGAGTGAACTCGCCCAGAACATGCCTGTTCACCCTAGACTAGATTATATGAGCTCGGTAACCGCCGGGAAGGAATTTTTGATCCAGTTAAATATAAAAAAAAAAAAAAATATCTTTATTTCAGACCAAAGTCCATACAGTGAGCAAATACATTTTTAAAAAACTTATTCTAATTATAATTCTAATTAAAGTGCCTTGGTAACAGCCACATACACTCAGTTATATGTGTAGGTGGCCACCACCGAGTGCATTCTAGTCCAGTGTATGAGGAGCTGACTATCCCAGCGATCAGCTAAGACGGCCAGAAGGCTGTTCCGGCTGCCACGCAGGCGGCACAAAGATGCCGCGCACCGCCATTTACATACTTATTTTCGCAAAATAGCACCTGATTATATTACAAAAAGCGTTTTAAAATTGGAATAGGCCTCGTAATTACTCCATCTAGTTAACCACCGCGCAACCAGAACCAATCGCGCCGTTAGCGACAAAAAGACAATGGCGGCGGTGACGTCACGCTGCGCGGGCGCATTCGACGCGCTGGGCGCTGGATCCTAAGAGTAAAGGGGGGTATCGAACTTGGAAGATCGCTTAGTCTAAGTTCAATGGCAAATACTCCAGGCAGTATAGCACAACTTGGCTTCTCGCGCGGGTATTCCACGAATCAAATCAAGGGTGAACAGGCATCTTCTGGGCGAGCTCACTCCATCGTAGGCCACGTCTTTGCCTCTGGCTAGTCTGTGGCTAAGAGTAAGCCCATTTATAATTTTATTTAAATGTCGCTAACGACATCCAATTCTTGTAATAGTTCAGACGATAAGAAAGAGAAGTTGTGTCTGACAACTTTTCATGACTTGATTAACAAATTTACGAATTTGAAATAGCTGCCATACAAGGCAATAAAGTATGTCGTAAGCGACACTCGAGGAATGCCCCGTGAATCCATACATCTAGGCCAAGTTTTTTTTATACGGTAGTAGGCAAAAAAGCTGACAGGTCGCCTGATGGGAAGCGACTGCCACCCATACACCCGAAACACCAGAAAGATCCTTTTAAAAAGTCAAAATCAAATCTGAACTAGGTAAAATGTTAAAAATCGAAATAAGATGTCATATATTAAAGAAAAAATGACGGACACCACCAGTGGCGAAGGCCGGATTCGAATCGGCGTCTTTAGCAATCCGGGCTAACGCCATGAACCCCTAGGCCACCCCGTCACAGCCGTCGAAGTTTCTCTAATAATTTGATTTGTTCCCATAGTTCTTCTTCTTAGTCGTATACTCTTGTCAGAGTAGTCGTGGTCATTGGGGTCGTTGTGCTGCCTTTTTAATGGTTTCCCGCCATATTGCTCTATTTGCAGCGTTCCGCGCGCAGAGATTTAAGGGTGACCCGGTGAGAGCCCTCACTTGGTCTGTCCATCGCATTGAGGGGCGCAGTCTGGGTCTTGTACCGCCCACTCTTCCCTGAACAAGTCTCTCTATGGCGGAGTCTTCCCGTAGTTGCGTGTAAGTAAAATGTAATATGCGTACAACATGTGCATAGTTATTTATAATAGCCTTCCCGATACTATTAAGACACTAAATGCTCTAGAATATAAGAAGAAAGTCACCAGTTTTCTTCTAGAACACTGCTTTTACAGCGTGAAAGAATATTTAGAATATGATAGTTGATAGAATTAGAATAATTAAAATGTTAAGCATGTATTACGGTATGAATCTATTATTATGAATTATGTTGTTGAAATGGAATTAAATTTTAAATTATAGCTATATTTAGTATAGGTATAAGATAGTATTTTTATGTAAAATATTTTGCATGTCGTTTTGTGCGACTGAATAGGTACTGTACACCATCCTACATAATAACACCTGTGTATTTTAGAAATAAGTATTCTTGCAAATAATAGTTATTTGTTATACAAGGGGGCAAAGTTGTATTTTAACGCCGAGTGTGGAATTGAAAAACGAGCAAGTGAAAGGATTCTATAGTTGAACCACGAGCGAAGCGAGTGGTTCGAGAATAGAATCCTGAACTTGCGAGTTTTTTAACACACGAGAAGTAAAATACATTTGCACCCGAGTGTAACACAAAACTTTTCCCCTCACTATAGCGAGGAAACTACAACGCAAAAATGCGTTTATCACTGCTTCCAGTAGTTCCACAGGTGGTAAATCATCTTTATTACTAGATTAACCACTTTTATCAATTTTAAAGCAGTTAATTTGACTTTATTCAAGGTCAAATTACTTTACCCACTAGTGGATAAAATGCGTTTTTACCCGCTGGTATTAAAGGACAAAACACGTGTTTCCGAGCTAGTGAGGGGAAAACGATTTATCATCTATCTATCTAAAAAAGTTCAAAAAATGAGAGTTATATAACTGGAGCTTACTCGTAGCCTCTTATTCATCTTCTGTCAACGGATCGCCCATCCTCACTAGATCTAGTTTTTGCCGCAAATCTTAATTAGTTCCCTAGTGAGGCAGAACACGCATTCTTCGTAAACGCTATGTCCGCCCAGGTGAGATCTCTTACTGGACGCACATTACTTGATACTTGATTGACCTGGCAGGCAATTATGGTCACGCGTTAAATGATAAAACTTCTGGCCGTCCCTATCGCACTATTTGTAAGTGGGATAGGGACGATCAGTGGCCCGTTTCTCGAAAGGTACAAGCCTTGTATTACAAGTGTGTTTCCATGACAACCCATACGATTTGACAGTTCGCGCACTTGTAATACAAGGCTTGTACCTTTCGAGAAACGGGCCCCAGGTGGTTTATTATTTATCGCGCGACCAAACTAACCTGCCAGGGTAGGATGAAAACGAAACGCAATGGATTGATTTTCATAAGACTGCGTTTCGTTTCTTGCAGTTGATTGTCATCTGTCATCTTGACTGGGCCTGATATTTTGTGTCAATAATAAATAAATATTATAGGACATTCTTACACAGATTGACTGAGTCCCACGGTAAGCTCAAGAAGGCTTGTGTTGTGGGTAATCAGACAACGATATACGAGTATATAATATATAAATACTTATATATACATAGAAAAACATCCACGACTCAGGAAAAAATATCTGTGCTCATCACACAAATCAATGCCCTTACCGGGATTCGAACCCGGGGCCGCGGCTTAGCTGGCAGGGTCACTACCGACTACGCCAGACCGGTCGTCAAATATTAATAATAATCGCAGATAAGACTTATATTGACCGGGATATAGACCGTGATTACCTTTTTGATTTTTGTCGAGCTCCCGATATTTTTTTATATAATTTCCGTGATCATGATGCATGCAACTGCGTCGAAATATCGGGAGCTCGACAAAAATCAAAAAGGTAATCACGGTCTATATCCCGGTCAATATAAGTCTAATGAAAATAACCGTGAATCATTCAAAACTCTTAATCGCAGATAAGTTCTCAATGGAAATCTTAATTTAAAAAAAAATCTACTATACAAAGGCAAGGCGTATCCTTTACATACTCGTATTATAGTGATTCAATTAATACTAATATCAAGAATACTCGGTCACTGTAGCGTCCGGTGATCAGAAGATGGATAGAGCACCTGTTTGAGCCATCGGCGATCGGGCCCATTCGGCCATCTCCGGAGACCATCGGCTTAACCCTTCCAGCCATACAAACACTCATCTTTCATTTGGCTACAGCATTAATCTTAAGAGAAGTAGGTTGCTTTTGGCGCGATTATAAAGTATCAAGATTATGTAAAATTTAGAGATTTAACAAATTTATTAATACAGTTAAGACAGTCTTATATATAATAGTATAGAGTTGAAAAATTAAAAAAATTATGGAATTTGAAGGGAGGTAAAACTAAGGGGGTGGAAACGTGGGAATATTTATAAGATTTTTATCTCAGTATTATGGGTATAGTTTGGATCGCATAAGATTTTTGATATGCATTATATAGGTATTATGCATATGCATATTACGGAGCAAATATCAGATTAAGGATATCCGAACACAGTTTGTCTTGAGGTTTTTTAAAACTGAGACATAATGGCATTACTCTATGTCGTTACTGGATGTAGGTTAAAGGGGTATTTTCATAATTTCGCTCAGCGGATAAATAAAGCTATCCAGCAGGGCAATGCGGCCAGCCTTCTCCACCTTACCCACTGGCGACGATTTGAGCCAATTTTTAACCCCCGACGCAAAAACGAAGGGGTTTTATAAGTTTGACGTGTCTGTCTGTGTGTATGTCTGTCTGTCTGTCCGTCTGTCTGTCTGTCTGTCTGTCTGTCTGTTTGTTTGTCTGTCTGTCTGTGTGTGTGTCTGTCTGTGGCATCGTAGCTCTCGAACGGATAAACCGATTTTGATTTAGTTTTTTTTGTCTGAAAGCTGAGTTAATCGGGAGTGTTCTTAGCCATGTTTCATGAAAATCGGTCCACTAGATCGCGGTCGGGGGTTTTTTCAAAATTTTAATTTTGTGGTTATTTTATTTGTAGATAAATAGTATAAGTTTTTGCTATGTTGTTTTTGTTAAATAAATTAATAAACAGATTCAAATACTTGAGTAGCTAAGTGTAAAGTTGGGCACATTGGGGTAATCTTGATATGAAGGAAATAATGGTGATTTTTATGTGACCTTAGAAATTAGACGGCTTTCGAAATTACCTCAATGCACCCTATACAATTGGTAGGTACTTCAATAGGTTCAAATTCCTTAATAGAGAATTTTTTTTGTAGAGCTTTTAGAGAATAATAAGTGCTTTTAGAATATATTTCGTTTGTTTGAGGCTGGTTGTACCAAATGGTGTTTTTTTAATCTAGGTACTAATTTCTTCATTACTGAACTATTAGCGCACAGACAGACATAATTTGTATCAGAATCAGATCTAAGAGAATCTAAGTTGACAAATATTTTATTCGACTGCGCAGGGGTTATTATAAACTTATATGAAACCATGACGTTTGAACGCGTTGTCCTATTTAAATCGTTGCAAACTCAGCTTAGTCCGACTTTAACAGGGTTCGAACTTTTTTAATTTAGTCTGACTTTTTTTTATTATAAACTGGCCAGTGATTGACCTTAGTCGCACCTGATGGAAAGTGACGACAAGGCCGTGGTTGTAGCTCACTGGTCTGACTCTATGCGTTTTTTGCTAATTTGTTACACACCACCCTCACAATAAGCCAATTATATACTGATTTCCATATCCAATATCTACGGAATCAGAGATAGTCGTTACTTAACAAACGGCCAATTAAACCCCATTCTGCTGTCTGGACGGTGCACAGAATGCCCGACCTCTAGCTCTGACACTAAAAATATGTCAAATTGTTCTACAGGGGGTTACGATATCGATGGAACGTTGACATAATTTTTTTTAAAGATATTTTTTAATCTTCTTATCGTGAGGGATCATATATACCTAATACGTTGTTTTAAGCCATGAAGCGCCGATGGCCTAGCGATAAGAGCGTGCGACTTTCGATCTGGAGGTCGCGGGTTCGAACCCGCCGGGGTTCGAACCAATGACCCGACCTTCCAACCCGAAGAGTAACTAGGCCTTAATGGAATTAGTCCGGTTTCCTCACGATGTTTTTCTTCACCGAAAAGCGACTGGCAAATATTAAATGACATTTCGCACATAAGTTCCGAAAAACTCATTGGTACACCGGCGTGTACCGGCGGGTTGGAAGGTCAGATGGCAGTCGCTTACGTAAAACTAGTGCCTACGCCAAATCTTGGAATTAGTTTCAGAGTAGACCCCAGGCTCCCATGAGCCGTGGCAAATACCGGGATAACGCAAGGATGATGCTGACGTTGTTTTAAGCTATATTACTTTAATAAACTAAATATTAATACGTTTCTCATCAAATTTATTAATTTTATTTCTATTTAACTTTTATAAATTGAGGACGTTTTACTAATCTCTTACTCAGACCGTACTATCAAGACCGGTGCAACAAAATCTTGGACAGACTATCTTTCCATAGTATATATAAACTGAAATAGTAGGTACTAACTACTTAAGTAAATACTTCCATACACATTATTTTTTACTTTCATATTATCAAAAGACTAAAATTCAGATTTATATTTCGTTACAAACATTCCATTTTCGTAATTAAGTTTTAGATTATTTTAGGACACACGATGAAATTATGTACAGAATATAATATCTATACACCAAATATAAAAAAAACAACAAAGTTTGAGGTGAATATCCTAACTCAAACCAGAATCTTACTCAATCGAACATAATCAGCATCAACCTGTATCGTCCAAACCCTTTCTTTTTTTATTCCCTTTTTTACTGGATCCTTTTTCCGTGGCCATTAGTTTTTTTGCTCCGCCTGCGTTTTTTTGTGATCCCAAATTAATATAATGTTTTTGTAGATAACCTGTTTCGGTGAGAAAGTGTATGGTCACTTTCGATTTCTGTTGTATTTGAATATTTTTTGTGAGGTTAATCTTTGGTTTATCTGTGATGTAATTCTTTTGGGTAAATATTTTATTATTAGAACCTTAACTGACCTGCATCTGTAGAAAAATGATGAAACTTGCAGTTCAGTTTAGATTATTTTCTTATTATTTTGTTGTACCTAAGATATTTCGTTAGAATTAGTATAGGTGCTACTAGTATATAATTGTGAATTATATTAGGCGCTTTTTAGAACTCGCACAAAATTACAATTTACGACAATTTAGAAAAAATATGAACTTGTATTTGTTTTTAACCCCCGACGCAAAAACAACGGGGTGTTATAAGTTTGACGTGTCTGTCTGTCTGTCTGTTTGTCTGTCTGTTTGTCTGTCTGTCTGGTTGTGTGTCTGTCTGTGGCATCGTAACTCCCGAACGGATAAACCGATTTAGGTTTAGTTTTTTTTTGTCTGAAAGATGAGTTATTCGGAAGTGTTCTTAGCCATGTTTCATGAAAATCGGTCTACTATGTCGCAGTCGGGGGTTTTTTCAAAATTTTGTGGTTAGGTTATGTGCAATTTTGTTAGGTACCTAACCTACCTGTAAATTTGTGGTTTAAAAGATAGAAGCCTGAAATAAAAACTAGGTACTTATAGGTAAAATATATTTTTAAATTAATTTTAGGTACTATTTACACATGACACTAGCCAACCAAAAATAGACTTTCACTTTATAATAAAATACCTTGTATATTTCCCTAACTAGGTAAAGAAAATCGTATCTTACACTTTTAAACTTAAGGTAACTTTAAATTAACAAATAACTTTCTATACCTCGTATCTTTTTCTGAACCGATTTAGTAAATTGAGTCTTACGCCTACAAGATACGGTTGATTTTGAAGGGTGTTATGAACATAAACATGTGATTACCATACGGACCGGCGCACACGCACGGATGATTGTCATTAATTAACAGAAGGTACATGGGGTCGGGGTGAAGTTGGTTTAACTGGATTGCTAACTTTTTTTAATTTGACCAGTGAATTTAATAGAAGGAAAAATAGCGACGTGACTGAAGAAAATTGAAAAGAAGCTGGCGGGTTCGCACGAACGACAACATCAACTTCATATATATTTTGGTCGGTCCGCGTGACACTAAAACTAGCCTTAGGGTCTTGAACGGGTGGATGTTGTAGTCCTAAGGCACCCCAGAGATGCAAAGGGCCTTCACAAGCTCGCGCCACGCCTTCTTATCTTCGACCCTCTAGCGACCCTCGTGGCCTCGCTCCAGCTCAAACCAGCCGCTCGTAGGTCATTTTCGACGACCCGCTTCCATGAGCGGACAGGACGCCCGGGGCCACGGCTTGCATTTTGCGGTTTCCAGCCCAAAGCAATGCTTGCGTTATTTCTTTCCCATCTCCGAAGAGTGTGTAAAATCCATCTCCATTTTCGTGTCGCGATTTCCTCGTCAATGGGTGTTTGCTGGCATATACTCCACATGTCTTGAGTTTGGCCAGAAAACACGCAAGATCGACCTCCTTCGCGTTGTCTGGCCAAACACTAAGTCTGTTTTCACATTATCCGATCCGATATCAGATGTCGGAAGGATTGCAATGGAAAAAAATCAAAGATGGCGCCGGTGTATGGGATATCGGTCCTACATCCGGATCGGACAATGTGAAAACGCACTAACGGGACGGGTTGATAAGTACTGCTAAAAATTAGTGTTTTGACTTAATAGTCAAAAAAACCCCGACCGCGACATAGTAGACCGATTTTTATGAAACAAAGCTAAGAACACTCCCGATTAACTCAGCTTTCAGATAAAAAAAACTAAATCTAAATCGGTTCATCCGTTCGGGAGCTACGATGCCACAGACAGACACGTCAAACTTTGTCGTTTTTGCGTCGGGGGTTAAAACAGACGATTTTTAGGTTTACTGACGATTCGCCAAAAAACGTTTCCCAAAGTTTCACATCCCAAACTATTATTCCCAAATTATCATTTCCCAAATAAACGTTTGGCAAAACAACTTATCGCAAATTGACATTTAGCAAAACTTTTTTTGGCAAGTATTTGTTTCCCAAAATATTTACTTGGTCAAATTTCATTTTACCAAATATTATTTAGTCAAAGGTATTGTTAGGCAAAATTTCCATTTCCCAATATATTGTAATTAAATGGTGCACTGGAAATTTGTTTGTTGATTTTATACTATGTGTCCAAGATTTGTGTGAAATAATGTGTATGTCGTACTTTTTTTCCTCCTGTTGCAAATGTCAAGGATGACAATTTCACTTACATGTCCGGATACATTCTATTAATAAGAAACCTTATGTTTTCAAGACCATTATGTTCTATTAATTTTTAATTACTTTAAAACGCCATTTGCTCACTGTCAACCTAACACGCTCCTCCTCGCTTCGCTCGTCGTCGCACCTAAACTGACCCTGTCACACACGAGTTTTCTGTTACAATACTAATAAAATTATTACATTACATTTATGCCTTGTAATATTTATTGTCAAACGTGGTTAAATAAAATTTTAAAAGCATAGAAGAGCAGACTCAGCCTTAGGACACTACCTACAAGCTCGCTTATTTCTACAGGGTCAGCGATCCAAACACAAAAATACCTCTGGAGCCTAAGAGGATCGTGGATGCAACATTAAAGGAGAGATGGACAGGTTCCTTACTGACGAGATCATTAAGGGAACTAGCCTCATCTAGATTAACTGTCATTGAATGGCATAGAACCTTTAAGAATACAACACAGTAGAACATTTTAGTGCAATTAAGTTCTCTTTATATATTACTAGCATTAGCCCGCGGTTTCGCTCGCGTTAGAAAGAGACAAAACCGGCCAAGAGCGTGTCAGGCCACGCTCAGTGTAGGGTTCCGTAGTTTCCGTATTTTTCTCAAAAACTACTAAACCTATCAAATTGATAACAATTTGCCTGGAAAGTCTTTATAAAGTTCTACTTTTGTGATTTTTTTCATATTTTTTAAACATATGGTTCAAAAGTCAGAGGGGGGGGACACACTTTTTTTTTCCTTTAGGAGCAATTATTTCCGAAAATATTAATACATATTATCAAAAAACGATTTTAGTAAACCCTTATTCATTTTTAAATACCTTTCCAACAATATACGTTGGGGTTGGAATGAAAAAAAAATCTGTCCCCCCTTTACATGTAGGAGGGATTACAAAACATTTTTTTTACTTTTTATTTTACCACTTTGTCGGCGTGATTGATATACATATTGATGCCAAATTTCAGCTTTCTAGTGCTAACGGTCACTGAGATTTAAGTGGAGATAGTTGAAGGGATGGAGTGTGACATAGGCTGCTTTTTGTCTCTTTCTAACGCGTGCGTAGCCGCGGGCAAAAGATAGTTTAAGAATATGCAAAAGAAACAAGAAACCTTAACGACCAACTAAATCAGGTCACCCTTTTTCTCTAAAACAATAGGTCAAGGCAGATATCTCATTCCCGAAACCCTGAAATCTTTTTAATCCAACCCCCTTATCCGCCAATCTTGCCAAAATGCCAGACACAACCCATAAATCGTTATTCAAATAAATACCATTTACGTACTAAACGCCAAAAGGGTTAAACACAACATTTTTAACAAACTAAATTGCACTTTAAACAGGTTCACATTTATATCATTATCGCTAGAAGTATTCGATCAATTTACAATTATAAAACGACTTAAATCCTTTTTTAACTATATTTAAATTGGACTTTAAAAACACGCGACACAGATCATAATCCTTTATAGAAGTTTCAATGGGTTTTTATAGCGATAAATAAAGGAATATCGAAGTTGGTTGTGTCAACAGCGCGTTGCATTCTTGTGCAGTGTGTCGGACACGGCACACATGTAAACGATACGTGTGCGTGTGTGGGTGTGGACACAAATACTTATTGGTAGTCTTGGGAACAGGAGTGGTGTGGAGATGGAATCAAATTCAGATCACCCTTTGAGATCGTAAGTTTGAGATGACGTGTAAGAACCCCAGCAGTGGCCTATACTTGCTGAATAAACGTTTGTATTGTATATTTTATTATCATTATCCTAGTACTGCGTATGAGATAATAGTACATTACAATACAAGTGCGTAAAAAATGAACGAAACGAGTGGCGATAAATTAAAACACGACCCAAGGGAGTGTTTTAAATTGACACGAGTTACGAATTTCCTTTTCGCACGTGTAGGTATCGTACGACGTTTTTCATTACAGATGGCCCTCCGAAGTTTCGACCTGACATATAATGAACCACTTCTCGCACTAGTGCGTAAAAGAAACACAGTCTGTACTGAAAACATATTACTTAGGTGAGTAGCAGAACAGTTAATCTTAAAAAACTTGTTAAGCCGTAGGTTGTAGGTACCTATTTCAAAATATTTTCATAAAAATTTTGCTTGTTTATAAGCTTTCTATTCTGAGTGTAACAAAACAGAATGAATATTTCAACCTATTTCACCTTCAATTTATTTTATTATTTTCAACCTGAGTTTAGTAAATTTATGTTTGATGTCACGATTATACTCGTATTTGTCTCTGTTAGCTATTATTTCTCATGCGCCAACATATATGTCTCTGTTTAACCCAATGGTTGACTGGTAGAGAATGCCTTTTGGCATTAAGTCCGCCATTTGTACATGTTTCTTTAGTTGTGCAATAAAGTTTAAATAAATAAATAAATATTTGTCGAAAAACAGTTCATTTGATTTTCTTCTATTGTTTACTAAAACGCCTATCAAAGCAAGCGTTTTCGTAATATCACTGTAAATATTGTGCTTATGTACTATGTCATGCCAATTAAATACTAATTGAAACAACTGTGAAAAAAAAAATGGTTTACCAAAATTGCCAACAATGAGGTAAATTACTTACTTACTCCGTTGGCTCAGTTTAAAATGTTTGGCTTCCGATACAAGATGACACTGTAAATATTGTGCTTATGTACTATTACAAATGTGTTTGCCAATTACAACCCATACGATTTGACAGTTCGCGCACTTGTAATACAAGGCTGTACCTTTTGAGAAACGGGCCCCTGCGCTAAAAACCCCTCGCCAATTCTTGATTTGGAGTTCGCACAGATCCGCCTCCACCATGTCCATGAACAATGAGGTACGATTTTTTTGTTTTCTACTCCACAGCTCCTGAGTTCTCCTTCCCTTGACCTTGGACTCGTACGCTCGCGAATCCGCGGCCAGTCCGCAGCATCTCTCATTACTGAATCTTACTCTTCTGCCTGAAACACCATACAATAAATAATACCAGTAATAAATACCTAATAGCATAGATTAAATATAACAATAGCATACCATCCCATACATTAAAATGCGACCGTTAAATTTACACTCCACCACACATAGATAGGCCACAGAGGCCTTGTTGATGTCACTGCAATTATTTGTAGATTGGCATTAAGTGTCAATTCAGCCGTAAACCTATGTCAAAAGTGACAGGCCATCTGGCATAATCTGAAGACTTTTTTTTGGTAGTTTCGTGTGCTGGAGTGCCTTCACTTTATGGGATACAGGCGTGATCTGTATATTTCATCTATGCTAATATTAGTGTGGTGACGGGTCAAGAATTTCACCATCCCGTCTTCTCATGGGTAGGAAGTAGGGATGTACCGACTATTGCTTTGGCCGACTAGGCCGACTACCGACTAGTCGGCGCTTGAGTGGCGATTACAGCCGACTAGTCGGCTAGTCGGCCGAAACATAATTTTCGACTAAATTCACATTTTGAATGTCATTTTTGGTTCTACGTTCGCGCTTTTTATGATTTTTTACAGGTTCAAAGGTGCCATGCTAATATTTATATACATTTTCCATTTTTAACAAGCGGCTTGGCAGTGGGTAGTGATCCTGCCTATGAAATCTGTAATCCTAGGTAGGAAATTTATTTCTGTGATGATTACAGAAATTTGTTGTTTGACAAAGAAAGGAATTACGAATAGGTACATAATGCAACCATAATTTTCAGCTGATAATTTAGTTTTGTACTGTTTTTCTATCAGTAATGAAGTGCCGACTAATCGGCCTTTTTTGCCGACTAGTCGCCGACTAATCGCCGACTAGAAATGTGGCCGATAATCCCTAGTAGGAAGTCGACTATTGAAGCCTGATACGCTGATACGACTATGGGATATGGGTTAAGACGATACAGGCCTCCCTGGTGTTTGAAGATAGAGCAATTATTTTTTCAACACAGATTATTATTATTTTTATCGGACCTATTCTGTGTCGGACCGTTTTGATTTTTTCGATATTCTTATTTTTAAAGACGCTAGAGCCCATCAAAAATTTCTAAAAACGGCCTCATTGATTATGGCGCAAAAAAGGTGTGGTATTCAAAATTGGTAACAATTAGCCAGAAAAACTGAACGGTCCGACACAGATTATTTTTTTGTTTTTCAGATTCTCAAATTTCGTTACGATTGATTAAGTTTTGAAGGAGGAAACAGTCAAAAGCGGAACCTCGATTTCAAAGATTTTTTCGCAATATTTTTTAACTGAGTTGTTTTGAATGGACATTTTTTTTCGATAAATCTAGTTAATAACAATAGTATATTTAACTAAAATTCACAAATTGAAAGGGGGGCTCCTTTCCATTTTAGCATTTTCACTCCAGTAGCGTCTTAATTTGTGGCGTAGGCGACGAGAGACTGGCAACCTGTTACTGCAATGTCACAGTTTCGTTTTCTTTCAGCCCCTTATTTGCCAAGAGTGGCACTGAACTTGAGTAGTTGCGTATGCTCTGCCTACCCCTTTATGGACAAGAACTTATTTATATCACTCATGGACATAATTCTTCTATCAGTTTGAACTCTTACCTAAGATCGGATGTCTACACACAGGCTTTCGATTCTTTAGTAGTCTGATCAAACTCTCGATTGCGGCAAATTGGGCCGAATTTATGGTTGCTCAAATTCGATTTGTTGGTATATTGTCTAACCTAACTACTTAAATATCGACGTAGGGAACAAATCAAATTATTTTATTAAACCACCACCAGTGGGCGTGATCGCTTTTTAACCCCCGACGCAAAAACGAAGGGGTGTTATAAGTTTGACGTGTCTGTCTGTCTGTCTGTCCGTCTGTCTGTCTGTCTGTCTGTCTGTCTGTCTGTCTGTCTGTCTGTCTGTCTGTCTGTCTGTCTGTCTGTCTGTGTGTGTGTCTGTCTGTGGCATCGTAGCTCCCGAACTGATGAACCGATTTTGATTTAGTTTTTTTGTCTGAAAGCTGAGTTAGTCGGGAGTGTTCTTAGCCATATTTCATGAAAATCGGTCCACTATATCGCGGTCGGGGTTTTTTTTCAAAATTTTAATTCTTTTGTGCATGGTATCTATTTCAGTTTCTAACTAATAATACTCGAACTCGATTCTCTTTGGTTATACGTAATGGTTGATTTTTGATCTACTTACTTATTACTTTAGCACTCGTCAGGTGAATCTTTTTCCTTAATGTAGGTATTAAGTTTTCTTCAAGCACAACTCATCGCTACTGGAATTCCATACAACCAGTAATTGGAAATGGCTCATCCAAACAGGTTTGCATGAAAGCCCGAGGATAAAGTTCGCGTGACTCATTTGTAGGTAAGGATCATTGACCCACAGGTGGTTGAGAGTGAAAGTTTACAAAATGATTGTAATTCTTTACAAAATGGCGTCGGTTACGACGTTTTGGCAGTGCGCGGGCAGGTATTTGAACTAGTAAGTGTGGTATTAAGACGTAGGGATGAAAGTCATGTTACAAGACAAGTCAGCAATTCATCATCCTCCTTGCGTTATCCCGGCATTTGCCACGGCTCATAGCCTGGGGTCCGCTTTGACAACTAATCCCCGGAGTTGGCGTAGCCGCTAGTTTTACGAAAGCGACTGCCATCTGACCTTCCCACCCGAAGGGTAACTAGACCTTATTGGGATTAGTCCGGTTTCCTCACGATGTTTTCCTTTACCGAAAAGCGACTGGCAAATATCAAATGACATTTCGCACATAAATTCCGAAAAACTCATTGGTACGAGCCGGGGTTCTAACCCGCGACCTCCGGAACGAAAGTCTTGATCAGTTGAGCTTGCTAAACTTATAAAGCGGGTATCGTGGGCGTCCAGGACCTATGTCACTGTGACACTGTGGTATTCACACTATGCTATTCGCTTACAATCAGCCTAATCGTCAGTTAGTTTTTCTTCTGCCTAAATTACAAAAAAGTTTAGGTTGTGAAGCGGTGAATTACCTATTCCCTTTATTAAAAACAGGTAGCTTACTACTTTTTAAGTTTCCTTATTTTAGTGTTTTCCTGGTTGTGCCAGTATCTTATAAAAGCTCTTAAAAATCTTTGATTGACTATAGTTATGAATGTTATGATGTTAAAAGTTTATTCTGTTACACGATAATTTACTTTATTTTAAGTTTAAAATATTTTGTTTTGAGTTTTTTAGGGTTACGTCCGTCCGTCCGCGGATAATTTCAGTGACTGTTGGCACTAGAAAGCTGAAATTTGGTACCAATATGTATATCAATCACGCCGACAAAGTGGTAAAATAAAAAGTGGAAAAAAATGTTTTGTTAGCGTACCTACATGTAAAGTAGAGACTGTTTTTTTTTCATTTCAACTCCAACGTGTGATATATTGTTGGATAGGTATTGTAAAATGAATACTAAAATGGGTTTACTACTATCGTTTTTTAATAAAATTACTATTTTCGGAAATAATCGCTCCAAATAAAAAAGTGCCCCCCCCCCTCCACCCCTCTAACTTTTGAACCATCTATTAAAAAAATCACTAAAGTAGAACTTTATAAAGACTTTCTAGGAAAATTATTTTGATCTTGATAGGTAAAACAGTTTGTAATAATCGCTCCAAATAAAAAAAGTGCCCCCCCCCACCCCTCTAACTTTTGAACCATCTATTAAAAAAATCACTATACTCCAATTTGCTAATTCGAGTCCAAAAAAACTACGACAGATACGTCAATGTCACAGCTGTCAATGTCACTTATGTCACTGTCAAAATACTTTTCATGTTATTGATACCTGAAGTGATACAAGCGCAATACCAACTTTACAACTAAAAATCACGGAAAAAAATAAAAAAAATCGAGCGACCTAGTATTTATGTACATAATAAAAAACTATTAAATATATAAATCAAAGGATTGAAATAAATAATAAATAATTTGTCTTGGCGTGTGTTTTTATAAAAAAGGATTTATACTATTTTACAAACATTTTATTGCAGTGGCAACATCGTAGTAGTTTTTTTGGACTCGAATTAGCAATTGGAGTATAAAGTAGAACTTTATAAAGACTTTCTAGGAAAATTATTTTGATCTTGATAGGTAAAACAGTTTTTGAAAAGAATACGGGAAACTACGGAACCCTACATTGAGCGTCGCTCGACACTCTCTTCGCCGGTTTTATACAGATTAGTATGTTTTACAGTGTTTCAGTGTGCATCACTGTGCATGCAAAGATGCGAATAAAGCGATCCACTGACATTAAAGAAATACCTATAATATATATTTTTGCTGATATAAGTTTTCGTTCCGGTTTTGGCCGAAACTTAAGTCAAAGCCGAACCCTTCAAATTCGGTTTCGATTTCGGCAAAAAATACATGACTCTGCCGGTTGGGCTATTTCTTGTTTGTGTTTTAATTTTTTCTAGGACTGTGACATTTATATAATTAGTGAATATCTCAACAAAAGGTTCGAGATCGAGTTCGTTTTTACCATAGATTAATTACAACACGAAAAGGTTTCTTTTTTTCGTTAACCAAAAAGGTTTATACACCAACGTCACCAACAGATTGGTTAGTAAAGACTGTATCGTTAAGTATGAAGACAACTTTGAGTAGCCGTATTTATTTGCTATTATATTTTTTTCTTATAACAAGCCATGGGCTTAATAAGGCACATAATAAGGTACACATTTTGTCCTAGAAACTCGACGTAAAGCATATGGTTTAGACAGTATTGACTTAATCCTCCCGAGTACCAATTACGATTCCGGACAAATGCTACTAGAAAATTCACAAAGTGCGTAAAAGACGATACGATTGCGAAAAAAAATTGTATGGTGCGAACCTCAACGACACATGATCCACAAAGCAGAATATCTGGACATAGTCTAGCCACTGTTATTTAAAAAAAATATAGTTCAGGATCTGTGTATGGCGGCCATTTAGAGAATGTGGCATGGTGCTTACTCTAACTCCGACTTTGATGTCGAATTTGACTATCATACATTGTTTATATCGATCTGGTTTAAGCACTGTTCAAACACCATGAATGTCAATTAGACTTTGGCCTATGGCTAATTTTTTTATCTGTTTCTCTCATCTTGCTAGCATCAAAAATTTACGGCAATCCGGAACGTTGCTCAAAATTGCGTTTTTTAGGGTTCCGTACCTCAAAGAGGAAAAACGGAACCCTTATAGGATCACTCGTGTGTCTGTCTGTCCCTCTGTTACAGCCGATTTCTCCGAAACTACTGGACCGATTTACTTGAAATTTGGTACACATATGTAAACCTGTGGCCCAAAGACGGACATGTAATTTAATTAAATGAAATTTAATCATAGGGGTCACTTTTGGGGGGTAAACTTGAAAATTAAAAATCAAAGTTATTAAAACTATATTGTGTTATATATCAAATGAAAGAGCATTTTATGAGCATTTGAAATATATTTTTTTTTAATTTTTAATTTTGGTACTTTAGAAGTAATTTAAGAAAATAGACAAAAAATGACCATTCCCCCCCCCCCCTTATCTCCGAAACTACTTAGCGTAAAATTTTCAAAAAAATACACGAGATAGCCCTCTACCTGTAGATTACAGGAAAACCTATTAGAAATCTACAGTCAAGCGTAAGTCGGACTTACGAGAAAAAACTCAAATTAAGATTTTCACTCACTGACGCTGCAAGCAGTTACTAAACGTCTTAAAATTTTGTAAGCGTGATGGACAGGTAGAAAGAAATTAATTTCTGTCTTTTTTTCTTTTTAGAAATTGTTCAATTTTTTTTTCATTTGCCAAAATGACTTAAGTTCCTACTAAAAAGGAGGCGCTTAAGACCGTTTGTAAGTGGACTGAGCAAAATTTTGTTCAAATCGGTCCAAAAAAAGGTCTCTGTTGACGAAAACATAGAATTTGTGCCAACGACAGCCCAAATCTGAAGTCCATTTTGCTCTATCTCTTATCGTTTCCGAGATATATACGTAAAGTCTTGAAAGTGCGAAAAGTTAACTTTGCCATCACAGTCGTTCAGGCGCTCATGAGTTCTTTGTATGGAAAAGTCGAAAACCGACTCGCACTTGACCAATGTTCACGTGTTGTGGTTTTTTACGCGGGTCCGCGACTGACTACGTTCGAATGTTTTGTTCGGAAATGTTTGAGGGTGGTTTCTTTGAAACGTCGCCGGCGGCGGGTGGTTCGACGGGCGAAGGTCACACGCCGCACGCGACGGTCTGTATTCGTTTTGTACAATAGCAACGGACGGCGGGTGGCGTCTTGATATGGAAAATGACTAACTTCACTAAAGATAATGATGAAACTCATTGAGGTAATACTAGAGAGGACACTGCGAGCAAAACGTTTGCGCTAAAACATAAGTCCATTGGACTTATGTTTCTGCCTGCACACAAATAAAATGTAAAAATGCCTTCCTGCGCAACAAGATGCTGTTTAAGCCATACGAGAAAATCGAATAAAACTGACGTGTCACATTTAATCGGTTAGTATACACGCTATGTTAATCGATCTTTATTTAAGTAATTATTTCAATGAAGGGACGCGCTTCACGCGCTCCTCAAACGCGAAGCTATCGCTGCCATTTTGTTGAACGAAATCATAGATTAATCGCATCATAATCGCACAGACTTGACATGTAGGTAATGAAGTATAGTAATTGTGATTATATTCTGTTTGTAATATATAAAAGAGAAATGTTAAATTTATTTCACGTTATACTTATGAATACTACACAGTTCTAACACGAGTTGTAATCGATATTTTCATACAATAATAACCTATGATTTTCTTCAAGGGCAATTAAAGTAGGTATATGAAAAAAATCAATAATGTATTTTTGTTTCACTTAGTAGAACTTAAACATAGCACAATGTATGATAGTGCTAAAATTAAACTACTTACCCCTTATTCATAAACGTTCACTAAAGTTATCAAGCCGATAAAGTTCCTTTGTCCCTTTCTATCACACCAATACGCCGAAAAGGGACAAACGAACTTTATCGGCTTGATAACTTTAGTGTGCGTTTATGAATAAGGGGGTTAGTATTTTACAAAAAAGTATAAAAAAAGGTCTACACTAAGAGTGTCGCGTCTAGGTGGTCATTGGTCAAGTCTTAGGGCCTGGCCACATGGGCGCGTTGCGGCGACGCACCGCAAAAATTCTGCGTTGCGTTGCCGCGCCGCCAGTTTTTGCGGCAGAAAATCTGCGGCGCGGCACCGCGACGCAAGAACTCGCGGTGCGTCGACGCACCGCAAAAACTCGCGGCGCGGCACCGCAACGCAGAATTTTTGCGGCGCGTCGCCGCGCCGCCAAAACTGGCGGTGCGTCGCCGCGCCTCGATAACTATACACAGTGCAGAACTTCACGATCAGTCTTTATCCAGAGTCCAGACATGGATCCCATTACGCGCATTTTGCTCTTGCTCGTATTACGGAGGCGCTTAAAAAAAAAGGAGACGAAAAGAAGATGCTGGGTCAACCCATATATAGTTGTATTATTAGTTAATTATTAGCTTTAGATTCTAATATACCTATTTTTTTATGATCTCGTTCCCAGATTCATACTTGGAGAGTGCTATGTACTCCTTAATTGTCATTTTGTATCAGACTGAGAACTATAAGCAATTAAATCAATTGTGTAAGATGTAATACATATGATGTGGATGTACTGTAATAAATAAACAAATAAACAAATATATATATAAAATGAATAATGACGGAACTCATTTTGAAAGGAAATATGCGGCATTAAAGACAAGTGAAGTGAAGTTCAAAGAATATTTCAGAATGACAATAGCAAGTTTCGAAGAACTGGTCTTTAAAATCTCACCTCGAATAAAAAAACAATATATATTCTTTGAGTAATTATGTTAACTAGAGAGGGCACCTCAACTTGATTTTGTGTAACAACACTTAGAGCTGATCAGCACAAACGCGCTTAGTCTGTGCCGAACGGCTGTGGTGGATTGACGTATCGCAATGAAAAATATTTCGTCTAAATAATGCCGTCATGTGTAGTGAGGTACTGCACAAACTGCTCAGGAAAATCTAACAAAAGCTAAGGAGTGACTTTTCATACGTAGGTTTACTGCATTTTTGTTTAAGCACGCTTACTTTTAAAAAAATGTATCAATATAAACTCATGCCGAAGCGCCATGTTGCGGCGGCCATGTTTCGTTGAAACCAAAGAGTAAAAAATGCAACAAAAGCAGACGTGACAATATCGCAAGTTAGTTCAAGTTTCCTATCATACATTAAATTATATATATTTATCGACGCAAAAAAGGTTATTTAATTATTATTGTCAGAATTGCACAGTTTTCCGACATGTCGGCCTATAACAGATTCTCAATACGCGTGTCGAATTTCATGTGAGTATGTAAATGTAAGTGCAGTACCTAACCTGCCTGAATGAATTTGGGTAGGTAGACGGTCAAGCAAATTATGAGAGTATAAAAACGCGCGAAATTCAAATTTTCTATGGGACGATAAACCCGCGCCCATACATACATGGATGTAGATAAAGTTATATGTGTATAATTAGGCATTAAAACACTCATGTTATCTTATTAACACAACAAAAACAACACTCATCTTTTAATGCCTACCATTATGCAAATGTCACATAAATAACTAATATCCAGTTGCGGCTACGTGTACACATGTACGCTCAGTCCGTATACAGCTTTAAAAAATGTGGGCATTTGAAAAAATTGGAACTCACAGAGTTGTTAAAAAAAGTTAAATCGCTGTCGGTTTTGCAACGATAATTAAGCATGGAATTTCAATAAAAACATCGTGAATTATACTAAGCTATAATCTAAATTCAGAACGTGAAAAAAGTTTAGTTTTAAATACAGATTTCAAGCTTGATTATCATTACAAAACTAACAGCGATTTATGTTTTTTGTTAACAACTCACGCTAATTGAAAGTCATAAATTAAAAATGCCCATGTAAACCCATGTCACTTCTATACTACGACTTCTAATCTATGCACTCTATGCAGGGCTCATCATCGCGACCGAAAGGTCGTAAGCGCCGAGTAAAATCGTAGCGCTTGCGACGTTACGGAAGCAGGCCATTGGTTCACACCCCGCCCCCTCGCCCCGCCTTCAGCTTACAGGCTGTGACACGTTCGTTGTTTGCTATAGCTCCTCTATACGAAGTAATAATTACTCAATGTATATATTTAGAAAACTTGTCGGACCTCTGGAGATGCTGGGATTAACTAAATATGCCGATACCGAATATTTACCGAATATTCGGCCCATCTCTAATGTGGACGAAGGACGAAAGGACAGCCTTATAGACAGCAGGCAGGCAATTATGGTCGCGCGATAAATGATAAAAATATCAGGCCGTCCCTATCGCACTATTTGTAAGTGCGATAGGGACGGCCCGATGTTTTATCATTTATCGCGCGACCATGATTGCCCTGCAGCTTCTTATTGCTATCGGTGTCGAGTACTTATCTAAGTTAGGTATCTATTTTAAATATGACGGTGTAATTGTGTGCAGTACAGTACCTACAAAAAAAAAATGGTACAGAAATTAAAAATAATTACAGTACGCTGAACCAAAATAATATATTACTTACAATACTATATATCATATAATTTTCCTCAGAGCATTTTTCCTGTCTTTGTGTATACTACCTACGGTTGGCAACCCTACATCGCTCAATGTGGCATTTGCACGATACGGCAACGTGCCGCGGCGGCCGGCCGTGTCGCAGTTGTTAGCTAAGCTACCCTTGTGTGCGTGCGTGATGACACGATTCGCTGGTTGTTCTTTTAGGTATTTAAGTACTTTTAGGTGTTTAAGTACTTTTAGGTATTTAAGACGCTACAGGAGCGAAAATGGAAAGGAAAGGGAGCCCTTTCAATTTGGGAATTTTAGTTAAATATACTAGTGTTATTAACTAGATTTATCGAAAAAATTCTCCATTCAGAACAACTCAGTTAAAAGATATTGCCAAAAAAAATCTTTAAAATCGAGGTTCCGCTCTCGACTGTTTCCTCCTTCAAAACTTAATGAATCGTAAGTGCGTTTTCACATTATCCGATCCGATATCGGATGTAGGATCGATATCCCATACATTACAGGCGCCATCTTGTATTTTTTCCATTGAAATCCTTACGACATCCGATGTCGGATCGGATAATGTGAAAACGGCCTAACGGAATTTAATTACTAACAAAAATAATTGATTAGTCTATAATTTGGATGTTTAGATTATTGCAATACATTAAGACGCTACGGGAGCGAAAATGCTAAAATGGAAAGGAGTCCCCCTTTCAATTTGGGAATTTTTCAATTTTAGTTAAATATACTAGTTTTATTAACTAGATTTATCGAAAAAAAAAAATCCATTAAGAACAACTCAGTTAAAAGATATTGCGAAAAAATCTTTGAAATCGAGGTTCCGCTCTCTTTTCCTCCTTCAAAACTTATTTAAACGGAACGAAATTTGAGAATCTGAATAAAAATGAAATAATCTGTGTCGGACCGTTTAGATTTTTTGGACAATTGTTACCGATCTTGAGTACCCCTTTTTCGAGCCATATTGAAAAATGCCGTTTTTAGAAATTTTTGATTGGATCTAGCATCTTTTAAAATAAGAATAGCAAAAAATATCAAAACGGTCCGACTCAGATAAAAATAATAATAATCTGTGTCGAAAAAATCATTGCTCTATCTTCAAAAACCAAGGAGGAAATAGTCGAGGTCGAGAGCGTTTGTATGGAGAACTGACCTGTATCGTATCGTCTTAAGAAATCTGATTTCAAAGGTTTAGGTAGGAAATCTAATCATCAATATTATTGCTGCAATGTAATTTTTTTTTTCTTTTTTCTCCATGTTTTCTAACGCGCTTATTTTTAGGAGGCGGTTTTTTTTTCATGGTTTGTTTAAGGTACACACCGACATGCTGTAAACATTTTTTAGTTTTTCGTTAGTTAGTCGTTAACGGTGGTCTACAGCTAAAATTGATCTACGACAGAAATGATCTGTACATATTAAAGTAAGTAGGGAAGAAAACCGCCATGCTGAAGTGTATTTGTGCATGCCACGTCTGGTCTGTCGCATGCATGGTGAGACGACTTGGACGCCTTTATGAGTGACTGCATGGCCAGAAAAATAACACCAGAGGGAGTTGAGGAAATCAAGGGGAGAGGCCTTTGCCCAGCAGTAGGGCACTATAACGGGCTAATTAAAAAAATCTGTACCAGTTTAATTTTAATCTATTTTTAAGAAATGTTCCTACTAAAATGTAGATTCTAGCGAAAAAACGTACCTAGGTTTTCCAGTTGAACATTATTTTTAGCTGCAAGCCACTATTTACGATTTAATCGATTTAAATAAAACTTGCCTACTAAATTATCCATTTGCATATTGATCGTAGCATTCGTAGCGAAAACACGTACGAAAACGACGTACGTTTTTCTGTTTTACTTTTTTAAAGGCACAGGTCACACGTTTTTCATCAAATCTATGTCGTACCGTTTAGGTTTTTTGGCTAATTGTTACCAATCTTGAGTATTACTTTTTTTGCGCCATAATGAAAAAGGCCGTTTTTGGAAATTTTTGATTGACTCGAGCGTCTTTAAAAATAAAAATATCAAAACGTTCCAACACAGATAAGATTAATAATTAATAACAATCTGACTGGGAACAAATCAAATCATTTTATTGAATATTTTTTTGATTTGTTATTTATTAACCTAACAACAAAATTAAAATTTTGAAAAAACTCCTGACCGCAACATAGTGGACCGATTTTCATGAAATATGGCTAAGAACACTCCCGACTAACTCAGCTTTCAGACAAAAAAACTAAATTTAAATCGGTTCATCCGTTCGGGAACTACGATGCCACAGACACACACACACACAGACAGACAAATAGACAGACAGACACGTCAAACTTATAACACCCCTTAGTTTTTGCGTCGGGGGTTAAAAATAGTCTTTCGCTATATCGTAATGCTGCAAAAGGATTCATATAGGAGGTGCAAGCACTAATTGTTGCCTTGGGCCTTGTCGTTTTTTCTTTCGTGTATGATGTCTATTTCAATTTATAGAATAATCTGTGTTGAAAAAATCAGTCTACCTTCAAAAACCAGGGAGGAAATAGTCGAGAGCGTGGGTATGGAAATTGAACCGTCCTGTATCGTCTTAAAAATATAATCGATTGTCGATTTAGCCCCGCTCCCCAGCTGCCAGCTTGCAGACCTGAGGTTGACTATGATAAGAGAAGCATCTTAGCAGGTTACCTCAAAGGGCCTACTCCAAAATCCTGCCAGATTTCCGTCCATAGTCCATAATAGTGCGTAATTTTATTTTCACTAATTTATCGGATTCGGATCGGACGTAGTTCGAAAGCGCTCTATTTTTAACGTAAGTACGTACCTATCGTCATATTCAGATAGAACGAATATTTTCTTTACCTATGTATTTACAAATTGTCAAATCTTTTGGGAATTACATAAGTTATAAAATTATTTATTTAATTAAATTTTGAAAAAAACCCCCGACCCCGACATAGTGGACCGATTTTCATGAAACATGGCTAAGAACACTCCCGACTAACTCAGCTTTCAGACAAAAAAATCAATCTAAATCGGTTCATCCGTTTGGGAGCTACGATGCCACAGACAGACACACACACAGACAGACAGACAGACAGACAGACAAACAGACAAACAGACAGACAGACAGACAGACAGACAGACAGACAGACTAAATCTACCCATCGATGTACCCATTGCGGAAATATAAATTAGAGAGGCACTCCATAAATGTCAATAAACCCTTAATTGCATGATTTTACTTTTTTTAACAATTTACAGATATATGACACCATGGTGGTATATATGCTGAGCACTGGAAAAATAATGAAAAAAACCGGCCAAGAGCGTGTCGGGCCACGCTCAGTCGGCGTATCATGCTTCCAATTTTATCACTTATCCGCGTGGATAAAGCATCCGTCACGCTTTGGCAAGTATGTCGGTGTGAGAGTGACCGTTGTCTTATCCACGTGGATAAGTGATAAAATTGGAAGCATGATACGAGTACAGTGTAGGGTTCCGTAGTTTATTTATTTATTTATTTATTTTTTATTTCCATATTTTTCTCAAAAACTACTGAACCTATCAAGTTCAAAATAATTTTCCTAGAAAGTCTTTATAAAGTTCTACGTTTGTGATTTTTTTCATATTTTTTAAACATATGGTTCAAAAGTTAGACGGGGGGGGACGCACTTTTTTTTCCTTTAAGAGCGATTATTTCCGAAAATATTAATATTATCAAAAAACGATCTTAGTAAACCCTTACTCATTTTTAAATACCTATCCAACAATATATCAAACGTTGAGGTTGGAATGAAAAAAAATATCAGCCCCCACTTTACATGTAGGGGGGGTACCCTAATAAAACATTTTTTTCCAGTTTTTATTTTTGCACTTTGTTAGCGTGATTGATATACATCTTGGTGCCAAATTTCAGCTTTCTAGTGCTAACGGTTACTGAGATTATCCGCGGACGGACGGACCTAGTTGACTACGGAACCCTAAAAATCTATCACCATTTTTTTAATATGAAACAACGTAACTAAAAAAAGATGATTTTTAATAGCATATTGAAAAATTCCAATATTGCTTAGTATTTTATCGTGAAAAACTGTACTAAATCTACTATTGATTCAATGTTTGTGATGCTTGGAAAAAAATCCATCACCAAGTAAAGAAGGGTTAAATATAAACGACACGAAGTTTAATTCGAACACAACAGTTCACAATTGCGAGCAGCGGTGACGCACCGCCAGTTTTGGCGGCGCGGCGACGCGCCGCAAAAATTCTGCGTTGCGGTGCCGCGCCGCGAGTTTTTGCGGTGCGTCGACGCACCGCGAGTTCTTGCGTCGCGGTGCCGCGCCGCAGATTTCCTGCCGCAAAAACTGGCGGCGCGGCAACGCAACGCAGAATTTTTGCGGTGCGTCGCCGCAACGCGCCCATGTGGCCAGGCCCTTACTCTATGACACGGTACCTCCCCACGCATGCGCCGCGCGCTGCCGGCCGGAGCACAGACTTTGTTTGGGGTGTAATTTCTAGTATGTTAGTACATAGTAATTCAATGGATGAATTGTACTTCTGTGAACTGTTTTCGATATACTTAATCGAATATATGATGTAAATTTTTCTTTACTACAATGCAAGTGTTTGAGTACCAAGTTAAAAATTTCACTTTCTTTTTGCCGGTTTCATACAAAAATATCGTTTGACTGTCTCTTTTTTGGGTAATATCAATATTTATATGGAAACGGATTAAGTCGCGTATAATCTTCTTCCTCTAAGAATTACAATGTAAGTGTTTTTGCATTCATTTTGATCAGAGCACAACACAACAGTTCAAAAATCAGACTACCAGAGCTTCTGAGTTCCGTCGCCGACGACGGGTGACCAAGGGTCAGAAAACCCACGCACCCGCGACCGACAGCGTGTGGCACAGCGGCACATGCGGCTCACATCCAAACGCCGCCGGGCGCGTGTGACGGGCCAGAGAAACCAGGGCCTTAGGGCTAGGTGATTATCGCCGCGCCGCAGAGGACGCGCTGAGGGGGGGGCGGTGCCTACAGCAGTTGTAGTTGTATGCATACCTAGCTCACGCACACAGACGCGTCCGCTGGCGCCGCCAGGGCCGGCTCACTCTGCTATCCTATCGCCGCGCTACAAGTATATCCTGGCGGCCGCGAGCTGTGGCCGCGAGTTCGCGGCCTACTCAGGGGTGGCGCACATTCTCACGGAATGCACGTTCGCACTTTCTATTGTTACTTTACGTCGCGAGGTTTTTTAAGCGATGTCCGCGGGTGGAATGGCTAATAATACTTAATTAAATAGACATATTGAATAAAATAAATACCAAAAGATATTCTTATACAGATCTACTACTGATTTAGTCCCACGGAAAAGTTCAATAAGGCTTGTGATGTTGGAACCTTGAACAAAAGTATATAAATACAGCGTATATACCTAGAAAGTACTCAAGACTTGAATATAATAATATAACATTTAATGTGAGTATTAATTCGTTTGGATCCATTGGTAACCCTATCACCGGACGCCGCGCACGTGCGGCTCGTTTCTTTGTAAGAATGTTGTAGGTATTTAAAAAGGCGACATTTCGGAAACATCAAAGCAGTGGGCCTTCTTTACTTGTGCTATTATATATTCTGTGGCGCCGCGCCGGTGTCCACGTGCGCTCTCTGCAGTGTATGCGCTGCCGCTGCCACGAAACGTTTACCTACTCCGTGTAATACTGATAAAAGAAAGTATTGACATGAATTCACACGTTTCGGAAATGACTGTAGGTATTTTAAATATTTTAGCACAATATGTTTTTTGCCTCTTATTGCCTATTATACAATATATATGTCGCAGTAAGATAGATAAAGCCGTTATATAGTTATAACCCTAGGAATATAATTATACGTCGTAACATAGTTAAACGAAAGCGATTAATTGCTATCTTACTAGGAATATAACTATAATACTAAACTAGTTTAGTCATATAGTTATATGACTGGATTCAGTTTAGTGAAATGATTGTAGGCAGGAGTGCAGCGGTGCGGCGGAGGTATAGTTATAACCCTAGGGATATAAGGGAGCGATTCAGAACCATCTTACTAGGAATATAATTATAATACGGTATTTATAATTGCAAACGGGACTTAATCGCGTATTACTATGTATTAAGTCCCGTTTGCAATTTTAAATATGTGTAAAAATCGTGAAAGTTTAAATCAGTGTTTTATAAATTTTATAATACGTATAGCGAGACGATTTGGAATAACAACACCGTCACTCACGTTAGAACAAAGTTTATTTTGTATCGATCCGAACATAGTACACAAGGTTTGGTTACTAAACAAACGAATCCAAGCTATATTAGTTAAAACGTAACAGTTAGGGCATGCTCCCGGTATTTCCCGGTTCTTGATTTCCCGGGAAATCCCGGTAATTTAATCACGGTAAGCAAATTTAAACCCAACATTCAAAATGACTAGGTTGTTATTAGGTACGAGTTCAATTTGTTATGACTTATGATAAACATTAAGATTAAACTGACAAACAACGTCAAACTCGTAACGGAAAAAGTATCGTTCAAGTAACCAGCCAGTATTAATACCCCTAAATACTGAAAAAGGTAAGCAACCTCTAGCAATGTCGCATTACGAATACAATAGAATGGGCACGTAAAAAATAACTAATAATACAAATTAAACAAAAAATATTACCCCCATCAAGATATAGCTCAATCGATTCTACTCTCGATTCTGAACAAACTGATTTCAGGTTTTTAGTGTTAAGTGAAACACGGTGTATAACTATATTACTTAACTAGAGACGTATTATAATTATATCCCTAGACTAAGTTTAATCCAGTGATATAATTATATAACTAAACTAGTAACGTATTATAATTATATTCCTAGTAAGATGGTAAGGAATCGCTTTCGTTTAGCTATGTTACGGCATATAATTATATCCCTAGGGTTATAACTATTCCTCCGCCGCACCGCCGCACTCCTGCCTTCAATCATTTCACTAAACTGGATCCAGTCATATAACTATATGACTAAACTAGTTTAGTATTATAGCTATATTCCTAGTAAGATAGCAATTAATCGCTTTCGTTTAACTATGTTACGACGTATAATTATATACCTAGGGTTATAACTATATAACGGCTTTATCTATCTTACTGCGACACTGTCTTATTACTGTCGCAGATATCTTACTGTCGCAGTAAGATAGATAAAGCCGTTATATAGTTATAACCCTAGGAATATAATTATACGTCGTAACATAGTTAAACGAAAGCGATTAATTGCTATCTTACTAGGAGTATAACTATAATACTAAACTAGTTTAGTCATATAGTTATATGACTGGATCCAGTTTAGTGAAATGATTGTAGGCAGGAGTGCGGCGGTGCGGCGGAGGTATAGTTATAACCCTAGGGATATAATTATATGCCGTAACATAGCTAAACGAAAGCGATTCCTTACCATCTTACTAGGAATATAATTATAATACGTTACTAGTTTAGTTATATAATTATATCACTGGATTAAACTTAGTCTAGGGATATAATTATAATACGTCTCTAGTTAAGTAATATAGTTATACACCGTGTTTCACTTAACACTAAAAACCTGAAATCAGTTTGTTCAGAATCGAGAGTAGAATCGATTGAGCTATATCTTGATGGGCTTGAATATTTTTTGTTTAATTTGTATTATTAGTTATTTTTTACGTGCCCATTCTATTGTATTCGTAATGCGACATTGTGTATATCGCATTGCTAGAGGTTGCTTACCTTTTTCAGTATTTAGGGGTATTAATACTGGCTGGTTACTTGGACGATACTTTTTCCGTTATACGAGTTTGACGTTGTTTGTCAGTTTAATCTTAATGTTTATCATAAGTCATAACAAATTGAACTCGTACCTAATTACAACCTTGTCATTTTGAATGTTGGGTTTAAATTTGCTTACCGCGATTAAATTACCGGGATTTCCCGGGAAATCAAGCACCGGGAAATACCGGGAGCATGCCCTAACTGTTACGTTTTAACTAATATAGCTTGGATTCGTTTGTTTAGTAACCAAACCTTGTGTACTATGTTCGGATCGATACAAAATAAACTTTGTTCTAACGTCAGTGACGATGTTGTTATTCCAAATCGTCCCGCTATACGTATTATAAAACACTGATTTAAACTTTCACGATTTTTACACATATTTAAAATTGCAAACGGGACTTAATACATGTAATACGCGATTAAGTCCCGTTTGCAATTTTAAATACCGTATTATAATTATATTCCTAGTAAGATGGTTCTGAATCGCTCCCTTATATCCCTAGGGTTATAACTATACCTCCGCCGCACCGCTGCACTCCTGTCTACAATCATTTCACTAAACTGAATCCAGTCATATAACTATATGACTAAACTAGTTTAGTATTATAGTTATATTCCTAGTAAGATAGCAATTAATCGCTTTCGTTTAACTATGTTACGACGTATAATTATATTCCTAGGGTTATAACTATATAACGGCTTTATCTATCTTACTGCGACATATACATACCTACTATGGCAACTCTATCACAGCGCAGAATATGCAGAAGCCACATGGTGGTCTGCGACAGAAACTCAATAGACATTTTTAGAGTTTTTAAAATAAGTACCTAAGTAGGTACGTGAAGTAACATGGTAAATTAAAAAAATATCATTAGATACTTATTGCGAAGGTGTAAACAATTTCCTTCGTTTTGCCACATATCAATAATTACCTATCTATATTAAATTCATTAATCCGTATACATTACATTTTTACAGTACGGTAATACTCACCCCGTTATTCATAAACGTACACTAAGTTATCAAGCCGATAAAGTTCGGTTGTCCCTTTCCGACGTATTGGTGTGATAGAAAGGGACAAACGAACTTTATCGGCTGGATAACTTTAGTGTACGTTTATGAATAAAGGTGTTAAAATTTATAGCTACGAAATTTTACATAAAACACCTACTTTAAAATAAAATAAAAAATGTTGAATTTGGTTAACGTTATAAAAGACCTCACGCAAGCTGTGCTAATTAGTTCGCGAATTCGTCGAGAGGTGGCGCTAAACACAATTATGCTCATTAGAGAACCTATACTTCTAGCCTAGCCCAGTCTTTAGACTTATGTGAGTAACGTAAAAGTACCTAATAGTTTTGTAGGTACGGAACCCTCGGTGGGCGAGTCCGACTCGCGCTTGGCCGGTTTTTAAATTATATAAATTCGCCGCATTTATTGTACAAGTACCCAATTGGAAAAACCATGAAGAGGACTCTTAAAGAATATATTTTGGCAGCATATTAACCTTTGTTTGTTGAAATCGTACAAAGAGTCATTGAAACATTCTCAAATTAAGCCAGATAGGGGTTGTCCGAAATTTATTTGCTAGACCTTAATGAAAGTACCATAAAGTCCCTAAAATAATAATAATACAAAATTATGCACATGTCAACATTTAGACGAGGTTTGTTTTGTCCCTATACTTAACGATACAGTCCTTATCGTTCATATATCTTATGACACATTGTACGAATAGGGTGGATTACTTCACAATGCGCGCGCGCAAATGACCATCAGGTTACTTTTATGGCTAAAAACTGTATTAAAAAGTTTTTCATACCAGCATTTGTATTGAAATGATATTTTCATATTATCAAGCGATTTTTAACGTGTTCGTTTTGTTTATCTCCTTCCAAAAGTATTTTTTTAAATGCAAGTCGTCCAAGAATGGAATTAGCTAATCACAAAAAAAAGAATATTCTAAATGTGGGCCTAGTGAAAAAGGGTATAACTCAAATTGACTCGGTGAAAAAGGGCACAAGTCACCAAGTTCACCTCGGACTTGTGACCTTTTTCACCGAGTCAATTTGAGTTATACCCTTTTTCACTAGGACCACAGAAATTTTACTGAAATAGTCATCTCCATCTTATATATCTTCTTGTACTATTTCACTTAGATGAGCTCTAAACGAGTAAATAAGTAAAATAAGACTAAAAAACTGGTCTTCATAAAAAAAAAGTATAGCAGGAGGTTACTAGATCACTCGTTGTCTTCAGCTGCGCAAGAGCACAATCCCTTTCCGCAAAACCTCTTTTTTCAAACCCATTGACTCACAAACAAAGAAAACTTAACTCGGTTAAATCAATATACAACCATAAAGAAAATCACCTACACCGTAGTCCAAGCCCTTCAAAATTAACCGGTTTTCGTCCATCTCTATCCCTCCCACGCACAACCCTACACCCCTCCTTTTCTGCCCTTCGTCCATTTTTTCATCTCACTCTTGCTAACGCTTTGACTACCACTTTCCCTTTTCAAAGGACGAAGACACGATATCTTCCATCCTTTTTTTACAAAAGCTTCTTTATATGCTCTGTCTCAAGTGGCAGGACTCAGGATTTGGCCTTGAGACGAGATGCAGACTCTGACCAGAGTTATTTTTACTTTTTAAGACCGATGACTAAATGCGTTGTGCCGATGGCGAGTCGTTTTATGTTATCTGTACAACTATTGATATGTTGGTAGACTTGGTTTTAGCGGTGACCGTTTTGTTAGAAATAGAAAAAGTCTGTATTTGAAATAAGAAGTATTTTTATGTTGTGGTCAATACGTAAGTTAGTGACCTAGTAACCTAGGTTAGGTTGCGTGTTTTGTACTGTTTTCTTTTACATTGCAAAACAAATGAACGACGAAACGAGATTTTGTTCTTAGAAAGCTCTTCTTCTGAGGCTCATGAGAGTCAGGGATGCTCTTGGCAAATACTTAATCCAATAAAAAATGCCTTAGGCACTAGTTTTTACAAAAACAACCATAATCTGAACTACCAATCTAGACGGCAGAGAATCGTACCATGATTTATGTTTCATCATCAAATTCGATACCTAAAAGAGCAAAATGGTTGTTGTGAGACATAGCTCATAAGGGGGTGAAGGAGTAAATTTGACTATCCTAGAGTACCTGGAATGTAAACCTAATAAAATAATAATAACCACAAAATTAAATTTTTGAAAAAAAAAACAACACCGATATAGTTGACCGATTCTCCCGACTAATTCAACTTTCAAACAAAAAAACTATAACAAAAACAGTTCATCCGTTTTGGAGCTACGGTGCCACAGCCAGACACATACACAGACAGACAGGCAGACAGACAGATATTTCAAATTAATAACACCCCGTCGTTTTTGCGTCGGGGGTTAAAAAATGCAGGTGAAGTCACGGGCAGGCTAATGTACAGTCAGTACGAGTATCAAAGTAGCGAAAAAGAGATAGGTCCAAACCTTCACGTCAATTTTTTTTTTATTCCTCACATCACGGGCTAGAATATACTCCATTAATATTGGCCGATTTTTGTACTTCTCGAGTTACGAATTTTTGAAATTTTCTTCCCTAAGAAATTCCTGAGGAAGAAAATAAATATTAAAAAAAACTGTCGAGTTTTTTTTACTAATTTCTTTTTTAAAATCATCACTACAGACGACGCATTTATTGGAAAAAAATCAACGTCCTTACTTTGATACAAGTTGGATAAAAAAAAACCAACTTCATAGTTTTACTTTCAAGACTTATAAATCTTAAATTTTGAATAAATAAAATAAAAAAATACCACCTATCCAAATAATTTTTCGGTAATTTTACTACATGCGCTTGACCTTAAGCCTTTTTAAAAGCCTTCTTGAGCTTACCGTGGGACTCGGTCGATTTGTGTAAGAATGTCCTATGATATTTATTTATTTATTAAAATTAAAAAAAGTGATAACATTTTAAACTTAAAACTTTGAAATTGATATTTTTTTCCGACTTTCATCAAAGTGAGGACGCTGGTTTTTATTTCAGTAAATGCTTCGTTTCTAGTGATGATTATGCAAAAAAAACTAGCAAAAAACTCAACAGTTTTTTTTTATAATTTTCTTAAGGAAAAAAAAAAACAAAATTTCGCAACTCGGAAAGCACAAAAAATCGTAATTTTAGAACAAAACGGGACTTAATCGCGTAAACACTTACATTTATATTAGGTGTGTACAAGATAGCTGTGGTAGTTCCTATATTGGAGAAACCAAACGCACAATAGCGGTAAGGGTCAAGGAGCATATCGCGGCTGTCAAAAACCGCCAAATTAATAAGTCTGCGGTAGCTGAACATCTGCTACAGTCGGGACCAAACCACTGGATCGAGCTCCATAGTCCCAAAATTCTATCAACGGAACGTCTGTTCTACAGCAGAAAAGTACGTGAAGCGATTGAAATTAGGAAGCATCGAAATTTCAACCAAAATGAGGGACAGGGAATTTCTTCTTCGTGGAATCCAGTGATTAGCAAATGTAAGCGTGAAAAAACACCGAGGGACACACCGGCTGATGTCGTGAGTGAGGCAAAGTGACAACCCTAGCGCAAAAGTGAATAATCAAGAACAAGTGCGGGTAGTTCGAGAAACTCGCGCGGCTAGAAGATGTTGATGCAATTCCTCGCCAGTCTACCCGTGATCACGAATATAATGTGATGTTCGAAACGTCGGGCCTAATATAAATGTAAGTGTTTACGCGATTAAGTCCCGTTTTGTTCTAAAATTATGAGTGCAAATCGTGTTAGTCTAAATCAATATACAAAAAATCGTCTTTATACATGGGGTTCTGGTAGCCCATAATGTGAGGAATCTAAAAAAAATCTTGACGTCAAGGTTTGGACCGCCCTGTATAAAAAGAATAATTTTAATTTTTGATTTCTGACCGCGAACTGTACAGAAAGTTATTCTTTTGGTGCGTTGTTTCATCCGCTACTGACTGTATATGTTTAAAAAAGAATTGAATGCATGTAACTTACTTAAATATATTGAATAAATAGGTATTACTATTATGTATGGTACTTAGAGGTGCCTTTCGCCTTCAAGACCTGATTTGGCTGACAACAGGTTTCTCGTAAGAAACACAGATTAAACTGAACAATAATATTCATTGAATATAAAATAGTACATTACGATACAAGTTCGAAACGAATGGTGATAAATTAAAACTCGACCGGAGTCTTCGTTATAAGTTTTTCAGTACATTATGGACCTTTGAAGTTTCGAAATGAGAATTAAGTAAAAGCGCTGGTGGCCTAGCGGTAAGAGCGTGCGACTTTCGATCCGGAGGTCGCGGGTTCGAACCTGGCTCGTAGGTACCATGAGTTTTCCGGAATTTATGTGCGAAATGTAATTTGATATTTACCAAGCCAAAGTCGCTTTTCGGTGAAGGAAAACATCGTGAGGAAACCGGACTAATTCCAATAAGGCCTAGTTACCCTTCGGGTTGGTAGGTCAGATGGCAGTCGCTTTCGTAAAACTAGTGCCTACGCCAAATCTTGGGATTCTAAGTAGGCCTTATTGGAATTAGTCCGGTTTCATGATAGACACTCGAAGCCAAAAACCGAAGCTCTACAAAACGTGTCGCACGTGACAAAACCTCCGTCAGTTCAAACGTACTTTTTGGCTCCAAAAATGAATGCTATCGTGAAATCCTTTTTCAAAGATACATTTCTAATTCAGTACGATTCTCTTTCGCATTCTAGAAACTAAGGTACAGCGGGGCAAATTTCGACTGAGGGACAATGGGGGATGTCTGAAAGTTTTAAAAGTGCCTGATATTTTTTCTGGTGATAGGAATAACCATTTCTATTTACAGAAAAAAGTTACAGATTTTTTGGTCGCACCATACATTTTATAAAAATAAAAACGTGTTGCTTGACTGCATGTACGGCCCACTCCGGCTGTTATGAGATTTGTCTTAGTCTAAAAAAGTTAAACCTTTTTGAATCTGTGCTGGCCAAAGACACTAACAGTTGATTGTCAGCTTGAAATTCTTCTTGGAGAATTCATAACCTTATCTGGTGAACTGTTTGCGACTAATTTTTCTCTCCCTGGCCTCTGATTTTGCCTCCTTCTACGACTACCTTCGCTCTCGAACCCCGGACCTTGATTTTACTGGCTTAAAACGACGACTTTTGATTTTAAACCCTGGACCTGATTTTGCTTGCATTAACAAAGACGTTTGCTTGCTCTGCTTGCTGCCGACGGCCATTGCTATGAACCCCGGACCTGATTTTAAAAACAATTTTAAGCCCCTTGAATTTGGGAAAAAAAATGTAAGAGCTAATTCATCTAATTTGCCAAAACCTAGAACAGCGACAATCACAATGCCTGTGAAGAAGAAATTGATGAAAGGTGCAGAGATATTTTGGACAGAGAATGTGTATCCCATTAATTATGAAAAGCGCAACTACATGTTAATGAGTGTAATAATAAACATAAATTTGACTCACCTGATTGATAAGTGATGATACTGATGATGCGGTCTACGGTGGAGCACGCTTACCTATGAGATACCTATTTACTCTTGCTTGTTAACCTCTAGATCTTATTGTCAATGTCGGTAAGCAAGAAATAAACAACAAATATTTCTCACTTCACCGATCGGCATCGGTAACGCCGTGTCTTGCGTGGGCGACGGTCGCGCGACCGTCGCCGTCGTGTCTTATACTTCTATATCGATAAGGTTTGATTTCATATGCGACGCATCGCCGTCGCGCGACCATCGCGTGACCGTCGCCCACGCAAGCCACGGCGTAAAACCTAGGACTTAGCGGTAGAACCTAGGTTTTACCCTACTTCAGGCTTTTACAGTAACATATCCATACATTTATATTGTAGACCAATGATGTTTATCCTTACCATAATAAAAAAAAAGGAATAATAACTGTATAATGGAATTTAATAATATGGAAATTTTGTGTATAGTAAAATAGTAATGACATGCGATTTTATAAAACATTTTAGATGTAAAAGGATCATTTGGTTTTAGACACTATTGTATTAGGATTTAAATACCTATATAAGTAGTTGCTGTATTTAAAAAATAAACAATAAGTACCCAGTCCTAACGAATCCTGCTTTTTCAAACATAAAGGAGTCTAGAACCTTGAAAATCTCGAAATGCGATTTTTACACAGCAAATAACAGTAGACATTGTAATTTGTTTGTTTTTAATTTCTGCGCTGCTCACATCCTTTGTTTTCTTTTGCAAATTCTTTGTTAAGGCTAAAAGACGGGAGTGTTTATTAAAAACGCCTTTTCTTAAGAAATGCGCTGTATTTGTATATGTAGGTACCTATGTCTGAAAGTAACGGAGGAAATGGCGACTCTGAATAAAAAGAACAGAACCGTTTTGTAAAAGCTGGTAAAGGACTTTTAATACAATAGAATAGTACATTACGATAGAAGTGCGAAAAACAGGAAGTTCTAATCGTGTGGCGATAAATTAAAACATAACCGAAGGGAGTGTTTGAAATCGACACGATGATTCGCACTTGTATAGTAGATACCACAGAACTTAATTTAGATAGAAGAAACAAATTCATATATTTGTATAGGGGCAGAGCGTGTCAAATTTTGTACTGAAGTTGATTCTTGCCTGTAATTTTAAATATGTCTCAGGCTCTTGATTGTTCATAATTTTTGTGTTGTTGCTATTGAATATCACGTAACGAGGCATTTTTTATGTTTTGGTTGACTTCAACTTACAAAAATTGACGCCCGAATCACAGTATAATAAAGAGTACTATCGTACAGTAAGGCCACTTCCGCTCCCCGCTGAAAGCGCCGCCCACCCCCTCTCGGTTACCTCGCAGTTACCGCCTGTCAAAAACGCGACCAGTCGACCTGTCATATTTCACTCATACAAGCATAGTACGCGTTCACCTACACGAGCTTAGAATGTGTGCTAGGAACGCGCCTCTTTCATATATTTGATCGCCAGTGTCCAAGATGTGCCCGAATGCTGCAAGCTGCGAGTAAAGACGGACAACTCAGTGGATTTCACTGAGTTCATTTGACACGCTAAGTAGATACGTTTGCTTGATCTATGGTTTATATGACATCTGTGGTAGATACGATGTTTTTCATTAAAAATAGCCCTCTGAAGTTTTGAGCTGACAAGAAATGCCATCTTGCACTAGTCGGGTAAAAACACCATCTGTTCTGAAAAATGTTTTTCCTGATATCAGTGTGCGTAGCTGAATGCACAAACGCTCACGATAATATCTCTTTAGTCGCTACTATCTCTATCGCTCTTTCGTATTGGTGCGACAGAGCCAGACTACATTTCTGCGGCGTTTCGGACGCGTTTCGTGTCGCAGAAATGTCATTTGGCTACGGGGCCTGCACCTTACATAGGTACGGTCAGCCAAAAAAGTGGTTTACCACTTTTCGACTTTACTTTAAACACATAAGTGCGTTTTCACATTATCCGATCCGATATCGGATGTAGGACCGATATCCCATACATTACAGGCGCCATCTTGGATTTATTCCATTGAAATCGTTCCGACATCCGTTATCGGATCGAATAATGTGAAAACGGGCTAAGGTCGAAAAGTGGTAAACCACTTTTTTGGCTGACTGTACTGGCTTGCAATTATATTGCTGAACTTTCGTCAACAGAAACATAGAGTAGCTTTACACAAGTCCACTGAATCCGCTTAAATTATGATAAAGATTCTGAGCCCACAAGATTATGATCATTCGTAAAAACACCAAACGCAGTCACGGTACAACTCAAGTCAATACACCAAGTTCAAAAAAACTACTGTATCATATCCAATACAGCGTAAGATTCGCAAAACACTCGTATACGTATATAGACTCCTCAAGTCTAGTCAATAGTGTAAAACACATCAAGTTCAAAAAAACGTTTGGATACTGAATCATTCGCCTGCCCTTATCCCATTCATTTGGGGTCGGCGCAGCATGTCTTCCGCTTCCATACCTCCCTATCATCCGTCATTTCATCATTCACTTGCTTTCGCTTCATATCATCTCTCACGCAATTCATCCACCTTTTCCTCGGTTTTCCTCTCCCGTTACTTCCTTCCACACTTATTCGCAATGCCTTTCTCGTCACATGACTTTCATCCCTTCGCATCACATGCCCATACCATGCCAGACGATTAGCTCTTACTTTTTCTACTTGGATACTGAATGTTTACCGAATTTAAATGTACCTACGTTATTGTTATTGAAACGTTACAAATCACGAAAAACCGTTATTGTCGTATTTCTTGTTCATCTGAAAAAAAACATATTTAGAAAAAAAAAATCATGGTGCTTGGTTTTTTTTTTCATAATTCTGAAAAAAAAAACATTTGGTTTTTTTTTCTATTTGCAACCCTAGTATTGTATCCAGAGATACAGCGTAAGATTAGCAAAAACACTCGTACATAGAGTCATAGACTCCTCAACTCAAGTCAATAGTGTAAAACACATCAAGTTCAAAAAAACTACTGTATCATATTCAGAGAAACAGCGCAAGATTCGCAAAAAAACACTCGTAAGACTCCTCAAGTCAATAGCGTAAAGCACATCAAATTAAAAAAAACTACTGTATAATATCCAGAGATATAGCAAATTAGTAAAAACAGTTGTACACAGTCTCCTCAACTCAAGTCAATAGTGTACAACCTCACCACAAAATTAAAATTTTGAAAAAACCCCCGACCACGACATAGTGGACCGACTTTCATAAAACATGGCTAAGAACACTCCCGACTAACTCTGCTTTCAAACAAAAAAAAACGAAATTGAAGTCGGTTCATCTTTTCGGGAGCTACCATGCCACAGACACACACACACACAGAGACAGACAGGTCAAACTTATAACACCCCGTCGTTTTTGCGTCGGGGGTTAAAACACATCAAGTTCAAAAAAACTATTGTATCATATTCAGAGATACAGCGCAAGATTCGCCAAAACACTCGTAAGAAGTCAAGTCATAATCAACTCAAGTCAATAGCGTCAACAGTGTCAACACACGAAGTTCAATGTACTCAAATAATTGCCACAAAACGAGCACCGACCTTGCAAACCAAAAAGAACTGACCTACATAAGTACACGATAAACACAAGAAATAAAAGACACGAAAATAAAAATAATAATCACAAGATTACGGTGAGCGTAGCGTTTTTCATTCACGCTCCGGAGGATAGTTTTCTTTTTACTTTTTAAACCCGGTACGTGCGCTTCATTTCTTTTATTTCCATCTTTCTTTTTTAATCATTTCTCGAATATGGGGCGTCGTTTTTATCGTTTTCCCGGTTAGTCGCCATTCATGCGCGTAGGGTTACCAATGGAGGGATTGTCCTTCATCTACCAAAAACGATTTAATACTGGACTGACAAATTCCATACAAAAAAGCGTACCCCTGAAATGTATGGGCCTTTTAGGCTTAAAACTAGATGGCGCTGTTCGCAACCTGGAAGTGGCCAAAATCATATTTTCCCCAAATATTTTTGAGTGTTTTAATTTTTTATAAGAACAAAATAACTGAAATAACATATTTCTTTATTTTAAAATCATGGTATCACCTCAATACACATTTTGAAAAAAAAAATTGTAGGCATCATCAGTGTAGTTATGATAGTATTTAGTAGGTGGCGCTAAAAAATCGAGGTACGATTCTTAGTATGAAGTATGTAAATCCTATAAGGTACAGCGGGGCAAATCCCGACTGGGAGGGCAAATGTAACTGATCCATTTTTTCCATGTTTTACAATGTTTGCATTATTAAGTAGAGTGTTCACCGGTTAATGGTAGGTGTGTTCAGTGGATACATGTAGAACTCAACATCATAGTGTAATAATGGAAAAAATGGATTAGTTCAATTGCCCCCCAGTCGAGATTTGCCCCGCTGTCCCTTATAAATAATCCTCGCTTTCTACTGACAAAGTGGGTGTTCCACTGGTACAGTACTGTTCCTTTTAAATGTGACTGGTAACCCTGAGAGACAATTACGCCAGTTTTTGTTAAGTGCGTTAAACTTGGGCGTCGGTGCGGCCTTGGCGTCGTTTATTTTGTCGTATGCTTCTTGTTTGGGAGATGGACGGACCAAATAGTTGGCGTTTTGTCCTACCTTAACGGTGATGCGTAATAAAACAGAGGTTTTGTTACTTAACGTGGACGATATGGTGTTTTATTTTTCGTTTGTTGCTGGAAGCAAGATTGCTCCTCGCTGGAGACTAACGACATACTTACTATAGACCAGTTGCCTTCTATATAGTACTTATTATGTCGTTAGTCTTTAAAACAAGTGGAGAATTAAATAAATTATCCGGTGGAAGAGTGGTATGTTATTTTAAGTTTTAACATTACAGGTACGCGAAAAAATCCACAATAGCATCCATACAAATATTATAAATGGGAAAGTGTGTGTGTCTATTTGTTTGTCCGTCTTTCACGGCAAAACGGAGCGACGAATTCACGTGATTGTTTAAGTGGAGATTGTTGAAGGGATAGAGAGTGACATAGGCTACTTTTTGTCTCTTTTTAACGGGAGCAAAGCTGCGGGCAAAAGCTAGTATTTCATATTTTTTACGGATAACTTACCAAGTACAGGGAACTTAAATTGTTCTGCACCGGTAGTTCACTCTACATATGTAACTAAAATGACGATGAAATACCATGGGTCTGATGATGGAGTCAGTGGTAGCCTGGTGGCCATATTAACTATGCAACGCCACCCATTTATGTTTGGAATCTTTTTAGAAGTCTCCTACCTACTATTTATTGTATATGGAAAGAAATTACAGCTATAAAAGCCTATAGCAACAATAGTTTTTTGCGAAAAACTTTTTTCAACACGCATAAGGGCACTGGGGGCCGATTTTTGAGTCTCACGGCGTTCGCTTCAGAAAATTGTCACTGAAAATAATAGGCAATTCACCGTTTTCAACTGGTATTTTAGTGACAGTGAGACTCAAAAATCGGCCCCCTGGACTGGTGTAACTGAAGGGGAAACGGCCGAAGCGAAGCCCTACCATTATTGTGGAAGTATTCATAGAGACAGTTATAGTTAGAGCAAGTACTAAGACATAAATGTTTATAAATACTCTATTATATTAGTAGTGAAGCGCTGGTAGCCTAGCGGTAAGTGCGTGCGACTTTCGTTCTGGAGGTCGCGAGTTCGAACCCCGGCTCGCACCAATGAGTTTTTCACTTATGTGCGAAATGTCATTTGATATTTGCCAGTCGCTTTTCGGTGAAGGAAAACATCGTGAGGAAACCGGACTAATTCCAACAAGGTCTAGTTACCCTTCGGGTTGGAAGGTCAGATGGCAGTCGCTTTCGTAAAACTAGTGCCTACGGCAAATCTTGGGATTAGTTGTCAAAGCGGACCCTAGGCTCCCATGAGCCGTGGTAAATGCCGGGATAAAGCAAGGAGGATGATGACTCTATTATATTAGTAAACTACATCTTAAACTTCAAAGATAACTTGACAACGCAACAAACTGGTACAGCATCCGTATAAAAAATGCCTCACCTTGTATTTCATGTCAGAAGCATTCTTCAGAGAGACCTAGAAAGTCTAGAACTAGGCAATATCGCTGCAATTGTTTATTTTTCTCTCCGTCCCTCTCTTTCTGGTTCATTTTTTGTTTTTTTGTCCCTGTCTTCGCGCCTCGGCTCTAATTTAACACTTGTCGCGTTGAGGCGCCTTGTTGTGGTCGGGTTGGCTTGGATTGGGCGCTGTAATAACGCTATTCATTCATTATAGCTAGCTATTTTCTTAAAGATAAACGTATCAAAGTGGATTTAATTATTTACATAGAGGTCGTCAAGTGGTTAATTTAAATTTCTGATGTAGGTACATATTATTTATTAATGATTCATATTTTCTTATAGATTTTTTAACATTGGTTTGTATTACAAGTAGCACCGCCTACAACCTTTCCTGCAAAATTTAAATAGAAAATTATTAAACTAATAACTTGACTGAAGCCAAACAAGCTTCTAATCGAGTGATGGTAAGTAAACGAAAACGATAATTCCGTGAAAAGACACCTGAAGAGCAGTTCGCATGATTAGTCTTTTTTACCAAATAAATATTAAATTGATACCTACTCGCGATAGTTAGTACATTCGAATATAAGAGCGGAAATGAGGAAGTTTGAAACGAGTGGCGATAAATTAAAACACGACCGAACAGAGTGTTTTAAATTGACACGAGTTACAAATTTCCTTTCTGCACGTGTATTGTATGATGTTTTTCAGTGCATATGAACCTTGGCAGTTTCGACATAACAAGTAATAAACCAGTTTGCGTACTAGCACAGGAACAAAGCACCATATGTACTGAACAATCTTATTTTATCTTCTTACCTTATCTTCACAAAGAGCCAATCCTCCGCGACCGGACTATAGTTGATTTTTTACCCGCAAGAATGGCAACAAAAAGCAGCATGACGACTCGATGGGACCGTTAGAAGGTATTGCGGTTCGATTCCCGCCGAAGATCTGATACGTGGACAATTATTTTGAGACATTTGGTGCTGTGAGCTGTCATCGTTAAGTAAAAGTGGCCATTCTCACTTTGATTTATTAACTTACGCGATATACATACTTACAGCGTGCTACGAGCAAATAGGTTTTTTTAAATGAGCGTAATCATTATTATGGTTACTTAAGGGCAATGTCAGCGTATCACAACTTGTGACTCACAAGTATTAGTGATGTGAGTTAATGACAATTACGAAGTGCACGCAGTCCATTGAATTTGCGGATTTGGGAAAAATTATTTTGTAGTTAATTTAAATAACTATGATTTGCTGATATGTATTTGCAAACGATTGCTTTTTAACCCCCGACGCAAAAACGAAGGGGTGTTATAAGTTTGACGTGTCTGTCTGTCTGTTTGTCTATCTGTCTGTGTGTTTGTCTGTCTAAGGCATCGTAGCTCCCGAACGGATGAACCGATTTAGATTTAGTTTTTTGTCTGAAAGCTGAGTTATTCGGGAGTGCTCTTAGCCATGTTTCATGAAAATCGGTCTAATATGTCGCAGTCGGGGGTTTTTTCAAAATTTTAATTTTGTGGTTAGGTTAGGTTATTTAAATGAGCGTAATCATTATTCTGGTTACTTAAGGGCAATCTCAGCTCACAAGTATTAGCGATGTGCGTAATGACAATTGCCAGGTTGCCAGCCTCTCGCCTACGCCACAATTTAACCCATGACAATTACGAGGTGGGGAAAATAATTTTGTAGTTAATTTAAATAACTATGATTTGCTGATATATGCAAACGATTACTTTCATTTTATTATTGCTTTAAAAAAACTAACACTCTGTATGTATAGTCAACCAATTGGAGCCCTAGGCCACTGTAGAACTATGTCATTTGTGACGTTAGAAATCAGGTTATATATAATAAATAAATAAATATTGGGGACACCTTACACAGATCAACTTAGCCCCAAACTAAGCAAAGCTTGTGCTATGGGGGCTAAGCGACGATATACATATAAATACATACTTACATACATAGAAAACATCCATGACTCAGGAACAAATATCCGTGCTCATCACACAAATAAATGCCCTTACCGGGATTCGAACCCAGGACCGCGGCTTAGCAGGCAGGGTCACTATACCGACTGAGCCAGACCGGTCGTCAGGATTGTAAGAAATCTCTTACTGCTTGTCATTTTGACATAGTTGTAGAGTGGCCTAGGGTTCCAATTGGTTGATTAATAGTAAACCATAAAGGGCTGTGCAAAGCACCTGAAACTACTCAAGTTCCAGTGTCACTCTAGGTAGATAAGGGGTTGAATGAAAACGAAATTAAGAATAGCAAACTTTTTAAACTTTTTGCTTCTCATTGATTAGTTTTTAGCATCGTTAATTATGAAAGTGACCGCTTAATCTTTGATCGATAAAGCTACTATATTGTTGCGAATTGAAGCCTATGGCAATAAAGTTCATAATGGAAAGACTAAATTCTAAGACCTCTTGGTTTGGTACTTCTGGTTATAGGTACAGTCAAATGTGGTTTACCACCCTACGGTTGAGGTTCGTTTGAACGTCATGAGACAACAAGGTCGATTTACCCTTGCAATAATATTGTCAGTGACAATTGCTCTCTCTATGTATGATACTTACGTCATGCCATGTGTCAAGTCAACCTTAGCGATCGTTAGAGTTTGCAGAAACTTTTGTCAAAAGTGGTAGACCACTTTCTTGGCCGACTTTACCTACGCGACGATTCCCAAAGAAAATAGGTCTAGTTTTTAAGTGAATAATTAACAAAATAAGTTAACTATTCCAACTTTTCAACGACGTCAACTATATGGACTAGATTTGTAAGAAAAGAAAAGAGTCACAGAATAAATAAATAATTTATTATTATTAATAGCCTACATGGTGTCCCACTGCTGGGCAAAGGCCTCCCCCATGGATCTCCATCCGTAACGGTCTTGAGCAATCTCCGGCCAGTCGCTAAGATATGCGTCCAGGTCATCCCGCCATCTCCGCCTAGGTCTGCCAGATCCTCGCCCGTCTTGCAGCACCCAGACCGTGGCAATTTTTGCCCACCTCTGCGGATGCATGCGACAGACATGGCCGGCCCAGTCCCATTTCAGCTTGGCGGTCTTAACTCCAACATCAGTAATGCCTGTTTTAGAGCGCAGCGTAGAGTTACGGATTCTGTCAATCCGTTTTACTCCTAGCATACTGCGCTCCATGGCTCTTTGGCAAACCTTCAATTTGGTCTTTTGCGCCTCGGTAAGTGACCACGTTTGAGCACCATAGGTTAGGACAGGCAGGATGCACATGTCGACGAGTCTCCGTTTTAAGGTCAGAGGAAGGTCGCCCTTCATCAGTTCCTTCATAGACCAATAGCTCCTCCACGCGTTTTGGATCCGTCTTTCGACTTCTTTGTCCTGTCTATGGCTGAAGGAAACTAATTGGCCTAGGTACAGATACTCGTCGACATATTTTATTGCCTGCCCATCTACCTCGACCCTATGTTTTGTGCTGTTGGTCATTATTTGCGTCTTGGTCCTGTTCATTGTAAGACCAACTTGAAGGCTTGCTGAGCTCAGATCTTGAAGCATTACTTGGAGCTCTCGGGCTGATGAGGAAAACAAGACAATGTCATCGGCAAACCGGAGATTTGTAAGTCTTCGGTCGCCAACGACAATGCCCTTGCCTTCCCAGCGAACCGCCAAGCTTCTAAATATATGTTCAAGGGTGCTTGTGAAGAGTTTTGGGGATAGCGGGTCCCCCTGTTTCACGCCTCTTGCGATTTTGAACGGCTGGCCGGTGGATTGCAGTTTTATAGTGGCTGTACTATTATCGTAAATGGATTTTAGAAGATGTATATACTTATGTGGATTCGATTTCTTGATGGTGAAGTGCGGTAAATATTGAATCATGGGTAATACTGTCGAAGGCCTTTGTGTAGTCTACAAAGGCTAGGTAATAAATAATAACAAATAAATAATAAAATATAATAAATATTGTAGGACATTCTTGTTACACAGATTCCGGGGACTCCTGAGGTAACGAGATTGAATGAGTTCCACGTTAAGGTCAAGAAAGCTACTGTTAGATACTCAGACAACGATGTACATAATATACAAATACTTATAAGTAAATATTATAGGACATTCTTACACAGATTGACTGAGGCCCACGGTAAACTCAAGAAGGCCTGTGTTGTGGGTACACAGACAACGATATATATAATATATAAATACTTATATACACAGAAAACATCCATGACTCAGGAACAAATATCAGGGTAGCTAGCCGAATGGCACAATCGCTCACGAAACGCTCACGAAACGAAGCGCTAGTAGATATCTATCTCTATCGCGCTTGCGTATTAGCGCGACAGAGCCAGCGGCGTATCGCTTTCGTTTGGCGTCGGAGAAATGCCATTCGGCTACGGGGCCTGTGCTCATCACACAAATAAATGCCCTTACCGGGATTCGAACTCAGGACCGCGGCTTAACAAGCAGAGTCACTACCGACTAGGCCAGACCGATCGTCACATTACAGTCTACATAGCCGAATGCACGAACGCTCACGAAACGCTCAGGATAATATCTCTCTCGTAGCTAACTATCTCTATGCACTTACGTACTGGCACGACAGAGCTAGACTACATTTCTGCGGCGTTTCGGTGGCGTTTCGCGTCGCAGAAATGACATTCGGCTTCGCACCCAGGAGATACTGAGTTTGACACTGAAAGTCCATCGATTTCGTCAGTCTCCGCTCTAAGCAATATTACCAAACTTAACGCTTTTTAGCCATAATAAGTACTCGTTTTATTTATTATTAACCAGACGTGACGATAAACATTTCATGGGTTCGGTTTTAAACAATTATGTACCGTAAAACATTTTTAATCGATTTTTCGGCTCGCAAACTTTGTTAAACTAGTTTTTTTTGTATTTTTTGGAACGTTTTTTCCCACCCAATGGAGTTCAGTCATCTAACGTTAAAAACTAGCGCGATATTGATGTTTGAAAAATGCAATGCGCTGAATTTTTCAAATGCTATTCAGAAAAAGGTTGTCGGGATACTAGTGAGCAATATTTTGTACCTACCCACACTTATATTGTACATGCACGTGTATCGTACGACGTTTTTCAGTACAGATGAGCCTCCGAAGTTTCGACCTGTTATATAATGAACCACTTCTCGAACTAGTGCGTAAAAAACCGGCCAAGAGCGTGTCGCGCCACGCTCAGTGTAGGGTTCCGTAGTTTTCCGTATTTTTCTCAAAAACTACTAAACCTATCAAGTTCAAAACAATTTTCCTAGAAAGTCTTTATAAAGTTCTACTTTTGTGATTTTTTTCATATTTTTTAAACATATGGTTCAAAAGTTAGAGGGGGGGGGACGCACTTTTTTTCCTTTAGGAGCGATTATTTACGAAAATATTAATATTATCAAAAAACGATCTTAGTAAACCCTTACTCATTTTTAAATACCTATCCATCAATATATCACACGTTGGGGTTAGAATGAAAAAAAATATCAGCCCCCACTTTACATGTAGGGGGGGTACCCTAATAAAACATTTTTTTCCATTTTTTATTTTTGCACTTTGTTGGCGTGATTGATATACATATTGGTACCAAATTTCAGATTTCTAGTGCTAACGGTTACTGAGATTATCCGCGGACGGACGGACGGACGGACAGACAGACATGGCGAAACTATAAGGGTTCCTAGTTGACTACGGAACCCTAAAAAACGACCATCTGTACTGAAAAATATATTAAGTACGTAAGGATTATCCATCAGATCAGATATAGGTATACATCGGAATAATAAAGGAAAAGTGCGTGTGTCTGTTTGTTTCTCCGTCTTTCACGGTGACATAGCCTACTTTTTGTCTCTCTCTGACCAGCCACTTCCCTAAAATGGGGGGCGGAAATTTGTATGGAACATTCCACAGTTTCCGAATTTAAATCGAGCGAAGCCGCGGGCAAAAGCTTATAAAAACCATCGACAACTCACGATCTCCGAAACATCCCATAGACACCTATATCTGCATAGCGGCAGTCGTCATGACAACGGTGTCGTTGTTTTGCCGATCGCACTGTCTATTCATTCGCTTTTTACTTTTTTTTTCTTTTTTCAAACGGAAGCATAGGCACATGGCACGGGCAGACAATAGACGTGTAGATAGCTGTGCTTAGAGAGGACGCGAATATCCGGCTACTATTCGGTATTCAGTCCTATTTGCCGAATATCCGGTATTTCGACCGAAGGTCGCCTGGGAACTATTCGGGAATAACAAATATCTGTTACATAAGTATATAAGCTCACAACTGTATTAAACCCTTAAATGCATAGTGATTTATAGCATATGAGCATAGTCAAAACTCAAATTTGAATAAATCTTTGAATGAATGAATGAATGATTATTTTATTTGCATAAAACAAGCGTATATACATAGGTGTTCAAAAAAAATATCAACAGCACCTTGTTTTTTTTGTCAAGGTCATGCATTTAGGGCTTAAACAAGGTGGACAGAGCACGTGAACCTAGTTCTATCCTCGTCCTGCCATGCTGCTGCTACTTGTAGGTAGGTACCCAGGTAGCATTTATACGTCTTTATGACGTCCGTTTACGGTACTGCTCGACGTAAGAGACGTCATTTCTTGACGTCGGGGGGTCCCAGCAGATGACGTCAATTTGTCACAGCCTCAAGACGTCAGTTTACAGACCTAAGAGAGACGTCATATACCGACTTCATGGGGACGTCACTGGGACGTACATTAGGGCAGCCACTGACGTTGGAGTGACGTCATATACTAAGTTCATGAGGACGTTACACGGACGTACATATTAAGGCAGCCATGACGTTGGAGTGACGTCATATACTGACTTCATAGGGACGTTACTGACGTTGGAGAGACGTCATATACTAAGTTCATGAGGACGTTACACGGACGTACATATTAAGGCAGCCAAGACGTTGGAGTGACGTCATATACTGACTTCATAGGGACGTTACTAGGCCGTACATATTAGGGCAGCCACTGACGTTGGAGAGACGTCATATACTAAGTTCATGAGGACGTTACACGGACGTACATATTAAGGCAGCCAAGACGTTGGAGTGACGTCATATACTGACTTCATAGGGACGTTCCTAGGCCGTACATATTAGGGCAGCCACTGACGTTGGAGAGACGTCATATACTAAGTTCATGAGGACGTTACACGGACGTACATATTAAGGCAGCCAAGACGTTGGAGTGACGTCATATACTGACTTCATAGGGACGTTACTAGGCCGTACATATTAGGGCAGCCACTGACGTTGGAGAGACGTCATATACTAAGTTTATGAGGACGTTACACGGACGTACATATTAGGGCAGCCACTGACGTCGGAGTGACGTCATATACTGAATTCATAGGGACGTTACTGGGCCGAAAATATTAGGGCGGCCGCTTTTTAACCTTTTGAACACCAGACGACGAAGAAATATGCCGTTGCCCTGATGTCACGCTATCGCATTTTTTGTTGAGCGCAATTGAACTTTGCGGAATCCCCGTAGGTGTCTATTACATTAACAAAGCTGACGTCCTTAGCCGTCGTTGGCGTCCACAGCACGATTTTCCGACGTAAGTCATAACCGTCTTTGGCGGTCAAAAGGTTAAGTAAGTTATGTTAAGAGCAAAAATGTGATTTGTTTTGGATACTAAATAAAACCAATGACTTTTTAAATTTGTTTTTATTACACTGTAAAAACCGAATTTACTCATACAAAGTACACAACATATGTTTAAACATAAACTAATTACTAACTACGAAAAAATCTGCCTAAATTACTGACTTTTGTGTGTATTAAGAACCTAGCTCTTGTCGGTAGCTTTTAAAAGTACATTGGGCCTGGATGTCTGTAGGATGTCTATTAATTATATTTGTCCTCTTAAGAGAACATTTAAGTACTTACTCGTAATCATATTTTTAATTTTTATTCAGTGTTAACAGACATGTATTAACCTCGAAAGTCCTGCGCTTTTGTAACACCTGTACTGTAGTCATATTTACCGGTTGTACTATACCAAGTACGAACCACGAATAGTGCATCAGACCGAGACAAATAGATGTCGTTATTACAGATTTATTTAATGTGAAGTCTTGTTGTCTTTGGGTGAATCAACTTTTTCTTGCTTTTTGCAAGAATTGCCCATACTTATTATTAGCTCTACTTTTGTGAGTTTTAACCTGGCCATCGTGAATAAAGATCCTTATTTTTATTTTACATTAAGGGAATAATAAAAAAAAAACATTTACAATTAAATCTATATGTGACTCAGTGGAAGAGACACTTTTTTCATACAAAAGTGAGGGACAGCAATGTCCACTGGGTCACTGCTATATAATATATAGCAGTATAAACTAATTACACTAAATACAAATTAAATTTTCTGACCACATGTAGTCGAAGTATGCGTAATTTTGCTGGCAAAGAAAAGTTGATTCACCCATTTATATTTTTAGTAGACCGGCCAGCGAAAGAAATCTTCTAAGAATCGATTTTCGCTCATGTTGTTTCGGATATGGTGAATATGATATCGATGTATTCAGTGTAATGCCCTGAACACAAATATATAAGATGACAAGCGCGAAAGTGGTGGGAGTAGTTGCTGTGACGTCATAAATTCGGCAGTAACTGTGGATTGTACAATTTTTAAACGTATTCTAATAATTTGTTAGACCAAGTATTGAAAATGTTACAGTATGTCATATATTTGTGATCTACTCAAAGACCTTTCATTCGGGGCCCCACATGTTATGTTTAAAAGAAAAAAGTTTGTACTGTCGACTTTAGTCACAGCAACTACCCCAACCACTTTCGCGCTTGTCATCTCATATATTTGTGTTCAGGGCATTATACTGAATACCTCGATACTATATTCATCCATATCCGAGACGACATGAGCGAAAATCAATTTTTAGTGAGCGTCAGGACCCCTGGACTACTACAGATATTTGATGTTTAGTACATACTAAAATTTAGTACCTATTTGATACTATTTGGTACCTGAGTACATATATTTGGTACCTCCAGTGATATCGAAAAATCGAGCGAATAAAGTGGCCAGACATTCTGACGTCAGGATGTCTGGACCATTTTTGGTTTTACATAGTTCTAGACAACACTACTAATTGATATCTTAGTCAATATTTACTACCTATTTGGTACCTGTCAATATATTTTTTTCAAATTTTTTTGGCGTACCAGAAAAAAGTTATGATGGAATTTAAAGTTGAAAACTAGTGTAATTACACTAATTACTTTTATATTTCGTTCGACTATATTAATGCCACTAGTCAGTAGAGATGATGTGCGAGTGCCTAAAAATAAATTCCTATTTAAGTTGACGCGCAGGAGGGCAGGCGGATTTGCCTCTATTCTTTTGACTGGCGCTACATACTTCAACGGCACGGCCGGGCTCACAACTTTAAATTCCGTCATAACTTTTTTCTGATACGCCAAAAAAATTTGAAAAAAATATATTGACAGGTACCAAATAGGTGGTAAATATTGACTAAGATATCAATTAGTAGTGTTGTCTAGAACTATGTAAACCAAAAATGGTCCAGACATCCTGACGTCAGAATGTCTAAATAGTATCAAATAGGTCCAAGGTACCAAATAGTATCAAATAGGTACTAAATTTTAGTATGTACTAAACATCAAATATCTGTAGTGGTCCAGGGGTCCTAACGCTCACGATTTTTAGAAGACTTTTCTTTCGCTGACTGGTCTCCTAAAAATATAAAGACAACAAGACTTCACATCAAAAAATCTGTAATAACGACATCTATTTGTCTCGGTCTGATGCACTATTCGTGGTTCGTACTTGGTATAGTACAACCGGCAGATATGACTTCAGTACAGGTGTTGCAAAAGCACAGGACTTTCGAGGTTAATACATGTCTGTTAAAACTGAATAAAGATAAAAATATGATTACGAGTAAGTACTTAAATGTTCTCCTAAGAGGACAAATATAATTAATAGACATCATCTAATTTAAAAAGAAGCTTAGGAAATATATTGGAACGGAACGCATTTTGTCAGTTTGATTTGATTGAAGTAACGAAGTCAAGTCATTCAAGTGACGCTGTTTACCCTCCTTTTTCGTTTGGCGCCTGTTGTGTCGTACGCGTCCTCCGTGATTGTGCTCTATGTGATTAATAATAACACCTATTCGTTTCATCGAAAACATGTACTCACATCATGTACATTATGTGGTATTTGATATTGAGTGGCCCAATGTTTTAACTCTGTTTTGAAATCATCTTCTTTTATAGACTTAACAGAATCTGAATCAGATAGTAAATGCTCATTATCACTAGTAATGATATGATTATCGTGAGAAATGTCATGTTCTATCAATAAACCGGAATTATTTCTAGATAGTCCGAGTTCTTAACCAGATGTACAGTCCGGTCTGGCAGAAAGCATGAAACTTGGCATGTATATAGCTTATAGGTTTATAAGAAAATATGGAAGTAGAAACACGCTGAGGTGTCAATGTTTCCCCTCTTTCCCCCAACTTTTGTATCCCTGATTTCAGTTTTTTAATATTTCCATGAAAACCGTGAAAGCTATCATCACGATGTCTAGGAGAAGTATATTTTTCATAAAATTCTCTACAATATTGTCTATGGAAGTATAAAGCTAGAACTTATAATTTTCAAACTATGCTCATTTTCCCCTAACGATATTTCTCTTTGGTGACCTGAACGATAAGTAAGACTAGCGACTTTGCTCTTTTACCTGTGGCGATGTTGCTTCACAAAATTGTTCTTTGGGTCAAACTGATCCGGTTTTGCTCAATAGTTAAGAAATCGCACGTCACTACCCCCACAAAGACAAGGGGAAAGGGCCGGTTTCCTCGGTGAAAACTATGCATTACATCTTTTTGCTCTTAGCGACTAGGGCAAATCGTATATCATTTTCGTGTAATATAGGGACGAGTTAATCATTTCTGAAAAAATCGTTGCACCTTTTCATACAAAAATAACGATTTTATAGCAAAATAATGAATTTCGATGTATTTCAATAAGTATGGAAGTTATGGCATTTACAGTTACAATGCGGTAATTATCAACAAATAAAACATAGGACAGATTAGCCAATAACCCAGTTCTGATGATGGAATCGTGGAGAGGTCGAGGGAACTCCTCAAATATTAAAGGCATAAGATATAGTGATTTTTGTGTTTCTATAAGAACAGCATGCATTTACGTTGAGAACATTGACAAATCGTTATTTTTGTATGATAAGGTGCAACGATTTTTTTCAGAAATGATTAACTCGTCCTTATATTACACGAAAATGGTATACGATTTGCCCTAGTCACTAAGAGCAAAAAGATGTAATGCATAGTTTTCACCGAGGATTACGGCCCTTTCCCCTTGTCTTTGTGGGGGTAGTGACGTGCGATTTCATGACTATTGAGCAAAATCGGATCAGTTTGACCCAAGGAACAATTTTGTGAAGCAACATCGCCACAGGTAAAAGAGCAAAGTCGCTAGTCTTGCTTATCGTTCAGGGCACCAAAGAGAAATATCGTTAGGGGAAAATGAGCATAGTTTGAAAATTATAAGTTCTAGCTTTATACTTCCAAAGACAATATTGTGGAGAATTTTATGAAGAATATACTTCTCCTAGACATCGTGATGATAGCTTTCACGGTTTTCATGGAAATATTAAAAAACTGAAATCAGGGATACAAAAGTTGGGGGAAAGAGGGGAAACATTGACACCTCGGCGTGTTTCTACTTCCATATTTTCTTATAAACCTATAAGCTATATACATGCCAAGTTTCATGCTTTCTGCCAGCAGGGACTGTACTCTCATACTTATTAGCCGTTAAGAACTCGGACTAAGAACCTTGGAATACAATTTCAGATTGAGAATTATTATATGAAGTACATGGCAAATTAACTAAGGAAGAGGATGCACTTACAGTTGTAGTACTCTTTTTTAAATTTGAAATTACATTTAACTGTGCTTCTTTGGCTCTTCTCAATAATTGACGTTGGCCAACTATGGCTTTTCTCGAATATTTTATTTTCTCTGCCATGTTTATTGTTGTTTATTAATCTTCTTCAATCTTTCGGGGGCATGTTTTAGCCAAATTTTAATGGAATCTTCTACGTCTTTAGCTGTAGACCCAGATGTAGTGGTGACAACTCCTTCTATAAAGATAAAGATATAATACATTTGTTAATGTTATAACATTACTACTGAATGGCAACCTAATAATTCAAATCAAGGATCCGGCAGACCCCGCCGACAGTGGCGAGGCGAGTTTGACTCCTTTCTAAAAGTACGGCCAGAGACTGCTCAAGATAGGGAACAATGGAAAAAGTGGGACGGGTCCTTTGCCCAGCAGTGGGACACTATAGGCTCGCAATAAAAAAAAAATATAACTATTTATGCAAACTAATAAGTTTTTACTTCATCTCCAGATTCTCCAGCATACAGATTGCTTTTTTTACAACTAACCATATTGTACGAGGTAATTAGGTAGGTCATATTGAACAACTTTTTCTATGGGACGTGGACCAACCCCAAAATCCTAAAAAAATTTACCACAAGTTATGAAACAGCCAACTTACCCACGATACAATCTCGCAGGCGCAGTTGGCAGAAAGGCTTTTTGTTCGATCTCTTTCCATAAAAGTTGTACTGTTGAGCCAGCTGGTCAGTGAAACAAAATTTCATTAGCCGAGACACTGCTCGCAATATCCCTGCCTCCAATAGTTCTCATGTATGAATCCTGTAACAAACAAAATAATGTATAATTGAAAAATAGCAAATAAAAATTATTGTTGGTCAGACTAATTTAGTACATACATACATATAATCACGCCTGTTTCCCAGAGGGGTAGGCAGATATCACGGATTTCCATTTACTACGATCCTGACAAACCACTAATTGAGTGAAGATTATAGCAATATGTGAAATACATTTTTTAGCCGAGTTTAGACGTGCAAGTTATAAGAGATGCAGATATTTGCCAGTTTTGCCACCCACTCTTACCTATAGTTGCATCTCAAAACTTGCAGCAATAACTTGCTGGTCTAAACTCAGCTTTACAAATGTTGTATTACTACTAAATAAATAAATAAATTGCACCCTCTTTTTCAAGATGTTCCTTCCTTCTTCCTATGAATGTAATAAGCTGTCTGAATGAGATAGCTTTGAAGCTACAAGGCCGCCTATTGGTGCAAATATTCTCCATTTATCTTTTTTCTGTAAATCTTATTATATGGTGTTCAATAAAGAGTTATTGTAGGTATTGTAACTTACCAAATTGTCATAATTTTCTTTTTTCTCTATTAATAATTCAGTTGTAGTTAATTCATCGGCATTTTGAATTGGGAATTTGAATTCCGGTTTTAGGCTACCTTTCGATGTGCCTGCATGTTTTAACAGACTTATTATTTGATCATTTTGAGTTTTGATACATGTCAACATTACAGCACTTTTGTTTGGTATCCTAAAAAATAAATATAAAATAAAAACAGTGTAAGTGCAAAGTGGTCAAATATATCGGAACAAGACTTGAGAGCGTGTACATTGGCCGCTGCGATATAGATACATGTTATGCCGACTGTACACACTCGCCGAGACAATAGTAGGGGGAAATTAGCTAAAATTACGGCATAATTAATGGAAGGTTTTTTTTTAATTGAAATATGTACGTTATAGACCGAAATTATTTTTCATCAACCCTCCCCACTCCTCCCTCCTCTGCGTCACCCCTCTACCCTTCCTTAAAGTGCCGAAAATGCTGTTTTTCTCGATTTCTGACAAAACTGTTGAAGATACAGAAAAAGCGCGTAGGAACGAAGTAATCCTTAATAAATTTACTACAAATCATTCATTAACACTTTGGTTCTAGCATTTATAGTTTACGCGTGATCCGTCACGAAAGTTGGTCCTTTGCTGCAATTTTCTTTAGTAAATGTTAAGTTTTCGCCCAAAATGCATACGAAATCGTCGAAATTTGTTTGATATAACTAAAATATTGTAACTCATGACTAAAATAAAATTAAGGGGAAAAAATCACTACCATGGGTGGAATTTCCAATATTTCTTGGAATTCCAGTAACTATTTAAGACGTAATATTTTCACGGTAGTAGTCGCTAGGAGTACCATTGATCTATATAGTATATCTATGACTGGGGATGAGCTTTTGGTAGCTGTTGGTAGAGCCCTGGAGTATCAATCCAGTAGCCGTGAGTTCAAGTCCCACCCATGGTAGTGATTTTTCCCCTGAAATTCATTTTCAGTTTATAATATTTTAGTAATATTAAACAGATTTCGTAAGCAATTTGGAAGAAAACTTAACATTCACTGAAGAAAATTGCAGCAAAGGACCAACTTTCGTGATGGATCACGCGAAACCTATAAGTGCTAGAACCAAAGTGTCAATAAACGATTTGTAGTAAATTTATCAAGGATTACTTTCTTCCTACACGCTTTTTCTGTATCTACAACGGTTTTGTCAGAAATCGTGCAAAACCGCATTTTCGGCTATTTAAGGGGGTGAAGAGGGGTGACGCGGATGGGGAGGGTTGATGAAAAATAACTTCGGCCTGTAATGTACATATCCCAATCAAAAAAAAATCTTCCATTAATTATGCCAACATTTTCATACATAACTTTCTAGAAGCAACGGACTACAACGCGAGATGGGCACGCCATTTCAGTCATCAATTCTAATATTATAAATGCGAAAGGAACTCAGTCTATCTGTTAGCATTTGACGGCCTCCTAGCCTACGCCTAGTTGGTAGTGCAACTGCTTACATAGCAGGAGATTCTGGGGTCGAACCCCGGTAAGGGCATATATTTGTGCGTTTATCACAGATATTTGTTCTTGAGTAATAGATGTTTCTATGTATACAGTATACCATTGGACAAAGCCTTAAATCCACATAGGGTTATTTCTCAGAAGTGCTCTAACGCCATTATTTTTTAATTCATAAAAAGATTTTTCCAATAACTGACACAACAACAATAATCATACTGTATTAGTAGTTATTTGTTATACAAGGGGGCAAAGTTGTATTTTAATGCCGAGTGTGGAATTGGAAAACGAGCAAGTGAAAGGATTCTATAGTTGAACCACGAGCGAAGCGAGTGGTTCGAGAATTGAACTTGCGAGTTTTTTAAAACACGAGTCAACCTATAAAGGTTCCTAGTTGACTACGGAACCCTAAAAAGTACTACATCATAGTCATCCTGTCACTGCAATGTCACAGTTTCGTTTTCTTTCAACCCCTTATTTGCCAAGAGTGGCACTGCAGCTTTAGTAGTTTCATGTGTTCTGCCTACCCCTTTATGGGATACAGGCGTGATTGTATGTATGTATGTATGTATGTATCATAGTCATATATAGTATATTACCTACCTGTTAATCCCTGAACTCTCGATGGCGTTGCTGCTGGCTCGTCGCTGCCGATATTCGACGGTTGTTCATATCGGCACCGGGGACTAACTTGGCGTGCAAAGGGAGTTAACCGTCCGTCGCCGTCTTCTGCCAAATCTGACAACATACAAATATAATAAGTTTTTGGCAAAAAAATATATTTTTGGTACAAGCTCTTATCGCTGCATGACTGCACTTTTCTTACGACAGACAACTAATACTCATCGAGACAATTCTAAGAAAAACCATTTTATGACGCTATGATCCTTGGAATTTACATACAGGTCGACCTAATATAAAAGCTTGTTACTATAAAAATAAAAGCGGAAATTTTTTAGTACCTACCTATTAATAAATAAAGATGAATCCAACAAAAAGTCATCCTTGCTGTTTACAGCAGCCTAGCAGGGAACACAGTAATGAACACCACACACACACATACATGATGATGAAAGTTAAAGCGCCGCATGGGTTAAAATATATAAACATGGATATCTTACCTTGCAGTCTGTTGTCACTGTTTGTCAAGATGGGAAGCTCATCTGCTACAGTCAGTAATGAGAGGGTTCCTGTTGGCAAAAAACATTTAATTTAATATGAATTATATTTACACCCCCAGGTTAGCAATTTATTTAAACTCTAAAGTTGGCCTTAGTATGTAATACATTATAATTTATAATTAGTATAATTACAGGGTTTGACAAAAATGACTATTCACTTGTAAGCCGTTAATCAGGTATTTTGCGTGCCTGAAGAATCTATTTTATTATAGGTCAAAGGTTACCTTGCCCAATTACCTTTTTAAATGTTATGCATTTTTATGAAGCCCTACCCAAATCTAAACTTTACCAGGTAAGAGTATAATATGTGTTTATCTATTATTTATTAATTATAATTTACTTACTTTCTGCTATTGAAGCGGTTTCTTGGGCAATGTTTGGCTGAGCTTGACGACTATCTGCACAAAACATAACATATAATTTTTGAAATTAGGTACTTCGGAATTACATCATTAATATCAACTAAATTACTACATATTCATAACAGCACGGGAAGCATGGTTGCGCGATAGACGATAAAATAGCAGGCCGTCCCTATCACACTATTTGTAAGTGCGATAGGGACGGCCTGATATTTTATCGTCTATCGCGCGACCATGCTTCCCGTGCAGGTGTTTTGAATATAAAACCCACCTCCATAATCTCCTTCATTGTCAGCAGCTTAAAGTGGTTGTTTATTTCTTTTTCACTGTTCATCTTCGTCACTGCTGCTAGAAACATATCTTTTTTGCATTTTACGTTTAAGACTTGGTTCTGTTTCGGCTTCAGTCTGTAAGTCTGATGTATCCTCAACCAGTTTCAGTATTTTTTTTGCTTTCTCTAGGTCATCTTTAGGTACATGCAAATAAAAAAATACACACAATATGCAAAAATAATAAATTAACACAAAATAATGCATCCCCTAGTAAACAAGGTTATTAAGTAAACATATAGGATGGACTTGCATTAGTAGGAATAATCTGAAATTGTACGGTCAACCAATTTAATTAGTAGGTCACTTTGAATCTTTGCAGGATTCTTTAAAATGGAAACAGCTTTTACAACTTTTATGGAAGAAGCTTTTACACAGAAGGGGTCTACAGAAGAAAATCAATAATGATTAAAAAACAAATAATCGAAAAGGAAAATCTTTTATGTAGAATAATAAAACTTAAATAAATAAATATTATACGTTAGAATAGCTAGCTCAGTCTATTACTAAAAACAAACACAAATACCTAACTTTAGAGCATATGGGTGAGTCAGTGATTCTGGTACTAGAAGACCGGGTAAAGGGTAAATTTATTAATTAAAAAATGATAATTTATGTTGGGCTCCTTTTAAAAATACTAAAACGAGGCACGCCTTGGCCGAGGCAGACCTTGACCTTGGTGACATGTAACAGAATTTAGGGGAGGTGGAAGCTGCAGCTACAGGAATGGAAGCTCTTCCATCCCAGTCGCCACAGCCTCCTGTCCTCAGGCTCGGGAAGCATCAGCTCCGCGCTACCTTTGAACGTAACCTCCAAATCGAAGAACCCTGAAATAGGTTTTAAAAGAAACAATGACCCTGAGGCTTTTACCAACCCTTGGCGAGGGTTAAAATCATGGGCGTACAAATGTGAAACATACCCAACGCAGAAAAGAAGCCGGCTTGTAGTTCCGTGCATTCATGTCAATGGAAGGGGTCCTCAAGTCATTTTATGAAAATAATGTCTGAAAATAATGGACACAAGAATTAGCACTGAACGTATTACAACAAATTTTATTCGAAGATGGGAGAAAATACTTACGATTATACGAAATAGGTACTCGCGATTTCAAATTAGAGAATTTAAAGAATTTCTCTCTATTCAATATGGCAGCCTCGTGGACCTTCGCCAATGACAAGTGTATTACATAGATATAAAAAAACACCGATGTGTGCATGGATTAGGCCTTCAAGTTGCACTGGAGGATAGCTGGAGCAGCAGTACAAAGCATGATGGCGGCCGGGACTACGAACTGCCGAGTGATGTCCGTAGAATTTGATATTCGCATCTCCTTGGCGTAAACCACTGGTTGTTCACTAATGATACGGTTCCGCCGTCTTTTTCAGTAAATTTTATCACCGAGTACATGTTTTCGCTTTTCCATGAAACGAATAGGTGTTATTATTAATCACATAGAGCACAATCACGGCGCCAAACGAAAAAGGAGGGAAAAACAGTGTCACTTGAAGTGACATTTCGTTACTTCCAGGGAGAGTAGAGATAAGGAGGAAAGTCTGTCGAAGTAGAACAGTCGCAAAAATGACCGGCTGAGGCATTGTAATTGCAGTTATAAATCTCTCCGCTTGGAGCGCATGTCTCGCTCAATGATCAGCGATGTGAGATGACATTAGACGTTCTTTTCTATAGGCTGATTTCGTCAGACTGAGCAAGTCAAGGTAATAGTGCGCTGGCTTCGTACGCAGATGTTCTCGGGTTCGATTCTGACAGCGATCTTTTTAGGGTTCCGTAGTCAACTAGGAACCCTTATAGTTTCGCCATGTGTGTCTGTCTGTCGTCCGTCCGTCCGTCCGTCCGTCCGTCCGTCCGTCCGTCCGTCCGTCCGTCCGTCCGCGTATAATCTCAGTAACCGTTAGCACTAGAAGGCTGAAATTTGGTACCAATATGTATATCAATCACGCCAACAAAGTGCAAAAATAAAAAAATGGAAAAAAATGTTTTATTAGGGTAACCCCCTACATGTAAAGAGGGGGCTGATATTTTTTTCATTCCAACCCCAACGTGTGATATATTGTTGGATAGGTATTTAAAAATGAATAAGGGTTTACTACGATCGTTTTTAAATAATATTAATATTTTCGGAAATAATCGCTCTTAAAGGAAAAAAAGTGCGTCCCCCCTCTAACTTTTGAACCATATGTTTAAAAAATATGAAAAAAATCACAAAAATAGAACTTTATAAAGACTTTCTAGGAAAATTGTTTTGAACTTGATAGGTTCAGTAGTTTTTGAGAAAAATACGGAAAACTACGGAACCCTACACTGAGCGTGGCCCGACACGGCCTCGGCCGGTTTTTACTTTTTGTTTTTTTTTATGCATTAATTTTCTTTTTTGTATTTTATTTGTGTTTATTTATTGTTTTATTCATAGAAATGTTAACTTAAGCCCTTTAAGATTCTTCGGTAATGTTGTAAGCCTTGCGAATGAAATTTCGAAAAGTTATAACAAAACAAAATATTTTTGGACATTAAAAAAATAAAATAATTCAAGAAAAAAAATAGTAGAAAAAAATAAAAAAAAACCGGCCAAGTGCGAGTCGGGCTCGCGCACAAAGGGTTCCGTAGCAGCAAATATAATAAACTTATTATGTCAATTTATACACCTGCCAAAATTACAGTTAAATCAACCTATCTCAAAAACTATAAGAGATACTTTGATCAAACCAAAAATCGTTGAAAGAGTTAATTAGCATGCATCACCTCTATTTTTTTTAGAATTTTATACCCCGTAGTTATAAAAATAGAGGGGGGGGGACATACTTTTTACGACTTTGAGAGCTGATATCTCAAAAACCGTTCACTTTAAGAAAAATGTTTTTTAGAAAACTTTATATCATTTTAAAAGACCTTTCCATTGATACCCCACACGGGTATGTACATCGAAAAAAAAAATTTTCATCCCTCAGTTACATGTATGGGGGGCCCCACCCCCAATTCTTTTTTTTACTATTTAGTGTCATAATTTTGTAGCGGTTCATACAACACATATTCCCATCAAATTTCATCACTGTAGTACTTATAGTTTCCGAGTAAATCGGCTGTGACAGACGGACATGACGAAACTATAAGGGTTCCGTTTTTGCCATTTTGGCTACGGAACCCTAAAAAACCGGCCAAGAGCGTGTCGGGCCACGCTCAGTGTAGGGTTCCGTAGTTTTCCGTATTTTTCTCAAAAACTACTAAACCGATCAAGTGCAAAACTATTTTCCTAGAAAGTCTTTATAAAGTTCTACTTTTGTGATTTTTTTCATATTTTTTAAACATATGGTTCAAAAGTTAGAGGGGGGGGGACGCACTTTTTTTTCCTTTAAGAGCGATTATTTCCGAAAATATTAATATTATCAAAAAACGATCGTAGTAAACCCTTATTCATTTTTAAATACCTATCCAACAATATATCACACGTTGGGGTTGGCATGAAAAAAATATCAGCCCCCACTTTACATGTAGGGGGGGGGGGGGGGGGTACCCTAAGAAAACATTTTTTTCCATTTTTTATTTTTGCACTTTGTTGGCGTGATTGATATACATATTGGTACCAAATTTCAGATTTCTAGTACTAACGGTTACTGAGATTATCCGCGGACGGACGGACGGACGGACGGACAGACAGACAGACATGGCGAAACTATAAGGGTTCCTAGTTGACTACGGAACCCTAAAAAGGTCTCATCAGGATTTGAACCCGGGACCTCTTGTTCTGTAGGCGGGGTCACTACCGAGAAGGCAAAGAGATTGTCAAACCCTTATGCAGCAGCGATTGCAGCGCCAACTATCTTTTCTTTTATATGTGCACTTCTGATACTTAAGGCTGGGCGCACACGGAGGCGACAGTTGCACGGCGACATTTTTTGTCTCTGTCGTTACTACTTGCGTCCAAGACAGAGACAAAAAATGTCGCCGTGCAACTGTCGCCTCCGTGTGCGCCCAGCCTAAAGCTTTCGCTCCTTATATTTCTAATCTCCATAGTTACTTCAATCAAATCAAACTGACAAAATGCGTTTCGTTCCAATATATTTTCTAAGCTTCTTTTTAAAAAATGGCGTTTTTAAGTTTATTTTGATGTTATTGATTAAAAAACCTTTAATAATTTACCTTATAGATATTACTTCAAAGACTTATATTGACCGGGATATAGACCGTGATTACCTTTTTGATTTTTGTCGAGCTCCCGATATTTCGACGCAGTTGCATGCATCATGATCACGGAAAACATTGCATGCATCATGATCGGGGTTTTCCGTGATCATGATGCATGCAACTGCGTCGAAATATCGGGAGCTCGACAAAAATCAAAAAGGTAATCACGGTCTATATCCCGGTCAATATAAGTCTAATGAAAATAACCGTGAATCATTCAAAACTCTTATTACTTCAAAGTTACCTAAAAAGACTAAAATTTTTTTTTTACTTTATTAATGATTTACAACAAATGATTGACAAATTGATATCAAGAAACGAAACGCGTTATTTTTTTTAAGTCGCATCATGTCGCATCCATTGATAGAATAAGGTCGCATCAGTAGAAAAAGGCAAAAAAATTGAAAAATGTAGGCGCAAAGGGATAATAATTATCCCTTCGCGACAAGATTTGCTTGACCATCTATTTATCCGGAGTCCGAAAATCCGGATAATTCGCTGATTTTGCGATCCGTTTCTAAATCCGGATTTTAAAACCGAAATCCGGATTTTCGAATTTTTACTTTTACGTCGCAATTTCAACCGAAATAAAGGACACAAGTTATGTTTACTAGCAGAAACGTCTGCAATCGATGCCACTAAGCTTAGAATAAATTTAAAAGTGGAAAATGTGAGTTCAAGTCTCACCCAAGGCAGACATTTTCCACTTTTAAATTTATTCTAAGACAAGTGTTTATGTACGTGGAATCCAATGTATAAGCAACTGTAAATAAAAAAAAACATCCGTTTACACGTCATCAGATGTCTTGAGAATGCAGGCAAATTTAAGTTTAAATAGTATACGAAAAATGTCCATAAATACAGGGTGTAATGTGATTCCTGGTATCTATAATACTTATGTAAACCACTTTGTATACCATGGTTTGCAATAAATGCTTATATTATTAGTAGACGAACCAAACATCCTATTGTTAATGAATTATATTAAGTAGAATTACAATCATAACCACATAACAACACTGTCATCAAAGTTGGTTATATGTTAGAACTGATGCACTTCAATACATACTATAATTATGCTGTCAAAGTCGATTAGGCTAAGTTTGAACTGCGACCTCAACAAAACTTGTTCAATGTTAATGTAGAAATTTGACTAAATTGGCATATTTATAAGATAAATGAATAATACTAAATGGCTTGCTGCCTTCATATTCGGAAACACTATTACTGTCGTAAAACATATTTTATAATATGCTTTTCATCACACTCTCTCGAAAACGGTGTTATTACATTATGATACTTAATGAACTATTTTACCGCCCTGGGGCGGTAAAGTGAATACCAGGGTGGGACCTTCCACGACCTGTCAAAAATTACAAGATGGCGGACGAATGTTCAAAATGTCAGCGTAGATATTTCAATACAATAGTTTAAAATTTGGTTATTACTTCGCGAGTGTGATGAAAAACGTTGTGTATATCACGGGCGGCTGAAGGCTTCACTTTCCGCCCTCAATCTTAATACACAATGTACGATTATTCAATGCGTATTGTTAATTACAGCAATATAGATAGATTGTGCAAAAATGACGTCTCAATAGTAAAATAACGGCAAAATACGAGAAATTGTCACGTTGGAAACGACAGGCTAAATATACACGATGTGTTAGTGTTACTCGTTTAAGTCCTGATTTAGTTTAAAACTGAGTGAAAGTCGTAATTCAATTCCTCACGTTGGAAACGACAGGCTAAATATACACGATGTGTTAGTGTTACTCGTTTAAGTCCTGATTTAGTTTAAAACTGAGTGAAAGTCGTAATTCAATTCCGCGCTCTTAACCACTTAAATCAATATTTTCCTGGTTCTGTTGTAATGCTGTGCCTAAGAACGTAGAATTGACTCTACACTTGACGCGAATATTTTTATGATTTCGTTGTTTACTGGATGTATATAATCCTGAATGTAAAAAAAAACTTTACCTCGTTAATAGAATGATTAACTGCCCACGTACGTAGCTTATATAATCAGTAAAAACCGGCCAAGAGTGTGTCGGGCCACGCTCAGTGTAGGGTTTCGTAGTTTTCCGTATTTTTCTCAAAAACTACTGAACCTATCAAGTTCAAAATAATTTTCCTAGAAAGTCTTTATAAAGTTCTACTTTTGTGATTTTTGTCATATTTTTTAAACATATGGTTCAAAAGTTAGAGGGGGGGGGACGCACTTTTTTTTTCATTTAAGAGCGATTATTTCCGAAAATATTAATATTATCAAAAAACGATCTAAGTAAACCGTTATTCATTTTTAAATACCTATCCAACAATATATCACATGTTGGGGTTGGAATGAAAAAAAATATCAGCCCCACTTTACATGTAGGTTCCCTAATAAAACATTTTTTTCATTTTTTATTTACTGTTTACTTCTTAAACTCTTGAATTTTGCTTTATTTACGGTGGTAACTAAAAAACCCTAAAAATCCGGATTTAATCCGGAATCCGGATTTTTCCTACAAATAATCCGAAAATCCGGATTTCCCAACATATAAGCGGATTTGCAATCGCTATTCACTATGATATGAATTAGTCTGAGTAAAGGAAAAGTATAAGATAACTAACTATAGTTTTGTGAAAGATCTGTCTCATTTCAAATTTAGACAGAGAGAATATAGTCATACTAGTTATGAAAAAAAGCTGCACTTTGAAATGGAAGCAAGCCGCTTTGCATGGTGATAGTAGACATCAAAGTAAACGATTTTTTCCGAGGATATCGAAATTTCATCCTTTAGGAAGCCGAGCGTAGCGAGGTGTTTTATGAAAATGAAAAAAATATATTTTTTTATTGTATCGTCCGATTTTGACAAAACGTATCTCAAATTCGAACAATGCAAGCAGAGACAAGTTACCAAGTTTGACAAGTTAAAATCGAGAACGAAACGCAGCGATGACGGATTGTCTCAGAGCGTAAACGGAATGATGCTGTCAGTGTCAAATCGATCAGTTGTCAATTTATCAGATAAACTTACTTCCGTGAGATAAACAACTCACTGCGTGTGAGTTTTCGGTTCTGGAAAAAGGTCTCTTATGAGGACATTATCGTCAGTGTGGAAGATTGTCTGGTGAAGAACAATGTAGGCAAGGAAGAGTTAGAGGCTATACGCCAGGATGTCTCGTCTTTGTTACGGAGAGCGAATTCCCCAAGAACAAATTTACCTAGGGATGAATTTGTCGCTTTAAAAAAATTGGATGAGGATCCGGACATAACTGTTCTTCGAGCTGACAAGGGTAATGCGGCCGTTGTACTTAATATTTCAGATTACAACGAGAAGATAAGGAATCTTTTGGCGGATACATCAACATACAAACATCTAAAGAGGGACCCAACTACGAAGATCCTGAAAACCACGACACGACACGACAAAGACTGCATTGAAATTGTCAAAAAGAGGTTGAGAGAGCAGAACATGTCTGAGAACTACGCCAAGTTGGTGGAACATTGCCTCACATCGGGCTACTTGCTATGGAACGGTGAATTCTCGTCGCCGACATCTTCATGGAGGATTTCAAGGAGAGAGCGCTCTCATTGGCTGCCGTCCAGCTGAAGATATATAAAAGATACGTAGATGACACTTTTACTATACTTCCTAAAAGTAATGTTTCAACTTTCTTAGACCATTTAAATTCTATCCATAGTAAAATACAATTTACTATGGAGTTGGAAAAAGAGTGTTCTCTTCCCTTCTTGGATGTTCTCATTTTGAGGAATCCTGATAATAGCTTAGGTCGCACTGTGTATAGAAAACCTACTCATACTGATAGGTACTTAAATGGCAAATCCCACCACCATCCCAGTCAACTAGCTACTGTAGGCAAATCTTTGTTTCAGAGAGCCCAAAGGATATGTGACGACCAGCATTTGGCAGCGGAGCTTCGACATGCCAGGCAGGCGCTGTTGGCGAACGAGCTCAAGATACCGCGTGTCAAGCAGAAGGCCCGCTTGAAGATCCCTACAGTCAAGCGCCGGCCTGCTATTCTGCCTTTTGTTAGAGGGGTCATGGATAGGATCAGCCACATCTTGAAACGGGCTTCTATTAAAACTTATTTCAAGCCTATGAAGAAGATGTCCCAATTCCTGAGGCCTGTGAAATGTCAAACTCCTCTATAAAATGCGGGAGTGTAAAGACTAGACTGTGAGTGCGGCCTGTCATATGTGGGACAGACGAAATGAAGTATTTCCACACGGGTGAAGGAATACATAGCGGATGTCAAGCACCATCGACAAAGGTCTGCAGTCTCTGAACATGTCATGGATAAAGTCAATCATGCTATAAAGTTTGACAAGCCTCTGGTTCTTGCTAAGGAGAAGCGATATATACCCAGAAATATCCTAACTTTAATAGAGAAGATGGCTTTACTTTACCACCGGCTTGGGATCCAGTAGTACATCTGATAATGGAACTAGCATGACGAAGGCTGTGAGGCATTTGTGTTGTATGGTGTTGGACATTTGCAGTTTGTTCTTTGTCAATTTTGTGTAGATTAATTGGTTAATTATTTTTTAACATAGTAATGGTAATTTTCTGAATATTGTATAACTAGCTTTATTAATAGTCTTTGAACCTGCCTTAGAAATCTATATTATTTATGGTCATGGTTCGTTAATATTTCTTGTATGTGGGTAGCTTTTGCACATTGTAATTTTTCTTCAGTCACCCGTTGACCACGAACGCTGTAAAGAGTTCGAAACGTCGGGATGTATTCTAAATTCATTATACGCGATTTAATACGTTTCCATAGTTTTATTTTATATTTTCGTATCACACTGAATAACTGCAAATAACGGTAGAAATAATGTACAATAATGTCGAGAAGTAAGTTTTTAATATTAAAGACAAATAAATTCATGATTATAAACTAAAAACCGAATCGAAATCGGATCAGTAGTTTTTAAGATAAAAGTTGCCAAATTTGGCTTATTTTGTTTATATACATTTTTTTATTTTTTCCTTTTTTTTGTGAGATTTTTTCTTCTATTTTTTTTAAGTTACATCATCGATTTAAACTTCCGGTAGTTTAGATCGATGCGTTACATCAATAAATCTCTTTCAACTGACATACTTTTTGTCAAAATCAGATGATCCAATTAAAAAAAAATATTTTGTTTTTTGTAACAGACCTCGCTACGCTCGGCTTTCTAAGGGATGAAATTTTTATATCCTTGGACTAATAATACTATGTTTGACTTACACTAGTACTAGCACCCTAAAATAAAGGATGCCTATCCACTCAATTGCTGGTTTGCAACCGTTAATAGTGTCGATTTGCAACCCCAAATAGACGTCAGTGAAACGTCCATTTTTAACCGCCGCCCAAATCTCTCTTCTCTTTTCTTTCGGTTCTGTGACTAAAACGGTACATCCTGATAGTGACCCCAAAAAGACGACAGTAAAACGTCGTATTTGTGACCAAAAAGGTACGTCCTGGTAGTGACCCAAAATAGACGTTAGCGAAACGCCATGTTTCTAACCAAACAGGTACGTCCTGATAGTGACCCCAATTAGACGTTAGTGAAACGTCAACTTTGTGACTAAAATGGTACGTCCTGATAGTGACCGCAAATAGACGTCAGTAAAACGTCGTATTTATGACCAAAAAGGTACGTCCTGATAGTGACCCAAAGAGACGTCAGTAAAACGGCGTATTTGTGACCAAAAAGGTACGTCCTGAGAGTGATCCCAAAGATACGTCAGTGAAACGTCGTATTTGTGACCAAAAAGGTACGTCCTGATAGTGACCCCAATTACACGTCAGTAGAACGTCGTATTTGTGACCAAAAAGTCACGTCCTGATAGTGACCCCAAAGAGACGTCAGTAAAACGTCATATTTGTGACCAAAAAGGTACGTCCTGATAGTGACCCCAATTAGACGTCAGTAGAACGTCGTATTAGTGACCAAAAAGGTACATCCTGATAGTGACCCCAATGAGACGTCAGTAAAACGGCGTATTTGTGACCAAAAAGGTACGTCCTGATAGTGACCCCAATCACACGTCAGTAGAACGTCGTATTTGTGACCAAAAAGGCACGTCCTGATAGTGACCCCAAAGAGACGTCAGTAAAACGTCATATTTGTGACCAAAAAGGTACGTCCTGATAGTGACCCCAATTAGACGTCAGTAGAACGTCGTATTAGTGACCAAAAAGGTACATCCTGATAGTGACCCCAATGAGACGTCAGTAAAACGGCGTATTTGTGACCAAAAAGGTACGTCCTGATAGTGACCCCAATTAGACGTCAGTAGAACGTCGTATTTGTGACCAAAAAGGTACGTCCTGATAGTTACCCCAAATAGACGTCAGTAGAACGTCGTATTAGTGACCAAAAAGGTACGTCCTGATAGTGACCCTAATGAGACGTCAGTAAAACGTCATATTTGTGACCAAAAAGGTACGTCCTGATAGTGACCCCAATTAGACGTCAGTAGAACGTTGTATTTGTGACCAAAAAGGTACGTCCTGATAGTGACCCCAATTACACGTCAGTAGAACGTCGTATTTGTGACCAAAAAGGTACGTCCTGATAGTGACCCCAATAAGACGTCAGTAAAACGTCGTATTTGTGACCAAAAAGGTACGTCCTGATAGTGACCCCAATGAGACGTCAGTAAAACGTCGTATTTGTGACCAAAAAGGCACGTCCTGATAGTGACCCCAAAGAGACGTCAGTAAAACGTCATATTTGTGACCAAAAAGGTACGTCCTGATAGTGACCCCAATTAGACGTCAGTAGAACGTCGTATTAGTGACCAAAAAGGTACGTCCTGATAGTGACCCCAATGAGACGTCAGTAAAACGTCGTATTTGTGACCAAAAAGGTACGTACTGATAGTGACCCCAATTAGACGTCAGTAGAACGTCAACTTTGTGACTAAAATGGAACGTCCTAATAGTGACCTTAATAAGACGTCAGTAGAACGTCGTTTTTGTGACCAAAAAGGTACGTCCTGATAATGACCCCAAACAGACGTCAGTAAAACGTCGTATTTGTGACCAAAAAGGTACGTCCTAATAGTGACCGTAAATAGACGTCATTGAAACGTCAATTTTGTGACTAAAAGGTACGTCCTGATATTGACCCCAAATAGACGTCATTAAAACGTCCTCTCTCGACGAATAAATGACCGACCTTATTATGACCTATAAGTGACGTCGCCTGTGCGTCGCTGACGTCAGTTTGCTACCTGGGTACTTTTATATATTCTTTGGTCCTGCCCAATGTGATTTATAAAGGACATATTCCATTTTTTGAAACTTATAAATTAGATTATAAATTACTTTTTTTTATTTTTTACCTAAATCGTGATATATTGCAGTGACTGGTTGCTATACTCTGTCAACCAAGTCTGTCAGTAAATAAGAACAAAGAAAACTATATGCATCCTTTTCTTTAGGGTGCTAGAGAAAAGGATACCTATAGTTTTCTTAGTTCTTATTTACTGACAGACTTGTTTGACAGAATATAGCTCGCCCACATCACAACTGTTCATAATAAATGTGCAGTTTTCATAGCACAAATATCACTTCGAATATCCGGTATTCGGCCCAGAAGTGGTTTCGAATAACCGGTATTCCAAAACCGCTCTTCAGGTCATCTCTAGCTGTGTCCCTTGAGTCCCAGGGCTCTAAATATGCTAGCTGAAAAACGACTTTGACGTTTTGACTTTAAAATTGAATTTTGGATGCCGTTGGTGACCTGATTACGAGACCGTGGGAGAAAAAGGGTTAAGGGGGATGGATGTTCTAGGTTTTAAATGCAAGGTTTAGAATTTAGGGGAATTTTTGAATTTTGATGGCAATAGATATGATAGTGAATGTTTTGTCCGGATTAAGCGTAGTGGTCTTATGGTCTAGACTGCCGCGTGCCGTGGAGTTTCGAATACCCTACGGCTCCTTCTTATAATTTTTGAAGTTAGGTTACCTAAAGTGGACCTTGATCTCAAGCAACAGAAACCCACTTAAATACTAGGTAAGTATGGAAAAGTTGATTTGGATAGGTTGTGTTATTTCTTTCGGAAAGTCGAACTAAATTACCTACTCTGAATAAGTGACACTGGAATCACTGACAATGACAAAATAGTGTACCTACTTAACATCACACTTTGGTGAAAAATTAGGTGTGTTATGCATTATTTCCTCTCCGTTTTCCAAATAAACTTTTTAAGTCCGTAACTTACTTACTTACTAATCTTGTTAGCGCGACGACCCAAAGTGGGTCTTGGCCTCCAACAGAAGAGCACGACGCCACTAAACGCGGTCCAGAGCAACCTCTCGCCAGCCCTCGTTGACGCCGAGTTCACGGAGATCTGCCTCCACTCTATCTGCCCAACGATATTTAGGATGGCCAACGGGACGGCGTCCAGTTGGACAATCCAGATAGGCCCTCTTGACTGCCCGATCCTCACCCATCCTTATTGGCCAAGCCAGCGGAGACGATGTGCCTTGGTCTCATGGTCTCACCTATTATATCCGGTTCGTCTATTAGATATTGAATTTCTGCATTCTTTCGGATTCTCCAACTGCCATCGTCTCTTTTCACGGGTCCCAGAATCATACTGAACACCTTACGTTCTGCTACTAGAAGGCTGTTTTCCTCCATAATACATTAAGTCTACAACACATTATACCAATTATACAACACATTTTCCAAAATTAAAAGCGCGCAACGAGCCACAAACATGGCGTCGTTCCATTCGTTCAAATTAAATAACGGTCCGACGCTACAGATAAGAAATTAAATTGGGAACATTAAACACCGAATTGGGAGCTGCGACAATGCTAGTGAAATTGGACGCTAGATTTGAATCATTCTGATAAATAACAGTAAAGTGCATCAATTGAATTATAGATTGATTCAGGCGAGGTGCGAGAGTCTATGAAAGCTGATAAACTAGATTATTTTCATATCCTAAACTAGATACCAAAATTGCAATTTTATTATTGGCCAATTTTTGTGTTGGTGGCAAATGAGCAGCCTGTGGTAAGCGCACATACACCTATGCACACCTGACATCTGAAAAACTGTAGTGTTGGAAGTTCGTTACCAACTTTTGATGAAATTGGCGGAATAGGACGGGTGATGAAAATTCATAGGCCTATTTTCTTAAAAGAAAGAAAAGGCCGAATTTCTTAAAATTTTCCCAATTCCATGGATCCCAACATGTGTTTAAAGATGACAGAGTTCTGAGCTACCAAACATCGTACCTACAAAACCTTCTTCCTTTTTGAAGTCGGTTAAAGACAACACATGTTGTATAAAAATAATGGTTAACTGTAGTGCTCATTCAAAATTATTTTACGATATATCTAAAGAGCATTGAATTATTACGTGGAAGTCGTGGATATATCCATACATCGCGAAACTACTTTATCCGTTTATATAGAGCAACGGTCCCAGAAAAGAACATTAAACCAAATCTTTTTGTCTTTTTTTTTTCTTTTGTGTACGAAAACGAAGCTACTAAAAATGAATGAACGAAAGTGACGACAAAAGAATCGCAAGACGTTTTTAAATTGCTAGTAGCTTCTATTTAATTTGCGAAATAAGCTTTTTGTGCATTTCTACTCCATCTTTGTTTATCTAAACGCACATTTCAATCAAAGATATTATAAAGAAGCGGCGATTCGTGCCGTGGGGCTCTACAGACAGCAATAAAAAACAATTACGTGTAGAGCCCTATAATTTGAGGCTGGTTATTTTAACTAGAGCCAAATGTGCCTATGGCGTGATGGAGCAGTGTGTAGATAAAGTTATATCGTGCTCACGACTTCTGCATGGCTGGGGGGTGCAGCCTACCTTATTTATTTACAAACCCTAATATGTATTCAGCGTGTGTATTCTGTGTATTCCATAAGAGCGAATATTTTAATAACGATTAGTATCGGACCTATTAGAGCCTAACTACATGTTTTTTTAATAGATTTTTTTTCATACATAATAAATAATTCAGCACGCAATGTATTATGTCCACATGTCAAATTAAATTGGACGGCGTACATTGCTGCTTGGTCAGATATAAAAAAAAAATTACTTACTCTTAATTAATAGCACTTTTTAACAAAATGATTATCCTCTACGATTCGTATGATCAGATACATTATTCGCCCGTATGGAATCCACACGTTGCATTATCGCTGACTTTTACTCAGCTATAGACGGTCAAGCTAATCTTAGCACAAGAAAAACCGGCCAAGAGCGTGTCGGGCCACGCTCAGTGCAGGGTTCCGTAGTTTTCCGTATTTTTCTCAAAAACTACTGAACCTATCAAGTTCAAAACAATTTTCCTAGAAAGTATTTATAAAGTTCTACTTTTTCGATTTTTTTCATATTTTTTAAACATATGGTTCAAAAGTTAGAGGGGGGGGGACGCACTTTTTTTTCCTTTAGGAGCGATTATTTTCGAAAATATTAATATTATCAAAAAACGATCTTAGTAAACCCTTATTCATTTTTAAATACCTATCCAACAATATATCACACGTTGAGGTTGGAATGAAAAAAAATATCAGGCCCCACTTTACATGTAGGGGGGGTACCCTAATAAAACATTTTTTTCCAGTTTTTATTTTTGCACTTTGTTAGCGTAATTGAGATATATATTAGTACCAAATTTCAGCTTTCTAGTGCTTACGGTTACTGAGATTATCCGCGGACGGACGGACGGACGGACGGACGGACGGACGGACGGACGGACGGACGGACGGACGGACGGACAGACAGACATGGCGAAACTATAAGGGTTCCTAGTTGACTACGGAACCCTAAAAAAGGAGGTAAATTTGAAAAATGTGGCTCACCGGTCAAAATGCGTGCCTTCCTAAACCTTCTGTTGGCGGAATCATCGAGACATAACACTTAAAAACCGAAGGCACACCTCGGACACTGGCGACCAAATATATATGAAAGAGGCGCGTTCCTACCACACATTCTAAGCTCGTGTAGGTGAACGCGTACCAAGCTTGTATGAGTGAGATATGACAGGTCGACTGGTCGCATTTTTGACAGACGGTAACTGTGAGGTAACCGAGAGGGGGTGGGCGGCACTTTCAGCGGGGAGCGGGAGGGGCCATACTGTACGATAGTACTCTTTATTATACTGGGGCGAAGGTTTATTTCCTAAAGATTATTTGAATTTCGCGTCAATATTCGAGGTAAAGACAGCAATACACTCCTTTAACTGTATTTAAAATATAAAGCAATATGACTATTCACAGGTCTCAGTAGCTAGAACTATTTGGAACGAAAATCTCACAAAAGAGATATGTGGTGGTCCTCCGAACCGGATTTCTCTCCCGTTATCCCGGCATTTTTGCCACGGGGCGGCAAATCCTGGGGTCCGCTTTGGCAATCAATCCCTGGATTTGGCGTAGACATTAATTTTTAAAAGCAAATGCGACCTGAAAGTCAGAGGGCACTCTGGGTCCTATTGGGATTATCCAGCGATCTACGATAATACAACTTAAATAGGAACCTAACCTAACATGATTAACGTTGTCCATTGTAAATATGCATTTATTTATATTTAGGAATTAGTTTTAGCAATAAATCGGCAGTTAAAGCTCTAGGTAGAGGATTCCAAGAACGTCTGTAGGTCGCATACTCAATGCGTCCAGTGGCCCGTTTCTCGAAAGGTACAAGCCTTGTATTACAAGTGTATTTCCATGACAACCCATACGATTTGACAGTTCGCGCACTTGTAAAACAAGGCTTGTACCTTTCGAGAAACGGGCCCCAGGCCATAAAAAGCTAAAGGTCAAACCTTTGTTTGACAGCTAGTTTGAACACTATTATACTGCCCTCATAAGGCAATCAGCGGTATCCCAAATAAAATTTTAATGCAAACATATACCTTAAGTTTTCTAACTGACAGTTCCATTTTCAAATGTTTTTGATATTGAGATACCGCTAATTGCTTTACCGGGGCAGTATATTAAACTTTGTATTATACTATTTTGGTCATCTTTAACACCCAACCAATATTATTTTTTTCCTACTTTTTTTAATTTAATACTTATTTTTATTCGGTAGGACAACCTAGTTTGCCATTTAAAAGTCATTTAACTGAAATTGAGATATTTTTTGCTGGAGTTATATTTTAAGGAAGGGTACATATTAACCCTTGACCGATGCTTGCTGGGTCCATGAGACGAAATTTTAATTCAAAATATCAACGGATTACTCCTTCAATACAAAGGTAATATTCACAAACTACTAAGAAGATACTACGTATGTTGCACGTATTGCGAGTAGCATAGTTTGTGTTTCAGTACAGCTACTATTTTTCGAGTTATTTTATGTTGGCTGCCTCATAAATAATAGGTACATAAGTAAATCAAATCCATACTTTACATACACGTATTATAAATGGGAAAGTGTGTGTGTCTGTTTGTTTGTCCGTCTTTCACGGCAAAACGGAGTGACAAATTGACGTGATTTTTTAAGCGGAGATAGTTGAAGGGATTTTTTGTCTATTTCTTTTTATTATATATAAATAAAACAAAACGTTACAAATAGCGACATCTATCGACGAAACATATAACCGTGACTGCTCAGACAGTTCGCGTATGTATTTTTGCGACAAAAAAATTTGTTGGAAGAAAAATACAGCTTACCGTGCGTTCCACTTTGTGTTTTTAAAAGAGCAAGTGGAATGCAGTTTTACTCTGAAGTTAGCCGCAAGTTACAGATTGTACATTCGGAAACCAATTCGTGTTAACATATTTCAAAAAGACATTTATGAATTTAAAAAAATATTGATATCAATGTAAAATATTATATCTCAAATACAAACTAATTTATACTTATATTAACAAATATGGAAGTTTTCCATAGCGATGCAAAATAAAACTAAAATGATTTATAATTCTTTATCTAAATAGTATTTCCGAACGTACTTGTCAAACTGCTGCAAAGTATTTCGCTTGAAGTTATCGTCAAAACGAGTTGTTCGCGAACAGTGCTTCGCAACTCTGCACTTCAAAATTACGTAAACCAGCAATAACAAACATGCTGTCCAGCCTCAGAACTGGAGTTCAGGGAATAGTACGTTATTTCCATACGTATGACATGTGTAAAAGTTGTTGTTGTCATAAATAATCAATTATATAATATCGGTTTGACACTTACTTTTCTTGGGTCACCATCGCGATGGTTCAGATAAAAATGTCTTTTACAGTGGCGTGCCTCGTCCAGGGCTCTGCAGACGAGCTCGACCCTTCAGAGCGACAACCTGTTCGTCCATCGCGACACTCCCGAAGACAATCCGAGTATTCCCTTCGAATTTACGCCGGAAAATAAAAAGGTACGTAACCTTCAATTGTTTTCAATATACGTCTTCTGTTTATGTATTCTTAGATTTAGTTACTGATGAAATGATTTTGTTTCTTCTAGAACGACTTCTTTATCCGTGTTTTATGTGTGATTATTGATTTAAGTATAATATACACCGTGTTTCCGGTATCACTCAAAACCTCAGACACCCCAATTGATTTTTATTTTTTTAAACGTATCTACAATGTTCATTTTTTAATCTGATGATTATTTTTTTTTTTTAATTGAATTTTTAATTTTCTGTGCAGCTCTACTCGGCTTTTAACTCTACACAATAAAATAAATGCTAGCTACCATCATAAACCTTCAAACTGTTTAATTGTGTATGTTACTGCAACGACATAAGGTTTACCAATAGACAGCTATGTCACTGTAAAGCACTTTAACCTGTGTCACAGTAAACTTCAAATTGGACAGGTGACGCAGTAAGCAAATTTAAACCTAACATTCAAAATGACAAGGTTGTAATTAGGTACGAGTTCAATTTGTTATGACTTATGATAAACTTTAAAATTAAACTGACGCACAACGTCTATCTCGTAGCGGAAAAAATAATCGTCCAAGTAACCAGCCAGTATTAATACCCTTAAATACTGAAAAAGGTATACAACCTCTAACAATATGATATGCACAATGTTGTATTACGAATTTGTAGAATGGACACGTAAACAATAACTAATAATACAAATTAAAACAAAAAATATTACCCCCATCAAGATATAGCTCAATCGATTCTACTCTCGATTCTAAACAAACAGTTTTTAGTGTTAAGTGAAACACGGTGTATAGTATAGTGTTTGAGTCTATTACCCTTCTATAATCATTCAAATACAATTGATATTATACTTACCTCCAGCGTATGGAAGCAATCCTAGCAATCTATCCGGAAGGCCACAAGCGAGGAGCCATGATGCCGCTCCTGGATCTGGCGCAGCGTCAGAGCGGAGGCTGGCTGCCCATATCTGCCATGCACAAGGTGGCTGAGATCTTGAACCTGCCGAGGATGAGGGTGTATGAGGTTGCTACGTTCTACACTATGTTTATTAGGTGAGTGATTTTATTTGTTGAGTAAATGGTGTATTTTGATAAATTTTTAGATTTAACGAGGAAGGTATATGAAAAAAGAGTGGAAGGTTCAGTTGGCAAGACCTAGGCGAACTTTTCTTGATCAAATCGGGGAAATATTGCAAAAAGGCCAGGTCAGAAGTACTCTAAACCAACGAGCGTGTATGAGAAACTTTATGAAAGTGTGTGAAGCGAAAGTATGTTAGGATCGTAGTAAATGGAAATCCGTGATCTCTGCCTACCCCTCTAGGAAACAGGCGTGCTTGTATGTATGTATACAGGTAATTTATAACGAATGTTTTGCTGATGCCATTCATGCTTTTTACGCGTTCAAAAGATGATCATGTCAATGTGTCCAGGCCTTTTTAACCACATACAAACATACATGTAAGTGATGTCAGTGAAGTGATATATCATCTTAATTTCAATTCAATTCGGCTCACTGAATGAACACAACATGCTATTGAAATCAAGTTTCTTTTTAATTTGAAATCATTGGGCGAATATCTCATCTGTGCAGTGACGAAACAAATTTTTTGTGAATTACCATTTTTAGTTGCAGAAATCGTAACCTAAAAAATACTTTGTAATACCCTCTGCTGTAGGGCTGTAGGGCTCGAATCATATTTCTCCATTTACTCCGGCCTTGGGCAGTTTGGGTAACCTCCTCCCACCCCTGAGCTCTTGCTGAACAGAGCGATACCAAGTTGTTTTAGGGCTGCTGCTTGCCAGGTATATTCCAGGTGAGGGCCACTTTGAATAATTGAACACCTTAATTTTATGTTACAGAAAACCAGTAGGTAAATACCATGTCCAAATCTGCACAACCACCCCCTGCTGGCTGCGGGGCTCTGACGCCATCATGAAGGCTCTGAAGGAAGAGACGGGATGTGAGGTCGGAGGCAACAGCCCTTGCGGCAAGTTCACACTTTCTGAGGTAAGAGTCTGGCATTATTTGGAGGGTTTAACATGTGGTTGTAAATAAAATAAAATAAATAAATAAATATTATAGGACATTCTTACACAGATTGACTGAGCACCATGGTAAGCTCAAGAAGGCTTGTGTTGCAGGTACTCAGACAACGATATATATAATATATATAAATACTTATATACATAGAAAACATCCATGACTCAGGAACAAATATCTGTGCTCATCACACAAATTCGAACCCGGGACCGCGGCGCAGCAGGCAGGGTCACTATCACTACCGACTGCACCAGACCGGTCGGTTGTGGTGCGCCAGAATAGGATTCCTTCTAACAGACTTTTGAATTGGGCTAATTTTTTTATGGCATAACTAAGTTAGTTACTGTTTTCAAAAGTGGGTGAATAGTTGACACATGCAAGGGTTTATATAAACGGTGGCGCCCCCATTAATTTCTACGCTTTTTTGGCAGACTGTACAGAATGAGATACAAATATTCTTGCAAAGACCTCAAATACACGAATACCGTATTTGAGGTCTTATATTAGTAAAAGCGAGATTCCATAAAACTTAAAACAGGAGGATCCCAGGCTGCCACCATCTTCACAGACTAGTAATGCCATAAAAACTGTCTAAGCATCAAAATTTATGAACTAAATTTTACAAATATTGATTAGCCGTGTCCACACAGAACGGGACATGTCGCGAGGCGATTTCCTAGCGCGTATGCTATGTAGACTTGCCTCGTCCGAGGCAATGCGTTTTGTTCGGCTACGTAATCTGAGCACATTGCCTCGTTCTGTGTGGACCCAGCTATTAAAATATACATTAAGCAACCTGTAAAGAAAATTTGGATATCAAGCATTATTCAGGATGTGATAAACATGGCTCGGAACCGGTTTATTTTTTACCGGTTAAAACCTGTTTTTTTTTCGATTTTACTCCGAACTTTTTAAAGAACGCGAACGTTATGAGAACTTTATTTTAACCGAAATAAACCGGTTTATTCGACGAGCGGCGAGACGCACCTAAATACCTACGTTCACGCAGCCAGTTTTTTGCTTGGTTAGAACAGTATTACCTATCATGCTGCGGAATAAACCGGTTTATTTTGTTCTAAACCGGTTAATCGAACGAAACCTTTATGAAAGAGTTCTCCGCCGGTTTAGAAATAGTGGTTTTTCGAGCGAAATCGAAATTTAAAGGTTTGTCCGCAAGTACATGATAACGGTTTGAAATTTAACCGATATCCGATCCCTTGTGATAAAGACCTCTTCATACAGTCAATAATACTTATATTCCTTAATTTCAGGTGGAGTGCTTGGGTGCCTGCGTGAATGCACCCATGGTTCAAATCAATGACGATTATTATGTAAGTTTTCGTTATTTACAATATCTTGCCACCTATTTATGTAAAGCACTAGTATAGGAATGTATGTAAGAAAAGACCGTGAGTGTATTAAAATTAAGTTTGTATGAGATTATGACGAATGAATAAGCTTCAGCGCAGTGTAGGTTATAATAAGTTCTAAGTTATATTGGTCTCACTCACACAACTCACACAACAAAGGACAGGGACAAATGGAAAGAGTTAGGGGAGGCCTTTGCCTGCAAGAGGCATACAGACCAAAATTAGAAAATATATACATGTTTGTCTAAAATAAAGGCTATTTTATTTATTCTTTATTTATTTATATTGGTCTAACTAAAGGTCAGTGGTCAGACGCTCGGCATAATTATAGTCATTTGACGACCGGTCTGGCTCAGTCGGTAGTGACCCTGCCTGCTGAGCCGCGATCCCAGGTTCGAATCCCGGTAAGGGCATTTATTTGTGTGATGAGCACAGATATTTGTTCCTGAGTCATGGATGTTTTCTATGTATGTATTTATCTATTTAAGTATGTACGAGTATATCGTCGCTTAGCACCCATAGTACAAGCTTTGCTTAGTTTGGGGCTAAGTTGATCTGTGTAAGGTGTCCCCCAATATTTATTTTATTTTATTATTATTTATTTATTGAGAATAGCATAATATAAGATTTCTTGCATTTGTGACTACATTTATGGGCTAAGAGCCCAGAGCCGCCACACCTTCCTCATTTTCTCAATGATGAAACTTTGGGATAATGTAAAGTTCGTAGACGTTTAATGTCTGCATATTACCTAGTTTGGCCCGTCGGACATCTTTTTGCTATAAGGTTTGTTTTAAAACACTAACTTTCCTTAAATTACAAAGTTACAAACATGTTACAAGGGCTAGAACAAGAATACGAGTTACTAGTTAATGTGCTCATTACCAAGGCTCGAAACCGGTTTATTTTTTTACCGGTTAAAACTGGTTTATTTCGATTTTACTCCAAACTTTTTAAAGAACGCGAACGTGTTGAGAACTTTATTTTAACCGAAATAAACCGGTTTATTCGACGAGCGGCGAGACGCACCTAAATACCTACGTACACGCAGCGAGTTTTTTGTTTGGTTAGAACAGTATTACCTATCATGCTGCGGAATAAACCGGTTTATTTTGTTCTAAACCGGTTAATCGAACGAAACCTTTATGAAAGAGTTCTCCTAAAAACCGGTTTAAAAATAGCGGTTTTTCGAGCGCAAACGAAATTTAAAGGTTTGTCCGCAAGTACCAAGCCCTGCTCATTAAGGTATCCAAGCCCTGCTCATTACGCAACTATGCCAAAAATTAAAATTGCCATATCTACTGTAAAACTTTGTACGATTACATGTGCGAAAAGGGAATTCGTAACTCGTGTCGTTTTACAACACTCCCTTGGTCGTTTTTAACCCCCGACGCAAAAACGACGGGGTGTTATAAGTTGACACGTCAAACTCTGTCTGTACGTCTGTCTGTCTGTTTGTCTGTCTGTGGCACCGTAGCTCCCGAACGGGTGAACCGCTTTCGATTTAGTGTTTTTTGTTTGAAAGCTGGGTTAGTCGGGTGTTCTTAGCCATGTTTCATGAAAATCGGTCACTATGTCGCGGTCGGGGGTTTTTTCAAAATTTTAATTTTGTGCTTATAATTTATCGCCACTGCTTTCTGAGATACCTCTTTTCCGCACTTGTAGCGTAATGTACATGTTTTCACTTCACAGGAAGATCTTACCGTAGAGGACACCAAAGAAATTATCCAGAAGTTGAAAAAAGACGAGAAACCCCTTCCAGGACCGAGGTAATATTTCACATGCTTTTTCAAAAATACAAATGCGTACTACAGTAGTTTCATGTGCCCTGCCTACCCCTTTATGGGATACAGGCGTGATTGTATCTATGTATGTATGTGTGTACAAATGTATACTTTTCTGAAATCAAATACTTTGGTTCACCCTGACTTTCAATTCAATTCAACTTGACAGAATGAATAATGCTATGACAAAAATTGTTATTACCCCAAAACCGGAAAAAGCAGATAATATATATTCTGTCAAACAAGTCTGTCAGTAAATAAGAACTAAGAAAACTATAGGTATCCTTTTCTCTAGCACCCTAAAGAAAAGGATGAATATAGTTTTCTTTGTTCTTATTTACTGACAGACTTGGTTGACAGAGTATAAATATATGTCACGAGGTAGCAAAATAATATAAATTTTTTTTACGGCGAGGGCGTTTATTGATCTAAGCGAAGGATCCTAAAATAGAATCTTGAGCGTCAAGTGTTGACCTAAGGTGGAATAATTTTGCTACCATGCTACACTAACACTACCGCTGGTTTTCACGTCACCTAAAAAATATTATAAAAATAAATATAGTTTTTAAAATAATATTACATACGCAATCATGCAAAAAAGTGTCACGTTGCTCCGTCTTAGCGGGGAAGAAAAGTTTTCGAAAGCGTAGTGTGACAAAAAATGAATATTCCTGAAATACGTCGTTTTTCAAGAATGTTTGGAAAAGTCATTCGCTTAAATTAAATACACCTATGGAATGCCATATATTAAGAAACTTAACGTATAGGCATATGTAGTACTCTGTCAATTTTAATTTTAGTATAAAATAAAATTCCTTTTTTAATAACGTAAATATAGAAAATCTAGTTTTGTCCTTTATCCAGCACACCGTTAGAAACTTCTTTACGCTAGTGGTGCCCCGAATTTACTACGTTTCGTGAGAAATTTTACAATTGTATTTTTTTTTGTTTTCAGAAACGGCCGCTTCGCCTCCGAGCCCCTCGGTGGCCTAACCTCTCTCACGGAGGAGCCCACAGGCCCCGGCTACGGCGTCCAACCCGCACTCAAGTCATAAATCGTTGATTTTGTAAATTTTATTTAATAGGTAATTTAAATAAAGATCATGTTAGCAATCAGAGGGAGTTTTATTCTTGTGCTGCGTGCTGGCAACACTGACCACTGTCCATGAAGACTGAAGGACTTGAATCCATGGACATGTAATAAATAAAAACAACCGGCCTAAAGGCTTTAGGACACAGTCAGCAGTACTATAATAGCCACTTTGTCACTAAAAAAAGGCACGAAATTCGAATTTTCTATGGGGCGATAAACTTTCCTCCCTAGTTGTAGCTTTTTTGCTAGTGACGGGACATGTTTTGACAGACTTTAGTAACTAAAATAATCTCATTTTCTTAGTATTCAATGTCTGTACCTCTGATTCTGAATAGGTAATCTTTCTGCTACGCTAATTCTACTACTAACTGTAGTATGTACGTTGCAAAAAAGTAGGTTTTGTATTTTTTTGCAAGGTGAACCAACCACAGGGAATATGTATCTACTTAAATATAAAAAACAGACTTGTCAATAAGACATTAAAAAGATGAAACTTCAAATGTCAAAGTTAATTATTTTACCTCCAAATTCATTCAATTTTTGACAAGGTTCCTATGATGTACTCAGTACAATTAACACTTTCGAAACCGGGCTCTACGTGGCGCTACGACATTTTCGCTACATACGGGGAAACCCATGTAATCGGCTACGCTTCTACGAGCGGTGTGCCCGACAGTCGGGTTCTTGGTAGCGAAAGTGTTAAAGACGAGAAAATTTCTATAAATTTTATTAAAAAGATTTCATCTCTACTGATTATTTACAAGTAGATAAGGCACGAATTCGGCGTGTTCATTTAATAGTTACACGAAGCGCTCATACGTAACTGATAAGAAACTGATAAATATTCGAGTTTTATAGTATAAGTAGGTCCAGTATTATTGCCACAATGTGTAGGAGCAGTTGTATCTCTTTTATTTTCTAAACGATCTATTTTCTAGAAGAGCGTAGTGTTTAGTGTGAAAAGTTGATAATTAGTTAATAAAGTTTTTGAATAAAGAAATGTGTTAGCGAATATGAATTGTGATTTGAAATGTTCCGCCGCAATAAAAGTAACGATGTTGAGAAGGAATACACACAAATTCCGATGGAGGATACACTGGATTCATCTCCCAATAGAAAAGTAAGTGTGTGGTTATCTGCCCTTATTTCTGGACGTGATTAAGTTAAGTTATATTATTCATAGTGAAATTACTAGCATCTGCTTTAAGATTAAAAACATGGAATCTGTAATTTAACTAAATGAAAATAAAGAAACGAAATTCCCGGCATTTTGGTATATTCGTTACAGCTGGCAACAGTCTATTTGTCAAATTGTATCATTCAATGAATGCATTCGTTACGTTCATTCACTCCTTTTTTGTTGTCAACGCCATTCACTCACCACCTGTCAGTTTTTGTCTGTCGTCGGTGGATTGTGTTGTGGTTTTCGGTGCTCAAAAATGTATTTCGAAGCTTAAGCCCAAATACATTGTGTTAACAATGAAAAATAGTCCCAGTCGTAAATATGAGAGTTTCACCAACGAACAGCAAGGGAAGGAAACGGATAAATACTCGCTAGACAGTCAAGACACCGCCAGTCTGGTTAGTAGAAATTATTGATTTCGTATTGTGTACCTTTTGAGATGTTATTGATTTAGGTAGTGGTAGTGTTTAGGGTTAGTTGTAGCGGTGTCCTATGTGTGCCTAGTAATTATAAAGGTATCTAGGAGGGGTATGATAGCTTTTATAGGCTATAGCGGCTTTAGGGGCGGATTCCGGTAGGGGTCAGGTTGTGTAGAAATTCGGCACAGTGTACGTCGTCATTTTAATACGACCTAGATCTTTCTACTTGGACGCAATGCACTAACTATTGATTTTAAGCACTGACTTTTCACATGCAATTGCAAGTACACGTATGGTATCTATCGTCGAGTTATAATACCCATTTCCAATGAGTCACTTCGCGTGTTTATTTTTCACACTTTCTCTGCGACGTGAGAAACGCTTTTATTTTTTATAAAATTCAACAAGTAAAAGGAATTTTAAACTAACAATGACCTTGTAATGAAGTTACTTTCTTTCTCTGTTAAAATTTGATTCTTTCTTAAGATGTGTTTTAAAGAACACATCTTAAGAAAGAATTGTTGGATACAGGCAACTATCAGTTGTTATCTGCCTGCCTGATTAATAAATAAATAAATAAATTGGAGGACTAGTCATTTAAATTACAGACTATTTATTGCCTGGATTTGAAATGAAAACATGCAAAAGGGTCAACGTTTATCAGTAATATAGTTAGTTGGGGCTTTCCTTATTATCATAAATATCACAATAAATTGAGGAATTGAGTCAAGACATTACAAGTTTACTGTGCTTATACATGTAGTAATCCATACTATTATTGTAAATGGGAAAGTGTGTGTCTGTTTGTTTGTCCGTCTTTCACGGCAAAACGGAGCGACGATTTGACGTGATTTTTTATTTGGAGATAGATAAGGGATGGAGAGTGACATAGGCTACTTTTTGTCTCTTTCTAAACGCCCATTTACCTAAAATGGGGGTGGACATTTGTATGGAGTATTCCGCAATTTTCACAAATTTAATGCGAGCAAAGCCGCGGGCAAAAGCTAATTCTGCTATAATTAGTCAGTTCTAAAGTTCTGTCACAAAGGTTTTAAGTGATAAAAACTTTATTGACAGATATTTCTTACTATGCATATGCATGGTTTGAAAGCTCGTTTCATACTGAATAAATTGCAATATTACTTAAAGTACTTTGCTGTCGCAGTTTCGCGTGGTTCCTTGTAACATCTGAAAATTTGGTAAAAAAAACAAGTCAAGAAACACGCGACCTCTTCCGGACGTTTTTATTTTTTATTTATTTTTGGTTGGCTTAATATGCTTTAATGATACTTATTATAAACGCTGGATCTTTTATCTTTAAGTTTGTATATGATTTTTGTGAATTAAATGGACAATATTGCTACTGTACAACGTTTTGTTGCACATTCCCATTGATGATTGTGAAATCTAAGCGTTTTACTGAAAAGTACCCAAGTTCTAAAGGTTACTAGCAGACTTAAAGATTTCTAGGAAAATGAAATACCAGTAATTCAATATGCCCAAATTCAGAGAACTCATACTAAAAAAATAATTATTTTATTTGGCTAATGTAACAATGTTTTTTCTTTCTTTTGCGAAGTCTATTTTTCCGCGTGCTGACGTCTATCGACAAACTCAAAGTAATCAAGGATTCTTAAAAATCACGATCTACATTTTCGATCGTTTATATCACATTTTAATAAGTATAAAACAGGTTTTGATATCATGTATTTTTTATTGAATAAAAACCTTTATATACAATTTTATCAGTTAAAGCATTTGTGACAGAACTTTAGGACCGACTAAGTAGATGTAGATGTAGTGTAGGGACGCCTGGCCGGATACAGGCGGGCTGTCGATCGCTGGTGCGTTCATTCAGCCCAATTCCCTGGAGTTGGAGCTGCAGGTTACTGTCCCGGCTGCCCTCCCACACTTCTCTCCTCAAATCTTCTTGTTTTCCTGCAGAACAGAAGGACATCTTTAAGTTCGACATCCTTGAGTTCATCTTCTCCCAAATTGTCTCTGCCGAATGTATCATATCGCGGTGCCGCATACATGATACATTCTGCTAGTAAGTGCAAGCTAGTCTCCTCCTTACCACAATGTGGACAGGATTCGTCGCTACTGATACCTATTAACTTCATATGTCTGTTGAGAGTGTTGTGTCCCGTTACGATGCCGGTCAACATTCTTAGACTATTCTTACCTAGTTTCAAAAGATACCTAGTTCTCCTTTGGTCTCTACCTTCTATCATCATCTTCGTTTGTCTACAACTGGTCTCTTTTTCCCAGTCTCTTTGTGCTTCCATCTCTTTTATCTTCTCAATGACTCCTTTCGTGACGTCAGCTGACATCGGCAGAGCCGGTTCCGGACCCAAGAATTCCGTCTCCGCCCCCGCCCTTGCCAACTCGTCCGCTTTCTCATTACCTGTAACTCCCTGGTGTCCCGGTACCCACGCAACCGTTACACTTCTATCCTTGCTTATCGAGTTGAGCTCTTCCCTACATTCTTTCACCAGGGACGAGGTCACCGATATTCTCTTCAGAGCCTTTAGCGCCGCTTGGCTATCAGTGTATATTACCACGGCTCCATCTTGTATGTCACTTTCTTTTATTATACGTGCACAGCGCGCTATGGCACATACCTCTGCTTGAAACACGCTAGTGTATCTCCCTAGTGGTATTGACACCTTTTCTCCTAGTTTCGGGATTACTATTCCCGCCCCTGCTAACTTTGTAGAGCTTCTCCTAGAGCCATCTGTGAAGCATATAGTCGTTGGGTGCACGACCCCTACCTTCCAGTTGTCTCTTTCTCCTATATGTACCCTGTACTTCTTATCGAAAATCTCCTCCCTCTTTATGAGGTCATTATTGGCCATCAGCATTTCTAGTTTTGATAGTGCCTCTCTTTGTATCAGTGCATGTCTCTTGTCCACACAACTTCCTCTCCATTCCTTACATGCTTTCATTCTGTACCACTGTTCCATGGCTCTCTTCTCTGCCTCAATCCAAAGGGGCTTTAAGCCTATCAGCACCTTCATAGCATGAGTCGGGGTGGTTCTCATAGCCCCCGTCGTCATGAGGCAGGCTAGTCTTTGTACTTTTGTCAGATTCTTCCGATATTCTCCAATATGGGTCCTGTGCCACCAGATCACTGCCCCATATAGCACCCTGGGTAGGATAATAGCCTTGTAAATCCAGTGGATCATACCCGGCTTCAGTCCCCAGTTCTTCCCCACTGCCCTTTTACATTGATACAGCGTTCTTATGGCCTTAGCCGTCTGCTCTCTGATATGAGTCCTGTATCTGAGTGAACTGTCAAGAGTAATACCCAGATATTTGAGCTCGTCTACCATTTCTAATTCTACACCCTCTATCTTTATGGGTTCCATCTCTTTTTTCCTCTTGTTAGTGAATAACACCAGCTTAGTTTTCGACGGATTGAGATCCAGTCCTCTCCCTCTACACCATCCCAGTACCTGCCTGAGACCTCTTACCATTATGTTCCTCATGACACTAAGGACCATACCTCTCACCAGTAGTACTCCGTCATCAGAGTAGGCCTGCATATACAAGCCTCCCCTGTTGAGTTCTCTTACCATAGAATCCAGAAGTAGACACCACATCAAGGGTGACAAGCAGCCTCCCTGCGGGAACCCCCTCCTGGGACTAATCGTCTTTGTTGTACCTCCCAACTCCGCCGTTATAGACCTGCACCTAAGCATACTGCCTATCCACTGCGCTAATGTCGGTCGGATGCCTTCTCTCTCTAGACTCTCTTCAACGGCCTGGAAAGTAGCCCTGTCAAAGGCCCCCTCCACGTCGAAGAAGCAGCCTAGAGCGTACTGTTTTGATTCTAGTGCCCTTTCTACCCGCACAGCTAGGTTATGAAGAGCCGTCTCCGTTGACTTCCCAGCCATATATGCATGCTGATTCCCGTGAAGCGGGTGTTCACTGCAGTTGACCTTCTCTCTAATATGCTTGTCCATCACCTTCTCTAGGGTCTTTAGGACAAAAGACGATAGACTTATGCTTCTAAATGATTTGACCTCTTGATATGATTTCTTGCCTGGTTTAGGTAGAAAGACCGCCCTTACCTCTCTCCACACCTTTGGAATGTATCTGAGAGCAATACTTGCCCTGTATAGTTCCAGTAGGTCGTCTTTTATGTGCTCATACCCTTTCTGCAGTAGTACCGGTAGGACTCCGTCCGGACCCGCAGACTTGAAGGGTGCAAAGGAGAAGAGCGCCCACTCTATCCTGCTCTCCTCCACCACTTCCGCTGCTCCCTCCCAGTCGGCCTCCACCCGGCTTAACTGCTCATCTGTCTCTGTCACCTCTTCACAGCCCGGAAAATGTGTGCTCAGCATAATACTCAGTACCCTCTCCGGTTCTGTGATTAAGTCTCCGTCCACTCTTAGGCTCCCCAGTTGGCACGCCCGGTCTCCAGCTAACAGCTTTACCACCCTCGCACCTTCTGAGTAGCTGTCTATGTCTTCTGTAAATCTTCTCCAGCTCTCCTGTCTAGCTCTCTCTCTTAGTCTGGTATACCGACTAAGTAATTATAACTTCTTTAAATATTAAGCAACAAGCAAGCAAAGCCCTTAGCTTATCTGCTCTACCTTTAATTTTTAACAGGAATAGTCAAGATGACCGGTCTGGCGTAGTCGGTAGTGACCCTGCCTGCTACGCCGCGGTTCCGGGTCCGAATCCCGGTAAGGGCATTTATTTGTGTGATGAGCAGAGATATTTGTTCCTGAGTCATGGATGTTTTCTATGTATATAAGTATTTGTATATTATATTATATTGTTGTCGAGAGTACCCATAACACAAGCCTTCTTGAGCTTACCATGGGACTCGGTCAATCTGTGTAAGAATGTCCTATAATATTTATTTATTTATTTAATTTTATTTATTTATTATTTAAGTAAAATCAGACGAAACCAGTTTATTTATTTAATGAAAATGATAAAATCATAGTTAGATCCAATGATAATAATAAAACCTGGATCAAATGAATCCTGAAGTTACCTAGGGCAAAAGTCACCTTCATTTACAGTAACATATTTAAATTACTACTTAAATTCTTTATATTTACATTGGCCACTGATATGGGTTTTCCTTAAGTCTGATAAAGCTATGTGACTAACTACGTATATTACCATCACTAATTGTGGAATTACTACCTACAGTCACCTGAAATAACGGCACAAAAAGAAGGCTGCAAAAATACCTGACATATTTTTATGTCTAGAGCCATAAGAGTGTTTTAGATATTTATGCAGCCTTTTTTTTTTAACCCCCGACGCAAAAACGACGGGGTGTTATAAGTTTGACGTGTCTGTCTGTGGCATAGTAGCTCTCGAACGGAGGAACCGATTTTGATTTAGTTTTTTTTGTCTGCAAGCTGAGTTATGTATGATGTTATTGCTGGTAATGGCGGTAACTGTTCCCTTAGCATAGATAAAATTTATTACTGTTTTTATCTCCATTTAAAACTCTTGAGTGTTTCAAACCCAGTCAGTTATAAGGCGTGTGTGGGGATATAGATCTAACATGTAGTTTCGATAGCTTAGATGTCATTACCTAATCTAAATATATAAAAGAAGAAACTGACTGACTGACTGACATATCAACACACAGTCGAAACCACTGGTCCTACAGATTTCAAATTTGGCACGTAGGTTCCTTACAAGGTGTAGAGGAGCACTAAGAAAGGATTTTTCTAAATTCACCTCTTAAGGGGATAAAATGGGGGTCCAAAATTTGGATGGGATAACAAGATTATATTTATTTATTTAAGCTTTATTATTCTACAGAAAGATTTTCTCTTCTTTCAATTTAGTTTTTATTATTGATTGTATTCTGTAGACCCCTTTTGGGTAAAAGCCTCCTCCAGCTGTTTCCATTTTATTTTATCTTTTGCCATGCTATGCCATTCCTTGCCTGCAGTAGCCACAATGTCATCCTGCCACCTGGATAGTGGATGTCCTCTCTTTCTTGATCCCTGTGGTCCTTTCCACTTTGTAACCTTTCCTGTCCACCTGTCATCGTTTAGCCTTGCCACGTGACCCGCCCATCTCCATTTCCTGCTTTGAGCAAAGCGTAAGGCATCAGTTACTTGCGTCTTCTGTCTAATATCTGAGCATCTTATTCTGTCCTTTAACTTGATGCCTAAACAGCTTCTTTCCATTGCTCTTTGCGTGGTCTGTATTTTATTTTTGGTTGACTGGTTTAGGGTCCAAGTTTAACAGCCAGGCACATAATATGGTTGAGTTCTTCTTTCTATTTCTTCTGTATGTCTTTCAGGGTTAAATGATATTTGTTTACCAAGATATATATATTTTTGGGCATATTCGAGTGCAGTGTTGTTTGCTAAAATTGGTATCTCTTTATTATTGGTCATAAGTTTAGTTTTTTCGAGATTCATCTCTAGTCCTACATTTGCGCATTAACATTTGCGCGATAACAAGATTAGTTTGACTATTTTATTTGAAACATCACATGGGTATTCCTAAACATTTGTGACTTTAGTACATGAGTGAAGCCGCGGTAAAAAGCTAGTTATTATATAACTACATGCGAGTAGCTATTTGATATTTTTGAATTAAAGGAAGAATGGAAAAATTCACACCTCCGGCAGGACTCGAACGTCTCGAACCTGCGTCCTCTGGCCTTGCCGGGGCCATCGCGCATCCAACTGCTGCAAGGCGGTTGAGTATTGAGGGAAGGCATGGATAAATTCGCACACGTCCAGCAGGCCTCCATGGCGCAGTTTCAATCGCGATGGCCCCTATAAGGCCCGAAGTCGCAGGTTCGAGTCCTGCGGAGGTGTGAATTTTTCAATTCTTCCTTTAATTCAAAAATATGTAATATCGCTCGCAGATGTTTCTGCACGATAAAAAAAAACAAATTGAGCAGCTATTTGGCTAATGAGCCATGTCCACACAGTGTCTCATAGTTCATAAAGTTAGGAATGTCACTGTCACTTAGTGATTCTCTTCATAATTTTACATGTTATTTAAGTTTCCAAACCACTTCAGGGTACGTAGCTGAATGGCACAAACGCTCACGAAACGCTCACGAAACGCTCACGAAACGAAACGCTCGTAGATATCTATCTCTATCGCTCTTGCGGGACAGAGCCAGACTACCTTTCGCGGCTTTTCGTTTTGCGTCGCAGAAATGCCATTCGGCTACGGAGTGGTTCATACCAGTTGGTAGTAAGTAAGACAAGACAACCCTAATATCAATTTACTTTTATTATGTTGAGCAAACCTGTTTAGGTGGATCCAAAAACATTGATAGCTTTTCCTTGTCTTTTTGTATGAGGATACTGTTAAAAAAATAGTACCTACATGTGTTTACGGTGTTTTAGAGTTTGTTCATTTCTAAATGTGAGATGCATTTATTTTTTAATAAGCAGAAATGTTTACAACCAATGGTATTAAGCTTAGAATTTGAAAAGTGGAAAAATTACTATCTTGGGTGAGTGTTACGCCGTGTCTTGCGTGGGCGACGGTCGCGCGACCGTCGCCGTCGCGTCTCATACTTCCATATCGATAAGGTTTGATTTCGTATGCGTCGCATCGCCGTCGCGCGAGTCGCAAGCCACGGCGTTAGACTTCAGACACTCCTCGGACACTAGCGATCAAAGATATGAAAGAGGCGCGTTCCTAGCACACACACGGTCTAATCTAAGCTCGTGTAGGTGAACGCGTACCATGCTTGTATAAGTGAAATATGACAGGTCGACTGTTCGCGTCTTTGACAGGCGGTAACTGTGAGGTAACCAAGAGGGGGTGAGCGGCACTTTCAGCGGGAAGCGGGAGTGGCCATACTGTAAGATAAGTACTCTTTATTATACAGTGCTTCAGAGGAGGTCAAGTTTCACCTAAGGGAGCATTCCACGAAATAGTCAACCGTTGTCCCGTAAAAATGCGAATTTTCTGAAAATTGCCTGGGTATAAAATGAAATTTTTCGTGTTCAATCTGCAAAATTATGCACAGAAACATGATCGCCTGCTTTAAATGCTAACTAACCTAACCACAAAATTAAAATTAAAAAAAAAAACCACGACCGCGACATAGTGGACCGATTTTCATGAAACATGGTTAAGAACACTCCCGACTAACTCAGCTTTCAGACAAAAAAAACTAAATCAAAATCGGTTCATCCGTTCGAGAGCTACGATGCCACAGACAGACACACACACACAGACAGACAGACAGACAAACAGACAGACATACACACAGACAGACACGTCAAACTTATAACACCCCGTCGTTTTTGCGTCGGGGTTAAAAAAGACATTGCAACACACGAAATACCATGGGCTGTCCCATACAAAACGTTTGTATGAGACATCCCATGGAATGCTCCTAAGACAGTAATTTTCCACTTTTCTATCTTTTCTAAATTTAAATATATGAATCTACTGTGATCAAGTCACCACCACATATCAACCTGACATTATTCTATATAAATAAATAAATAAATATACGACATTTTTACACAGATTTACTGAATCCCACTGTAAGCTCAACAAGGCTTGTATTGTGTGTACTCAGACAACGATATTTATGTACATTATATATAAAATATCTGGGCAACCGAGCTTCGCTCGGTTCTGTTTCGTATCCTTGACATGTGTCGCCATCTAGTTCAAAAATGAATAGTACCTACATCGAGCGAAAGAATTCTCAGCCTTAACAACACAACTACTCCACACGAGATGGCGCGCATTTCGCCACAAAAACTCAAATAGTGTATTTTCTATTCGTTTTAGCCTTGACCTGTGTCGCCATCTAGTGTTTGCAATAAATAGTACTTACATCGACCGAAAGAATTCTGTCTCAACAGTACAACTACTGAACACGAGATGGCGCGCGAAGAAAAACGCATGAAAACTCGAAAATTCGCGTTTTCCGGGACCTAAGGATAAGTTAGACCGATTTTTCACCCCCAAAAACCCCCATATAACAAATTTCTGCGAAATCGTTAGAGCGGTTTCCGAGATCGTCAGTGTAAATAAATATATATATAAATAAATAAATAAATAAATATACAAGAATTGCTCGTTTAAAAGTATAAGATAAGATACGTATACTAGGGTGGAGCGAAAAAACACTTTTCTGGAATTAGCAAACCTAATAGTTATCAATCAATGCCCCTTAGTCTATGAAGCCTTTGTGCAAATTTTCGGCTTTTTAAATCAACATCTTCTGCCTCCGCATTAGGGTTGAAATTTTGAAAATCTCATACAAACCTAAAAATTCAACTTTCAGATTTAAAAAAAATTCGGCAGTAGGTATTATGTTTAGTATATTATATTATTGATAAGCTACAAAATGAGAAACTACAAAAAGTTGCGAAAATAGCGTCAAGAATCGCCAAAGTTTGTCTAGTTTCAGTAAATTTGCCAAAATACATACATACATACATACAATCACGCCTGTTTCCCAGAGGGGTAGGCCGAGATCACGGATTTCCATTTACTACGATCCTGACAAATCACTTTCGCTTCACACACTTTCATAACGTTTCTCATACACGCTCGTCGGTTTCGAGTACTTCTGACCTGGCCTTTTTGCAATATTTCCCCGATTTGAACAAGAAAAGTTCGCCTAGGTCTTCCACTTCCTGTCCAACTGACCCTTCCACTCTTTTTTCATATACTTTCTTCGTTACTCTCCTCTCATCCATCCTCTCTACATGCCCGAACCACCTTAACATACCCATCTCAATCTTTGTCACCACATCTACATCCACTCCACATTTCTCTCTTATCACGCTATTTCTGATCCTATCACTCAACTTCACACCAGCCATGCTTCTTAACGCTCTCATTTCCACGGCATTCACTTGACTTTGATGTCTTTTCTCCCACACCCAACTTTCACTACCATACATAAGTGTAGGCACTAAAACTCCTCTATGCACCGCCAGGCGTGCTTTTTGCGACACTTTCTGGCTGCCCATAAAAGCGTTTAGTGCTCCATTCACTCTATTCCCAGCATTCACTCTCCTGCCAAAATAACCGCTAAAATACTGAAAATTGGCGATTTTCAACGCTATTTTCGCAATTTTTGGTAGTATCTTGTAATAATATGTATCAATAATGTATACTGAACACAATACTGCTGAAAAACATTTTTTATCTAAAAGTTGAATTTTCAGGTTTGTATGAGATTTTCAAAATTTCAAACCTAATGCGGAGGCAGAAGATGTTGATTTAAAAAGCTGAAAATTTGCACAAAGGCTTCATAGACTAAGGGGCATTGATTGATAACTATTAGGTTTGCTAATTCCAGAAAAGTGTTTTTTCGCTCCACCCTAACGTATACATAGAAAACATCCATGACTCAAGAACAAATATCTGTGCTCATCACACAAATAAATGCCCTTACCGGGATTCGAAGCCAGGACCGCGGCTTAGCAGGCCCTAGGAGTTAAGCTACAATTTTACATATTTCTGTTCAATAAACATTTTCACTTGACAGGTGATTTTTAACAATTTTGTAAGGAAATGTGCTTTATTGAACACATAATTGTAATTACAAGTTTACATATTATGTAAATTGTAGTACAATTCTGACAGGAGATTAATGCTGTGTCAAAACTCGATTTGAAGTGTGCTTTACGATCTGCATAATCAAAAAATATGGTTCTAACAACTAGTAGCGACAGTAATGGGACGATTATGAATATCGACGATTTTTTCGTAAAAGGATACATTTTACTTTGGAATGTAACGGATTTTACGTTCTGTAACAATATTTTTTCAAACCTCGTAGGTATATTTTTATTTAGCTGATATTATACTCAAGTAACTATTGGTTTCGTACAGGCAGAGCCATCTATCGGCAGGATTGTATTGATAACCCAGTTTGCTGTTAGCTAGAATGACAAAAGATGGCGTGTCGATCGTCGTTAATTTATTTCCTTCCAAAATCCCTTTTGAATTTTCATTTATTAAAAATAAAACTCAATTTATTATTGTATTGTTAGTTTTCGTTCCTTTTTGGAAATATTTTATTACCCTCTTTAAGACAGAAGTTAAAGTTGTTGTCTATAGGCGAATGCATCTCGTCACGTATCTGTGGGCCGAGCTGTCAGCCGACACTTTGCATATTGGAAAGGATGTAGACGGGTGGTTTTCAAATTCTTCAGGGCCAATGCGCCACATTCTAATTTTTAAATCGCGAATTAATCGCATAATCGTAAGTATTTTCTTCCATATTCGAATGCAGTTTGTTGTGTTACGTTCAGTGCTAATTCTTGTGTCCATTATTTTCAGATGATTTTAATTTTATAAAATTACTGAGGACCCCTTCCATTGACATGATTGCACGGAACCACAAGCCGGCTTCTTTTCTGGAATGGGTACGTTTCACATTCGTTCGAGTAATATTTTAACCCTCGCTAAGGGTTGGTGGAAGCCTCAGGGTCATTGTTTTTTTTTAAACCTATTTCAGGTCCTCAGATTTGGAGGTTAACGTTCGAAGACAGAGCAGAGCTGATGCTTCCCGAGCCTGGACCGGTGGACAGGAGGCTGTGGCGATCGGTATGGAAGAGCTCCCATTCCGTGGCTGCAGCGGCCACCTCTCCTCAATTCGGTTAGACGTCCCCCAAGGTCAGAGCGTTCCTCGTTTATTTTTCAAAAAGGCGCCCAACATAAATTAATTTTTTAATTAATAATTTACCTTTTACCCGGTCTTCCAGTACCAGAACTACTGACTCACCCCTATGCTCTAAATTTTAGGTATTTGTTTTTTTTTTTTAAGTAAATAGACTGAGCTAGCGATATAATTTATAATAAGGGTAGTTTCATTGCCTACCAGTTAGGCGTTACTAAGTAGTGTATTATTACTTTCGAAATTATTTTTAAAAAGTAAGTTAATTAAAAAGTTATTTTCTATATAAATACCTAGTTTACTTTATTTACCCTTAGGTAATCCCCAAAATTGTAACAGTGGCAGCCCTACGTGTGGCTTTAGAGAGTTCAGACTGGAAGACCGTTGGTTGCGTAGGTACCTATTTATAAATTTTCTTAAACATAGTATTGGTGATTATTTACATACCTACCTAAGATTGTTGGCAAAATCAATTCCTTACTAAAAATAAAGGAAAGGTTTCCGTATTACTTTCTTTGTGTGTTAAATGTATAGTACCATATAAATAGATAATTATTACCTCTTGTTAGTTGGTGGGTACCAAATCTGGTTATTTTTATTCATTGCCAACAGTACTATATCTACCTACAAAACCATTTTGTCTCTTTATATTAGTGAAAAGTAAGAAAAATTTGCTTGTATTTAATTCTGAATAGTACCAAACGCTTGGTACCTACTGCATTTTGTAATTCGTAAATCAGGATTTTTTTTTACATTTTGATGTGAAAGGTGTGACTAGCAAATTAACTTTATTTTATATTGTATTTAACTAGACTACATATTTTTCTACAAGGTGGTTAATTTTAATTGTTCATAGTTCTTACCTAATGATAATAGTTGAAGTAATTTAAAGTACCTACAGCCAGTCGTAATAATTGGTGTCTTGTTTTTCTAAATTACCTATTTTATTCTTCCTACCTTAACGATATTGAAGTTGGTGTTGTAAATTTAGTACAAATATTTATGTAGGTATTTTAATTGAGTTTTACTACATAAAGTTAAACATGTAAAGAGCATACAGGGTGATTAGAAAAAAAAAAATTAATAATAATAATTTAACCTAACTTTTATATTTAAATAATTGGGTGATTGTTTGGACCTTTTATTATTTAAATTAGTCCAGCGTGCACATTTAATATTTTTCGTGGGTTTCCTTTGTGGTTGAAAATACTTTAGAATAAATATTTTGTTGTGAAAGTGTTCGTGATCTAAGTTGTTTACGAGGCGTTATCTTTATTACCTACTTTCCGGTGGGTTAGATTTAACAAGAGTTTTTCCATATTGTTGTTACGTTTAAGGAGTAGGTATTCATTTATTAGCAGTTATCGGTGATAGGTAGTTTTTTTTGTTTTGATGTATAGTAGGCGTTTTTTTTATGTGTTGGAAGTGGGAGTTAAGTACATTGTGTCCGGATGGTACTAATACGTCCGTACACAAGTATTACCTTTTCGATGTTTGGTGGTGAGTGGACGATTTAAAAGTTCTCTTCACGTAGTTTTCTGGTGCTGGCGTTTTAAACCAGCATTTCAGCTTCACTGGCTGGTCGGATTCTTGCGGATTTAAACGGAGAATTCTTAATAGCAGTGTTGTACCCTTGTTGATGCTTTGCGATATGACTTAAATCATATGCGTGAACGTTGGCGTTCTTTTGTGTTGTCGGACCGACAGACTTGCGTCGCCTGAGACGCGGTCTGTACAGTCAACCCTTGTACTTATGTCTAATGTTGTGTCGAAACGTTCCGTCTTGTGTCGTACATAGACGCAGCCGGTATATACGCTTCGTTGTTCTGGTGTTATTGTCTGTTCTTTGTATTCTTAGCTGTCACCGATATTTGTTAGGGAAATTTCATTTAGCTATAAGCCGTCTTCCGTTATATCGCTTGGACGTACAGCCCGCTGTCTGGTATAGCTCGCTGTGCCGCCAAGAAATATAGACGATGCGACGTAATGTAGTAATTTACCTAAAAAAAAAGGGGCTATTCTTATCTGGTTTAGTGCGTGGGTTCGATTTGGATGGTTTTTTTTGTTATCGATTATAGATTTCGAGTTGTAGCTGTTATATTACCCATATTTCCTGTAGTTTGGAGCTGGGGACCAGCTCAAAATTTTGCCTGCGTCAAAATTTTCTCTGGGGAGGGGAGTACTGTAACAATATTTTTTCAAACCTCGTAGGTATATTTTTATTTAGCTGATATTATACTCAAGTAACTATTGGTTTCGTACAGGCAGAGCCATCTATCGGCAGGATTGTATTGATAACCCAGTTTGCTGTTAGCTAGAATGACAAAAGATGGCGTGTCGATCGTCGTTAATTTATTTCCTTCCAAAATCCCTTTTGAATTTTCATTTATTAAAAATAAAACTCAATTTATTATTGTATTGTTAGTTTTCGTTCCTTTTTGGAAATATTTTATTACCCTCTTTAAGACAGAAGTTAAAGTTGTTGTCTATAGGCGAATGCATCTCGTCACGTATCTGTGGGCCGAGCTGTCAGCCGACACTTTGCATATTGGAAAGGATGTAGACGGGTGGTTTTCAAATTCTTCAGGGCCAATGCGCCACATTCTAATTTTTAAATCGCGAATTAATCGCATAATCGTAAGTATTTTCTTCCATATTCGAATGCAGTTTGTTGTGTTACGTTCAGTGCTAATTCTTGTGTCCATTATTTTCAGATGATTTTAATTTTATAAAATTACTGAGGACCCCTTCCATTGACATGATTGCACGGAACCACAAGCCGGCTTCTTTTCTGGAATGGGTACGTTTCACATTCGTTCGAGTAATATTTTAACCCTCGCTAAGGGTTGGTGGAAGCCTCAGGGTCATTGTTTTTTTTTAAACCTATTTCAGGTCCTCAGATTTGGAGGTTAACGTTCGAAGACAGAGCAGAGCTGATGCTTCCCGAGCCTGGACCGGTGGACAGGAGGCTGTGGCGATCGGTATGGAAGAGCTCCCATTCCGTGGCTGCAGCGGCCACCTCTCCTCAATTCGGTTAGACGTCCCCCAAGGTCAGTTCAACGAAAAATTCCGGATGAGCAAAACTACCGTCGAATATTTACTTTTAAAAATAGGGCAATAGGGGGTTATCTTCAAAGTGAGACTAATAGAAATGCAGCTCTTTCACCCACTGAACAGATTGTGTGTGCATTGCACTGGATGAGCTGTGGCTCTCAATATCATGCGGTAGCAGATGCACATGGAGTATTCTAGCCTTTTTTATACATATTCAAGGATTTCAGTTGCTTGGCAATCTCTTTCCACTTCTTTATTTTAATCTCGTGCGTTTAATTTTTCACTTAACAGACCAAATAAAATATCCTTGTTTACGTAAATGAGAGATCAAATTTTAATTTTGTTGTTGATTTGCATTCTTAATAATATGAAACAGTTAAACGGTAAACCAAATTATTGAGAACTTGTTGAAAATGTAAGTTACCATTACAAATTTGTGAGTACAATATTGTCATTGTAAACTACAGGCGTTTTTTACATATTTAAATATTTATTAAACGGCTTTTACAATGGTTACAATTTTACGTTTTCTAATTGTAGGTTTTATTAAACAGCACTTGTAGCAAAACTTTACAAATATGTCACTTTTTAACCCCCGACGCAAAAACGAAGGGGTGTTATAAGTTTGACGTGTCTGTCTGTCTGTTTGTCTGTCTGTGTGTGTGTCTGTCTGTGGCATCGTAGCTCCCGAACGGATGAACCGATTTTGATTTAGTTTTTTTTGTCTGAAAGCTGAGTTAGTCGGGAGTGTTCTTAGCCATGTTTCATGAAAATCGGTTCACTATGTCACGGTCGGGGTTTTTTTCAAAATTGTAATTTTGTGGTTAGGTTATATAGCCGATAGCTCATAGTTCACTAGCTCGCGGTGGGACCAGTGCCTTATTTACAAAATTGTTGAATTGTAATGTTTATTAAATGGGGCCCAGGCAGGGTCACTACCGACTGAGCCAGACCGGTTGTCGAGTTGCCATTAGTTATATCTGATGATTACTGTACAGTGTACACTCAATCACTCGTAATTAGCTTGCTCTGAAACAGTTCACACATTCTTATTGTTTACAAAATATTTTTTCTTTAAACTTGACTCACTCAGTTTATATTTAGCACATTCACTTCATACAGTGAAACTGAACAGACTTGTAATAAATATTTCTGTTAGTCTGGCTGGCTTACATTCATAGGGGAAGAATAATATTTATATACATTTCAAAGATAACTTATTTATTCTACGTCAGCACTCAGCAGGTCCATAGGTTTTACAATGTGGCAATAAATGCAACATTATACATAATTTTATAAGTACACATGTCTAAGGAATAGTGCTATGAAAATAAACACTAAAAATGTAAGCTTGCAGTGCTTATGCCCCTCTTCTGAAAAGAAAAAAAGGTAAAGACACATGAAATAATAACCTAACCACAAAATTAAAATTTTGAAAAAACCCCCGACCGCGACATAGTAGACCGATTTTCATGAAACATGGCTAAGAACACTCCCGAATAACTCAGCTTTCAGACGAAAAAAAAAACACACACACAGACAGACAGAAAAACAGACAGACAAACACGTCAAACATAACACCCGTCGTTTTTGCGTCGGGGGTTAAAAGGACCGTTCAGACTGCGTAATGACTTTTGAGGTCATAATTCAATTCAATTCAATTCATTTATTTAAAGGACCAACTGAGATCATTGTTGTTAGTACGCAATTACATAATAATAAATAACTTAAATATATGGTTAGTATTCTACAAATCTAAATCTAAATTTTCTAACAATGTCATTACAAAATTAGTATAAATAAATTAATTGAAAACCATGGAAGCGAAATTGAATCAAATAGAACTAAAATAAATGTCAGTAAAATAATCATTAATTCACGTAGAATAAAATAAAATATATTAAAAAAAAAATAAGTTCCGAGGTATCAAAATGTAAATGTCAAATTTGATAAAATCTCACTTCCTCCTTTCATACATCACCTTACAAATTTTACGAATAATTTACTATGGTACCAATTAGAGATGGGCCGAATATTCGGTAAATATTCGCCGAATGTTCGGCCGAATATTCGCTGTTCCCCATAGAAATGAGCGGCAACATGACATTCGGAAGTTATGGAACAGACGAATTTTTTTGCGATTTCAGCTTTGGTCCCATGATAAAAGTTACTAACTATGCCCTCAAAAGTCACAATGCAAAGTTTGAACGGTCGGTCCTTTTTATTCCACCGCGTATAGAATAGTTATTTGTTATACAAGGGGGCAAAGTTGTATTTTAACGCCGAGTGTGGAATTGAAAAACGAGCAAGTGAAAGGATTCTATAGTTGAACCACGAGCGAAGCGAGTGGTTCGAGAATAGAATCCTGAACTTGCGAGTTTTTTAACACACGAGAAGTAAAATACATTTGCACCCGAGTGTAACACAAAACTTTTCCCCTCACTATAGCAAGGAAACTACAACGCATACAATGCGTTTATCACTGCTTCCAGTAGTTCCACAGGTGGTAAATCATCTTTATTACTAGATTCACCTACTTTTATCAATTTTAAAGCAGTTAATTTGACTTTATTCATGGTCAAATTACTTTACCCACTAGTGGATAAAATGCGTTTTTACCCGCTGGTATTAAAGGACAAAACACGTGTTTCCGAGCAAGTGAGGGGAAAAATATATTGATGGATTTGGTGGGCAGTTATGTTACCTACTGACCGAGGTGTCACTTTCGTCTCACAATGCATTAATTCACAGCATCTAGGTAGTTAGGTCTCAATCTCAAGGCATAAATAATTATAAATAAATATTGGAGACACCTTACACAGATCAACTTAGCCCCAAACTAAGCAAAGCTTGTACTATGGGTGCTAAGCGACGATATACATACTTAGATAGATAAATACATACTTATATAGTACATATACATATAAAACATCAATGACTCAGGAACAAATATCTGTGCTCATCACACAAATACAATACAATACAATTCTTTATTAATAACAAAAAAGTTACAGGTCGTACCTAAATTTAAACAATAGGAAAATATTTTTAATTAGTATTAATTAATTTCATCATAATTTCAATTATACAATGAGTAAGGTCGAATATGGTTCGACTTGAATTGACAAGAATAATATTCTTATATAAATGAATGTGTGTCGTGATTGCGCAGACGACTTTTAAGCTACCTTAAAGCTACCTTAAAACAAATAAATGCCCTTACCGGGATTCGAACCTAGGACCGCGGCTTAGCAGGCAGGGTCACTACCGACTGAGCCAGACCGGTCGTCAATCTCTCAGTAGGTACGTAGGTCTCAATCTCATGCAAGGCATGGACTTACATTTAAGTTACTTTTCGAGCTATAAGTAGTAAGCCAGTAGTGGATTCATACAGAAATCGCATCATAAGAAAAATATAATATCTGATTTCGTTGTAGCGAGGCCTGTCTTTGCTATATTTGTATAAGGTCCTAATTTATTAGTTGCAGATATTTTAACACATGATACTTTACATTAAAATAATTAACTTTAAATATAAATTAAGAAATCTTTTCATGTAACTTTTTTGATTTCATTTTCCTAACAAAAAAAATAATTATAATTTCGTCTAAAAAAATCATCATGTGCATTATCACATGTCACAATAACACTGTCTGTCATGTCAACAATTGTTTGTTGTAAATGTCGTAAAGGTTCGGCGGGAAAACTGCACAGTATGTCATTGAAGTGGCCAGTTAACAGTTAAGTGGTACGTAAAAGAGGTACTAGAATCTGTTCAAATGAGTTTTCATTTAATAATCACATAAGTGTTTTTACGTAGCAAATTTGTTTTTTGTTTTCTCCAAAAAAACATCGTAAAAGCTATAATGTTTCACGGTTTAATATACTCCAGAGACCGAGTACTATCAGCTGTAAAAATATCTGCATCTAATAAATTAGGACCTTATATAAGTCCATATAATTTCTATAAGTCAATGTCTCTGGACCTGGGTGGGTACGTATACGTAGCCGAATGGCACAAACGCTCACGAAACGAAACGCTCGTAGATATCTATCTCTATCGCTCTTGCGTATGGGCGCGACAGAGCCAGACTACCTTTCGCGGCGTTTCGTTTTCGTTTCGCGTCGCAGAAATGCCATTCGGCTCCGGCACCTGTTTTGATATTATTAAAAGATGTCACAGTTTCGTTTTCTTTCAACCCCTTATTTGCCAAGAGTGGCACTGTAACTTTAGCAGTTTTCATGTGCTCTGCCTACCCCTTTATGGGAAACAGGCGTGATTGTATGTTGTTGTTATGTTTGTAAGAAGAACGCGGATTTCTTTTCCCCATCTATAAATACGATACTTTTCGACCTTATGTGTTTCAAATAGAGTCGAAAAGTGGTAAACCACTTTCTTGGCTGACCGTACTTGTGTACTTGATATATCGTCACTACTTTTAAAAAAACTTGTATCTTCGTCTGTCAATGAAAAGAAAATTGTAGTAAGTATGTATGGAATGCATATCTTAGACTTACTGCGTTTTAACTTTGAGGAACAGCGTGAGATACGAGATTTTTTAAAAGTAGTGACGATATGTATACTTGTATAGTACGTATGTTTGCGTTTGTACAGATGTCCTGTACAAACCGGCTGTTGCGTAGAGTGAATTAATCACGTTAATAGAGGCCTTGGCGTGAGCTGTGCGAATGCCGTCTGGTCCGTATCACGTCACGGACACTGGCGATCAAATATATGAAAGAGGCGCGTTCCCAGCACACATTCTAATAAGCTCGTGTATGTGAACGAGTACCACGCTTGTATGAGTGAGATATGGCAGGCGGTAACTGTGAGGTAACCGAGAGCGGTGGGCGGCACTTTCAGCGGAGAGCGGGAGTGGCCATACTGTACGATAGTACTCTTTATTATACTGTGTCTGTTTGCTGCCCTTTAAATCTCAGATATGAGCACTTCTCCTGATGTCTTATTAACTCGATACTAGTTTATAAAACACTGCTAGGTGATGGTCCCGTGTTCGAATCCCGGCTAGGGAATTTAATTGTTCCTGAGGCATGGATATTTTTTGTGTATGTAATATTTGGATATGTAGTTTGTGGTCTAGGTACCCACAACACGGTTGACATAATTAACATTTGGTATAACCACAAAATATCTACTTTTATTTTGTATAATCATTATTTCGTATAACACTTATTTGTAATAACCGTGGTATGGTATAACTATATATTGATATACGACTAGTATAATATAACTAGGAAACAGTATAAAACATTTCATGAATTAATTTTATTCTTTTTTGAAGGGATCTCAGTTCTAACCTAACCTACTTTTCTGATAGCAGTACGTATGTTTAAGGGTCACAGTTCTAACCTAACCTAACCTGTTTGTCTGGTAGCAGCGCGTTGTGTGTAAGGGTCACAGTTCTAACCTAATACACTTTTCTGGTAAATGATGGATCTAATTTATTGTGCAATTCTAACTGGGCTTTAGAAATAATTTGTGTTATACAATTTATTTATTATAGGAAATAAGCATTATATTCAAAGTATGTTATAATAAATGTTATTCGAAAAAATGATCATCATATTAAATAAGAATTATACAATTTGTCAGTATATTATTTGTTGTTATACGATTCAATAATTATATCAAATGATCGTTATAACGACTAAAAATATATCAAAAAAAGTTATACCGATCGATACGCACCCCCACAACACAAGCCTTCTTGAGCTTACCGCGTGGGGCTTAGACGATATGTGTGAAAAAATCCTATGATATAACCTAACCACAATATTAAAATTTTGAAAAAAAAAAGCCGCGACGTGTGAACCGATTTTCATGAAACATGGGTAAGACACTCCCGATTAATACCGAAATCTAAATCGGTTCATCCGTAGAATTATTCATATTCATATTTTTTTTATTGCTAATAAGTAGTAAATTACATGTCAGTGGTTACCATTGATGATTTTGAATCATAAATATTGAATACATTGATGGGACTTCATTTAGTTTCATGTTTTATAGTCAGTATTTTGTTCGTGTTAGTGTGGTGAAAAATGTGTTTTACTCGGAGGCAAAGTTTGTTTAATCTTCGTGCCTTGAAACACTCGCAACGCTCAAGATTCCACTTTTTGAATTTTCAATATTGGAATCTTTCGCTTGCTCGGGTATCAATATTGGCACGTGCGGTTAAACAACAACTTTGCCCCCTTGTAAAACAAATAACTATTGTTTAAAAGTTCTCTACTCGAACATAGCAGACATTGGAATTAATTATCGCCTCAATAAAAACTGTTGGCATGAATAAACGTTTGCTTTATTGTCATTACATGATATCACTATAGTTTTTATTTGATATCGTGGTGGTTAGTCAAGTTATATATTTTAATATTTTTATTACAATTGCGTGAACATAAAATGTGTCGTTCCATGTTACAAATGAAGTTTTAATTATACATACAATACAATAGTTTTAATTTACTGTAGTATTTAGGTACGAGTATGTAGAATTGGTTTTTCCACCGTGAATGCTGCGATCGACTCACTTTTTTCTTAATAGTTTCTAAGCTGACAAAGTATGAAACGGAAGGCGATGACAATTTACATTTTTTTACGTGTTTAGATGGCTGCCATTGCCATTGCTCAACCCACCAACAACAAAGCGGCAGCTGACTGCTGCTAATTTCATAGCCGTTAATCACTATACGAAGTACCGCGCGGGAGGATTGGCGATTGGAAATCAGGCCCCGTAGCCGAATGGCATTTCTGCGACGCGAGACGCGACCGAAACGCCGCAGAAATGTAGTCTGGCTCTGTCGCGCTAATACGTTAGAGCGATAGAGATAGATACCTACATTACCTACGAAAGAGATATTATCGTGAGCGTTTCATAAGCGTTTGTGTATTCGGTTACGCACACAGTTCGGGGCTAGGGGAGTATAACCAAAGACATATCGAATACATGATTATGTTCACCTAACTATATTTAAGAGCCCCCCCACATCTAGTGTCTCGCGAGCGTAGCGTCGGGTCAACTGTATGAAAAAAGGCTTTGCCATACAGCTAACCCTACGCTACGCTCGCGAGACGCTAGATATGGGGGGCGCTAAGTCCAAAGATATTACTAATTGTAAATTTTGTTGTCAGCATTTCTCTACAACAATGGATGACGACTACATAAAAAAATGGCGTTCTGTTTAGTCCGTCAGTTAGATCGTCCAAAAATACTGAACATATATTTTTCGCTTTTTCTAATTAAGGAAAAAATACAAAGACATAGAGCATCAAAGTTCCGGAGTGGCTTGTGACGTCACTTGTAAGTAAAAATTGTACTTAGGCGTGACGTCACGCGAAACTTCAACGCACTGTACCGTCGATATTTTTCGTTTACGAGAAAAAAAAAATACGTGTCTAAAGTTCTTTGATAATCTAACTGACGGGACGGACTAATTAGTTTTTTTAGTCGTCTCGCCTATTTTATTGCATCAGCAGGCCTAGCACATGATGGCCGCGGGAGTATGTCGCCGCGAGATAGACTACCTGTCCTTATGTCATTAATACAATTAGACAAAGACGTGTCATCTATCTCGCGGCGACATACTCCCGCGGCCATCATGTGCTAGGCCTACAGATAGTGCTTTTCATGTATCAATGAATAGATAAGATAAGATAAGATAAGATACATTTATTGATAAAAATTTACATTTTTTACACGTCAAAATATTTCAATTATTAAATTATAGTTACAGAGCTACTTATCATCTTAATTAACAATTTTATTATTACATTTTAATATTCAAAAATCTTATTAACATTTTATACATTTTAGGTATACAATTTAATTTGTTACATAGGTAAGTCTTATTAAAATAAAGAAATTACTTTATAATTAATTACACATATTAACGATCCCTGAATAGAAATTCATTTACAGTGTAGCAACTTAAGTCAATTAACATTGCTTTCAATTTACGAGCAAATATGCTATCAGTCGCGGAGGCGATTATATGATTCGGTAGCGTATTATAGATCTTAACACCGATGACAGCGAGTGATTTTCGAGCCTTAGCGAGTCTACGGCGCGGGACGAGTAGCAGGTGTGCTGAATACATGTAGATAATTATGTCACAATAATCGGGCCAATTTCCTTTCGTTTTCTTCTAATATCACATCGATTGTGATAGTGATTTGGCGGAACTAATGATGAATCGAAATCGTTTCACGCTGCTAGGTTGATAATGTTGATATGTTGGGTTTATTGGCAGAGCGATATTGCTTTTATTAAGGGGCTGACAACACCCAGTTGCGCAAAATTGATGTTACTATTTATAGTTTTAGCAAATACATAATTACATATATAACTCCGTATAGACAGATAAAGTCTAAGAAAAAATCGTACCTCAGTACCATACAGAAAAAGGTACGGTGACCTAGATGGCATTACACCTTTGGGTACGCTCAGCTAGATGGCGCTAATATTAATATTTGACATTTTAAAACATATATATCAAGCTAAGAATATGGGCCAAATTGACAAAACTGAGGTTCAAAAGTTTTAAGCCTGTGTCAAGAGATGGCACTCTATGCACTGTGATTACATTTTACAGTGCTGCTAAGCTGCTATACTTATATACTCTGTCAAACAAGTCTGTCAGTAAATAAGAACAAAGAAAACTATCCTATCCTTTTCTCTAGCACCCTAAAGAAAAGGATGCATATAGTTTTCTTTGTTCTTATTTACTGACAGACTTGTTTGAATATCGAAAACCGATAACCAAGTATTAGCATGATATATTATTATATATATCACGAGTGGCGATAAATTAAAACACGAACGAAGGGAGTGCTTTAAAACAACATGAGTAACGAATGTTCTTATCGCACGTGTATCGTACGACATTTTTCAGTACCGATGGCCCTCTGAAGTTTCGACCTGACAAGAAATTAACCTCTTTGTGAGTTTTGTGACTAGAGCGGGCACAAAGCACCATCTGTACTGAAAAATTTGTGAGTGTGTTTAGTAAAACGTCCCACTTTGTCGGTTACCATTAAGGCGATATTTACTTGTATCTATATGAATAAATTGACAAAGCGGCTTTATAGCAATCGACAAAGTGGGACGTTTTCCCGTGCACACTCACATTTCAGGCGTAATCCCATAACTTTCTGATTAGCAGAAACGTCTGCAATCGATGCCACTGGGTTTGGAAAATGTCTGCCTTGAGTGAGACTTGAACTCACGGCCTCTGGATCGGCGTAATGTATGTAACATATTGTATATTTTGTTCCAGCATTCCAATCCAGAAGAGCGGCGTGTGATCGACGTGGGCGTCGGCGCAGGCGACATGTGGATCAGCGCCGTAGAAGGCTCCATCCTCACCTGGGAGGAGGTAAGTTATACCCCACCTTCCCCTAACCAAGTAACACCGTGGTTTGCGTGGACGACGGGCACGCGACGACGATGCGATTAGACGCGACGCGGCGCGACGAAATCAAACCTTCGACCTCTATGGAAGTGTCTGTGGGCAACTATGGATGATACTTAGGCGATGCGATGTTACAAAACAGTTAGTTCTTTAGGTACTTGCTGTAGGTCTTAGTTTTAGTTATTATCTTAGTGTTTAATGTAGAAACTAACTAACATATCTCTTAAATTTTTATTTTTATTTTTTGTACTAACATCTTATGGATCAATGATGGATCTGAAATAAACGAATTTTATTTATTTATTTATTTAAAACCAATCTATTTGTCTAGGTCGATGACTAAACTATCGATGTTGTCTATCGATTGTGGTAAAACCCTAACTCAGGATAGTTTCGTCCACAATCCTATTCTGTCATGTCACTCTTCTTACAACCTTATCATTAAAGCCAATTAGTCTAAGTTTAGATTCATCGCCATTTTACGCCGTCACTTTCCTATCAATCAATTCCCTACAATCCTTTTCTACAATTGTTTTTTTTCGTCCTATTCTAATCTACAATTATAATACAATACAAATCATTTATTCGTGATAAACAAGATACAACACATATAAAACAATACAAGCACATTCAAAAGTTAACAAAAAAAAACAAGAAAAAACACATATCGATAAAATAGTTTACCACGAAATGGTCCCACCTCAGCGTAATACTAACCACAGGGTCAGCGCTGATCTTCCGGCGAGACCATTTGTGTACCACGGACGCAGAAACGTGCAATTGGTAATTCGTCCACATTCCTACGTACCTCCACAGTGTTAGTTCCCAACAGTTTCCCAGTTTTGGTATTGGAGTAGGTTAAAATTCAGCAAACTTCGCTTATTTAAGAGTTAAGAAAATGGTGATTGGACCTTCAAAGTCACTTTTAGTGTTGTATAGTAGAAAGTACAAGGTAAAAGCTTCATCCCCCGAATAGAAAATCTATAGTTCTAATATGCCTAGATATTCATATTATAAATAATATTATTATAGCACGCGTAAAACTTACGTTTACGTTTGCGTAGTTTTACGCGATTAAGTCCCATTTTAATTTAATAATATGAGTGAAGATCGTGTTAGTTTAAATCAAAAACATATATAACTCCGTATATTTAGACAGATAAAGTCTAAGAAAAAAACGTATCTCAGTAGGTACCATACAGAAAAAGGTACGGTGGCCTAGATGGCATTACACCTTTGCACCATTACGCTAAGCTAGATGGCGCTAATATTAATATTTGACATTTTAAAACATATCAAGCTAAGAATATGGGCCAAATTGTCAAAACTGAGGTTCAAAAGTTTTAAGCCTGTGTCAAGAGATGGCAGTCTGTGCACTGTAATTACACATTTTACTTCGACAGTCACTCTCTATAATACTCGATCCTCTTTGGTTTAAATCAATATATATATGTCTACTGTCTAGATCCATTCCGAACCCTCTCTTCGTCTAGGTCAACAGGTTCTTCACTCAAGTGCTGACCTTTACCCTTCAAGATGAAGATTGAAGGGTGGTTAATTATCAATAATATCGGGAGCTGTGCTGGCTCTAATGATATAGATGATTTATTTATTATTCTTCTTCTTTGTCATCCCGTTATTAATGAAAATATTGGAATAGATTGTATAATAAATCTTATACAAGCTGTTTCGCCTGTAATTTTTACGGGCTGAACAACAGAACAGGTCATAATGAGCAACTTTTACTATGAGGTAAATCCCAAAAACGTAACATACATTTTCTCACCAATAGAAAAGGTCTAGGCCGTAATCCTAAAATATACGAAATAGTACAGATGGTGTTTTTTTTACGCACTACTGCGAGAAGTGGTTCATTATAATGTGAGGTCGAAACTTCGGTTGGCCATCTGTACTGAAAAACGTCGTACGATACACGTGCGAAAAGGAAATTCGTAACTCGTGTCGATTTACTACTAATGTATCTACTATTCCAAGTTAAGATCCCAAAAATGAGTGATTAAAAAATGTTTCGGTTTTACATACATACATACATACATATAATCACGCCTGTATCCCATAAAGGGGTAGGCAGAGCACATGAACTACTAAGTTTCAGTGCCACTCTTGGCAAAAGGGGTTGCAAGAAATCCAAATTGTGACATTGCAGTGACAGGTTGCCAGCCTCTCGCCAACGCCACAATTTAACCCATATCCCACAGTCGACTTCTACGACACCCACGGGAAGAAAGGGGGTGGTGAAATTCTTAACCCGTCACCATACGGTTTCGGTTTTCTCGTCTATAAATCCCTAAGTATGTAGGTAACCTAGGCAGCTTCGCTTCCGCTCGAGCCCTCTTCCGTCTAGGTCAAGACCTTTACCCTTCAACACAAAGGACGCCTAATTGTCAATTAATATCACGAGCTGCCTCTAATGAAATCACAGATCACTTACCCTTGCCGTTAATAGCAAAAGTTTTTTCGCGAATCAAGCGCTCTGCGAGAAATGTTGTTCAATATGACCAATAGATGTCGGTAAGTCGCAACTCTTTGTGAGTATGGCTTCGTGTCTTTTTACGAGTTTTTAAACCACGTTGAAATTACATAATAAAAAAAAAAAAAAAAAAAAAAAAAAAAAAAAAAAACCATCTATATCAAGGAAGATACCTATATATGTATACGGAAACATCTAGATACGACTGCAAAATACACATGACACGAAACGTCAAGTCCAACGGCGATATTATAAACATGATGAAATAAGGATATGAGATGATCACAAGATCGCGAACCAGAGCAGCAGAACGTAGCGCACGCCCACCACCCTCGCCCGCCTCGTCCGTCTCCTCGCAACCGCCGTCGAGTGACGAGTTCGCCACCGCGGCCGACACCAGCGAGTCGAGCGACGAGAGCGGGCCGCCGCCACCGCCGCCACGACCACCTGCGCGACGAGGGCGGCCACCGCTGCCGGCACGCTTGGGGCCTGCGGGACATCCTGCCCCGCCCACGGCTCCCGCTGCCGGTGGTGTAGTGCGCCGCATGAGATGGTCTCAGTTGATGAACGAGAACGTCATGCGAGCGTACTATGGGGCTACAGAGGGGGGAACTAGGCTGTCAGCGTATCGTCCGAGAATGCTGCTTCTGTTTCAGGCACTCGAGCCGTCCATCACCGTATCGGAGCAGCGTCTATCGGATCAGGTGCGCGTCATTCAGCGGTCAAAGCGGTTGGATGACGCCACACTTGATCGGCTTCGCCAGGAGGCACTCGCTGCTCGCGCGGACCCCGCCTCGGGGCGGGATTTGCCCGCCATGTCGCCGGACCCGGTGCCCGAACCCGACCTGGCACCGGAGGCGCCGCGGGTTGATTCCGGTAACGACGGCGGGGACTTCGCGAGTCAGAGCGTGAGTGAGCCTGCTAATGAGCAACTGAGGAGGTCTTTGGAAGAGGCGATTACGCAGTATCGCTCCACAAACAATCCTAGGCCACGATTACCACGTCTGCCTATGAATAGACGCAATCTAGCGTTAATGGGAGCCTTAAACGCTTTACTAGAGCCATTTATACGGACTAGTAAAGATCTAGATGATACACACTCGATCATGTACTGCGGAGCCATCGCGGCGTGCCGTGTTGCTCGAGTCAAGTTTCCGGACGCTGACCGTGCAACTAGGACCGTCGGAGGTGTCCCTGCATGGCAAGTACGGATCGAGCGTCGTATCAACTCGTTTAGGACTCTCATTGCAAAGCTGATCTGCTTCAGAGGGGGTAATAATCGCCCCCGAGTAATGCGCTTTGTGAACCAGGCGTTCGCGGGGACGGGCATCAGGCCCTGCGACTATTTGGCCAATGTCACAGAGCGCATCGACTTCCTGAAGCAGAAAGTCTATGCATGGGCAAGCCGTATTCGCCGCTACAGAAAGCGTGTGGACCGATTCCAGCAGAATCGTCTTTTTCAAAGCGACCAAAGGAAAGTATACCGAAGGTGGGAGGAAACCGACCCTCGTGTGTCTGACGTGCGGCTGCCGGATGCTACTGCCATGTCTGATTTCTGGCGTAGCATCTGGTCGGTGCCCGTCGAACACACGGAGGGTGAGTGGATGACCGTTGTCGAACGCGAGTGCGAGAACATCGAACCTATGGGGGCTATCACCATCAGCCCCGACGACGTAAGTTGTGCTGCCCGTACGGCCCAGAACTGGAAAAGTCCTGGGCCGGACGGATTGCACAACTTCTGGCTAAAATGGTTTCGATGCTCGCACTCGCGTTTGGCAACGCAATTTCAACAAGCCCTCGATCTTGGTTCTCTCCCACCTTCCCTAACAACTGGTGTTACTTTCCTGCTCTATAAGTCCGGTAGTACCACGGAAGCCAAAAACTACAGACCCATTACGTGCTTGCCTACACTTTACAAGCTCCTTACATCCATTTTGAGAGCAAAAATTAACGCGCATATTGTCGCTAACAACATTCTGGCTCCAGCTCAAAATGGATGTAGGGTTGGGTCCCGTGGTACTAAAGAGCTCCTCCTCATAGACATGACCATCTGCCAACAAGTTCGGCGGAACAAGGGGGCCATCTCAGCCGCTTGGATTGACTATAAGAAGGCCTATGATTCGGTGCCTCATTCATGGCTGGGAAGGGTATTGGAGCTGTATAAACTTGATGCAGCTTTAATATCCTTCCTGGCTGCATGTATGAGGCAGTGGACCACAGTCCTTCGTCAACCAGGAGGCAGGGATGACCCCCCTGGCCCGCAGGACTTCATAAGGATTGAGCGAGGAATATTCCAGGGTGACAGTTTGAGTCCATTATGGTTCTGCCTAGCTCTGAATCCCCTCAGCACGCTGCTGAAGGATTCTGGGCTAGGTTGCCGGCTTCGGAGAGAGGGTGAAGTCATCTCTCACCTTCTGTACATGGACGATCTCAAACTATTTGCACCGAACACCCAAGACCTGATGGTGCTATTGAAAACCACAGAAGTTTTCAGTACCGCCATCAGAATGGAGTTTGGTGTCGATAAGTGTGCGGTCATGCATGTACAGCGGGGGGAGGTTGTAAATTCAGAAAATTTTCAACTTTCTGAGACGATGTCGTTCAGATCTATCTCTGAATCAGAAACCTATAAGTACCTTGGTATGTCACAGTCGTTGGGTATTGAGGATGTTGGCATTAGACGGTCGGTGAAGGAGCGCTTTTTCAGTCGGCTCACAAAAGTCCTTAACAGTCTTTTGTCAGGAGGCAACAAAGTGCGCGCCTTTAACGCCTGGGTAATGCCTCTACTCACATACTCCTTTGGTATACTACGGTGGACCCAGACTGAGCTGGACGCCCTGGATCGGAGGGTCCGCTCACTGCTTACCACACACCGTATGTTACACCCGCGCTCGTCTGTTATGAGATTGTACATCCCACGGAAGTGCGGAGGTCGAGGCTTCCTAAACGCCAAAGATCTCCACAACCGTGAGGTGTACAATCTCAGGAATTACTTCCTTAACAACGAGTGCGGGATGCATCGTGATGTGGTGGCAGTGGACGGAAACCTCACGCCGCTCTCCTTGGCGAAACAGAACTGGCGCAAACCTGTGGTACTAAGTACTGCGGACCGCAAGGCGGTATGGGAGAGCAAGCAGCTACACGGGCGGTTCTACAAGACCCTCACGGGACCCGATGTAGATCTGCTCGCATCGGTGAACTGGTTACGATTCGGGGACCTCTTCGGAGAAACCGAGGGTTTTGCCTGTGCAATTGCGGACGAAGTTATGATGACGAACAACTACCGGAAATATATCCTGAAGGACGGTACGGTCGACATTTGTCGGGCATGCCGCCGTCCCGGAGAGTCACTCAGGCATATCATTTCCGGTTGTTCTCATCTTGCTAACGGCGAGTACTTGCACAGACATAATCTCGTAGCCAGGATTATTCACCAGCAACTTGCTCTTCAATACGGCCTTGTGGACCGCGAAGTACCGTACTACAAGTACTTACCTGCGCCGGTTCTCGAAAATGGTCGTGCCACGCTCTATTGGGATCGATCTATTATCACTGACAGGACTATTGTAGCCAATAAGCCTGACATTGTGATAATAGATCGACTGCAACGCCGGGCAGTGCTCGTGGACATCACCATCCCCCATGATGAGAATCTCGTGAAAGCCGAGAAGGACAAGTCCAGTAAGTACCTAGACTTGGCTCACGAGATAACCGCCATGTGGGATGTTGAATCAACGATCATTGTTCCGATAGTCGTTTCAGCGAACGGTCTCATAGCGAAGAGTCTCGACCAACATCTTAAGAGACTCTCGCTAGGTGGCTGGATCAAGGGCCAGATGCAGAAGGCGGTGATCTTGGACACAGCGCGGATAGTCCGACGGTTCCTCTCTCTGCAGCCCTAACCACCGGCAGCTTGGGCCCTGCCCCGCTGCTGGCGGCACCCTAGGTTAGGTTTTTTATAATGTGTTTATATATTTTGTATTGTTTTGTATGTGGTTTTGTATTTTACTTTTATAATCATATTATAAAACCTAGCCTAAGAATTAAAATGAATAAAGAGGAATAATAATAATAATAAAATACTTTATTGCACACTACAGAAGAAAAAGAAACATAATTCAGAACAGATACAACGTGGTAGGTAACAACAGGCGGTCTTATCGCTAAAACAGCGGTCTCTTACAGACAACCTTCAGATAGTCGAGTGGCGATCGGAATAAAATTTACGGGTGGTGCAAAGAAGAACAGAAGGCTAGTACCTAAATGTACAATATAATAAAATACATATACTACAAATATAAAAACTATGATAGACTACATATACTAATAAATACAACAATATATGAGATTTAACTATGGAGACCATTTCAACGACATGGAATTTCTTGGAAAACAGAAAGTTTATGAAGTAGACAAATAATGATCCTTCAACATTTTTTTAAAAATGGGTAATGAAGTTGCACGTCTAATATTAATGGGCAGATTATTCCACAGTCGAACCGCACGAAAACTGAAAGAGTTGTTGTAGAATTTTGAAGTGGAAGGAGGTGGGACAAGCAGCAGATTTTGCGCACATCTAAGGGAAGAAAGAAACTTAAATCGGGATTTGAGATAACAAGGAGTATTAGGGTGAAACAAGGTGGCATACAAGAGAGAAAGAATATGAGTATTGCGTCGGAGACGAATAGGTAACCACTTGAGCTGTGCTCGAAAACTAGAAATGTGGTCAAATTTTCGCAACCCAAATATAAATCGAATGCAAACGTTTTGGAGTCGTTCAAGTTTGTTCAACTGCTCTTCGGTGATATCCATATAGCAAGTGTCAGCGTAGTCCAAGATGGGCAGAAGGAGAGACTGGGCAAGCGCAATTTTAGTAGTCAAAGGCAGAAAGTTACGGACTCGACGTAAAGAACCAACAGTAGCAAAAATCCTTCTGCTCACCTCGCTGATCTGCGGAATCCAGGATAGAGTACGATCAATAATTACGCCTAAATTTTTAACCTGATTTGAAAAAGGAATCGATACTCCATCGAACAAAACACCAGGGAGGTTTTCAAAATCAACTCTTGCTATGGTTCTTGGGCTGCCAATTATAATGACTTGAGTTTTAGATGGGTTAACCTTCAAACCATAGCAAGAGCTCCATTTCGATATACGTTCCAAATCAGCGTTAATGGAATGAATAAGATGAGGTAAATCGTCTGGCAGGCCTTGGGAGTAAATTTGAAGGTCGTCGGCATAGAGGTGATAAGAAGAAAGAAGTTTGGAAGTAATAGAATTTATAAAAATTGAAAATAGTAAGGGAGACAGAACGCCTCCTTGCGGGACGCCAGCATAACATTTGTGAGAGCCAAAAAGTTAGCTACTTAGGAATATTTTTCAAAATGGCCACTTAATTGTAACTGCAGGCATCGGACAAAAAGTGCCTATGACGTCAAACCACTTATAGGATGATTTTAAATAGTATCTATGATTTTCATAAACAATTATCACTTATCTGTTTATCAACCTCGTTATTAAACTTGAAATGAGTAAGTACGTACGTTACGTTTTTTACTAATCTTATCTACTGTTCCCACCTTTGAGTTTTAAACCTATTTATCTGAGGTTCCCACAGATTTATTCAGTCCTAATTGAAGGGATGTTTACAAAAACAACATAACTGACTACACTGGTTGACACCTGTCACGATCAAAAATGTTGTTCTAAAAGTGTCAACCGCTCTAAGCAGTTATGTTGTTTTTGTAAATATCCCTTCAATTAATTTCAAATAATCGTACTTTATGTTAACAAATCTCGTGAATACATATTTTATTCACTAACATCATCCTACCTGTATTATGAATTCCATAGATTTATTTACGATTATTTTGTTACTTCATTAATACTACTTTGTTACTACATGTCACACGGAAGTTTAAATACCAACATCCTGTGTAGAAGATTACCTACGTCATTTTTACGTCATCCGCACTTTTTGTCCGATGCCTGATTGTAAGTTTACCAAAATGTTTTACTTGCTCTCATAAAAATGCTTAAGCAATAAAACATTTTCATAGAATATGTTCTTTCTCACTCATTCTTGAGATCATAATAATTTATGATCTCAAGAATGAGTGAGAAAGCGATTTTTCGCTAAATACGAGTAAAGGGTACACACACAGATAGAAAAGATATTTTAATTTAAGACGGAAAACTCTCTCAAACACTGTTATTTAAAAGGAATAATATAATTCTTCATCTAATAACATGGTCTTAACCTAAAGGGATATTCCTTTTTCAAAGAAGAATCAAAATTGTTCAGTCGTAACTTTATATACATTTGGTACAAATAGGACAGATTTGAATCAAAGAAGTATTTATTTGCAACAAAATATTACACCGTTTTAGTATGAATATGCTAGTTCTTAAAAAACGTCTTTGGTTCAAGTAACCTTTATCAAAGCAAAAATAAAAACCTGTTAAAAGAAGATTCACCACAATTTAACTACAAGAATTCTGCGTTTTTAATAGGAAATCATAATTTCTTAATTTAACTTTTACGTTCTACACTTCTACAGTCAAGACATAAAAGTTTAAATAAAAAAAATACACGGTTTTACGTCGAGATTTAGTTCAATCTTGGCTTGATTTTAATAGTTCTTGATTTGATGCTTTGCAACTCCATTCAAAGTTCCAGAATAACTTAAAACAAAAATAAACACAGATTTATGTCAAGATTTATTAAGTTCTTGGCTTTGTGTCACAAATTCTTGATTTAATGTCTACAAGCTCCATTTGAGAATCAACAAGTTCAAATCAAAAAATATCAAGGTTTTACTTCAAGATTTAGAACAATCTTGGCTTGATTATAATAATTCTTGGTTTGATGCTTATAGACTTCATTCATAATTCGAGCAGGTTTTAAATAAAAAATCAACACGGACTTAGGTCAAGATTTATTACATTCTTGGCTTCATATCACAAATTCTTGATTTAATGCCTACAAGTTCCATTTAAGAATCAACACGTTTAGATCGAAAAATAATAAAGTTTTGCTTCAAGATTTAGTTCGCGCGCCGAGCGGCGACACCGGTTTAGTTACCAAAAAACCCGCTAGATGGCGCTGACCCCAGCCCATAGAATTCGTACATCGCGGTGTTAAGATTTTTCCCGATTTGGTTAGGCTCGCCGGTTGGAACTTGATATGTATCGAATCATAGGAATACAAATTCCGACATAATAGCCCCTGCTTCCCTCTGGGAACTACGCGCTATTATTGAGGACTATCCTAAACGTGCTTCCGCTCCAGTTCTCTCTCTCTCTAACTGGCTGGGGAACTCGTCTTCGTTCTGAGTTATAAGCTTGTAACGTACGGGTTATTGAACATAATACACACCTCTCACGTCATTTCGGCTTTCCCTTCTCTCCCCGCGCGCACCCCCGCTACAAACATTATTTACTCAATCTAAGAAATATAAAATTTCATTTCAAGAAATTACATATTTTAAATGAAATAAGATAAATTACATCCAAGAAGTAAGTATATTTGGTTTAAGATACTTACTGTTTCACCCCAAGAAACATTAAATCTAACTTCAAACATGTAAATCTTCATCTAATACCGTCAGAACTTTTAAAATGAAAAATGTATATATTTGGTGTAAGTAACTAATTGTTTCACCCCAAGAAACATTAACTTTTACTTTAATTATGCATAACTCTTAACCGAAAACCGTCATAACTCTTAATACAACAATTTTATTACTTAGAACCAAGAAATATTATACTTGTTTTTAAGAACTTGCTGATTTGCTTCTGAGTAATAATTATCACTGAACAAAACGTTTACGCTCTTGGAATAAATGATTAAGTTTTAAAAAAAAGATTGTTTTGCTAATCATGTTAAGATATAAAATGGTTAGTGCAAGTAATAAACATCGAGATTCAAAGATTCAAAGATTCAAAGATTTATTTGTTCAACATAGGTAAGTTACAAGATGTTCAATAATTGTTTTCAGTATCACTATGTCGTGCCTATTGGCATACAAATATATTAATAATATAGTTACACTACTTAATTAATCGAGACATTTTATGTTTTATATCAAGTAATTAAAATCTTCCTGATATGGGAAACTGGATATCTCTTGGTTCAAATAGGTTTCTTTGGTTGAAGAGATATTTTCTATCTGTGTATATGTCTCATGAGAGTCAAATCAAGGGTAAACACTGTAAACAGGCATCTTCTGGATGAGCTCACTTCATCGTAGGCAACGTCTTTGCCTTTGGCTAGTCTGTGGTCAAGAGTAAGCCCATTCATAATAATAAAAAAAAATGCAATGCGGAGTTCATGTGATATAGTCAATAACTGAAACTGACGTGCGGCGTTTAATTGCTGAGGACAAAGATAAGGAAGGGTTTACCTAAGTATAGTAGGTATATGTGTTGTATATTATTACTGACTTAGCTGAACAATGCCCTTACCGGAACTCGAACCCTGGACCGCGGCTTAGTAGGCAGGGTCACTACGCGCTAGGCCAGGACGGTCGTCAACATCAAGGCTCGGAACCGGTTTATTTTTACCGGTTAAAACCGGTTTATTTCGATTTTACTCTTAACTTTTTAAAGAACGCGAACGTTATGAGAACTTTATTTTAACCGAAATAAACGGGTTTATTCGACGAGCGGCGAGACGCACCTAAATACCTAAGTTCACACAGCTAGTTTTTTGTTTGGTTAGAACCTAATCTAACCTAACCTATCATGCTGCGGAATAAACCGGTGTATTTAGTTCCAAACCGGTGAATCGAACGAAACCTTTATGAAAGGGTTCTTCTAAAAACCTGTTTTTTAAGTAGCGGTTTTTCGAGCGGAAACGAAATTTAAAGGTTTGTCCGCAAGTACACGATAACGGTTTGAAAATTTAACCTGTATCCGAGCCCTGGTCAATATTTCGTCATTTGACAGTGACGCAGGCGTTTATAATGGCGCCACTTAGCATGAAAAATGTCAGTTTGCCTTTTTATTTTTACAATGAAAACTGTAGAAAACAAAACTGAAACTTAAATTCACAATGAAGTTCACTGAAGCATATCTTACTGATTCGACTTATCAACACGCTCGCATGAGAATGGTGTGAAATGTATGTTAATATTATGCAAAACGTTTAGTGACTGCTCTCTATGTATTAGCAAAGAAGATCGAGTATTATAGAGAGTTACTATTAAAGTAAAATCACAGTGCATAGACTGCCATCTCTTGACACAAGCTTAAAACTTTAGAACCTCAATTGTGACAATTTGGTCCATATTGTTAGCTTGATATGTGTTAAAATGTCAAATATTAAATATTATTAGCGCCAGCTAGCCGAGCGTTCCCCAAAGGTGTAACGCCATCTAGGCCACCGTGCCTTTTTCTCTAGGGCTTTGAGGTACGTTTTTTTTTAGACTTTATCCGTCTATACGGAGTTACAAAGGTCTTTAGTATTAGGTAGTTCATGTTTTATGTGCATTGCTATTATACACTGTGGTTATTGCCACTTTACCACCAATTTTCATACCAGAAAAATTGCCGGTCACAACTTGATGAGACTAGCTCAGCAGGATACATAGCCGAATGGCACAAACGCTCACGAAACGAAACGCTCGTAGATATCTGTCTCTATTGCTCTTGCGTATTGACGCGACAGAGCCAGACTACCTTTCGCAGCGTTTCGTTTTCGTTTCGCGTCGCAGAAATGCCATTCAGCTACGGCACCAGGACCGTGACAAGTGGCGTACTAGAAGAGAGGCGTATGCTCAGCAGTGGGCGATAAAGGGCTGATGATATTATGATTATTTCAATATATTGTTGGATTTATCCCTAGCTTTTACGCGATTTGCATCAGTTTGGACTTTTTTCCATTGACCATTAACATTTTGCTGGAATTCAAGATAATGAACAATATGTATAATTGGTATAGTAGAAATATTGCCCTCAAAGTTATCAGAAATATTAAACCTAAATTTTACCAGTGGTAAAAAAAACCCACTGGCAACAACTTTGTGGTATATTATTAATACACATGCCTGTCTTTCACTCGAAATAACAACCTCAGCTAAATATTTTAGTTTTTAAATAGTTTACACTTGTACAGTTACTACTACGTACTGAAGGGATGTTGCTAGGCAGAGTGATGGCAGGTGGACTAAAAATAGGGCGCCGTGGTGAATGACATGACATGATGAACATACATCGATCCCACCGCGCCCTCACGAACGGCAAAGAGGATGAAACGCCGGAGTGGGTTTAGTGGGTAGGGCCAAGTTTCCCCCCTCTCGCTAGGGGAGGGGAAAGAAACGGCGAGTCCCACACATCGTGCGTAACAGCATTCTCACTCCGTCAAAAAAAAAGGTGGACTAAAATGTTAACGGGATGGTGGCCACACTGGCCACTTACAGACGTAAGAAATGCCTGGCATTGGGTGGACGACATCCGAAAAACAGCAGGTCACAACTGGATCAGGATTGGGAGAAGTGGCCTACTAGAAGAGGCCTATGATCAACAGAGGGTGATAATGGGCTGATATGATCATGATGATTGAAGGGAATCAAGTTTTTTTCCTATAATAAAATATCAGGTCTGGGTCACATACTCGCATAATAATCATAAACCAGTTAGCCGTGAAACTGCATGTACAGCTCTAAAAGTTCTAAACAAACAGACTTAAGTACTAAGTATCCGTACGTGCCATGGGAAACCAGATAATTCAATGATAAAACCTTATCATGTTAATATAGATTTTTATTACATTAGCTTAGATTTTGGGCGTATATTTGTATAATTATCTTATCGTATCAAGTTTGTTTCAATGAAAGCGTACCACGTGTGATTGCGAATTTCATTCACTTACTTGATCGTACCAAAAATTAAAGAAATGAATACCTAAGTGGCAACATTGTAGTGACGTCCCATTTCCTACAATATTATGCAAAAATCTGCGCAGATGGCGCTGCTAGCACACCGAGAACTATAGCCTGGCAAAAAAGAGTAGAACTAATGGGGCGCCATTGCCACCGTCTAATATATCAAACGTTTTGCATGTGGTAACTATTGAGTCACTTTTGCATTAGAAAAGTAATACCGCTGCCATACACTGGAGGAGCGGTGTGGGATGTAGCGAGGGAAGTAGGCAGAGGCATAGTGTGGCCGCGCTACTCGTCCTCAGGGATTGGATATCGGTTAAATTTTCATACCGTTATCATGTACTTGCGGACAAACCTTTAAATTTCGTTTTCGCTCGAAAAACCGCTATTTTTAAACCGGTTTTTAGGAGAACTCTTTCATAAAGGTTCCGTTCGATTAACCGGTTTAGAACAAAATAAACCGGTTTATTCCGCAGCTTGATAGGGAATAGTATTCTAACCAAACAAAATATTTAGGTGCGTCTCGCCGCTCGTCGAATAAACCGGTTTATTTCGGTTAAAATAAAGTTCTCATAACGTTCGCGTTCTTTAAAAAGTTCGGAGTAAAATTGAAATAAACCGGTTTTAACCGGTAAAAAATAAACCGGTTTTAACCGGTAAAAAATAAACCGGTTCCGAGCCTTGCTCGTCCTGCCGCTCGTCATGCTCGTAGTCCTGGTCATGCCCACCGCTTCCTATTTTGTCGGTTTTTTGCCGCGAGTCGGCGGGCCGGCAACAACCTAGTGCGATTATCGCGCGAGTAGGGCAGTGTGTGGCCGGAGAGGGCAACATCGCGGCAGCGCGAGGAGCTTAGTGTGCAGAGGCATAAGTGTGGCTATCATGAAAAGATTTAGTTCCATTTCTATTATTTTTGCACTTGTAAAATAGGACGTAAGTTCGACAGGGACTCTTAAGAAACCGCTTTGATGTAGCCATTTCATAGTAAAAAAACTGTTTCGAAGCATAGTATTTATATGTTACTCTATGGTTTTTGTATGTGTGATAGTACTGATAGTGCTGCACTCTGTCGGCAAAACTTTGCTGTAATATTCCCTATTATTGCCTGAAAAGGTACGACACTGCATTGGTTCCTCTTTTTAATATGTACTCTTTTTTTTGCCAGAGCAATTGATATAATAAAATAAATTCTATAAATTCTTTATTCGCTTAAAATATGGTACAATGAGATGGTAGGTATATATACATTTATCGAGCTATACATATTTTGCTGATTCAGCATGCAAATACACTTAACCTAAACTTAACTAAATACTTAAAGTAATACTATTACATGCAAAACAGGTCGTCAATAGAGTAAAACATTTTAATTTTTAGCCAACGATAGAGTTGTGTCTTAAATGAATTAAGGGTAAGATCTTTTATTGTATCTGGGAGAGCATTAAATATTTGTATGCACATGTTATAACTGCTTTTCATAAAAAGGGCACTATTAGGAACAAAATCAATTCAAGCCTATTCGGATTTCTTGTGTTTCTATGGAATACTTGATTAGCCTTGACAAACAAATGTGGATATTTTTTTACAAACACAGCAGCTTCAAAAATATACATACAAGGCAGTGTCAAAATTTCGTGCTTTGCGAATAGTGGCCTACAAGATTCTCGTTGGGGTACTCCACACATTGATCTTACACACTTTTTTTGCGCTATAAAAGCCCTAATTGTGTCAGTAGAGTTACCCCATACAAGGAGTCCATATCTTAGCTGAGACGCTACGTATCCATGATAAGCCATCACTACTGTATTCCAACTAGATATATTGCGAAGTCGTTTTAGTAATTGATGATTAACAATGTTAACAAAGAATCATGTAAAAACCAGTCTACCTGTAAGACAGGGTTATTTTTAAAAATAACTCGTACTAATTGAGTAATTATCAGTTGCTAAAGAACTATCCAGTTCTTATAAGAAGAAGAACTTACTGCGATAAAAACCCATGTACATAAATACTGTGTCGGTTTTTTGCTGTTGCTATTAATTGACACTACGTGTATAAAAATCATTGCATGGAATTTAAGGTTGTGGACAGTCAACTATAAAAAATATAGGGTGTAGGTACACATCTTACTCAAAAATATGTCCCATTCCCATAGCATCTTAGTCCGGTGTAATAAGAGCGTAGTACCATTTATGAGACGATTTTTCGATACATATTGTTGCATTTCACTGGACCTTCAGTTTAATATTTTTTAAGATCCTTACAATACTAGACATGTTAGTATTGTTAGCATATTGGAAAAACAAATTTAAAATTGTGCACCCTACACCTACTAATGTAAATTGTAAACCCAATATTCACATGCAAATAAGTCATTCATTCATTAATTCATTCCGCTTGACTTTAAGAAATTGGATGCAATCCGTCACAGTGACGCACGCAGCTAACGAACTTAAATGTTTAATAAAAAAGGACGATGTCCTTTATAACCTCCGCTTTTACACTTTCAGCATAACCAACTCTTTACCCAGCCACAGAATCCATACTAATATTGTAAATGGGAAAGTGTGTGCGTCTGTTTGTTTGTCCGTCTTTCACGGCGAAACGGAGCGACGAATTGACGTGATTTTTTGAGTGGAGATAGTTGAAGAGATGGAGAGTGACATAGGCTACGTTTTGTCTCTTTCTTAGGGTCCCCCCACATCTAGCGTCTCGCGAGCGTCGCGTCGGGCCAACTGTATGGGCAAAGCCTGACGCCGCGTCGACGTGACGTCTTTTTCCATACAGTTGGCCCGACGCGACGCTCGCGAGACGCTAGATGTGGGGAGACCCTTAACCCCACTTCCCTTAAATAGGAGATGGACGTTTGTATGGAGAATTCCGTAATTTTCGAATTTAACACGAGCGAAGCCGCGGGCAAAAGCTAGTATATATATATATAATACTTAGTACAAGTACAGAAGGCTCACTGTTTTGATATTCACAAAATGCCGCCTTTCATAATACTTACCTACATTAACAAACGGACCGTACGCGAGTACGACATTGTGTTCCATTGCGCCTCTCGAAGGCGTCACCAACTCACCACTGAATGGGCCGAAATGCGCGGTCGCCGGCATGTACTTGTCGCTCTGAGTGAGCTGCCCGTGACCCAGGGCCAGCTGTGCTCCGGAGTACTCAATCAGGGTAGAGCGCAAGGGAACTATGGAATGGAATTATGGAGCATTTGGTTCCCCTTTTTGTACCAAAGTCACAAACGAGACTGTTTTATCATTTCCAATTTTGACGTCCAACCTTATGGGTAGGCGCATAAAGTACCCGTTGTCTTCACCACATTTTTTATTTTATTTGAAAACGTTGTGAAAATGAATAAGTTTTATCTCTTCCTCAGGTGGCCGATCGTCTCCACGTGGACGTCCGTCGCGGACTGTCATGGCGAGAGGCGAACGATCGGATGAACTTCGTCGGCCCAACGAGTTCCAGGTGAAAGAAGATGACCCGCTGTGGAAGAAGTATATCGAGCAGTTCCAGAATCCACTTATACTGCTGCTACTTGGTAAGTGATGTCTCTTTTTAATAGACGGCTATCTCTATTGGACTTCCGTCCCGAATGAAGAAACAATCGGAAGGACTTTCTCGGCCCGAACGAGTTGCAGGCCAAAGAAGATGACCCGCTGTGGAAGAAGTATATCGAGCAGTTCCAGAACCTACTTATACCGCTGCTACTTGGTGAGTGCTGTTGGCTGCTTTTTGCCTTCTGCTAGGACTAATTCACCTGAGAACTTTGTTAGGGCTCAATGAGTTCTATGTTGAAAATACCCGCTGTGGAAGAAGCATATCGAGCAGTTCCAGAATCTACTTATACTGCTTCTATTTGGTGAGTTGTCTCTTTCTGATATGCATCTGTCTCTTTTGGATGAGGTGAAAGATCAGGTGAACTTTGTTGGCCCTAACGAGTTCTAGGTGAAAGATGATACGCTGTGAAAGAAATATATATCGAGCAGTTCCAGAATCCAGAACCCACTTATACTGCTGCTACTTGTGCGTGTGCTGCTGGCTGCTTTCTCCCCTTTACTAGGACTAATATTCATCTGAAAACTTCGTTGGGGCCCCATGACTTCCAGGTGAAAAATGACCAGCTGGTACTTGGTAAGTGCTGTCTCGTTTTAATAGATATCTGTCTCTTGACTTCCATCGCTAGTAAAATAAAGATCAAATGGACTTTGTTGGTCCCAACGAGTTCCAGGTGAGAGACTGCTATGGAAGAATTAGGTAATTAGGTAGGTATATCGAGCAGTTCCAGAATCCAATTATACTGGTGCAATTTCGTGAGTTGTCTTGTCTCTTTATAATATACTTTTGTCTCTTTTGGAAGGACGAGGATTTTTTTCGTTACCAGTATTCATAACCATCTGATGTCTCATCGAAAATCAAAGCGTTTTTAGATATTCTTTCCATAATCGTGACGCCGTGACCTGATGATACCTATTTATATCCATACTTCCATACTAATCATATATTTTTTTGTCTCTTTCTAACCCCCTCACTTCCCTAAAATGGGGTGTGGAAGTTTATATGGAACATTCCGCAATTTTCGAATTTAACGCGTTTGAAGCCGCGGAGAAAAGCTAATAGTTACCTATAAAGAAAGTAGTGAAATTGCAGTGATTGTATATTCTCAAAACTATTCCCGACATTTCGAAATGTAGTCTAACACCTGAGAGTTGGAAGTTTGCCACTAACTACCGCAGTCCTTTCATTAGAGGTGTGAAACCGGCGATAGTTATTAATAATATAACGAAAGTGACTTGCAATTACCCTGGTTAATTGATACACAATATACATAAGTAAGGTTGCCAGAACTCAACGAGAGAGTGTTAGATTTGGCAACGCGCACATTATGTACCTAGGTTATGTAGATTGATTACCGTGTCAGTGCGTTTTCACATTATCTGATCCGATTCGGATGTAGGACCCATATCTTGTGCATTCAAGCCACCATCTTTGATTTTTGCCTTTGAAATCCTTCCGACATCCGATATTGGATCGATAATGTAAAAACGCATTCAGGTGTGCCATTTACTTGTTCACCACCGACTTAGTATTCATAAATACATTAAAAATGATCTAATTTTTCTGTGACAAAATTTAATTGCTAAATAACAATGCTTAAAAAAACAGTGTTATTGTTCTATGCGAAGTTAATGATATGATATCTAGCTTTATATTTATATTTTTAGAAAATTGCGGCTAGCTGTGGATTATCTTGGCATTAGCCCGGTTCGATTCCCGGCTGAGAACAATTAACTGTCTTTATTAAATGTCTGAAAGTGAAATGTTAAGACTTTTGTTTCGTCTATCTGGAACTCTGTTTATTTTATTTTACATCTCAATTATAAGTAAATTCTTGATTGTATATTTTTAAATTGATGTTTGTGAATAGATGTGGACGTTCGTTCGTGAAAAAGAAGACGGCTAAAATGAAAGCATTTGTTTAACACCAAGATAGAAAAGGGCTAGAATAGTTATTTGTTATACAAGGGGGCAAAGTTGTATTTTAACGCCTAGTGTGGAATTGATCAAATTACTTTACCCACTAGTGGATAAAATGCGTTTTTACCCGCTGGTATTAAAGGACAAAACACGTGTTTCCGAGCTAGTGAGGGGAAAATGTTTTCTACTTGCCATTATCAAGGGATTACCCTTACTTGGGGTTCCTATTGAGTAGGTACAGTAATAATTCAGTTTCAATCAAAACAAGTAACCGCGCGCCTACGTAGATACACAAATTTTCGTTATTTCCAATTACATAATTCAATTTTAAATAATTCTATCATAGAAAATACATTCGTAGAGATATTATTGTTACTTATTTACCTTGTTTACATTCATGCGTATACGCTGTACAAAACCTGTATTGCAAACCTAACGGTCACTGACCTCCCAATAATCTCAATGTACCGATATCCGTCACAGTTTTTGCGTCTACGACTATTGCCAACATGACAACATACTGGAGAACGCAACGGGCTTTTAAATGTTTACTTATACATATATTACATGTAAGTTCATTGTCATAGAGACGCATGTGACAATACTACACCATATGTCACTATTTGCGAATTCTAGTCTGCCAGTTAAAATAGCACTATTGTCCCAGATTAGTAAGTTCACATTTTTGACACATTTGTTTTGAGGTATGTTGCGATGTGGCTAAGACGTATCGTTTGCCAAATCTAACGATTAATTTCGAATTGGTTGAATCGATTAGGCCCTATGTACTACAAGGAGGGGCTTAAACAAATATACGATTTCTATCAACTTAGTGAAATGTCATTGTAATCGAAATGCCAGACTCTGCCACATCACTAGTTTAAAAATAAAAATGAATGATAAATGACATAATAAGTAAATCCTGGGTGATAAATTAATATCGTAAAATACTCATTAATGAAGATCCGCAAAAATGTAACATGTGTTAGATTATGTTTAAAGTAAGCGGAATATTGTTTTTTAGTACTTTAGTTTTTTTAATATTATTACACGATTTTATTTAAAGTTTCATTAGGTTGCGCGAGTTTACGTTTTGTGGTCGCTGTCATGTGTCAAAAAGAGGTTCTTACAAATCTGGGACAATACTTTTAAATGTATAAGTAAGTGGACTATTATAATTGTATTGATTGCGACATTTGCGACCTCGTCCACCATAGTTAATTTTATAAATATTGAAATCCCATCCTGTTTTCTCGGTTGCCCTGAAAACCAGCGCCGTGGCTAATACCAATTAGCCATTGGCATATGCAGAGTGGCATCCTTTTTGGTGTGTTTAGTTTAAGATGTATATAAGATTAAGGCTATTGTTTTTTTGTATATTTTCACCTAATAAACGTTTTCTATTCTATTCTATTGCTTAAAGTTGTAAATACCTTAACTCCTTTCGAAGGAGATATTAAGAGGTGTGCGAATTTAACTAAAACTAACAAACTGGTCATTTGTAGACTTAATTTCTTTGAAATAGAGATCACATTTGGCCTGTTAAATATAATTGCATACGCGAGGCCAATGACCCCGTGGCAACCAGGTGATTATCATTATACCCTCCACTGACTTTAACTATGTCATTATCAATAAAAACCACAAAATTAAAATTTTTCATGAAACATGGCTAAGAACACTCCCGACTAACACAGCTTTCAAATGAAAAAAAACTAAATCGAAATCGGTTCATCCGTTCGGACAGAAACACACAGACAGACAAACAGACAGACAACACGTCAAACTATAACACCCCGTCGTTTTTGCGTCGGGGTTAAAAACAGTAGTCAATTAATTAGAAGTCGTCGATATAAATAGTGCAATAATTTTGAAAAACACCCCGACTTATTATTAGACCGATTTTTGTGAAACATGGCAAAGAACACTCCTGACTAATTCAGTTTTCAAATGAAAAAAAAAAACTAAATCATAATCGGTTCATCCGTTCGGGAGCTACGATGCCACAGACAAACACACACAGACAAACAGACAGACACGTCAAACTTATAACACCCCTTTTGCGTCGGGGGTTACAAAAGAGGGAAACTAAGACTTACCTAATGTCAAACTCAAACTCAAAAATATCTATTCATGTAGGCCTAATTACAAGCTCTTAAAAATGAATACCTAGTTCATTACATGTATGTAATAATTTATAATCTTAATCTTATCTACTTAATTATATCAGTTAGTAATCCCTCCTTCAAAAATGAAAATGCTATCTAACAGCTCCCAATATACAGCCATAAGAATTTATAATAAGTTACCTAATAATATTAAGTCACAGGAAACATCTCAATTATTTTATAAAAGTATCAAGTCACTTTTACAACAAAAATGATATTATTCTGTGGATGAATTCTTTACTGACATTTTTGATTAATTAGTTTTATGTATAATGTAGTGAATAATTGACATTTTTAAGTAGCTATCTAAATTTGAAATAAGCAATTAATGTAATTCTTATTTAATAATAAGCATTTTAATGAATGAATCTAGTAGTAGTACTAGTAGTAGTGACTGAATTGTATGCGAAACTGGATCCTTACATATCCAGTTTCGCATACAATTCAGTCACTAAACACGTAGATATTAAAGATAAACCAGTTTTTAAAACCAAGCAGCTTTTAAGGGAATGGCAAACTCGAAATAGTTGAAATTTCATAAGGATAGTTGATGTATGTTGTTTTGTTTCTTTCATTATTTTGTAAGTATTATACTTAGTTGTAGGCGTAGTCACATTGACCAAACATTCAAATCTGTCAACCGGTTGAATCGTACTTTGGCACAACGTTTGTTATTGGTTGCCGCGATACAGGCATGCCTAGTGCGGTTACCAATGTTAATCAACTTGTAATGTACTCTTTACTTAATAAATATTTTTTCATTTTCATTTTTCATTTTTTCAGTATGTAAGTTTTCTATGTTGCTATACCCTGACGGATGCATGTTGTGACCTAATCTATAAAAACACCTATTGTAAACACATGTGTATGCAATAAATGATATGAATATGAATATGAATTATGAATTTATTGCAATTTATTGTTCTAATTATTGTTCATAACATAATAATATTGAATCAGTCTAAAATATATAGTATTTTTTTTATACTACGTCGGTGGCAAACAAGCATACGGCCGCCTGATGGAAAGCGGTCACCGTAACCTATGGACGCCTGCAACTCAAAGAGTATCACATGCGCGTTGCCACCCCATTAGAAACTTGTACACTCCCCTTTGCTGTGTTAAGTATAAGTACACAGCAAAAAGGAGTGTACAAGTTCAAAGGAGGGTTTGGGTTGCCGACGACTCAAAGGACAATAGACGGAACAAATTAGTTCCGTAAGTCCTCCCGTCGTCAGCACCCCGCACCCTCTAAAGTGACTTTGTTATATGTATAAACATTTTATTTTAATTTTATATAAACATCTTAGGAGAAATGATTCAGCACAGACCGAAGGACCAAATCGTTTTTTTTTTCTTCATGTATAATTTTTTTAGATGTACTTTGACACTTAGAGACTCTATACATCTCTAACATCTCTTATTAATAATCATAATAGCTTTGTACTTTGTATAATTTCTTGTGTTAATATTTATTTTTTTATGAATACTTTTGCTTATTAAATTGTATCTTGTTTTTTTAATGCATGTTAATTATAAGATGTAATGTTTTGAAAAGAAGTGCCCCGCCGAGTTTCTTGCCGGTCCCATAGTGGATACCCTCCTCCAACTGAGGGGGGACTGAAATCTTCTCGAGGCTGAGGCGTAGGGTTAGAGCCGGCGTAGTTTTATTTGACGTTCATAAGCGCATTGTAATATGCCTACTTGGAAAATAAATATTTCATTTCATTTCATTTCAAAGTATATAGAAAACTGGATACATACTTATATTACTAGTTACACATACAATTCATTGACAAAAAATGTTTTTGATCCTTGCCTGACAATGAGGCAATGTTATGTGAATGAGAATCTGTTTTCTCATAACATGAAAGCACTCACTCACCAGACGGTAACAGTCTCTTAATTAGAGCAAAGACATATATCGTCACCACTTTGAAAAAATCTCGTATCTCACGCTGCTCCTCTAAGTTAAAACGCAGTAAGTCTATATGCATTCCATACATACTTACTACAATTTTTTTTCATTGACAGACGAAGATACAAGTTTTTTTTTAAAGTAGCGACGATATATAGCCTGCCCAGAATATGACTACGGACAATGTTGCGGAATTTCATTAGAACAATTTTCTTCATACTATACTGAACTGTTACTGTTATCATAATAACAGTCCTCTTGACAGTTGACATATATTTCTGGTCAAGTTTTAACTCCATGAAAAACAAATATATAGTCTAACGAAACCATAAAAAACCTTTATACAATTTTATATTTGTTGATTTAGATTATCGGACAGATGGTGTCAATTTTTAACACATATCGAGTAAAGGATACAGGTCAAATTGGAAAAATTGTGATGAAAATGTTTTTAACCTGTGTCACTATGACTAAAAGAAACCTAAAAGCGTTTTATGTGACTGGTGCATAATGAGGGGCGTTAAAACAAAAGTGTTTTAAGAAACGAGACAAAGGATCAAATACGTTTTGTTGTCTTGACAGAAGCTTAAGTGATATTAATCCTGACTTGATGTAAGATATGATCCTATCTCATCCAAGCTGACCCTTGAAAGGGTTAGCCCTGGCTTTTGAGATTAATGCAATGGAATATAGAAGGTGGGTAAGGTTACATACAGAGAGGCACGCTATATATGTAATTTATTATTATTCAGAGCCCACTGTGTCCCACTGCTGGGCACAATCTTCTCTGTCTAGTCAAAAATGTGGTGTGGTCTGCCGGATCCCCGGTTCGACTCGCGGTTTGACGGTATATACATGTGAAATCAAATTGGTAATACAAAATAATATTTTCTGGATCTAATCACGATTACAATCAACTTTTACTACTGACATATCGAATTCGGCAAAAAAAATGTGTAAATACTGGTATCGAGTTCATTAATATTTATTTTATTTATTTATTTAAACTTTATTGCACAGTAAAAATATACAGTTACAAAAGGCGGACTTAATGCTACATATGGCATTGTCTACCAGTCAACCTTTAGGCCAAACAGAGAAGACCAAAAAAGGTGCGGGATATGTAAAGAACACTAAAGACTTGATTTTATTGGACTACGCTATAGAAAAAATAGGGACTTATATTAATTCACATGCACGCATTATTCATTAATATGTACTCAAATTTGCAAGGGATCAGTATGGAGACATACATACACATACAAAATCCCATGAAGGGGTAGGGACATGAAACTACTCAAGTTTCAGTGCCACTCTTGGCAAATAAGGGGTTTACAGAAAACGAAATTGTGACATTGCAGTGATTCATTAATTTAACCCACCAAGTTTCTACGACACCCACGGGATCAACCCGTCACCACACGGGTCAGTATGAATATGAAGACATATTAATGAATCAGCAAAAAGTTGGTTTCATAATTTGTATGGAGATGTAGATTTTGAAGTAATGTGTTAGAAGATGGTCCCATATTCAAAGTTGGCTGTAATCATAAGTAGGTCCAGAAAATAATAACAAAACCAATATGTCCAATAAAAAGGTTTTAATAATAAAGTGTGTGTGCGTGTATTTTCCTTAAGGAACTTTGTATGCGACAAAGTTTTTTTTTATTGTTCAACTCCATAGGAGTTAAATTTTGTTAAATGCTAAAGAGACTTCTATTTTTGATTTTACTATGATTAGATTTACATAATTAGGTATTATAAATGGGATAGTGTGGGTGTCTGTTTGTTTGTCCGTCCTTCAGTGCAAAACAGACCGACGAATTGTCGTGATTTTTTAAGTGGAGATAGTTGAAGGGACGGATAGTGACATAGGCTACTCTTTGTCTCTTTCTAACGCGACGAGCGAAGTCGAGGGCAAAAGCTAGTCTTAATATAAAATCCACAAGATTTACTAAAAAAGGAAAACTATATTCGTGATAATATATCAAATATAGAATTATAATGTGTAACATAATGACATTTAATTTCTAGAACTTTCAGCTACGCTGTACTTTATGTTTTATTAATTCATATTGCTTTCAGCATAACGTACGTTTATGAATAATAACTTACTCAATACGTTGCCGGCAGTAATTTAGGGCAATCAACATATATGTTTGAATACGTGGTGTACTTTAATATAAGTAGTAGAAAACCGGCTCTATTTTAATGGAAATTTTCCATTTCTTTATGATGAGGTCGAAGGGGTCAATCATATAGTGTATATTAGACACAAAGCGATGAGCTATCGACGATAGAAACGAATAAGACGATAGAAATTAACACTAAAAACCTGATAACCGTTTGTTCAGAATCGAGAGTAGAATCGATTGAGCTATATCTTGATGGGGGTAATATTTTTATTTAAATTAGTATTATTAGTTATTTTTTATGTGCATATTCTATTGTATTCATAATACAACATTGTGTATATCGCATTGCTAGAGGTTGTTTACCTTTTTCAGTATTTGGGGGTATTAATACTGGCTGGTTACTTGGACGATTATTTTTTCCGCTACGAGTTTGTCGTTGTTTGTCAATTTCATCTTAATGTTTATCGTGTGTTTATCATAAGCCATAACAAATTGAACTCGTACCTAATTACAACCTTGTCATTTTGAATATTAGGTTTAAATTTGCTTACTGTTTTATTACCTGTCCAATTTGAAGTTTACTGTGACAAAGCTTTAAAGTGTTTTACAGTGACATCTTAGCTGTCTATTGGTAAACCTTATGTCGTTGCAGTAACGTACCTACACAAATAAATAGTTTAATGGTTTATGATGGTAGTTAGCAATTATTTTATTGAGTGTAGAGTTAAAAGTCAAGTAGAGCTGCACAGAAAATTAAAAATTCACTTTAAAAAAAAAGTAACCATCAGATTAAAAGATGAATACTCGAGATGAGTTTAAAAAAATAAAAATCAGTTGGGGTGTCTGAGATTTTGAGTGATACAGGAAACACGTTGTATAAACAGTGGACACAACAACGCAACGCTCATTTAATAACGCAAACATTGTAAAACATGGAAAAAAATGGACCAGTTTGCCCCCCAGTCGAGATTTGCCCCGCTGTACCTTTTTTAACCCCCGACGCAAAAACGACGGGGTGTTATAAGTTTGACGTGTCTGTCTGTCTGTCTGTCTTGTCTGTCTGTGTGTGTGTCTGTCTGTGGCATCGTAGCTCCCGAACGGATGAACCGATTTAGATTTAGTTTTTTTTTGTCTGAAAGCTGAGTTAGTCGGGAGTGTTCTTAGCCATGTTTCATGGAAATCGGTCTACTATGTCGCGGTCGGGGGTTTTTTCAAAATTATAATTTTGTGGTTAGGTCACGTTAGGGGGTCACTATCAAGTTTACCTTATCGCTAAACGACTATTTCGGCTAGATGTCAGAAAATTTAAATATACAGTCAGTATAAAGTCAATTCAGCTGGGATGACATGAAAGTAGAATACTCAATCAGCAAAAAGTAAATTTAACTGGATGGCTAAGACTTAGAATGAATGAGTAGCCAAACGTCTGGAAATAAACATAGTCCGTATGATTAGCATATCTAAAAAGCCAAAAGTGTAGTTAGTTAATTGACGTCAACACAGAACTATTCAGTAGCAAAACGTCCGGAAATATAATGTGTCATCGCCATGGTTTATAAAGTACTTATTAACAGTGCGAGAAGGTTTGAATTCTCAAGACACTTATGCATTTTAAAACCAGACGTTTTGCTAACGGGTCGTTTGGCGTTTATTCTATTTAGCAATAAAAACATTAAACAATCCAGATTTTTTGCTCCTTGACCGTTTAGCGTTCATGTCTGTTTTGTAATACAGACATTCGAAGATGAAGATGTTTTGCAGTTAGATCATTTTAAATTGTTACGTTTTAAGATCCAGACGTTTTGCTAAAGACACATTTTAGCATTCATGTCTACGTAGCCACAAAGACATAACACAATCCAGACGTGTCAGCTATATATTATAGTCTTTTAGCGATAAGGTCAATTTGATAGTGACCCACGTTAGGATGTATACACGGGAGCGACTATCGTATCGGGAGATACACGTGCGAAAAGGGGATCCGTAACTACAGAATATCATATTCGTCCAATAACAATAACTTCCAATAACTTGTACCGCTTCATGTTTATGCCTGTCAACACATATCATGGTCATGATGATACCACGCCGTCATTGAGTCTTCACGCGTCATTTCTACATTCAATTCAACATATACCTACATGCAATGGCATATTATGACGCATATTGTAGTTTACGCTCAGTGAATCTGAAAATTGTTGTACATGTAGCTATGTGTTTATTTCAAAAGACATCTATTGTTTTAGTTTTTTATGTCTTAGCATTAGGTAAATAAATGTCTTACTAACACTAATATTAGTTCTTTAGAGTTGTAATGTTCTACTAACCATCTATGGACCCTGAGTCTGAAATAAATGTTTTTATTTTTTTTTTATTTTTTATAAAGACTACGTGAAATCGTACACGATGAAATCTGGCCATAGGTACTATCAGCTGCAAAAGCGCATGGTGAATTTATCAATGAATTCATTCATAATTTCTCCATGCACTTTGGCAGCTGACAGTATATGAAATGGAATATTTTTTTCCAGAATCAACGTTTTGAAGTAAATATAAATTTGTGGATTTCTATCACAGAATAGTCCTATTCCCATGGAAAGCCACATACGCCATGAAAATCCCAAAAATGTTCAAGACACACACATTCATTTGCCTCCCGAAAATAATTTCACGGTATGTTTCGCACATGTGTTACGGTACAGGAAAACGAGCGACTAATATAAAGCTATGTTTGCTTTCAGTTGCCTCGACGTACACGAGAGCAAGTGAAACAGGTCCTTGTCTGTGGAAGGAATACTACAGAATCACCCGTTTCGGTTGCTCTGGGGTGTATTTGTCTTTTGTAGAGCGCTCGGTGAAATGTTCCCTTGTTTACGTACATATTTGTATATAAAACAGTGTGTAGTATAGTATGGGAGCACAAAAAGGGGTAGCTCATAGCCGTGATGTGTGAAATGAGAAGTTATGACCAAATACCGTGTATACTGCAGTATTCATTTTTAGGAGTGCTTTATAGACACGGTTTTTAGGTCGCGAAATGAGAACAGTTTACAAGGTTTTTTTTTAATTATTATTATTATAAATGGGCTTAGGCCCTCCGCTCACGAGGCTACTCTCAAGCGACGCGATTGCAATGCAATTCATGGTTGCATACTGGTATGCTACTCGTTTCCGCACACAGTGCTACGCAACTGAGACGATTTTTATCATTTGCAGTGCAACATTCGTGCGTACAAGATGATGAAACACGATGAATTTTGAATCGTGACGTTATTTATCACTCACCCCTTCACAGTTTGTAGTAGGTTAATGTAATGACAGTCGCGTGCGACTGGTAGCATACGGGTCGTAGACGCGTCTCGTCGTGTGCGGAGCGACGTTAATTTGTATGCAGGCTACTCACGAGCGACGCGTATCATACGCGTATGAGACGAAAGTCGCTTGAGAGTAGCCTCGTGAGCGGAGGGCCTTACTCTTGACCACAGACTAGCCAAAGGCAAAGACGTGGCCTACTTAATCAGTACCTAGAGTAACATCATTTAATAATTGATTAAACTTAGCTTAAGGAAATGTTTGCTATATACCCTTATAGGGTCCATGAGAGACTGCATGTACTACCAGTACTACCTAATTGTAACATCTTTTGTATATTTACCATGGTGCAATAAATATTGATAGATTGATACTTTTTTACACCCGACCATTACTTTTTTTCTGAATAAAGTGCGACATGTCTGATGTGGTCGTAAAGCGGGTACCTGAAAAGCCTTACCTTCAAAGCCTCGTCATGTTTATATAGAAAACGCATTGGGTACTCTGTGGAGAAAAGTCTGGCAGAAAAAAATTGGCATAAAGTTCATTCATGTAAATAATTTCTTACTAACTTCTGCGTGACGATGATTTATGAAAACCTGAATTATATTTATTTTCTTCCTTTACGATTCGAATTATCTTGATACCAAATTTCACCTCAAACACATGTGCTTTAGCTTAGAGAGGTAACAATCAAAGCAGTTACTTTTGGATTTATATAGCATTACTAACTAGCTTTTTCCCTTTTGCCAATTGAGGGAGGTGGGGGGTTAGGAAGAGACAAATAGTAGTCTATGTCACTCTCCATCCCTTCAACTATCTCCACTTAATTCTTCAATTCGTCGCTCCGTTTTGCCGTGAAAGACGGACAAACAGACACACACACTTTCCCATTTATAATATTAGTATGGATTATAATAACGCTCTTTTCATTGTTCACAGGTTCCGCCGTAGTAAGCATCATCATGCGTCAGTACGACGACGCGATTTCCATCACAGTCGCCATCATGATAGTGGTCACCGTCGCCTTCGTCCAAGAATATCGCTCCGAGAAGTCGCTGGAAGAACTTAATAAACTCGTCCCGCCTACTTGTAACTGGTAATTTTATTTTTTTGAATACCACGTTAGCACAGTATAAGGACGACTCAATAGTCAATCTCCGACACGATTCGTACTGACGCGACCGGCATCCTCGGTTCCGCATGTACTCGCTGCACCTCGCTGCGCTGCGTGCGCGCTACTCAAGGACAAGCCGCGCGGCGCAACATTTGTTAGAAGAGTTATTACTGGTTTTATACTGTGACGTCAGTGGCAAACAAGCATACGGTCCGCCTGGTGGAAAGCGGTCACCGTAACCTATGGATACCTGCAACTCGAGGGTAGTCACATGCGCGTTGCCGACCCATTAAAAACTTGTACACTCCTTTTCTGTGCCGACGACTCAAAGGACAATAGACGGAACAAATTACTTCCGTAAGTCCTCCCGTCGTCAACATACCGCACCCTCGTTTACCTATCAAGCGCTCGTACTAAAGTATCTCTATCATTAAGAACATAATATCGTTCTTTCTACTTGTGACTTTCAATTTAAACTCTTGAGTGCTAATATGCAATAAAATTCGATTCACAAGTATGCCTCCAAAATCTCGGCCCAGATTAGACAACCTTCAACTTTTTATTAAACTTCATATAATTCTCCTTACAGCCTCCGTGAAGGCAGCATCGAACATTTCCTCGCCCGAAACCTTGTTCCCGGCGACATAGTGCATCTGAACGTCGGCGATCGAGTCCCAGCCGACTTACGTCTATTCGACTCCACGGACTTGGCTATAGATGAAAGTTCCTTTACGGGGGAGACGGAGCCAGCGGTTAAGAATATATTGCCGAATAAGGCTGCTGCTGGGAGGGTCAATAAGGATAATATAGCGTTTATGGGGACGCTGGTGCGCTGTGGAAATGCCAAGGTTAGTAATACTCTACGTATTTGGCTATAGATGAAAGTTCCTTTACTAGGGAGACGGACCGGTGGTTAAGAATATATTGCCGAATAAGGCTGCTGCTGGGAGGGTTAATAAGGATAATATAGCGTTTATGGGGACGCTTGTGCGCTGTGGAAACGCTAAGGTTAGTAATACTCTACGGATTGTTTTGCTATAGAAAAACACACATTTCAAAAATATAAAGTGACGGAAGAGGCAGTATACGTTTGGATTGAAACAAAGACTTACAAGGCGCTAAAAATTCTGCTCCGCATAGAGTTCGGATACATTTTTTTGTAATTTAAATATAATATCTGCGTCTACTGAGTTACCCCATAGTATGAGCCCGTATCGCAATATGGATGCCACATAACCATGGTATGCGGTAAGAGCTGCTTCCTCCGAAACTACATTTCGCACGCGATTTAGAACATATACAAAGCGATCCAGCCGTATACGCAGGTCATCTATATGAGCTTTCCAATTACAGAAACTGTCCAATGTTATACCTAAGAATTTAGCTGCCTCTACTTCTTCAATTATAGTGTCATTATAGGTTACCTTCAAATTCATTTTCTTACTTTTGCATGTTAAAAATTGTATCACTTTGGTTTTGTTTAAATTAATGTTAAGGTCATTGATTTCTAGCCATATTATTATGTCTCTTATTGCGTCGTTTATATCATCATTAAAGGTCATAGTGTCGTTACATTTTACGAGTAAGGTAGTATCGTCGGCGAATAAGATACACTCCTGTTTTGTAGCATTGGGTAGGTCGTTAATGTAAAGCAGAAACAACAGTGGACCTAGTATACTTCCTTGCGGTACTCCTGTCGACTTTTTTCTATAACATGACCTAAAAGTTGTTTTATTGTTACCAATTATTCTCGTAGTTTCCATACACTGCTGGCGGTTACTAAGATAACTATTAAGCCATTCATGAGCAATTCCTCTTATGCCATATTTCCATAATTTATTTAAAAGTATTTTATGATTTACGAAATCAAATGCTTTAGTCATATCTAACAGTATTGCGACTACAGGAACATTACTGTCCAAGTTTTCTATTACAGATTTCACTAATTGAAAGCATGCCTTAGTAGTAGAACTGTTTTTCCGAAACCCATATTGCTCATTTTTTTATATCTGATATTTTAATAAAAAGCTACATATTTTGTTATGCATTAGGTACCTTGTCGAATATTTTCGAGAAAACCGGTATTAGAGTGATAGGTCTATAATTGGTAACGTCGTGTTTGTTCCCCTTTTTATGTAATGGTTTTACCACTGAGTATTTGAGTCTTTTTGGAAAAATACCCTGTGTAAATGAGAGATTTATGATGTGACATAAAGGTGTTGAAATACTTGTAGCACATAATTTAAGGACTTTAGTGCATATGTCGTCGTAACCTGTAGAGTTTGTATTACGTAAATTTTGTATAACTTTTATAATGTCTAAATTATTTACTGGTGTAAGAAACATACTGTGTTCGATTTGGGGTATATTGTTGGCCTGACGACTTACTCGCTGTTGTGATTGATGTGTGATATTTATGAAGTAGTCATTCATTTTGTCAGCTATATCTTGAGGATCATTAAAAGCGTCAGAACCGATCACTATTTTTGACGACCGGTCTGGCGCAGTCGGTAGTGACCCTGCCTGCTGCGCCGCGGTCCCGGGTTCGAATCTCGGTAAGGGCATTTATTTGTGTGATGAGCACAGATATTTGTTCCTGAGTCATGGATGTTTTCTATGTATATAAGTATTTGTATATTATATATATCGTTGTCTGAGTACCCACAACACAAGCCTTCTTGAGCTTACCGTGGGCCTCAGTCAATCTGTGTAAGAATGTCCTGTAATATTTATTTATTTATTTATATCTCTTGATCCATTGGCACTGCTTTACAATTGTCTTTTATAATTAGCCAGGATGCTTTACATTTGTTATTAAATTTATTAATGAATCGACTATTTGTAATCTGTCGTGCTTTATAGAGACACTTTTTTTAAATTTTGATATAATTTTTATAGTGATTTAAAAACCCGTTCTTGTGCGTCGTCCGAGATGCTATCCTGTATAATTTTCTTTTGTTTAAACAGCTGACTTTTATTCCCTTTGTAAGCCACTTATTTTTTATAGGTTTGGCGACTCTTTTTATTTTAAGAATAGGAAAGCAAAGATTATAAAACACCATGAAAAGATAAATAGACGAAAGTTCCTTTACTGTAGAGACGGAACCCTCGGTCAAGAATATTCTACCGAATAAGGCTGCTGGTTGGGAGAATTAGGCTTAAGTTTTGGCTTCATAAGGGCTTTAGATATATTGCACTTTACTAAAAAAAACCGAGCAAGCACTAATGACTACTACTGAATAAAATAATGCTGCGACTGCAATAGTAAAAGATTTATATAGTTTACTGAAAATTTGAAGAATGTTAACGTATCTCGTTGCTATTTCTCGTATTCAAGATTTTTTTATCATTTTCAGGGCATAGTGGTGAGCACAGGCGAACGCTCCGAATTCGGCGACATTTTCCGCATGATGCAAGCAGAAGAGGCCCCAAAAACCCCCCTGCAGAAGTCCATGGACACCCTGGGGGCCCAGCTGTCTCTGTATTCCTTCTGTATCATTGGTTTCATCATGGTAGCTGGCTGGCTGCAGGGAAAGGCTCTCCAGGAGATGTTTACTATCAGTGTCAGTTTGGCAGTTGCTGCAATTCCTGAGGGTGAGTTTTTGACTCAAAAACTTAATGTTTAAGGGATTTTCTGTACAAAAGTCCATGGATACTCTAGTATCCAGCCATTTTCAGTACAAAAGTCCATGGATACTCTGGTATCCAGCGGTGGTATCTGTACTCCTTTTGTATCATTGGAAAAAAACTTTCTTTGTATAAGCTTTATGTACTTTCAATAGGCAATTCTAAAAGACTCATCTTCCATATTTCAGGGCTACCAATCGTGGTGACCGTGACACTTGCGTTGGGCGTAATGCGCATGGCGAAACGCAACGCGATTGTGAAGAAACTACCTACCGTCGAGACACTTGGCTGCGTCAATGTTATCTGCAGTGATAAGACTGGTTCGTATTCAACATTACTTTTTAAACCCCGACTAGGCTTGGGACTTTTGGATGATCGCTATGGTTCTGGCATCCGCAGAGTCGCCATTATGTTAAAAAAAATTTTTCGAAGTCAAAGTTAAAGCCTGAAAATAAAACATGTTAGATGTCATGATACGTATACCTATAACAATATGCAATTAATTTTATCACAAATCTATTACACATACGTGTCGAAGTTCACAGTTGACGCGATATGCATAATATATACTATATACGTACCTACGATTTACTTTACTATGCATCCTCTTCACAGAACTTAATTTAGATTAAGAAACAAATTCATATATTTGTATAGGGGCCGAGCGTGTCAAATTTTGTACTGAAGTTTATTCTTGCCTGTAATTTTAAATATGTCTCAGGCTCTTGATTGTTCATAATTTTTGTGTTGTTGCAATTGAATATCACGTAACGAGGCATTTTTTATGTTTTGGTTGACTTCAACTTACAAAAATTGACGCCCGAAAGCTGCGAGTAAAGACGGACAACTCAGTGGATTTCACTGGGTTCATTTGACACGCTAAGTAGATACGTTTGCTTGATCTATGGTATATATATGACATCTGTGATCCTCTTTGATACTTGTGTTTTTTTTGACTGACTACACACATCTATTTCAAATGAAAATAAAAACACTTGAGTAATAAGTTGTCAGTTCAGATGAAATATCGTTTACGTAATTTGTAACAAAATTTTAAAATGAATAATTTTACGACTTGCGAAATTAAATCCTGGCTAGAGCCGTATTAGGAATTAAAATATGATGAAGAAAAGTGTAGTATATTTTACTATTAAATTTATGTGATGTTCATTTCAAAGCCGGAAAAAAAGTATTTATTGCTAACCATATTAAAAGTGTATCCCATCAAAAAAAAGTGTGGTTAATATAGCTTGTTGTTAAATTGGATAGAGATATTGTTGTTAGATATTTTATTTCCAGGCTTTGACTTTGACTTCGAAAAATTTTTTTTAACATAATGGCCAGAACAGAACCATAGCGAGCATCCAAAAGTCCCAAGCCTACCCCCGACATACCTCGGACACTATCAAATATACGAAAGAGGCGTGATTTCTCTCATGTGATTTCCAGGGACCCTGACGAAGAACGAGATGACAGTGACCTGCATGTCGACATCTGGCGGGCACATCGCGGAGGTGCGCGGCGCCGGGTACAACGCGCGCGGCGACATCCAGCTGCGCGCGTACAAGGGCCGCGACACCGACGTCGCTAACGCAGCGCTGCGGGCCATGCTCGAGGTGAAACCAATGCTTAAACAATTTTTCGAATTCACGTTCTTTGATGCGCCATTTTGGAACGCTGCAACGCGATTGGCTGATGACTTCACGCGCGCGATTGGCCGGATAGACTAAGTTCGTGGCGTTCGTGCGTCTTTGTGGAACTGTAATGTGATTGGTTGATGAGTTCACGCGCGCGATTGGTCGGATAGACTAGGTTCGTGGCGTTCGTGCGTCTTTGTGGAACTGTAATGTGATTGGTTGATGAGTTCACGCGTGCGATTGGCCGGATAGACAAGGTTTGTGGCGTTCGTGCGTCTTTGTGGAACTGTAATGTGATTGGTTGATGAGTTCACGCGTGCGATTGGCCGGATAGACAAGGTTTGTGGCGTTCGTGCGTCTTTGTGGAACTGTAATGTGATTGGTTGATGAGTTCACGCGCGCGATTGGTCGGATAGACTAGGTTCGTGGCGTTCGTGCGTCTTTGTGGAACTGTAATGTGATTGGTTGATGAGTTCACGCGTGCGATTGGCCGGATAGACAAGGTTTGTGGCGTTCGTGCGTCTTTGTGGAACTGTAATGTGATTGGTTGATGAGTTCACGCGCGCAATTGGCCGGATAGACAAGGTTTGTGGCGTTCGTGCGTCTTTGTGGAACTGTAATGTGATTGGTTGATGAGTTCACGCGTGCGATTGGCCGGATAGACAAGGTTTGTGGCGTTCGTGCGTCTTTGTGGAACTGTAATGTGATTGGTTGATGAGTTCACGCGTGCGATTGGCCGGATAGACTAGGTTCGTGGCGTTCGTGCGTCTTTGTGGAACTGTAATGTGATTGGTTGATGAGTTCACGCGTGCGATTGGCCGGATAGACAAGGTTTGTGGCGTTCGTGCGTCTTTGTGGAACTGTAATGTGATTGGTTGATGAGTTCACGCGTGCGATTGGCCGGATAGACTAGGTTTGTGGCGTTCGTGCGTCTTTGTGGAACTGTAATGTGATTGGTTGATGAGTTCACGCGTGCGATTGGCCGGATAGACAAGGTTTGTGGCGTTCGTGCGTCTTTGTGGAACTGTAATGTGATTGGTTGATGAGTTCACGCGTGCGATTGGTCGGATATTACCCTCATCTGGCAGAATAATTTTGGCCAGAAACACACTTCGCATAACATGTTTCGCAGAAACACTTTCGATCGAATGGTAATTTTGCAGAAAAATTAGTTGGCATTATTACTACCACGCATACGACACATTTGGCAGAATATTGTTTAACAGAACATTACTTTGGTGTGGCATAATTTTATGAACCATAATAATTGTATAGCATTAGTATGCTATCAAAACGAAACACCAACACGCCATCAAAAAGAAAATACTGACCCAGAGCCACCGTTAGGTACGGCGACGAGCGAAGCGAGGAGGAGTGTTAGGTATCTTGCATCCCTAACACATCCGACTCGCTATGAAATAGCAAATTACAAGTTTATGCCGCCTAAATATTATGCACAAATATTATCTGCGATAGTACTATTCGACTAGAAGACTATTTTATGTTCATCAACATTATGACAACAAACGGTTCGGTATTATAAAAATCTGCGAAATGATTAATGCCAAAGCATATTTTGCGTAACGTGTTTCTGCCAAACGTGACTTCTGCCAATAACTAGCAGTGTCTGCGAGACAATAGTGAACCGACTGTAGGTTTGATTATGACCATAAAGAACTTCCTGTTGATTTTCGTTACGGTTAAGTAAATCTTTCCTAGCATATTGGAGAAAAGACAAATTGAAATTAAAACTTCATTGGTTTTCTCAAATTATATTGTTTCTTGGTCGATTAATAAAAACACACTGTATTCCATAACTATAAAATTAAATTGAAATATTTTCATTCCAGGTTGGCGTCCTATGCAACAACGCCGTGATTCGCGACGAAACTCTATACGGGCAGCCCACAGAGGGCGCTTTACTCGCCGCCGCCATGAAAAACGGGATGGATGACATCAGAGAACAGTACACCAGGCTTCATGAGATACCATTCAGGTACTGATTTATATAGACGATAGATGGCGTTGGTGATCATACTGGCGATATTTGAAAGTATATAGATAGACGATAGAGGGCGTTTTACTCGCCATCGCCATGAAAAACGGGATGGATGACGTCAGAGGTCAGAGAACAGTATACTAGGTTTAAGTTTAGAGGTTGTTATGATAGATGGCGCTAGTAGCACAGTATAATAAAGAGTACTATTGTAAAAATGAAATAAGATGTCATATATTAAAGAAAAAATGACGCTAATATTAATAGTTATTGTTTTTTTTGACAAAATAATTTGATTTGTTCCTACAGTTGCGTATAGATGGCAGCACCAGTCTCTCGAGGTATATCGTAGACCTGTAAAGGTTTCGTATAGGTGCAAGCACCAACTGCTTGCCCTTATGGCCGCTGTACACATGGGGCCAACGGTTGCTCCAGCCCTTGGTGGCCACATGTGTACAGCGGCCTTTAGAGTTGGTCAAAGACGCCTAGTCTTACAATGATGGCATGTAGAAAATAAATTTAGCCGGGTTCCGCTGTGACGGGGTGGCCTAGGGGTTCATGGCGTTAGCCCGGATTGCTAAAGACGCCGGTTCGAATCCGGCCTTCCCCACTGGTGGTGTCCGTCATTTTTTATTTAATATAATATGACATCTTATTTCGATTTTTAATTTATTCACACCCTGCTTTTGTTCAATTCCGTTAACTTTAAGGGAAGGTTCTTTAGATCAAATACAAATTAGCTTCTCTAAGAAACTAGGGTCTTAACTCCTATGGTTATCGAGTTATTAAAAAAATAAAGATAATTACTGAACACTTGTGTGACAGCCTTTACCAATTTCTAATGTTATTTGTTTTGACATGTGCCGTCAATCACTTGACACGAACTTGAATGTTATTCTTAAGGGTCTCTCACACTAATAAATTCATTTATTATGACGAAAAAATTTTTTTGCGAATTTAACTGCTATACAGGGTGGTTCCTAACTAATCCTAACTTCCTATTAATGAACCTAGCTACGTGTCGAATTTAACGGAAAACAAAAAAAAACGCGATTTTCAGTTATTCCCACAAAGAAGGATCATTTCGACCTATCCCCATTGGAGTTCAGAGATGCACTTTCAATACATTACCATAGATCACCAAACGCTATGCCACAGACGTGCGACGGTTGTGGTAACAACCATTTCAACATCGATCATGCACTCTGTTGTAAAACCGGCGGCCTTATCACACGGCGTCATAACGAGATAAGGGATCTATTCTGCGAACTCTGCCAATACGCTTGGGGCAATGTAACAAAAGAACCAATAATAGCTGAAAACGACTGCGGCCTACGTGCAGACCTTTCTTGCCGTGGGGTATGGGATGCTCAGAGGGAGGCGTTATTTGACATCCGTGTTGTTGACACCGACGCTCCTTCTTATATCTCAAGACCCGTATCTTCCATCCTTAAATGAGCCGAAGATGAAAAACATAGAAAATATAATAATGCCTGTGAATTACGACATGCAACTTTCACCCCACTCGTAACATCGGTCGACGGTGTCTTTGCTCCGCAAATGTCTTCCTTCATTAAACATATGGCAGAAACCATATCTGAACGCTGGAATCGCTCCTTGAGTACCATCCTAGGCTGGCTTCGAGCGAGAATTAATGTCGCAGTAATACGCGCTACAAGTATGTGCATTCGAGGCACTCGCCACCGCTTCAAGCCCGCTGCCAGATGGCTTGGTTTCGACGATGGTGCTGCCCTCCCCCACGTTGGCTAACACTTTTTCCGGAACTTTTTTCTAATTTCAAATTATTTAATGTATCGTAATGTACTATTGTATATTTCAGCATTGGTCCCATAATAAATAATGTATATTCCATGTCAAAAAAACGCGATGTATAGTAGTGTGACTACTTAAAAACACAAATCAAAATATTTGTTAAAAATAATTAGATTTGTTCCCACACTTGAGTGCTATTGTGCTCCCGCTCCCGCAGTGAGCGCGTCAACAACGCGCCCAGTCGGCCTGCCTCATCTCACTCATATACTCTGTCAACCAAGTCTGTCAGTAAATAAGAACAAAGAAAACTGTATGCATCCTTTTCTTTAGGGTGCTGGAGAAAAGGATACCTAGGGTTGTAAATAGAAAAAAAACCAAATGTTTTTTTTTCAGAATTATGAAAAAAAACATGAAAAAAAACCGAGCACCTTGGTTTTTTTTTCTAAATATGGTTTTTTTTCAGATGAACAAATAATACGACAATAACGGTTTTTGTGAGTTGTAACGTGTTTCAATAACAATAACGTACATTTTAATTCAGTATACAAACGTTTATTGGGGAATCCCCGATGCGGCGTGTAGCGTGGAGAGGCGGTGGTGTTGCCAACAGTAAATAGTGATAACTACAAACTACAGATTTCGTAAATGTTACTTTTATAAGACCAGAAATTAAAGTTATTTGATTAAATTCGTTTAATAGTTAACATTAAGTCTAAAAAAACCGTATAAAAGTATTAACTATATTGCAAATTTTGAGATTTCGTACTTTAGAAAAAAAACATACTCCAGAAAAAAAACTGTTTTTTTTTCACGGTTTTTTTTCATGTTTTTTTTTCAAGCCAGAAAAAAAACCGTTTTTTTACAACCCTAAGGATACCTATAGTTTTCTTAGTTTACTGACAGACTTGTTTGACAGAGTATACAAGCAAGGTGACTTGCACGAACTTAGACTGTGTGCGTAGGTACGCGCCTCTTTCATATATTTGATAGTCATTATCTGAGGCATGCTGGTACCAAGGGCGAAATTATAGACAACATTCTATACCAAATAACCTTTACTATGGCGTGAAAAAAAAATGGCCAGAAACAATAATATTGTGTACTAAAACGCATATTGCCTAAGTTTGCCGGTAGATGTCGCTGTTCTTAGCAGAAACTGACTAACGGTATGTTCTTTTAGTATATCCTAGTACGGTGCTTCAAGTATTATCTGTGGTTTTACATCTGTTTCAAGACATATTCCTTAATAGTCTCAATATAGTCTCAATAGAGACTAAGACAATTTTTTGCATGACGTTTGTGTTTCGAATACGTCATTTTCATTTATTAAATAAGTTCAAAGACATATCGTCACTACTTTGAAAAAATCTCGTATCTCACGCTGCTCCTCAAAGTTAAAACGCAGTAAGTCTATATGCATTCCATACATACTTACTACAATTTTTTCATTGACAGACGAAGATACAAGTTTTTTTTAAAAGTAGTGACGATATATAACTCCGTACAGACGGATAATGTCTAAGAAAAAACGTACCTCAAAGCCCTAGAGAAAAAGGTACGGTGGCCTAGATGGCGTTACAACTTTGGAGAACACTCGGCTAGATGGCGCTAATATTAATATTTGACATTTTAACACATATCAAGCTAAGAATATGTTCCAAATTGTCAAAACTGAGGTTTAAAAGTTTTAAGCTTGTGTCGAGAGATGGCAGTCTATGCATTGTGATTACATATTTTACTTTGACAGTAACTCTATAATACTCGATCCTATATGGTATTTATCATGCTAGTTCACACAGTCAGTCTTCTTGTACTGAGACTGACTGAAATAGCATGACACGTTCGTACGTTTCCGTAAAAATACGAAATAAAATCTTTTCGCACTGGATCTGTAATGTAGTATGTACCTATATTCATCTAAGTGTTCACTTTTACACATTTATAGAAAATATTGAATTTTTCTGCATATTTTTCGACTTTATAAATTTGTCAATAATTTATTGTATCCACATTTGATGATTTGCGAGGTCCGACGCGGCTTCCGTAGCTCAATTGGTTAAGCGCAATGCACGAAGCGTAAAATTTTCCATATTTTCCTTTAATTTTTGAAAAAAAAAACATTTTTTGCATAAGCTTTTATCGCCGACTGTACCTTTCTTTCAACAGCCATGTACTACTCTCCGAGATGTTTCTAAAACCCATTTCTCCATGGGATACGACGTTTCATGACAGAGTTCCTTTGACCACCTTTCTGCTCCATCATCAGATCAGCTCCATGATACTATAATATTGCATTGTCACGTGATTTACATAATATGTGCAAAATTTCAGCTCAATCGGAAACCGGGAAGTGGGTCAAATTTAGCTTCTACAAGTTCAAGGCAAGTTGAATCATCATCATCCTCCTTGCGTTACCCCGGCATTTGCCACGGCTCATGGGAGCCTGGGGTCCGCTTTGACAACTAATCCCAAGATTTGGCGTAGGCACTAGTTTTACGAAAGCGACTGCCATCTGACCTTCCAACCCGAAGGGTAACTAGAACCTTATTGGAATTAGTCCGGTTTCCTCACGATGTTTTCCTTCACCGAAAAGCGACTGGCAAATATCAAATGACACTTCGCACATAAGTTCCGAAAAACTCATTGGTACGAGCCGGGGTTCGAACCCATGAACTCCGGATTGAAAGTCGGACGCTCTTACCGCTAGGCCACCAGCGCTAAGGCAAGTTGAATAAAAGTTTGTAATAAAAATATTTACATTGTTACAGTTCAGAAACGAAGATGATGGTAGTGAAATGCGCCCCAAAATTCAACGATGGTAAGCTGAAAGAAGAAGTGTTCGTCAAGGGAGCTATAGAGAAGATTTTACCACTCTGCACACAGTATATCGACAGTGCGGGCAACTATTCCCCGGTCACCAAAGAAAAGCAAAATGATTTCATGACAGAGGCTTACAATATTGGCAGAATGGGTAAGTTAAGGAGTTGTTTCGTTATTTTTACTAGTTTCTAACAATCCATTCGGTCGTGTTTTAATTTATCGCCACCCGTTTCGAACTTCCTTTTTTACGCACTTATATCGTAATGTACTATATCAATATTTTTAACCCCCGACGCAAAAACGACGGGGTGTTTGACGTGTCTGTCTGTCCGTCTGTCTGTCTGTCTGTCTGTCTGTCTGTCTGTCTGTCTGTCTGTTTGTTTGTTTGTTTGTCTGTCTGTTTGTTTGTCTGTCTGTGTGTGTGTCTGTCTGTGGCATCGTAGCTCCCGAACGGATGAACCGATTTAGATTTAGTTTTTTTTTGTCTGAAATCTGAGTTAGTCGGGAGTGTTCTTAGCCATGTTTCATGAAAATCGGTCCACTATGTCGCGGTCGGGGGATTTTCCAAAGGTTATTTAACAGTGTCTGTGGCCTCTAAGAGGTATAAATATTTTGTAAATTAATATCAATGTTAAAATTAAAACTTTTTTACAGGTCTTAGAATAATCGCCCTAGCGCGCGGTGCCTCTCTCGACGCTCTCACATACACCGGCGTATGCGGTGTGTGTGACCCGCCACGGCCAACTGTGTGTGACGCCATCGCGACTCTACGTAGGGCTGCTGTCGATGTCAAGATGTTGACGGGAGATGCCAGACCTACTGCTCTAGCTGTTGGTACGTAAATCTTAGCAACTCTCTCTCTTAATTATTTTTAAAATTGGGAATTTTTTTTATATAAATGGGCTTACTCTTGGCCACAGACTAGCCAAAGGCAAAGACGTGGCCTACGATGGAGTGAGCTCGCCCAGAAGATGCCTGTTCACTCTTGATTTGAAGGTTGCCGGGTTATATGAGCTCGGAAATATAGCCGCCGGCAAGGAATTCCACTCCTTGGCAGTGCGCATAAGAAAAGAAGAAGCAAAGCGCTTCGTGCGAATTCGTGGAATATCTACTAAGGATGGAGACCGGCCGTGCTTCTACGGTGGAATAAGCTCGCACCCACGCGTATGACTACATATTACACTGACCTCCAACGTTTCAGGGACGGCGTTGTCCCCGTGGTCTCGGAGAAGACTATATGTAGTCATACGCGATTAAGTCCCGATTTTAAAAATAATTATGTGTAATAATCGTGAAAGTTTAAATCAGTGTCTCTCTCTCTTACTAGCCTCATTTTTTTTTTCAAAGTTTTTTTTTGTAACATGGGTATTTTTTACGCAATTCATACTCAGAATCGCGAGATTTTTCGATCCATTTAGGAGAAAAAAAAATGTCCCAAGATTTCCATACCTTCCATTCCGTTACCACGATCACATCTCGGACACTGGCGATCAAATATATGAAAGAGGCGCGTTCCTAGCACACATTCTAAGTTCGTGTAAGTGAACGCGTACCATGCTTGTATGAGTGAGATATGACAGGTCGAATGTTCGCGTTTTTGTCAGGCGGTAACTGTGAGGTAACCGAGAGGGGGTGGGCGGCACTTTCAGTGGGGAGCGAGACTGGCCATACTGTACGATAGTACTCTTTATTATACTGTGCTGCCATACAAAATGTATGAAAAATGGTAACGGAATGGGAAAAAGACCTTGGGTCACTTTCTTCTCCTATTAGGATTGAAAGAGCCCGCGATTCTGAGTGGAACCCACATATAAATTTCTAAATTAGTAAGGCGGCGGAATTGAAAAAAGTCGTCTAGTTTTGAAGTTGATGTGACTGGAGAGTATACTGCTGACAAGAGGTATCGTTGTGATCGGTAGACTTTACTGAGTACGAAATAATGACTTGTCGCATTCTCAGACTGTGGGGGGGTTAACTATGACGTCACAAAGTTCGCTGTCCCGGGTTTCAATTTTTTGCCAATTTGTCTAGAACCCCTTATCCAATTTTGAAAAATGAGGTGTCGATTGAAAGCGTATAACATGCTGATTAAGATTTATTATATGTGAAAAGTATAGTTTTGTTAGTTATTTTTTAATTAATAATAATGCAAAAAATACTTTTTTTTTTACTCTCTTTTTTGATTTTTGTGACCTAAAAAGGCAATGAAAACGGCCACTTAGCTAAAAAATATGTTATATAAATCATTTAACTACATTATTAAGCTGTCTGTTGCTTTTTAAATTTCTACGATCGGATAATAAATAAGCAAACTACAACCACATACCTGTAGGCGGGGAGTACCGCTTGACACGCGTTCCCATACATTCGGCGTCTACCAAATTACACCTCGCGCAAAATTCGTTTCAAGCAGATATACCTCTAATCTTATTCATCGTAACCTATCAATATTGGTATCTTTTGAAAGTACAATTAAAGTACTTTAAGAAACTATGTCAATCATTTTCTTAAAATCAATAATCGCCAGTCTGCGGTGGTTACAAAGGAAAAAAGTGGTTATGCAATTTGACTGGTTTCCTAGGTTTGATACCCTAGACGAGTTTAAAAGGGGAGGTAAAGGTGACATATGGGTTGTTCTCTGGCCTAAAAGCTATACAGAGGGTCAGGGAGAAAAAAACTAGGGTTTAAGTTTAGTTTTAAGTTATTTTTTCTTTTATTTGTTGATTTTATTGTGTTTAATTTTTTTGTAATTTTATCAAGGATACACATTGGTTTCTTTTGCTGAAAATTCCCTTTTTTATGAGAAATGTTATGAATTTCATGGCATTTTCCGATAGAGACTAAAATTAACTTTCAAATAAGGCCACATAGTCATACTGATACATAGTCATACCCTTAATATTATATAAGTAAAAGTATGACTATGTGGCCTACTGATACATAGTCATACCCTTAATATTATATAAGTAAAAGTATGACTATGTGGCCTTATTTGAAAGTTAATTTTAGTCTCTATCGGAAAAAGCCATAAAATTCATAACATTTCTCATAAAAAAGGCAACTTTTAGCAAAAGAAACCAACGTGTATCCTTGATAAAATTACAAAAAAATTAAACACAATAAAATCAACAAATAAAGGAAAAATAACTAAAACTAAACTTAAACCCTAGTTTTTTCTCCCCTGACCTTCTCTGTAGCTTTTAGGCCAGAGAACAACCCATATGTCACCTTTACCTCCCCTTTTAAACTCGTCTAGGGTATCAAACCTAGGAAACCAGTCAAATTGCATACCCACTTTTTTCCTTTGTAACCACCACAGACTGGCGATTATTGATTAAAAAAAAATGATTGACATTGTTTTTTAAAGTACTTTAATTGTGCTTTCAAATGATATCAATATTGATAGGTTACGATGAATAAGATTAGAGGTATATCTGCTTGAAACGAATTTTGCGCGAGGTGTAATTTGGTAGACGCCGAATGTATGGGAACGCGTGTAAAGCGGTACTCCCCGCCTACAGGTATGTGGTTGTAGTTTGCTCATTTATTATCCGATCGTAGAAATTCAAAAAGCAACAGATAGCTTAATAATGTAGTTAAATGATTTATATAACATATTTTTTAGCTAAGTGGCCGTTTTCATTGCCCTTCTAGACAAATTGGCAAAAAATTGAAACCCGGGACCGCGATCTTTGTGACGTCATAGTTAACCCCCCCACAGTCTGAGAATGCGACAAGTCATTATTTCGTACTCAGTAAAGTCTACCGATCACAACGATACCACTTGTCAGCAGTATACTCTCCTCCAGTCACATCAACTTTTTCCGAGACCCTCTCGCCGCTCTACTAAATCCAACAAAGTGGGGTGGACAACTTTGTATAAAACGGCCCATTTCTGCTGCAACTAAAATACCCTATTATATATGAAATTCTCTTGTGGATTAGTTTTATCCTGCACCAAGCGGAGGTCATGTTTAGCGGAAAAATCTTAATAGCGCGATGTAGGATTTTTCACGCTCGTTACAGCGACATCTAGTGATTCACTAATCGCTCATCCTAACAAAAGCTTGTTTGTTTCCAGCTCAAATGGTCGGCCTCGACGTGTTACACTCCCAGTCTCTCTCTGGTGACCAGTTGGACACAATGTCTGATGACGAACTGGACCGAGTCATCGACTCTGTCAGCGTTTTCTATCGAGTTACTCCCAAACACAAGCTATCGATTGTCAAGTCGCTTCAGAGGCTCGGGAATATTGTTGGGATGACTGGTGAGTGTAAAAAGAAATGTAAGACGTTAAGTAACTAACCTAAACTTAAAAAATTAAAATTTTGAAAAAACCCCCGACCGCGACATAGTGGACCGATTTTCATGAAATATGACTAAGAACACTCCCGACTAAATCAGCTTTCAGAAAAAAAAACTAAATCTAAATCGGTTCATCCGTTCGGGAGCTACGATGCCACAGACAGACACACACACAGACAGACAAACTTATAACACCCCGTCGTTTTTGCGTCGGGGGTTAAAAATTAACTAAGGTACAGCGGGGCAAATCTCGACTGGGGGGCAAATATAACTGGTCCATTTTTTCCATGTTTTACAATAGTCTATGTGCGGATTGGGATACAATGCTAGCGGACCTTTCTTTATTTATAAGCCGTAAATTGACGGACAGGCAGATCTACAAAACTATAATATGGAAGGGTATATATAAAAAAAAAGTAGAACAATAGTCATTTCTTACAAGAGCTTAATCTGCGTAATATAGTGATCCTTGGGTATAAGCGTGATTATAAGAATTATTTATAGGTAATCGCTAAATTCAAGTACCTATAAAAAGTATTAAGAGGGGGTAGAGTAGGGAGAATTTTCAGAATCTGTCAAATTACCCCATTACACACACAAACACCCTTCACTCACACTACCTCAATTTACTGTGAAAGGTCAGTGACCCTTAATTTTTTTCAAGAGTGTTATTTTGAGTTTGTAGTCAACTACTGACCTCCTTTGAGAAATTAAAACTGTAAAAAAGGTAGCATACAAGAAGACAGAGAAAAAATACGCGTCATCTAGCTTTCCTTCTCTGTCCATGTCTCATGTGACTTTAATTTACCTAAATATGTAGATAACGTTCCTTACTCAGTTGATTGTTTACCTAGGTGTATTTCAAATTACTTTGCACTTCATTTTGCGTTACTTTTCTATACTTAGATTAAAAATCGTCAGCCCGCCTATCCCCGCAAACATTTTTCAAAGACGTGTGTGAAGGCCGATACCTCCAGGCAAACAATTATGGTCGCGTGCTAAATGATAAAACATCAGCCCTATCGCTTTATTTGTAAGTGCGATAGGGACGGCCCGATGTTTTATCATTTATCGCGCGACCATGATTGCCCTGCAGGTCTTCAGAGGCCTGAGCTGTGCATTACGTATATGCGGGTTGTATTAAAGACTATCAGATATTTTCTTTATTCTTTTTGGTCGTTAGGTTTTTTTATCATTTAGTTTATACAAAAATAAAGCGTGTGTATAAAATAAAAACCTAATGAATAGAGTACAGCTAGCAGCAGTCAAGTCAGAGACCCAAAGGAAGACAGGGAATATCGACGCATATCTTATCATATCCAATACCGCCATCGCTATCTGCATCAGACTCTTGATCTTACCCAATTTCCTAGTCTCTTCTCTTAATTTCAGTTTCTTGAGTTGAAAATGTTGAAACTCATACTTAGCATTAAATAAAACACAAATACATATAAAAATCACAATATAATTTTAAATTATGGCTTAGGCCCTGTACCAGTTGCAGTCGCCACGTCTGTAAAGCCACTTGTAGTTTCTTTTAAATGGCTAAATACCTAGATGTTATGTCATAAACATCTGTGACGTGACTGAAAATTAAAAAACATCGCTCAGAGATAAGGTTCAAATTAGCATGGCAAAAAATACAACAGTGCAGTCAAAATACCATCAAAATACGAAAAAGCAAATATCAATGTCGCCGTATTTCAGGCAATAAGGGCTGTTTTCTCAAATATGAAAAAATCTCAAAAGCAGAACTTTATTAAGACTTTCTAGGAAAATTATTTTGAACTTGATAGGTAGAACAATTTATAAAAGTTTTACAGAAAAAAATTCTGAACTAAGTTTGTAACTATATGAAAAGCATTTTTATCTCAGATTGCATATTTTAGTATCGTAACGATTTTTCTTTCAAATAAAAAGAGAATTATTAGAAAAGGTTCACGGTGTCTGCCGTAAACTGGGGTTACATTGACCAATTTGGGAATTTAAACTTCTCTAGCTTCTACATTTAATGGGTGTTTTTACCCATTAAATGTAGAAGTTAGAGAAGTATAAATTCCATAATTGGTCAATGTAACGTAACAAAGAAAGAAAAAATGGGACCATCAACTTTTTTAGTCTTTTCCTGCTAAAAATCTAGAAAGGTAACAAAATAATGTACGCAAAAAAAACGATGTTATCAAACTTAAACTGACATTGGGGTTACTTTGATACCCTATGTATTTTTTTAATGGTAATCGAATGTAATCCCTTACAAAAGTATTTTATCTCAAGAAAAGATAAAAAACGGTTCGCAGAGTCAAATATTACAACTCTTTAACGCTATTTTGGGGTTACTTTGATTAAAAATAAAAATTACCATCTTCGAAAAACCACCTTTATTTGCAATTGTTTCAATATTTATCACAAGAAGAGATCAAATTATCAGTCTCAACAAGTACCGTGACATAATCAGACAATAATCAACTATGTGTCATTATGGTCAATGTTACCCCATGCAAGTGATCAAAGACACCCCACATAGTAAATAATTAGTAATAAATGCCTAGTTTGACTTTATGATACAACACTCAATACAATGGTATAGCTAAACACATGTCTGGCAAGCTAATATTCACTGAGAACCTTTTACTTTAATACCCACTACGTTAGTTAAGAAGTTATTTAAACATGAAAAATAGCAACAAACTATGCTTATATTTTGACACGTTATCCGCACTGCCCACGACCATACTTACTTGTTCACTGCGTCAGAGCACCATATAACTATAAAGGTTGGTTTAGGGTTATCATATGTCTAGATTTCGATAAATTTATTTTATTAATACATTACCGACTACTCATAACATATTAGTTCCTTATTTTTTGATAAAATAAATATAATATGCTCGTGACAGGTCAGGTTTTGTTCGTAATCCAAAAAAATCAACCCTAGCACTTTTCTCTATTCACCCCCTTCCCGACCCTATTCACCCCAACGTTAGGGTGAGCGAAAATTACTAAATAAAACGACATATTTTCAAAGACAACCCGAAGTTCACACCGCTGGAAGATTTTTTGTGTAAAAAATTAGCATGGCACATATAAAAAAACTGCTATCGACGTTCAAAAGTCGGTTTTGGCCCTATTCACCACAAATTAAGTTAGTTCATACCCGTTCCGACCCCATGAATCCAAAATCTTCAGAAAACGATGTACTAAGTAGCCCAAAGTACAGCGCCATCTCTAGGTGAATTGGGTTACTAATTTATGCAAACTACTTAAGTCGCAATAGATGTCATTTCATTTAGTATTTTGGAGGTAACTAGTAAAGATAATTTAGTTTTACAATTGTGCGAAAATAGATTCTCATTTGGCCGGATTTTTTAACCGAATTCCAAAATTCAAAAGGTTATAAATGTATAGTTTTTTTTAAATATCACTCCTGGTCCAATTTAATATCCCACAAATATTAACGGCAAACTGATAATGACTTAAGTATTTTTGAAATAATTTTGTGACAAATGTGGGTAGTTTAGTAATTAGGCGCCGATTGATTGTGGGTAGGTTATATTTTCGCTCTCTGCTAATAAATCTTGTATGGAACGGACGTGTTTTCTTTGGTGCCTCTTCATCAGCGCTGATCTTCGGCTGGGAGCATACCTTACAAAATTGAATGCCGAAAAAAAGTTTATCAGCAAAAATTACTTACTTGAAAATAAAGTCATAACCGTTTTCATACTTATGCATTGAAATAGATATCACGCACGAAAGTAAGAACGACAAGGCCTCCTGGTGGCTGAGCCGGGAATCGAACCCGCCATCTCTCTCGCTATACCCTAATCCTCTAAGTGCCACTTGCACCAACGAATATGGAGGGTTAACCTGAGGGTTAACCCACCATTTTACATGGAATTTGACAGTTGACAGCCCACTAACCCTGAGTTAAGTGGTTGGTGCAAAAGGGCCTTAAAGATTCATATACGAGGTGGTCAAAATGTGCCTATCAGAGATAACATACACTAGAGAAATTTCGTCGGGTACCACACGGCGGGCGGGTGGCCTAGTGGTAATGACGTTAGCTGCGTAAGCTGAAGACCCGGGTTCGATTCCCGGCTCGGCCACCAGTGGGCCTTGTCGTTTTTTCTTTCGTGTATGATATCTATTTCAATTTATGTTTGTATGTATGTGAACACTTTATTGTACATAAGACAAGTTAGGACATAAAAATACAGTATATGTAGTTATGGTGTACAAAGGCGAACTTATACCTATAAGGGATCTCTTCCAACCTTTGAGCGAATTGAGAATTTATATAAACTTGAAAATAACAAATCAAAAATTATTCAATAAAATAATTTTATTTCTTCCCTAGATGTATAGTTTCATACTTATGATTTTTATTTTAAAGTAATCCGTTTATATTATAGCAACCATGGGTGATTTTTGTGGACTTAAGTAGAAACGTTGACTTGTGGTTGACAGAAGTGTGATTAACATTTCTAAATGTTAATTTATTGTATCTAGTCTAACTACGAAGCAATACATTGACGTATAAATTGCGTCCATATACAGAGAGGTCATTCATAAAAACATCACTTTAGGTAAGTTATATATCTTTTATACAATTTGACAACCATTGACTACACATCCCAATTCACCCCTCTTCCGACCCTTATCACCCCCTTCGTAAACCTATTCACCCCCTTTGCGACCCGTTTCCCCCCATTATTGATCCTATTCACCCCTCAGGCCGCGGATATTTGTTCATCCCGTAAAAGTTCCCCAACACAGTTGCATCGCTTTCTTCAGGAAAACCATTATAAAAATGAAAATATGTCTTATGATTTTCTGTTAAACATAAACTTTAGAAATACATTCAAAAGGATAATGAACAAATTCTTAGCAAAATTTCACACAAAAATGAAGTTAAAATGAGTAAAAAATCCAATAAATTTGAATGCCTACTTTGACAGACATTTTCATATTATTAAATTAAAACGGGACTTAATCGCGTAAAACTTACGTTTTATATTTAACCCGACGATTTTACGCGATTAAGTCCCGTTTTAATTTAATAATATGAGTGAAGATCGTGTTAGTTTAAATCAAGACATTTTCATGTCTGTAAATATATTATTTACATAAATCATAAAATATATTATTTAAATATAATAGCATTATATACCCCGGGAACCCTATTCACCCCAAATTACGGTATTTATTAAATTGTCAATATGTAAAATGTCGGAAACTACGGAACGGAGCCCTACACTGACCGTGGTCCGATGCGCTCTTGGCCGGTTTTTCTTCCTAATGATATGTAGAGATAATATAAAAATTCACCTCCCAATTTATAATAAGTTTTTTTGCAAAAAAATCATTTTTGGCACAGGCTTTACCTTAGCCGACTGTACCTTTCTTTCAAAAATCATCTATTGCTCTCCGAGATGTTTCTAAATACCCCTTACTCAATGGGGATACGACGTTTCATAACAGAGTTCCTCTGACCACCTTTCTGCTCCATCATCAGATCACCTCCATGATACCAGAATATTGCATTGTCACGTGATTTACATAAGTGTGCAAAATTTCAGCTCAATCGCAAATTGGAAAGCGGGTCAAATTTAGCTTCTACGTTTTGGCCCAAACTAAGATATACTAACAAGGCAAGTTGAATAAAAGCTTGTAAAAAGGCTTCTGATATCAGATTTGTAATAAGTTTACTTGTCATAGTTTAACAACAGATGAGACAGACATATGCACTGACAATACTGCACGTGTTTCGTGAGTCTGATGTCAAATCACCTCATACAATTTACCGCTCTAAGGCAACTAAGGTAGGGTTTGTTATGGCACTTTAATTACATATTAATGATTTCTAGCCCGTAAGATATATATTTGCTTTAACAATGGATAGATATTTATGCGAGTGAGAGTGTAATTTAGATTTTTATTTATAAGGAATCAAATATTTTTAAGCTACCCGATCAGATATTTCTGCGGATAAGGACACTCCCCACATCTGCCGTCTAGCAATCGTAGCGTCGGGCCAACTGTATGGCTAAGCCGCGCCTACGCGGCGTCTTTTTCCATACAGTTGGCCCGACGCTACGCTCGCGAGACGCTAGAAAGAGAGACGATGTTTTTGCCGGTCACGGAGCATCACAAATTTACGCCGGGAATATGTCATATACTTATGGTCCCCTATAGAAAATTAGATATTTTTGCACGGCCGTTCATAGTCATATATGCTGGTGACTGTTCCATGAATATTTGGTCTAGTCTAGTTGAGTGGAGAAGTGCCATTCAAAACGAGCGTTAACTTTCTAAATATATATTTAGGTACTTTATAATTCTCTTTATTCATTTTAAATCTCAGGCTAGGCTATTTTATAATATGACTAGCTTTTACCCGCGGCTTCGCCCGCGTAATAAAAGTATTCATTAAGATTTTCATTTGGATCCGTAGGTTTCTCTGTAGGTATATTTATCTGCGATTATTTCGATTGCACATAATACTTTTGCTTGCAATGATTGTAGAAATATTACACATCGACCACAGCGTAGGTAATTCTATATACGCTGGGGAAATCTTTATAAACATCCCACATAGCCCGTATTTCGACACTATGATCGGTGGGTAAAAAGTACTTTTTTCTATTATCCCTTACAATTTTTTACATTTTGCTTATACTTATCGCAAACGTAATCTTCAAGCAAGCAAACAACGATCGTCTTAGAGCACATTTATTGTAAGAGACCGCCGACCGATTATCCGTATCCCTCTAACGATACCCATATTATCCGTATCCGTATCCGTATCCGTATCCGTATCCCTATCTCTATCCCTATCGCTATCGCTATCGCTATCGCTATCGCTATCGCTATCGCTATCGCTATCGATATCGCTATCGCTATCCCTATCGCTATCCCTATCGCTATCCCTATCGCTATCGCTATCCCTATCCCTTATCAAGATAACACTTTAAGTTCTCGCGCTTTGTACACATATTTAAAGTCACATACAGGTCGAACGCGATTAATTAACATTATTTTTACCTTTTTTCCCAACGTTTCAGCCAGGTTGCACTGGCCGTGGTCGCGGAAGACTCACGTCCCAGCAAAATGTCACCGGAGATGTAAACAACACAAAACTACCCGATATTAATTTATATAAATGTTCGGGGTAGACAAATAAATATAATCTACCCGCTTTTAGTTAATGTTTATTTCCCACCGCACGACACACAAAAAAAAAGAAAAAAGGTAAAAATAATGTTAATTAATCGCGTTCGACCTTATCAAGATGTTTAATGATTTCTTATCAAGTGCTAAAATATAAAGTTTCATGGTTTTATCTTTTAAAATTAAGAAATCCCATACAAACTTTCAACCTCTTTTTCAACCCCTTCATCCCTTTTTTTCGAAATAAAAAGTAGCCTATGTTCTGTCTCAGGGTCTAAAGATTGTCTGTTCCAAATTTCATCAAAATCGGTTGCGTGGTTTAAGCGGGAAAGCGTAACAGACAGACAGACAGAGTTACTTTCGCATTTATAATATTAGTATGGAGTATGGATTATAAAAGTAAAATACAAAACCACTTACAAAACAATACAAAATATATAAACACATTATAAAAAACCTAACCTAGGGTGCCGCCAGCAGCGGGGCAGGGCACAAGCTGCCGGTGGTTAGGGCTGCAGAGAGAGGAACCGTCGGACTATACGCGCCGTGTCCAAGATCACCGCCTTCTGCATCTGACCCTTGATCCAACCACCTAGCGAGAGTCTCTCTAGATGTTGGTCGAGACTCTTCGCTATGAGACCGTTCGCTGAAACGACTACCGGGACAATGATCGTCGAATCAACATCCCACATGGCGGTTATCTCGTAAGCCAAGTCTAGGTACTTACTGGACTTGTCCTTCTCGGCTTTCACGAGATTCTCATCATGGGGGATGGTGATGTCGACGAGCACGGCCCGGCGTTGCGATCGATCTATTATGACAATGTCAGGCTTATTGGCTACAATAGTCCTGTCAGTGATAATAGATCGATCCCAATAGAGCGTGGCACGACCATTTTCGAGAACTGGCGCAGGTATGTACTTGTAGTACGGTACTTCGCGGTCCACAAGGCCGTATTGAAGAGCAAGCTGCTGGTGAATGATCCTGGCTACGAGATTATGCCTGTGCAAGTACTCACCGTTAGCTAGATGAGAACAACCGGAGATGATATGCCTGAGTGACTCTCCGGGACGGCGGCATGCCCGACAAATGTCGACCGTACCGTCCTTCAGGATATATTTCCGGTAGTTGTTCGTCATCATAACTTCGTCGGCAATTGCACAGGCAAAACCCTCGGTTTCTCCGAAGAGGTCCCCGAATCGTAACCAGTTCACCGATGCGAGCAGGTCTACATCGGGTCCCGTGAGGGCCTTGTAGAACCGCCCGTGTAGCTGCTTGCTCTCCCATACCGCCTTGCGGTCCGCTGGTACTTTATAATTATTATTGTTTTCAACTTACGGTTAAGTGTTCGTGGTATGCACAGAGTAAATCTTTAATGAAATTGAGACATTTTTTTATATATACAATTAAATTTGAACTACAAGCACTAAACCTATACCCGCTCGCATTCCCCTTTTTTCTTTTCTAAGTAAGAATCAATTAATAAGTATCTGAATATATGTATGAATAAATTAAATTGTAATTGTTTACATACAGCCTGTGAAGTTTGGTTGACAAAATTTGACGTAGATGCTGTCATATATATTTTTAAAATGACGTACTGTTAATACCAGCGTAATGAAAATGTATTCCGATGAGTAAAAGAAAACATGAAACTTTTTTCAATTTAACCGAACTAGAATGAAATCATTTATACTCATTCGGTTGTGTTCGTTATTTTCTTTAATAATGTGATATATTTTTATTTATTTTTTATGCACAAGCCATGCACCTTTAAACTTTAAATGAGATTGGATCTCCACCTGACATTATTGATTTACCCTATTTATTTTGAGCACAGTTTTACACTGGTATGGTTTTTCGTGTACGTACACTATTTTCTGTCAAAATATTTGTCAAATTTAAACGTCAACGCGGAGCGACCGGCGACACGTCTGCCTCCGATGAGCCGCTCAGGGCGTCTAATCGAAAGGAGAATTCTGACAGCAATGGCGAATGTATGGAAATTTTACGATAGTTTAAATTTAAGGTAAAATTTCTTTGTTGCCTTTGAGAGGAAAAATATAAAAAACCTCAAAACCTGTAGTCCATTTATCTGGCTTTTAGAATCACTTAATGTTATAACTAAAGTATTGAATTTTTTTAACAAAGTTTACTAAACGGCGACATACGTTTTTCTCATTTTAGGTCAACTTTGTGTGGGTTTAGTTATTACACCGTTAATAATTGGAGATTGTGAATAGTCAAAAGTTGTAGACACACTCTTTAAGATAATAACTACATTTATTTTATTTCATTTAATTTAGAAATGTGAGCAGCATTTGTTAAACGCCGAATGCACTTTTCGAGGATTTCGTACGACCCCCTCTTAAGGTAGGGTAATATTTAACCTGTGTATCGACCTCCAACTTCACTTTTCGTTGTATGTATTGTTTGCATCAGTTCACTGTTTTCTGTGTGGCTTGCATATTTTCACTGTAATTTTAAATATGTAACACAATTTTTTTTTAGTAACATATTGTGTATTGTGTATTACTTTTCACTCAACGGATAACTGTTATTGGCCTAAGACTATGTAAAAATACCTATGTAAGTTGAATATTTACGGCTGTTGTTGTCCTAAATACCAATAAATAAATAAATAATAAATTTACGAATTATTGTATGTTTTCAGGGGATGGTGTTAACGACGGAGTGGCCTTAAAACGGGCAGACATCGGTATCGCCATGGGAAATGGCACAGATGTTTGTAAGGAGGCTGCCGATATGATATTAGTCGACAATGACTTTGCTACCATTATGTAAGATATCGCATTCCGCTTTATGTATTGTTTCCTATTTTATTCGATCTTACAAATATAAGCAAGCAAACGCTTCAAAATTAATTTGATTACTCGGGGCCAGAAGCAGAAGTATCAACAGTATAATAGTAACTGAATCGTATAAGAACTTTAAGTATAAACACTTTACGATAGATGACTTGTCTGGCATTTCTGTGAGGTCTGAAAGTACATACATACAATCACGCCTATATCCCATAAAGGGGTAGGCAGAACACATGAAACTAATAAAAAGCTTCAGTGCCACTCTTGGCAAATAAGGGGTTGAAAGAAAAACGAAACTGTGACATTGCAGTGACAGGTTGCCAGCCTCTCGCCTACGCCACAATTTAACCCATATCCCACAGTCGCCTTCTACGACACCCACGGGAAGAAACGGGGTGGTGAAATTCTTAACCCGTCACCACACAGGCAACTGAAGGTCTGAAAGTAACAATTTTAAAATGTGTGTTCAGACTATATTATTTAGAGTTCTATTCTAGTTCAGACTAGATTAGAGGTTTCAATCGGTCCTATTTTTTTTGAAAATCTATGTTCAAAAAAGGTGCGCAATGCGCATGTCTAAGATATTGTTGACGACTGGTCTGGCCTATCGCTTATTGATCCTGCCTGCTAAGCCGCGGTCCCGGGTTCAAATCCCGGTAAGGGTATTTATTTGTGTGATGGATGAGCACAGATATTTGTTCCTGATTCATGGATGTTTTCTATGTATATAAGTATGTATTTATCTATGTAAGTAAGTATATCGTCGCCTAGCACCCATAGTACAAGCTTTGCTTAGTTTAGGGCTAGGTTGATCTGTGTAAGGTGTCCCCCAATATTTATTTTACTTATTTATTTATTGTTATCAAGCCCGAAATGCCATAATAATTAGTTGAACAGAAAATATTTGACGGGCTTTGTAATTTGCGAGATATATATTAAAAAACCTGTCGTCAGTTTTAATAAGATTATATTGTCTTCGGTTACCGCGATAGTTACTCATGAAATAAAACTATAGAAACGGATTAAATCGCGAAAAATAATTTAAAATTCATCCCGACGTTTCGAATACTTTACAGCGTTCGTGGTCAACGGGTATCAGTGACACGATTCATTATACGCGATTTAATTCGTTTCCATAGTTTTCTTTCATTTTAATAAGGTTATTTTTATTTCCAGCGCTGCGATAGAAGAAGGAAAATGCATCTTCTACAACATCCGCAATTTCGTCCGTTTCCAACTATCCACATCCATCGCGGCGCTCTCTCTAATAGCCCTCGCTACGCTCATGGGCATACCTAACCCGCTCAACGCTATGCAGATACTGTGGATCAACATTATTATGGACGGTAAGTCCCTTTAAATCGGTTGCAAACAGCGTATATCCCAGGCGACGCAACCGCAGTTGGACCTCTTTTGGATGTAGTTTAAGATTATACCCGCTAGGCTACCAGCGCTTCTTTCCTCCCACCCTCTCAAATAACTATTACCAAAGAGGATCGAGTATTATAGAGTCAGAGAGTTACTGTCGAAGTAAAATGTGTAATCACAGTGCATAGACTGCCATCTCTTGACACAGGCTTAAAACTTTTGAACCTCAGTTTTGACAATTTGACCCATATTGTTGTCTTGATATGTATTAAAATGTCAAATAGTAATATTAGCGCCATCTAGCTGAGCGTACCCCAACGATGTAATGCCATCTAGGCCACCGTACCCTTTTCTGTATGGTCTTTTTCTTTAGTCATTCCTTCAATGCTGAAGATCATGACATCATGTCATTCTGTTGAAGACTAGGTCCCTCGTCCCTCCATAGGCGTCTGTTCCTCGCCAGGCGCATGGCCTCGTGCAGTTTTAATCGCATGGGTGCAGTAATTTGAGCACACCATCTAGTAAAGTCTGTTCAGCCTTACTTCTCCAATATAGTAAACAAACGAAACGTCAAATATGGTCAAAGACAATTACTAGGGATTGGAAGTGTCGATAAAATGATGTATTAACGATAATTTTGCTGCTGACGTCATCAGAGGATTTTCAATTTTCCGTCACACAATATCTATGTTAAAACCAAAGTTTAATTATTTTTCGTCACATTTGCAATAATCCTGTGAAAAAGGCTTGTCTCACTTTCGCTTTCTTCAGATACATTATTAAAATCGGATCGTGGCTCTCGGAGTCATCGGTGAACATAAGTACATAAAACATAAATACGAAACTGAATACAAAACCCTCCTTCTACGTAAAGAAGTCGGTTAAAAATCTCATAAATTATTGTAGTTAATATCAACGCATTTTTTCCAAGCTATACAAACTCTAACGTTAATATCGGTCGTTCATAACGATAAGTTGTCATCCCAACATTGCGACCCATAGACAATCTAGACTTCGTAATGTCAGGAGTTTTTTATGTCATCCGTTCGTAATTACAATTATTGATGAATGTTTGTTTGTCGACAGGGCCGCCCGCGCAGTCGCTGGGCGTGGAGCCGGTGGACCACGAGGTGACGCGGCGGCGCCCGCGCGACACCTCGTGGTCCACCGGCTCCACGCCCACATCTATGATTGTGACACATTTATACTGTCGGCAGGGCCGCCCGCGCAGTCGCTGGGCGTGGAGCCGGTGGACCACGAGGTGACGCGGCGGCGCCCGCGCGACACCTCGTGGTCCACCGGCTCCACGCCCACATCTATGATTGTGACACATTTATACTGTCGGCAGGGCCGCCCGCGCAGTCGCTGGGCGTGGAGCCGGTGGACCACGAGGTGACGCGGCGGCGCCCGCGCGACACCTCGTGGTCCACCGGCTCCACGCCCACATCTATGATTGTGACACATTTATACTGTCGGCAGGGCCGCCCGCGCAGTCGCTGGGCGTGGAGCCGGTGGACCACGAGGTGACGCGGCGGCGCCCGCGCGACACCTCGTGGTCCACCGGCTCCACGCCCACATCTATGATTGTGACACATTTATACTGTCGGCAGGGCCGCCCGCGCAGTCGCTGGGCGTGGAGCCGGTGGACCACGAGGTGACGCGGCGGCGCCCGCGCGACACCTCGTGGTCCACCGGCTCCACGCCCACATCTATGATTGTGACACATTTATACTGTCGGCAGGGCCGCCCGCGCAGTCGCTGGGCGTGGAGCCGGTGGACCACGAGGTGACGCGGCGGCGCCCGCGCGACACCTCGTGGTCCACCGGCTCCACGCCCACATCTATGATTGTGACACATTTATACTGTCGGCAGGGCCGCCCGCGCAGTCGCTGGGCGTGGAGCCGGTGGACCACGAGGTGACGCGGCGGCGCCCGCGCGACACCTCGTGGTCCACCGGCTCCACGCCCACATCTATGATTGTGACACATTTATACTGTCGGCAGGGCCGCCCGCGCAGTCGCTGGGCGTGGAGCCGGTGGACCACGAGGTGACGCGGCGGCGCCCGCGCGACACCTCGTGGTCCACCGGCTCCACGCCCACATCTATGATTGTGACACATTTATACTGTCGGCAGGGCCGCCCGCGCAGTCGCTGGGCGTGGAGCCGGTGGACCACGAGGTGACGCGGCGGCGCCCGCGCGACACCTCGTGGTCCACCGGCTCCACGCCCACATCTATGATTGTGACACATTTATACTGTCGGCAGGGCCGCCCGCGCAGTCGCTGGGCGTGGAGCCGGTGGACCACGAGGTGACGCGGCGGCGCCCGCGCGACACCTCGTGGTCCACCGGCTCCACGCCCACATCTATGATTGTGACACATTTATACTGTCGGCAGGGCCGCCCGCGCAGTCGCTGGGCGTGGAGCCGGTGGACCACGAGGTGACGCGGCGGCGCCCGCGCGACACCTCGTGGTCCACCGGCTCCACGCCCACATCTATGATTGTGACACATTTATACTGTCGGCAGGGCCGCCCGCGCAGTCGCTGGGCGTGGAGCCGGTGGACCACGAGGTGACGCGGCGGCGCCCGCGCGACACCTCGTGGTCCACCGGCTCCACGCCCACATCTATGATTGTGACACATTTATACTGTCGGCAGGGCCGCCCGCGCAGTCGCTGGGCGTGGAGCCGGTGGACCACGAGGTGACGCGGCGGCGCCCGCGCGACACCTCGTGGTCCACCGGCTCCACGCCCACATCTATGATTGTGACACATTTATACTGTCGGCAGGGCCGCCCGCGCAGTCGCTGGGCGTGGAGCCGGTGGACCACGAGGTGACGCGGCGGCGCCCGCGCGACACCTCGTGGTCCACCGGCTCCACGCCCACATCTATGATTGTGACACATTTATACTGTCGGCAGGGCCGCCCGCGCAGTCGCTGGGCGTGGAGCCGGTGGACCACGAGGTGACGCGGCGGCGCCCGCGCGACACCTCGTGGTCCACCGGCTCCACGCCCACATCTATGATTGTGACACATTTATACTGTCGGCAGGGCCGCCCGCGCAGTCGCTGGGCGTGGAGCCGGTGGACCACGAGGTGACGCGGCGGCGCCCGCGCGACACCTCGTGGTCCACCGGCTCCACGCCCACATCTATGATTGTGACACATTTATACTGTCGGCAGGGCCGCCCGCGCAGTCGCTGGGCGTGGAGCCGGTGGACCACGAGGTGACGCGGCGGCGCCCGCGCGACACCTCGTGGTCCACCGGCTCCACGCCCACATCTATGATTGTGACACATTTATACTGTCGGCAGGGCCGCCCGCGCAGTCGCTGGGCGTGGAGCCGGTGGACCACGAGGTGACGCGGCGGCGCCCGCGCGACACCTCGTGGTCCACCGGCTCCACGCCCACATCTATGATTGTGACACATTTATACTGTCGGCAGGGCCGCCCGCGCAGTCGCTGGGCGTGGAGCCGGTGGACCACGAGGTGACGCGGCGGCGCCCGCGCGACACCTCGTGGTCCACCGGCTCCACGCCCACATCTATGATTGTGACACATTTATACTGTCGGCAGGGCCGCCCGCGCAGTCGCTGGGCGTGGAGCCGGTGGACCACGAGGTGACGCGGCGGCGCCCGCGCGACACCTCGTGGTCCACCGGCTCCACGCCCACATCTATGATTGTGACACATTTATACTGTCGGCAGGGCCGCCCGCGCAGTCGCTGGGCGTGGAGCCGGTGGACCACGAGGTGACGCGGCGGCGCCCGCGCGACACCTCGTGGTCCACCGGCTCCACGCCCACATCTATGATTGTGACACATTTATACTGTCGGCAGGGCCGCCCGCGCAGTCGCTGGGCGTGGAGCCGGTGGACCACGAGGTGACGCGGCGGCGCCCGCGCGACACCTCGTGGTCCACCGGCTCCACGCCCACATCTATGATTGTGACACATTTATACTGTCGGCAGGGCCGCCCGCGCAGTCGCTGGGCGTGGAGCCGGTGGACCACGAGGTGACGCGGCGGCGCCCGCGCGACACCTCGTGGTCCACCGGCTCCACGCCCACATCTATGATTGTGACACATTTATACTGTCGGCAGGGCCGCCCGCGCGACACCTCGCCACCGGCTCCACGCCCACATCTATGATTGTGACGTGTCGGCAGGGCCGCCCGCGCAGTCGCTGGTGGACCACGAGGTGACGCGGCGGCGCCCGCGCGACACCTCGTGGTCCACCGGCTCCACGCCCACATCTATGATTGTGACACATTTATACTGTCGGCAGGGCCGCCCGCGCAGTCGCTGGGCGTGGAGCCGGTGGACCACGAGGTGACGCGGCGGCGCCCGCGCGACACCTCGTGGTCCACCGGCTCCACGCCCACATCTATGATTGTGACACATTTATACTGTCGGCAGGGCCGCCCGCGCAGTCGCTGGGCGTGGAGCCGGTGGACCACGAGGTGACGCGGCGGCGCCCGCGCGACACCTCGTGGTCCACCGGCTCCACGCCCACATCTATGATTGTGACACATTTATACTGTCGGCAGGGCCGCCCGCGCAGTCGCTGGGCGTGGAGCCGGTGGACCACGAGGTGACGCGGCGGCGCCCGCGCGACACCTCGTGGTCCACCGGCTCCACGCCCACATCTATGATTGTGACACATTTATACTGTCGGCAGGGCCGCCCGCGCAGTCGCTGGGCGTGGAGCCGGTGGACCACGAGGTGACGCGGCGGCGCCCGCGCGACACCTCGTGGTCCACCGGCTCCACGCCCACATCTATGATTGTGACACATTTATACTGTCGGCAGGGCCGCCCGCGCAGTCGCTGGGCGTGGAGCCGGTGGACCACGAGGTGACGCGGCGGCGCCCGCGCGACACCTCGTGGTCCACCGGCTCCACGCCCACATCTATGATTGTGACACATTTATACTGTCGGCAGGGCCGCCCGCGCAGTCGCTGGGCGTGGAGCCGGTGGACCACGAGGTGACGCGGCGGCGCCCGCGCGACACCTCGTGGTCCACCGGCTCCACGCCCACATCTATGATTGTGACACATTTATACTGTCGGCAGGGCCGCCCGCGCAGTCGCTGGGCGTGGAGCCGGTGGACCACGAGGTGACGCGGCGGCGCCCGCGCGACACCTCGTGGTCCACCGGCTCCACGCCCACATCTATGATTGTGACACATTTATACTGTCGGCAGGGCCGCCCGCGCAGTCGCTGGGCGTGGAGCCGGTGGACCACGAGGTGACGCGGCGGCGCCCGCGCGACACCTCGTGGTCCACCGGCTCCACGCCCACATCTATGATTGTGACACATTTATACTGTCGGCAGGGCCGCCCGCGCAGTCGCTGGGCGTGGAGCCGGTGGACCACGAGGTGACGCGGCGGCGCCCGCGCGACACCTCGTGGTCCACCGGCTCCACGCCCACATCTATGATTGTGACACATTTATACTGTCGGCAGGGCCGCCCGCGCAGTCGCTGGGCGTGGAGCCGGTGGACCACGAGGTGACGCGGCGGCGCCCGCGCGACACCTCGTGGTCCACCGGCTCCACGCCCACATCTATGATTGTGACACATTTATACTGTCGGCAGGGCCGCCCGCGCAGTCGCTGGGCGTGGAGCCGGTGGACCACGAGGTGACGCGGCGGCGCCCGCGCGACACCTCGTGGTCCACCGGCTCCACGCCCACATCTATGATTGTGACACATTTATACTGTCGGCAGGGCCGCCCGCGCAGTCGCTGGGCGTGGAGCCGGTGGACCACGAGGTGACGCGGCGGCGCCCGCGCGACACCTCGTGGTCCACCGGCTCCACGCCCACATCTATGATTGTGACACATTTATACTGTCGGCAGGGCCGCCCGCGCAGTCGCTGGGCGTGGAGCCGGTGGACCACGAGGTGACGCGGCGGCGCCCGCGCGACACCTCGTGGTCCACCGGCTCCACGCCCACATCTATGATTGTGACACATTTATACTGTCGGCAGGGCCGCCCGCGCAGTCGCTGGGCGTGGAGCCGGTGGACCACGAGGTGACGCGGCGGCGCCCGCGCGACACCTCGTGGTCCACCGGCTCCACGCCCACATCTATGATTGTGACACATTTATACTGTCGGCAGGGCCGCCCGCGCAGTCGCTGGGCGTGGAGCCGGTGGACCACGAGGTGACGCGGCGGCGCCCGCGCGACACCTCGTGGTCCACCGGCTCCACGCCCACATCTATGATTGTGACACATTTATACTGTCGGCAGGGCCGCCCGCGCAGTCGCTGGGCGTGGAGCCGGTGGACCACGAGGTGACGCGGCGGCGCCCGCGCGACACCTCGTGGTCCACCGGCTCCACGCCCACATCTATGATTGTGACACATTTATACTGTCGGCAGGGCCGCCCGCGCAGTCGCTGGGCGTGGAGCCGGTGGACCACGAGGTGACGCGGCGGCGCCCGCGCGACACCTCGTGGTCCACCGGCTCCACGCCCACATCTATGATTGTGACACATTTATACTGTCGGCAGGGCCGCCCGCGCAGTCGCTGGGCGTGGAGCCGGTGGACCACGAGGTGACGCGGCGGCGCCCGCGCGACACCTCGTGGTCCACCGGCTCCACGCCCACATCTATGATTGTGACACATTTATACTGTCGGCAGGGCCGCCCGCGCAGTCGCTGGGCGTGGAGCCGGTGGACCACGAGGTGACGCGGCGGCGCCCGCGCGACACCTCGTGGTCCACCGGCTCCACGCCCACATCTATGATTGTGACACATTTATACTGTCGGCAGGGCCGCCCGCGCAGTCGCTGGGCGTGGAGCCGGTGGACCACGAGGTGACGCGGCGGCGCCCGCGCGACACCTCGTGGTCCACCGGCTCCACGCCCACATCTATGATTGTGACACATTTATACTGTCGGCAGGGCCGCCCGCGCAGTCGCTGGGCGTGGAGCCGGTGGACCACGAGGTGACGCGGCGGCGCCCGCGCGACACCTCGTGGTCCACCGGCTCCACGCCCACATCTATGATTGTGACACATTTATACTGTCGGCAGGGCCGCCCGCGCAGTCGCTGGGCGTGGAGCCGGTGGACCACGAGGTGACGCGGCGGCGCCCGCGCGACACCTCGTGGTCCACCGGCTCCACGCCCACATCTATGATTGTGACACATTTATACTGTCGGCAGGGCCGCCCGCGCAGTCGCTGGGCGTGGAGCCGGTGGACCACGAGGTGACGCGGCGGCGCCCGCGCGACACCTCGTGGTCCACCGGCTCCACGCCCACATCTATGATTGTGACACATTTATACTGTCGGCAGGGCCGCCCGCGCAGTCGCTGGGCGTGGAGCCGGTGGACCACGAGGTGACGCGGCGGCGCCCGCGCGACACCTCGTGGTCCACCGGCTCCACGCCCACATCTATGATTGTGACACATTTATACTGTCGGCAGGGCCGCCCGCGCAGTCGCTGGGCGTGGAGCCGGTGGACCACGAGGTGACGCGGCGGCGCCCGCGCGACACCTCGTGGTCCACCGGCTCCACGCCCACATCTATGATTGTGACACATTTATACTGTCGGCAGGGCCGCCCGCGCAGTCGCTGGGCGTGGAGCCGGTGGACCACGAGGTGACGCGGCGGCGCCCGCGCGACACCTCGTGGTCCACCGGCTCCACGCCCACATCTATGATTGTGACACATTTATACTGTCGGCAGGGCCGCCCGCGCAGTCGCTGGGCGTGGAGCCGGTGGACCACGAGGTGACGCGGCGGCGCCCGCGCGACACCTCGTGGTCCACCGGCTCCACGCCCACATCTATGATTGTGACACATTTATACTGTCGGCAGGGCCGCCCGCGCAGTCGCTGGGCGTGGAGCCGGTGGACCACGAGGTGACGCGGCGGCGCCCGCGCGACACCTCGTGGTCCACCGGCTCCACGCCCACATCTATGATTGTGACACATTTATACTGTCGGCAGGGCCGCCCGCGCAGTCGCTGGGCGTGGAGCCGGTGGACCACGAGGTGACGCGGCGGCGCCCGCGCGACACCTCGTGGTCCACCGGCTCCACGCCCACATCTATGATTGTGACACATTTATACTGTCGGCAGGGCCGCCCGCGCAGTCGCTGGGCGTGGAGCCGGTGGACCACGAGGTGACGCGGCGGCGCCCGCGCGACACCTCGTGGTCCACCGGCTCCACGCCCACATCTATGATTGTGACACATTTATACTGTCGGCAGGGCCGCCCGCGCAGTCGCTGGGCGTGGAGCCGGTGGACCACGAGGTGACGCGGCGGCGCCCGCGCGACACCTCGTGGTCCACCGGCTCCACGCCCACATCTATGATTGTGACACATTTATACTGTCGGCAGGGCCGCCCGCGCAGTCGCTGGGCGTGGAGCCGGTGGACCACGAGGTGACGCGGCGGCGCCCGCGCGACACCTCGTGGTCCACCGGCTCCACGCCCACATCTATGATTGTGACACATTTATACTGTCGGCAGGGCCGCCCGCGCAGTCGCTGGGCGTGGAGCCGGTGGACCACGAGGTGACGCGGCGGCGCCCGCGCGACACCTCGTGGTCCACCGGCTCCACGCCCACATCTATGATTGTGACACATTTATACTGTCGGCAGGGCCGCCCGCGCAGTCGCTGGGCGTGGAGCCGGTGGACCACGAGGTGACGCGGCGGCGCCCGCGCGACACCTCGTGGTCCACCGGCTCCACGCCCACATCTATGATTGTGACACATTTATACTGTCGGCAGGGCCGCCCGCGCAGTCGCTGGGCGTGGAGCCGGTGGACCACGAGGTGACGCGGCGGCGCCCGCGCGACACCTCGTGGTCCACCGGCTCCACGCCCACATCTATGATTGTGACACATTTATACTGTCGGCAGGGCCGCCCGCGCAGTCGCTGGGCGTGGAGCCGGTGGACCACGAGGTGACGCGGCGGCGCCCGCGCGACACCTCGTGGTCCACCGGCTCCACGCCCACATCTATGATTGTGACACATTTATACTGTCGGCAGGGCCGCCCGCGCAGTCGCTGGGCGTGGAGCCGGTGGACCACGAGGTGACGCGGCGGCGCCCGCGCGACACCTCGTGGTCCACCGGCTCCACGCCCACATCTATGATTGTGACACATTTATACTGTCGGCAGGGCCGCCCGCGCAGTCGCTGGGCGTGGAGCCGGTGGACCACGAGGTGACGCGGCGGCGCCCGCGCGACACCTCGTGGTCCACCGGCTCCACGCCCACATCTATGATTGTGACACATTTATACTGTCGGCAGGGCCGCCCGCGCAGTCGCTGGGCGTGGAGCCGGTGGACCACGAGGTGACGCGGCGGCGCCCGCGCGACACCTCGTGGTCCACCGGCTCCACGCCCACATCTATGATTGTGACACATTTATACTGTCGGCAGGGCCGCCCGCGCAGTCGCTGGGCGTGGAGCCGGTGGACCACGAGGTGACGCGGCGGCGCCCGCGCGACACCTCGTGGTCCACCGGCTCCACGCCCACATCTATGATTGTGACACATTTATACTGTCGGCAGGGCCGCCCGCGCAGTCGCTGGGCGTGGAGCCGGTGGACCACGAGGTGACGCGGCGGCGCCCGCGCGACACCTCGTGGTCCACCGGCTCCACGCCCACATCTATGATTGTGACACATTTATACTGTCGGCAGGGCCGCCCGCGCAGTCGCTGGGCGTGGAGCCGGTGGACCACGAGGTGACGCGGCGGCGCCCGCGCGACACCTCGCGCCGCATCATCTCGCGCGCGCTGCTCGCCAACGTGCTGCTCTCCGCCGCCATCATCATCGCCGGCACGCTCTGGGTCTTCAACAGAGAGGTAACTAATACACCGTGTTTTTTTTGTTTTCCGTTAAATTCGACATGTAGTTAGGTTCGTTAATTCGTTATCAGGAACCATCCTGTATATCACTTTTAGTTAAATTCGCAAAAAAAAAATATTTCATCGTGTTCATACATAATAAATGAATTAATTAAGTGTGAGAGACCCTTAAGAATATTATTCAAGTTAGTTTCCACTCGGCTTGGTGTCAAAGTACCTTTTGGATACTTTTGACCCTGGTCTTCCGTGGTAACCCTTCCGTTACATGCAAACGGAACAATTATATGGATATTTTTCAAACTCTACGTGCGAACTGCAAATGTGTTATTGTTATACTTGCCGAAACGTCGGGATGAATCACAGAACTTTATTTAGATAGAAGAAACAAGTTCATCTATTTGTATAGGGACCGAGCGTGTCAAATTTTGTACTGAAGTTGTTTCTTGCCTGTAATTTTAAATATGTCTCAGGCTCTTGATTGTTCATAATTTTTGTGTTGTTGCAATTGAATATCACGTAACGAGGCATTTTTTATGTTTTGATTGACTTCAACTTACAAAAATTGACGCCCGAAAGCTGCAAGCTGCGATTAAAGACGGACAACTCAGTGGATTGCACTGAGTTCATTTGACACGCTAAGTAGATACGTTTGCTTGATCTATGGGATGAATTGTAAATTCATTATACGCGATTTCATCCGTTTCCATTTTTATTTTTTAATACTACGTCGGTGGCAAACAAGCTTACGGCCCGCCTGATGTAAAGCGGTCACCGTAACCTATGGACGCCTGCAACTCAAAGAGTGTCACATGCGCGTTGCCACCCCATTAAAAACTTGTACACTCCCTTTTGCTGTGTTAAGTACACAGCAAAAAGGAGTGTACAAGTTCCAAGGAGGATTCGGGTTGCCGACGACTCAAAGGACAATAGACGGAACGAATGAGTTCCGTAAGTCCTCCCGTCGCCAGCACACCGCACCCTCGTTGAGCTCTGTCAGCCTTACTCACCGGCAGGAACACAACACTATGAGTAGGGTTCCATAGTTTTATTTCATTTTTATTCAAATTGTCCACAGATGTCCGACAACAAGATCACCCCCCGCGACACAACCATGACTTTCACCTGTTTCGTCCTGTTCGACATGTTCAACGCCCTCTCGTGCCGCTCGCAGACAAAGTCCGTGTTCCAAGTGGGCCTGTTCTCCAACAAGATGTTCCTGGCGGCCGTCACGCTGAGCTTGGTGGGACAGATGCTGGTGGTGTACTTCCCGCCGCTGCAGAGGGTCTTCCTCACTGAATCTCTAACCGGACATGGTGAGTGGAATTAGTTTGTTAGTTTTTCATGAAACATGGCTAAGAACACTCCCGACTGACTCAGCTTTCAAACAAAAAAAATCTAAATTGGTTCATCCGTTCGGGAACTACGATGCCACAGACAGACACACACATAGACAGACAGACAAACAGATAGACAGACAGGTCAAACTTATAACACCCCGTCATTTTTGCGTTGGGGGTTAAAAAGATAAAATAATAAATAATATACAAAAAAACCGGCCAAGAGCGTGTCGGGCCACGCTCAGTGTAGGGTTCCGTAGTTTTCCGTATTTTTCTCAAAAACTACTGTACCTATCAAGTTCAAAACAATTTTCCTAGAAAGTATTTATACAGTTCTACTTTTGTGATTTTTTTCATATTTTTTTAAACATATGGTTCAAAAGTTAGAGGGGGAGGGACCCACTTTTTTTTCCTTTAGGAGCGATTATTTCCGAAAACATTAATATTATCAAAAAACGATCTTAGTAAACCCTTATTCATTTTTTAATACCTATCCAACAATATATCACACGTTGGGGTTGGAATGAAAAAAAATATCAGCCCCCACTTTACATGTAGGGGGGTACCCTAATAAAACATTTTTTTCCATTTTTTGTTTTTGCACTTTGTTGGCGTGATTGATATACATATTGGTACCAAATTTCAGCTTTCTAGTGCTAACGGTTACTGAGATTATCCGCGGACGGACGGACGGACAGACAGACATGGCGAAACTATAAGGGATCCTAGTTGACTACGGAACCCTAAAAACTGTGCAGTGCAGTCTTGCACAGACAAAGTGCCAAAATTGTATACACACCTTAATGTACAGCCAATAAAATTTTAATTCTGTATACATATTTTTCCGGTTGGGGGGTTATAGCCGTAGGCTGAGATCCAAGTAGAGCTGAAGTCAGTGGTTATATGCTTAATGTAAGATGGCGCTGCGCGCGTCCGAATCGCCTACAGGATTAAGTGTAGGTACTGGAGAAGGTATAAGCTCAGACTTCGTATTGCTGAATGTATAAGCGCGCTATGCTACGGAGTTTTGCTACCCATCCTGCTGAAATGTAAGAACGCGCTGCGCGCGCTTGAATGTCTATCTGTGCCCGATCCTACAGGGGTGAGTGTACAGAGTGGCCCAAAATTACATTGACAAAGAACAGGAAAATGTTGAAATAAACCAAAATATCGAAGTTACCGAAAATATTTTTTGGGCCTAGGTATATATACTGTATATTTCTACATTCACCAAGGATATTTCAACAGCATTCGTGTCCATTTCGCAAGGTTTGCAATGTAGACCAATTGTGTAGACATTTTTTTCCAGATTCATAAGCTGGATATACGTTTCAGCCTACTTACGTAAAACCTAACTTAAAACTATAAATTATAGTATAATCAATCTTGAAACACTAGCCCGTTTATTGATTACAAAAATTAGGATATTTTACAAGCTATACGTGCAATAAGTTAGACCAAAGAGGATCGAGTATTATAGAGAGTTACTGTCAAAGTAAAATGTGTAATCACAGTGCACACTTGCACAGACTGCCATCTCTCGACACAAGCTTAAAACTTTTGAACCTCAGTTTTGACAATTTGGCACATATTCCTAGCTTGATATGTGTTAAAATGTCAAATATTAATATTAGCGCCATCTAGCCGAGCGTCTCCCAAAGGTGTATCGCCATCTAGGTCACCGTACCTTTTTCTGTATGGTTTTGAGGTACGTTTTTTTCTTAGACTTTATCTGTCTATACGGAGTTACATATGTCTTTGGTTAGACGAAATTCATACTAGAAGTGCTGCGGCATATCGTTAATTTTTTGTTCTAATATTCTAATAGTAGCGTTTATTTGCGTTTAAACATTAAAATCTCTTTGTTTCAGACATCATCTTCCTAGTCTGTCTAACGTCGAGCGTGTTCATCGTAAGCGAGATAAAGAAGTTGGTAGAGCGCTCGCTCAAGAAGCGTTCTTTTGGCAAGTTCCCGACCAAGTCGCACGATGCGCTGGACTTCGTATGACAGGTACGACTTACCCCAGTCTACTCTCATATATATTACATACTTCGTACATATGTCAGGTACGGTTTGCCTCAGTTAGCGTTTGATGTATCGCTTAATGAAAATGTTGAAAGAATATAAAAATAAAAATATGGTGTCCCCAATATTTCAACACACAGATCAACTTAGCCCCAAACTAAGCAAAGCTTGTAATATGGATGCTAAGCGACGATATACATACTTAAATAGATAAATACATACTTATATACATAGGAAAACATCCATGACTCAGGAACATCACACAAATAAATGCCCTTACCAGGATTCGAACCTAGGACCGCGGCTTAGCAGACACGGTCACTACCGACTGAGCCAGACCGGTCGTCGAATGTGTGTGTTTGTGAAATTGGTGACGAGATACGACCACCACCCCCTTTTCTCCAGTGGGTGTAGTGGTAGTTGACTGGGGCGGGGTTCAATTGTGGCGAGGGCCATCAACCTGTCAATGTACAAATAATATCACGATTTCGTATTATTTCAACCTGTTCATTGTTAAGAGTGGCATATGAAACTTGAGCAGTTTCATGTGCAATGCTTACCCTTTTTGGGAATACAGGCGTGAGAGTATGTATGTAAAGAAAGAAGTTAGTCGAGCGTTTGCTCAAAGAAAGTTGTTTTGCCGTTGAGTTTTGGACCTTTGGGGTATCACAGGTAATATTTGCTCCAGTATACTCAGTTAATCTTTGTTTTAATGGGTAGTTACAACTCAAATCACTTCACAGTTTGCAATTGACTGCTAAAATTCTCTTCTATTCTATTCTAGGAGGAGCGGAAGGAGCAGTAAGCCACAGCGCACTCAAAGAATCGTGTGGCGAAACGGACAGTATAAAAAACTTTCTACCATCATCTTCAGTGAACCTAAACTTTTCACCAGACCCCTCAAATTGTGATAATTTTGTGCAGTTTGGAGAATCTTCATCCGGAGCGCAACGCGCTGATTCAAGCGACACCGCACATTTTGAGTCTCATGGTCATTTTGTTCACATCAGGGACTCTTCCAGTGCGGAAACTTTGTTTAGAGATTCAAACGTGTTTAAATCTCATAGTGATAATTTTGAGCAACTCAGAGATTCTTCATCAAGTGTTAACATCGAAAACAACACGGTTTTCACCGAATTTCACCATATAAATAATTTTGGTCACCTCCGAGACTCTTCACCCACTGACCCGGTGCAACTTCGCGTGTCCGACGTGTTTCTTTCCCGAAGTGACAATGAGTACGCCAAAGATCTGTATAGAGCGGTTAATACCGACGAGGGTGAATGTTTTAGTAGCTGGCTCGGTGAATCTTTGGATGGTGAAAGTAAAGTGCTGACTGGTTAGAATTTAGTAAACTTTTAGGTGTTCCTAGTAGACTATACTCGCCGCAATACTAACTAGCGAAGTCATATTGCTATCTCTTTCATGCAAATGGAGACTCAGTGCGTTAGAGAGGGATAGTACTATAACATCCGTCGCCACATGGATTGCGGCAAGCATAACTAAATTTCGGTATTATTAAAGTCTAAAATAACGAGTTTTGGGACACATTTTCAGAGTCAAAATTGGACAGTGCAATCAATTGGACTCCTAGGCAACTGTAGAACCTTTTCACAGTAAACGTCAATGTGAATTATATAGCAAATAATTCAAATAAAGCACGGTGTTAATGAGACAGGGTTCTAGGATTCAAATTGGTTGAACGTACATTAGATACAGTAGATGTTTAGTGTTTCTATTGTGTACATTATTGGTGACATTTAAACAGTCATTGCAAATGAAAAACCATGCAGAATTAGCTTGGTCTGACTCTGTCTTACTTTCCAATTTACTGTCAGTTTCATGACGCTTTACTTCCATTTTGTGTGGAACGTCATAATACTGACTAAATACTTTTTAATGGAAAACTCAATAATATTATGTGTGAAATCTGTAATATCTAATCTACATAAATTGTCTTCTAAATGAATTAATATTTTTGAGGAATATCTTAATTTGGAAATTCTCGGATGTAGAATTACTCAACATTTCTGTAACTTATTATTTGAATCAATCTACATTGATATACTATGTCATATGATTGTAGTTGTCGTAGTTATTTGAGAATTAAATTAATAACTGTGACAGCAAGCGATTATAGTAACGCCATCTGACGAGCTAACATGTCAGTTTGTCACCTCGTGCTAAAAAATATTATAATAAATGTTGAAATGGAAAATGGTTGTACAGTCGCCATCACATCAGAGGCGTGTTCAGATATTTTTGAGTACCTCGGGCGCTCTTATATATCTGATGGCGACTGTACAACAAAGGTATCTAAGCGAATGAGATATTCAGAATTATATACATTGGTTCTCTTAATAATAAAATAGTGTTAAGTTTATTTTGAAGACCTCGCCGCTTAGATATTTCTGTGCATGGTTGCATTGATTGCATGTTGAATTAATTTTAAACGATAGGATCAGAAATGGGACTTTTTTCATGTACGTAAGGTCCATTTTGAAATGTACGAACACAAAAGAGGTGACATCTAGCGGAAGAAAATAGTAACTTCATATTTTCCTATTGATTTTAATTTATTTTTTTAAGGTTTTTGTAAATGCCTCAGTATTTTGTCGAATTTTTAAACTTATTTATTTATAAGTGTAATCTAATAAAATATGTTGTGATTATGATTTTTTTAAGTAAATGAATTTTAGTTTTAGTTTTGTACTGAGAATATATAGTCTTATTTTTGTGTCATGTTTTAGTGTGGTCTAATGTGTAAGGAATATTAGAACCAAATATCAAAATAGTAGCATTTCTACCTTCATTAAAATAAACTTATGTAAATATAATAACTTATTGAACGGCCTAGCTTGTTCATTTTGTTTTCAAAATAATAAAATAAATAACTTTTGTAGTTTTTGATTCGTAACTTATAGTCATGGCCAATAGTTAAATAAATTATGGTCTATATATACATATTACGTAGTTCTCACATTTTTTCTTTTTTTCAACATAAATATCTGTAATATTATATAATAAATTATATCACTTTTCACCAAGAGGTTTCTCTGATAATTTTGTGAACATTTCAAGTAGGAACAGTTAGGATATAATCATAGATTAAATATAAGAACATCATACCATCCCATAAATTAAAATTCGATCGCCTAGGAACGCGCATACACTACACCACACATAGATGGCGCGACAAAAATGCCTTGTTGCCATCAATTATTATTTATGGCGTTAAGTGTCACTTTCGAGACATAAATCTATGTCAAAAGTGACAACGCCATCTACAAGCGTAATCGAAAGCTACAAGACATTTTGTGGCGCCATCTATATGTGGTGTAGTGTATGCGCGTTCTTAGGCGGTCGCATTTTAATGTATGGGATGGTATGATCTTCTTATAATTTAATCCATGATATAATATAATAGCCGTATAGGGTCTCTTAATATAAGTATTCAAATTAATACTTATTCTATTCAATCTTTAGGTAGAGACGGAATTTAAAACATTTAAAAAAAAAGCTGAAATGAAAGGGAAAAGGCTGTAATCTTTTCTCTCTTTCTGATAAATAAAGTGTAACAGAGAGGGTTCGCAACTATGACAAAAATACATAGTCAGTGATCTTCAGCATTTTTTAAAGATCTTTTGTATAATTCCGATATTATGTTGAAATGTAAAAGAGATGGACTAAAGATCATACCATCCCATACATTAAAATGCGACCGCCTAGGAACGCGCGTACACTACACCACACATAGATGGCGCCACAAAAATCCCTTGTTGCCATCGATTATTTGTAGATTGGCGTTAAGTGTCACTTTCGAGCGATAAATCTATGTCAAAAGTAACACTTAACGCCATCTACAAGTAGAGTAGAGCTACAAGACATTTTTTTGTAGCGCCATCTATGTGTGGTGTAGTGTATGCGCGTTCTTAGGCGGTAGCATTTTAATGTATGGGATGGTATGATCTTCTTATGTTTAATCTATGATTATTGTATAATGGTCATAGGACAAGTTATACCATTTAGATATTACTAATAAACATCTGATAAATATAGTGATACGTCAGTTAAGGTTTCTGTTAAATGTTTGCTACCCAGTTAAGTCCGATACTGTATAGCTTAGTGGAAGTTTGGGAGACTTGAACCATTATAATAACCTAACCACAAAATTTAAATTTTGAAAAAACCCCCGACCGTGACATAGTGGACCGATTTTCATGAAACATGGATAAGAACACTCCTGACTAACTCAGCTTTCAGACAAAAAAAAAACTAAATCTAAATCGGTTCATCCGTTCGGGAGCTACGATGCCACAGACAGACAGACACGTCAAACTTATAACACCCCGTCGTTTTTGCGTCGGGGGTTAAAAAGGGTCAAATATATATATATTACCTAAATGACAATCGCTGACGCTTGCCGCCGATCGAAGCATAGTCGAGCGTTTCTTTTTTTTTCGCCACTTTTATGAAATAAAAAAAAAAAACTTTATGTTGTGCATGATTGTGCAAGATGCAATTTACAAAGGCAAGACTAAAATAGCAGATTACAACAGGCGGTCTTATCGCTGGAGAGCGATCTCTTACAGACAACCTTCGGATAGCGAAACGGTGGTAAGAAATAATTAATTATAATGTGATATTTTTGAAAAAAAACTATGCTATTTCTACTCAGAATCACTAGCTTTTTCAATCCTAGTAGTTAAAAAAATTGTCCCATACGATTTTTCTTATTTTGTTACCATTTCCCGTACATGTTGTGTGGGATAACAAAAGAGGAAATTAACAAAAATGCATGGGAATTCTGGGACACTTTTTGTCTCCCAGTGAGATTGAAATGATTCTGAGTACAATTGACCTAAAATTCCCTAAAAAATTAAAAATAATAAAAAGAAATGCTCTGTCGCGCCAATACAGAAAAGCGATAGAGATAACTAGCTCCGATATCGATACTATCGTAAACATTTGTGTATTTGGCTACATACCCTGTGGTATATATACGAACCTAAACGTCATTAAAACCTTTTTTCTACTCCCGTACTGTTATTCGTGAGTTACAAGGTCGTGCATAGAACTTTAAAACCCTACATAAAAGATGTCAGGACAAGTCTATCTAGTCTATACCCTGAAAACATTTAGTAGCGGTAGCACGATCTATATCGTAACAGCTATCTGTTACAGTTCAGTAATTACATTGCTACCAACTTAACAAACCAATTCGCAGAGTCGAGACTCCTTCGTTTTCTACTGCGTTCATTGTCGACGCGTCGAATCGCATTCAAATGTATTAGAACTCGACTCAACTCGGCTCGATTCGTCTTAGTGGCCAGGCTTCAAAGAACCATACCATAGACAGTTTTATTTTCATGTTTGCACTCAAACTGCATATTCAAAATGGTAGGCGGTCCACTAGATAACTAAGATGACTGAAAGTAGGTATTTGTTGATTTATAATTTTCTTTCAAAATAAGTGCTTGGTCGTAGAAAAAGTATTGTATGCAACGGTGTTTAACTGAGTCAAAAAATGCTCGTGGCGTCTTTATTAACAATTTTCGGCTTCGCCTCAAATTGTTACCCACGCCACTCACCTTTTTTGACCTCTTTTAACCACCAGTTGCATAAAATACTATAAAGCAACTTAGTCCCATTTCAAAGCCGGCTACGCATTTGCAAGCCCTCTGCTGTTAGGTATCCATGGATGACGGTAATTGCTTACCATGAAGCAATTCCTCTTCTTATTGGCTTCCTAAGTATCTGCTAAAAATACATATTTTATATGCGAATACACAGATATTTGGATTTGACACTTCAAGGTTCAAGTCTCCTGTCATTTTCTAAACAAATATTATTAATTGTTATACTTATCTAGACAGTGCTTAAAGTACTAATTGTGATTTCATGTTAGAAATAGAGGATGTTAAAACTTGTATGTCTCATGTATGTCTGTCCTTTTCGTCTGTATAGTGCGAGAGAGGGACAGTATGAGTTTAATCTCAAGTTAGTTGCATGTAAATTTGCATTTTTTTATTCGAATTGTGGACCATTTATTGTTTGATGGAAGTTATCTTTAGACGATTTCAAATATGCCATCTAAAATATAAAAAAAAATGTGAATTGATAACAAAACTTAAACACGCAATAATAAACTCACTGGTTCAATTTTTCACTATTTTTACAAATTTTAACTTGTAACTGGGTAATAATCTTCAGTCTTCTACGAGACCACAGGGACAATGCAGTCCTCGAAACGTCGGAGGAAGTCCCGATTTATAATATATTGATTGGACCCTTTGTTGTCTTTCCTCCCGTGGGTGTCGTAGAAGACTGTGGGATATGGGTTCAATGATGGTGTCAGCGATGGGCTGGCAACCTGTCACTTAAACATGACAATAAATTCTTAGACTTATATTGACCGGGATATAAACCGTGATTACCTTTTTGATCACGGGTAATCACGGTCTATATCCCGGTCAATATAAGTCTAATGAAAATAACCGTGAATCATTCAAAACTCTTAATAAATTCTTAATTGCCAAGTGTGATACTAAAGTTGTACAGTTCATGTGCTCTGCCTACCCCGTTTATTTTGTATTTTTTGTAAGCCATAGCAGGCCTACGTCACTCGCTCGCGTTCGCGTGTTTAGTACCTAGTACCTACCCGCTAGCCGTTCATTCGAATGAATAAGTGGCCAAGGGGCGCCACGCGCCCGCCTGTGTAGTCGCGTGGCACGTACCTACTATTCTTCTGAGTGTAACGTAGTAACTTATTAGTATTAGTTAAATAAAGCGTAGGTATTTGCCGTTTTGCGGGCAAATGAAGGATCTGTTACGTTAGTAACTTATTAATAATCTGTGGTCACTGGTCATAGCAGGGTCGTCTCACTCCGAGCTTCTATCGCCGCACTACAAGTACGTGTCAGCGACAGTTCGCGGCCCATTCAGTGGTGACGACCTTCGCGCGGCGCAATAGAATTCAATGTCTGCTGCTCGCGTGCGGTCCGTTTGTTAATGTAGGTAAGAATTTAGAATGGCGGCATTTTGTGAACATCAAAGGAGTGAGCCTTCTGTACTTGTACTATTATATATTCTGTGGTCATAGTTAACTTCCATCAACAATCTATATAGTGAGAATGAATACCATTGAATGAATGAGATCCAGTGAATGATATCATTCAGTCAGTCATATCAATGTGAGCTTTTTACCAAATTCAAAATAAATTTTGGTTTGGTTATATTATAAAATTAAAATACTTAATGTAAAACAGTAGCAAAACTCATACCAAAGAGGATCGAGTATTATAGAGAGTTACTGTCGAAGTAAAATATGTAATCACAGTGCATAGACTGCCATCTCTTGACACAGGCTTAAAATTTTTGAACCTCAGTTTTGACAATTGGGCCATATTCTTAGCTTGATTTTAAAATGTCAAATATTAATATAAGCGCCATCTAGCTGAGCGTACCCCAAAGGTGTAATGCCGCCTAGGCCACCGTACCTTTTTCTGTATGGTAACTGAGGTACGTTTTTTTCTTAGATTTTATCTGTCTATACGGTGTTATATATGTCTGCTCATACATACATTTTGTTTTTGGTATAAAATGTTCGAAACACACTTTTCTGTTGTATTTGCACAAAATATACCATCAGTGGCCTATTTCATGTCGCCCGACTGTCCCTTCGCCTTTCATTGCCTGTTCAACAAGGAAATATTGATTCTAAGGAACAATGTCACTTGTCAACCCAGACATAGGCACAGAATTGTCAATGTGTCACTGTGAAATAGCCCACTGAATGCCTAGCCAAGTTAGCAATCGTGTGCGCCGCATGGGAAAGGTAATCTGTTATCGCTCTTCTACAGTTATTAGCATTTTGTTCACTACGGCTCAAACAATTGGTAACTTGCCTAAATCTGGCAGGCAAGCATGGTCGCGCGATAAATGATAAAACATCAGGCCGGACTTAGAAATAGTGCGATAGGGACGGCCTGATGAACTATTCATAAGAGCTTGTAACTAGGCCTACATGAATATGGATATTTTGAATTGAATTGATGTTTTTATCTTTTATCGCACGACCATACTTCCCTGCCTGCGACCCTGTTTCACCATCATCACTATTTCGTGGTATCTTATCGAGTTTCTGAAGTTGAAATTCGTCAGTATTTTGTTATGAAACTGACGCAGTTCTGTCAACACAATAACAAACTTTGGTATATTTGCGTTATTGTCTATATGGTGCTCTATATGTTTTCTGTTAGGTACTTTAAATAAGTAGTTAATTTCATTCACGCTTTTCCTCAAAAGTGGCGGATTGTAATTTTTTTTAAATGAAGTGTATGAGTTATAACTTAGCTTCCATCAAGCTCTTATCTCATCTTCATTCATGTGGCTTCTCATGCCTAAGGGTGACATGCACCACCGAAAATGGAGGGTTAAACCGAGGTTAACCCACCATTTTATATGGAATTTGACAGTTGATATCCCACTAACTTTGAGTTAAGTGAGTGGTGCAAGTAGCCCTAAGGGTTATTTTCTGAAGTTCTTTATTTAAAAAGCATAAGGACCCTATAGGCATGGAACACCACGTGTATTCTTACTTAAATATGAAATATCGTCACTACTTTTAAAAAGACTTGTATCTTCGTCTGTCAATGAAAAGAAAATTGTAGTAAGTATGTATGGAATGCAGATAGACTTACTGCGTTTTAACTTTGAGGAACAGCGTGAGATACGAGATTTTTTAAAAGTAGTGACGATATCCACTTTCATAAAAGCCACTAAATACAGTCGCCGTCAAATATATCGGAACCGCTACAGCTCCCACAAATAGCTGGAAACACTTCTATTGTCAAGATCTTAATAAGGTCAAGGCCTGAGTGCGCGTTCATATTGGGCGTGCAACGGGGAGGGCGTGCGGCGTGCATGTCAAACAATTGAAGCTCGTACAAGTGTCCTGAGTCGACGCTGGAGAGCGTACAGTACAGTTTTTTATACTATGTCGGTGGCAAACACGCATACGGTCCGCCTGATGGAAAGCGATCACGATAACCTGGACGCCTGCAACTCAATGCGTATTACATGCGCGTTGCTAACCCATTAGAAACTTGTACTTCTTTTTGCTAAGTACACAGCAAAAAGGAGTGTACAAGTTCTAAGGAGTGTTCAGGTTGCCGATGACTCAAAGGACAATAGATGGAACAAATTAGTTCCGTAGGTCCTTCCGTCAGCAATCACACCGCACCCTCGTTGAGCTCTGGCAGCCTTACTCACCGGCAGGAACACAACACTATGAGTAGGTTCGGTCTAGTGTTATTTTGCTGTGTTCTGTAAGGCGGGGGTACTTCTCCAGTCGAGCTCTGCTCTAGATTTAGAGCGAGATCCACACCACAGTGTAAGGACGACTCAGTAGTTAATCTCCGGTAGCGGCGACGCGATCGGTATTTGGCATTTTGGTAATTTGTTAGAAGAATTATTACTGGTTTCATACTGTGCGTTTCTCCAGAAACTTCCTGCCCCGCACAGCTAAACTGTGTGAATGAATGGTCGCCTGCGGTATTCCCGGACCGATACGACCTTCAAATCTTCAAGAAAAGAGCGTACACCCATCTTAAAGGCCGGCAACGCACCTCCAACACCTTTGGTGTTTCTGGTGTCTATGGGAGGCAGTGATCGCTTACCATCAGGCGACCTGTCTGCTCGTTTGCCTCTTATCCCATAAAAAAACTGCTTACACTTGCAGTGCTTGTTTCGATATTTATGAGAGGTTTGGCAGCTCCGATATCTCTGATGACTGTACATGTATACATAACAAGATGTAGCACATAAATCAAGAAGGACAAAGGCGGGTTGTTTGTGTATTATTTTTAAGTAGGCATTTTCAATAGCTACGTATCAATCTGATGAGTCATATCTTCTATAAAATATAATAAGTAGATAACATGTACATATTTGGCATTTCTTTCGCGCTTTCCATTTTAGACGCGAGAAAACGAAGCGTTAAACTGTATTTCAAATACGAATATCTGATACCGATGTAGTGTGAAAAGCTATTACTTCGTATTTTTCCGGAAACGTTCGTATTTGTCATGCTAGTTCAGTCAATGTCACTACATCTTGTACAGAGACTGACTGAAATAGCATGACAAATACGAACGTTTCCGTAAAAATACGAAGCGTATTGAAGCTTAATAAAAAGCGTTGCAATGTTTGCCTTTTGTTATCCAATTAGGAGCACTTATATTGGCACATTTCAAAGCGAAAATATTGCGAAAGTGCGTGAATTTGAAATGGAGTTATACTTCAGTCGTCCAAAGTTAGATGTGATAAGACCAAGGTTTGAAGGAAATCTTAGTAATGTTGCTTGCTCCGAGTAAAATAAACTATACGTATGTTATTCCTACTCCGTCTAACCTTACTCTCAATAAGTTTTAATTATTTGATCGTTGTTCAAAACCTGAAATATTAATAGTGTCAGTATTCCTGTATGTTGTGCTTTGACTACTTAATTTCGATAAAGAAATTGCCCCATATAATGGTCCCGTAAAACGGTATCGACTGGACATAGCCGATATACGTTTTGAACGCTGCAAGTACAGTTCCAATCTAAATCACATTGAATTGAACTACAAATACAATCAATAAAGCTTATTTTCAAATATTTGCAGTCATTTTCTCGCGTCTATATCTTTCATAGTTTATCCTTAGAATGTATAAAATAATGCCACTGTAAATTAAATCACCTCCAACGGCCTATAGAAATTTTCTGAAGTGACCTTTCAAAGAAAACCCAGCTTAGATTAGTACTGTATTAGTATTTACTGGTCGGCATATACATTGGTAGTTTAATATAATAATATAATTCCTTCTCGATTAAGGCACTAGTCCCACCGCGAGCTAGTAAGCTATGAGGTATCGGCTATAAAAACGAAAAAAGATAAACACCCCCGTTCAAATAAAAGGGACACGGTGATTTTGATAGCTCACTGCTGGGCGAGTAACTATACACATTGCCGTGTCTCTTATTTACGCGGGAGTCCTTATCTTTGTTCGTTTTTATAGCCGATAGCTCATAGCTTACTAGCTCGCGGTGGGACCAGTGCCTTAAGATAAAAGGTCTAAGTTACCAATACTTGTCAATCATGCCATATTAGAATTTTATATTCACACCTTTAAAATTTATAAAAACACCGCTGGCCAGTTGTAATTATATTTAATCTACACAAATTAAACACACAAATAAATGCTACAAGATATGAAATTGATTAATGAGTAGGCAATCGACAATACAATGTAAGGTAAATGTGAGGTAAGAGAAAATCTTTTTCCCCTCACTAGCTCGGAAACACGTGCTTTGTCCTTTAATGCCAGAGGGTAAAAACGCATTTTATCCACTAGTGGGTAAAGTAATTTGACCTTGAATAAAGTCAAATTAACTGCTTTAAAATTGATAAAAGTAGGTGAATCTAGTAATAAAGATGATTTACCACCTGTGGAACTACTGGAAGCAGTGATAAACGCATTTTTTGCGTTGTAGTTTCCTGGCTATAGTGAGGGGAAAAGTTTTGTGTTACACTCGGGTGCAAATGTATTTTACTTCTCGTGTGTTAAAAAACTCGCAAGTTCAGGATTCTATTCTCGAACCACTCGCTTCGCTCGTGGTTCAACTATAGAATCCTTTCACTTGCTCGTTTTTCAATTCCACACTCGGCGTTAAAATACAACTTTGCCCCCCTGTATAACAAATAACTATAAAAATAAATCTCTTTCTCAACGGAAAGTCTTTTTTCCCACACACACACTAGTAGAAGGACGCCCCTATTGGCTACTGCGCTTGTGTGTCTGTGTTCATGTGAACCGACCAGCTATTCGTGTCATCGCGCACGCACACAACCGTGCTCAATAGCGGCTTGTCCTTGGCAATACTGCCCTGTTAAGCCGAGTGGCGCTATCTCAAAACCAAATTATTTTGAAAATGGAACTGTCAGCTATAAATACGTAAGTATAAGGCCCACTTGCACCAACTATTTAACTCGAGGGTTAGTGGACTGTCATCTGTCAAATTCCATATAAAATGATGGGTTAACCCTCCATTTTCGTTGGTGCAAGTGGCCCTAAGTTAGCTATGGATTTTTGTTTGAGTTAGCGCTTTTCGGCTTACGAGGGCAGAATAGTAGACAGGCTAATATCCCCCAGTGAACTGGTAATCTTTGGGGTGATCTTTGGGCTCCTTTACACCGAGCAACTAAATTTCTCTTACACGGTTTTAACATTTTTGAACTACCAGATTACAATTTGAAACCTAAATATTAATATTTGTTGAACGTTATCACATGGCTTTACTATCAAATGTTTATTGCAAAAAACTTTGTATTAAATGGCAAATAAATGCAATTGCAGTTCGCATAGCACGTTATTGATGTTTTAAGGTTGCTACATACTACAAGTATAATGTAGCTTTTACTTAGGGAATCCTAAAAGGTAAAAATATGAATTTGAATCTATGTAACATAACATAAACGTACCAATACTCTATAAAATGTAGTGTACGTAACAGTATTAGCAGGGGCAGGGGCGGCTCACTCCGCGATTCTATATCGCCGCGCTACAAGTACATGCCGGGGGCCGCGAGTTCGCGGCCCATTCAGTGGTGATGACCCTCGCGCGGCGCAATAGAATTCAATGTCGGCTGCTCACGTGCGGTCCGTTTGTAATAAAATAGGTAACAATTTAGAATGGCGGCATTTTGTGAATATCAAAGGAGTGAGCCTTCTGTACTTGTACTATTATATATTCTGTAGTATTAGGGCGCCCAAGCCGCCCGGCTTTGGACCCCGTACCCACGTTCTTCTGTCACATGTATCTATTGACAATTAAAGAATAAGTGGCATCTACTGGTACACTGTGGAGCACTGGTACGTTTAAATTATGAAAGGGTTTGAAATTGTTCCCATAATAAAAGTAGTCCATACATTATATATTCCTCGTAAGTCGCAACGCTTTAATCCTTTTCCAGGCTTCACTAATCTATCCTAAAAAACATATGTATATGTACATAGGTAATATTTAGAATACAAACCATATTTTCCAAAAGTGCGATGAAATTTGAACCAGACTTCGAAGTTTTAAAGTTATATTTTCTGCAAAAGGGTTAAAAATCATACAATTTAATAGTCAAGATAAATAAACACTTCATTTGTCCGCTTGTTGATGTTTTCTTAATGTTTAATAAATTATAAAAAAATAGGGATTGACTCTCTGTAGATATTAAGATACTTATAGAGGCATCAAGCTCTTGTAATGTAGAAAGTTGCAAATTATTGGTATGAATAAAAGAAATACATGAAAAACTGTTTATTATTGTCACCTTTTTAATCATCCTTGATATTTTTATAAACAAGGCCCTAGGTCACGCGGCCGCGGTAGGCCTAAAAAGCGCTGGCTGGACGTCGTGACAGCGGACGTGGAAGAGGACAATCTCTTACCTCAGGATGCCGAAGACGGGCATAGTGGAGAAGGCTGAGCAGGAAAGCGGACCCTGGCGCTAGGCCGGGAAAACGCTGTTGAAGAAGAGGGCACTTAGATAATACCATAAAAGCTGAGAAGGAAATCGTGTACCTATTTGGATTTGTCGCATTGTGCGTGACCCATTGTGCACCAGCGACCCACTGTCAACCACCTTGCCCTAATTATACAGGAGAATACCTAAACATTTTAAACTAAAGTTTTAGACGCTGTGAGATTAGATCTCTTGATTTTTCAAGACATTTTTGTAAATTTAAGTAAGATTTTTATTACAAGGAAACAAGGCAAAACAAATTATACGAAAGTTCTCTTTTATTGGAAGGTTTGACAACTCTTATATACTAAATATAAATGGCACGTAGAGAAATAATACATTTATTTTTATTAAGTCTAGCCTAGTTTACTTACTCAAAAAAACAGACTTAGGTTTTTCTTAGTCCTTCCTGGAATTAGGATGCGCAATGTTCTCAACAGTTGACGATCGCTTAATTTGAAGTTTGAGCATATTCGCAATTTCGGAAAATTCTCTTCTGTGCATTGCTAGTCCTTTCACATTATAATATACTGTCGCCCTCTCTTGACCATAGGGTAAGGTAATGTTAATGTTGCAATAATATAATTATTGTACTACTCTTAATCACAGGGCAACCACTTTCACATAGTCAACCAGTAGCTCTGGTTGCCGCCACGTCGGTTCCCACGCGTCGACATCGTTCCAGAACCTGAGAGGAGCCTTCGAAGCCTGGTTCTTCCAGGGTTTCTCGTGACTGTTCTGTGATAGGGCACCGTCGGGGAACTCGGTGTGACCGCCCGCTGACAGGCCGAGGGTTATGTAGAACTGAAACAAATGGTAGATTCCTCAGGAGACAAAAAAGAAAATACTCGAAGGCTTGTGATAAGGCACTGGTCCCACCGCAAGCCGGTAAGCTATGAGCTATCGGCTATAAAAACTAACAAAAGATAATCACTCCCGTGCAAATAAAAGAGACCTCGCCCAGCGGTGAGCTATCAAAATCGCAGTGTCTCTTTTATTTGCACGGGAGTGCTCTTTTGTTTGTTTTTATAGCCGATAGCTCATAGAGCTTACTAGCTCGCGGTGGGACCAGTGCCTAAACGTCACACAACTTTTCACGCCTTCGTCGATGGAGTTTTTGCTCGACAAATGTCCGCATTTTAAACATCTCGGTGAAGCCAAAGTCGACAGGTGGGTCACAATTCCCAATTCATTAAACGGGGAGAACAAATTGTGTGAACGCGAAAACGTCCCACTTTGTCGATTGCTAGAAAGCCGCTTTGTCAGTTTCCCTTGTTCCTCGTAGATAACCAAGTTTGATAACTGGTTTTGTATGAGGAAGAATAATTCTTCTTAGCTAACTGGGTTATGAAATAGGATTTCTTTTTCTTCTTAAAAACCATTTTTTTTTGGAGTCTTCTACGGAGAATATTTTCTTCTTTGCTTACCCGATTATGAAATGGGATCTTTTTTCCTCATAGAAAACCATTATTGTATGCAGTTTTCTATGAAGACCTTTCCTTCTTCCTGATTTTTTTTCCTCAAAGAAAACCATTATTGTACGCAGTTTTCTACTAAGATTTTTTCTTCTTAGCTTACCCGAATATGAAAACTGCAAAAAATGATGGTTTTCTACGAGGAAAAAAAATCCCATTTCATAACCGGGTAATCAAAGAAGAAAAAATATTCTTCGTAGAAAACTGCAAAAAATAATGGTTTTCTACGAAGAAAAAAAAATCTTATTTCATAACCCAGTTAGCTAAGAAGAATTATTTTTCCTCATACAAAACCAGTTATCAAACTTGGTTATCTACGAGGAACAAGGGGTCAGTTTTTTCATAAAACGATACAAATCTCGCCTTAATGGTAACCGACAAAGTGGGACGTTTTACTAAACACACTCACAATTTTATACGTAGGTACAGTTGCATCAAGAACGGATGAAACAACGTACCAAAAGTATCTGACATCCTGAATAACTGTCTAGATAGCTCGATAGAGATAAATCTGTAGGTATTTATTCTGGGCTATCGAATAAGATCAATGTACAGTCAGGGGCGGCTCACTCCGCGTTTCTTCCGCACATTTCGACGGTCGCGAGTTCGCGTGCCTTCATGCGCAATAGAACTGTCGACAACCTTCACGCTGCGCAATAGAACTCAAAAAATGTTAACGCATTCGTTAACAATCCCGTTAATCGTTAATCAGGTTGTTCTTACTGCTACTGTAAAAGCCCGTAGTTCTACCAAGCTATCGTGGCCCATAGCATCGAGTTGTCATCTCAAATCTCAATCTGAAGAACCGACGCACCACGATCGCGACCGCATGAATGACCCAATAATTACCAATCCGAAGTAAAACCTAGGATTTAGCCAACCAACGGTGGTAAAAGCCCGAAGAGACCGTAATTATTACATTTTGATTTTTTACCGATTGGCGTCACAGGTTTTAATGGTTTTTGGTGGATACTTAGTAAATAGAAATACATAATACCTACAGTGGAGTCCTATTTTTATGACGTGTTAACGGATTATCGATTAACTTTAACTTCCGTTAAATCTACCGAAATGTATCGCTTTAACGATTAACGAAGTTAACTTTTTAAGTAACGGATTAACGATTATCGAAGTTAACTATTTGATTAACGGTGCCCAGCTATGTTGAGAGTGAGCCTTCTGTACTTGTACTTTTATATATATTCTGTGGTACAGTATATATAATAGTGCAGATATTTTATGTTACAACTTACGTGATCATCGAAAGGTGCCATTCCAGTTTGTTGCACCGCGGAGCAACCGGCCGGTAATAGACCTCGTAACCCGTTCGATGCCGGTTCCACGCGACCATATTCCAGTCCGTCCACGGATAGTATCAGACGCTCTGTAAAAATAGATGCGGTGTTTTATTATCTCGTGATTTGTCTTCAAACTGTTAGTGTGAGGTCTGAGTGCACGCTCATATTGGGCGTGCAGCGGGGAGGGCGTGCGGCGTGCATGTCACACAATTGAAGCTCATACAAGTGTCCCGAGTCAACACCGCATAGAAAGTAATGCTAGGGCCATACTAAGGAGAAGGAAAAAATGCTTAGGCCAAACGTGCATTATCGCGATACCTAATTAATTAAGTTAATTGAAGCGCGCTGGTGGCCTAGCAGTACGAGCGTGCGATTTTCCATCCGGAGGTCGCAGGTTCGAACCCCGGCTCGTATCAATGAGTTTTTCGGAACTTGATATTTGTGCGAAGTGACACTTGATATTTGCCAGTCGCTTTTCGGTGAAGGAAAACATCGTGAGGAAACCGGACTAATTCCAATAAGGCCTAGTTGCCCATCGGGTTGGAAGGTCGCTTTTGTAAAACTATAGAGCCAACGCCAGATCTTGGGGCTAGTTGTCAAAGCGGACCCCAGGCTCCCATGAGCCGTGGCAAATGCCGGGATAACGCAAGGAGGATGATGATGACTTAAAGTATTATACCTTACGTGCATTATCGCGATACCTAATTAATTAAGTTAATTGAAGCGCGCTGGTGGCCTAGCAGTACGAGCGTGCGATTTTCCATCCGGAGGTCGCAGGTTCGAACCCCGGCTCGTATCAATGAGTTTTTCGGAACTTGATATATGTGCGAAGTGACACTTGATATTTGCCAGTCGCTTTTCGGTGAAGGAAAACATCGTGAGGAAACCGGACTAATTCCAATAAGGCCTAGTTGCCCATCGGGTTGGAAGGTCGCTTTTGTAAAACTATAGAGCCAACGCCAGATCTTGGGGCTAGTTGTCAAAGCGGACCCCAGGCTCCCATGAGCCGTGGCAAATGCCGGGATAACGCAAGGAGGATGATGATGACTTAAAGTATTATACCTTAGGCATAGACACGACTAAAAATGATGAATCAATTGATGACTTGTGTCCACTCACCTGGAGTCCATTTGACAGAATAATCGTGGAAGCCGTCACCCCAGAAGGCATTTGAGTTCTTCTTGACTAGCAATGAGTCATGGCAAGTCGTATCGATGACTGGCCCACTGTATAATACCTGTCAAAACATGTATCTAAAGTAGGTTTGATAGCATTGCTAACTGCTCCTAAATACCTTAAGCTTGGAAATCCTTTATTTATTTAGTTTGACCCATGGATCTCGAAGCAACCCAATAAAATAAATAAATTCTTACACATATTGACTGAGTCCCACGGTAAGCTCAAGAAGGCTTGTCTTGTGGGTACTCAGACAACGATATAGTTATAAAAAACCGGTCGTCAAAATAAAAACGTATTAACTTAATTTTTCTTACTTTATTCCCATAGTTCGTGTATCCTACATTTAGTTCTTTGTTGCCTCTTGAACACGCAATCTTCACAACTCCAGAGTTCACGCTACCGAAGACAAACTTCTTCATCAAGGGTTCCAGCAAGATCTCTGAAAATGGAAAAATTCTTATGTCAAATTCAGGTGAACAAATGATTAATAAATTAAAGGCATATAATGACGATGATGTTTTGGATCATCACTTTTAACTGTTTCTTGTTTTGAATTCCATGGACGCCACTCGGTAGGTTCAGGTTAGTACCTGAATTTAGTCAATCTTATTGCGGTAGTCTGTCTATTTCTTAACTCTAACCTGGGTCCAGCAGATAGAGCAATCGAGGGTTTTTGAAGAAACTCTTCTGTTCCCTTAAAGTCTTCCCGACGAATTGAAAGCCTACTCCTTTTTAACCCCCGACGCAAAAACGACAGGGTGTTATAAGTTTGACGTGTCTGTCTGTCTGTCTGTCTGTTTTTTTTGTTTGAAAGCTGAGTTAGTCGGGAGTGTTCTTAGCCATCTTTCATGAAAATCGGTCCACTATGTCGCGGTCGGGGGTTTTTTAAACAATTTAATTTTCTTGTTGAAGTAGGTTAAACAGTATTAACTCTAACCTGGGTACAGCCAGTCTCCCTGTGGTAATTTGGCTCTCACAGTGACTGTTCCATACGTGAAAGCAAACCCTGGTTTGCTTGTTATGCGACCGCTGACCACCGGTGGTATGATGCCACTACCGTCGTTAGCTTGGACGAAGCAGGCGCCTGAGGTTTCTGATGTGCACCTGAAAAGTTCAAGGTTTTGGATACTGTGGCAGATACGAGTAAAGCAAAAAGGCCAATATCACACTGGCTCTAGGTAATGATCTAGTGGTAAGATCTTGTGATTGTGAACGAACGAAATGAAGTGTGACAAGACCTTAAGACGTCGATGCATCATCTTCGCAATTACAGAAAGCGCCTGGTATGTAAAGCATGATCAGAAATATATGACTATTGTCAGGAGGGCGCTGTAATTCTGATGACTGTATGGGTTGACAGTTCAGTATAGTATGAAGAAAATAGTTCTCATGCAATTCCGAAACATGGCGTGTAGTTATAAATATACAGAGTGGGGCCTGTAACAAAGGCGAAGAATTGAACTGTAGGCTATTCTCCTTAATACTGATCAACATTTGTTCAGTGACTTTTAAAAATTATGAAGTCTTTAATTTTTTAATTTTTCATACAAAATAAATATTAGCTTCAATGTACGCCATTATTGTTGTCATTGACGTTGTCTGTCACACTTTAGACTTAACAGAATTCGCAATACATTACCTCTTAGAAAAAACTTTCAAGGGTGATAAAAATCAAAATACAAGTTATTTTTAAAAGTCGCCGAACAAATGTTGATCAGTATAAGGAGAATAGCCTAGAGTTCAATTCTTCGCCTTTGTTACAGGCCCCATACCAGAAGGACAGACAGGCTTTAGGTAGGCAATTCCCGTTTAGTTTGTACATTTTTGGATCACGTCTCCGATTTTGATAAAAATTGGTAGGCTTATAGAGTCCATGATGCTGAACAAGATCCACTAGGTTTCCCAAAATGTCCTATATTTGTATGAAACCTTCCTTTTTTGTTACCAGATTTCTATACATTTTCGGTAACAAAAAAGTTTTACAATCAACCTAGGACATTTTGGGAAACCTAGTGGATCTTGCTCAATCATGGAAGACAATTTTTATCGAGCACCAAACTTAACGATTTTAACGTTTTGGTTGGGAAGGAAGACACGAGCACCGATTTTCATGATTATCTCGTATTGGGTCATATGGAATGAGAGCGGGAATATCTTCCATAGTACTTACCTAACGCAATTTAAAACACATTCAGGATTTGAGGATTGTATAATACAGACAAGGGACAGGACGGTTATCTGTCATAAGGTTTGATGTATTTGTCGAGTCCTAAGGAGTTGGGGGTTTACACTCCTGTTTACCCGTTATACATATGAAGACCGTGTCTTGATTTAATGTCCTATGTCCCCTAGATGTTTTGAGCTTCGCGTTTTACTTCGCTCCAGGTCATCCCTGTCGCCTTCGCTTCTGCAGTGATCGTCCGCCGCCAGGACTGCTTAGGGCGGGCACGTTTTCGCTTTCCTTGGGGATTCCAGTTCCAGTCTAGGGCTTGCCTCGGTATGTGGTCGGGGTCCCTTCAGAGCGTATGGCCAATCCAGTCCCATTTGCGGCGTTTGATCTGCTGGTTGATAGGAGTCAGCCGCAGCGTTCCCACAGATCTGTGTTGGAGATTTTCTCGGGCCAGTATACTTCGAGAATGCGGCGAAGACAGCGGTTGACAAAGACCTGGATCCGTTGCCTTACCCTTTATATAAATCCAAGGACTCCAGCATCTTGTCAGCTGAGAATCCTGGCTGGTTCTGCTGTAGTGATGGGACGATACGGAGGTTCCCGTTTTGCACAGACACTGCGGAGCGTTGGTACGATATGAAAGGATGCTCCTGGAAAGATACAAACACAATAACAGACAAACAAACAAATGAATAAGAATTCCCGGAAGACGTATGTTATGTACCTACGTAATTCCAAACATCCATACCGGTTTATAGCACAATTCTAAGCCATACAATTCTAGATAAACTTTGCACCGATTTGAAGGTGAGGGATTATCATAAAGACATGTCATATTTTCATGGTGATATTAGACCGCGCAGTCAAAAAGAGTATGCTTATCCTGGTGTGCGTAGCCGAATGCACAAACGCTTACGATAATATCTTTTTCGTAGCTATCTATCTCTATCGCTCTTGCGTATTGGCGCGACAGAGCTTAGACTGCATTTCTGTCGGCGCCTGGCGTCGACGATTGTCGTGGCTGGGCCGTAAGAAGCCCTTGGTCTAAGCGCGACAGCAGTGAGCGGCGGCCATACATTGTAGCGAGACAGCGATGGGACTTTTCATTCGCACGTATGGCTGCTCACCGCTGTCGCGCTTAGACCAATGTCGTGGCTAATGGGCCGTTACTTATATATTTTATTGGGATTTGCTAGTTACAATGGTGCTTTTAAAATTAATAGCACAGTTCTTAGGGTCGATTAAATACAATGGCATACTTACAGAATGGTCCACAGGAACATACGACTGCACTTGCCATATGTCTGTCCTTAACGAGTCGAAGTTCTCTTCAAAGATGGTTTGGCCTGCGCACGCGACGCCTCCGCGCAACCGAGTAAGCGTCGGCGCACAGTTCGGGTTTCTGGGGGTCGTTGGGCCGTCGAGAGGGGCGTAGTCTTCCAGTTCTGTAGACACCAAGAATCCATACTAATATTATAAATAGGAAAGTGTGTGTGTCTGTTTGTTTGTCCGTCTTTCACGTGTGTTAAAGGACTGGCGGCAGATCTCAAAAGTGGGAAAAATAGAATTTATTGCAATAACTGTGAGGAGGACGAATCGGACGAGGAGACTCAAGAAGACTGCTCAAATCAGTCAAAAATGTTGAAAGAAATACTGAAAAAAGTAGGTGCCATCCCAGGACTTCAAAAACAACTAGACAACATCAACCAAACATTAAACCTGTTGTCTGACAAATATGATACACTCATCATCGAACATGAACAGTCTAAACAAAAAATAAGCAAACTAGAGAAGACGATTGCTGCGGTAACTAACAAATGCGTCTACCTAGAGAAAAGCAATGCAGCCCTCGAGCAAAAGGTGAATGACCTCGAGCAAACATCGCGAAATAATAATATAGAAATAGCAGGCGTTGAGCAAATTCCGGGCGAAAATGTTAAAGAAATAGTGACCAAAGTGGGCGAGGCGTTAAGTTTAAGTACTGACGACATCGAATGGGCAAAGCGCGCGCGCCAACCGAGAGCTGACCGCAAGCCCGCGCCCATCCTCGTCGGATTCAAGGCCGGCGGCGGCGGCGCGGCCGCGCGGGACAGCTGGCTCGCGCAGCGGCGCAAGGCGGCAGAGATCACGAGCAACATTATTACCAACGGAGCCGCGGCGAATAAACTCTTTATCAACGAAGACCTGACCCATTCTGCACGAGCACTTCTATGGAATACGAAAAAACATCTACGAGCAACCTACAAGTATATCTGGGTATCTAACGGACGAGTATTAGTCAAAAAGAGTGACGGAGATAAAACCATTCGCATATGTGCTGAAAGCGACATAATCGAACTCAATAATAGTGCATAGAGGTATTTTTAAACGACATAAAAGGTACTGTTTAATGTGATTATCTTTAGTATGTAACATTCGCAGATCTAAATTATTTAGATATTTTAAATGAACCCGTGAACTATGATTGCGTCGATAGTTTTTCTAACTGGAAAATAAATAATAATTTAAAAGACTTACTCCTATTACATGTCAATATTTGTTCAATCAAAAAACATTTCAACGAGCTTCTAGCTATTCTTAATGACCATTTACAGCAAATAGATATTCTAGTAATTACCGAAGCAAATATCCACTACTCATCTTTGCCATTGTTTACAATTAAAGGTTTTAAAGTAGATGCCTACACTCGCGAGGGCCGCAGCGGAGGAGGCGTGCTAGTCTACTCGCGCGAGCGGCTTGCCGCGCGTGCGAGCGAGACGGGTGCGCTGGCCACCGCGAGTGTCATGCGAGCCGCAGAGTGTGTTTCCATTTCATTTTATTATAATAATGAACATGTTTATGTTATATCTATATACAGACCTCCTCGCTATAATAAACAGGATAGAATATTAGAGTTTTTAACTGAGTTTCGTAATCTTTTAAACAGCTTACCTGTAAGTTCAAAGGTCATAATTTGTGGGGATATAAATATTAACTTATTAGATAATAAGGACAGTAAAGTTACAGCATATGAAAATATTTTATCAGAATACGGATTTATAAAATGTATTAAGGATGTGACGCGACGGGAAATAGTTATGGGAAAAATTGTAGAATCATGTATAGACCATATTTACGTTAGAACACCATCATCCATTATAGACTCGGCAATAATTACGCATAAGATTTCCGACCACTATTTCACGTCAGTCGCGATACAATGGGAACCGAGCCTAGTGACGGGAGGCGGCGGCGCGCGCGGCGGGCCGGTAGCGGTGGCGAGCGCGCGCGCGCCGCCTGCGCCTGTTACTAGACGCGTACTCGATAATCGGCTAGTAAGAGAAAGGTTATTAGAAACTAATTTTGAAGAATTGTTAAACATACAATGCCCGATTAAATTGTACGAAGCATTTACACTTATATTTAAAAATATTTATGATGTCTGTTATAAAACACAAATAATTAGAGAAGAGTGTAACACTAGGAATAATAAAAATTGGGTAACTAATAATTTAAAAAAAATGATCTCAGAACGTGATAGACTATTCGATATATGGTGTAATGAACCAAAGAATATGCTTAAAAGACTCAATTATACTAAATATAGAAATAGATGTAACAAAGCGATATCAAAATGTAAAAATGAGTATGATAAGCAAAGTATTTTGAAGTGCAATAATAATATTAAAAAAGTATGGGAAAAAATTAATAGTTTATTGGGAAATAATAAGTCTTCGTTAGACAAAACAGTACTTAGTAATATAAAAATGCAAAATAGTATTAAAGATATCTGTGATAAATTTGCTTTTACTTTTAAAGACGAGATAGAGCAAATAAAACATAATTGCAGAAATAAATGGTTAGATAGAAATAACTATGTAAATAAGGCGGAGGTATCTATGAGATGGCAACCCGTGCGCAGTAAAGATGTAAAGCGCGTTATAAACCAAGTAGATAAAAATAAAGCACCGGGAAGTGATCTTGTACGTATGTCTGACCTAAAGCTAGTAATAGATAAAGTCAGTCCCAGTCATAGCCAAATTCATTAATTTATCAGTTACACAGAATATATGTTGACGAATTTTTCAACGACGTGCACTCTTGAACTGGTTCACTATACCAACCATTTTGAATTATAAAATTGAAATGTATCTTCGACAGCATGTTTGCATTAACTATGTAAGTTATAAGTGCCGACTGTAGACACTTAATAACAAAAAATAACAAAGAAGAATGTATTTATATGTAATTTTGTTGACATGTAAAACTATGTTTGATAAAGGAATAAATGAATGAATGAATGAATGAATGATAGGGATAGCGATAGGGATAGCGATGTCACTACATAGTATAAAACAAAGTCGCTTTCTCTGTCCCTATGTCCCTTTGTATGCTTAAATCTTTGAAACTACGCAACGGATTTTGATGCGGTTTTTTTTAATAGATAGAGTGATTCAAGAGGAAGGTTTATATGTATAATAACATCCATTAAATAGTGGAGAAGTACTGTTATTTTTGAGGTTTCTAATGTGATGTCGTAAATAATTACATGCGGGTAAATTATATTTATTTGTCTACCCCGAACATTTATATAAATTAATATCGGGTAGTTTTGTGTTGTTTACATCTCCGGTGACATTTTGCTGGGACGTCAGTCTTCCGCGACCACGGCCAGTGCAACCTGGCCGAAACGTTGGGAAAAAAGGTAAAAATAATGTTAATTAATCGCTTTCGACCTGTATGTGACTTTAAATATGTGTACAAAGCGCGAGAACTTAGTGTTATCTTGATAAGGGATAGGGATAGCGATAGGGATAGCGATAGGGATAGCGATAGCCATAGCGTTAGCGATAGCGATAGCGATAGCGATAGGGATAGAGATAGGGATACGGATAGGGATACGGATACGGATACGGAAACGGATACGGATACGGATAATATGGGTATCGTTAGAGGGATACGGATAATCGGTCGGCGGTCTCTTACAATCAAAGTGCTCTAAGACGATCGTTGTTTGCTTGCTTGAAGATTACGTTTGCGATAAGTATAAGCAAAATGTAAAAAATTGTAAGGGATAATAGAAAAAAGTACTTTTTACCCACCGATCATATAGTGTCGAAATACGGGCTATGTGGGATGTTTATAAAGGTTTCCCCAGCGTATATAGAATTACCTACGCTGTGGTCGATGTGTAATATTTCTACAATCATTGCAAGCAAAAGTATTATGTGCAATCGAAATAATCGCAGATAAATATACCAGAGAAACCTAAGGATCCAAATGAAAATCTTAATGAATACTTTTATTACGCGGGCGAAGCCGCGGGTAAAAGCTAGTATCCTAATAAGCTCAAAGAATCGATAGTTCGTCCAATTCATAAAAAAGGTGACCGCAAAGTATATTCTAACTATAGACCCATATCCATCCTTTCTAGTATAGACAAAATAGTTGAGAAATGTATTATTAATCAAACCAGCTCTTTTTTACAAAAACATAGTATATTAAATAATAATCAACATGGTTTCCAAAAAAACAAAAGTATAGCCACTCTGCTGTCTAAATTCACTGATGAAATAAATACATATTTAGAAGATAAGAAAATTGTTGTAGCCATCTTTTATGATTTCAAGAAAGCATTTGATACCCTAGAAACAAATACCCTTTTAAATGGAATGGACGAGTGTGGTGTGAGGCAGCCACTGAACTGTTGGTTCCGTGACTACCTTACATCACGATCATATCGAGTCAAAATCGCTGATGACCTAAGTGACGAAACGCAGGTGCAATGTGGAGTACCTCAAGGCTCTGTATGTGGGCCTGTGTGCTATCTCATGCATGTGAACAGTCTGTGCGATGTCATACAAAACTGTTCTGCATATATGTTTGCCGACGACCTTTGCACCATATGTGCGGGAACGAATATTTCCGACATTTGTCATCTGGTCCAGCAGGATATAGACTCAATAGTTAAATGGTCACACGATAATGGCATTATTTTAAATTCAGATAAAACCAAGCTTCTCATTATTCAATCCCCCTACATACGCACCATAGAAGACCCATTACCTATGTATACCCACAGTTTTACTTGTTACCATAATAAATTAAAAGATTGTCAGTGCAAACCAATACAAAAAGCTAATTGTGTGACATATCTAGGAGTCAAAATAGACACCGCATTTTCTTTGCACCGCAGATCATATTTGTAGCAAATTAAGAATACTTTTGGGTAAATTTTATCATTTAAGTTATAAAGTGCCAATTACTACATTGAAATGTTTGTTGACTCCGTATTGGGCTATGCACTTGATTGCTATGGTCTTACTTTCAAAACATACATAGACAAATTAGAAGCACTGCAAATTAGATTCCTAAAATTACTCGTTAATAAGAAAACTAGAAACAGTTGTAAAAACAATTATTATAAATTATTCAAAATTTGCAAAATACTACCCGTTAGCTTAAAGCATAAATTCCTTCTAGCAGTAAACAACCATGGCAATGTAGAGCATAACTCAATACTGATAGAACATAAGCATGGAACAAGGGCAGTAACAGCGCGAAAATTTGATGTTCCCCGTGTTAGTAATTATTTTGGAGATAGAACTCTAAGGAAAAGAATTCCGTATTTAATGAATAGTCTACCCGAGACCATTCGACAAGAGAAAAATAAAAATAAATTTAAAAGCGCCTTGAAACTGTACTTGTTGCAAACACTTGAGTGACAACTGCATACATGCAAGTGCCACTTAAGTGAACAGTTAGATTAAGTAAAATAAAATATAAGTATAAACATGAGATACAAAGAGACTCATACCTGCAGTCAAACTGTATATACAGTTTTGCAGGAACTTGCTTAGATTTAAGACCTGTACTGTGCATTAATAATAATAAATAATAATAAAAAAAAATAATAATAACTGCACTGATGATACCTAAATTTTTTTTTTTCAAAACGTGTATTGAAGTTATATCATGATTTTAAAATAAAGAAATAAGTCATTTGTTCTTATAAGAAATAAAAACACGCAAACATATTTGGGGAAAATATGATTTTGGCCACTTCCAGGCTGCGAACAGCGCCATTTAGTTTTAAGCCTAAAAGGTCCATACGCTTACGGGGTACGCTTTTTAGGGTTCCGTAGCCAAAATGGCAAAAACGGAACCCTTATAGTTTCGTCATGTCCGTCTGTCCGTCTGTCCGTCTGTCCGTCTGTCCGTCTGTCACAGCCGATTTACTCGGAAACTATAAGTACTACAGTGATGAAATTTGATGGGAATATGTGTTGTATGAACCGCTACAAAATTATGACACTAAATAGTAAAAAAAAGAATTGGGGGTGGGGCCCCCCATACATGTAACTGAGGGATGAAAATTTTTTTTTCGATGTACATACCCGTGTGGGGTATCAATGGAAAGGTCTTTTAAAATGATATAAAGTTTTCTAAAAAACATTTTTCTTAAAGTGAACGGTTTTTGAGATATCAGCTCTCAAAGTCGTAAAAAGTATGTCCCCCCCCCTCTATTTTTATAACTACGGGGTATAAAATTCTAAAAAAAATAGAGGTGATGCATGCTAATTAACTCTTTCAACGATTTTTGGTTTGATCAAAGTATCTCTTATAGTTTTTGAGATAGGTTGATTTAACTGTAATTTTGGTTAAGTTATTGGTTTATTATATTTGCTGCTACGGAACCCTTTGTGCGCGAGCCCGACTCGCACTTGGCCGGTTTTTGTATGGGCTTTGTCAGTCCAGTGTTAAATCGTTCATGATAAACACGGATTGAATTGAATAGTAACATTGCCACAGTATAATAAAGAGTACTATCGTACAGTATGGCCACTCCCGCTCCCCGCTGAAAGTGCCGCCCACCCCCTCTCGGTTACCTCACAGTTACCGCCTGTCAAAAGCGCGAACAGTCGACCTGTCATATTTCACTCATACAAGCATAGTACGCGTTCACCTACACGAGCTTAGACTGTGTGCTAGGAACGCGCCTCTTTCATATATTTGATCGCCAGTGTCCGAGGTGTGACATTGCACAACAGTGGGCGATCAGTTCGGGAAAAGATGGAGGATGTGGGAAAGATGTCAGAGGCAAATTTAATGTCAAAGATAGGGCCTTTAATTAATATACAGCGTGTGGATTCCATACGGGCGAATAATGTACCCAGTTATAGTATCCGATGGTACGAATCGTATAGGATAATCATTTTGTTAAAAAATGTTATTAATTAAGAGTAATTAATTTTTGAAATCTGGCCAAGCAGCAATGTACACCATCCAATTAATTTGACATGACATAAACGTCATGTCGTAATGACGTTTAGGTAGGTACGCTAATTGATGTGGACATAATACATTGCGTGCTGAATTATTATGTATGAAAAAAAAAAATCTCATCTATTAAAAAAAAAATCATGTAGTTGGGCTCCTTAGATCCGATACTAATCGTCATTAAGATATTCGCCCGTATGGAATACAAACCCTGTATACTTAGTATATCGGTCCTACATCAATCAATCAATCAATATCATTTATTGCAAACCATGGTATTACATTACAGATGTTACAGTACGAAGGAGGTCGCATGGCACCCCGGTAGGGCATGGCAATATTGGCTATTTCTTATACATTATCACAGAATATATAATAGTACAAGTACAGAAGGCCCACTGCTTTGATGTTCACGAAATGCCGCCTTTTTAAATACCTACAAAATTCTTACAAAGAAACGAGCCGCACGTGCGCGGCGTCCGGTGATAGGGTTACCAATGGATCCAAACGAATTAATACTCACATAAAATGTTATACTATTATATTCAAGTCTTGGGTACTTTCTAGGTTTATATACTGTATTTATATATTTTTGTTCAAGTTCCAACATCACAAGATTCACAAGCCTTATTGAACTTTTCCGTGGAACTTAATCAGTAGCAGTAGTAGATCTAGGTAAGAATGTCTTATGGTATTTATTTTATTCAATATGTCTATTTACTCGTAACTAAGTATTATTAGCCATTCCACACGCGGACATCGCTAAAAAAAACCTCGCGACGTAAAGTAACAATAGAAAGTGCGAACGTGCATTCCGTGAGAACGCGCGCCACCCCTAGGTAGGCCGCGAACTCGCGGCCGCCAGGATGTACTTGTAGCGCGGCGATAGAATCGCGGAGTGAGCCGCCCCTGACATTATACATTCGATGTCGGATCGGATAATGTGAAAACCGTGGTGAAAACGCACTAAATTGTCAGCTAGGTACTTACGGGTGACAGTGAACGTCAGTTTATCCTTCACGTAACCGGTACTCTTGACAGACGCGAAGACATGGTAGTTTATCACATCGCCGACCGCCAAGGCGACGTCGGGAAGTTCCACTACCCACCTGTAATTTTTTTTTCATTATACGAAAACTGATAGGTACTATTTATGGAAGAGAGCTAGTACCGGGCTCATTGAGGAGCGCTTATAGCTCATATTTTTACTACGCGTGTTGGTTTGTTTTTGCGTTGCATTATAACACGTTTATGTGAAATAGTTTTTGAGTTAGAAGGGGGTCAAATGTGGCTCCAAACGGTTCGTGTAATATTACACACGGTGCTGCTTGCTACTCTTGTTACTTGAACCTGGCTTGACACGCTACCGCGCTATAAGAATAAACGTATTGTTCATAAACAAATGAGTTTATTCCTTTATTGTCCATCTTTTCCCTTCCATATCTCATGAACGATTGGTCCCAGATAAAATGTGTATAAGACTTTTTTGTAGAGAATTTTATGAAGATTACTTGTGTTTCTCAGAACATTTTTTGCTATGTGCCACAATTTAAGAGTTATTCGCGAAAAACTAAAAAAAAAGGGACCTTTACACCCCCTCCACCCGTTAGCTCCTCCCCTACCCATCAGTACTTTGAGTATGTGGATTAGAACACCATTCCCTACAACTATGCCAAAATTCGCCTATACACGAATTATTTCCCGCGAGATCCACTACCCACCTGTAATTTTTTTTTCATTATACGAAAACTGATAGGTACTATTTATGGAAGAGAGCTAGTACCGGGCTCATTGAGGAGCGCTTATAGCTCATATTTTTACTACGCGTGTTGGTTTGTTTTTGCGTTGCATTATAACACGTTTATGTGAAATAGTTTTTGAGTTAGAAGGGGGTCAAATGTGGCTCCAAACGGTTCGTGTAATATTACACACGGTGCTGCTTGCTACTCTTGTTACTTGAACCTGGCTTGACACGCTACCGCGCTATAAGAATAAACGTATTGTTCATAAACAAATGAGTTTATTCCTTTATTGTCCATCTTTTCCCTTCCATATCTCATGAACGATTGGTCCCAGATAAAATGTGTATAAGACTTTTTTGTAGAGAATTTTATGAAGATTACTTGTGTTTCTCAGAACATTTTTTGCTATGTGCCACAATTTAAGAGTTATTCGCGAAAAACTAAAAAAAAAGGGACCTTTACACCCCCCTCCACCCGTTAGCTCCTCCCCTACCCATCAGTACTTTGAGTATGTGGATTAGAACACCATTCCCTACAACTATGCCAAAATTCGCCTATACACGAATTATTTCCCGCGAGATAGGCTTCATTGAGTGTGCTATTTAAGCTTGTGTTGAGAAATGGCAATCTATGCACTGTGATTACACATTTTACTTTGACAGTAACTCTCTATAATACTCGATCCTCTTTAGTTTGGTATAGGTTACTAACCTCCCATTCTTGGGTGACAGCACCTCTCCATGGATTTCTCCCACTTGTGTGGACTCGATTTTTCTGTTGACGTTCCCCTGGAACACGAACAGAGCTAGATCTGGAGCATCTGAAAAATATTTGTTAGACAAGAGCCATCAGTTTTATTAGTTTGAATTAAAATTAGCATTAGACGAAAAAAAGCGCTGGTAGCCTAGCGGTAAGTAGATCTAGAAACGTACGACTTTCGTTCCGGAGGTCGCGGGTTCGAACCCCGGCTCGCACCAATGAGTTTTTCGGAATTTATGTGCGAAATGTCATTTGATATTTGCCAGTCACTTTCCGGTGAAGGAAAACATCGTGAGGCAACTGAACTAATTCCAATAAGGTATTCCCTTCGGGTTGGAAGGTCAGATGCCAGTCGCTTTCGTAATAACCACAAAATTAAAATTTTGACAAAACCCCCGACCGTGACACAGTGGACCGACTTTCATGAAACGTGGCTAAGAACACTCCACTAACTCAGCTTTCAGACAAAAAAAAAACTAAATCTAAATCGGTTCATCCGTTCGGAAGCTACGATGCCACAGATAGACACACACACACACAGACAGACAGACAAACAGAAAGACAGACACGTCAAACTTATAACACCCCGTCGTTTTTGCGTCGGGGGTTAAAAACTAGTGCCTATGCTTTGGCATCTTGGGATTAGTTGTCAAAGCGGACTTCAGGCTCCCATGAGCCGTAGCAAATGCCGGGATAACGCAAGGAGGATGATGATACAGGTATTAGATAACTTACTTATATAGGTGCCTTATTCTTAATGGTTCTTGAGATGCTCATGAAAGTGACAAGAAAATAAAATATAATTATTAGCGAGGTTCACAGTTCAGCTACATACTTAACTCTAAAAACGATTATGTATTTACAAACGTAAACATCGTAATACGAGTAGATAATGTAGATATGTCGCGCGAGAGCATTAAGTTAAATGTTCAGGTCAAGGACATGAAGGTTATCAACTTATCACTCGGTCGTTTTATATTTGCAGGGATTTCAAATAACAGGTACTTCCCAGCCGGCCTAGCCAAATTGATAATCGTTAACGCTACGTGGCGACCTGGCGACCAAAACGCAGTCTGGCTCTGTCACGCCACTTTTTTTTTTTATAAACTGACCAGTGATTGACCTTAGTCGCACCTGATGGAAAGTGACGACAAGGCCGAGGTTGTAGCTCACTGGTTCAGTAATAGCCTATTCACTCTTGAATACACCCAGATTGTATTCGGCCGGGAATACGGATGTGGGGAGCATGTTCCATTCCTTAGCAGTTCGCATTGGGAAAGAAGAGGCACACCTCTTCGTGCGAATAAAAGGTCGACAACGTAAGGGTGAAACTGTTCCGGGTTGTCCGGTGATGGAAAGGGGAAGGAGGAATAAGGTCATGCAGTTCCTGTGCATACTCTCCAGAATGTATCCGGTAGAAGACGAACAAGGACGCAACTCGACGGCGATGCTCGAGGCTAAAGTCGCCGTCAATTTGTGAACAATGTAAACAAACCTTGTAGTCAAAATTTTTCTAATTTCCATTCTAACTCATCAGATACTGGCTAAATCCATGTGTTATATAATCAATTCTTATTACATTTTGATCCTCAACCTTCAAAAAATTAAAATTGTGCCAAAATATTGATGCTTTATATAGGTAATGGTTTGTTTACATTGTTGACAATTTCTATTGACATCGATTTTATGTAATCCTGCCTTGCGTATACAGTCGAGCGATAAGGAGAACTAGCTACAATACGCTTATGAAGCGTAAAGATTGTGACGTTGGCTAGGTATCAGTAGGTACTTCCCTGTTCCCACAAGTAAGAGAATGTATTTATATCGTAAAGTTGTACACTGAGCTGCAAAAATGCATGGCGAATTTATTAAATTGTGTCAAATATTTTTGCAGGGTTCTTTTTGTTATTGCCAGTTACTGTACCTACCTACTTTGTGACTCATTTCGCTGGATTTATTTAGCAGATTTACTAGCTTTTCCAGCGGTTTCGCTCGCGTTAGAAAGAGACAAAAAGTGGCCTATGTCACTCTCCATCCCTTCAACTATCTCCACTTAAAAAAATTAAGTCAATTCGTCGCTCCGTTTTGCCGTGAAATACGGACAAACAAACAGACACACACACTTTCCCATTTATAATATTAGTATGGATTCTTAGGATAAATAAACACAGGGATTCCCTACATAATATATCAATTGTAGACAAACACGTTTTCGTATAGTCTGGTTAACAGGAAACCGGTTTAAATTTTATGTTTTTAATTAGTGTTATTGTAATTTGAAGTCAATATAATTAATAGCGATTAGCTTTATACAGCGTGTGGATTCCATACGGGCGAATAATGTATGATGTTATAGTATCTGATTATACGAATCGTATAGGATAATAATATTGTTAAAAAGTGTTATTAATTAAGAGTAACTAATTTCTTTAGTCTGACCAAGCAGCAATGTACGCCGTCCAACTTAATTTTACATGACATAAACGTCATGTCGTAATGACGTTTAGGAGGTACGCTAATTGGTGTGGACGTAATACATTGCGTGCTGAATTATTATGTATGAAAAGAAAATTCTCATTTATTTAAAAAAAAAACATGTAGTCAGGCTCTTTAGGTCCGATACTAATCGTTATTAAGATATTCGCCCGTATGGAATACACACGCTGTATACACTTGCATGTTGTTCAAGGAAGTTAGGTATTATTAATTTAAATTAAACTAATTGTAAAATAAGGAGGTTTTATTTTAAATATTAACTATAAGCCAGTATACCTACATCATTATAGGTCAAATCATAAACACACCAAAAAGACACTCCATTTTATGCAAGCATTGGTAACTTCGAAGTACTTAGGTAAAGAAATGCTCGGGTAATTTCGAAAGGGGAATCTTGATGTGATAGACTTAATGGTGAATTTGATGTGACTTTCGAAATTACCCCAATGCACCCGTACGGTCACGGACTTTAATTGTTGATTCACTTCTAGCTCATTTTATACTGGATATTTAATAGTTAAGCATAGTTAAGCTATGTAGTTCCAGTATAAAATGAGCTAAAAGTGGATCAACAATTAAAGTCCGTGACTGTACTAAACTTACGCACACCTCACTTTCGTAACATCCATATATACTAATATTATAAATGGGAAAGTGTGTGTCTGTTTGTTTGTCCGTCTTTCACGGCAAAACAGGGGCCATACCATGATCTCTTAACGCGATTCATTTTAGGACCTAAACTGAACTGCTCTGCGTTTGAATCGTTGTTAAAAAGATCGTGGTAAGGCTGCAGAGCGACGAATTGACGTGATTTTTTAAGTGGAGATGGTTGAAGGGATGAAAGCGACATATTTAGGCCACTTTTTGTCTCTTTCTATCGCGAGCAAAGCTGCGGACAAAAGCTAGTAAGTAATATATAATTTACATATTCTAATCAGAAAAAGTTAAAGCGTACGGGAAAACTGCAGTTCACAATTGTATTTACAATTCATTATTTAAAATGGTAAGTAAATCGAGGGTTTTATTTTGACGGTAAGGTATGTTTTAACACTTGTTAAATATAAAAAATCGGTAAAATTAATAACTATGTTATTATTAAATTATGCGTATGTTTTAAAACTTTCAAGTTTTTATTTACAACATAAGATGAGTTTACATAAAATATTATCACATTTAGCTATCCTTCTAAATACCTGGTATGGAAGCCCGGAAGCCCTTAGGCTTGAACGCTTGTATGGCGACTTCGGGCACATTGTACGTGTCATCGGCCCGAGTAAAACAGGACAGCGCGACCAGCGCGAGCGCACGACCGAACGCGGACGACGCCATTTTGATACTAGTTGAGCTTACAAACTATCAAAGAGGATCGAGTATTATAGAGAATGACTGTCAAAGTAAAATGTGTAATCGCAGTGCATAGACTGCCATCTCTCGACACCGGCTTAAAACTATTGAACCTCAGGTTTTGACAATTTGGCCCATATTCTTAGCTTGATATGTTTTAAAATGTCAAATATTAATATTAGCGCCATCTAGCCGAGCGTACCCCAAAGGTGTATCGCCATCTAGCTCACCGTACCTTTTTCTGTATGGTTTTGGGGTGCGTTTTTTTCTTAGACTTTATCGGTCTTTACGAAGTTATATAGGTCTTTGAAACTATCTTAAGTCTGACCAGAAATATATGACTAGCTATGAGCCATGTTGCGGAATTTAAAATTATTTTTCCCCTCACTAGCTCGGAAACACGTGTTTTGTCCTTTAATACCAGTAGGTATAAAAACGCATTTTATCCAATAGCGGGTAAAGTAATTTGACCTTGAATAAAGTCAAATTAAATGCTTTAAAATTTATAAAAGTTGGTGAATCTAGTAATAAAGATAATTTACCACCTGTGGAACTACTGGAAGCAGTGGTAAACGCATTTTTTGCGTTGTAGTTTCCTCGCTATAGTGAGGGGAAAAGTTTTGTGTTACACTCGGGTGCAATAGTAGGTACATTGTGCAACAAGGGGAGGAAGTTGAATATCACTAACAAGAGTAAGTTAAATCACGACGGCTTGCCGGAGCGATTTAAAGACTCGAGTTAGTAATATTCATACTCCCCGAGTTACACACAACGTTTTTCATCACACTCGCAATGTAAAAAATATGTAAATACTGTAAATAGATGTAAAAAAGTAAGTACGGTACAAGAAATTTCGTTATTCCCTTGGGAGAACGATTTTTCTATAACTCACGCTCCACCTGCGTGGAATAGCATTATAGCACATTTAAAGTGCGGGTGTGATGAAAATGTATTATACTTCTCGTGTGTTACAAAACTCGCAAGTACAGGATTCTGTTCTCGAACCACTCGCTTCGCTCGTGGTTCAACTATAGAGTCCTTTCACTTGCTCGTTTTTCAATTCCACACTCTCGGCGTTAAAATACAACTTTGCCCCCTTGTATAACAAATAACTATTACTTACTAAACTGAACTCTCACCGCGTACCTACATCAGAATAGCGCCCTCTTGACAAATTGTCATATCGTCACTACTTTGAAAAAATCTCGTATCTCACGCTGCTCCTCAAAGTTAAAACGCAGCAAGTCTATGTATATGCATTCCATACATACTACAATTTTCTTTTCATTGACAGACGAAGATACAAGTTTTTTTAAAAGTAGTGACGATATATTTTGTGGTCAAGCTTTATTTTCAAATTATCACACTAGATTGTTGCAAGTTAGTCGAGTTGATAGCGATCGCGCAACATTACCAGCCTTAGTGACCACCTTCTTGAATTCCTCGATCACTACGCTCAGGATTCAGTGTTCGCCCGCGCCGCAATTATCTCATTTTGCTCTTTTATTACACATCTAGTATTTTACAGTTGGGCTGACTACAAAAGGAATATAAATTATTTTCGAACTTGTACAGTTGACTTCCCATTTTGTAGCTGCTGTAGCCGAAGCTATTCTTAGTAAAATGACGCAACAGGAAAACAAACTTTACAAATACATACTTATATTATTAATTAACAGCTAACCAATAAAGTTTAATTCTTCTTCAGTATAATTGAACCAATACCTATTTAATAATAATTAAGTGTTTTAGTTTGACAAAGCCTGTTGCGGATTACTTCATTTGTATATAATATTGATGACAGAGCCTGTAGCTGATTCAATATCCAGTAAATCCTAACACAATAAGTGACCACGTTATTATATCGCTATTGCTGCGACATGTTTCGGGCCAATTCGCAATAGCGATATAATAACGTGAGTACAACCGTAGATTCATTAATTATTTGAATATGTCTCACGAAAGTTTAACGTGTACAATAAGTGACATTGTAGACTCCATGGATTGGTTATGTTTCCTTATATTTCTGTTTTCGAGAGTTGTAGTGGGTGAAAATGTGTATAAGTTACCGAAAGCAAAAGTGGAAGCTATCTATCCAAAAGGACTGAGAGTTTCTATACCGGGTATGTAAAAGATTTAATTTTGACGAAGAACGATTTAATACTAGACTGACAAAACCCATACAAAAAAGCGTGCCCCTTAAATATGGACCTTTTAGGCTTAAAACTAGATGGCGCTGTTCGCAGCCTGGGAGTGGCCAAAATCATATTTTCCCCAAATATTTTTGCGTGTTTTTATGTTTTATAAGAACAAATGACATATTTCATTATTTTAAAATCATGATATCACGTCAATACATATTTTGAAAAAAAAAAAAAAAAAAGTACCTAAGTGATGAATTTCTGTACCTTGTCATATTAACGTCTTGTTTGAAAAGTCATACGAAATTGTCAAACGATTAAAAGCGACAAGGTACAGAAATCATCACTTCTTTATGCCGGTGACTGTACTAAGTAGACTAATTCAATTGGTGCCCATTTCAGATGATGGTTACACCATGTTTTCCTTCCACGGCACCTTTAACACCAAAATGAACGGCTTCGAAGCTGGACAATGGAACAGAGATCACGTCAGACCTAAAAACGGACTGGAAAAATGGACTTTCCGGGATAAAAACGTGAAGTTGAAGATTGGAAATGTTATTTACTATTGGATATCTGTGGAGAAGAATGGTCTGCTGTATAAGTCTGAAGAAGAGATACCATAACAGGTACACTGAGAGAAAATACAACCAGTTTTCATATTCGTTCAACAAGTTTTTTGGTTAAAATAGCGCCTACGTGCTCTTTGGTTCAAACAATAAGTTGTCATTTGAATCGGCACTATATTTGAATCAACAAGTCGATTTTATAAAAACAACCTGACACATACTGTTTTATTAAACATACGTTTGGCTGATTCAAACGTAAACCGCAACAAGTCGAACTTGTTAAATTCACAATGCAAATTTCTCTCAGTGTAGGTGAGCGAGTTTTAAGTGACATGTACAGAATGTATTTTATATTTATTGCTATTTCTGTGCCGTCAATGGGTCAACGGGAAGTGAAAGATTTCAGTGTACAGAATGTAGTGCGAAAAGGGTTTCCCTCGTATTTTTCTGGAAACGTTCGTATTTGTCATGCTAGTTCAGTCAATGTCAGTACATCTTGTATTAAGACTGACTGAAAGAATATGACACGTTCATATGTTTCCGTAACAATAAGAAGGCACATCTTTTCGCACTATATCTGTTTAATGGCATTGATCAATTCTATAAGTTGCTGACGTTCTGGAATCCCCAATTCCTACACAACTTTTATAAATGGTCAACCAAATAAGTATAGGCACTAAAAAACCGGCCAAGAGCGTGTCGGGCCACGCTCAGTGTAGGGTTCCGTAGTTTTCCGTATTTTTCTCAAAAACTACTGAACCTATCAAGTTCAAAACAATTTTCCTAGAAAGTCTTTATAAAGTTCCACTTTTGTGATTTTTTTCATATTTTTTAAACATATGGTTCAAAAGTTAGAGGGGGGACGCACTTTTTTTTCCTTTAGGAGCGATTATTTCCGAAAATATTAATATTATCAAAAAACGATCTTAGTAAACCCTTATTCATTTTTAAATACCTATCCAACAATATATCACACGTTGGGGTTGAAATGAAAAAAAATATCAGCCCCCACTTTACATGTTACCCTAATAAAACATTTTTTCCATTTTTTATTTTTACTTTGTTGGCGTGATTGATATACATATTGGTACCAAATTTCAGCTTTCTAGTGCTTACGGTTACCGATATTATCCGCGGACGGACGGACGGACGGACGGACGGACGGACAGACAGACATGGCGAAACTATAAGGGTTCCTAGTTGACTACGGAACCCTAAAAAGGCAAGAAATTCTAATTTTCTATGGGTATTCCTTCGTTCTAAATTTTCAATCAATTTTTAAATGTTATGGCTCGTTGATGATTCAGTCAACGTCAAGGTTTAGGAAGGCACGCGTTTTATGAAGACAATTAGCCGGTGAACCCTACATTTTTCAGCCGCCTTATTTTAGAGCCCCCGCACATTGGCCATTAGTAGCTGCGGACGCGTTTCTCCATACATTTTGTATGGCATCGGCGCACACCGAGCGTTTGAGTGGCCGCGTCTGAGCCTGACCAAATCACTGGTGGTCGCGTTTAGTGGTGGCGACTAGTGGCCATAGTGTGCGGGGGCTCTTAGTGCCAAGATTTGCTTGACCGTCTATATCTGAATTATTCTATACTTTTGCTTTCGAGAAATAAATGGAAACACGTACCTAGGTACTGTAGATACTTACCGTTACTTTGAATACAGAATACGCCGAATTCCTGGAGCCCTACCCTGCTCCACCGCCGCCACCAACAGGATTCCCTTGCCCAGTCTCCAGCACACTAATATCTGCACCCGGTTTCGTCTGCAGAGGGCAGCTGCTATTTGAGGACAGCTTCAATGCGCTGGTGACGAGGAGATGGAAGCCGGAAAATGTGTTTCCTGGGGGACCAGTAAGTTGTACATTTAAATATGAGTATAGGGACTGTGGGGTAGCCGTAGTACCTTTAATTTGACTGTGTAAATTATCAATACAGGTAGGGGAGACCGGAGCTAGTTGACTATAGGGGTAGGTTGACTAACTATTAAAAAATCAAACTTGAGCCAACCTTTTATTTTCAGCCATTTTTTTTAGTCAACCTAACCCTATAGTCAACTAGCCCCGGTCTCCCCTATTAAGCATATCTCATAAATAACAGGTATGATAGCACTTAAACTTTTAAGGAAGCACAATTTAGACAAATAAAAGTGTAACCTTCTGGGTAAACACTGTGTCGATGAGTGTAATTGATCATTGCTATTCAGCGCGGTAACGCGACGAGTATAATGGGCACCTTTTTGCACCAGGGGTTGCGCGAGGAGGCCTCTTACTGTAGGTTTTTTTATACCTAATGTATATTATATAGTTTTAGAGTTACCTATTTAGGTTTTTTAGATTGTATTTACCTAGTTTTATTTATTCTAGTTTAGTTTTATGTAGCCTAATTTGTACCTTTTTTAACCCCCGACGCAAAAACGACGGAGTGTTATAAGTTTGACGTGTCTGTCTGTCTGTCTGACCGTCCGTCCGTCTGTCTGTCTGTCTGTTTGTCTGTCTGTCTATATGTGTGTCTGTCTGTGGCATCGTAGCTCCCGAACGGATGAACCGATTTAGATTTAGTTTTTTTTGTCTGAAAGCTGATTTAGTCGGGAGTGTTCTTAGCCATGTTTCATGAAAATCGGTCTACTATGTCGCAGTCGGGGGTTTTTTCAAAATTTTAATTTTGTGGTTAGGTTATTATACGTTTGATTGAATAAATAAGTAACTATAATAGGTTTCGTTTTCAAACATTTAGCATAAAAAACGTTTCAATGTCTTTATTTTGTACGTAATATAAGAAACTTTACTTTTCTTACGATTGTTTAAGGATTTCCCTTTCAACATGTATTCTGACGAAGCAGTCACATATCAGAATGGTAATCTTGTAATATCTGCAGTGCACGACCACCCAGGAATACATGCTCAAGAAATTACTTTTGGACAAAAGTGAGTAGGTACATTATGGAATAAATGTTAAGTGATAGAGAAGATCTGGAAAAACGTGATGAGCAATTGGTTCATTAATTTACGGTTAGATCTGGAAAAACGTAATTAACAATTGGTTCATTAATTTACGGTTATTGTGATACTTAGACTTATATTGACCGGGGTATAGACCGTGATTACCATTTTGAATTTTATTGAAAGTGGACCCGCCGTCTTCAGTTTCCCGTGATCATGGTGCATGCAACTTCGTCGAAATATCGGGACCTCAAATCGTCATCCTCCTTGCGTTATCCCGGCATTTGCCACGGTTCATGGGAGCCTGGGGTCCGTTTTGACAACTGATCCCAAGATTTGGCGTAGGCACTAATTTTTACGAAAGCGACTGCTATCTGACCATATCTCACGGTCTATATCCCGGTCAATATAATTTTAATGAAACTAACCGTGAATCATTTTCAAGTCATCTTTCTTAGTATTAATGTTTTAGCTCCAACTTTCCTACAACCTCCACAGTAACTTTAATTGCAATGAAACAAAATCATCATCAAACAAAATTAAATATTTATCAATCAATCAAAATATTCTTTATTCAAATAGGCTTACAATAACCACTTTTAAATGGTCAAAAATGTACAATGTTCATCTTATTCTAAATATCAAAGCACTTTATTGGTGCAATAAACACAATTGTTTCAAAACTAGGTACATTGAATTAATAAAATTATATCAATCTAAATTTTATAAAAAATAATAGTCTAAAAACTTCTAGAATAAATTCTAAATGTCAAAATATATTATATATAAAAAAACATTGGATTATATGTACATCATCATTAATAAGTTTAATAACCATTTATTCTGATTTAGGTGCACAGGCAAAATAGGAACAAACAAATGCACGCGAAAGGCAGCAGATGGTAACCTGCCACGTGTGATGACAGGCAAGATTACTACGAAAGAGAAGTTCAGCTTTAAGTTTGGAAGGGCGGAGGTTCGTGCCAAAATGCCCGTTGGTGACTGGTTGATACCAGGTAACCTGTTAATAGTTATTTGTTATACAAGGGGGCAAAGTTGTATTTTAACGCCGAGTGTGGAATTGAAAAACGAGCAAGTGAAAGGATTCTATAGTTGAACCACGAGCGAAGCGAGTGGTTCGAGAATATAATCCTGAATTTGCGAGGACACACAAAAATTTGTTTTTAACACACGAGAAGTAAAATTCTTGATTATATTATGCACCCGAGTGTAACACAAAAAACTTTTCCCCTCACTATAGCGAGGAAACTACAAAGCAAAAAATGCGTTTATCACTACTTCCAGTAGTTCCACAGGTGGTAAATCATCTTTATTACTAGATTCACCTACTTTTATCAATTTTAAAGCAAAAAAAAAATAATTTGACTTTATTCAAGCTCAAATGACTTTACCCACTAGTGGATAAAATGCGTTTTTACCCGCTGGTATTAAAGGACAAAACACGTGTTTCCGAGCTAGTGAGGGGAGAAGGTTCTTTAGTCCCAGATACGATTTAAGGGCAGACATCTCGTTCCATTTTACTTTGAGGCACAAATGGCTGAGCTATGTCTAGAGCTGGCAGGTTGTAAACTTCAGTTTTGGAAAAAAAATATTTCAGATAAGGAATGAATTGAATTCCTAACTTTCATGTGTTTTCACAGAAATAAATCTGGAGCCCTTTGAAAACGCTTATGGAAAGCACAACTACAACTCCGGTCTAATAAAATTGGCCTTTGTCAAAGGAAACCTTCAGTTTGCCAAGCAGTTGTACGGAGGAGCCATTTTGAAGAGTAGCGAGCCGTTCAGATCTAAGCTTTTGAAGGAAAAACTTGGCGCTGAGAACTGGAGTCACGATTTTCATAATTATACTCTGGTTTGGAAACCAGGTAAAAATTAAAATCACCAAGGACGAAAGGACCATCTCATGGAAACTTGTTATCAAGAAACAAAACGCATCGAAATCGGTTCATCTGTTTAGGAATTACTACACCACAAACATACAGACCTGACGCAAAAACGATGGGGTGTTATAAGTTTGACGTGTCTGTCTGTCTGTGTGTGTATATCGTCACTACTTTGAAAAAAAAACTCGTATTTGACGCTGCATCTGCAGTCTATATGCATTCCATACATACTTACTACAATAATTGACGACCGGTCTGGCTCAGTCGGTAGTGACCCTGCCTGCTGAGCCGCGGTCCTGGGTTCGAATCCCGGTAAGAGCATTTATTTGTGTGATGAGCACAGATATTTGTTCCTGAGTCATGGATGTTTTCTATGTATATAAGTATGTATTTATCTATTTAAGTATGTATATCGTCGCTTAGCACCCATAGTACAAGCTTTGCTTAGTTTGGGGCTAAGTTGATCTGTGTAAGGGGTCCCCAATATTTATTATTATTAATTTTCTTTTCATTGACAGACGAAGATACAAGTTTTTTTAAAAGTAGTTACAATATGTCCGTGGCATCGTAGCTTTCGAAGGGATGAACGTCTGAATTGTTTTTTTTTTTTGAAAGCTGAATTAGTCGGAAGTGTTCTTAGCCTTGTTTGATGAAAATCGGTCCACTGTGTCGGGGGTAATGAGTTGGCAAGCCTAACCTAACCGAGATTTAATTTGCAGATGGCTTAGATCTTTACGTGGACAGTGAGCAATATGGTTCCATTCCTGCTGACTGGATCACCCGAGAAGACATCGTTCCTGTTGAGAGGAGCTGGTTGGATGGATCACTTATGGCTCCGCTGGATAAATTGGTGACTGCTCGAAATTCGATATTTATTAATCATTGCAAAGCAAAGCATTGTCGCGTTAAATGAATATATATGTCCGAAGCCATCTAGAATAGTTAATTAGGATTAATAACAAATAATGAATGAATCTACGGTTGTACTCACGTTATTATATCGCTATTGTTGCGACATGTTTCGGGCCAATTCGGAGGCCCCTCTTCAGGCATATAAGAGTTCACGCGACGCGACCCACGACTCTGTTGGAACCTATGTAAACTACATGTTCTATATCATAGATATTACTACTGGTTGTTTGTATAGCAACGTATTTTTGAAATTACTTTTGACTGTTCTACTTCACTCTTATTATGTCATCCACGGAATAAACACACTTTTACCTAATTAAAGTGGTTTTCCTCTATTATGGTAGCAGAGCGTGGTTTCTTACCATCGTCACTCTCTACGCACTCCCACAAATCTTCCTGGATCAGGATCATCTTGATCATGAATTTCCATGACCCGTAGTTCCCCATGCCATTTAGTTTCTCAATAGCTGGAACTATAGCCGCCCCCGAACTGGACGTCGCCATCTCGATTTTGGGATATCGTGCGCGTAACTTTTTGCGATATAAAGAACAACGCACACAAACACTCCACAGACGCTTTCTTTACATTAAAGCGACTGTAACGTCTGTAACCTAACGGTATGCTACCAATTTAGCCGTCGCGTGAACTCCTGTACCTATGCCTAATTTCTTAATTCGTCATAGGAATTATAGTAAATAGTTGTTAGAAAACTCACAGTATGTTTTATTATTTTATAAAAATATACTTACTGTTTATAAACGACAATAGCCAGTCAAGACTATAATAGGTCTGCCGGTAAACTTACGAACAAGGAACCTCTGTTCTTTTCAGTTCTACCTCTCCATTGGTCTGCGCGTTGGTGGTGTGAACGACTTCGAAAACTCCTCGACCAAACCCTGGAAGAACCGCTCTAAGAAACCTGAAGGTGACTTCTGGAAGGCCAAGGGATCCTGGATACCCACCTGGACAAGTCCTGAACTAAAAGTGGATTATATTAGAGTGTTTGCATTGTGAATGTTAATCAATAAAATATTTGTGGCATTCCATTGGGTATTCCGGAAATTCGGGAGGCGTGGGCGGAGCCGAAGCCAACACGAAGAGGCCCTTTTGACATTTTAATGCAATTGAAGTGGAACACTGAGCGGATGCCATTGCAATTGCAGCTCGTATCATGGGACGAACGCAGAGACAGCACCCGCCAGGGTGTAAGGACTATTCGCAGTTTGATGAAATCTAAAATTAAGAGGGCTTTCGTGTTAAAAATAGTGAAATCGCAAACGAGCGCTCGATCATACCGTGTGTGGTATCAAATTAAAGGGCTTTGCGAGTAGTTTATAAATAAGATTGGACTTCAATTCCGGAATTCCGGAACTAGTTCCGGAATTGAACAATTTTTTTTGGTTTGGTTTTCTGGTGGGTTTTTGATGAAATAATACAATTTTAAATTGAAATTTATTATAAATCGACGTTTAAGACAATAACTCCGTACCTGAAAGGCATATAACACTGAAATTTTCATTTTAGTAATTTTACAGGAAAGCCCATTTTGTGTCAAAATCGGTCTTGCAAGGTATTTCGAACTACAGTTAACGATACAAACGAGGTTTTAGTGCCAGTTTTCTGATAGTGGTCAACGTTAAAGTTATTTTTTTATCCATTGTCTATCGAAATAATATAAAAGTAATAATTTACAAGAATGGCATAGCGTCTTGTTCACATAACTGTAATAAAAGAAATATTGAATTACCTTTATCAGATTCGAGTAGGGACAAAAGATATCCAAGCTAGCCCAAAAAGACAGATTTTATGATTTATTCCTAGGTACCTACATGCAACTTAATTTTTTGTAAAAAAATAAATCATTCTTTTCGTATTCATCATTTTCCATACATTTGCTTCTCAAATCTTTTGATTTTGAGGTAAGTGGTAATAGACTTAGATAGAGTTTAGTAAAATATGCACACGTCTTTGTGAAAAGTGTATAAAGTAACTACGACTTGCTTGTGCTTGTGAATGAATGTAATACCAAATACTACGATTTGCGTCTGAACTTTCTTAAGTTTCTTTATGCCTAAAATGTTCAGTGCTATGAGAAAAGAAGTAACATTTTGAGTTTATGCCGCTTTAATACCGATTAATTTAGATTATTACTGAAATTTAAGTTCGATCTAATAAATTGAGCATAAATAACGCTAATAAAATAATAATGTACCTAATGTTATTTATTTATATTTAATTGTCCTTCAGTATTCGAGCATAACACTCAACTCCCGGCTAGTAATTTTAAATTATCACAAAACACAACTTTCTATAACACATATTTACTTTAAACTGATTATATATTTCACTCATTAGCTAAAACAATTGAGAGCAAAACCAGAAAGTGACAATGGTATAATATTAGCGGGTTAAAACTACACTATCTCGCTCTAACTAGCCCTGGATGCAACCCTTTGGTCCTAAAATAGGCACTACCTGAATCCGAGCAGTGTCTTACTTAATGAATTTACATATCTTTTATAGACGCGGTGGTAGTTTTGTAAAATAACCAGGCTGATATTACACGTTTTCGTCCAAAAATATATCTTTTTTCAACTCCGGAATTTTCGAGATTATGTGTTTCAATTCCGGAACTGTAATATCGGAAAAATTGTCCGAAATTCCGGAATTTCGAGATTCCGGAATTCCGGAATGCAAGCCCTAATAGCAATTTATAATCACTAAGGCATAACAGCAATTTAAGTAAACGTTGCAGATTAATTTAGTACAAAACTTACTTCGATGTGATGTAGATTTTCAAAGAAATTGTCACTTAATTTTAGGTAATTTCTGAAAAAAATTGAATTCGCCTTAGGCTAGTTTACTCTTTTTCAAAAACTTAAAATAAAAATCTAGTCTGAAATGATTTTAACTGGGCTACTGAATGAAAATGATGGACAATATACTGAGTTACGGGATAAAAAAACCGCCACATTTTTCAAACTTGCCGCCTTTTATTAGTGCCAAGATTTGTTTCACCAATAAATATATACAATACAACAAATATTACGTATTTGACGCAATCGAGTTATGAATTCAATCATCAAGTAAAAACTAGTTTTTTGCCAAAGGTGAACCATCTTTAATAACAAACCACTTATTTAGGAAGATCCGGTACCAATACAAAAAACTTCACCTGCCACTTTAAATTAAACTTTAACTTCTAACAATTATATCATAAATTGCTTTGCTGATGAGTACCTAATAGTTCACCTATGTTAACTATTAATTGCTTTTATAACCAGCCATACAACATTAGACTTTAAAGGTAACTTCATAAGGTATTAAATGTTAAAATGACAAGGAAAAGTTAATAAATAATGTCTATTTGTGGTCAGTTTGTAATTAGATGTTGATGTGTATGGTCATCATTTATACCATCTATAAATAACTTAGTGTAAACTTTACTTTTATGGTCATAAGATTCATGTGAGATCAGTTCTGTGTGTTTGACTACTGGTAACCTATAAAATATTTGTTTATTCTTATAAATATGATGTGCTAGTGATTCTCTCTCGGAATAGAACATAAAATTGGACAGTATTATGTGTTCGAATAAAAATACAATGTATTTATTGTATTTGTGTGTTTGTGCAAGTGTAGTTGTGTGTTATGAAGTGCCTCCGGTTAAATTGGAGGCGATACATCCTAAAGGATTGAGGGTGTCAGTCCCTGGTAAGTACCTTATATTTTTTATTCAATTTGAATAAATATCAAACAAATGCCCGTCCCAGGATTCGATAGCGTCGTCCATAGAGTTCACAGGCCGGGCCAGTAAAGGCTAGGCCAGACCGGTACTATTTAAGGGACATTCTTACACAGATTGACTGAGCCATCACGGACGTTCACGAAGGCTTTATGGTGGATACTCAGACAACGATATATATAATACTAGCTTTTGCCCGCGGCTTCTCTCGCGTTAGAAAGAGACAAAAAGTACCCTATGTCACTCTCCATCCCTTCAACTATCTCCACTTAAAAAATCACGTCAATTCGTCGCTCCGTTTTGCCGTGAAAGACGGACAAACAAACAGACACACACACTTTCCCATTTATAATATTAGTATGGATACAAATACTTAACAGTAGAAAACCTTATACCTATGACTCAGGAGTTTTAGGACCAAACATCATAATATTTGAACAAATATCGTATTGAGTGGGAAGAACCGGATTGTTTTTACCACTTTCATTATAGGTCCTAGGTGCTGGAAATGCGAAAAAAAACTATTGCCTTATTTTTTTCATATACCGGGTGCCCGGTAATTAATGGACAACCTTTTAACCATTTTTACTAAACTTAAAGTCGATTTTCTGGACCAGTATAAGATGCCCTCTTGGTGGTTAAAAGGCTGTCTATTAATTACCGGGCACCCTGTATAATTATGAACGACCTTCACCACTTATCGTTAAACTCTTATTTATTGTCGTTTATTATTTTATTATTATTATCTATACACTATGTATAATTAGGTACACATCACTATAATAACATTCAACTAATTTTTATCTTCCTTCGATGTATTCTTAATTAATTTAACACTACTTAATTGAATCGTTTGTACATGACATGACGCATTGGTAATTTCTTAGACTACATAAAACAGGAAAAAATATGTACTTAATTGATTGTTTGAACATTTTCTTGCGGTAGGCCCGCTGATGGTCAACGGGTGTGCTAATAAAATGACGTCAAAAGTATTTCGTCGAAGTCGCGGTTGGTAGTGGGTACAAGTACAACATATATTTTTTTAATCGTGTTTTTGCTCCTTCAGTCTTCATTTACGTAATTTGATTTGAGTAAAAATTATTTCAAGTACGTACAAATTCAGCACCTATTGTATACGAAATCTTCGTATAATCAAAACCCAAAACGAATAAGTTATATTGCAAAAATTTCGTTTTTGGCACAAGCTTTTATCGCCAACTGTACCTTTCTTTCAACAGTCATCTACTGCTCTCCGAGACGTTTCTAAAAATAAAAACCCCTTAATCGATGGGGATACGACAGTTGATAACAGAGTTCCTATGACCACCTTTCTGCTCCATCATCAGATCAGCTCCTTGATACCATAACATTTAATTTTCACGTAATTTACATATGTGTGCAAAATGTCAGCTCAATCGGAAACCGGGAAGTGGGTCAAATTTAGCTTCTACGTTTTGACCCAAACTAACATACTAAATGCAAGTTAAATAAAAGCTTGTAAAAAGGGGGTTGCTGCTGAGAGCATCACATCAAGTCCAGCCGGCCTAGCCAAATGACAATCGTTTACGCTTGATGTCGATCGAAACGCAATCTGTCGCGCCAATGCGGAAGAGTGATAGAGATAGAGATAGTTAGCTAATACAGTCATAGAAATAACAATTGTTTCACCTCCAGACGATGGCTTCTCCCTCTTCGCTTTCCACGGAAACCTGAACCAAGAGATGAACGGCCTCGAAGGTGGCCAGTGGTCCAGAGACATCACCAAAGCGGTCAACGGAAGATGGACGTTCAGGGATCGAGACGCGCAGCTGAAGATTGGAGACAAGATATACTTCTGGACGTATGTGATCAAGAATGGACTGGGGTATCGGCAGGATAATGGGGAGTGGACTGTCACAGGTGAGTAGATTTAAGAAACGTATGTAGCGATCTGTTGGCATTCAAGAAATTCGGGAAAGTGGCGTAAAACTGGCGAATGAGATTTTTTGCTTAAATAGGACCAACGTCATCCATCTTTCTATTATTTAGAGCTGACCCATGGTGACTACTGACCAGCCTTCTGAGATAGCAAATAAGTGTTCCGAGCTGTTTTGGGTGGCGGTGCTACCAGAGCGAATGTCAATCTGTCAACAATGATGTTTGTTTTCACTATGTTCAAACACGACAAAAGCCATCGTCACGTAACAAATCGTAGTCTACAATGATTTCTGATTTTCCCTTTTCCTATCCAGAATACGTGGACGAATCTGGCAACCCGGTGAATACTGAGAAAGAATATATCCCTCCCGGGTTCCCGTGCGCCATATCCAGCACGGAGGTGTCGACGCCCGGCTACGTCTGCGCAGGGCAGCTGCTGTTCGAAGACAACTTCAACTCGGGCGTCGCCAAGGGGAACATCTGGACGCCCGAGATCAAGTTCCCAGAGGAGCCGGTGAGTATTTTATAGCTTGTGGTTTTTGAAAGCCTTTTCCCCTAGCCAGAATGCGTAGAAAATACTGAAGATCGAAGAAACTGCACATTCCGAGCTGCTAAGTGAAAGAGGTCTTAGGAGAAATACCCTCGATTTAAGAATTCTCGGGTTTTCGGAGGAAGATTAGCGTTTTAAATAAAAGCGTTAAAACGCACAATTTTTTCCCAGATCGTGCAGGACGTAGAATAAATTAACTGGTGAGGTATTTCCTATGCGACTTAGGGTTCTTCAAGAATTTGCATCGGACGGATCGTTTTCTCAATTCCTGACTATAAAATAAATAAAAAACGTTGCAGAGTTTTCTCCAAAAAGTTACTAACTATTTTGGCTCAGTGATCCAAAGTGAATCTTGGCCTCCGAAACGAGGCCAAGATTCACCTGCCCCGATCCTGTCCAGCCTCTTGCCAGTCACTGACTTGAAGCCAACGCAGATCCGCCACCACAATGTCCTCCCAGCGAAAAGTTACACACATTTAAAAAAATGTTGGAGGAAAAATATCCATACAGTAATAATGAACGTCCTTCTTGTAATTATTAAAATTCCTAGTGTATTAATTTGTTTTCTGGCATCCGCAGGATTACCCGTTCAATGTATACTTGAGCGACCGCAACCTCCGCGTTCAAGATGGTCGGTTGATCATCAAACCTATCACTCTGGAGTCCAAATACGGAGACGACTTCGTGAGGCAGTCTTTGGACTTATCCACTAGGTAAGTTTAATAAAGAAAGGCTCGTAACACCAAAAATTCAAAATCGGTAGTTGGCGTTCCTGTTGATGTTCCATTAACATTATGAAAGTCAAGGACACCTTAAGGCCCACAGATCACGTGAGCAAGGAGGATCTGTAAACACCTTTTAACACTTCAACAAATATTACCAAAGTGACAATCGCTTCCGCAGCGACAGCAAAACGTTTTGTCTATCCATCATTCTTCTATACGACAATGACAGTTGAGTTTCGTTTCCTACCGAGCTTCAGTGAATGGTAACGTTGGTTACGCGGCTTTTGTAGTCTATATCGTGAACCTTGGCCAGGTTTCAAGTATCACTGGAATAGCACATTATACTGGCATCCTTATTAGGGAAAGCGTCCAGTAAGAATTCTTTGTTGTTGTTGAACTGAAGGTATACTTTCCAGATGCACCGGTTTACTCGGCACTCCCCTCTGTGAACAAGTGGCCTCTGGACCTTTAATCCTGCCGCCCATCATCACAGCCAAGATCACAACTAGAATAAGTTCAGCTTCAAGTACGGCAGGGTGGAAGTCAGCGCTAAAATGCCGCTGGGAGACTGGCTGTATCCGGGTAAGATCTTGAACGAGTGAAATGCTTATCGACATGGTAAAACAAACAATAACTTATTGCAACTTCTCCATGCAGCTATTATATAGTACATAACTAGAGGTAGAGGTAGTTTAGGTACTTGAGAAAATCGCTAGAGACTGTCCTCTTCATAGAGTATTTGGTAGTAGTAGAGTTATACCTACTTTAGTTAGAACTTAGAATTAGTATAGTATCAATTGTAATTTCAATTCAATTTTAAATATTTTCTAAATATGTACATGTGACGTGTAAAAGTGCCCCTGCGGCGGCCTATTTGCTGAATAAATTATTTTGTTTGTTTGTTTGTTTCGTTGTTTTCTAACTTTTATCGATCTTGTTACAGAGTAGTGCGAAAAGGGTTTCCTTCGGAAGCGTTCGTATTTATCATGCTAGTTCAGTCAATGTCAGTACATCTTGTACTGACACTGACTGAAATAGCATGACACGTTCGTACGTTTCCGTAACAATTCGAAGGCAAATCTTTTCGCACTATCTGTATTAACACTGATTTAAACTTTCACGATTTTTACACATATTCAACATTATTACACATTTTTTTTAATTAACTCGTCGGCTTTTTATTTTTCCCAACGGTTTGGAAGATTTTTTACGACTATGTTATTAACTTATCAGTTTATTTAGAGGGCTTGTTATAAAAAGGTCAGGCCTTTGATCCTTAATTTTTGGTGGATTCTCATCTCCTAAAATGGTAGTTCCTGGAAAAACCATAGTATGATTATAATATGATTGAGTTTGGTCGCATTCATTTTGTGGGATAGGTAAGTTCAATCATCATCAATCAGCCCTTTATCGCCCACTGCTGAGCATAGGCCTCTCTTCTAGTACGCCACTTCTCCCGGTCCTGGGCTAATCTCATCCAGTTGTGACCCGCAGTTCTTCGGATGTCGTCGACCCAACGAGCAAACTCAGCCAACGGATGCCAACGTTCAATGCTAATAGACATTTTAATTTCCAGAGATCCAGTTAGAGCCAAAAGACAAAGAGTATGGCATATGGAAATACGCTTCGGGCGTTATTCGCATCGCGTGTATGAAAGGGAACAAACAGTATTCTAAGCAGCTTTATGGGGGACCTATCATGTGCGATACGGAACCTTATAGGTACGCATAATCTTAATTTGACAGTTGCTAATTAATAAATGAAAGTCTCGTCAACAAACGCAATTACAGTTTGACGAGGAATATACATAACTGTAGCTTAATACTTAAATGATAAATAAAATATTTTTTTTTTCAAAAATTTAATTTTTGGCACAAGTTTTTATCGCCGACTGTGCCTGCCGACCTTTCTTTCAACAGTCATCTACTGGTCTCCGAGACGTTTCTAAAAACCCCTTAGTCGATGGGGATACGACGTTTCATAACAGAGTTCCTATGACCACCTTTCTTCTCCATCACCAGATCAGCTCTATGATAATTGCATTGTCACGTGATTCACATATGTGTGTGCCGAATTTCAACTCAATCGCAAACCGGGAAGTGGGTCAAACTTAGCTTCTACGTTTTGACGCACACTAACATACTAACAAGGCAAGTTGAATAAAAGCTTGTAAAAAATGGTTGATTCACCTTCTTGATTGGGACTTGAACCTCCAACAACTGAATCTCTAAGTTAAGTGGTCTTCCATGTGAGCTACAGAGGCACCATCCAACACAGCGAATATTTAGACATAAACATAGACATTTCCACCATATGGTATATTATAACATTGTTTGCAGACGTTATCTTGTTCTTCCTTGCTCTTTTCCACTTTAAGTGGGGTCGGCTCTCCTAATTATTGTGTGCCACGACATTTTGTCGAGGGTTGTCGGTTCAGGTAGATTATAGGAGCTTTGCCATGCTGATGGTCCACCATGTTGAAGGAGGGCCTCCTTTGCCTCTTTTCTTCTCCGACAGGTCATTTTGCAGACGTTAATACTAAATTAAAATATTGAATATTTTCAGATCCATGCATTTGAAAGAGAAAATTGGATTTGATAATTGGAATTCAGCTTTCCACAACTACACATTGTTATGGAAGCCAAGTAAGTAAAAATGACAGTTATTTTAAGCAGCTTGATTGTAGGTATTTCACCACTATTAAGTATTAACCCATATGTGCCCAACACATATTTTTTCCCCTATTTTTGAGGCGACAACCTCTTTCTCCTACTTATTTTAATGACTAGTAGCATGTTTTCAGCAGTGGGTCGAAAACGACCCTATGGGCATATATGGGTTAAGGGCAGTAAAGTAGTTCATTTCGTCTTGTCTACCTTTAACAACTGACGTATTTTTGCGGTGAACGAATATGACGCGATGTCATAATGACCACATTCGTACGTCAGTGATTTAGGGCTAAATAATTTCCTTCGCTTTTGTGCGATAAATCCTCTTTTTAACCCCCGACGCAAAAACGACAGGGTGTTATAAGTTTGACGTGTCTGTCTGTCTGTGTGTGTCTGTCTCTGTCTGTGGCATCGTAGCTTCCGAACGGATGAACCGGGTTACCCTCATCTGGCAGAATAATTTTAGTCCGAAACACACTTCGCATAACATGTTTCGCAGAAACACTTTCGGTCGAATGGTAATTTTGCTCGAATGGTAATTTTGCAGAAAACTTAGTTGGCATTATTACTACCACGCATAAGATACATTTGGCAGAATATTGTTTTACAGAACATTACTTTGGTCGACTTTGATTTAGCATAATTGTATGTACCATAATAATCTTATAGCATAATATTACACTAGCAGAATTATTACTCGCTATCAGAAAAGAAAAACTGCCCCAGAGTCACCGTTAGGTACGACGACGAGCGAAGCGAGGAGGAGTGTTAAGATACCTAACACTCCGTCCCCAACACATCCAACTCGCTATCAAATAGCAAATTACAACTTTTAGTCATAGGGCTTACGGAAAAAAACTGCATTTTATGCAGAAAGCAAACCACTTTGCACAGTGATACTAGGGACCAATACAAATGATTTCATCCCAGGAAACACGATTTTCATCCACTAGAATTCAAGATGGCGGACATTTTCCAAAATGGCGGCCGCATATTTTTGAAAATTTATAGAATCGTAACGGTTGCACCGATTTTGATGGTTGGGGTGTCTATCGTATCGTATTGAAGCGTTTATTAATATAAAAAATTAAAATCATAAAAATAATTAATATGGCGGCCGAATAATAAGTAAAATATGAAAATATCAAACTTTTTTTTCATTCTCGTGCAATTTACCAATAAATTTTCTATGATATGGCCACATTTTTATGTGCTTAAATTAAACCTGATAATATTATCTACATAATAAAATAAAAATCATGAAAATCCATTGAGTAGTTTTTGAACTATACCCATTTCAAATGGAGCGCGCGGATTTGAAAGACGTTTTCGCACGTGATGTAAACAATTTTGGAATCATAACGGCTGCACCGATTTTGATGGTTGGGGTAGCTATCAGTTTATATTAAAACATTTATTTACATAAAAATTAAAATCATTTAAAAAATAAAGATGGCGGCCGAATAATAAAAAAAATATGAAATTTTCAATTTTTTTTATTCTCACGAAATTTACAAATAGTTTTTCTACCAAATGGACACATTTTTATTTATTTAAATAAAATCTGATATTAACATCTGCAAAATAAAACAAAAAACATTAAAATCCTGTTCAGTAGTTTTTGAACTATACGCATTGAAAATGAAGCGCGCGGGTTTGAAAGACGTCTTTGCACTTGATATGTGATGCATCGTATCGTTTGGTACCGCTATACAGGCAAGACTGATTATTTATTTTGGTCACAACTTACTATATTACTATTCAGAATCAATGTTTTTAGTATTTATATACATTATTAGTTTTTTATTCTGAGTTTAGGTATATTTAGATAACCCCCGTAAACTTGACCATAACATAATTTTTATTTTAATATGTAAAAGAACTTAAATGCACATAACATAACATCTGTATTAATAGCAATTGTCCTTTCCGAGGACTCCAGAGATAATTTTCGACAACTTCTGTAGGGCCGGGGCTACAGAAATATCTATGTATAAAATAACTTGTTTTCTGCGACAAGGAGCGTATGTTTTTGTAGTGCTGGCGATGTTGGTGGGATGCTGGTTATTAATTTTGGTTGGAAACAGTTCCTTGCGCACCAAGTTAACCGATAAATTTTGAGTCTGCGGATCAACTTTTCAAGCTTGGCCATTATTCCTCCAGGAAGACACTGTTCAGTATGACAACCAACAAGGCTTTTTCCAGAAACTGTAGCCCGTTGATGTTATAAGTGTGGTGACTTTTTTTTCTAAACCATTTACTTCCTCAGAGAACATTTAACTACTCTGCTATTTCAGGGTAAACCATAGGAACGTAACCGGAAGAAGCTGATAGCCTCATTGTACCTCGCGCAAAAGATATAGCGGAACAGGGACTCACGCGTATCATCACATCTTCCGATACAGATGTCTTGGTATTTAAATAAAAACCATTGGAGTCTTCGGGTGAAGGATAGACGTAAAGTCAGTGGCCAGATTCGGGTTTGGACCTAGCTTAGAGCCTCGAAAGGTCTTTGCCTCATGTGAGGCCTCGAGTGAGTTCAGGGTGGTAACGGATGCTAGAGTGTCCCATGCCCTTCGTTGAGTTTATCTCGCAATTTGTAGCCGTGGAGGCTTTCAGGGCGTTACGTGCAAGATCGGACGTGATGTAAATGGAGGCAGGAATGTCAGCAAAACGACACTTTACGAGTGCCTAAGCCGCCAAACCATACCGGTAAACAGGCCTGAGTCCATGCTTGCTCACTAAAATATGTGTTAAGAACGGTCCCAATTTGGCATTTAAGCATGTTATCTATGGAGCTAATTATATTGGGAAATTTCCAATTCTTATCTAGTATATTTTCTTAATACTTCAAATGAGAATAACCTACCGGAGTATAAGTTATAAAGTAGCTAACACTTTGGATCTTAGAAGACCGACTGCTATTCATGGTTTTTACACTTTTTACGCCTTTACGTCTGACACCACTTCTTTTTTCAATACAAAAGGAAAAAATCATGTTCTAAAACATTGTTTGCACACACACTGAAGTTATACCAGCTTTGATAGAAACATCGCAGTAACTACAAAGTCTTCCTGGAGGAATAATCGCCATGCTTGAAAAGTTCACCTGAACTTGGTGAGCAAGAAACTGTTTACCACCAAAAATAAATTAGTACCTAACCTAACCAACATCGGCAGCACTCCGTGTCGTATAACAACGCCCCATATTCTGGATATTACTTCTGTGCCTATGCCATGCCATCATCCTGGGGTTGGAAGACGTACAATGATAGTTGAGTACTGCAGTGGTCTGAAAACAGGGAGATATGGTATGAATATGTATACTTGGACAATTGCGGTTGTGAAAAAGGCTGCGAAATTTGCAATTATTATGTTATTATGTTATCATTATTTCCTTGTATTTTGATATTATTTTGTATGACTCTTTTATCTTTCAGTATAACCTAGACGAGAAGCAAAAAGTATGTTTTGTATTAATATATGTTTCCGTAGCCCCCTACAGAAGTTGTAGAAAATTATCTCTGGAGTCTTCGGAAAGGACAATTGCTATTAATAAAAATGTTATGTGCATTTAAGTTCTTTTACGTATTAAAATCAAAATTATGTGATGGTCAAGTTAACGGGGGTTATATAAATATACCTAAACTCGGAATAAAAAACTAATAATGTATATAAATACTAAAAACATTGATTCTGAATAGTAATATAGTAAGTTTTGACCAAAATACGTAAAACAGGGATCGGATACCGGTATTTTTTTCGGAACGGTTCCGTACGTTGACCCGAGAACTTTACTTTAGCGTTTCTGGTTCCATTAACCGGTATTCTTTTTCGTTCAGTGAACGAACGTTTATGAGTGAGAACTGTTCCGAAGAACAGAATTAAATGATACGTTCTTTAAAGAACAGTTCGCGGGAACGGAATTAAATGATACGTTCTTTAAAGAACAGTTCGCAGGAACGAAATTATTTCGGTTTTTCTATTTCCAAGAATTTGAACGAACAGTGCAAGCGGTGTCGGCCACGGCCATCACTTTAGTAACTTTAGTTTGATTTGAGACTAGCGGTGAGTAAACGTGGCGTCGAACGAAACAAATACGTCGAAAACATTCTGCACCACAACCACAATGAAGTAAGTTTTTTTCTTTTAACTTAGTGCTTTCAATTTTACCGATTTTAAAATTTAAGTAATGTCACGACGCTTAAGTATTTATTTACAGGCAATCGTACAGTCCAAGGTCAAATAAGGACGGGACGCCGCTATTAGCAAGAGCGAGCATCCTTATTTGACCTTGGTACGGTCATCTCAGGTGTGTGTGTGTGTGTGTGTGTGTGTGTGTGTGTGTGTGTGTGTGTGTGTGTGTGTGTGTGTGTGTGTGTGCGTGTGCGTGTGCGTGTGCGTGTGCGTGTGCGTGTGCGTGTGCGTGTGCGTGTGCGTGTGCGTGTGCGTGTGCGTACGCGTGTGTACAATATACACTACTTTCCCATTAATTGTGTCGTTGGTACTGTAGATAGTCAATTACCATAGAAATTACATCAGCTACTATCAACAATGGACCTTTAGGGTCAGTTGCACCAAACCGTCTGTCACCGTTAAAGCATTCGTTAAATTTTATTGTATGGACAGTTCCATAGGCGTCTGCTGCGTGACGATGATGTGTGTGTCAAATGTGGTTGATGCAACGGGCCCTTAGTCTAAAAACGTCACAATGAAAGATGTGAAATGTGCAATTAGTCACAAAAATAAATTGTTTTTAGTATTCAACACTCCCGTGTCCCAGAACTCGAAGAATCCCAATTCATCCAATGTTCTTATACTGCTGCGAGTGAAAGGGGCACTAATGATGATATTTATGACTTGATCGATGCACAGAATGAGCCACTGAGTAAGTACTTACCTATACTAAACCTTCATAAACCTAAATACTGAAACTCTGCCCGGTGGTTCGGTGTTAGGGCTTGCAATTATCCGTCCAATTCGAAATCCGGATGATTCGACTCGATATTTGAAAATCCGGATATTCGGATAAAATGGATATTTCGAATATTTTTTATTTTATTTAATAAATCTCATAATTAGTAACATAATTATGTACTACGATACGAAAAACACGTCGTAGGAAATTGTTATTTTATAATCAGGCTTGAGCTGTTGTTCGTAACCTTAATGTTAGGTTAGGTTACTTAGTTATTTCATTCTTGCCTTTTTTAGGGTTCCGTAGTCAACTAGGAACCCTTATAGTTTCGCCATGTCTGTCTGTCCGTCCGTCCGTCCGTCCGTCCGTCCGTCCGTCCGTCCGTCCGCGGATAATCTCAGTAACCGTAAGCACTAGAAAGCTGAAATTTGGTAGCAATATGTATATAAATCACGCCAACAAAGTGCAAAAATAAAAAATGGAAAAAAATGTTTTATTAGGGTACCACCCCTACATGTAAAGTGGGGGCAGATTTTTTTTTTCATTCCAACCCCAACGTGTGATACATCGTTGGATAGGTATTTAAAAATGAATAAGGGTTTACTTAGATCGTTTTTTGTTAATATTAATATTTTCGGAAATAATCGCTCTTAAAGGAAAAAAAAGTGCGTCCCCCCCCTCTAACTTTTGAACCATATATTTAAAAAATATGAAAAAAATCACAAAAGTAGAACTTTATAAAGACTTTCTAGGAAAATTGTTTTGAACTTGATAGGTTCAGTAGTTTTTGAGAAAAATACGGAAAACTACGGAACCCTACACTGAGCGTGGCCCGACACGCTCTTGGCCGGTTTTTATGAAATGACTTCAGTTGCCCATAAGATATATGATTTTATTTTTATGTAATTTTGACTAATATTTGATATTAATGAATTTTAATGCTAGAGACATAATCTGATTGCCATATGAGGCAAAACGTCATGTTGTGATCGTTTAGATCGAATATTACCTAAAAAAGGTATTACCTACCTACTCCTTGTTTAAATATCAGATTGCATTTACGAGGTTTTCATTGCCGATTTATTCAAATGCAAAAAGAACTATGACATATTACAAACACCATTTAGCTTTGTTAAATAACAAGGCTGAATGATCTTTCTCTCTAATAATTTTCACCTCTTATCTTTGATGACTTCGTGACTCCATTCCAGTTACACTTGGGACTCTCGGGTAGACGTTCTTAGCCAGAGGGCCTTACGTTACGTATACAGCGAAAAAGTTTTGGTGTTGCAACACTTGCAACCTATTTTGAAAGGATAAAATGTAAAAGCGTATCTGCTTAACTACTTCATCTTGTTCTGCAGTTCAATACTAAACAGGTCTTCCGCCGCGGGATACATAGAAGACTTCTTTTTGTCAGAAAATTTGAACAGTTTTAGTTCTGTTTGCAATTTATTTATTTATTTATAATGTATTCGGATGCTAACAATAATGAAAGTGCAGCGTTTGATACGGTACTCAGTGTCACTTGATTGATTGAGTTAAATTGATATACATTTACATGAGATTATCCACAAATATTCATGAAAAAAACCCTGCCTGCTAAGCCGCGGTCCCGGCGGATTCGAATCCCGGTAAGGGCATTTATTTGTGTGATGAGCATAGATATTTGTTCCTGAGTCTTGGATGTTTTCTGTGTATATAAGTATGTATTTATCTATATAAGTATGTATTTATATCGTCGCCTAGCACCCATAGTACAAGCTTTGCTTAGTTTGGGGCTAGGTTGATCTATGTAAGATGTCCCCCAATATTTTTGTTTATTATTTATTTACTTATAGTCATACTTGTTATGGAGAATTTTTGGCCAAAAGCTGCACTTTTGGATGGAAGCAAGCCGCTTTGCATGGTGATAGTAGACATTATAGTAAACGATTTTTTTCCGAGGATATCGAAATTTCATCTCTTAGGAAGCCGAGCGTAGCGAGGTGTTTTATGAAAATGAAAAAAATTCTATCTTTTTATTGTATCGTCCGATTTTGACAAAACGTATCTCAAATGAAAGGTATTAATTTGTGTAATTTAAAAAAATACAAAGAAAAAAAAATTAAAAGAAAAGTAAAAAAAAAAAAAAAAAAAGTAAATTTCCGTCTCGCACTGAATAACTTCAAAGAATGACAGACAAAATGTACAATGTCGATATACAAGTTTTTTTTAATCGAAGACAAATAAATTTTTAGTTGAAAACTGAAGACCGCATCGAAATCAGATCAGCATTTTTTAAGATATAAGTTGCCAAAGTTGGGAAAGATCCTTGAAGAAATTCCTTTGCCAGAAAGTCAGAAATAACATGTTTTTCTGACACAGAAAAATACATAGTAACAGTACACATCAAAATAAAATTAAAAATTCCGAGGATATTATAATTTCATCCCTTAGAACGACGAGCGTAGCGAGGTCGGTTACGAAAACCGAAAAAAAAATCTAATTTTTTTGTACGTCGTCCGATTTTGACAAAACATGTTTCATTTGAAAGGTATTACTTTATGTAACTTAAAAAAAATATTGAAAAAAATTGGAAAAAAATGTAAGATTTTAAAAAAAAAACCTTAATTTTCGTATCACACTGAATAACCGCAAAAAACGGTAGACACGGTGTATAATTTCGATATATGATTTTTTTAAATTAAAGACAAATAAATGCATGATTATAAACTAAAAACCGAATCGAAATCGAATCAGTAGTTTTTAAGATGCAAGTTGTCAAAGTTGGCTTAGTTTGTTTATATGGTCGCTTATAATAGTTATAATATAAATTCCTTAGCCAGAAAGTCAGAAACATTATATTTTTCTTACAGTTAAAAGTATGCATAGGTAATAGACATCATTATAAACATTTTTTTACAAGGATATAAAAATTTCATTCCTTAGAAACCCTTACAAAGACGATCCAATAAAAAAAACTGCCTTTTTTTTGTTTTTCGTAACAGACATCGCTACGCTCGGCTTTCCAAGGGATGAATTTTTTATATCCTCGTAAAAAATTGTTTATTATGATGTCTAAGTTACATAAAGTAATACCTTTCAAATGAAACATGTTTTGTCAAAATCGGACGACGTACAAAAAAATGAGATTTTTTTTTCGGTTTTCGTAACCGACCTCGCTACGCTCGTCGTTCTAAGGGATGAAATTATAATATCCTCGGAATTTTTAATTTTATTTTGATGTGTACTGTTACTATGTATTTTTCTGTGTCCGAAAAACATATTATTTCTGACTTTCTGGCAAAGGAATTTCAAAGTGGCCATATAAAGCGATCTTTCCCAACTTTGGCAACTTGTATCTTAAAAAATGCTGATCTGATTTCGATGCGGTCTTCAGTTTTCAACTAAAAATTTATCTGTCTTCGATTAAAAAAAATTGTATATCGACATTGTACATTTTGTCTGTCATTCTTTGAAGTTATTCAGTGCGAGACGGAAAATTACTTTTTTTTATTTTTTTTTCTTACTTTTATTTTAAATTTTTTTCTTTGTATTTTTTTTTAAATTACACAAATTAATACCTTTCATTTGAGATACGTTTTGTCAAAATCGGACGATACAATAAAAAGATAGAATTTTTTTAATTTTCATAAAACACCTCGCTACGCTCGGCTTCCTAAGGGATGAAATTTCGATATCCTCGGAAAAAATCGTTTACTATGATGTCTACTATCACCATGCAAAGCGACTTGCTTCCATCCAAAAGTGCAGCTTTCTTTTCATAACTAGTATGACTATTATTAAATAAGGTAGTAGTGCCACTCAAGGAGTAATTTTTGATATAAATCGCTTTAATATCGTAAATGTGTTAATTTTACTTTAAAATTTGTTTTCCAAATGAGCTTCTTAAAAATTGCAATGGTATTTCTGTCATTCACAATATTCGAATTATTCGTTTTATCCGGATTTTAACGTGCAAATTATCCGAATTTCAAAATCAGCGGATATATCCGGATTACAATACAAGCCCTATTCGGTGTCACTCCTAAAGTAGGTACTTACAGGCGACCGTACCGACATATGTCAATTAGGGACGCAGTTATTTGTAAAAAAATGAGAAAGCCTTATACGGTCAACCGGGGTGGCTTTAAAACGCAGGGGTGACTTTGAAAATTTAGTTTTAAAGTCATACTGTAAGTAAATTCGCGATTTTCTATGGTAGATTTACAAGAATATTTATTGATCTATTATCTATCTACTAATTACATGAACAGTTTCAGTAAATAATGAATGATGTTAATTTTAAAGCCGTTCAAATACCATCAAAGTAACCCCAAATTTTCCTAAAGCCACCCCGGTTGACGTAGCTCTCCCGCTCTTACAATCCCGTACTTGTTGGACCTTGGTCGGTTTGGTCGTCTGTAGACAGTGTAGACATAATAAACTCGCCAACTACAGTTGTGTATTCCATGTAGATACACCAAGGGCCCAATTCTCAAAAGCTTGTAACTTATTGTAATAATTTTCTAGAAATGTAAGTACTTATGCAAAATAAATAAGATATTTTTATTGCAGATAAAAGCTTTGACATAGATGATGAAGATCTAGCCTTCAAAAAAATATATATAGAGAAAAAACTACCCCATATCCAAGCGATTCTGATGACCTTGAGTTGGATGTAAGTGCTTATAGTGTGAGAAAGCTGTATAAAATATAATCTGCACTAATTTGTATAAATATGTGTGTTACTTAATCTGTGTGAATTTGTAATAGTGATATGTTTTTAAATGTTTTTAAGGACCAAGATGCAGTCCTTGAGAGAGCACAACCCATGCAATCCATTTATAGTGAACCGGAACCGGACGCGATGTGCCCTTGTTCATGCAAGCGTAATATAGTTGCAGTCGTTATAAGAAAAAGTTAGAACAAGTTCCCGAAGAGAATTTACGGGCTTGTTTAGAAGATCTCGAAAATAAAATAGAAAAATATTATTAAATGTGTATCAAGATTATGTGTACTCTATCATAATTATAGCTTCAGTGTAAAAGTCAATCATATTTTGGTACATTCGTTAGTGAAATATCGTTATAAAATAAGGGTTATTCCACTAGTCAGAGTTACCACTAAGTTGTTACCAGTGGTAACTACAATGTTATTTTCCCATAGGCAATTACTGGAAAGATTATATCATAAGATTCATAAGTTTTGTTTTATTTTATACACATGTAAAGCATGACCAGAAATATATGACTACGCGCCATGTAGCGGAATTTCATTAAAACTATTTTCTTCATAGTCATCATACTATACTGAACTGTCACTCCATACATCAGAATAACAGCGCACTCCTGCCTGACAATAGTTATTTATATTTCTGGTCAGGCTTTAGTTTCTTAACCATACTTACCATATCCAACGCGATCAATGTTATTTTCACCAAATCTAATGGCAACAGCTGAGACTGTTTCCTCACCTTTAATTGATTGGCCTCAATGGCCACTGCGTAAGAGTCGTTAGAGGTGCACATTGAATTAGAGCACACAAATATTATTTCAGTAGTTGCCTAATATCAAGGACGATAGATACCGGGACTGACAAAGCCCATACAAAAGTTTACCTCTGAAATGTCCCATACATTTCCGAGCGATTATTTCCGAAAAAATTAACAATATCAAAAAATGTTAGTAGTAAACCCCTATTCATTTTTTAATACCTATCCAACAATAGGTATATCACACGTCAGGGTTGAAATGAAAAAAAAATCTCTCCCCACTTTACGTGTAGGGGGCAGGCACCCTAATAATGTTCTCATGCAATGATTAGTTGGTTTCGATTTAGCTTAATATATTTTTTGTTCTTATTTATGGTGTCTGTATTTAGCTCTGCCGTGAAAAATATTTAAAGAAATAAGGAGGCCGTTTCATCATCGCCACCAGTACAAAACAAGGTCCCACGTAAGAAGAAAATAAACATCGACGACTTCGATACAGGCACAAGCTTCATGAATTTTAGGCTGTGTGGAAGTAGCAAGTCTTCAAACCTAGCTTATTAAATTGTCATTCTCTAAAACCATGCTTTAATTTTCTACAAATATTAACGCGAAACGAAACCCAGTACTCTCTGTCCCGATTATACATGACGTCGGCACATTATTGCCATATGAAAACGATTTGTAGCGACACTCTTCCAGGGTCAAATAAAAACTTGTCAGGCTTTAGTTACTAAAAAAAATCCGGATTTAATCCGGAGTTCGGATTTTGCCCTAAAAATAATCCGGAAATCCGGATTTTATATTATTGCAATCCCTAGGTATAACCCAATCCTTTCAGAAAATATTTACTTTATCACAAAATTATTTTAAACTTTCTTTTTGACATCGAAAAGGCTTTAGTTTTTTACATACCGAATAACTTTATTTCGGTATCATGATTCCTTTTAAGATAATTACATTATGTATAAGGTAAGGAATAATATTTAGAATACCTAAAATATGACAAATTTGCATTCTATTCAAATCAGTACGAGTATACTTCACGGAGTCCAAAACTATACGCAAATCAGAAGTCCAAAACTAGAGAAATATAGATAGAGACTATAGAGAGCGATTGCGGGCGCCGGTCGGCTCGAGCGCGAGTACTTGCGCCGCCGGCGTACGCGTCTGTGTGCGTGCGCCACGCGCACACACAACTTTACTATACAGGGCCTCTCTGTGGGTTCCGCCCCCGTCAACGCGACGGCGATAAAGACCTAAAAATCTGAATTCGTGCTTGCCTCCTGTATCGTCTTAATCCTTTAATGATTCCGTTAACGTGAAACTTTAAGTAGACAGGTTTTATGAAGACAATTGGCCGGTGAGCCCTACAATTTTAAAATTTGCCGCCCTTTATACATGGTGTATATTCTATGCTGTTTCTTCCTATCCTAATAGTTTCAATATCAAGCATACACTATCACTGCACGTTCGCTGTTTATACGCCGAAAGTTGCAACTCAAGTAAATGAAGTAAACAAAACAAACAACCTACCTTCACCTTCATTGCCGGCCGCGGCCGGCCGGCTAACCGAAACAGAAATATACATGAACTTCCTGTGAAAAAGAGACAGCGAAAGGCGGCTCGTGCGTCGGCGAAAACGCTCGGCTCCGGCGCTCGCTACAGTCGCTATACCTACTCCCGCGCGGCTCGGAACGAAATAATATTGGTTTTAGGAACGCTAAAATTCTGTTCGTTCATTTAAACGTTACTGTAAGGAACTGTTCTTTGAGGGAACGAAATAAGAACCGAAACCGAAATTATTTTGTTCCCACTGAACAAAATTTATAATGAACCGTTCGTTTAGGGAACGATATAAGAACCGTAACCGAAATTATTTTGTTCCCATTGAACAAAATTTATAGGTAACGGTTTAAGAACGATATCAAATGGTATTTGGGAACGGGTTCCGATCCCTGTATCCAACAATATATCACACGTTAGGGTTGGAATGAAAAAAAATATCAGCCCCCACTTTACATGTAGGGGGGGTACCCTAATAAAACATTTTTTTCCAATTTTTATTTTTGCACTTTGTTGGCGTGATTGATGTACATATTGGTACCAAATTTCAGCTTTCTAGTACTTACGGTTACTGAGATTATCCGCGGACGGACGGACGGACGGACGGACGGACGGACGGACGGACGGACGGACAGACAGACATGGCGAAACTATAAGGGTTCCTAGTTGACTACGGAACCCTAAAAAGGCAGCGCGTTTGAAAAAAATAGGGCTCAATGGCCAATTGTCTTCCTAAACTTACTAAACCTTGACGTTGGCGGAATAATCGACGAACCATAACATTCATAGTATCCATACTAATATTATAAAAGGGAAAGCGTGTGTGTATGTTTGTTTGTCCGTCTTTCACGGCAAAACGAAGCGACGAATTCACGTGTATTCTTAAATGGAGATAGTTGAAGGGATGGAGAGTGATATAGGCTACTTTTTGTCTCTTTTTGACCCCCACTTCCCTAAAATAGGAGTTGGAAGTTTGTACGGAGCTTTTCGCAATTTTCGAATTTAGCGCGAGCGAAGCCGCGGGCAAACGCTAGTTTAAAATAAAATATTGAAATAACGTGCATTTCAAGATTTAAAGTCCATAGAAAATATGAATTTCGAACTTATTTTTAGTGACAGTCTTTGTCCCGACTTTTATCAATATGTTATTAGTTTCTTACCCTAAATATTCTTTGAGTAAAGTTATTATGTTGTTTATAGTTCTACATATCCCTTGGCCTGAACGTGGGTGGAATACGAGAGTTCCCAGACAGCGCGAGCAAACCTTGGAAGAATTTGTCAAATAAGGTATGAATATGAACCCTTTATAATAATATAAATAAATGTGTAAATCATAACGTGCATGTACAGTGAGCTGCAAAAGGGCATGGTGAGTTTATCAATAAATTCATTCATAATTTTTCCATTCCTTTTAGTAGTGCCTTTAGGTATGTGCGCGTAGGTACGTACGTGCCTTTACAACACTGTCAGGGCATATGACTGTCGCCTCTCGCCGCAGGGCACATAGAGCATAAGCCGTATATCATCGATAGATGGCGCTGCCTGGCGTTGCTTATATCGCACAATCATTTTATTGTAGTTATTATGTGGCAAAGGACGTTCTTTGCTAAAAGAAAGAAGTCAATATTACCCAAATGAAATAAAGTCATTAAAAAAATCAAAAGCTACGCAAAAAAAAATCAACCGACAAGCATAATGTACCTAATTAAATTCTAAAATTTCTTCGAACATTTTGCGTACCTACGTCCAACTTATTCATTCAATGGTATTGATTTGTTTCGAAATATTCCAGGCAATGTTGAACTTCTGGAATAGCAGAGACCAGTGGTACGCCACATGGTACGACGACACTAGCGCCCTCCAAGTGGACTACGTGAGAGTTTATGCTTTATAGACGAGAAGAACAGTGTCTAACAATTGATGAAAATGGGACCACTTAATTGGCAGGAAAAGAAGCAGCTTTAAATGGAGTTATGTGGCCAAGATCACACCATCCCATACATTAAAACGCGACCGCCTAAGAACGCGCATACACTACACCACACATAGATGGCGCCACAAAAAATGCCTTGTTGCCATCGATTATTTGTAGATTGGCGTTAAGTGTCACTTTCCAGCCATTAATCTATGTCAAAAGTGACACTTAACGCCATCTACAAGTATAATCGAAAGCTACAAGACATGTTTTTTTGTTGCGCCATCTATGTGTGGTGTAGTGTATGCGCGTTCTTAGGCGGTCGCATTTTAATGTATGGGATAGTATGATCTTCTTATATTTAATTTATGATGTGGCAGAATAAATTATGTAATTTACATTTATTAAAAACTTTGTAAATGTAACGTTGTGATAATTTTAGATGTTCTTATGGTTGTATAGTGTCTTACCTGCTTCGTACGGTAGATGTCGCTGCCTTTTTATAATGTGTAATTTACATCTTATTAAAATAATTAACTCTGGAAGACATCTTACATAAATAAAAAATAAAACGTTTTGTTCCTAATTTGTATTTTAATTGACAAAGTAGGTACCTTGAACAGGAACATATTCATAAATTCCGAATACTTTTTTTTTATCTTACTTACAAATATACCTCTAGAGTATTTCATAACGAAGTCTTGTATTCATTCTTACAATCATGTCAACTAACAAAATAATTACTTAGGTATATCAGAAAATAGGTAACCTTGAAATATCATTGAAAATGGTGTAATGCTACAAGTAACCAGTATAGCATAGTTCTACACAATTTCCTCATAAACAACAATATTTAGCCGCGCCGCTGAAGACCCGGGTTCGATTCCCGGCTCGCCACCAGTGGGCCTTGTCGTTTTTTCTTTCGTGTATGATATCTATTTACCTATAACAATATTTAGTTAAGCAAAATATATTGGGTAGATTTGTATCACAATCAAAAACGTACTGAAGTAGAGCGCCATCTAGTTACCCTTTCGAAAGATATTATGATGTAAATGTAATCTCATAGTATTCTTTCACTTCTCCATCCATAACACATATAGATTAACCACACAACTTTCAAAAATTTCTAGCCAACCATTGGGTTTTATATTTTAAATATATTTTTCAGTACAGATGGTGCTTTTTTACACACTAGTGCGAGAAGTGGTTCATTATATGCGAGGTCGAAACTTCGGAGGCTCATCTGTACTGAAAAACGTCGTACGATACACGTGCGAAAAGGAAATTCGTAACTCGTGTCCACTTCCTTCGGTCGTGTTTTAATTTATCGCCACTCGTTTCGAACTTTCTTTTTTACGCACTTGTATCGTAATGTACTATTTCCTGTGTATGATTCCTTATAAAGCATAAACCTTAACCGACTCGATCTTCAGACTAGCGTCGTGCCAGGTCGGGTACCAGGTGTCCTTCGCTTCCCAGAACTTGAGGACAGCCTTGTTGTTTTTGTTTTTCCATGGCTTATCCGCGGAGTCCGCGAAATCGTGGACACCGCCCACGCGGAGACCCAGGAGATGTAGAACTGAAAAGAAAAAAAAACATTATGTATTTTGAATACATCTTTGTTCCTTGCGTTATTCCAGAATTTTTCTATGGCTCTTACTAGCCTGAGGTCTGTAAGTAGTAGCAATCAATCTCAGGATTTGGTTTAGGCAAACTAGACACTATTGGGACTAGTTCGGTTTCCTCTCTTATTTTCCTTTACCGAAAGTAAATGGCAAATATTTTAGGGACATTTCCTATGAGCCGTCATTTGAACCTGCTGTGACCTCCGGACTGAAAGCCTCGCGCTGTTACCGCTAGGCTACTAGTGCTTTTAGTTTTAGAGAAATATGGTTTCAAAGGAAGCGCGGCGGCGCCAGTTTCCCCCCTCCTCACTCCTAAATTAAGAGGGCTCTCGATGCCTCCCGGTCTTTATCTACTCAGGGCCACCGTGGGGCCACCCAAGGAACAACGCAGGCACAATGCAGGGTGTTGTGCAATAGCCTCCCTACTGTACAGTTCAATGACAATAGAAAACCACACTTATTCAGCAACAACGAGTGGGTTCACTATTTACAATACGATATTTACCAGTTGATCTAAAGGAGCCATCACACTGCTCCCCCGGAGCCAATTGCCGGCGTGCGGCACGGCAGCTTGCCGCGCGGCTGTGTAGAAACCCTCGCCGGGTTCGATGTTCCCGTATTCTTCACCGTCCACTAGCATCACCATGCCGTCTGTGAATAAATAATGTTAATTTGTTTGGCGACCAGTCTGGCGTAGTTGGTGACCCTGCCTGCTAAGCCGCGGTCCCGGGTTCGAATCCCGGTAAGGGCAATTATTTGTGTGATGAACACAGATATTTGTCCCCCAATATTGATTTATGTATTTTATTTATTTATATATAAGTAAGTATATCGTCGCCTAGCACCCAATTTATTTTATTTATAAGAATTATTTGAGACGCACCCAGGTATTTCTTTTTCAAGTTTATATACTATAATCTTCTGTTTCATCAGTTGCGGCCGAAACGGATCCGTATCGATCAGTACCGGACCTCCGTACAGTTTTAAAATAAAATATATCTACCAAAATATGCGAAAAGTCTCACCTGGCTTCCAAATCATGGTGTAATTATGGAATCCACTGCACCGATTCTCATTATCGAATTTCTGCTTCATGACTTGCGACCGAAACGGATCCGTATCGGACAGTAGGTACCGGACCTCCGTACAGTTTCAAAATAAAATTTAATCTACCAAAATATGCCAAAAGTCTCACCTGGCTTCCAAATCATGGTGTAATTATGGAATCCACTGCACCAATTCTCAATGCCAATCTTCTGCTTCATCAGTTGCGACCGGAACGGATCCGTATCGGACAGTACCGGGCCTCCGTATAATTTCTTGGCGAACTCGGCGTTGCCTTTCACGAAGGCGACTCGGATAAGACCGGATTCGTAGCGGCGGTAACCGTAGAAGTTTTCACGGGGTTCGAGGTTGATTTCTGTATAAAAAATAAAGAAGTATGAAAATTAGGAATAAAAAAGAAAATTATTAAATTAAACCGTTTGCCTATCGTAATTAACTTTTTTAAATAAGGTTTGCCACAAACCTTTTTAACAAAATAGTAAGAGTGAACCATAGAGTACCTAATACCTACTTGAATAATGCCAATCAGTTTTTGACACATTATTAAACTATAATGTCATATAATATCTTATAATGTCAGCGAAAATATAGCGAAATTTAGAACAGAATATAGTGATTAGAAATGCTCTTTGTATCGAGAGACAATAAAAAAAATGTGCATATTTGGAAAATTGGTGCTATTTGGGAGTTTTTGAACAAAACCGCGCGCTGTTCGTATTTTACTGTATCCGTATCAGCTTTTGTGATCGTTCATGCAACAAACAGATAATTATCAGTACCAACACTCGCGGTAAGTTTTTACATATTTTAAATCCTTATCCATACTTAACAACCTAAACGTTTATTTTATTTACACGGACCAACAATCTTATCTTAGTTTTTATCACCGGTAGCTCGTCGCTTTCTCCATACATTAAAATGCGACCGCCTAAGAACGCGCATGCACTACACCACAAAACACAAAAGAAATGTCTTGTACCTTTCGATTATACTTGTCTCAGACGAATGATCCTATAGACTTGACAGCCAAATAATAATTACCACTACCCAACAAGATGGTCTCATGCAAGTTATAATAAGAGTGACAGAGAGCAAAATGTTGTTTTTTGTCTTTGTCATAGTTTCACTTTTCCGCCGCTATAAAGTACTTCTTAATTTCGCTCCATTATTCTATATCTGTCCCTTACGGGTGTACGCTTACGTCAAGTCTATAGGATCATTCTTCTGAGATACTTGTAGATGGCGTCAAGTGTCACTTTTGACGTAGATTTATGGCTCGAAAGTGACACTCAACGCCAATCTACAAATAAACGATGGCAACAAGGCATTTTTTGTGGCGCCATCTATGTGTGGTGTAGTGTATGCGCGTTATTAGGCGGTCGCATTTTAATGTATGGGATGGTATGATCTTCTTATATTTAATCTATGCTTACTCGCGTTTGGTGGGATCAGTGCCTAAAGCAATTTTAATTGCTTTTTATAGATAGTCACATACCAGGTATCAACCAGCTGCCAGCAGGCATCTTGGCGATCACCTCCACCTTTCCGAACTTGAAGTTGAACTTGTGTTTGGTGGTGATCTTTCCCGTGGTGACGGGGGGTAGGATGTCCGCTCCGTTCGCCACTCGTTTGCACTGTGCGGTGTCTATGGTGCCTGTACATCTGTAATATGAAATGAAATATTTATTTCCAAGTAGGCACATCACAATGCGCATATGAACGTCAAATAAAGCTACGCCGGCTCTAACCCTACGCCTCAGCCTTGAGAAGATTTCAGTCCCCCTCAGTTGGAGGGGGGGTATCCACTATGGGACCGGCAAGAAACTCGGCGGGCCACTTCTTTTCAAAACATTACATCTTATAATTAACATGCATTAAGAAACAAGATATAATTTAAAAAACAAAAGTATTCATCAAAAAAAAAATATTAACAGACGGCATATAATTAACCGGGCAACTAAAATATTAAACGGGAAGTTAAGTCGGGCATACAATAATATAATTTGGCTGTGTTTTAATATTGTGGCGACAAAAAAAATATATGAGCCTCAAATATCAAGCATCATTATTATTGAAAAAACGGCAGCAAATTTCAAGCGACAAAAATATTGCCGAGGAACATTAAATAATACTTTGGCGACTAAAATAATAATTGGCACCTAGTATTGTAAAGCGTAAGATTTTTAATATTTGTAGTCATATAGATGTTAGCACCTAAATAATTATACTTAGCTCATCGTTTAAAGTAGTATTTAAATTGCGGAGGCAACTAAAAAAATTACTGGGAAGTAGGTTTTTTTAAACAAACATATAAAATCGTTTCTTTATGGAAACGATGGTCCCATCGGAAAATCAGCGCTGGAAGTCACCAGCAACACGCTGAGATGAGGCCATTTCGTGGCACTTCATTCCTTTCCGTCTTGTTGTTATTATGTGTATTTTGTCTTGCCTGTGTTCACGAATAAATGTTTATTCTATTCTATTCTACTTATTCTATTCAAACATCGTATTTGCGACCCGTAAACCACGAGTAGTATTTAAATATCTCTATAAGGGAACGCGTACCAAATCATTTTATAATAAATACACAGCAAAAAGGAGTGTATAAGCTTCTAATGGGTCGGTAACGCGCATATGATACCCCTTGAGTAGCAGGCGTCCATAGGTTACGGTGACCACTTTCCATCAGGCCGATCGTATGCTTGTTTACCACCGACATGGTATTTTAAAAAAAGTACCGTGTTAATCGTATAGTATAATATTAGAGGTATAGGAGCAGAACACAGAGAACCTCCTATAGAGTGGCAGTCTTGTATATTTGGTTCGCGATACGAGTCACCACTGTTTGGGGTGCGAGGAGCGGGCGGGGAATGTGTTAAGCGCGCTGTGATTGGCCGTTTCAAGGACGGCGGGCAGTCGCGCCAGATGAAAAGGGACAGAAGTATGACTGTCCCTCTACTGACGCGTAAGTGGCCAATGTAAGTTGACCTATGCCGGCTCTGAATAAATTATAAATATGACTTATTTGTGGAATGTAATGCCGTCTGTTTTTAAATTTGAGCTTCTTGTTACCTTTCCACACCATTTCACACTACAGGTGGACATCTTTAAGGCATCAAAATACCCTTTTCCAATTTTTTTGTGCGAAAAACACGCGCTGCTTTCGGGTCTGTTACTTGGTCGATACTGATCGGGCACGGCGAGCGCCCGCGCTTATATCAGTGCAAATACTAGGAAGGCTGGCCACCGCGAGTCGTCTTGTAATAGATGTCTATAGGGGTTGGTCTGTGGAGCAGAATTATTTTCTGCTAGCAGAAAAGTGGGTTAGTGTTAGGTTATTTTTTTAGTAGAATATAAGTCCTACCAAATTTGCTATGGCATAATTCTTAGGTACTTTGTATGAACAAAACAACGATAGCAAAAAGGAAATGAAATACAGTCCCAGAGGCACCGTTAGGTACGACGACGAGCGAAGCGAGGAGGAGTGTTAGGTATCTTGCATCCCCAACACACAAGACTCGCTATCAAAACAGAAATAGGAAGAAGATGGCCAACTTTTTACTGCCTAAATATTGTGCAAAAAAAAAATCTACGGAAGTACTCTTAATTTAGAAGATTATTTTGCTCATTAACATTATGCCAGCATAAGATTGGATATTATAAAATCTGCGGAACGATTTATGCCAAGGCATATTCTGAGTAAGGTTTTCCTGCCAAAAAAATGAATCTTTCAGAGTGACGTTAAGACTACGTAAGACCGGCCTTAGATTCGATAGAGTAAACGTCATGAAAAGTTAAATTCATTGTATAGAGACGAAGTTGCCAGCACTCCCAAACACCTAATTTCATACCCATAAGTACAATATTTTGTCGACCATTATATTTTATAAGAATCCTTTTTTTTATTAAAATGACAGCTCATGTGATGAGTGCCGATGTATAAATTTTAAATGTACTTTTTATGTTAATTTGCTATATAAATATTTTAAAAGAACTGTATATTTTATATTAATAGATAGCCGTTTTCCTATTAAACTGTCTCTCTTAAATTGTTTCCAATATAATAATTCAGTTGCCAAATAAATAGTTGGTACTCGCGTCTGAATAAACCGTAGCCGTAATGACATTAAAATGCTACCTCATATTGAAATAATTTGAGGCCCCATTTTAGTCGCCAAACTATTATATTTGGTACCCATTTCTATGGTTATTTAGTCGCCCGGTTAAATACGTGCCTTAACAGACTAGGTACGTACTCTATGTAAACTAATTTCATAAATTATAAAAAGTTATAAATAAATACTTTATATATAAGTATACACAGAAAACATCCATGACTCAGGAACACATATCTGTGCTCATCACATAAATAAATGCCTTTACCGGGATTCGAACCAGACCGGTCAAAACACTAATTGAAATAAATTGAAATTGAAAAACAAATCATAAAAATCATTCATGGTCCTTATTTGAAAGAAATTCCTATCTCTTCTAAACTCTAAACTATTTTCATTTTATAATGGTTATTAAAAACTTTGTTTATTAAAGTACGTGCGACTTTCGTTACGGAGGTCGCGAGTTCGAACCCCGGCTCGCACCAATGAGTTTTTCGGAATTTATGTGCGAAATGTCTTTTGATATTTGCCAGTCGCTTTTCGGTGGAGGAAAACATCGTGAGGAAACCGGACTAATTCCAATAAGGCCTAGTTACCCTTCGGGTTGGAAGTTGGCAGTCGCTTTCGTAAAAACTAGTGCCTACGCCAAATGACCCCCAGGACCCCCCCCCCCCCCGATCCGCGCATGGAGCGAAGCCGCGGGCAAAAGCTAGTATATTATAATCAGGTCATTATGTCTAAAGTTTGACAATGTGATACAAAACACTGATTAATGTGATAAAAATCATTCACGGTCCTTATTACCCAGAAATTCCTGTCTTCATTTCTAAACTATTCTCATTTTATAGTTCTTTATTAAAAACTTACATATCGCTTAAATCTAAGGACTCTTGTACGAAACCCTCATGATACATGGAGTCTAACAACTTGGGGCTGATGATGAGCTGTCCATTCTCCAGTTCCATTGTTCCTTTCGTCATATATACGTTGAAAGGATAATCCTGCAAATAATTCTCATTTTGATGAATCATCATTAATATTAAATCAATCAGAGAACATATGAATTCCCCTTGATTTTAACTACGATGTACGACACAAAATTTAAATTTTCTTTCATACAAAAAAAACGAAATCTAAATCGGTTTATCCCTTCGAAAGCTATGATGCCACAGACAGACAGACATACACGTCAAACTTATAACACCCCTTCGTTTTTACGTCGGGAGTTAAAAGTACAAAAATTACGTACCTATATACAGGGTGGAAAAATCGAATGCCACATGGATGGCAACTACCTTAAATATTGTAAATAGCACATTTTGTGTAAGGGAGACTTTCTTTTGTTTTTAAAAACAATAAATTCTGCATTTAAGGATTTATGAAAAATCGCTTGCCTCAGTTGGGACTCGAACCGGTCAAATGTGACAAAAAATAACGTGCCAATTAATGTGCCAAATTTTCATGGTCTTCCGTTATTCTGATTGTATTTGTTATTTAGAGAAAAATGAACCTTATCAGTAACCCTTTCAATCTGCATCATAAAATACGGCACGTTATTTTTTGTCACATTTGACCGGTTCGAGTCCCGACTGAGGCAAGCGATTTTTCATAAATCCTTAAATGCAGAATTTATTGTTTTTAAAAACAAAGGAAAGTCTCCCTTACACAAAATGTGCTATTTACAATATTTAAGGTAGTTGCCATTGATGTGGCATTCGATTTTTCCACACTGTATAAATACATAATGTAATATACTTAGACTTTGTTATGTGTGTTGACATATCAACAGTTACATTTCTGTCATGTGCAATTAAGTTGAAACTAATCATATAAATACACCAATAGCGCTTACCGGCTCATCGGGAAACTTATTCTCCCCCTCCCAAAGCTTCAAATCCTTCACGGCGCTCTTATCAAACTCTTCACTAAAGATGACCTCTCCCTTACACACGGTCTTCCCCAGGACTAGGGTGGGGCTTGGTTTACAAGTGGGAGGTGGTTGGGTGGGGGGAGGTTGGGTTGGCTGGACAGGGGTTGGTAGTGGTTTGTCTGGTTGGTAGATCGGGTTGTTGCCGGGGTCCGCCTTAGTGCCGTTTTCGTAGACGAATTCTGAAAGAGGTACGGAACTGGAGATAGTTGAAGGGATGGAAAGTGACATAGGCTACTTTTTGTCTCTTTCTAACGCGAGCGAAGCCGTGGGCAAAAACTAGTACGATATAAAAGTATTAACTATTTATTTACCTACAGTAGGTAGTGCCTAGTGATGCAAACCAATATTACTATACATAGTCAGATATCCGTGCTTGGCTGCGAGCTGCGTGATTTCCGAAACAAAAACTTTGCTAAACTTTTAACCAACTACAAACAAATATCATTAATTGCAGCACGCGAACAGCCAATACATTTTCCGATTTTACTATTAAACCTATTACGTACCCTTAGTCGAATGGCACAAACGTTCACAAAACGAAACGCTCGTAGATATCTATCTTTATCGCTCTTGCGTTTTGGCGCAACAGAGCCAGACTACCTTTCGCAGCGTATCGTTTTCGTTTCGCGTCGCAGAATGGTGTATCTAGTTGCTTCAATGTGTATATATACACATTGAAGCAACTAGATAAAGCGATTGCATTCCCATACTAAAATTACACGGGAGAGCATATTTGTGGTGACTTTGACTTGGCTTGAATGCTCCATCTAGTAGTTGAGGTGGTCTGGTGCCGTAGCCGAATGGCATATATTCAATGAATATATATGACTTAGATATGTGTAATAATATTACACGAGTGCTGCAGGACTAAGACGGACGGCTGTCTACCATGTCTGTCACGTTCTAAGAAGTATGTAACTCCGAAAGTGACGCATTACTTATAATGACAAAGTGACAAGAACACGAGCGTGATACGGCCTCTAGCTAGCCATACACGTACTGATTTGTCCGTCGGGTAAGCTTCAGATCTGATCCGCAATTAGTCATACACGTACGAATTGGTCCGCCGGGCAGGGCTCGGATCTGATCCGCGGCTTGCCCGGTGGACTATATCCTTGCTATTAACTAAGGTGCGATTCGGTACACCCGCGCTACACACACGCGCGCGGGCAGTCGACGGATCTATTCTGCCCGGGCCGTGCCCGATCCGTTGGTTTTGAGCACGGGCAGCGGATGCGGGTACCCGGCGGGCAAATCCGTGTCTATTTCTCACCGCACACGGACGGATGTGCCGGGCAGATCCTGTTATTGTGAAGGTTGAATATGCAATCGACTCATGCTTGACTAAGTCTTAAGTTTGGAAGCTCAGATTGTCTATGTACAGACTTCGAGACTTCAAACAACCACTCTTTTGACAGAACTTGATAAGTAAACATGTTTTTTCTAATTAATATAAATAACGTTTCGGTAATCCAAAGTGCGTTCCTATTGTTCCACGGACCTCCTATAGGATTCCAATAGATCCGACGGGCAGATCCGTACGTATATGGCTAGCTACTGGTTGCTAGGGTCAGTCCTGAGTTGTTAGCCTATGTAATGCTGTTCAAGTTGCGGTATTTTACCACTAAAATTGTACATTTATCTGGTGACCCTATGGTCGGGTCTATACCCGGCTTATTATACTATGTAGTAGTTGTAAGAAGCAGACTCAGTTTTGCTGTTCAAATTGTGGTATTTAACCACTAAAATTGTACATTTGTCTGGTGATTATGGCCCGGGTCTGTTATGATATGTAACGGTGTATGATGTCACTCAATTGCGTTGCTCAAATTGTGGTATTTAACCAGGTAAATTAGCCATGTGTCTGGTGACCACACACTCTTTATAAGCACTTCCTATGGCGGTGTCTGTGTGTGTAGTCTGTGAGGAAACCTGACAGGCCCGCGAGAATTCTCGTTCGACTATTCGATTGCATAGGTATTGAGTTTAGAGCTGAAACTGAACATGATTTTGAGCCGCAGGGATTTATAGGAAACACGATAACTACTGCATTTGAAAGTAAAATTCTATTGCGTTGTCGGTGTATCATATGAAGTTGTGAAAATCATTTTCAAACATATCAATGTTACTTTAGTAGTAGTAGTAAAACATTTTATAGCACAAAACAAACATATAAAGTACAGAAAAATGAAGTAATGAAAATTGTGTACAAAGGCGAACTTATCGGTTTAAAAGATCTCTTCCAGCTAACCTTAGAATAACTGAGAGATAACCGTTGTGCATACAATATAAAATCTGAAAACACCTTGATGTTCCATGCTAAAATTCACCAGGGTCATCGTTTTGTATGGGTGTACCACAGGGATCAATATTGGGTCATCTACTCTTCCTTGTCTGCATAAATAACTAGCCAAACCCTGATACCTGCCATAATATTATGTTATCGTTTGCTAATGCCACGGTACTTCATTTGTTTTCAAAGTAAAAAACAGAATGATGTAAAATTTACCTGATGTAGTCTCTGGACCAGTGACCTCATTCTAAACCTTCCATCTCTTTGTTACTCAACAAAGAGACAACATTTATCTGTGCTTACCGTGAGCTTACTGAAATCCTACTTATATGAATGGATACATTGGATACTGGTATCATGGATGTAGCAAAATGATCACTTTTGGAGCCTCTCTTGTTCCTTATCCACAGAAATCACCTGCCAAACCTTGTAATGACTGACAATGACATATGCTGTGGTTTCCGATTGACACATTTTTTACTTATAAAAGTCAGTAATGATGTAAAATTTACCTGTGACAGTCCACTCCCCATTATCCTGCCTATACCCCAGTCCATTCTTGATCACATACGTCCAGAAGTATATCTTGTCTCCAAGCTTCAGCTGCGCCTCGCGGTCTCTGAACGTCCACCGTCCGTCCTTGGCTTTGGTGATGTCTCTGGACCAGTGCCCACCTTCTAGACCTTCCATCTCTTCGTTCAGCTTGCCATGGAAGGCGAAGAGGGAGAAACCATCGTCTGGAAATAAAATTGTGCGAACTTCTGTTTTATTTCAGATGGTTTTATTTTTATACGACCGGTCTGGCCTAGCAGGTGCTAAGCCGCCTGCTAAGCCGCGGTCCTGGGTTCGAATCCCAGTAAGCCCATTTGTTTGTGTGACGAGAACAGATATATTTGTTGTCTGAGTACCCACAACATAAGCTTTCTAGAGTTGCTGCGCCATTTATTTCCAAAGTGTGTAAAGTGGGTCACAGAAGGTGGTAGTTGGGCTTGATATAATTATCAGAATAAGTATTAGTTGTCTGATGAAAACTAGTCGCCAGCGTACAGTACGCTTAGATAGGTTAAGTATTATTTCAAAACTAAAAAAGTTGACAAAAGATAAGTCTGTCAGAAATCGTGTAAAACTTAATATTACACGAAGCGGATATACATACATAAGTATGTAATTAAATCAAATACATCGTGGTATGAAGATAGTACCCATACAGCGAAACTAATCGAAAGATAATCCAAATTGCCTTCATACCCAAATTACACAAACACAATTTAGAGTAACTAAATTAAAGCAACAATTTTAACGTCCATCAAAAATAATTCAAACCGGTACCTCGGGCTAACAAACCTTAGATCTCTAAGATAAAAACAGCGTATCTAACACAAGTCTTATAGTTTTTAAGGCATTCAGGGGGCGTAGCCGAATGGCATTTCTGCGACGTGAAACGTTACCGAAACGCAGCAGATATGTAGTCTGGCTCTGTCGCGCCAATACGCAAGAGCGATAGAGATAGATAGCTACGAAAGAGTTATCGTGAGCGTTTCGTGAGCGTTTGTGTATTCGGCTACGCACACAGATTATAATAGGTCAATGGCTTTGGCCAGCGCAGTTTTTTGGGGAGCTAGCGGTAATCATGATGCGAGGAGGCAATGACTGGACGAAATGGGAATTTTTATACGAGTATCTAGTACAGTCAGCATTTATAGCCACATGCCGTACTTATGTCTTTCACGGCAGAACGGAGCAATGAATTGACGTGATTTTATAAGAGGAGATAGTTGTAGGGGTGAAGAGTCACATAGGCTACTTTTTGTCTCTTTCTAACGCGAGCGAAGCCGCGGGCAAAAGCTGATGTAATATATTCTGACGTCTGATGATGTGGTAATATCAGTCAATAATATAAAAATACTTTAATACAAATGTAATATTTTTAAGTTTCGTTTTATTTAGTAACTTCAAGTCATAGTATTTTTATAATAATTGGACGGTGTTATGGAATAGCGAACTAAGCGCCAATATCCGAAAAAAAAGTTATGAATGCAGTTCGGATATAAATGTGATAATCTATAGTATTGATTATTTCTTTGTTGAAAAATCATGCTTACAGCCTTATTTTAAGGGGTAGAATCAAGCGACACGTTAAAATTTGTATGGCCCTGTGTACTAAGTCGTTACGTAAAAACGAATTGAACGCCAAATTTACTTTTACAAATTATAATAAGCGTATATTCTAAATCGCAAAATCGAGTTAAACGCCATAAAGATGTTATTAATTCGTTTTGGTTTAAAGTTTTGATGATTTATAAACGCAATATCGATTTAACCGCCCTATTGGTGTCGTTTAATTCGTTGTTACATATTTGAAATTGCAGGATATTTCGCTTAATGAGAACTAAGTATCAAGAGGTTTTGTTATATCATAATATCTTATGTGTGTAATCCTGGCTAGTACTAATGAATTTTGCCATATTAGTTACAATGCCAATTTTGCCATATATGCTGATTTTTTTGACATTTATTTAAAAAAGTTGATTGCAGAACAAAACTAAATTGTTAGACGGATTAGTCCTAATCATTGTGGAGGAAAACATTGTTGTTAATTTATTTACAATAGCACTATTTACTCAAATATATGGAATATTATGGAATTTTATTTTATTCCAGTATTCACTTTACCTCTAACAATTTGCATTAAAGAATCAAGCGACAAAATATGTCTCATAGTACGCTACGGCGAAATAAATTAACGTCATCGCAGTATTAGTTCAAGAAAGAATCAAGCGGAAAAACGTTAATAACTTCGAAACTTGAATAGGTATGGTGTTATTTTTTTTATCAATTTAAATTATGAACACTTTTATAGGTTCAATGTCAAAATTAACTTTTTTGCTTTATAAATGAACTTACAACAACTGATTCAAATTTCAAATCTTTCTAGCTCATTTTCTCGATTTCAACTAACTGTCGCTTGATCGCTTATTCCATAACACTGTCCAATTATTGATTGATATCACCACATCATCAGACACACAAGATTTCTTGAGCTTACAATGGAACTTTGTAAATCTTATCTTAGTATTTGCAATCTTTAGTCTTTAGTGTTTGTGATCTTATCTTAATATATGTATTACCTAAAAATAAATAACCACATAAATTATAATATGTAGTCATTAGGTAATACTTTAACTGGCTAATAGGATATTTATGATGCAAGCCAAGAAACACCATAATAAGATGGGATGTGGGAAGTGGCCAGAATGAAAAATTACTTCTTGGTTATTTCACTGATTATTATGTATGAAATGTAAATTGAATAAACATACCATAAGTGACAGTGACATTACACAGAAAAAACAAAAATGTGTTCTTCTAAGAAATCACACTCAAGCAACATGAAATAAAATAATGGAAACGGATTTAATCGCGTATCGCGTGCGCTGTAAAGAGTTCGAAACGTCGGGATGTATTTTAAATTCATTATACGCGATTTAATCCGTTTCCATAGTTTTATTTCATGAGTAACTATCGCGGTAACCGAAGACAATATTACACACTCAAGCAAGTTATATTTAATAGCCTCGCGATAAATAGGAATACCTACTGGTATTAATTTGTTTACTTCTCTTTTTTCCTGTTCATATCTCTAAGATACTAAAGGTTGAATTACTCTAATGGTCGACAAATTCGATAAAGTATCAGAGTATATTATAATATTGCTGATGCTTATTAAAGATACGAATACCATGTTTAATGCAAAGCTAAAATACAAAAGAAATACTGTTTCTTTATTTTTCTCTATTTTTAGGTCAATCAAGTCACTAATTAAGTAGGTATATTTTTATGGTATAGTCTTTCAACAAGAATTTTTAAATGTTAACCAACTTTAATAAAAAAAATCGAAATCTACCTCTAAAAGTTTATAATTTAATTAAAAGAGATTTAAAAGCAGGTACGTTTATTCACAGTTTCGTTTTCTTTCAACCCCTTATTTGCCAAGAGTGGCACTGAAGCTTTAGTAGTTTCATGTGTTCTGCCTACCCCTTTATGGCATACAGGCGTGATAGTATGTATGTATGTATATATGTACGTTTATTCATAATGTTGCTAACGTTACAACAGTAAGTAACAAGTGTAACTTACTTAGCTTTGATTTCTTTTTGAATCCACATTTGATTTTTAATTTCTTTCTAAGACTTATTGTGACTTATTTAGTTTGTTTATTTATAAAATATATTATGTATTAGAGATGGGCCGAATATGGACTTTGCCGAACACGAATATTCGGCCGAATATTCGGTTCAGCTCTTACCGAACCGAACATTCGGCCGAATATTCGGTTACGCCATATTTTTAAAGGGGATGTCAATTTAAACTTAAATGATTGATAATGGTTACATATGTTAATAGAACTATGTTTTTATCATTTAGAGGATAACTTAAACTTAGTTAAAACAACTCTGAGCTCTTCTCAACTCTAAACTACAGTTTTTGAACTTTTTTACAAAACAATTGTATTTATATTTTGACATAGGTTTCTCTCTTTTTAGCAGTTCCTTAAAAAGCTACTAAAATAGGAGCTTATTATCCAGTGGAATACGTAACATCTTCATAAGTTATTTACTTTGTTTATTCGGTAAATTTTCGGCAATGCAACTGAATTATTCGGCCGAATACGAACATTGAAAAACTTGCCGAACACCGAATATTTACCGAATATTCGGCCCATCTCAATTATGTATAGTTAAATAGACATACCTGGCACAGATACCCTAAGCCCCTTAGGATATATAGCTTCCAGCACAGCATTGGGTACAACATACTGCGCCGCCCGAGGCTGCCCGTGGCACGCGGCGACCAAAAACAAGTAAACAACAGTTTTGTACATGACGTCTGACCGCGGCGGTGGTTCGGCACAGACTGAGTAAATGGTCTGTCTGTGGCTAATGACTCTGCGTGTACGCAGCGAAGCGGGCCTAGGAACGTGTAGAAATGGCAGAATAAATAACCTAACCACAATTTTTTTTGAGAAAACCCCCGACTGCAACTTAGTGGACCCGATTTTCATGAAACATGGCTAAGAACACTCCCGACTCAGCTTACAAAAAAAATCCGTTCAGGAGCTACGATGCCACAGACAGACACATACGCAGACAGACAGACACGGCAAACATACAACACCCCGTCGTTTTTGCGTCGTCGGGGGATGGTTATGACATACGGACTGACACACGGACACGTCGAACTACAAAGGTTCCTTTTTTAACCCCCGACGCAAAAACGACGGGGTGTTATAAGTTTGACGTGTCTGTCTGTCTGTCTGTGTGTGTGTGTGTGTGTGTGTGTGTGTGTGTGTGTGTGTGTGTGTGTGTGTCTTTCTGTGGCATCGTAGCTTACGAACGGATGAACCGATTTAGATTTCGTTTTTATTTCTTTGTACAGTGTTTGATGTTGATTTTTACATGTGTTTAATAATGCAAACATTGTAAAACATGAAAAAATGGACCAGTTACAATGCCCCCCAGACGAGATTTGCCCCGCTGTACCTTAAATATATTATATCTGCACTCCATGTGCACTTCTCAGGTTACTCGTAACTTAACATGTTTCCTATAAAAAAAATCTGTTTGATGTTATCTACATATTCTATACAATACAAGTAAAAAATTATACAATTAAACTGACCTACACACTAGGCAGATGCCTGTCCCGTGGAGGAGTTACAAAAGAAATCCTGTAATTGGCCATAGGTACCTATGTACACTATCATATAAGATATTATAAAATTACTCTGTATCGCTGTTGGTTTTCTCAAGAAATAAATAAATAAACATAAAAAAATAATGCTGTGACTGCTAGAGGTATTTGATTAAAATTCATATCAATTTATTAATAATCATTATTAAACATAATATATTTAAGTCGTCTACAACTTTTCTAAGTCTATAATAAGACTCGTCTGGTTTTACCGGTCATTATTTTTCTTCAAGATCATATTGTTTTTGATTGAGTTCTTATTCCCTGCCATTAAGGTCTAACAAAGCTCGACAAAATAATTATATGACGATTCATTTTAGTTTGTTGTGTCTTTTTATGAGTAATCGTAATTGTTTTGTACTACAAGTTCCTTTGTTTATTATACCAATAGATGCCTTTATTAGGATTCGAACCCAGAACCGCAGCTTATGAGGCAGGGTTCACCACTACGCGCTAGGCCAGACCGGTCATTCAAATATAGTGACTTATTAACATTGGATTGTATTCATGAAATAAAATTATGGAAACGGATTATATCGCGTATAATGAATTTACAATTCATCCCGACACGTAGATTCATTAATTAATATTGTATATTAGGGATACCAGGTAGTGGAGTCACGTGGAGTAAAGAGATCACTAACTGGTACCCCAGCAGGATACAGCCGTAATTGAATATTATTTATTGTTTAATTATTGTTTATTGTATATCTAGCTTTATTAACTGGGTGAACCTGCCTTAAAAATCTGCATTATTTATTGGTCATGGTCTCATGGTTCATTAAAATTTCTTGTATGTGGGTAGCTTTTGCACATTGTAATTTTTCCTCAGTCACCCGTTGCCCACGAATGCTGTAAAGTGTTCGAAACAACGTTTCCATAGTTTTATTTCATGAGTAACTATCGCGGTAACCGAAGACAATGTTGGATTGTATTGTTTTCTTATGCATATTTTCGGGAATTTAAAGAGGTTTCAGCCGACGCATTAATGTCATTATTTATTTATATCATAGCCTGTAGTGCTCACCGCTATATTCCAATTACTAATTGAACGGAATAAACGTAAACAAACTGCTGTCACTGTCAAAGTAACACGTGCAGCTCAAGTCAGGGGTTCTCATAGTAAAGGGCCGAGAGAAAAAAAAAACTTTTAACTAGTTATTAACGGTCGCTCTATTACATACTTAAAATCGTGAAGCGATCGAACACAATGACTGTTATATGTATTATGTTCTGATCCCATGCAAGTCAATATAAAAATCGGTCCAAAATTGACGAAGTTCTGTCATATCAGATACTTACAAAACCAATAATTAAATTTATAACCACCATATTATTACCATCGCATTTGAAGACGGTTTTAATTAGCTATTAAAAATCACTACCACCTAGTCTCAAAAGTTGCTGAAAAATAATGTTTAGCGGCCCGATACTTGGTCGCCCAGGTACATTTCCACAGTAATACCAGTGCAATATACAAACTACCCAACAAAAACGGCTTTTTAATTTCAATAAATATACCAAAACGTTTAGTGTTGAAATTTATTTTCGTTTTAACTTTAACAGAGGCATTATTTGTGTAATGGAATATGTAAAGATTTTTAATACATACATACATACATACAATCACGCCTGTATCCCATAAAGGGGTAGGCAGAGCACATGAAACTACTAAAGCTAGATAAGTTCGCCTTTGTACAAATGATGTGTGTGTTCTTTTTTTCTTTACTGTGTGTGTTCTTATCTTTGTACAATAAAGTGTATTACTGTGGGGGATATCCCACAGGTCTAACACTATATAGCAGAGATCTATAGCACAAGGAAACCAAGAAAGTGTACACCAGGAATTTATTCAGTGTTTACATGAGAACTGTTATTGACCGACTGACTTACAAAACGTAAACAAACATATCAAAGAATCGGTTGCTATACCAAATACAAAATATGACAGTATTCCTTCAACAGCCAGTACTGTGGCCTCTTAGGCACAACTCGATTCTATCGAATATCTCATTATCATTATATTCAATACGCCCCCTTAATGTGCATATTCAAAATAAATTGTAACACAATAAAACATACAACAAACTAAAGTGATATCAAAGAACAACTATTAAAAATGTAAACAATTAACAAGCAATGCCCAAACCGCGCATGCACGTATAATGCTTTTCTCTAGGCAAAGCTTTCGTTAATATATCGGCGAGCATTGAGTCGGTCGGTAAGTACTTTAACTCAATACTCTTATTGTCCTTTAATACACTTCGCACAAAGTGATACTTTATATCAATATGTTTGGACCGAGAATGAAACATTGGATCGCTCGCAAGACATATTGCCCCCTGATTATCTACATGTAAAGATAATGGTGCATACTTACGTAACCCAATTTCAGTAAGCAAACTGTTCAGGTATATAGCTTCCTTCATTGCCGATGCCAAGCTTATATACTCCGATTGACAAGATGAAGTGCTCACACATCTCTGTTTTTCTGATCTCCAGCTTACACAACCAGCTCCTAACATAAAAACATAACCAGAATAAGAACGCCTATCTATCAAACAACCTCCCCAATCAGCATCCGAATAACCATGCAATGATTTACCTGTCTTTTTGTAAATAAGTCCATATTGTTTCGTATGCTTCAGGTATCTCAAGACACGCTTTGCTGCATTCCAACATTCCTCGTTAGGGCAATCCAGGAATTGACTCAATACAGCCACCGTATTCGTAATATCAGGTCTCGTTCCCGTAGAAAGATACATCAACGAACCTATAATTTCGCGATATGGGTATTGTTCACGCGCACTGCACTTATTCACCGGTTTTTCTATCTTTTGCTTAAATTCCATAGGCGTAGATATCGGTTTACTTTCATTCATATTAAATTTAATTAACAAATCGTCAATATATTTTTGTTGTGACAATTTCATTCCATTGTCAAATCTGTCAAACTCTATGCCTAACATATACTTCGCAATGCCATAATCTTTCAATTCAAACTTTTCGGCCAGTTCCTTTTTGAAATGTTCGATGCATTCACCTCTTTGCGATGCGACGAGTATGTCATCCACATAAATTAATACAAAGAGTTTAGTTTGCGAGTCTATATTTTTAAAATAAAGGCATGGCTCTGTTGGGGATATTACCAGGTTGATGATGAAAACTATTACTTGTACCATCACATTTACTTTATTCACTTATAACAAACATATTAACAACCAATTTACAATAAATAATTCAAGACTTCTTCACTACTACTCGTCTGTACTCGAACTGGCCCCCGTCACTGCTTGTCCGCCATTTTTATAACATTCCAACATGGCGGAAACCCAGTGACTACTATTAGTCAATTGATATTCTTTAATACTTTCATCATAAATGACAGTAAGATAAATCAAAATAAGGCATTAATAAATAATTACTCTAACAGCTCGGCCATCCTGTTCGAGGCGAGACCCTTCGCCAAAACTTAATGTGAAATAATTCAAAAGAAAGACAATATCAGTTTATACAAGAAAAAGATTATAAAAGTGTAGTATAATATGCATTTGAAATAATTCTTAAACAATAGAAACACAAAACATCACTTCACTTCATACCGATACCTTTACCCCATAATTACGATATCCTATAAAATGGATTTTTAAATATTTCCATAAATCTTATCAAGAAATATAGGCCCGTGAAAAATAAATATATGAATAACATTAACTTCGATACAATTAAATTAATTACATCTAATTAAATTCATTACATCCAATTGAATTCATTACATCTAATTAAATTATGATAATTAAATTAATTTCACAAGTTATAAACATATTTAAGTAAACAATGCAACACTTCACTTCACACTTCACTCGCGAAACAAGCAAAAAGAACACATTTACACGGTTTTATGACATCACCACCTCATCACACGATTGAATGAAATTCCCGTGCCGCCACGGGCTTTGGCAACATGATGTACCCGTCCGCTGCAACAGCATCATGGGCCACCCAAGCTCTGTCAGCCTGGATAGTGCTGCCGATGCTGCTCATCACGGACGCCGGACATTGCGCCGCCAGACGCAAGCTCGCATACCATGCCAGCGTATGAGGACCCACGGTGGACGATCGAAACAGAGGTATCTTTACCCTGACCCTCTCACCTGGGCACTCCTGGGTCGGAAGTGAATCTACACCCCGACCCTCTCACCTGGGCACTCCTGGGTGGTAAACGAATACCAGACCCTGGCCCTTTCACCTGGACGCTCCTCGGTCCTTGATCTGAAACTTGCAACACTTTCTTTAGGAACATAATTTCGACTGTCTTCGAAATTATGGTAAAACGATTATGGTTCGGTAATCAATTCAATAAGTCATAATGTATCGATAGTCGTTATGATTAATTAAATTATTGTCATCGCCTATTAATATATCTACTGTTTATATATACTGAGTAATTATATTCAAGATTTTTCAGATGTATATATCATACACATTTACAGAATCTTTAAATACTCAAATGACCTGTCAATAAAATATCGCGCCTAGTTAATATTTACCATTTGTAACGTAAACATATTATATTACGCAACCATTTAAGACTAATCGCAAGTACACGACTACGGTGTAGGTCCTTATTATTTTTTTTTTTTATCCTGTTATTATTATTATTATTTTAGGTACTAGCTAAGATTGATGCAATAGTATGCCGAAATAGAAAAACTCTTTGTACATATACTATTTAGGTTACAGGTCAACAATAGCGACACCCGTCAGACATTATATACATAATCTCTTTTTTTTATAAATACCGTGTCGTATGAAAAACCAAATACGATATCCGACGTATCTTTATTCGCGCTGATTACAAGCCGCAAGTGGTAAGCAATTCATTTAATTATCAAAAGATCTATTCACACATAAAGCAAGTATATATTTTCTTTTCATGAAGAGCTATCGCGAATTTAAAGACAAAAGATTATTAATGTTTGCTCTCTAGATTTCAAATTGCACATTTTCAATTTATTTCTTTTATCTATGAAAGGGAAACTAGTCGTTAGTAACGATTTTATTTTAAATCTAATAGGTCTCTTCATAACCGATACAAAGTTTAAGTACTTCACTTTTAATATTTTACGAGCTAAACCTGCTAGGTAATAAGTTTTATATGTTATCAATAAAGTCTCTTTTTTTGTTACTTTATTCTTGATCACCTAAGACTATAAAACATGTAAAGAACTGGATACACGTATTACACGTAGCCAAAAGATAAATATGTAATTATTGCTGTACTGCTTTATCCAATCAAAAGTCGCAAATAATATACATTCTGATATTAAGGCACAGTCATTTATGTTGTACTTTTATATTCATGTTTCATGTATTTATAAAGGTTGAAATGAAAGTCTTTCACGTTCATCAACGTGCTTAAATGTTATGCACGTATATCCACGCGCTTTGAATCTCGCACGTTCATCCACGCGCTTTAAATCTCGCACGTTCATCCACGCGCTCTAAATCCCGCACGTCCATCCGCGTGCGTCAACCATTTATTCCACAAGATACGATTCATTGTGCAATACCCTGGCTCAAGTCATTATTTTATACTGGGGCCAAAATACTCGAGTTTACGCGTACATATGACTCTATGACCTACATATGACTGACTCTACATATGACTGACTCTACATATGACTGACTCTACATATGACTGACTCTACATATGACTGACTCTACATATGACTGACTCTACATATGACTGACTCTACATATGACTGACTCTACATATGACTGACTCTACATATGACTGACTCTACATATGACTGACTCTACATATGACTGACTCTACATATGACTGACTCTACATATGACTGACTCTACATATGACTGACTCTACATATGACTGACTCTACATATGACTGACTCTACATATGACTGACTCTACATATGACTGACTCTACATATGACTGACTCTACATATGACTGACTCTACATATGACTGACTCTACATATGACTCTACATATGACTCTACATATGACTCTACATATGACTCTACATATGACTCTACATATGACTCTACATATGACTCTACATATGACTCTACATATGACTCTACATATGACTACATGTGACCATCACCCATGTCATGTCACATGCACCATAATATATAAGCATATCAAGATTGAATCGTTATTCTTAAGAAGCAAACAGATATTACTTTATTTACTAATAGTCTGAAACATGTCTTAATGATATTTATTCACACCATAGATGTAATTTTTCGATTTCCCATCGAATTATCACTCATGATCACCATGGTAAAATGCGAAGAATTTTGTTTTATACGTTACTTTGATTAAATAATTCTGCCATCACTGGCCATTATAAAATAGTATTCATAAATGTGGTAGCATACCGTCAACAATCAAAATGAGATCAATCAGTCCAATTCGTGAAATAAAACGTTGAAAAACAACACATTACAATTCGTTGAGTTTTAAAACTTTAAAACGCTAAACATTTTTATAACGAGTTATCATAAAATATCTGAAGATGATTAGAGATACAACTTACTCTCCATTATTCATACCAGGGATTGGCAACCTTATTATCAAAGTTGTTTATTTAAATTCAGTACTTAACAGAATTAAACTACCCACAATTGCACAACTTCAATTTTAACGGTTAATATAATATGTTAAATTCACTATTAAATATGTATTTGCAAATGAACAGGAATCGTTTTTGTTCAAAATCGTACTTAAAGCATTAAATATCAAAATTAAGAACTGCATTATAATTCTCAGTTTGAATTGAGATCAACTTTTCATAAGTATACATAATTTTTACCAATCTTGTGTTACCGGACACGAGGGATTAAATTATTGAAGTACTTTATGAGAACATATTTTACACAGCGTATTTCATTCAGCATGAATGTTTAATTGTTTATCTGATCTGTATAACTTGATAAGCTCGAATATGTATAATTATATTATAATAACAGAATACAACAGCAGGACAATTGCCTCGTTGGAATAAATTACACCACTTTTCGGAAACAACATAAAATGGCTTGTGTTTAACAACTCGAGGCATCGTTAAATAAAGCAGTCGTTTAATCAGAACTTTATTTCTATTGATAAGATACAAATTTACTTTACTCATAATTCCACGATTTCCTTATGCCAATTAATTTATGAAATTTTACTGTCACAAACTGAATGACGTATCATATGACGGCGCTTATTGTGTATCCAGAATATACTAGTCATATAGTTATCAGATTTATGTGTTTCAATAACTAATGGGCAATGTAATGTTACACACCTTTTGTAAAAAGATTTTTAGGTACAAAAGTAAGTCATCTTTTAAATAAAACAATAATGAGAGTTCATCAATTTATACTGCCATGAGGGTAGATTATCAAACCAGTTTCAGAACATGAAGTTTAATTTTAAGAAATAAATATAATACATGTCTCACTTACCAAAGCAATTTAAATGCACGTTTCGTTAAATAAATCCGTTACATTATTTTGACTAAAAAAAAAAAACCTTACACTTGTGCGGCGTGGCAAAAATCTTATCGATTTTTGTTTCGTCCAACTTCTGAACTGTTGGGGATATTACCAGGTTGATGATGAAAACTATTACTTGTACCATCACATTTACTTTATTCACTTATAACAAACATATTAACAACCAATTTACAATAAATAATTCAAGACTTCTTCACTACTACTCGTCTGTACTCGAACTGGCCCCCGTCACTGCTTGTCCGCCATTTTTATAACATTCCAACATGGCGGAAACCCAGTGACTACTATTAGTCAATTGATATTCTTTAATACTTTCATCATAAATGACAGTAAGATAAATCAAAATAAGGCATTAATAAATAATTACTCTAACACTAATAATCCATTTAAATATGCCGTATTTATGTCCAACTGATGAATTTCAAGATCCAGTTCCACTGCAAGTGCAACTAATAATCTCACTGAATCAAGTCTAGCGACTGGCGCAAAGGTTTTCTGGTAATCGACGCCGTAACGTTGGCTAAAGCCTTTCGCCACCAGTCTAGCTTTCTTCTTCTCAGTCTTGTCGATATTTAACTTCGTCGTTAAAATATATCGGCAACCAACGACATTTCGGCCCATGGGTTTCTTGACGATATCAAAAGTGTCGTTTTTAATTAAACTTTTGACTTCTGACATTATTGCATCCTTCCATCCTTTTCGCTCGTTACCTGATAAGGCCTCTTTCAGACTAATCTCGGCAACTCCAACGAAATCTTCGCAGTCTCCATACTCCTCAGTTGACTCAAAGCCTTCTTCCGCAGAAACCTCTGGTTCTATGGCAACTTCTGGCTCTGCGACAATCTCTGGCTCTACGACAATCACTGGCTCTACGATAACAGGATCCGGTTCTACGATAACTGTGTTGTATATCTTCCGAGGACGCCCAACATGACCTCTCTCCAGCCGCGGTCGTCCTGGACCTCTCTTCACTATCCTCCCCCCATCAACATGAACTTCATCTTGATGATGATCATGTTGAGATGGTTCTGCGACAGTACCTGGAACATCTGTCATTTGACGGGCTTCAACAGGAACATCCTCTTCTCTCTCGGGTTCAGGATCACGATCACTCGATGACCTTATGTTCACATCCTCGTGATCAGAGATCTGTTCTACCGGATTTCCACTAGTCTGAGCCGGATGGAACTCTACATCTACCGATAAAGGTTGATTTGTAGTATTTGCCGATCTTTTCTTATCGATTTCAAACGGATCAATCTTCACGTTATGTTTGATTTTTAACTTTTCATTGCATAGTCCACTCGAGCTAGAAAATGGCAACCTGCTTATTTTTCCTTTCGCACAAATTTTACAATCATACAATTCTGTTACATCTGACATCTTTAAATTCATGCCAGATTTATTTAAAACTCGGACAAGATCTTTCGCATTTAAATGACCAAGACGTTCGTGCCACGACCATACGTCAACCTTTCGCTCAGAAATCGCTGACACTACACCACAATGTTCCTCGACGTAATATAAATTACCTTTACGATTTGCGACCAGTTTAGTATTACCATAGCTATCTTGAACACTAGCTATATTTTTGTTAAACGTAATGCTATAACCTTGATCGGTAATTTTTGCTACTGAAATCAGGTTACATCGCAAATCCGGAACAAATAATGTATTTGGCAATTGCACTTCAGTTTTAGAACCATTATCACATGAAGAAAATCTAACTGTCCCCTTACCTTGTACGTCTGTGCTCGAATTCGTTGCTAAATTTAGCTTACCGGACAACGGTAGTAATGAAGTACCAAATTTATCTGCATCGTTACACAAATGTGACGTACACCCACTGTCAACGATCCAATTTCCATTCTCGTTCCCAACAGCATTAACATCTGAAACACAATTGAATGTTACAAAATTGGAATCAACATCATGTAAATCACTTGAGTTCGACACATACTTTGCACTGTCATTACGTTGTTCCTTCTTCTTTTGAGTACAATCCGAGGCTTTATGACCGTGTAAATGGCATTTGAAACATTTATAATTGAATTTTGATCTAGCCTGCTCTGGGGCATCACTTGCGCGTTGACGTTGCTCTATGCCACTCTTTGGCTTAGAAGATCTCTTTCCTCTTACAAGAAGTGCCTTATCTACACATTCTTTCTGATTTCTGGAATGTTCCTCTTCTAAAATCTTCACTTTCAGTGCGTCTGGCTTTGGCAATGCATCTCTAGATTCTATTGCACATCTAAAATTGTCAAAACTGGACGGTAAACTATACAGAAGCATTATAGAAGTCAAATCGTCAGGCATTTCAATGTCCATGTCAGATAATTGGCTTATAATGTCGAAAAATCTCATAACATGTTCCCTCAAATCGCCGTTTTCATCCAATTTACGCAGTAACAACTCTTTTAGCAGTATAGCCTTTTTCGCAGGTCCCTTGGAAGCATGAATATCTTTTAACTTTAACCATACGTCACGCGATGTCTTGCAACCTCTCAGGTGCCTCAATTCACTCGGAGTTATGGATAAAATTAGGTCAGACTTAGCTTTGGAATCTCCTGTCTCCCATTTCGCTACTTCGGCTTCTCCACTTTCTCCAGCTGGCTTCTTGATACTCCCGTTCACGTATCCCCAGGCGTCGTTTTTTATTAACACTGCTTCTACTTGGATCTTCCACGTCTCATAATTACTCTCGTTGAGTTGGTCAATTTTCACAGTACTACTCATTTCCGCTGAAAATTTCTTCCTTTTACTGTTAACACAATTCTTGATTCGTACGAGGGACCATAACCACTGTGGGGGATATCCCACAGGTCTAACACTATATAGCAGAGATCTATAGCACAAGGAAACCAAGAAAGTGTACACCAGGAATTTATTCAGTGTTTACATGAGAACTGTTATTGACCGACTGACTTACAAAACGTAAACAAACATATCAAAGAATCGGTTGCTATACCAAATACAAAATATGACAGTATTCCTTCAACAGCCAGTACTGTGGCCTCTTAGGCACAACTCGATTCTATCGAATATCTCATTATCATTATATTCAATAATTACTACTACTACTACTACTACTAAAGCTTCAGGGCCACTCTTGGCAAATAAGGGGTTAAAAGAAAACGAAACTGTGGCATTGCAGTGACAGGTTGCCAGCCTCTCGCCTACACCACAATTTAACCCATATCCCACAGATTTTTAATAGACCTGTAAAATATCGGCAATGTTGACCACCATTCGAATGGTGCAATTTTTTTATAGCACTGGCTGGCCACACTTTTGTTTACAATAATTCCGGCTAATAAAATTACAAAAAAAAGAAAATAATAATAATTCCGGCTAATTCAAAATAGGAATATAGATAAAGGCCTCAAGGCCTCAAGGCCGCAAGAGATGGGAGCCGCCCCCGCCCCCTCTCTTACTTCCACGCGTCTCCGTCTATGTCAATGTCCTCTCTTTTCGAAAGACCGTCTAGATCGTCCGCCATTTCCTCACTAATAATGGCATACACATAAAATAAGTAGTTTAGGTATTATGTAGGCAAGAGATCGATTCTGATTTAAAATTTATGATTCATTCAAACTGTCTTTGACACGACCATGTCAATTATTACCGACAGTCGACAATATCGAAACACAAATCTGAATCAGTCTCCAAATTAATACCGTAATCCAACCTATATTGTAACAGCTATCACAGCCAAACGGTCGAACCTTGATAATGATCAGGTCAAACATGTCCCAAACTTCTGATGAGATAACACAGCTAAAGGTGCCGTCCGGATTCAGGCTGGCAACAAGTCAAGTTGAACCCTTCCTGCATGTCTATTTCCAGCCCACTGGAACTTAGATCTTTTAAAATCATGGGTGAATAGTGAGAGTGAAGAGAGATTTTTATTATCATTGATGATGAAATGAATATTATATATTTTTAACCCCCGACGCAAAGACGGGGTGTTATAAGTTTGACATGTCTGTCTGTCTGTCTTTGTGTGTGTCTGTCTGTGGCATCGTAGCTCCCAAACGGATGAACTGATTTAGATTTAGATTTTTTTAGGTTTGAAAGCTGAGTTAGTCGGGAGTGTTCTTAGCCATGTTTCATGAAAATCGGTTCATTATGTCGCGGTCAGGGTTTTTTTTAAAGTGGTTAGGTTATTTAACTATTCATAAGAGCTTGCTCGGCTTCTAACCATCGACGTATAAGGCCTGAATGGACGCTCGGAGCGGAGCGTTCGGTGGGGCGTGCAGCGAGGCGGGCGAGCGTGCGTCCACGCTATGCAGCGTCGACTCAGGACACTTGTATGAACTTCAATTGTTTGACATGCACGCCGCGCCCCGCCCCGCTGCGCGCTCAATGCCTGCATGGCCTTACGGCCCAGCCACGACATTGGTCTAAGCGCGACAGCGGTGAGCGACAGCCATACGTGCGAATGAAAAGTCCCATCGCTGTGTCTCGCTCCAATGTATGGCCGCCGCTCACCGCTGCCGCGCTTAGACCAATGTCGTGGCTGAGCCATTACACTTACCGATAGTCAAGACACTTGAACACTGTCATTTCTGGCCTCTTCGCCGAATGGCATTTCTACGACGCGAAACAAAAACGAAACGCCACGAAAGGTAGTCTGGCTCTACCGCGCCAATACGCAAGAGCGATAGAGTTAGATATCTACGAGCGTTTCGTTTCGTGAGCGTTTATGTATTCGGTTACACATGCTGGTTACAAAACTATTGACAGTAACGTCGTGCTTCAGTCATATTGCTGTCTGACTATAAGCGGCACCTTAAGGAGAGAGGAGACAGAATTATAAAACTATGCGCAACTTTCAGGACGTGACATTGGTTTTCAGGATTAGGGTCTTGTTTGTATTTGACTACTAGTGGGTTGACTTTTGGGTAAGATGGAGACACATGGCTGACTTTTAACCCCCGATCCAAAAGCGACCCTTGTTCCTCGTAGATAATCAAGTTTGATAACTGGTTTTGTACGAGAAAATATATTTAATATATAAATACTTATTACATAGCTAACTGGAACAAATATCTGTTATGACAGTTTTTCTTTCCTTCGTGCGCCAGAAAACCATTATAACCAAGTTTGATAACTGGTTTTGTAGAGGAAAAATAATTCTTCTTACTAACTGGGTTATGATTTTTTTCTTCGTTTATTTTTTTCATTGCTATACTTCTTTGCTTACCCGGTTATGAAATGGGATTTTTCTCCTCATAGAAAACCATTATTTGTATGCAGTTTTCTATGAAGAACTTTTCTTCTTCCTGATTTTTTTTTCTCAAAGAAAACCATTATTGTATGCAGTTTTCTACGAAGATTTTTTTTTCTTAGCTTACTCGGTTATGAAAACTGCAAAAAATATTTGTTTTCTACGAGGAAAAAAAATCCTATTTCATAACCCAGTTAGCTAAGAAGAATTATTTTTCCTCATACAAAACCAATTATCAAACTTGGTTATCTACGAGAAACAAGGGAAAAGCGGCGGGGTGTTATAAGTTTGACGTGTCTATCTGTGTGGATGTCTGTCTGTGGCATCGTAATAGCTCCTGAACAGATGAACCGATTTAGATCAAGTATTTTCACATTATCCGATCCGATATTGGTAGTAGGAAGGATTTCAAAGGAAAAAATAAAAGATGGCGGCGTAAATCTATGGGATATCGGTCAGACATCCGATATCGGATCGGATAATGTGAAAAAGAACTTTTGATCCTGCAGTTCAATTATTAGCGCATGATGTAAAAATATTAATGTATACACTTCTAAGTGAATAGCTATTTTACTATTTAGGAATTAACAGAACTGCGTCTTACGTTTTAATATCTTCACCAGAAACATTATGTTTATATTTTTAGAACATTATAATAAACCGCATTTAAACTAATTGAAACTAATTGAAACAAAAGTTATGACAAAAAAAACAGTTTTTGTCCTAAAATTGTTCAACATTGATACTAAATATCGCAGAAACAATGAGCTGTGAAGTAATTATGAGATACTACTGTTCTTAAAGCCGATGCTGTTAATATAATATCAATGGATTCGATCCGATCTGATATTGAAGGTCATTGGCGCAGGTAAACCCAGGTAAATCCATACTAATACTAATACTAATTACTATTACTAATTACCAATTACTAATTACTAATTACTATTACTAATTACCAATTACTAATTGCTATTACTAATTACTAATATTACTCATTACTAATTACCTATATAAATGGGAAAGTGTGTGTGTCTGTTTGTTTATCCGTCTTTCACGGCAAAACGGAGCGACGAATTGACGTGATTTTTTTAAGTGGAGATACTTGAAGGGATGGAGAGCGACATAGGCTACTTTTTGTCTTTTTCTAACGCGAGCGAAGCCGCGGGCAAAAGCTAGTAAGTAGTCTTATAATTTGAACATGCACTATTCAGCTCACCTTTTCGGTCACGTCTCGCGCTAACCCTCACTGCGAAGTATTTACTACTCTAGCTTGATATTCAGCATTGGAAGTGTTAATTAAAATGAGCATTTTAGGCTATACTTTGCAGGTTGACTTTATGTACCTATCATCATTCTCCTTGCGTTATCCCGGCATTTGCCACGGCTCATGGGAGCCTGGGGTCTGCTGTGACAACTAATTCCAAGATTTGGCGTAGGCACTAGTTTTACGAAAGCGACTGCCATCTGACCTTCCAACCCGAAGGGTAACTAGGCCTTATTGGGATTAGTCCGGTTTCCTCACGATGTTTTCCTTCACCGAAAAGCGACTGGCAAATATCAAATGACATTTCCCACATGAGTTCCGAAAAACTCATTGGCAAGAGCCGGGGTTCGAACCCGCGACCTCCGGATCGAAAATCGCACGCTCTTACCGCTAGGCCACCAGCGCAAAGCGCTTTATGTACCTATAATGAAACAATTTGCGTAAGTACCTTTAGAGCTTAGTTAAATGTATGAGGGATAACAGGATATCATCACTTATCAAGAACGATATAATAGTACTTGCAAGGACGATATAATACAGGGACTGACAAAGCCCATACAAAAAAGCATACCACTGAAATATATGGGCCTTTTGGGCTTTAAACTAGATGGCGCTGTTTCGCAGTCTGGAAGTGGCCAAAGTCATAATTTCCCCAAATATTTTTGCGTGTTTTTATTTTTTATAAGAACAAATGACATGATTCTTTATTTTAATATCATGATATCATAATTGACACATTTTGAAAAAAAAAAAAAAAAAAAAAAAAAAAAAAATTGTAGGCATCATCAGTGTAGTTTTTAACCCCCGACGCAAAAACGACGGGGTGTTATAAGTTTGACGTGTCTGTCTGTCTGTCTGTCTGTCTGTTTGTCTGTCTGTCTGTGTGTGTGTCTGTCTGTGGCATCGTAGCTCCTGAACGGATTAACTGATTTAGATTTTGTTTTTTTTTGTTTGAATTCTCAATTAGTCGGTGTTCTTAGCCATGTTTCATGAAAATCGGTCCACTATGTCGCGGTCGGGGGTTTTTTCAAAATTTTAATTTTGTGGTTAGGTTATATACAGATAGTATTTAATAGGCGGCGCTAAAAAAATGAGTACGATTCTTAGTATGAAGATTGTAAATTTTATTCTTGCCAATGCTTATTCTTTGGGCGAGGAAGCTGCCAGCCCTACGGTCACCGCTGACCTCTGTCAGTTTTTTCAAAAAGACAATTGTGGTAATTAGGAAAATATAAATACTAGATAACCGTAATGACGACATAAAACCTACTAAATTTTTTTTATACTACGTCGGTGGCAAACAAATTGAAAAACGAGCAAGTCAAAGGATTCTATAGGAACCACGAGCGAAGCGATGTTCGAAGCGGAACACCGTAACACACGAGAAGTAAAATGGACGCCTTTTCCCCTCAATACAGAGTACAACGCAAAAAATGCGTTTATCACTGCTCAAGTAGTTCCACAGGTGGTAAATAATCTTTATTACTAGATTCGCCTACTTTTATCAATTTTAAACGCAGTTAATTTGACTTTATTCAATCTCAATTAATTTACAAGTGGATAAAATGCGTTTTTACCCGCTGGTATTAAAGGACAAAACACGTGTTTCCGAGCTAATGAGGGGAAAAAACTTTTTCCTTAATTTTTGTACAGTCACCGGCATAAAGAAGTGATGATTTCTGTACCTTGTCATATTAAAGTCTTGTTTGAAATGTCATACGAAATTGTCAAACGATTAAAAGCGACAAGGTACAGAAATCATTACTTCTTTATGCTGGAGACTGTACCAACTTTTGAGAACTGCTGAAATGTTACGCCATGTCACATGGGACCAATTACTGTTTTCTCTCTCGTTCCTCCATTATTTTTACGACATATTCGTGTAAACATATTCCTATTATGTTTGTCGTAAAATAACCCTCTACTAATTGGGCGCGTTGTTTGCTGCCATCGATTTACACTAAACGCTTTGTTTGTCCACCGACTTTTCAGCTTTCACACCATACCTATTTATTGGAAAAAAAAACAATATTTGAAAATCGAAATAAGATGTCATATATTAAAAAAAAAAAAAAAAACGCCGGTTCGAATCCAGCCTTCACCACTGGTGGTGCTCGTCATTTTTCCTTTAATATATGAATTCTTATTTCGATTTTTAATTTATATATAGTAGTGTGACTACTTAAAAAACACAAATCAAAATATTTGTTAAAATAATTTGATTTGTTCCCATAGTTGCGAATATTTGAAAAGATAACTTTCCTTCGTTGCTAGGCGAGATGAAAGTAACACATTTATTCTCAGCTAGGAGGGATGAAAATTGCTTTTTGTTGTTCTCGCTTACGTAAAACTAGTGTTTACGCCAAATCTTGGGATTAGTTGTAAAAGCGGACCCCAGGCTCCCATGAGTCGTGGAAAATGCCGGGATAACGCAAGGAGGATGATTTTGTTCTTCTAATTTTTTTTACAAGCTTTTATTCTACTTTCCTTGTTAGTATGTTAGTTTGGGTCAAAACTTAATAGAAGCTCAATTTGACCACTTCCCGGTTTCCGATTGATTTAAAATTCTGCACACATATGTAAATCACGTGACAATGCAATATTATGGTATCATGGAGCTGATCTGATGATGGAGCAGAAAGGTGGTCATAGGAACTCTGTTATGAAACGTCGTATCCCCAATTCCCCATCGAGTAAGGGGTTTTTAGAAACGTCTCGGAGAGCAGTAGATGACTGATGAAAGAAAGGTACAGTTGGCGATAAAAGCTTGTGCCAAAAATGTTTTTTTTTTTGCAAAAAACTTATTCATATTTTTCAGTTACTTATGAGATAATATTAATAATAAATTGGAACCATTGGAACACAATAATCTCCTTTACAGGTGATGTGTAAGAAGCAGCTTACTTGAAACTCTCACTACGCACAGGATTCAAATATAGAAACCCTGGATTCAAATATAGAAACCCTGGGAAGACCTTTAAAAACAACATTAACGGCACATGAAATCCATACTAATATTATAAATGGGAAAGTGTGTGTGTATGTTTGTTTGTCCGTCTTTCACGGCAAAACGGAGCGACGTATTGACGTGATATTTTAAGTGGAGATAGTTGAAGGGATAGACAGTGACATAGGCTACTTTTTGTCTCTTTCTAACGCGAGTGAAGCCGCGAGCAAAAGCTAGTAAATAATACGAGGAAGTTGTAAAGGCCGCACTACACTTAATGAGACATTGATTTTATTAATAACTCGGTAGCAGTAATAGTTCTGACCCTACTTTCTTAGAGAAATTAATTGTAATTGACTTAAAGAACCTTACTTAACTGAAATCAATAAAAACACGTTGTATGTATAGATAGACACATAAAGAGACAATAATATATAGGCAAGTTTGATTACCCCCTGTGGTGAAAAAAGGAGGATAACCTACTTAGTAGAAACTTGTAAATCATTCTTACAAACGATAGCGAAATAGTCGCGACATATCGCTTTCATTCAATTGGCGACGCAGCGGGAAACCACTCAATCGTTCGCAGGCTTAACTGAATTACGGAATTGATATTTGTATTGTATCAAAGACTGTATATAGACAGTTAGTCTAAGAAAAATAACCACATAATTAAAATTTTGAAAAAACCCCGACCGCGACATAGTGGACCGATTTTCATGAAACATGGCTAAGAACACTCCCGACTAAGGCCGTTTTCACATTATCCGATCCGATATCGGATTTCGGAAGGATTTCAATAGATAAAATCCAAGATGGCGCCTGTAATGTATGGGATATCGGTCCGACATCCGATATCGGATCGGATAATGTGAAAACGCACTAACTCAGCGTTCAATTATGGTGTGGGAATCACAGTCAACTTCTACGACACCCTCGGGAGAAGAGGGTGGTGAAATTCATACCCCTCCATCACACGGGTGGGGATAAAGCTGAATATACAGAAACACTCATTACGGTAGGAAGCGCCGGTAGCCTAGAAGTAAGTGCGTGCGACTTTCGTTCCGGAGGTCGCGGGTTCGAACCCCAATGAGTTTTTCGGAACTTATGTGCGAAATTTCATTTGATATTCGCCAGTCGATTTTCGGTGAAGGAAAACATCGTGAGGAAAGGTCTAGTTACCCTTCGGGTTGGAAGGTCAGGATGGCAGTCGGTTTCGTAAAACTAGTGCCTACGCCAAATCTTGGGATTAGTTGTCAAAGCGGACCCCAGGCTCCCATGAGCCGTGGCATATGCGTGGCATACTGATCTCTAAAGCCTACTATAGCACACAAGACTACATGAATGATGAAACACCGTGGGATACAAGTATTGCTGAAAACAATTAATTATATATGTTATTAATGATGATATTGATAATTCAATGTATTTTTATACAATTTTTTTTTGACATTTAGAATTTATTCTAGAAGTTTTTAGACTAGTATTTTTTTTATACAATTTAAATTGCTATCATTTTATTAATTCAAGTTTTAAAACAATATTGTTTATTGCACCAATAAATTGCTCTGATATTTAGAATAAGATGAATTTTGTACATTGTTGACAATTTAAAAGTGCTTATTGTAAGCCTATTTGAATAAAGAATATTTTGATTGATTGATACACTCGTTACGGTGTGACAGTAAGTGAAACCCACAGAAATGCCGCGAGGTCGACAGTTTGCATGCAATTTGGTGAGCACACAAAGTTACTGCCTACATACGTTTGTTTATCGCCGTTTGGGTGTCGAGGGATTCAGGGATGATTTTTTATAGCAAATATTTAGGGATAAACCGGCCAAGAGCGTGTCGGGCCACGCTCAGTGTAGGGTTCCGTAGTTTTTCGTATTTTTCTCAAAAACTACTGAACCTATCAAGTTCAAAATAATTTTCCTAGAAAGTCTTTATAAAGTTCTACTTTTGTGATTTTTTTCATATTTTTTAAACTTGTGGTTCAAAAGTTAGAGGGGGGGTGGCACATTTTTTTTTCCTTTAGGAGCGATTATTTCCGAAAATATTTATAATATCAAAAAACGAATCTAGTGAACCCTTATTCATTTTTAAATACCTATCCAACAATATATCACACGTTGGGGTTGGAATGAAAAAAAAATCAGTCCCCACTTTACATGTAGGGTGGGGGGGGGTACCCTAACAAAACATTTTTTTCCACTTTTTATTTTACCACTTTGTCGGCGTGATGATATACATATTGGTACCCAATTTCAGCTTTCTAGTGCTAACGGTTACTGAGATTATCCGCGGACGGACGGACAGACAGACATGGCGAAACTATAAGGGTTCCTAGTTGACTACGGAACCCTAAAAAGCTTACCTCTAAAAAATGTATTCTTTTAGGCTTAAAACTAAATCGCGCTGTTTGGCGGCCTGAGAGTGGCCAAAATCATATTTTCCCCAAATATTTTTGCGTGTTTTTATTTTTTTATAAGAACAACACTACATCTGTATGTACTTTAAAAAAATATTCCTCATAAATACCGATACATATCGATATTATCAATACAGAAAGTCCTTAAGAGGCCATCAGTGCTTTCAATATCATAATGTATCCCGTCGAGTGTCGATAACAGTGACGTCATGACGCAACTGTGGCGTCATTCAGGTGAAGAGTTGAGACCTCATGCATTATCGGTACTCGTGATAGATTATTAATACAGGATAATACACTTACTATGATCGATCGAAAATAGCACTTTGTAATGTATTTGACTATTGATGTATCTCGTTATCAATGTTCATTGAAAATAGTGATATTACGTGGTGCCAAATATGTAAGTAAGGGAGTTACTAGGGAGTTGGGTAGTAACCAGTGATCGGAACTATGGGAGCAAAACTTTTACAAAACTTGCTAAGTGGACATTTTAGAGTACTTAAAGCCATGAAAATACCTATTAATATCCTTGTAGTAATGTATTTGGATTCAGGTATAGAATCAAATTTAACACTGATCTGAAAATAATAATCTTAGTTTTATTTTAAACTAACTTTTGCCCGCAGTTTTGCCGACCAACAGCCGATCCGTCTGTGTCCTTGCCTCATATCTCATAAAAATCATTTTCATTTTTAGGGTTCCGTAGTCAACTAGGAACCCTTATAGTTTCGCCATGTCTGTCTGTCCGTCCGTCCGTCCGTCCGTCCGTCCGTCCGTCCGTCCGTCCGTCCGCGGATAATCTCAGTAACCGTTAGCACTAGAAAGCTGAAATTTGGTACCAATATGTATATTAATCACGCCAACAAAGTACAAAAATAAAAAGTGGAAAAAAATGTTTCGTTAGGGCACCCCCCCTACATGTAAAGTGGGGGCTGATATTTTTTTTCATTCGAACCCCAACGTGTGATATATCGTTGGATAGGTATTAAGAAATGAATAAGGGTTTACTAATATCGTTTTTTAATAATATTAACAGTTTCGGAAATAATCGCTCCTAAAGGAAAAAAAAGTGCGTCCCCCCCCCTCTAACTTTTGAACCATATGTTTAAAAAATATGAAAAAAATCACAAAAGTAGAACTTTATAAATACTTTCTAGAAAAATTGTTTTGAACTCGATAGGTTTAGTAGTTTTTGAGAAAAATACGGAAAACTACGGAACCCTACACTGAGCGTGGCCCGACACGCTCTTGGCCGGTTTTTCATAATTTAATAATTCTATCATTTTGGCAATCCACTCCGTATATAAAGTCCCTTTGCCGTCAACATTTCAACCAACTCAATCTAAATAAATAATGGGGTATCAAAGCAGTCTGTTTTGACATATTACCTCGCCTCAGTCTGAGGTAGCTCTCAAGTAATTTATTAATGAAAAAGCTCTAGATTTAGAGCCCTCAGTAAATCATGAATAGCGATGATTTACGATGAAAAGAAACGGCCAAGAGCGTGTCGGGTTTTGTTTTTATATTAAAAAGAGACAAAAAGTAGCCTATGTCACTCTCCATCCCTTCAACTATCTCCACTTAAAAAATCACGTCAATTCGTAGCTCCGTTTTGCCGTGAAAGACGGACAAACAAACAGACATACACACTTTCCCATTTATAATATTAGTATGGATAATCGCTTAAACTCATATTTATAGACCGAAGCGTCAGCGAAAGGTCTTCGTTTTAACGGAGCTAAACGATTTCGTATAGCCGGATGTTCCCGTGAATTTTTTTGGTCAAGTTTAATGCTTAGGTAAACATATTTTTGTCAATATGATTACTGAAAATCAAAATGGAATGGGCATAATCAATGACACTTAATACCATTTGCGTGACATACTCACTGTTTCCGTTTCGCTGCCACCAAGTGTTGGAACGATTTGCCACCGCCTCTCGGTTACCTCACAGTTACCGCTTGTCAAAAACGCGACGAGTAAACCTGTCTTATCTCACTCATATAAGCATGGTACGAGACTACGAGTTCACCTATACGATCTTAGACTGTGTGCGTATAGGAACGCGCCTCTTTCATATAACTTTAATAATTGACTTGCTAGATGTAACGTGTTTTGTTACTTGGCCAAATAAAGAAACTTGAAACTATATTTGACCGCCAGTGTCCGAGGTGTGACACTATTGTGTTTAATTTTTAAATTTTCTAAGTACAAGCAATTTCAGCTCCCGTTGAAATAATCGCACCATCAACGATGAAGGCTAACAAAAATGTTTTTCCTCCCAAAAGTAATTCACACGGATCTCCAGTATGAATTATTTGGTAAGTAAACTTTGCCTTCACAACAGCCCTGGAGGCCGAAACAAACAGATTGCCTGTTTAAACAAACCGCGTTGTGTTAACATGTGGGATAAATGATTTGCACACACTTTTTGCATTTACCTAGTTACTGAAGATTTTTTATTATTACAAGTGCCTTGAAAAAAAATTGCCCACACTTTTTGCTTGTCTAGTTAACGTTTAAGATTGAAAGTTTTTTGTACAAGTGATGTTAACGGAATGGTGGCCGCTAACAAATGTAAGAAGTGCCTGGCATCCGTTGGCCCGTTGGGTCGACGACATCCGAAAAACTGCGGGTCACAAGTCACAACTGGATGAGATTAGCCCAGGACTGGGAGAAGTGGCGTACTAGAGGAGAGGCCTATGCTCAGCAGTGGGCGATAAAGGGCTGATATGATGATGATGATTTGAAAAAATCAGAAAATCGGTATCAAATCTATACGGTTGTACAGTCAATGAATCCGAGGCCACTATAGAACCCTTTAACATTAAAAGTCAGACTTCTACAGCATATAAAACACGGTATCGACAAGTAATACGACAGGGTTCTAGAGTAGTCTAGGATTATAATATGACTGTACATTCGTAGTACGTAGTGTACTTAGTACGTAGTGTACGTAGTACATAGGTATATTCGTAGTTTATTTATTTACACATAATTAGATTTAGATAGAAGAAACAAGTTCATCTCTATTTGTATGGCGGCCGAGCGTGTCAGATTTTGTACTGAAGTTGTTACTTGCCTGTAAAAAATGAAAATGAAAATGAAAATGAAATATTTATTTTTCAAGTAGGCATATTACAATGCGCATATGAACGTCAAATAAAGCTACGCCGGCTCTAACCCTACGCCTCAGCCTCGAGAAGATTTCAGTCCCCCCTCAGTTGGGAGGGGGGTATCCACTATGGGACCGGCAAGAAACTCGGCGGGCAACTTCTTTTCAAAACATTACATCTTATAATTAACATGCATTAAATAACAACATACAATTTAACATGCAAAAGTATTCATCAAAGAATATGAACAGACTAGGTACTCTATGGAAATCAATTTCAATAAATTATATTATTGCTTAATAATACGTCGTTCTTCTTCAGAGAAAACATATCAAATTGTCATAGAAGAAAAAGATAATATGAATCTCAATATCATTAAATATGTAATTTACCTACACAACATAAAATATAAAATATTTGATGTGCTTTCTTATCTGAACTGTGTCCTCTATACATAATACAATTATTTTAATTGCTATTCGTTTTTTGTAGTTTCTGGTTCGGGCCATGCATGTTTGTCTGTCAAATAGTCCTCGACTCTGTAATAAGCCTTTAACATCAATGATTTTTTTAAGTAGTTCTTAAGAGCTGGGAGGGGTAATCTCAAAGCAGTGTCAGGTAACTTATTATAAAAATGAATGCATTGCCCAACAAATGACTTCTGTACTTTACGGACACGAAACTTCTTTATGGCAAGCTTATTTTTGTTTCTAGTGTTATAATTATGGATATCAGAATTCTTAGTGAAACAGTCTAAATTCTTAACAACATAAATTAATTTTAAATATGTATTGTGATTTTAAATATGTCTCACGCCCTTGAGTGTTCATAATTTTTGTGTTGTTGCAATTAAATATCACGTAACGAGGCATTTTTAATGTTTTTGTTGACTTCAACTAACAAAAATTGACGCCCGAAAGCTGCAAGCTGCGATTAAAGACGGACAACTCGGTGTAATTTACTGAGTTCATTTAACACGCTAAGTAGATACGTTTGCTTGATCTATTAATATATCGTCACTACTTTAAAAAAAACTTGTATCTTCGTCTGTCAATGAAAAGAAAATTGTAGTAAGTGTGTATGAAATGCATATAGACTTACTGCGTTTTAACTTTGAGAAGCAGCGTGAGATACGAGATTTTTTAAAAGTAGTGACGATATGGCATCTGTGTTTATTTATTACAAGAATTTTAAATTGATGTTTAAATATATTTAAAAACCATTGTTATAAAAATCCGTAGTAATAAATTTATAGTTTAAAAAACTCTAGAAAAACACGCTTTTATAAATGCACGTAAAAGCCAAAAATAAATTATGGATCGTTCAAGTTGTCTCTATTGCTGGGATGAAGAGTAAACTATGTGCTTTTAATTATAATATTTGATTGTAAAAGCGTGGGGCGCTGTAACAGGAAAAACTTTTTGTGAAATCAAATTAAGCTATATTACGAGAAGCAGTTTACACAGATTGGCGCGCTAACTGGTTTTGCAGCACGACTGCAGCGCCCCACGCTTTTACAATCAAATATTATAATTAAAAGCACATAGTTTACTCTTCATCCCAGCAATAGAGACAACTTGAACGATCCATAATTTATTTTTGGCTTTTACGTGCATTTATAAAAGCGTGTTTTTCTAGAGTTTTTTAAACTATAAATTTATTTTATACTTTTTAGTCGTTAATAATGAAATATATTTAAAATTTAAACAAAAATATTATTTCAAGTAGGCGAATTTCGCAAGCCATTTGTGGCTTAACACGTATTGCTACTTAATAAGAATTAATACCACCTGATGTATAGGTACCAAGTTTATCGCAATAAAGTCATTCATTTAAAAAGTTTTTCATAGTGCTGCGCTAATTTGAAGATTAATGCAATACAGAACTTAAGGATTTCATCTTACAGAGTAGGAAAAAGACAAAAGGTTGAATTTTCTCAGTCGCTCTCTAGTATATTTGCGTGGGGTTGAACCTGGATATGGAACGTGGACGCGACAGTTTGCTAAGCAACTAAAAGACTGATAGTGGCTCTGGGATCTGTAGACCTTCGCGACGTGCTTAACAGTGGCGTGGCGTGAAATTTTTCGTTGATAAAGCCCTTACTTTTGCCCCCCTTACTTTTGCTCTTAAGGGTCACAAGAAAGCCCTAACCCAACTTATTATAAATATTACATTGTTCTTTCTTTTATGCGGGGGGCTTCGCCCCCCGAGCCCCCCTTTATTTGCTCTTAAGGGTCACAAGAAAACCCTAACCCAACTTATTTTAAATATTACGTTGATCTTTCTTTTATGCGGGGGGCTTTGCCCCCCGAGCCCCCCTTAATTTTGCTCTTAAGGGTCACAAGAAAACCCTAACCCAACTTATTTTAAATACTACGTTGATCTTCCTTTTATGCGGGGCTTCGCCCCCGAGCCCCCCTTTGTTTATATACTCTTGAGGGTCACAAGAAAACCCTAAACCAACTTATTTTGAATACTACGTTGATTTTTTTTGCGGGGGCTTCGCCCCGAACCCCCCTTAGTTTTGCACTTAAGGGTCACAAGAAAACCCTAACCTAATTTATTTTAAATATTACGTTGATCTTTTTTTTATGCGGGGGGCTTTGCCCCCCGAGCCCCCTTACTTTTGATCTTAAGGGTCACAAGCCCTAACCCAACTTATTTTAAATATTACATTGATCTTTCTTTTATCACAAGAAAACCCTAACCCAACTTATTTTAAATATTACGTTGATCTTTCTTTTATGCGGGGGGCTTCGCCTCCGAGCCCCCCTTACTTTTGCGCTTAAGGGTCACAAGAAAACCCTAACCCAACTTATTTTAAATATTACGTTGATCTTTTTTTTATGCGAGGGGCTTCGCCCCCCGAGCCCCCCTTTCTTTGCTCTTAAGGGTCAAAAGAAAACCCTAACCCAACTTATTTTAAATATTACGTTGATCTTTCTTTTATGCGGGGGCTTCGCCCCCCGAGCCCCCCTTACTTTTGCACTTAAAGGTCACAAGAAAACCCTAACCTAATTTATTTTAAATATTACGTTGATCGTTTTTTTATGCGGGGGGCATCGCCCCCCGAGCCCCCCTTACTTTTGCTCTTAAGGGTCACAAGCCCTAACCCAACTTATTTTAAATATTACATTGATCTTTCTTTTATGCGGGGGGCTTCGCCGCCCGAGCCCCCTTTCTTTGCTCTTAAAGGTCACAAGAAAACCCTAACCCAACTTATTTTAAATATTACGTTGATCTTTCTTTTATGCGGGGGGCTTCGCCCCCCGAGCCCCCCTTACTTTTGCACTTAAGGGTCACAAGAAAACCCTAACCCAACTTATTTTAAATATTACGTTGATCTTTTTTTTATGCGAGGGGCTTCGCCCCCCGAGCCCCCCTTTCTTTGCTCTTAAGGGTCAAAAGAAAACCCTAACCCAACTTATTTTAAATATTACGTTGATCTTTCTTTTATGCGGGGGGCTTCGCCCCCGAGCCCCCCTTACTTTTGCACTTAAAGGTCACAAGAAAACCCTAACCTAATTTATTTTAAATATTACGTTGATCGTTTTTATGCGGGGGCATCGCCCCCGAGCCCCCTTACTTTTGCTCTTAAGGGTCACAAGCCCTAAACCAACTTATTTTAAATATTACATTGATCTTTCTTTTATGCGGGGGGCTTCGCCGCCCGAGCCCCCCTTTCTTTGCTCTTAAAGGTCACAAGAAAACCCTAACCCAACTTATTTTAAATATTACGTTGATCTTTCTTTTATGCGGGGGGCTTCGCCCCCCGAACCCCCCTTAGTTTTATTCTTCAGGGTCACAAGAAAACCCTAACCCAACTTATTTTACATACTACGTTGATCTTTCTTTTATGCGGGGGGCTTCGCCCCCCGAGCCTCCCTTTTGTTTATTTACTCTTGAGGGTCACAAGAAAACCGTAAACCAACTTATTTTGAATACTACGTTGATATTTTTTTTGCGGGGGGCTTCGCCCCCCGATCCCCCCTTAGTTTTGTTCTTCAGGGTCACAAGAAAACCCTAACCCAACTTATTTTACATGCTACGTTGATCCTTTTTTTTGGGGGGCTTCGCCCCCGAGCCCCCTTTATTTGCTCGTAAGGGTCACATGAAAACCCTAACCCAACTTATTTTAAATATTACGTTGATCTTTCTTTTATGCGGGGGCTTCGCCCCCGAGCCCCCCTTACTTTTGCTCTTAAGGGTCACAAGAAAACCCTAACCCAACTTATTTTAAATACTACGTTGATCTTTCTTTTATGAGGGGGGCTTCGCCCCCCGAGCCCCCCTTTTGTTTATTTACTCTTGAGGGTCACAAGAAAACCGTAAACCAACTTATTTTGAATACTACGTTGATATTTTTTTTGCGGGGGCTTCGCCCCCCGATCCCCCCTTAGTTTTGTTCTTCAGGGTCACAAGAAAACCCTAACCCAACTTATTTTACATGCTACGTTGATCCTTTTTTTTGTGGGGGGCTTCGCCCCCCGAGCCCCCCTTTATTTGCTCGTAAGGGTCACAAAAAACCCTAACCCAACTTATTTTAAATATTACGTTGATCTTTCTTTTATGCGGGGGGCTTCGCCCCCCGAGCCCCCCTTACTTTTGCTCTTAAGGGTCACAAGAAAACCCTAACCCAACTTATTTTAAATACTACGTTGATCTTTCTTTTATGCGGGGGCTTCGCCCCCGAGCCCCCTTTTGTTTATTTACTCTTGAGGGTCACAAGAAAACCGTAAACCAACTTATTTTGAATACTACGTTGATATTTTTTTTTTTTGCGGGGCTTCGCCCCCGATCCCCCCTTAGTTTTGTTCTTCAGGGTCACAAGAAAACCCTAACCCAACTTATTTTACATGCTACGTTGATCCTTTTTTTTGTGGGGGGCTTCGCCCCCGAGCCCCCTTTATTTGCTCGTAAGGGTCACAAAAAACCCTAACCCAACTTATTTTAAATATTACGTTGATCTTTCTTTTATGCGGGGGGCTTCGCCCCCCGAGCCCCCCTTACTTTTGCTCTTAAGGGTCACAAGAAAACCCTAACCCAACTTATTTTAAATACTACGTTGATCTTTCTTTTATGCGGGGGGCTTCGCCCCCGAGCCCCCCTTTTGTTTATTTACTCTTGAGGGTCACAAGAAAACCGTAAACCAACTTATTTTGAATACTACGTTGATATTTTTTTTTGCGGGGGGCTTCGCCCCCCGATCCCCCCTTAGTTTTGTTATTCAGGGTCACAAGAAAACCCTAACCCCAATTATTTTACATACTACGTTGATCTTTCTTTTATGCGGGGGGCTTCGCCCCCCGAGCCCCCCTTTTGTTTATTTACTCTTGAGGGTCACAAGAAAACCGTAAACCAACTTATTTTGAATACTACGTTGATATTTTTTTTGCGGGGGGCTTCGCCCCCCGAACCCCCCTTAGTTTTGCACTTAAGGGTCACAAGAAAACCCTAACCTAATTTATTTTAAATATTACGTTGATCTTTTTTTTATGCGGGGGGCTTTGCCCCGATCCCCCCTTGGTTTTGTTCTTCAGGGTCACAAGAAAACCCTAACCCAACTTATTGTACATACTACGTTGATCCTGTTTTTGCGGGGGCTTCGCCCCCCGAGCCCCCCTTTATTTGCTCGTAAGGGTCACATGAAAACCCTAACCCAACTTATTTTAAATATTACGTTGATCTTTCTTTTATGCGGGGGGCTTCGCCCCCCGAGCCCCCCTTACTTTTGCTCTTAAGGGTCACAAGAAAACCCTATCCCAACTTATTTTAAAAATTACATTGATCTTCCTTTTATGCCGGGGGCTTGGCCCCCGAGGCCCCTTTCTTTTTCTCTTAAGGGTCACAAGAAAACCCTAACCTAACTTATTTTAAATATTACATTGATCATTTTTTTATGCGGGGGCTTCGCCCCCGAGCCCCCTTTCTTTGCTCTTAAGGGTCACAAGAAAACCCTAACCCAACTTATTTTAAATACTACGTTGATCTTTCTTTTATGCGGGGGTCGGCCCCCGAACCTCCTTTAGTTTTGCTCTTAAGGGTCACAAGAAAACCCTAACCCAACTTATTTTACATACTTTGTTGATCCTTTTTTTTGCGATGCCATGCCATCATGGAATGCCAGTGCCAATCTTCGGGCTTCATTATCAGACCTTAAAACCTAGTCGTGGTCAAAGTTCATTATAAGACTTTTCTAAGAAACCAGAAAACAGCTATGATACGAAGTTCCATCATGTAGTTCCAGTTCATATCTTCCGGCTCCATCATCAGACCTTGAAACCTAATCGTAGTCAAAGTTCATTACAATACTTTTCTAAGAAACCCAAAAACAGCTAATGTACGATGTTCCATCATGTATAAGTAGTTCCAGGTCATATCTTCCAGCTTCATCATCAGACCTTGAAACCTAATCGTAGTCAAAGTTTATTACAAGACTTTTCTAAGAAACCCAAAAACAGCTATGATACGATGTTCCATCATGTAGTTCCAGGTCATATCTTCCAGCTTCATCATCAGACCTTGAAACCTAATCGTAGTCAAAGTTCATTACAAGACTTTTCTAAGAAATCCAAAAACTGCTATGATACGATGTTCCATCATGTAGTTCCAGTTCATATCTTCCGGCTCCATCATCAGACTTTGAAAAATAATCGTAGTCAAAGTTTATTACAAGACATTTCTAAGAAACCCAAAAACAGCTATGATACGATGTTCCATCATGTAGTTCCAGTTCATATCTTCCGGCTCCATCATCAGACCTTGAAACCTAATCGTAGTCAAAGTTTATTACAAGACTTTTCTAAGAAACCCAAAAACAGCTATGATACGATGTTCCATCATGTAGTTCCAGTTCATATCTTCCGGCTCCATCATCAGATCAGTTCAACAGTATCATATTATTGTATTGTCATCAGAACTACATACAGCTGCCAATTTTCATTACGCTACGATCCTTGGAAGTTGGTTAAATTAGCCTCCGCAGATTCCATTACATAGTTAGTTACATACACGACGACCTAATAAAAGCGTGTTAAAAATACGCAATACGAGTAACTTCCACTCACCGCTATTATGGAAGAATGACGTAAAAAGGGAAGAAATAACGCCATTGTTGTGACGTCATGGCTATTTTAAACTCTTTAGAATGCGACCTTTCTGTGAGATGAGCGCGGCCATAGATAAATAAATAAGGATAGAGTGCTCACTCCTTACATCAATTTTCTTAACAAAATGCAGGCGGATTCACTATTACGCGAATTTCGAATATCGCCAGGGGCGGCTCACTCCGCGATTCTATCGCCGCGCTACAAGTACATGCTACCGGCCGCGAGTTCGCGACCTAATCAGGCGTGGCGCGCGTTCTCACGAAACGCACGTTAGCACTTTCTATTGTTACTTTACGTCGCGAGTTTTTTAAAGGTTTATATGCGATGTCCGCGTGTGGAATGGCTGATAATGCTTAGTTAACTAGACGTCATGAATAAATTAGGACAATCTTACACAGAGCTCAGTCCCACGGAAAAGTTTAATAAGGCTTTGTGATGTTGGGACATAAACAATAGTACATTACTACAGAGGCCGGGACAAAGGGGGTTGCCGGCCGAAGACATATAGACGGATAGGTCTGAGGCGGGCAACCCCATTTCCCGCCGAGGTATGTATAGTGCTTTTCTCAAACATGGTATGAAATAAATAAAGTCTACTGAAAATAGTAACTTTGGATGGCTGTATCTCCTAAACGGTGCGTCGTAGCGCAAAAATAATCGAATTTTCGTTCCCCTTTGATGCCCCGTATACGCTTATAAAAAAAACAAAAAGTTAAAAAAAAATTCAAAAAAAAACGAAAAAAATTTTTTTGTACGAAAACGCACCCAAAATCAAATATTGTCTAGGGCCCGTACCAGTTGCAGTCGGCACGTCTATAAAGCCCCTTATAGTTTTTTTTTAATTGGCTAAATACCTGGATGTTATGTCACAATTATCTGTGTTTGGAAATTAAAAAAGAGGACTTTGCCGGCCTTGGCCTGCAAGGTTTGTATGAAATTCCATTATCTATCAATCGTCCTAGCCGCACCTGCAACGTCATACTTCGCTGCCAAATTATAAGGCACATAACTGTATTCTACTCTGAATTGGTGGACGGCAAGCGGAAGCATGGCGGTCAGCATCTGCGATATAAGGATGTGCTCAAACGGCACCTGAACGCTTGCAGCATTGACCCTGAGCGTTGGGAGGAGCTTGCTGCAGATAGGTCATCTTGGCGATCAACAATCTTTAAGAATATCAAAGTATTCGAGGAAAGACGCCTCAATACTTTAGATGCCAAACGCCAGCAACGCAAAGACAGACCGAAGCCCTCCTACGTATATACATACAATACCTCTGGCCAACTCTATTGTAGCACTTGCCAAAGAGTCTTTAAGACGAAGTTCGGCCTGGCCAGCCATATTAGAGCCCATAACAGGCGTAATCCATAGTTGCTGAGGTCGCCATCGCCGAAATCGGTGAGGAGGACTATATAAGGCACATAACATCAATATTTCATACCATGTTTGAGAAAAAATATATAAATACTGTACAAATACCTAGAAAGTACCCAAGACTTGAACATGTATAACAGTAATATTAGTAATTATAAAATTTTATCTGAGTATTTTATTCCTTTTAATCCATATTAAGCAACCCTATCGTCCGACGCTGCGCACGTGCGGCTTGTTTCTTTGTTAGAATTTTGTAAGCATTCAAAAAAGGCGGCATTTCGTGAACATCAAAGCAGTGGGCCTTCTGTACTTGTACTACTATATATTCTGTGATATCGCGCTGAATTGCCCCGCTTACATACATTAGTCTTAAAATAAATTAAATACTTATTGCTAAATATTCCATATTTTCTTTGTTTTTTTTTTGTTCACGAGGATTTGATATAAGTGACGTGATTTTCTCCAACATGCATCTCTCTCGTAAAACCTAATTACTGCATTTTTACCTCTACCTGACAGTGACAGATTCAAATAACGTGTTTTTTTCAAAGTCCGTTAATTTCAAAGGTGTTCCTAAGCTTGAGTTGAGTAACTTTTTTTAAGAAACTACACAAATACACACATACCTACAAAAATATATATTAAAATATTTTTTAGGCGGACCGTATGTTTGTTTGCCACCGACGTAGTATAAAAAAAAACTAGCTTTTGCTCAGGGTTAGAAAGAGACAAAAAGTATCCTATGTCACTCTCCATCCCTTCAACTATCTCCACTTAAAAAATCACGACAAGTCATCGCTCCGTTTCGCCGTGAAAGACGGACAAACAAACAGACACACACACTTTCCCATTTATAATATTAGTATGGATAAGTGAAGTGTGGTGAAGTGTTAAAATATATATCTTATACCACATTTGTACCAAAACTTTATAGCTAATTCAGTTGTTACACAATACCTACAAATAACCGGCGCTGTTTATATCGTTTCACATCCGATACCCACTTATGAAAGTCCCATAACTTTCAGGTAAGTAGAACAAAAATGGCGCTGGCTGTGACGTCACACGTCTGCCGCACGCAGCCTGCCACCCTCGTCTCGGTGACAGCCTGACCAAATGGTGGAAATTAACACTTGGAAATATTATTGTACTTAGTACAGTCAGCGTTTAAAATACAAACTCGAATGGTAAATTGGCAATGTTTTGTATTTCTTTGGTAACAAATGATAATGGTAAGTTGCGATATAGTTGGTCATTTTCATTTTACAGCCTTTTCACTATTAAAGTTGAACATTCAGCGTCTAGTGACACTGTTTTTGCTTGAGAATGAACTTCAAATAACAAAAATGGCGCTGGTCGTGACGTCACACGTCTGCCGTACGCCCTTCCACCCTCGTCTCGGTGACAGCCTGACCAAACGTTGGGAATACTTGGAAGTATTATTATTGTATTACAGCCAGAATCAAAAGTAACGTATTAGATTATGTCAGAAAATATAATATTATCTTATTATCTTAGTATGTAATGCGCTGCAAATCTTCTTCTTCTTTTTTTAGATCTTTGAATCAAACTTAATATTTATCTCTTATTGTAAAAAAAATATTAGATGTGGCAGATTGTTTTGGCGCGTCATCTATACGAGATTGTATTTTTTTTACATTTTGTTGGTAACAAACGGTAAAAATAAAATAAAATAAAATAATCTTTATTGCCACATCTTAATACTAAGTATACACAACATTACATTATACAGTTTAAAGGTAAGAATAACAGACAAAGTAGGATAACAAACAAAACAAAACAAACTTAAACTTATTAAGTTAACCTAAGAACTATCGTTAACCTATTATAATAATTATGTTATGATGAGGCAAAGGGTCCCAGTCTCAGCGTGTGCAGCGCCAACGGCTCTGCGCTGGTTTTCAGACTGGTCCCGGACGGAGCGGGGACGGTCGTTGCTAGCGTGTGTAAAGTAGGGTTTTCTGTGCTTTTTAGGGTACGTGGGGTTTGTACGTGTACTGTATGTGGTGTAAGGTGTGAGTAATAGCGTACTTAATTGTGTGTCTTGACATTACATAGAGAAGATAAATATATAAACAGATAAATAAAACCGGAAAAAGGTACTAAGGAATAAATGAATAGGCAAATAAGTAAATAAATAAAGAATTGGAGTTTACAAATTACTTTGGATATTTAAGAAATGTGTTCGAACTAATTGCTTATATTTTAAAAATGGTAACGGTTCTCGCAATGGGGGTAGTAGGTCATTCCAGACCTTACTGGCGGCAAATTTAAAACTCCCTCTGAAAGCTGCAGTTTTGTGAAGTGGGATTAACAGTTTCGTGCATTTTCTGAGCGACCTTGAGCGCGTATCGTTTACCCATTTTAGTTTATAAAACAGGTAACGAGGTTTTTCAAGGTCTAACACTTTCTGAACGGCGCAAGCCAAATGCAGTCGTCTTCGATTTTCCATGTTTAGAACATTGTTTTTATTAAGAAATGGAGTGATGTGTGATCTGCATGGAACTGTATAGCAGAATCGAACACATGCATTCTGCACCCGCTGTATGGCCTTCTTTGTTTTAGCTAGTAGTCTCGGTCCATAAACAATGTCGGCATGGTTGAACAGTGAGAGAACTAGTGACTCTACTATAATTTCCCTGGCTTTAACCGATAGATATTTGCGGATATTGTATAGCACCTTAAGTCTGTAGAACGCATTCCGAATATTTATATTTACATGTTCCATATAACGCAATTCTCCATCAATGGTAAGTCCTAGATTTTTCGCGTGTTCTGCTTCAGTGACTATCTCCGTATTAATGCAGACTCTTGGTTTTTGTGTTTTGATTTTTAAGCGCTGATGTTTAGTGCCCATTACTACGAACTGGGACTTAGACGGGTTCAAAACCAGGTTATTATTGATTGCCCAATCCGCCACTATGTTTAGGTCTTCGTTTATTTTACTCACTGCTGAACTAAGTTCACTTGGTGCAATTGAATAATATATTTGAGTGTCATCTGAATATAGATGTGCTTCACAGTGCTTTAAGTTTTTTACAAGGTCTGCCGTGTACAGAATAAACAGCAGAGGACTTAAAATAGACCTCTGAGGAGTGCCACTGTGTAGATGAGTGCGACAACTCACCCTTATTATTCGGTATTTCCACGTACTGCTTGCGAGTTGTCAGAAATGACTCAAACCACTGACACGTGTGTGCGGAAACACCGTAGTATGTTATTTTTGACAGCAGCAGTATTGGGTTAAGGCAATCAAAAGCACGTGAGAAGTCCAGCAAAACGAGGATAGTTCCTTTTCCTCTGTCTGATGCCGCGATAATGTCATCTGTCACGTTAGCCAAGGCAGTTGCTGTTCCGTGCTTACTACGAAACCCGGACTGTATGCTAGGTAGTACATTATTATTTTCTAAGTACATAGACAGTTGCTGACTGACAATTTTTTCAATTATTTTAGACAGCACCGGGAGGATGCTAATCGCACGCAGATCTTTGTACTGCTCAGTTTTGCTGGACTTCGGTATTGGCATCACCTTCGCTAATTTCCAAGCCTCGGGAAAGATTCTAGAAGAAATTAAGGTATTAATTAAGTGGGTTATTATCGGCAGGGTCACATCCAGCGTAAGTCGAATCATATCAATGTTGATATTATCGTGACCACTTGCACTTGTTTTTATTGAGTCAATTATTTTACGGACGTCGCTATCTGAACAGCACTTAATGTCGAAGACATTATTAGTCGGCTACCTTCAAATATTTTTTGCATTTCTTTATCTGTACTAGAGCTCCCTGGCAGCGTAAAAAAAAGTTGTTTATTTCATCTGGTTTAGGTTTAGGTTAGGTTTAAAGACATTTATTCTCATAAAGATAATACATCACTGACATGAGAACATATTTAAAATATATACTTACAACTAATTTCATCGTCGCAACAACATGACAACATAACAAGATATTAGGTAAGTAGTTATTAATTTAATTTAATTTAATCATTTGGTTTACATAGATGTTCAGGTATAGTGTGTCTATCCGTACCTCCTATACTCGATGAGTATTTTAAGTGCTTCCACATCTGTTTTGGACGTGATTGGTTCTTATTGATGTAAAAACTGAAGTAAGCAGTCTTTTCACGTTCCAATGCCCCAGTAGTGTAATTACGAAGATCTTTATAATATTTTCTATGTACCTCACTATTTGTTCTTTGAGCTCTCTTGAAAGCAGCATCGCGAAGGCCCATCATGGTCTTAATATTTTCTGTGATCCAAGGTTGCGAGGTTGCGAGTTGCGACCTATCCGTTATTTGCAATCGACGCATTGGTGCATGCTTGTCAAATAGGTCAGATAAAAAACAATTGAATCGACTTACTTTGCTTTCTAGGTCTGTTGTGTCCTTTATTTGGCTCCAAGGTATCTGTATAAGATCTGCACGGAAATTATCTATATCTATACCATCCAAAGATCTTTTATAGATATACTGTTTGACTGGTTTGGGTTTAACATAAATTAATTCTGCGATTATCATAGCATGATCGCTTAGAGTAGGGTTATGATGCACATTTATTGTTTTACAGATAGCGGGACTGTCTGTTATAAAGAGATCTATTATAGAAGAGCAATTTTTTGCGACTCTAGTAGGTTCATTAACGATTTGTTCCATACTTCTCTGCGATAGAAATGTAGATAGTTTTTTGGCATTAGGTCTGTCCAGAAATTGTACATCAACATTAAAATCAGTCAATAGGAATATGTATATGCTGCAAATACGTCTGAGGTTTCATTGAGAGAGTCTAAAGCGCTGTCAACGGTAGTTATCTAAGGTGTATTATGATATGTTACTTTAAATAAATATACAAACTTTTCACTTTAAAACCTTTATCACAGTTACAGTTGAACATTTAACGTCTAGTGACACTGTTTTGGTGGTTTTGGTTTGACAATCAACTACAAGAAACAAAAATGGCAGTGGTTGCCTTGTCTTGGCGACAGAAATCGTGGAAACACTTGGAAATATAATATTGTAGTACTATCAGCATCAAAATAAATTTTCTCAGAAAAGCATAAAGCAAGTCAAATGCATACCTTTGGGTGTAAACCTTTTATATTTATTTATTCTGTAAATACTCCCGGCCAAATACAATCTGGGTGTATTCAAGTGAAGAGTGAATAGACTATTACTGAACCAGTGAGCTACAACTTCGGTCTTGTCGTCACTGGCCAGTTTATAACTCACTCGCTAGGTGGCTGAATCAAGGGCCAGATGCAGAAGGCGGTGATCTTAAACACAGCGCGGATAGCCCGACGGTTCCTCTCTCTGCAGCCCTAACCACCGACAGCTTGGGCCCTGCCCCGCTGCTTGCGGCACCCTAGGTTAGATTTTTTATAATGTGTTTACTGTTTATATGTTTTTTATATTATTTTGTATGCGTTTTTGTATTTTACTTTTATATTCATATATCGCTAGGCTACCAGCCCTTGTTTTCACAAAGAGTATTACGAACAATATTCGGACACGAAACTTACAGTCGCCGGCATAGAGAAGTGATGATTTCTGTACCTTGTCGCTTTTAATCGTTTGACAATTTCGTATGACATCTAAATATATAAAAGAAGAAGCTGACTGACTGACTGACTGACTGACTGACTGACTGACTGACTGACTGACATATCAACGCACAGCCGAAACCACTGGTCCTAGAGATTTCAAATTTGGCACGTAGGTTCCTTATGTAGTGTAGAGGAGCACTAAGAAAGGATTTTCCAAAATTCACCTCCTAAGGGGGTCAAATGGGGGTTCAAAGTTTGTATGGGGAAACAAGATTAGTTTGACTATTTTATTCGAAACTTCACAGGAAGATTCCTTAAGACATATGACTGAATACGTGTTTCAGGTTTTTTGAAAATTTAACCCCTAAAAGGGTGAAAAGAGGGTGATAAAGTCAAAAAATCAATATGGGTATCGTTTTTATGGTTTATCGGGTCGCTGATCACGATAAATACAACGTTTTTAAAATCTAACGAGGCGGAAGTGAAATACCTTCTCCCCTGTTGTGGTGCAATGGGGTTTAAATATCAAAAATATATATAAAAGAAGATATTGACTGACTGACTGACATATCAACGCACAGCCGAAACCGCTGGTCCTAGAGATTTCAAATTTGGCACATAGGTTCCTTATGTAGTGTAGAGGAGCACTAAGAAAGGATTTTCCAAAATTCACCTCCTAAGGGGGTCAAATAGGGGTCAAAGTTTGTATGGGGAAACAAGATTAGTTTGACTATTTTATTCGAAACTTCACAGGAAGATTCCTTTAGACATATGACTGAATACGTGTTTCAGGTTTTTTGAAAATGTAACCCCTAAAAGGGTGAAAAGGGGGTGATAAAGTCAAAAAATCAATATGGGTATCGTTTTTATGGTTTATCGGGTCGCTGATCACGATAAATACAACGTTTTTAAAATCTAACGAGGCGGAAGTGAAATACCTTCTCCCCTGTTGTAGTGCAATGGGGTTTAAATATTAAAAATATATATAAAAGAAGATATTGACTGACTGACTGACATATCAACGCACAGCCGAAACCTCGGGTCCTAGAGATGTCAAATTTGGCACGTAGGTTCCTTATATAGTGTAGAGGAGCACTAAGAAAGGATTTTTTTAAATTCGCCTCCTAAGGGGCTCAAATGGGGGTTCAAAGTTTGTATGGGGAAACAAGATTAGTTTGACTATTTTATACTAAACTTCACAGGAGGATTCCTAAAGACATATGACTAAATACATGTTTCAGGTTTTTTGAAAAATTGACCCCTAAAGGGGTGCAAAGGGGGTAAAGCCAAAAACACAACTAGGGTTAAAATATCCAACATAGCCATAAGAGGAGCACTAAGAAAGGATTTTTCAAAGTTCACCTCCTAGCATGATAATGTGACAGGGACAGGGACAGGGACAGGGACAGGGACAGGGACAGGGACAACTTCACAGGAGGATTCCTAAAGACATATGACTAAATACATATTTCAGGTTTTTTGAAAATTTGACCCCTAAAGGAGGTAAAGTCAAAAACACAATATGGGTATCGTTTTTATGGTTTATCGGGTCGCTGATCACGATAAATACAACGATTTTAAAATCTAATGAGGTGGAAAAGATATTTTCTCCCCTGTTGTTGTGCAATGGGGTTAAAATATCCAAAATAGCCATAAGTGTAGGTTTAGTTTTTAACCGACTTCAAAAAAGGAGGAGGTTCTCAATTCGACTGAATGTTTTTTTTTTAACCGACTTCAAAAAAGGAGGAGGTTCTCAATTCGACTGAATGTTTTTTTTTTTATTTTTTTATTATTATTTTTTTATTTTTTTTTGTATGTATGTTACTCGATATCTCCGAGAAACGTGGACCGATTTTCAAAATTTTTTTTTTGATCGAACCGGTATAACCCCGAGATGGTCCCATTGGCACCAAGTCAGGGTCTAATGATGGGATCCTGGAGAAATCGAGGGAACTCTTCAAATGTTATAGGCACATGTAATGTTTTTAGTCTATTTTTCAAAGGTACACCAGTATTTACGTCTGATGGTAATAATTTTATGTGGCTGAGCTGATGATGGAAGGTCAACTCCTCAATGGTTAGGAGTTAAAGGATAATTCTTTCACTTCTGTACATGTATTCGGACTGATACATATAATATCACTAGGAACCACTAAAAATCAACAAATAAATAAACTTTTTAACAAAAAATAAAACCGCCTTCAAAAATAAGCGCGTTACAAAACACGGAGAAACTAAAAAGCCAAAAATAATAAACCTTTCAATTCAGATTTCTTATCGTATTGCAATAAGCTAAACATCCAAATTATAAACAAATCAATTATTTTTGGAGTCGGTACCAGCCTGTGTATGGTTGGGTGGGGCAAACAGGCAATAGCAAGGCGACGAATAGGTCTGGTACCGACTACAAAAATAATTGATTTGTTTATAATTTGGATGTTTAGCTTATTGCAATACGATAAGAAATCTGAATTGAAAGGTTTATTATTTTTGGCTTTTTAGTTTCTCCGTGTTTTGTAACGCGCTTATTTTTGAAGGCGGTTTTATTTTTTGTTAAAAAGTTTATTTTTATCTATACTTCTGGTTCAAGATTTCAAATTGACACGGAAGTTCCTTATAGGAAGGATTTTTCAAAGTTCACCTCCTAGCATGATAATTTGACAGGGACAGGGACGGGGACGGGGACGGGGACGGGGGCGGGGACGGGGACGGGGACGGGGACGGGGACGGGGATAGGGATAGGAATAGGGATAAAAATAGGGGACGGGGACGGGGATAGGGATAGGGGAGGGACGGGGACAGGGACGGGACGGGATGGGGACGGGGACAAGGATAGAGATGGGGACGGGGATAAGAATAGGGATTGGGGTCGGAAATTATTCCGGTCGGCAATCGCTATCTAGGCAGTGTAAAATGCAGGTGGCTCAGCGGGAAGGGATTAGTAAGTAGGCATCGGCGAGTATCCTGCATCCGTGATAACTATTATATTCAATGTGCTGTAAGAAGATCGTTGTTTGCTTGCCTTTTATATGTTTACATTTGCAATAAGTATAAGCAAAATGGAAAAAATTGTAAGCGATAATGCAAGGTAGTACTTTTTACCCTACCGACCATAGCGTCGAGATACTGGCTATGTGGGTTGTATGAAGTTTCCCCAGTATAAATATTTATATAGGTAAAATACATACATATTCGTACTTTCGTACCTACTACCTACGCTGTGGTCGCTGTGTAACAATTCTACAATCATTGCAAGAATTTCTTTTAAAACAATAGTAATATGTGTAAGGTACAGTCAGCCAAAAAGCAGTGTAAGGTTCTTGGCTGACCGTACAGCAAATAGATCAGTTACAATGGCCCCCCAGTCGAGAATTGCCCCGCTTTACCTTAATCGAAATAATCGCGGACAGATGTACCTACAAAGAAACCTACGGATCCAAATGAAAAAAACGTTTCAATAAGAATACTTTTATTACGCGGGCGAAGCCGCGGGTAAAAGCTAGTTTCAAATAAGACGTTAATGTGACAAGGTACAGCTATCATCACTTATTTATGCCGGTGACTGTACTAAGAAACAAAACTGACAACAAAAATAGTTTTGCCTAGACCATATAAAGTATAATCCATACTAATATTATAAATGGGAAAATGTGTGTGTCTGGTTGTTTGTCCGTCTTTCACGGAAAAAAGAAGCGACGAATTGACGTGTTTTTGAGGGAAGATAGTCGAAGGGATGGTGACCAACCTTCCCTAAAATGGGGGTTGGTAGTTTGTGTGGAGAATTTCGCAATTTTGGAAGCATTTGCAAATTGGACACAGAAAGTGGAGATGGGCTGGGCACATTGTCAAGATGGGCCATAGTCGCTGGGCGAGACGAACTATGGTGTGGAAGCCCGCTAACACCTGCGGTCGCGGTAAGCTCCCCCCCTTAGATGGAGAGACGACATCTGCCAACTAGCTGGCGATAACTGGATGCGGATGGCAATGGACCGACAAGCGTGGAGGAATGGAGAGGAGGCCTATGTCCGAAGACGGGCGCTTTAGAGGCTGCTATAGACAGATAGATACATAGAATAATAATGAAAAAACTCCCGACCGCGACATAGTGGACCGATTTTCATAAAACATGGCTAAGAACACTCCCGACTAACTCAGCTTTCAAATAAAAAAACTAAATCGAAATCGGTTCATCCGTTCGGGAGCTACGATGCCACAGACAGACACACAGCCAGACAGACAGACAAACAGACAGACAGACAGACAGACAGACAGACAGACAGACAGACTGAGAGACAGACGGACAGACAGACAGATAGACACGTCAAACTTATAACATCCCGTCGTTTTTACGTCGGGGGTTAAAAAGTAGTTTTTAACCCCCGATGCAAAAACGACTGGGTATTATTTATAAGTTTAACGTGTGTGTGTGTGTCTATCTGTGGCATCGTAGCTTCTGAATGAGTTCCCTCTATTTGGCATAACTTTAATTGTCCGAAACGATTTTCGCATAACAGACTTCGCATAATCGATTTTCGCCGAATGTTAATTTGGCAGAAAACTTATTTGTCATAATCGAAAATAATACGAATAACACATTGTCCGAAAATAAGTTCGCATAATTCTGTTTACGCCGATTGTTTTTATGAATAAAATTAATTCGCATAATTGTATTTGGCATATTTCTTAAAATCAGAATATCCACCCATACTAAATGTTGTTAAGAGAGTCGGTTTGGTTAGGTTAGAAGTGCGACCTCAACAAATAAAACATTTTGTCAAGAATTTCGGTTAGGTTAGGTTAGAACTGCAACATTAATATAGTAGTATTACCTATGATAAAAATTCTGCGTAGTAAATTTCCACTAAACCATGTTATGCAGAAATAATTTATGCATAAAAACCATTCGGAGAATAACCTTTATGCATGAAATATATTAAATATAGATTATGCCAAAAAGAATTCTCGATTGTAAAATTATGCCAAAACAAGGGGAACCCTTCTGAATGGATGAACAGATTCAGATTTAGTTTGTTTTAGTTCAAAAGCTGAGTTAATCGGAAGTGTTCTTAGCCATGTTTCATGAAAATCGGTCCACTATGTCTGTTTTTTTTTAATTTTAATTTTGTGGTTAGGTTTTTGTAATCAAAATGGAGCTTGGCAGCTATATTTTTACATCATCTCCAGAAAGACCGATCTTTCAAAGTTAATAAAGTAAAAATGTAAAAATTTGAAATTCAGCCACTTTCATAACATAAAAATGTTTCAACTTTGTTATTGGAACTTCTCTATTGAATTTACTCTGGAATGAAGGTGTTTATTCAGAAGTATCTAATATGATAGCAAAAGTTATTAAACTTTTGTGCCTACATATAAATACGTAACAAAAACTAACCCAAACTTAAAGAGATACATAAAGCTAACCTACCAAGCATGCTATGTACCTACACTGAGAGAAAATACAACCAGTTTTCATGTTCGTTCAACAAGTTTTTTGGTTAAAATAGCGCCTACGTGCTCTTTGGTTCAAACAACAAGCTACTTGTCATTTGAATCGGCAATATATTTGAATCAACAAGTCGATTTTATAAAAACAACCTGACACATATTGTTTTAAACATACGTTTGGCTGATTCAAACGGATAAACCGCAACAAGTGAAACTTGTTAAATTCACAATGCAAATTTCTCTCAGTGTACGGCGAAGTATCATGTCGGGCAACTAAATGTCTCCGTGGTAAAACAGGCTACTGTTGCAAAATAGGCCACTGGTTGCAGGTCCTACCCGTAATTTAGAGATACGATTGTTGCGATATCATGCTTTCTTCGTTATCAACTTATCACCAATATTTTTAAAATAATAAACAAGTTTGTGAATACGCTCCCGAGTCAGCATACGTGCTTCAAAATAATGACATACTTGTGGATGTTCAGTTTTATTCATTAGTTATTTGAACTATTATCTTGTTATCTGAGTTTCTCCATATTATGAGAAATTTTATAGACATGAGGTTTGCAACTATTCTGTTATAGTAATCGATTCGAAATACAAGTTCTTTTTGTTTTGATGTCTATTGCAAGCGATTTTATAATCCATACTAATATTATACCTCAAAATGGGAAAGTGTATGTGTCTGTTTGTTTATCCGTCTTTCACGGCACCGAGCGACGAATTGGCGTGATTTCTTTAAGTGGAAATAGTTGAAGGGATGAAGAGTGACATAGGCTACTTTTTAGGGTTCCGTAGTCAACTAGGAACCCTTATAGTTTCGCCATGCCTGTCCGTCCGTCCGTCCGTCCGTCCGCGGATAATCTCAGTAACCGTAAGCACTAGAAAGCTGAAATTTGGTACCAATATGTATATCAATCACGCCAACAAAGTGCAAAAATAAAAAATGGAAAAAAAATGTTTTATGCCCCCACTTTACATGTAGGGGGGGTACCTACATGTAAAGTGGGGGCTGATATTTTTTTTCATTCCAACCCCAACGTGTGATATATTGTTGGATAGGTAATTAAAAATGAATAAGGGTTTAGTAAGATCATTTTTTGATAATATTAATATTTTCGGAAATAATCGCTCCTAAAGGAAAAAAGTGCGTCCCCCCCCTCTAACTTTTGAACCATATGTTTAAAAAATATGAGAAAAATTACAAAAGTAGAACTTTATAAAGACTTTCTAGAAAAATTGTTTTGAACTTGATAGGTTCAGTAGTTTTTGAGAAAAATACGAAAAACTACGGAACCCTACACTGAGCGTGGCCCGACACGCTCTTGGCCGGTTTTTGTCTCTTTCTAACGCGAGCGAAGCTGCGGCTAAAAGCTAGTAGGTACTTGTAGATTTAGTTTTTTTTTTGTTTGAAAGCTGAGTTAGTCGGGAGTGTTCTTAGCCATGTTTCATGAAAATCGGCCCACTATGTCGCGGTCGGGAGTCTTTTCAAAATTTAAGTTTAACGTTAGGTTATTCTTATAAATAAATGAACATGTAACCAACACCATAAAAGTATGAATCGCAATATTCGACACAGATTTGAATATTCCACCATTTCCCTAAAACCTCCACAGTTCCGCACATATTCGCGTTCAAAGAATAGAATAGAATAGAATAGAATAATGTTTATCACAGATGTCATATATACCATAGATCAAGCAAACGTATCTACTCGTACTTAGCGTGTCAAATGAACTCAGTGAAATCCACTGAGTTGTCCGTCTTTACTCGCAGCTTGCAGCTTTCGGGCGTCATTTTTTGTAAGTTGAAGTCAACCAAAACATAAAAAATGCCTCGTTACGTGATATTCAATTGCAACAACACAAAAATTATGAACAATCAAGAGCCTGAGACATATTTAAAATTACAGGCAAGAATCAACTTCAGTACAAAATTTGACACGCTCGGCCCCTATACAAATATATTAATTTGTTTCTTTTATCTAAATTTAGTTCTGTGATGTTTATTCAGGCAACACACATCATTGCATTACATAAGAACAAATAAAGTACAAAGAAACAATTATAAAATCTAGAAGAAGAAAACATTACTCAAACAGATGAAAAGAATATGTGAAGCTGAAATGGTCTCCACTCAGCAATGCAGTAGTCCACAAAGCACACATTTTCCCATTTTCCTCAAAAAAAATTCCTGTTTCGTCGCAAACATTCATCGGAAAAATGCAGAGCCCGAAGCCGTTATCTACGGAGGGCGGTAGACAATCGAGCGCTTATCAACGACTTTATCGCCCAAAGATATGTTTTATTTGAGTACCATTTTACTTGGGAAAACAATGGTTTTAGGGCGTGATAATCTACCTTAAAGTTTACTTTGGATATCTGTGGAAATGAGGATTTTTTGATACTAATGTGATACTTAGATAAAAGCTAGTATTTATGAAATGAAATGAAAAATTTAATGAAAATGAAAAATTATTTATTTGCAAAATATAATTATGGTACAATAAGGTGTTATTGAAATAGTATTTTATACAATCGTGATATAATACAAAGCTTTTCAGTCGAGTACCATGTTTAGGCCACGAAGCTTGCTGAGTGGCCTAATAGTACGGTACGAGAGTGAAAAGCTTAATTATATCACTATTGTATTTATAATCATTTGTTTTGTCTCCGCTGTATCTTTTTTCTGTATACTAAAGAGTATTCTATCTATCTACGAATCATCATGGACGGAAATATCATCATTCATGCAAGTTAAAATTAATGTTAATAGAGTCGTTCATCGTTGTATCAACATCGAATTACCTAGCAACCAATTGTTTGTAATAACTGTCTCTGATTGGCCAATAACGCGACAGATAAAAAAAAATGTGTTTCAGATGCAGGAAAATTTGCCAGGTATAGCAAATTAGTATAGAAATTGTATGAAGTTCTATTTTTGAAATTATTACAGTTAACTAAAATCAACTATAACCATAGCTATCCATAGTTTAGGTTACAGTTTCCTTTTCCTTCTTTTTATTAAGACACTGCACCTACTTAATCTTTCTGGTTTAGCCCATTGGTTGACTGGTAGAGAATGCCTTGAGGCATTAAGTCCGCCATTTGTACCTTATTTTGTTGTGCAATAAAGATTAAATAAATAAATAAATAAATAACTATAATGAGCTTATTATAATTGAGTCGGAACTGCCATAGAGTATCCAACACTGAAAAGTTAGCACTTATAGTTTAGTCTGTGGTGGCCTAATTGACAGATTACAGTCGACAAGTAGAAAAAGTATTTGTGTACAAAGACATATTTTGCTGACTAAGCATGCAAATGTTTTATAATAACATTTTTTTTATTTCGAACAAACAGGGTACCCATACAAAGTTAGTATTATCATTCATTATTTATTATCATTGTTGTCCTAAACTAAATTTTCAGTTTAATCACAAAGATTATTTCTAAATGTGTACCGTAAAAGCAACAAAAGGATTTTTACTACAATGTGATGTTTTTTATGCCAATTTAAAGTAATAACAAAAATAACGGAAGAAACAGGGAGCTCCCGAAACAAGTAAAATTTAAACAAGACTAAACACCGGTAGACTACGTCGGAAACAGATGCCTCAACCTCACCGTCAAGGCCCTAGGTCACGCGGCCGCGGTAGGCCTAAGAAGCGATGGCTGGACGTCGTGACAGCGGACATGGAAGAGAACAATCTCTCACCTCAGGATGCCGAAGACCGGGCAAAGTGGAGAAGGCTGAGCAGGAAAGCGGACCCTGGCGCTAGGCCGGGAAAACGCTAGGTTGAAGAAGAAGAAAACACAATAGTTAAATCAAACTAACAAAGCTCCAAACAGGGTGCTACTTTAAAACTCAAATTAATCATCAGAACAAAGTAAATTACCAAACTTTCCTATAGTCCAACAGTTAAATATTTAACACCGCTTTGATCCATTATTAATCTCCCATACAACCATTTCAGTCGCAAAATCTTCAAATCAGTAACTAACTGTCAAATGTGACATAACGCGTGGTAACGTCGTGCAAACAATGCGACCGTATTGATACAATAACAAAATGTAGTCGTCGTGTGCACTCGTTACGGTAACAAAATGTGTACGAATTTGTGGCTGTCAATGTCACTGTCAGAATGACTTTTAACGACACTTTATTAGTCGACGTTTGCACACATAACGGTAACAACATGTGGACGAATTTGTGGCTGTCATTGTCACTGTCAGAACGGTTTCTGACAGTGACATTGACAGAATTTGTACACACATGTGTAGGTCTGATTACCGAACTGCTCCTAAACCACTGTATCCGCAAATGACAATCTGAAATACGAAGGTTTCTCAAACTGTCTTGTGAAGTTGTGGACTGGTTGCTTTGAATCATTTAAATATGAGCGAATTAAATAATAATAAACGACGACGACCATTTAAGCACTCTTCGACATTTTATAGAAATGTGGGAAAGTTAAGAAAAGTGCAGAATGATAATACAAATAGATAAGCACTTTATAGTTACTTAATGTATTAAATATATAATTTTTAATTCTTATTGATAAAAATGAAGTGTAGTGTTGCTTTACATAATAAAAGTAGGAATCAAATGAAATAGAGTACCTATTTACTGTGATATTAATAGAATTTCTGTTGCGCAATGATAGTTTTTTTCAGAACAGATGCTGCTTTTTTTAACGCAGTAGTGCGAGCAAATCAAGCAATGATTCATTTCTTGTCTGGTCGAAACTCTTAGCTTAGATTTAGGTACTGAAAATCGTCGTACGATACACGTGCGAAAAGGACATTCACAACTCGTGTCGATTTAAAACACTCCCTTCGATCGTGTATTAATTTATCGCTACTCGTATCGATTTTCCTCTTTTCCGCACTCGTATCTACAAGTATTTTGTTTGGGTTACAAAAAAAAACACATTATTTACTCTACTACGTTTTATTTATGTCTCTTTAACATTACAAAGTTGTAGATGTATAGATAAGTGCTATACAAAAATCTTGACAAAAGAAGTACAGATCGCTGAAATGAATGTTGATAGTAATATTAATGAAGACTACTTCAACAAGTGTCAATTGTGAAATGCCGCAAAATACTAGTTGCTCTATAGAAGACCATAATAATATGATCCCCGATCTTTTACAACCCAGCAGCTCGGTACGCACGTTACAATTTTTTTTAATCTTCTTTAGTGAGGACAACTGAGTACGACGGCATATTTAATTGTTTATAAAGTTTGAGGATACCTGGAAAAAATGAATATATTAGCCATTTTGAAAATCCAATCAATATTCACTGCTTTCGGTCACGCGTGTACGCTGCGACCATTTTGCGACCGTTTGTCGACCGTTTGGTGACCGTTTGGCGACTGTTTTTTACATGGAATATTACCGTCTTAATCCATATTTTAACAACTTTATTGGTTGTCTAGGCATTATTTTTATTATTTCAGTATAGTATATGCACCGGAGCACTAAAATTTCACCAATCAATATACATAACACGCAAACACCGAGTAGTCAATAATATTATTACTGGTTAAACTGAGTTAAATTGATGGCGCGTTGATAAATTTAGACTTATTTTATGAAATCACTCGAGCAATTTAATTGGCCATGGTAATTAGCCCACATTATATTACAAATGCAAACAATATTTATCTTTAACAAATTCTTACGCCATTACATTTTAATGTCAAATGATTTTATTTCTTTTTTACTTTGACGTCTCTGACAGTCGCCATTTGAAAAGAATGAAATGAACGAATGATTTTGGGAAAGTAGTCGCCAAACGGTAACAATGTGTGCACGCGTAGTGCACACTTCTGTCACTTTTGTGACCATTTGTGCCTGTTACCAATCGTCCCCATTTGGGTCGCCGCGACTAAACGTCGACCGTACTGCGACTAAGCATTGAGACCCGAAGACCTGTGTGTACACAAAATAGGAGGATTTGCGTAGGAACGGCGACCGATTATGGTTATATGGGCTAACAATCGAGTTTACAAACTTTCCGAACATTCCAAATATATGTATACACGGTCTTAGTCACTAGCTTAGAAACGTGTATACATGTCTTTGGGATATATGTTTGTATAGATGTTTTTGAATTGGGAGCGATGCAACAAGTCCGCCGCCCGCCCGCCCGTCAGTACCGCCGCGACCATGGCATCGGACGGACGTACGAAGCGCTCGCAATCGATATGCGCGCCGGCCTCCGCTAGCATGGAGGCCTTAGTCGCCCCCATGGAAACCACCCCCGCCCCCCGCAGGAGGCCCGCAGCCCGCTCCCAGTCAGCCAGGATCACTGGAGGCCGAAGCGTGAGACACCGACGGCAGCAACAGCAACAACAACTGGACAGGGAGACCAGAGCGCGCTACAGCTCCGAACCGAGATTAGCCGAAGCCGAAACACCCCCACAAGTTCGCAGACAAGCGTCAGCTCGACGCAGACCTCCGCCAGGACACAACACCCAACCACGCCGCTCCAACGCCTTCCTAGACGTCCCTAAACCACATCAACAAGAACAGGAGGAGCCCGATGAGGACTCCTACAGACTCCGCACCTTCAACATCACACAGAAAGGAGGTCAGTGTCCCACGTTCACCTCCGCTATTTATAACCGAAACTTTCTTTTCAAAGTTGGCAACGCACAAGTTTTAGATTTAGAAACATCTGCGTATCTTCAAAGGCTACTGTAAATCAGTACGGTTTACTTTTGCGGTAAAAATAAACGCACACTCGAGGTAGAAGGTTACCCGTGTGTTTATCTTAAAAAAGCAGTCCAGTGTTCCCGGTCTTCCCTAAATTATACGAGTGACGTCACGGAAACTAAATTCGCTAATGAGTTCGCGGAAAGTGTGCGCTTCGGATTGGATGTGTGCGTTTTCTCATCTAGTGCTCTAATTTATCTTTAGGACATAAACAAACATTTTAACAATGCTTGTAATAGCAAAGTACAGTCAACCAATCGGAATCCTAGGCGTCTTTAGAACTCTTTCACAGTAAAAGTCAAACTGACTTCTTCAGCAAATAAAGCACGGTCTCAATACGACAGGGTTCTAGAGTGGCCTAGGATTCTAATTATTTGACTGTGCGGTATTGAAACTAGCCGTTATTTTAGAGACAGTTTTGAATCCGTAAGTGAAAATAAAAATAAATCATTTTTAAGAATATTGAACAGTAGGTATATACGTTCTACATTTTCTATACAAATGTGTTCCCTATTTTTCTTTCTAGATATATTGAAATTTTGGAAATTATTTTTATATAATTTCATGTATTTTAACAGCGATGCCCGTACATTTTTTTAAAACCGATTATTATATCATAGTTTAGTTCATTATTTCAAAAACTGTATTCAGTTTTCTGTTACAATTTTTTTCAGTAGGTACAGATGGTGGTTTTTTACGCACTAGTGCAAGAAGTGTTTCATTATATGTCAGGTCGAAATTTTGGAGGGCCATCTGTCCTTAAAAACGTACGATACTCGTGCGAAAAGGAAATTCGTAACTCGTGTCGATTTTTTTTTTAAGGGATCACAGTTCTAACCTAACCTACTTTTCTGATAGCAGTACCTACATCTACTTCTGTTTAAGGGTCACAGTTCTAATCTAATCTAATCTATCTAATTTATTGTACATTTTTTTTATTCTAACTGTGCTTTGGAAGAAATTAGTGTTATACAATTTATTTATTATCGGAAATTTATTATTCTTGTAATATGCCTAATTGAAAAATAAATATTTCATTTCATTTCAATCAGCTTACACTCAAAGTATGTTATAAAAAATGTTATTCGAAAAATTGATCATTATATTAAAAAAGAATTGTACAATTTGTTAGTATATTATTTAACATTTAACAATGATTCAATAATTATATCAAATGATCGTTATTACGACTAAAAATATATCAAAAAAAGTTATATCGATCGTTACGCACCCGTTTTCAAAAGTATTGGCTTTTTCCTATAATATTATACAAAATAAAACCGTGGACTTTACGATTATATCCATCAGCATAGTGTGACGTTAGGAAACGCATTTGACGTCAATGTATTACAACATTTAGGCAAGATTAGGTCAACCATTCAATGACCGAGCGAAACCAAGGTTTCCGTTTCAGTTTAGCGGGAAAGCTTTCCTACGTTCGGCTATTATATGGAAAATGTACTTAAGTGACAAACCAAAATAATGTATTTTGCTTTATATGCATAATTATGTAATTTAAATTGATCCCAAAATACTTATTGTAAACTTGTAAACCTAAATATGTATTATGATTGTATGAACTGCACGCTAGCCATAAAATATCTTTACTTATATAAAATTAACATCTCATGTAAGCGAATTTTGTAAATTCTTTATGAGATTATAAATGTCTTAAACCAGAAATACTTATTGGGGATAAGGACAGATTTCAAATTTAATTTCAGATGAAACCGTTCTTATTATAGGTATTTGAAGTAGGTACAAGTACCCTTTTGTGATGAGAGACACATTTATAAAATTATCCATCCCTATACAGTGTGTAATCCTTATACGGGCGATAAATTAAACTAGACATAGTTAATTAGTGCTAATTAATTAAGATGTGGTTTAAACGTTCATTTTTTAAAATTACTGCAAACATGGTTGCGATGACAGTTAATGACATGACATATTGAGCTTTTAAAAGTAACTGGCAACTAGAGTTTAACGCGAGTGTGTTTGTACTACATTGTGGACCGAATTATTTTGTATCAGTAAAATTTTAATTTTAATTCTACGTAAAATATACTTATTTAATTACATTTCTTATGTCTCATACCAATCACCGTTAAGAGATTCGCCCGTATTACATTTACACAATGTATAATATCGTCACTACTTTTAAAAATCTCGTATCTCACGCTGTTCCTCAAAGTTAAAACGCAGTAAGTCTATATGCTAAAAGTCTATATTCCATACATACTTACTACAATTTTCTTTTCATTGACAGACGAAGATACAAGTTTTTTTAAAAGTAGTGACGATATTTCCTTTTTAAATATAACCTAATTCTCTCTCTTTAGCAAAAGGTTTTCCCAGGAGAAATAAATTGCGAGCAGCCTTGGCCGTCTGAAGTTTCCTACCTTTAATTTAGATTAGTAGCCGATTTTATTGCTCACGTACTGTAAGCTTACTAACTACTGCCACGCAAAGTTTTAGACTTGATTAATTACCAGCTCTGCTATCAGAAAAGGGGGCAATATTTATAACTATTTCTTTTTTTTAGGGTTCCGTAGTCAACTAGGAACCCTTATAGTTTCGCCATGTCTGTCTGTCTGTCCGTCCGTCCGTCCGTCCGTCCGTCCGTCCGTCCGTCCGTCCGTCCGTCCGTCCGTCCGTCCGTCCGCGGATAATCTCAGTAACCGTTAGCACTAGAAAGCTGAAATTTAGTACCAATATGTATATCAATCACGCCAACAAAGTGCAAAAATAAAAAATGGAAAAAAATGTTTTATTATGGTACCCCCCCTACATATTACATACACCTATTTTACACTTATTAATGACAGGATTCCATGTGGATGAGATCCTAAAACCTTCGTCCCGATTGAAATTGCGATGTATTTGATTTCAATGGCTTCACGCACTTTTCTACTGTAGAAATGACGTTCCGTGGAAAGGACTTTAGGGTCATGTAGTTCGATCTAGTGGTTTGGTCCTGACTCTAACAAATGTTCAGCCACGGCAGACTTGTTGACCTGACCCTTCTTTTTCTTCATATTTACCTACAAATACAAGAATGAATACATTATTATGAGTAGTTGGATCGAACCCTTTGTTCCAAGTTTTTCTCGAAAAGTTCCTGCATTTATTTAGCATATTATTTCGTACAATCCGCCTAGCCTCAGTCAAGTAAATAATCCTGAATTCATTTTATTATAAAGACCAGTAAACTACAGATTGGGTATTAAATTTTCAGGGCATTTGGATTTGTCATCTCCATAAATGTTATTGACAAGTTCTCTTAATTCTCTTTATTTGTTCCTGAGTCATGGATGTTTTCTACATACATACATACGTACAATCACGCCTGTATCCCATAAAGGGGTAGGCAGAACACATGAAACTACTAAAGCTTCAGTGCCACTCTTGGCAAATAAGGGGTTGAAAGAAAACGAAACTGTGACATTGCAGTGAGAGGTTGCCAGCCTCTCGCCTACGCCACAATTTAACCCAATGTTTTCTATGTATGTATTTAGCACCCATAGTACAAGCTTTGCTTAGTTTGGTGCTAGGTTGATCTGTGTAAGGTGTCCCCCAATATTTATTTATTTATTTTAATTACATTTTCACTGCACCCACATTTGAGAATTTTTTTTTGCTATATTAAATATTAACTGGTAGAAAATGTTAGTTTTCAATTTGTTCTTTCTTTTGTTGTGTAATAAAGTTTAAATAAATGATTTAAGCTCTAAATCTGGTGTCATTGTATTATATATAAATATCATTGTATTAGGATATCTGTCAACTCATAGTGTAACCTTCCTTTTTTGGGAACAACATAATTACCAGATGTTTATTTATTGCATATCGAAGATTGCGAAGCGCTGGTGGCCTAGCGGTGGCGTGCGACTTTCGATCCGGAGGTCGCGGGTTCGAACACGAGTACCAATGAGTTTTTCGGAACTTATGTGCGAAATGTCATTTGAGGAAACCGGACTAATTCCAATAAGGTCTAGTTTACCCTTTGGGTTGGAAGGTCAGATGGCAGTCGCTTTCGTGAAAACTAGTGCCTACGCCAAATCTTGGGATTAGTTGTCAAAGCGGACCCCAGGTTCCCATGAGCCGTGAAAAATGCCGGGATAACGCAAGGAGGATGATGAGGATGATGATTATTATTGTCTCACTAAAGTTTAAAGTTGTGTCAAAAGTTATTTTAGATCAGGGTGGCTAGCCGAATGGCACAATCGCTCACGAAACGCTCACGAAACGAAGCGCTAGTAGATATCTCTATCGATCAGGGCTGGTTATTGACAGTCTTTATTTTTTCTCTTCTTACCTCAAGTCAGTTGGGGCAACCAGGGAGAAAATTACCCTAATCTGCTTACAGAAGATATGAATTTAACTTGGCGCGGTGTTCTAAACTTGGATTAAGTTTCGGAAATTATCAAATCGCGGTTAAGTTAGTACGTGTGATAATAAAGCCACATAATAGGTAATCAGTTTTGGTAAAGTTGGAATTGAATTACCATGAATATTAGACATCATGTCATTTAAAAGCCTAAAACGACTGATCGAGTTTTTCAGCGTTCAAATTGCAACCAATACATTTATGATAGTATAATTTATGTTGTTAAGAATTTAGACTGTTTCACTAAGAATTCTGATATCCATAATTATAACACTAGAAACAAAAATAAGCTTGCCATAAAGAAGTTTCGTGTCCGTAAAGTACAGAAGTCATTTGTTGGGCAATGCATTCATTTTTATAATAAGTTACCTGACACTGCTTTGAGATTACCCCTCCCAGCTCTTAAGAACTACTTAAAAAAAATCATTGATGTTAAAGGCTTATTACAGAGTCGAGGACTATTTGACAGACAAACATGCATGGCCCGAACCAGAAACTACAAAAAACGAATAGCAATTAAAATAATTGTATTATGTATAGAGGACACAGTTCAGATAAGAAAGCACATCAAATATTTTATATTTTATGTTGTGTAGGTAAATTACATATTTAATGATATTGAGATTCATATTATCTTTTTCTTCTGTGACAATTTGATATGTTTTCTCTGAAGAAGAACGACGTATTATTAAGCAATAATATAATTTATTGAAATTAATTTCCATAGAGTACCTAGTCTGTTCATATTCTTTGATGAATACTTTTGCATGTTAAATTGTATCTTGTTATTTAATGCATGTTAGTTATAAGATGTAATGTTTTGAAAAGAAGTTGCCCGCCGAGTTTCTTGCCGGTCCCATAGTGGATACCCCCCTCCCAACTGAGGGGGGACTGAAATCTTCTCGAGGCTGAGGCGTAGGGTTAGAGCCGGCGTAGCTTTATTTGACGTTCATATGCGCATTGTAATATGCCTACTTGAAAAATAAATATTTCATTTTCATTTTCAAGACATGTTGGCATTTACACCGGACGGACGCAATCAGGGATTGGCTACTTAATTATTAAGATGTTAAACCACATCTCGGACACTGGCGATCAAATATATGAAAGAGGCGCGTTCCTAGCACACAGTCTAAGCTCGTGTAGGTGAACGCGTACTACCTTACCTATACTTGTATGTTTGAAATATAACAGGTCGACTGTTCGCGTTTTTGACAGGCGGTAACTTTCAGCGGGGAGCGGGAGTGGCCTTACTGTACGATAGTACTCTTTATTATACTGTGTTTTTATTATAATGTGAAAATTCTGTGGATTATCCGTATTCGGCAAACTCCATATTCGGCACATATGTTACCTACATCAAACAATATTGCTTATTAACTTCACTGCTTTACTTCAGAGTCCCGGAAATGATATTCTCTCACACACTTCCAGAAGAAGAGACACAAACGATCGTACTAAATAGTACCTGTTTATATAAGAGAAACCGCGCGATAATATAAGTACCTACTTTCTGATATATTTAGCAATGTGACGGACTGACAGTCGGACGGAGTCGCACCCTGGTTCTTTTTATACCTTTTTGGTAGGAAACCCTAATAAAAATACAAATACATTATTACAACAAATAACGGATCTGTTTGTTTGACAAAATGATTGAAAGTCATAGTGTCATGGCCAGGATTTTCATTATGGTCATCTGTAGATTAGGTAGGTTTGTTTTATGACAATCCTGAAAAGTTATGCGTATCGTAGAAAATTAAAATTATGACTAACGAAAATGTGGACAAACGATAAATTATGATTATTTTTTTTAATTATGACTAACGAAAATGTGGACAAACGATAAATTATGTTTTTTTTTTTTCGAAGCACCTACTCTTTTTGATTATGTTTGTTATTTCAGCTACCCAAAGGTTGTCTGGTAGAGATCGCTCTTTAGCGATAAGACCGCCTGTTGTCTGCCTCTATTTATAATCATTTGTTTTGTCTCCACTGTATCTTTTGCTGAGGTGTGCCAATAAAGAGTATTCTATCTATCTATCTATCTATGACTTTATGGGAACCAATATAGACACCCAACAAAAAACCATCTTAGCGACGAAGCAAAATTATAAAATAAAATTATACAAAAATATAATAATTTACTACTACGGAAGACACACTTATTAGCGTTCGTGTCTATGAACTCTGTCGTGAAATATAGAACCGGGGGCGGATATCCATTTTTCAGCCACTGAAATGACATCAGGAGTTTGACCGTGACAGGCGTGAGAATAGTAATAAACGACTCGATATATCAAACGCTAATGTATAATTTTTGTCGGAAAATATCAGATTTTCTACAATATTTGAAAAGATTAATGAGACTTCCGTATTTTTATCTACTTCCGTACCTATTGGGTACTAGTTATAATCACTTACTTAACTAAAGAAGAGAGTAGAGTATTATTTAGTGTATATTTGTTTAGATCAGTTAGTTTTTAGGGTTCCGTAGTCAACTAGGAACCCTTATAGTTTCGCCATGTCTGTCTGTCCGTCCGTTCGCGGATAATCTCAGTAACCGTTAGCACTAGAAAGCTGAAATTTGGTACCAATATGTATATCAATCACGCCAACAAAGTGTAAAAATAAAAAATTGAAAAAAATGTTTTATTAGGGTACCCCCCCCCCCACATGTAAAGCATTTTTTTTTCATTCTAACCCTAACGTGTGATATATTGTTGTTACTAAGATCGTTTTTTGATAATATTAATATTTTCGGAAATAATCGCTCCTAAAGGAAAAATAAGTGCGTCCCCCCCCTCTAACTTTTGAACCATATATTTAAAAATTATGAAAAAAATCACAAAAGTAAAACTTTATAAAGACCTTCTAGGAAAATTGTTTTGAACTTGATAGGTTTAGTAGTTTTTGAGAAAAATAAGGAAAACTACGGAACCCTACACTGAGCGTGGCCCGACACGCTCTTGGCCGGTTTTTCTTTTTTGAATTATTATAATTGATAGGTAAGGGTGAAGTCACTCTATCAGCATCGAGTAGGTATGAGATATGTTGCCGCATTTCAAGTATGAGATATCGCTTGTTATGTGAAGAATCCATCAGATAGTTGAAAGCATGCGTACGTCAGCGTCATACATTACCATACAAGTGCGGAAAAGAGGAAGTTTGATACCAGTAAATCGACGCGAGTGACGAATTTCCTTTTCATACAGTCAACCAAACCCCTTTGCAACCCTTTGGAACCCTAATAGGAACTATGTCATAGTGACGTTAAAAATCAGATTGTAAGAAATCTCTTACTGCTTGTCACTTTGACATGGTTGTAAAGTACCTAGGGTTCCAATTGGTTGACTATAACGAAGAGGAAATTCGATACTCGCGTCGATTTACTTACTGGTATTGAACTTCCTCTTTTCCGCACTTGTATCGTAAATATCGTAATGTACTATTTCAATGTTGATTCCCCAATCATAACATACAGTAATTGTTGAAAGAAAGCACAGGAAAATATCGACAAAGGGAAAACTAGATATTTGAAATCCCTGTTGTTCATAGGCGAGGCGACTAAAAAAAACTAATTAGTCCGTCAGTTAGATTATCAAAGAATTTTAGACACGTATTTTTTCTTTTTTCTCGTAAACGAAAAATGACGACGGTACAGTGCGTTGAAGTTTCGCGTGACGTCACGCCTAGGTACAATTTTTACTTAGAAGTGACATCACAAGCCCCCACTCCGGAACTTTGATGATCTAAAATTCTATATCCTTGTATTTTTTCATTAATTAGAAAACGCAAAAAATATGTGTTCAGTATTTTTGGACGATCTAACTGACGGACTAAACAGAATGCCATTTTTTTATATGTACTTATTCGTCATCCCTATTCTGGTAGTTCTGACATTAACAATTTTAAAGGTTCATTACACATACCCCTTTTCCACTTGAACACCTCTTATAGCGAAATTATTCTGCTCCAAGAACTGCGCAAAGCGTTATTATCTAAGAAACACATCGCTGAACCAACATTTGAGCATTGATGGAAAACATACAACTGCGATCAATGTTTGGCTAAGTGTATGGCCTGAGCACAGTATAATAAAGAGTACTATCGTACAGTATGGCCACTCCCGCTCCCCGCTGAAAGTGCCGCCCACCCCCTCTCGGTTACCTCACAGTTACCACTTGTCAAAAACGCGAACAGTCAACCTGTCATATCATATCTCACTCATACAAGCATGGTACGCGTTCACCTACACGAGCTTAGACTGTGTGCTAGGAACGCGCTTCTTTCATATATTTGATCGCCAGTGTCCGAGGTGTGATTCAAGTGTCTTGACTATCGGTAAGTGAGCGTGCATGTCAAACAATTGAAGCTCATACAAGTGCCCTGAGTCGACGTTGCATAGAATGTACGCAGTTTCACCGAACGCTCCGCTCAGGAGGGCGATTTTAGAATCTCGCATACGGGATTTTGTTAGTACTAAAATACATACACATACATACATACAATCACGCCTGTATCCCATAAAGAGGTAGGCAGAACACATGAAACTACTAAATGCCAGTGCCACTCTTGGCATATAAGGGGTTGAAAGAAATCGAAACTGTGACATTGCAGTGACAGGTTGCCAACCTCTCGCCTACGCCACAATTTAACCCATATCCCATAGTCGCCTTCTACGACACCCACGGGAAGAAAGGGGGTGGTGAAATTCTTAACCCGTCACCACACAGGCTCAGTACTAAAATATCAGTTGTGGGGGTCAGTACTAAAATATCGGTTGAAAACGGTGACTTGCTTATTATTTTCAGTGTCAATTTTCTGAATTCGAACGCGTGAGACTCAAAAATCGGCCCGCAGATAGTCTACTAACTGAATCAGGCAATCAAGGGCTATTCTAGTAGCGTTTGAGTCGAACGCTCAGGGCCCGTAGCCGATTGGCATTTCTACGACGCGAAACGAAAACGAAATGCCGCGAAAGGTAGTCTGGCTCTGTCGCGCCAATACGCAAGAGCGATAGAGATAGATATCTACGAGCGTTTCGTTCCGTGTGCGTTTGTGCATTCCGCTACGCACGCAGTTTAAGTAGCTCGTGTTATAATATGTACATAGACTACATAGTATACTTTTCGTAAGCATATCGTAGTTAGCTTTCTCTATTTTATGTAGTGGCGCGACAGAGACAGACGGCGTTCGGATCGCCAAGTAGCGTCAACGATTGTCACTAACATTAAAACTAACAGATACCTATATCAGAACATTTAGAATAATATAATGTTTACAAAATATAGACTCACATCCAAAAGGAGTACAGGGTTTAGCAATTGTATGTTTCCTAATACATATAATCGAGGTTTGGGCAGTGCAGTAGAATCATATCATAGCTGAGCATTTCTTTTTTTTTGCCACTTTTATGAAGTGTAATATTTTTGAAAAAAAAAAATGCTATTTCTACTCAGAATTACTAGCCTTTTCAATCCTAGTAGTTAAAAAAATGTCCCATACGATTTTTTCTTATTTTGTTACCATTTTCCGTACATGTTGTATGGGGTAACAAAAGAGGAAAGTAAAAAAATGTACCTATGGAAATTCTGGGACACTTTTTGTCTCCCAGTGAGATTGAAAAAAAAAAATCCCTAAAACAATAAAAAAAATATATTGGCAAAATAAAAAAAAGAAATTTAATGCTCAGCTGAGCATTAACTCTTTAATCCGTTAATCGTTAATTAACGAAGTTAACATTTCGATTAACGGATTAACATTTAAGTTAACTTTAAAAATGTTAACGGACTCGTTAACTTCTGTTAAATTTATCCGAGTCCGCTAATCGTTAATCCAACACGGTTCGCGCCAGTTGTACCGCGAAAAACACGTTCTGAACACTATTATAAAAGCTAATCCTAATCCTAAGATTTACCGGTAAATCCTAGGTTTTCCAGATTCCGATCGCAAAAAGCCCGGAATATTAAAGAAGTATGGTTCACGTCGCTTCACTTTCACCAACGTTGATTTGGTGAATCCTGGGTTTTGCTACTGTACTAGTGTCAGAGTAGCAAATTAGAGTCCAAGTCCAGTGTTAACGGATTATCGATTAACTTTAACTTACGTTAAATCTGTCGAAATGTATCTATCTGTCTGTAAATCTGTCGTTATGCTTTAACGATTAACGAAGTTAACTTTTTTAGTAACGGATTAACGATTATCGAATTTAAACAACAACATACAACATACAATCACGCCTGTATCCCATAAAGGGGTAGGCAGAGCATATGAACTACTCAAGTTTCAGTGCCACTCTTGGCAAAAAGGGGTTGAAAGAAAACGAAAATTGTGACATTGCAGTGACAGGTTGCCAGCCTCTCGCCTACGCCACAATTTAACCCGTATCCCACAGTCGACTTCTACGACACCCACGGGAAGAAAGGGGGTGGTGAAATTCTTAACCCGAATCGAATTTAACTACTTATTGGATTAACGGTGCCCAGCTATGAGTAGAACACACAACGTACGTACAATTCGCTCCGGTACACTCGGCAGGCAATGTCAAACAAATCAATATCCTGTATTCACAGATCTAATGCTAGCACAGCTAACAAGGGTACCTATTGTTTGATGCCATGTTATGTCATGTTATTATTAATAATTTAGGTGAATCCACAAACACACACATTACCAAAATCGGGTAGGCAAAGCACATAACACTGCTGATTGCTGAAGTTGCAGTGCCACTTTTAACAATTAAGGGGTTGAAAGAAATAGTTACCTATATTCAGCATAGATGGTGCTGTTAGCCCGTATACTAGTGCGCACAGTGATGAATTTTTAACCCCCGACGCAAAAACGACGGGGTGTTATAAGTTTGACGTGTCTGTCTGTCTGTCTGTTTGTCTGTCTGTCTGCGCACACAGACACAGTCTCACAGACAGACACACAAAGACAGACAGACAGAAAAAAAGTGTTTTTAATAAATAAATAAACTATTCAAATTAAGGTTCAATTGAAATAAATCTGTGGAAACGAAAAAAACTAAATCTAAATCGGGAACGGATGAACCGATTTAGATTTAGTTTTTTTTGTTTGAAAGCTGAGTTAGTCGGGAGTGTTCTTAGCCATGTTTCATGAAAATTTTAATTTTGTGGTTAAGTTTTTGTCAGGTCGAAACTTCAGAGGGCTCCATCTGTACTGAAAACATCGCACGATATACGAGCGAAAAGGAAATTCGTAACTCGTGTCGATTTGAAACACTCCCTTCGGTGTAATTTTAATTCCTCTTTTCCGCAGTTGTATCGTAATGTGGGTACTTTTTTTATTACGAACTGATCGGGGATTGATCCTAGTCACAGTTGACGGAAAGTGAAGACAGTTTTCAGAAGTTTTTTAATTTCGATGCATATTTTACCTTACTGCAGGTACGATTTTGTCTAGATCGCTGCGAGTTGATAATTTTCTACCGATGAAACCCAAAATAGCTTCATGATTAAGTATTGTCCTGGATATCAAGTGACAGGATACGAAGCGCTCTCACTAAGCGATTCAAGGCAATCAATAGCCTCTGCATGCTAATGCAAGCATAATAAGGGCTATTGTTTGACGCAAGTGTCAATCCGTTATTGTAGTTTGAAACAGGCCACTAGTTGTATGCTCTCTTTGACGTACGACCATTCACTTACTTTTTTAATAGTTTTCTAGGATAACTTTCGTGAAATACACAGTTTCCTGGATTTTGACGCTACGGGTATTTTTGCCTCCCCTCTTTTCCTCCATAGAACTCTGTCGCTTGCACTGTCCAACAAACCACAAACAGAGAATTACGGGGATATATATTAGTAGCTTTTGCCCGCGGCTTCGCTCGCGTTAGAACGACACAAAAAGTAGCCTATGTCATTCTCCATCCCTTCAACTATCTCCACTTAAAAAATCACGTCAATTCGTCGCTCCGTTTTGCCGTGAATGACGGACAAACAAACAGACACACACACTTTCCCATTTATAATATTAAGTATGGATGCATGAATATTTCCAAAGCAATACGAAGTCTTACAGCCATTTAATTAGCAATCCATAACTAATTAGAAAAGAGAAAATTGGAAAACTTCGCCGTGACCGGTACGGGGCTCAACAGGCTGAAAACCGTAATATTTCATTAAAAGAAGAAAATTGTTAGACTTATATTGACCGGGATATAGACCGTGATTACCTTTTTGATTTTTTTATTTATTTCTTTTATTTAAGGTTCGCCAACAGGTGTAATACATAATCTTACATGTTTAAATGGAAAATAAAATAACTTGCTTTGGTATTCACCCAATTACAGGCAAACACGACATGCTTACGTTTAACAGTGAAAGTTTGTTTACTTAATTACATAATAAGTACTTATTCTAAATAGTAAGTTGATACATTATTACAGTTGTACTTTAAAGTGGTGAAATTAAGGTGAGGTAAACGGTAGGTACACATTCAGAGAAGTAGCAATAAGACAAAAGAAAACAGTGATCAACGATACATAGGAACTCAGCGTGAAGTAAAAATAATACATAATAACATTATAACGATTTTATAAATTAACATTGGCTTTAAGTCTGTACAAATATGTTTTGAACTGGTTACACGAGGTATTTAAGATATCTATTTTGTTTTGTTTAAATAGTAAATTATGTTCTTTACAGATTCTAGATATTATACTATGAGATCCAACATTGGTTCTATAAGATTTACATGAGAAGGGCCGAAAATTAACTATTCGAGAGTTCCGTCGTGGTACTATCCAATTGATTTTATTTAAAAGTTCTGGACAATCTAACGTGCCTGAGACAATTTTATGCAGTAAGATTTGGTCAGAAATCCAACGACGGTCCTCGAGAGATATCAATTTAAAATATTTTAATCGCTTAGAGTATGAATTTAGAGAGCGGAGCTTCTTCTGGTGTACGGTGTACGGATAGAAAAAATACGAATCTCTTTTGTATATTTTCAATACGTTCTATGTGACATTTGTAGAAGGGATTCCAAACATTAGAACAATATTCTAGCAAACTGCGGACTAGGGCGAAAAACGCTGTCTTTAGTGCAGAAATATTTTTAAATTGTTTACAGTTGCGCCAGATAAAGCCAAGAAGTTTATTGGCCTGCTTTATTATACTGTCAAGGTGCGGAATAAACGATAGTTCCTTATCTAGCGTTACGCCGAGGTCCCTTATGTGCGAAACTTCTTCTAAGGGTATATTGTCTATAGTGTATGTCGTATTTATAGGAATGCGTTTTTTCGTAAATTTTATATGCTTACATTTTCCTATGTTTAGCGGTAATTTATTATTAGTGGACCAGTTCGATATGCGAGTCAAGTCGTCCTGAAGCTGTTTAGAATCAAGTGGGGTTTAGAATGGTGTTAGAAATCACTGTTATGCAATCAATTTGCGCTATTAAGGTTCCCGACAAGCCGCTATAGTTGTTGTGTTATACAGCTAAAAGGTGTTATTAGGAAGTGATGTAAACGTTTATATCACCATTTTATAGAGCCGCTATAGGCCTGGTCTATAACAGGATCAAATATGACTACTATATAACAATATTATTATATAATGGTGTTAGAAATCACTGTTATGCAATCAATTTGCGCTATTAAGGTTCCCGACAAGCCGCTATAGTTGTTGCGTTATACAGCTAAAAGGTGTTATTAGGAAGTGATGTAAACGTTTATATCACCATTTTATAGAGCCGCTATAGGCCTGGTGTATAACAGGATCAAATATGACTACTATAGAACAATATTATTATATAATGGTGTTAGAAATCACTGTTATGCAATCAATTTGCGCTATTAAGGTTCCCGACAAGCCGCTATAGTTGTTGTGTTATACAGCTAAAAGGTGTTATTAGGAAGTGATGTAAACGTTTATATCACCATTTTATAGAGCTGCTATAGGCCTGGTCTATAACAGGATCAAATAACCTACTAAAGAACAATATTATTGTATAATAGTGTTAGGAATCACTGTAATGCTATCAATTTGCGCTATTAAGGTTCCCAACAAGCCGCTTATAGTATTTTTAGTAGTCGTATTTTAACAGAAATTAAAACCTAACTATACCACTATTTTGGGATATAGTGGCTTTGGAAAACACTGCTACAGTATTTAACACTGTAGTAGTGATATGAATACCATTATAGAGCTATTTTGCTGTATAATGAAGTTTTCAGGATACGTTTATATAGCTTTGAAAAGCGTTAATAGTCGTTTTCTAATGCCTTTTATATCTCATCGCCGTATACGTCACAATGACTCTTTTATATCACAGAACTGTGGAATAATGGTTTCGGTATCTCTTTTAAAACACAATAGCGTTATAGCTGAGTTTACTATATGTTTTATAAAAAAAAACTGTTTAGAAGATCTTTCTATAGCAAAACATTGAAAACAAGTATTGTTTTCTATATAAAGAACTTATAAGTTAAACTGTACATAGTTAAAGTCTCATGCAACCCTAATTGAATCCACAATGGCGGGCTTATGGCAGTGAATGCGTATGATAAGTGACATAGTCGAACTATAAAAGCGTATGTTTTACTTCTTGGATCCATAGTAGAAACTATGGTGCCAATAATTTTATTGTATTCAATTATATTTATTTATTTTATTCAAAACAGGTATAAATCGAGGGCGCACTTAAAATACTCCATTAAACTAATATTCTTTTAACGGTAAAATTTCCATCGCATACCTTTTTGCAGTAATGATAGAATTATACGAAATCCAAGTTATTTTGATTGACACTAAACTTCACAAGTTCACACGCCACTTTTCATAAAGTTCCTCGTTTAGAACAGTTTTTGTTAAATATTACACACATTAAATTATTTTAGAAATTTCATTCATTCGCATTAAAAGGGACGGCAACTGCTATTACAGAACAAAAAACCTGTATAACGGGATCTCAAATGCTACTATAGCATAAATTGATACTATTATAGCGTTACTGTGTCCTCTATGTCAACAAATTAGCACAATAGTCATCATCACATCACCATTATAGACCTTAAACGTCACGGATGATACTGCTATAGCCCTATTATATCACTAAATGGCTGCATAATTGCGCCAAATCGGCTCTACAGTACCAATATAGACTATTTATAGGACCATTTAATGTGATTTAATTTGGTGCTCTCGACCACTATAGGACCAGAAATTGTTACTTGGGTAGTGCGTAAGAAAAGCAACTACTGAAATAGTACATTACGATACAAGTGCGAAAAAGGAAGTTCAAAAGGAGTGGCGATAAATTAAAACACGACCGAAGGCAGTGTTTTAAATCGACACGAGTATACGAATTTCTTGTTTGCACGTGTACCGTACGACGTTTTTCAGTACAGGGTGGCTAGCCGAATGGCACAAACGCTCACGAAACGCTCACGAAACGAAGCGCTAGTAGATATCTATCTCTATCGCGCTTGCGTATTGGCGCGACAGAGCCAGCGGCGTATCGCTTTCGTTTGGCGTCGGAGAAATGCCATTCGGCTACGGGGCCAGATGACCCTTCGAAGTTTCGACCTGTCACATAATGAACCACTTCTCGCACTGTGTGGTACGCACCTTTGGTTTTGTAGAAAGTGTTCTTTCTGTACGTAAATAGCTAAGCTAGCTGTATAATGTATATTATTTTTCCCCTCACTAGCTCGGAAACACGTGTTTTGTCCTTTAATACCAGCGGATAAAAACGCATTTCATCCACTAGTGGGTAAAGTAATTTCACCTTGAATAAAGTAAAATTAACTGCTTTCAAATTGATAAAAGTAGGTGAATCTAGTAATAAAGAGCGTTTTTTGCGTTGTAGTTTTCTCGCTATAGTGAGGGGAAAAGTTTTGTGTTACACTCGGGTGCAAATGTATTTTACTTCTCGTGTGTTAAGAAACTCGCAAGTTCAGGATTCTATTCTCGAACCACTCGCTTCGCTCGTGGTTCAACTATAGAATCCTTTCAGTTGCTTGTTTTTCAATTCCACACTCGGCGTTAAAATACAACTTTGCCCCCTTGTATAACAAATATCTATTTCCGCGACTCAACTGTCCGAAACTATAAGAACTAAACAAAAACGTTTTGTTGTGCGAAACATTATACATAAATAAGCAGTTTCCCAGATTAAATTGCATTTGTGAAAAAAACTTGCCATTTAAATGAGAGTTTGCGTGTAGCATTTAAATGACCTATAACGTGGGGCTTAGAGCGAAGCCAGTCCTGTCGTGAGCTATTTTTAGGGTTCCGTACTTCAAAAAAATGGAACCTTTATAGGATCACTGTTGTACGTCCATCTATCGGTATGTGCATTTGTCCTTCTGTTTGATCTTGGAAACGCGCTGAAGTATTGAATTGAAATAAACTGAAATAAAGTGTAAATAAAGGTCGATAAGCCAGGTTTGATGCCACAAAGTCGTATATTTCGGCACTTTAGAATAATATGTACACCTACAGCCACAGCTAGAAAATGTTGATACTATCTTTTAGCTGTACGAGTTTATCGAACTACCCGCACTTGATTGTCATTAGTCACTTTTACGCTAGGGTTGCCACCACAGATGTCATATATACCATAGATCAAGCAAACGTATCTACTTAGCGTGTCAAATGAACTCAGTAAAATCCAGTGAGTTGTCCGTCTTTAATCGCAGCTTGCAGCTTTCGTGCGTCAGATTTTGTAAGTTGAAGTCAACAAAAACATTAAAAATGCCTCGTTACGTGATATTTAATTACAACAACACAAAAATTATGAATACTCAGAGGCCTGAGACATATTTAAAAACACAGGCAAGTAACAACTTCAGTACAAAATGACACGCTCGGCCGCCATACAAATAGATGAACTTGTTTCTTCTATCTAAATCTAGTTCTGTGGTTGCCACTCTGCCTACATCACAGACCAACCCCTATAGACATCCATTACAAGACGACTCGCGGTCGCCAGCCTTCCTAGTATTTGCACTGATATAAGCGCGGGCGCTCGCCGTGCCCGATCAGTATCGACCAAGTAACAGACCCGAAAGCAGCGCGTGTTTTTCGCACTAAAAAATTGGATAAGGGTATTTTGATGCCTTAAAGATGTCCACCTGTAGTGTGAAATGGTGTGGAAAGGTAACAAGAAGCTCAAATTTAAAAAAAGACGGCATTACATTCCACAAATAAGTCATATTTATAATTTATTCAGAGCCGGCATAGGTCAACTTACATTGGCCACTTACGCGTCAGTAGAGGGACAGTCATACTTCTGTCCCTTTTCATCTGGCGCGACTGCCCGCCGTCTTTGAAACGGCCAATCACAGCGCGCTTAACACATTCCCCGCCCGCTCCTCGCACCCCAAACACTGGTGACTCGTATCGCGAACAAAATATACAAGATTGCCACTCTATAGGAGGTTCTCTGTGGCCTACATACAACACTCACGACATCCCATGGTGTGTGACCGGAAGTTTTCTCACGTTTAGACTTGCTTATCACCGGATTCCACGAAGATGGAATCCCTTGCTCTTCATTTTGGTTGAAATTACGATGTTTCCTGATTTAAATCGCTTCACGTACTTTCCTTCTATAGTATAGCACACTCAATGAAGCCTATCTCGCGGGAAATAATTCGTGTATAGGCGAATTTTGGCATAGTTGTAGGGAATGGTGTTCTAATCCACATACTCAAAGTACTGATGGGTAGGGGAGGAGCTAACGGGTGGAGGGGGGTGTAAAGGTCCCTTTTTTTAGTTTTTCGCGAATAACTCTTAAACTGTGGCACATAGCAAAAAATGTTCTAAAACACAAGTAATCTTCATAAAATTCTCTACAAAAAAGTCTTATACACTTTTTATCTGCGACCAATCGTTCATGAGATATGGAAGGGAAAAGATGGACAATAAAGGAATAAACTCATTTGTTTATGAACAATATGTTTATTCTTATAGAGACGCGGTAGCGTGTCAAGCCAGGTTCAAGTAACAAAAGTAGCAAGCAGCACAGTGTGTAATATTACACGAACCGTTTGGAGCCACATTTGACCCCCTTCTAACTCAAAAACTATTTCACATAAACGTGTTATAATGCAACGTAAAAAGAAACCAACGCGCGTAGTAAAAGTATGAGCTATAAGCGCTCCTCAATAAGCCCGGTACTAGCAGCCCGCCTTAGTGCGTTTTCACATTATCCGATCCGATATCGGATGTCGGAAGGATTTCAAAGGCGAAAATCCAAGACGGCGCCTTAAATGTACGGGATATCGGTCCTACTTCCGATATCGGATCGGATAATGTGAAAACGCACTTAACCCGCGCGCGCGCGCAGCCCTTTATAAGCCACCGCGCGGCCGGCGCTCGCTCATCCCAGTCGTCCTCAAAACGTCGACTAAGACCGCCCCACAAGGATAGGGCGCGACCAGATACAGCCCTCACAGCGCCCAGCACGGAAGGGTAAATAGATTGTACGTTAAATCGGTTTAGTTTAAATCAATAATATCTGGGCGACCGAGCTTCGATCGGTTCAGCTATTTTATTATATTACGTATTTAGATAAAAAAACTCTTATGAATACAAAAAAAAAATATTTGACGCGAAAGAAAAACTCATGAAAACTCGATAATTCGCGTTTTCCGGGATCTAAGGCTACGCTAGATCGATTTTTCACCCCCGAAAACCCCTCATCAAATTTCAGCGAAATCGTTAGAGCGGTTGCCGAGATCGTCGGTATATACATACATATATATATGTAGAGCAATACTTGTATATATATATATAAAAAAGAATTGCTCGTTTAAAAGTATACGATATATAATACATTTTATTACTTTTACACTAGCAGATCGCATCGTTCAAATACGTCCAAATATGTTATATTTCTTTTCGTACTATATTCACCTCACTTTGTGTGGCAAATCTTGACATTGCGATAATGGATGAAGGGGAACTGTCAGAAATATGCCACGGAACAACTAAACGAGCAAACGTCAGTCAATTTCAGAAATCGTTACGCCTCGCGAGTAACGCTTTCTTCTGAAAAACAATATTGTGGTTATTTGAGCAATAAATAAATATTGGGGATACCTTACACAGATCAACTTAGCCCCAACCTAAGCTTAGCTTGTACTATGGGTGCTAAGCGACGATATACATACTTAAATAGATAAATACATACTTATATACATAGAAAACATCCATGACTCAGGAACAAATATCTGTGCTCATCACACAAATAAATGCCCTTACCGGGATTCGAACCCAGGACCGCGGCTTAGCAGGTAGTCACTACCGACTGAGCCAGACCGGTCGAATCGGTCGGTGGAATAATCAATGGAAGATTTTGAACGACTACAAAGTAGGTATACTATGAAATTAAATTTACTTACAAAATTGTAGATATATACATACATACATACATACAATCACGCCTGTATCCCATGAAGGGGTAGGCAGAGCACATAAAACTACTCAAGTTTCAGTGCCACTCTTGGCAAATAAGGGGTCGATAGAAAACGAAAGTGCGACATTGCAGTGACAGGTTGCCAGCCTCTCGCCTACGCCACACTTTAACCCATATCCCACAGTCGCCTTCTACGACACCCACGGGAAGAAAGGGGGTGGTGAAATTCTTAACCCGTCACCACACGGGTGTAGATATATATGGTGGTTTTAAGTGGTTTCATTCTTGTCAGTTCGAAACTTCAGAGGACCATAACATTTGTACTGAAAAACTTCCTCTTTTCCGCACTTGTGTCTTAAGTTTCTAATGGGTCGGCAACGCGCACGTGACACCCCTTGAGTTGCGGGCGTCCATAGGTTACGGTGACCGCTTTCCATCAGGCGGGCCGTATACCTGTTTGCCACCGACGTGGTATAAAAAAAAATAATGTAGTGGCCACGGGGCCGAATGGCATTTCTCCGACACGAAACAAAAACGAAACGCCGCGAAAGGTAGTCTGGCTCTGTCGCGCCAATACGCAAGAGCGATAGAGATAGATATCGTTTCGTGAGCGTTGCGTTTCGTTTCGTGAGCGTTTGTGCCATTCGGCTACGCACCCTGTTGTTTCGGCTGAGCTACGAATATTTTTTTAACTTTCAAGTCATCACGGGCTTCAATATAATGTAACTTTAAATTCTCTCATTTTGTACGCATTTTTAAACTGACTCGCGAATATTATAAATGGGAAAGTGTGTGTGTCAGTTTGTTTGTCCGTCTTTCACGGCAAAACGGAGCTACGAATTGACGTGATTTTTTAAGTGGAGGTAGTTGAAGGGATGGAGAGTGACATAAGCTACGTTTTGTCTCTTTCTAAAGTAATATGTATAATTTGACCTTATTTACCTTTCGTAATGTAAAATGTTTTAAGATTCACCTGGAAAGAAGGAATTCTTAATTTGTGCCAATTTAAAACCCCTTTGGTCTTTTAATTTATGTCCACCCGGTTTTGAATGCGAATTTTGAATGTCAATTTTCTTATCTGTGGCCCATTTGACAATGATGACATTTATCGCGCGACAGTGACAATTTGCCGTTCATTGCTTGTTCAACAAGAAAATATTGACGTTGAGATACAATAAATTATCAACCCAGAAATAGGCACAGTATTGTCTGTGTCAAATGTCAATGTCATTTTGTCGAAGTAGCCCACTTGAATGTTTTTAAATAAAATAACCCAAATATAAAGAAGAAGATCTACCTTATCTTATCAATTTGAAATGACAGAAAGCGCTACAAAGTGTTCTACAAAACGCGCCTATCTAAACGGATTCAACAATGCCGTCAACATAATGCAAAATACTATTCTACCAATCCGAAGACCAGAATAACCCTGACCTTCTATACAGTAGTTCAGTCAGGACACTAGGGGTCTTTTTATATTGGAGAGTCTCACAAAGAGTTTCGCGAAGAGATAGTTAGCACAATGAAAGGTATTGTCTCCTAGGGTGTAATTTTCATCGCTTTTAGAGTTGACGACTCTGGTGAACCGAGACTATTCATTGTTTGTCAGTTTTTGACTGAAGAAAGTCATTTTGAGAGATATCCATGATATCCATATTCCGGTCTGGCGCAGTCGGTAGTGACCCTGCCTGCTGCGCCGCGGTCCCGGGTTCGAATCCCGGTAAGGGCATTTATTTGTGTGGTGAGCACAGATATTTGTTCCTGAGTCATGGATGTTTTCTATGTATATAAGTAGTCGTCATCCATAGTGACGTTTCAAATTTCACCGACGAGGCTATCTACATCGCGGCCAATATAGCTTGGTATGCTTCTAGACAATGAAGAGCTGGAAGAGCTATTGGTCAATGAAACACCTAATGAAAGGAGACCTACCTCTGTCAATCAAACGTAGGCTCATGGACATTTGTGCGTCTCACCTACGATGCTCAAACCTGGTCTTTGACGAAACCACAGCAGTCCAAACTCGTTGTTTGCCAGAGAACTATGGAGCGCAGCATATTGAATGCATCATATTGTTCAGAAGCAAAGACGTATGTAACTCCGTATAGACGGATAAAGCCTCAGAAAAAAACGTACCTTAAACCCTAGAAATAAAGGTACGGTGGCCTAGATGGTGTTACATCTTTGGGAAACGATCGGATAGATGGGGCTAATATTAATATTTGACATTTTAACACATATTAAGCTAACAATATGGGCCAAATTGTCAAAACTGAGGTTTTAAAGTTTTAAGCTTGTGTCGGAGATGGCAGTCTATGCACTGTAATTACACTTTGACAGTGACTCTCTATAATACTCGATCCTCTTTGGTCAGAAATAACACTAAACAGAAAAGAATGGAAAACACAGTAGGCTCTGGAAAATGAATTATTATAGATACTAATACGATGTGGAAAGCATCGGGAACAACGCCTGTCTTAGGTGTCATGGGATTGTGAAGCTGTATAGAAAACGTGTTACGTTTTATAAGAACGTCACATTTATAGGACAAAACGGCTTTCAGATACGAATCTGGGACGTTAGGGAATTTCCGAAATAGGCTGCTGGGACAAAAGGTTTTTGGACAACGTAGAATAATAGAAGCGTAGAGTAAATTATAATCTATACAATAAAGCTGCTTAAAATATGTAATAAGATTATAGCTTTTGCCAGCTTCTTCTGCGTGTGCGGCATTTGTATAGCGTCTGCGCCTGATAAAAAAGTACGAGCAATAACAATCCATGAGTATAATGCTTGTATCAATTACCAGGGGCCATCAGAATTTTTTTTATTTCACAGTTGGGCGGAACTAAGGTAACTTCAATCCTATTAAGGAATAGTTTGCGGGATAAAAAAATATTAACAGTTAAAAAGTAATTCAGCTGTTAAGGCGTGAAAAGGTAATATACAGATAGACAGAACACACTTCTCTATTCATAATATAATATAAGGATAAGTATTAATGCTTTTTTTGGGACTGAGTGTATGTATGCTTGTATGCATCTGAGTATGTAGGCATCTAGATAACTGTTGCAATAGAAGGCTAAGGGCCAGTTGCATCAACCACATTTGGCAGACACATCATCGTCACGCAGCAGACATCTATGGAACTTCCCATACAATAAAATTTAGCAAACGCTTTAACGATACAAGACGGTTTGATGCAACCGGCCCTAAGTTTCATAAATTACCTTGTTGTACAACCTTTGAAATAACGCACTACCCCGTGAATAAATGATTTCATCAGCGAGAGCTTAACAGCTGTTAATTATTAATAAACATTTATTCAGAACCTGCAGAGGAATACCGATTTACTGTTAAAGGAAAATTGAAAATAAAATTTCGTGTCCTGGGCCTTTAGAATGCTTCGCTTTTTTATGGGATAGGAGGCAAACGAGCAGACAAGTCGCCTGGTGGTAAGCGATCGCTGCCGCCCATGGACACCCGAAACACCAGAAGTGTTGTTTTATACAGAAACAAGTGCGTTTTATTTTTACTTTGCTGTTTATACTATTTATGACACATTATTTTACTAGATAAATATGTACACTTCGGAGAACGTACTAGTTGGGAGCGATCTTTTCAGTGAACGAGCTGGCACAACTCTATTCCCATCTGTACCCGGTGGGGAGAAATGGGAACCCGCAGACAAACGCCCGGTTTTCGCTAATTGTCAATCACAAATTCAAATAGTACGCAAAACTGGAGTGGAAAGTTCACAATCCGTAATTAAATTTGTCTGGGATATTCAGAAGTTTGTTTATTAGACACCAATTAACGATAAGGTATAGCGGGTCAAATCCCGACTGAGGGGCAAATGTAACTGATCCATTTTTTCCATGTTTTACAATGGTAAATAGAGTGTATTGATTTAGAATAACACGATTTGCACTCATAATTTTAGAACAAAACGGGACTTAATCGTGTAAACACTTACATTTATATTTGGCCCGACGTTTCGAACATCACATTATGTTCGTGGTCACGGGTAGACTGGCGAGAAATTGCATAATGTGATGTTCGATACGTCAGGCCAAATATAAATGTAAGTGTTTACACAATTAAGTCCCGTTTTGTTCTAAAATTAAATAGAGTGCACTATTAAATAGAGTGTCCACCGGTTATATATTATGGTAGGTGTGCTCAGTGGAAACATGTAAAACTCAACATCATAGTGTAATAGTGGAAAACCCTTCACCCTCCGTAACGTATTGTACTTATCTTTCTTTATCTCACTAAGAGCGAAAGCAAGAGATAGCTATGCTATGAATCGTGACTGATTGGTATTTTGTCTACGCGCCTAATCCTTGAAACTATAGGAACAAAAGGGACGCGTCCGGCGGACGCCGTCCACTGCCGCGATCTAGATAATGAATATACACTGAATTACTATCGGAGAAACTATCGGACGTAAGCCATGGACGTGGCCTTCTGGCGCGCTGGATGTTTTAAGACTGTGCACACTTATCAGTCGCATCAATAAAGCGAGAGCAGCGTATGCCCAGCTGAAGCCTGTTTGGACGTCCACCGTAATAACTCGGGGTACGAAAATTAGAATGTTCAACTCTAACATCAAGTCGGTCCTTTTGTACAATTGCGAAACATGGCTTGTGAGGAAGGACATCACCAATCGGTTGCAGGTGTTTATTAACAAGTGTCTCCGGCGCATCTTGGGTATTTACTGGCCGACAACTATTTCAAACGCTAGATTGTGGCAGATGACGGGACAAAAACCCGTAGGCCAGGAAATACGCGCACGGAAGTGGCGATGGATAGGGCACGTGCTACGCAGAGCAGACAACCACCTGTCCAAGCAGGGTCTCTGCTGGCAATCACTGGCTGGCAGTAGACGATCGGGGCGGCCTTGTACCACGTGGAGGCGGTCAGTGGAGAAGGAGGCTGGCGCAAGTGGACTAGGCTGGAAGGATTTGGAAGCAGTCGCCCAGGATCGTGAAAAGTGGAAGATTCTTCTAAGAGCCCTATGTCCCTAGTGAGGGATAACAGGAACACATCATCATCATCATCACATTTATCAGTCGCAGTCGTCAGCCGCGTCAGTGTGACGCGTCCCATATTTTGTTCCTAGCTTTAAACGTTATTAATACGTTACGCACGAGTCTGTCTGGAGCGCTCGATTATTTAGTAAATAAACTATTCTTTTTGTCACCATGCCAACTTTAGACACGGGACGGCGACGCTTCAGGGAAATGAGATTGAGCGGTTTAAAGTGACAGAACGTCTCAGTCAGTGTAGAATTTAAGTGGTGAATAGTCATGTATGTATGTAAGCGTTATCCATACCAATATTATAAATGGGAAAGTGTGTGTGTCTGACTGTTTATCAGTCTTTCACGGTAAAAGGAGTGACGAATTGTCGTGATTTTTTCAGTGGAGATAGTAGAAGGGATGGAGAGTGATATAGGCTACTTTTTGTCTCTTTCTAACGTGAGCGAACCCGCTAGCAAAAGCTAGTTGTACATAAAGGAAACAAAAGAGACACAGTTACAGAGTCAGTAATATACAATGTAGACATCATCATCCTCCTTGCGTTATCCCGGTTGAAAGTCGCACGCCGCTAGGCCGCCAGGGTTTTTTAGGGTTCCGTAGTCAACTAGGAACCCTTATAGTTTCGCCATGTCTGTCTGTCCGTCCGTCCGTCCGTCCGTCCGCGGATAATCTCAGTAACCGTTAGCACTAGAAAGCTGAAATTTGGTACCAATATGTATATCAATCACGCCGACAAAGTGCAAAAATAAAAAATGGAAAAAAATGTTTTATTAGGGTACCCCCCCTACATGTAAAGTGGGGGCTGATATTTTTTTTCATTCCAACCCCAACGTGTGATATATTGTTGGATAGGTATTTAAAAATGAATAAGGGTTTACTAATATCGTTTTTTGATAATATTATTATTTTCGGAAATAATCGCTCCTAAAGGAAAAAAAAGTGTGTCCCCCCCCTCTAACTTTTGAACCATATGGTTAAAAAATATGAAAAAAATCACAAAAGTAGAACTTTATAAAGACTTTCTAGGAAAATTATTTTGAAGTTGATAGGTTCAGTAGTTTTTGAGAAAAATACGGAAAACTACGGAACCCTACACTGAGCGTGGCCCGACACGCTCTTGGCCGGTTTTTTTTAAGTGGCAAATAGTATAATAAGGGAAATATTCTTGTCAATAAGTAATGGGCCTGACCGAAAGAACAATTTCGTATGCCTTAACGACATCCATACTTATACTTACCTATTATAAATGGGAAAGTGTGTGTTGTTTCAGTCTTTCACGGCAAAAGGAGCGACGAATGAGCGTGCTATTTTAAGTGGAGATACTTGAAGAAATTGAGAGTGACATAGGCTACTTTTTGTATCTTTCTAACTCCCCACTTCCCTAAAATGGGGTGTGGAAGTTTGTATGGAGCGTTCCATATTTTTCGAACTTAACGCGAGCGAAGCCGCAGGAAAAAGTTAACATTACTCATATTTTAAAAGCGTTATTCGAATATCTATTTTGCATAATTGATATGGACAGACTGATAACTGAATTCTATAACGGCCCAGCCACGACATTGGTCTAAGCGCGGCAGCGGCGAGCGGCAGCCATATACGTGCGAATGAAAAGTCCCATCGCTGTGTCTCGCTTCAATGTATGGCCGCCGCTCGCCGCTGCCGCGCTTAGACCAATGTCGTGGCTGGGCCGTAATCGCGTTTCAATGTAAGCCCTCTGAGCCACTGAATGCATCCCGTATTCGGGAAGCCATTACGCCTCATCAGTACACATTCTAACCGAAATTGACGTGACGCGTGGGGTATTTTTAACCGCGACTTGATGGAGACTTACTGGTCGATTCAAAACTACACTGAGAAAACGATATCTGAATGGTATCAATTTTTAGAGTACGGCTAATATAGAAAAAAACCGGCCAAGAGCGTGTCGGGCCACGCTCAGTGTAGGGTTCCGTAGTTTTCCGTATTTTTCTCAAAAACTGCTGAACCTATTAAGTTCAAAACAATTTTCCTAGAAAGTATTTATAAAGTTCTACTTTTGTGATTTTTTTCATATTTTTTAAACATATGGTTCAAAAGTTAGAGGGGGGGGACGCACTTTTTTTTCTTTTAGGAGCGATTATTTCCGAAAGTAATAATATTGCAAGCGGAAATCGATCGAAAAACGATCTTAGTAAACCCTTATTCATTTTTTTTGAATACCTATCCAACAATATATCACACGTTGGGGTTGGAATGAAAATATAATTATTTATATTTATTTATTTATTTAATCAAAAAGTAACACAGCATTACAGTTTATCAGCCCCCACTTTACATGTAGGGGCGACCCTAATAAAACATTTTTTGCGTCCATTTTTTCGGCATTTTTTCGCACTTTGTTAGCGTGACTGATATACATATTGGTACCAAATTTAAGCTTTCTAGTGCTAACGGTTACTGAGATTATCCGCGGACGGACGGACGGACGGACGGACGGACTTTAGATATAAATATACAGACATGGCGAAACTATAAGGGTTCCTAGTTGACTACGGAACCCTAAAAAAGGATCGAGTATTATAAAGAGTTACTGTTGAAGTAAAATGTGTAATCACAGTGCATAGACTGCCATCTCTTGACACAGGCCTAAAACTTTTGAACCTCAGTTTTGACAATTTGGCCCATATTCTTAGCTTGATATGTGTTAAAATGTCAAATATTAATATTAGCGCCATCTGCGCGTACCCCAAAGGTGTAATGCCATGTAGGACACCGTACTTTTTTCTATATGGTACTGAGGCAAGTTTTTTTTTCTTAGACTTTATCTGTCTATACGGAGTTAAGTATATATGTCTTCCGTTACCAGCAAGTTTTTTTTTGGGGCTCGGGGGATGCGCGCCATCTAACATACTCGTAGTTTAACCATGCCCTTAATTCTACAAGTAAATCTTGGACTATATAAACTTTCTAAAAAAATTTAGTTGCATGCAATGTACTATCAGCTGCAAAAATGCAAGGCGAATTTATCAATGAATTCATTCATTGTTATCTGTTTTGAATAATACATTATGTGATAGGTTATTAGCCGGTACTATTGTTATCATATAATTATGCGTCTTGCGCCAATATAGCTACCAGTAAGCACATAAAAAAATGCCAGACATATGATATCCTACAGATGTCAAATTAGTGTGTGTCGAATTGGCCTGTTGATTGAGACTACGCTGTTTGTTTATCCGGCTGTCTGTTACCACTTTTCTTGTGAACTTTACGATTGATAGCTCTTTTAACCTTGATGGGTTAACCTGTTTTGTTTACCGTTCTTTTCAAATAGATGAAGTGCGTGGGGATTTAATTTTATGTCTTTATTTGAAATGCTTTTATTTTTTTTATTCAAATCCGTCCGTAGCGTTTTTTCACAATATTTTTCTTAAGGTTTGAAGGTCGTATCGGTCCGGAAAAACCGCCGGCGATAATTCATTCCACAGTTTAGCTGTGCGGGGCAGGAAGTTTCTGGAGAAACGCACAGTTGAGGACTGCCAAAAATATAAAATAAATATAAAATATTTTAAGTAGGTTACTCACATACGTGTTAAGTCGATATAACGCTCGACATGTTTCGCTCAATTTCCGAGGAGCTTTTTCAAGAGTAACGACCCCGCCTCTCTCTCCCGTCTTAGTCTCACGGGAGTTTAATAGTTATATTTATGTTCATGCTTTTTGTCGTAGTTTGTAGTTTTTAGTTTATCTACAACTAGAATAACAAAATTAGAAGCAGTCAATAAGAGTAAATCACAACGCAGGGAATTTTGGTCTTCTGTCATCGTTTTTAACCTCCGACGAAAACGACGGGGTATTATAAGTCTGACGTGTCTGTCTGTTTGTCTATCTGTGTGTCTGTCTGTAGCATCGTAGCTTTTTAACGGATGAACCGAACTAGATTTCGCTTTTTTATTGTTTGAAAGCTGAATTAGTCAGGAGTGTTCTTAGCCGTATTTGGTGACAGTCGGCCCACTATATCGGGTTTTTTTTTATTTGGTATCGTGGTTATTATATCAATTATTTGTTAAAATATCAATAAATTATTAAGTGAGTGATTGGTAATTGTACTTAAACTGCTTAGGCCCACTTGCGCCAACCTTTTAACTCAGGGTTAGTGGGCTGTCAAATGTCAAATTTTCCATATATAAAATGGTGGGCTAACCCTCCATTTTCGTCAGTGCAAGTGGCCCTTACTTATTTAAATATTAGATACTATATTTGTCCTATCCACATCTTCATAATTTGCCATATCTATCATATTGAACCTCTTTAGTTATAACCACGTAGCTCGTACCTTCAAGTTCTGACAACAATTACCCAAGTTTACTACCAAAAGACAGTTCAGATATTAGATAAGGTATCTTATCCGGGAAGTTCTCAATTTGCCCGTATCCCGCGGGATTATCCCGGTTCTCCGCCGGGATCGAGGCTAAATAACGGAAAAGAAATGAGGCGAAGTGAGGATAATGTGTATTTTGGGACACAACAGGCGTAGTTAAAAATAAATATTCAAAATTGTGTACCTTTTCAGTTCAATTTAACATCACAAATAAATTGAGAACCGTCCCTAAAATGTTGTCAATGGCTTTTTAAACCTACATCAACATCAACATCCACTTTTACACCTCCGCAATCCAATGTTTGCGAACGACAGGTAAAGGCGAATCAATTTTGGGTCCGGGACCGCATCCGGTTCCGAATCCGGCTGCCGGATGGCTGTAACCGACATCGTGCCATTTGGGTCCGAGCTTGATTATAATATTTGTCGATTTTCAATTTGAATTGAAGCATTGTGATTTATTTACATTAATGTGGTATCCGGTTCGAAGGACCATTTTATATAAATGGAGGTCTGGTGTATAAGCTAGTTTCCTACTGATCAAATCAGCTTCTTTTTAAGAACTGTCAAAACGATTTGCCAATATGGAATTACTATGAAATACCAAAGACATATAACTCCGTATAGCCAGATAAAGTCTAAGAAAAAAACGTACCTCAGCACCATACAGAAAAAGGTACCGTGGCCCGGATGGCATTACACCTTTAGGGTACGCTCAGCTTGATGGCGCTAAAATTAATATTTGACATTTTAACACATATCAAGCTAAGAATATGGGCCAAATTGTCAAAACTGAGGTTCAAAAGTTTTAAGCCTGTGTCAATAGATGGAAGTCTAAGATGCACTGTGACTACACATTTTACTTCCACAATAACTGTCTATAATACTCGAACTCGATCCTCTTTGGAAATACTGAGGAGTGACGTCACGATCAATTCATTTACTTTATATCTTTCTCTTTGACTTAATATAAATTATGTTTAAACATAAATACTGTCCATATTTTTCTTCTAATTATGCGGTGCTTCATTTTGCACTGCATAAAATATTTTATTTTAAATGAAAGGAAACTAGCCTATTCTGATGGTATTAAGTAGATAACGTAAAATAATTTTGATATGGATTTATTGTTTGAATCATTTATTTTATATACATTAATAAAACCCTCCTGCGCGCGCGACAGCCCCCGGTAAACTCGACACTACTTCAGCGTGCTTATGCCGATGTTGTGGGTCAGCCTCGAACAGCTGACCGGGTCAAGGCACCTACTAAGGTGTGTGATGAACGGGCCCCACTCAAGAAGTCCTCCCGCGCCAGTGTGTATAAGGAGGGATTCACACTGGTGGAAAGAAAAAAAAAGACACGCAGGGCGCCTCGAAAGACTTTGTGTGGCACTGCAGAGCCGGTTAATTCTGGTCTAAGGGTCGCAACACCGAGTAGGGCGCTCTGTGTCTCGCCTGCACTACTTCGCCGTGGCAGACGAGGTGGTGGACTACGTTCGCTGGAAGACTGGCTACATGCTGAGGGTGCAACAGCTGCAGTCGCGTCACTACGTGCACTTCAGCTCGTTTGTTGTGCGCGTGCCGCGGCCGCTGCAGGACACCATCGCGAGCGCAGACTTCTGGCCGAAAGGTGCGGTTTTTCAGCGGTTCCGGGGCAACCTGCCGAATCCTATACTGGGGCAAACGACGCAACGGAGCCACGCTGTTCCCTCATCGCCCAAATCAATTGTTTAGTTGTAAACTTTTATTGTTTGTTTTTTTTCATGTTCTTATTTACTGTTTTTTTTTTATTTAAGTTTCATGACGCATTGGATTATCTGTAATGTCATTGAAATATGTTTTCAAAAAGATAAAATATATAAATAAATAAATAAAACTGTAAGTTTCAGTGCCACTCATGGCAAATTAAAGAGTAAAAAGAAAACAAGAATTGTGATACAGTAACATGTTGCCAGCCCATTCCCCACACCACAATGAAACCTATATACCACAGTCGACTTCTACGACACTCACGGAGGAAAGAGGGTGGCGAAATTCTAAAAACGTCACCATGCGTAAATAATCGTGTAACAATAAAGAATCCCATGATTTTGATCGACCAAATTTGATTTCTAGCGTTACTTCTTGTAAAATCTTCATAAAATCTTAATTTGAGAGAAATTAATATTCCCCCGTCTCGACAAGTCGACAACGTATAAAGATCTCGGAGAAAATACAATTTCATTTCTGTAAACGCGAATCAGTATGAAAAGGGCTTAATTGTAAAGGTTGTATGTGATTTTAGAACTCATATTATTATACTTACGTAATACGTTTTTTTCCGTAGTCAACTAGGAACCCTTATAGTTTCGCCATGTCTGTCTGTCCGTCCGTCCGTCCGTCCGTCCGTCCGCGGATTAATCTCAGTAACCGTAAGCACTAGAAAGCTGAAATTTGGTACCAATATGTATATCAATCACGCCAACAAATTTATTATTTTTTCTGCAAAAAAAAAAATGGAAAAAAACCCCTTTATTAGGACCCCCCTTGTGAATATTGGGGGCAAATTATTTTTCATTCCAACCCCAACGTGTGATATATTGTTGGATAGGTATTTAAAAATGAGTAAGGGTTTACTAAGATCTTTTTTGATAATATAAATATTTTCGGAAATTCGCTCCTAAAGGAAAAAAAGTGCGTCCCCCCCCTCTAATTTTGAACTGTGTTTAAAAAATATGAAAAAAATCACAAAAGTAGAACTTTATAAAAACTTTTAGGAAAATTATTTTGAAATATAGTTTTTGAGAAAAATACGGAAAACTACGGAACCCTACACTGAGCGTGGCCCGACACGCTCTTGGCCGGTTTTTTTATGTAAAGGTTACTAGAGGTTAAAACCTTGAAAATTCACTTTGAAATTGCTATAAATAGTGTGTTACCACCATGCGGGCATTAATTAATATTAATATGATCCATTAACAATCGTTTGCGTGTCAATCAAATCATGTCGTTTGCAAATCATAGTTATTTAAATCAACTGCAAATTTAATTTAAAATATGACTGTGCCATTTTTTTGCTTGAAAAATGAAATGAAATGAAATGAAATTTTTTATTCGTAACATACAGTTATAAATCAGGAAATATGTTAGTTATTTATATTTGTTACAATTTGTATTGAATTTGCTAATTTATATAATGTCACCAAGTGGATGCCGACGAAAAAGCGTGGGCGGGGCAGGTCCAGGCAAAGATGGCGGGACGACCTTGACGACTTCCTAAATAACTGGCCGGAAGTAACGGAGAATCGGGAATTATGGAGAGCCAGGGGAGAGGCCTTTGCCCAGCAGTGGGACACTCCAATAGGCTAAGAAAAAAAAATATAATGTCACATTAGCGGTAAATTGAGAAAATCTTGATAATTATAAAAAATATTTTCTTCGAGCCACGACTTTAGCCTATTTCCTATTTGAGAAATATCTTTGAAAGATATCATACTCTAAACGATTGTTTGAAATATTGTCGTCTATAATAGCGATGGCAAAAGAAGAGGCAGGAAACGTTCGGGAATGGAGATGTCTTTCCTGTAGACAATATTATATTGTGTCGTCGCTGAGATGGCTGAGATACGCGTCATACTCGTGAACGGGTGCTGTCTGTGAAGACCGGTCTGTTTAAGCTACCAGGGGCTATTAAAACAAATTAGTAACTTGAATCCTGATTTATATTTCACACTTACTTCGGTTCTAGTTTGTTTCTTTGTTTCTTTTTTTTTAAGTTAATATTTTAATTACATGATTTTGACACTTGGAGACCCTATACACCTCTGAGGATAAATAGATTAGTATACTATACATGTTATCTTAAGTTGTGACATTTAGAGTCATTTGTACCTCTAAAGTAATTTTAGACTTTGATTTTTATGTCTGTTTGTACTTTTTTTTATATTATGTGTAGTTTTAGTTGTAATTCGACTTGAAGAGACCTTATACATCTCTAATATATTGTAGTAGCGTTATACATTAGGTAAAATTAGTATTGTATCAAGTGTGTAATTTAAATTCAAACATAAAAATTTTGTTAAAATGTATGTTACGTGTAAAAGTGCCCCTGTGGCCTATTTGCTGAATAAATATTTTGTATTTTGTTACAAGATATAAATTAGGCAAAGTACTCATTCAAGAAGACGTATGATTTTAATATTTTGCTATAGACATACCTACTACTATTAAAGTTTTGACAACTTTGCGAATCATATGAAAAATCTATAAATTCAACCTTAGCGCTCTGAAAATTATATAACATAACGTTTTACCAAAGTAATTTACTGCGTTCAGGTAATACACACTCAAACCTTAAACATGTCTAGTTTACTTGGTCGTAAAAATGTACTAAACTCGCTAAAATTACACTTTATTGGGGGTTTTGGAGAAGCTTTCGTTGAAGCTATAAAACTTAACAATTTTTTTTTAAACTATTTTTTCGTAAAATAAATAAATGCAGTTATAGGTAAATACTTTTTAAATATCTTTAAATGAAAAAGCTCAACAAATAACCGAATGCTTAAATTGCTCATGAAGTAACCAAATAAGGTTCACCCCACATCTAGCGTCTCGCGAGCGTCGCGTCGGGCCAACTGTATGGGCAAAGCCTGACGACGCGACGTCGACGCTGCGTCTTTTTCCATACAGTTGGCTCAACGACGCTACGCTCGCGAGACGCTAGATGTGGGGGGACCTTAAGCTTTATGAAACATACAATCACATTGTACCATCAGTCCATAACGATCATTAAAAAAGCACTGTCAGCACAAAATGTCCTGTAAAACCCAAAAGACTTATCTCCCTACGAATTCATATACACATACGACCTTTTTAAAGCTGTACTTGAGAATATCACTCAGATATCGTTTTCATAAAGATGTATACAAAATTTCAAAGGAGTTAGTGATAAAGTGTTGCGATATTTTTGAAAGGCGGTTCGTTAAAACATGGCTGCCGCTGTTGACTGAAACAACAGGTAATGTTTTCAGTTCTTAATTACGTATGCTGAATTGGATTGATGGGGTATGATTAAGTAATTAAAATTGTTGTTTTAATGATGTAATGAATTAAAGCTGTGTCGTTAGTAGGTATTTTATATGAAAACATTGCTTTATTGGATAATGCTGAACAGAAAGTTGCATTTTAATAAATAAATGAATAAATATAACAATATAAAATGCAACTTTCTGTTCAGCATTATCAATATATTATAATAATAAATAAATGAATAAATATAACAATATATTATTCAATTCGATGGTAATAAAATAATCTGGAAAACATTTTTTTGTAAAATAAGTGTAAAATTTATTACCAGTTGGCGTGGTGAAAATTGTAAAAGTAGATGTAACTGTTCAAAAAGACTCATTTATTCTGGTGTAATAAATTGAAAGCGGCAGTGCGTACTGTCAACAGCTGGTGCTTGTACAGTGTACAGTCAACAACACAGCTGTGAATTTAAAGTGCCAAAAATATGTAAACACTAATTTAAAGTGAGCTGCAAAAGTGCATGGTATATTTGGGCCATTTTTTTCAAAGTTGTCCACCCCACTTTTTTTTTGTATTTGGATTTTTTTATGTTATTTTTTTACTCAGAATCGCGATCTCTTTCAATCCTAATAGGAGAAAAAAGGTTACCGTTTTTTCATACATTTTGTATGGCGGTAACGGAATGGAAGGTTCGAAAAAAATGTATGGAAATCTTGGGACATTTTTTTCTCCTATCAGCCGGCGTATTATGATTCCAATTTTATCATTTATCCACGTGGATAAAGCATCCGTCACGCTTTGGCAAGTATGTCAGTGTGAGAGTGACAGTTGTCTTATCCACGTGGACAAGTGATAAAATTGGAAGCATGATACGCCGGCAGGATCGAAAGAGCTCTCGATTCTGAGTATGAATCGCGTAAAAAATACCCATGTTACAAAAAAGTTGGGGGACAACTTTGAAAAAAATGGCCCATTTATCAATGAATTCATAAATATTTTAACCAGTTTGTACATTCAGCTACGTTCAATAAAGTTCTGTATACATATATTTGTCTATATTCACAGCTGTGTAAACAGTTGTTGATTGTACGATGTAGTTTTACTACTAGATAAAGGTATTATATATTTTAAAATTAAGGAAAACTGGATAATTTCACACCTCCGGTAGGGCTCGAACCTGCGACCTGGATCTATCATTTCGCTTACGCTTAAACTGCTGAATTTTGCAAAAGAGAATCTGTCACTTAAATGATCCCATGAGTGTGAAAGAGGCAGAATACAAATGTAAAAAACGTTACCATTTTTGACAACAGCGGTAGCTATCTTTTTTTTTTATAAATTGGCTTACTCACAACACAGACACAGACTAGCCAAAGGCAAAGACGTGGCCTACGATGGAGTGAGCTCGCCCAGAAGATGTCTGTTCACTCTTGATTTGAAGGTTGCCGGGTTATATGAGTTCGGAAATATAGCCGCCGACAAGGAATTCCACTCCTTGGTAGTGCTTATAAGAAAAGTACTTATATGAAGTTGTTTAGTAAGTTATTGTGGCAATAAAAAATTTTGAAGTTTGAAGTTTGAAAATAAGAAGCAAAGCGCTTCGTGCGAATTAGCGGAATATCTAACAAGTAAGAATGAAAACCGGCCATGTAAAATGGTAGAATGGGGACGGTGGAATAAAGCTGTCCTACACAATTTAAGTTTAACGGATTAATCGGACTTTTCAGTACAAAAAGCTGTGTTTGGAGAATACAGTAGATGATTTGGGTTTCAATTTAACAGTTAGAAATAGTTATTTGTTATACAAGGGGGCAAAGTTGTATTTTAACGCCGAGTGTGGAATTGAAAAACGAGCAAGTGAAAGGATTCTAAAGTTGAAGGTTCGAGAATAGAATCCTGAACTTGCGAGTTTTTTAACACACGAGAAGTAAAATACATTTGCACCCGAGTGTAACACAAAACTTTTCCCCTCACTATAGCGAGGAAACTAAAACGCAAAAAATGCGTTTATCACTGCTTCCAGTAGTTGCGCAGGTGGTAAATCATCTTTATTACTAGATTCACCTACTTTTATCAATTTTAAAGCAGTTAATTTGACTTTATTCAAGGTCAAATTACTTTACCCACTAGTGGATAAAATGCGTTTTTACCCGCTGGTATTAAAGGACAAAACACGTGTTTCCGAGCTAGTGAGGGGAAAAGTAAATTATTCACGTTTCTATAATTTTTGAATTTTAATAGTCCCAATGACACTTCAAACTGAGTTTTGGATATCACTTTCGGTCTTTGACAGTTCTTATTTGTCATCTTATTTCTACTGTAAGGGCAAAAGACGATATTCGGATCGAACCATAATACGTCCATTAGATAGGTAATAACCCAGGTAGAATGAAAGAGACAAACTTATGTATAAAGTATGAATGTGCCAGTGAGACATAAGAATAAAGAACACTTCCATCATGTCGTTGTTTCATTGCACATCACCTTACATAGTTACAGTACGATATCGAGTAAATTATTTAAAACTAATGGTAGCCGCACTGAATTGAGCTACAATTTACGTTTATTATTGGGAGGTTTCGGAGCTTTTAAATAATTAACTCGCTTAAGTAACTCGCTTAACTCGCTTAAGCAAATGCGAACATGAACATGTTCGCATTTGCCACAGCTTTTCAGGCTCTATGGAGGATTTTGAGGCGACAATCCTTTACAATTAGGGTGAATCCAATATTTACCTTAAAACTTTACCGGCTTCCGACGAGTAGAAAGGGTGGTCTAAATCATATTATTGACGACCGGTCTGGCGTAGTTGCACGTAGTGACCTTGCCTGCTAAGCCGCGGTCCCGGGTTCGAATCCCGGTATTTATTTGTGTGACGAACACAGATATTAGTTCCTGAGTCATGGATGTTTTCTAAGTATGTTTATAAGTATGTATTTCTCTATCATCATCCTCCTTGCGTTATCCCGGCATTTGCCACGGCTCATGGCAACCTGGGGTCGACTTTGACAACTAATCCCAAGATTTGACGTAGGCACTAGTTTTTAAGAAAGCGACTGCCATCTGACCTTCCAACCCGAGTATGTATTTCTCTATATAAGGTCCTAATTTATTCGTTGCAGATATTTTAACACATGATACTTTACATTAAAATAATTAACTTTAAATATAAATTAAGAAATCTTTTCATGTAACTTTTTTGATTTCATTTTCCTAACAAAAAATTTATTATAATTTCGTCTAAAAAAATCATCATGTGCATTATCACATGTCACAATAACACTGTCTGTCATGTCAACAATTGTTTGTTGTAAATGTCGTAAAGGTTCGGCGGGAAAACTGCACATGTCATTGAAGTGGCCAGTTACAGTTAAGTGGTACGTAAAAGAGGTACTAGAATCTGTTCAATGAGTTTTCATTTAATAATCACATAAACAGGGTGTTTTTACGTACAAATTTGTTTTTCCGTTTTCTCCAAAAAACATCGTAAAAGCTATAATGTTTCACGGTTTAATATACTCCAGAGACCGAGTACTATCAGCTGTAAAAATATCTGTATCTAATAAATTAGGACCTTATATAAGTATGTATATCGTCACCTAGCACCCATATTACAAACTTTGCTTAGTTTGAAGCTAGGTTGATTTGTGTAAGGTGTCCACCAATATTATTTATTTCGTACCATATACATATTTTGTCTCCGGGTGATGGATTAAGAATTCGTGTGTCGTTAAAGTCGAGTATGTGATAATTATAAGTTTAACTTATTGTAGTGTAGGCGACAGCCTAGAAACCTTTGTCACTGCGTATCGTTTTTTGACAACCCCTATATTGCTATTATAAGACCCACTTGCACCAACCACTTAACTCAGGGTTAGTGGGCGGTCATCTATCAAATTTCATATAAAATGGTGGGTAAACCCTCCATTTTCGTTGGCGCAAGTGGCCCTAAGAGTGCCGCTGAAACGAGCAGTTTCGTGTGCTTTTTCTACCATGTTTGAGAATAAAATTTTCAATAAAATTGATTTTTTTCAACACCTTTAAAAAATACAACTACAGAATTGTTATATTCTGCAACTTTTTCTAAACAAATTTGGCAACTCGTGCATAATAATTGTAACCCAGAAAAATATTTTATTTTATTTATTTTTTATTTATTATTCAAATAAGTTACACAGCATAACAGTAAAACCAAAGCACTGTAAAACTAAAAAATAAAAACAATAGGTATAAATATAGCACAACAGTAAAAATCAGACAAAAAAAAACAATATTCTATTTAAAACAATATTCTATATATATTATAGTAATTGTAACTGAGACTTTCTTTCCCTCTTATCTACACTAATATTTTAAATGGGAAAGTCTGTGACTCTGTGTCTCTGTTTGTCCGTCTTTCACGCAATACGGAGCGACTAATTGACGTAATTTTTTAAGTCGATATTATAGTGGAAAGGATGAAGAGTGACATAGGCTACTTTTTGACTCCTTATAACCCCCCTAAAAGGGGAGGTGGTAGTTTGTGTGAAGCATTCCGCAATTTTCGAATTTAATGCGAGCGAAGCTGCGGGTAAAAGCTAGTATTAATATAACGGGGGAAAAGGTAATTTATACGAGAAACGGAGAGAATTATTTTTTTCAGCGTTGCGAAGGGAAAAAAGTGAATTAAGCTCCTATTGAAGTATAATGTCTCAATTTGGGCAACCATATTTTGTGACGTGGGACGGAATTGTTGAGTTATTCTGCGGGTATTTCTTTTTGTAACGGTTTATTTTCAAAAGAAGTGAATAAACAACATAATTACTAGTATGTTTATTGCATTATTCCCTTCTCAGCTAAGTGGCAATAGTTATTTGTTATACAAGGGGGCAAAGTTGTGTTTTAACGCCGAGTGTGGAATTGAAAAACGAGCAAGTGAAAGGATTCTATAGTTGAACCACGAGCGAAGCGAGTGGTTCGAGAATAGAATCCTGAACTTGCGAGTTTTTTAACACACGAGAAGTAAAATACATTTGCACCCGAGTGTAACACAAAACTTTTCCCCTCACTATAGCGAGGAAACTACAACGCAAAAAATGCGTTTATCACTGCTTCCAGTAGTTCCACAGGTGGTAAATCATCTTTATTACTAGATTCACCTACTTTTATCAATTTTAAAGCAGTTAATTTAACTTTATTCAAGGTCAAATTACTTTACCCACTAGTGGATAAAATACGTTTTTACCCGCTGGTATTAAAGGACAAAACACGTGTTTCCGAGCTAGTGAGGGGAAAAATATGTTCGCTCTCGCATAGGTCTCTTTAGTCATCAAAAGCGATGTTTCTCGGACATTGCACCATGAATCATCTGAAATAGACGCTATGGCCTACTGGCCTAGTGTATGATCGAATTCAAAACTGAATTAAGATTAAATAATTATGGAAATAAAAGGAGATAGCCAACTTCATAAGTAGAAAAGGCCAGATTCGAACTGAACCACTTTGTTCTGACATGATACTACATATTTATAGTAGTGTGATCACAAAAACCTAAATATATAAAGACTGTATCGTTAAGTATGAGGACAACTTTGAGTAGCCGTATTTATTTGCTATTATATTTTTTTCTTAAAACAAGACACAAAGCAGAATATCTGGACATAGTCTAGCCATAGTTATTTTTAAGAAATAAAGTTCAGGCCCCGTAGCCGAATGGCATTTCTCCGACGCCAAACGAAAGCAATACGCCGCTGGCTCTGTCGCGCCTATACGCAAGCGCGATAGAGATAGATATCTACTAGCGCTTCGTTTCGTAAGCGTTTCGTGAGCGATTGTGCCATTCGGCTAGCCACCCAGGATCTGTGTATGGCGGCCATTTAGAGAATGTGGCATGGTGCTTCCTCTAACTCCGACTTTGATGTCGAATTTAACTATCATACACTGTTTATATCGATTTGGTTTAGGCACTGTTCAAACACCGTGAATGTCAGTTAGACTTTGGCCTATGGCTAAATTTTTTATCTGTTTCTCTCATCCTGCTTGCATCAAAAATTTACGACAATCCGGAACGTTGCTCAAAATAGCGTTTTTTTTAATTATATAAATTCACCGCATTTATTCTGCAAGTACCCAATTGAAAAACCATGAAGAGGACTCTTAAAGAATATATTTTGGCAGCATATTAACCTTTGTTTGTTGAAATCGTACAAACAGTCATTGAAATATTCTCAAATTAAGCCAGATAGGGGTTGTCCGAAATTTATTTGCTAGACCTTAATGAAAGTACCATAAAGTCTCTAAAATAAATAAAAAATTAGACCTTCTTATATCAAATAGTGCTTACCAATACCTTCAGATCATACTCTCGGAACATAATAATATAAAATTATGCACATGTCAACATTTAGACGAGGTTTGTTTTGTCCTTATACTTATCGATACAGTCCTTAAATATATAAATATAAATATTGGGGGACACCTTACACAGATCAACTTAGCCCCAAACTAAGCATAGCTTGTACTATGGGTGCTAAGCGACGATATACATACTTAAATAGATAAATACATACTTATATACATAGAAAACATCCATGACTCAGGAACAAAATATCTGTGCTCATCACACAAATAAATGCCCTTACCGGGATTCGAACCCAGGACCGCGGCGCAGCAGGCAGGGTCACTACCGACTGAGCCAGACCGGTTGTCAATATACTCGTATAAGGTTAAATAATGTGAGTTTTTCCAAAGTTGCGTAAGAGAATCGTAGTTGTAAAAATAGCTATATTCTTGTATAATGTACTTTTAAATAAACTTATTTAACTAACTAACTTAACTACTTGCCGACTTATTTCTATGCAAAACAAAGAAAAAAATAATTTTATTAAAGTATACAATTACTCAAACGTCAGTAAAATCAGGTTTTAATTAAGAACAGCTTTATAAAATTGTGCCGGAAAAATTACTCCTAAGTGGTTTGAAAATGTAATGAGCTCGGATAATTAAACGTTTTGCTGTCAAATGTTTACTGTAATCTGCAAAGTATACAATACAATACAATACAATACTCTTTATTGCACACCTTGATAAAATACAACAATACAAAACAAGGAAGAAACACGAACAAAGGTAAACAACAGGCGGTCTAAGTATTTAAAAATAATGAATTTATTAATGAAGTTAATCCATACTTTATGTAACACTAGCTTTCCCGCGGCTTTGCTCGCGTTAGAAAGAGACAAAAAGCAGCCTATGTCACTCGCCATCACTTCAAATATCTCCACTTAAAAAATCACGTCAATTCGTAGCTTCGTTTTGCCGTGAAAGACGGACAAACGAACAGACACACACACTTTCCCATTTATAATATTAGTATGGAAGTATGGATTATACATGTGGAAGAGTGTGTGTCTGTTTGTTTGTCCGTCTTTCACGGCAAAACGGAGCGACGAATTGACAAGATTTTTTCAAGTGGAGATAGTTGAAGGGATCGAGAGAGAAATAGACTACTTTGATCTCTTTCTAACCTCCCACCTCCCAGGAAGTTTGTATGGAGCACTCAGAAATTTTAGAATTTAACGCAAGCGACGCCGCGGGCCTAAGCTAGTTTAGTTATAAGAAGCGACTTGTAAACTGATAGAAAGCTTGAATCCAATGTGATTTAGATAAACTTCATGAATTGTTTTTAAAATGTCTAACGGCCCAGCCACGACACTTAAAACAGTCGGCAAACGCGAATGAATAGTCCCATCGCTGTGTCTCGCTTCAATAACAGCATAAAAATATGTTCAACCATAAGTGCTATTGTGCTAAGCCGCGGTCCCGGGTTCGAATCCCGGTAAGAGCATTTATTTGTGTGATGAACACAGTTCCTGAGTCAGGTATTTATCTATATAAGTATGTATATCGTCGCCTAGCACCCATACTACAAGCTTTGCTTAGTTTGGGGCCAGGTTGATCTGTGTAAGGTGTCCCCCAATATTTATTATTTATTTTATTTTTAGTAAAAATGGTACGGGTCAAAAAGGCGCTATTTCCATATGGCATCAACAGCATCAACCATAAACTCTATCTTATCGTCCACCGACAACGTGGTAGCTTTTAGTTGAAAAAGTCACATAATATCTACTTGGCAATGGCTACAATGACAATCCACAAAACTAATTTGTTAAAACTAACATACACCGTTAAGAAAGTTTTGTCCTAAATGCAGCCACTTTGCGACAAAATTAGTAATGTTTGCTAACAAAGGTCTGACAAACATTATCCTTTTTGCGAGACTCGGGCTTGTATTTAAATAAAGTTTGGCACAAAATGCAGCAGTTTACGTTTTGAATTAAATATTATAGGATATTCTTACACAGATTGACTGAGTTCCACGGTAAGCTCAAGAAGGATTGTGTTGCAGGTACTCAGACAACGATATACAAAATATACAAATACTTATATGAATACATAAGAAAACATCCATGACTCAGGAACAAATATATGTGCTCATCACACAAATAAATGCCCTTACCGGGATTCGAACCCAGGACCGTGGCGTAGCAGGCAGGGTCACTACGCGCTGGGCCAGACCGGTCTTCAAAAACAATAAAGACGACAAGAAAGAAGAGTTAAAGAATAAAGACGGCAAAACCACTAAAAATTGAGCCAATATCCCAGGTTGGTATAAAGAACAAGTGACAAAGCCTTCAGGGTGTCTTTCCACTAGAGACGTGCTACAGATGTGTTTGATAATCACCAATAATACCAGTATATATTGGTCCATATATCCATATACACATGAAATAAAAAGGACCATCCATACTATGCATATTAGTGACTCTTGGGGTCATTATGAACAACTTTTATTATGAGATCAATGCCCAAATCGGGGAAAATATGGCTGCCCCATACATACCTACATTCCGACTTCATTTTATATCACCTTGTAGATGTAGAGTAGTACTGGTAAGAACGGGTCCAGTTGATTGGCAGACAAAAACATCCACGTAGCAAATCTCTGGTGGTCTTTCCACTGGTGGAGACTAGATTGTGGCAAAAAAAAAAAAAAGAAATGCTCATCTCTGAACCTGCCTGGAGGATACGGAAAAATTACAATTGTCTTTAGTTTCATAAGCTGTGTTTTATTCAACTCAAAAATGGCCGAAAATTCGTGAGAAACCTAAATCATAAATTCAAGTTGATATTGCAATAAAATAATATTGATGTTTCTTCAAAAACCTCAATAAGATAATGGAAATCATACTATACATACTTACAGACACCACACACTGAGAGAAATTTGCATTGTGAATTTAACAAGTTCGACTTGTTGCGGTTTATCCGTTTGAATCAGCCAAACGTATGTTTAAAACAATATGTGTCAGGTTGTTTTTATAAAATCGACTTGTTGATTCAAATATATTGCCGATTCAAATGACAAGTAGCTTGTTGTTTGAACCAAAGAGCACGTAGGCGCTATTTTAACCAAAAAACTTGTTGAACGAACATGAAAACTGTTTGTTTTTCTCTCAGTGCACAGATACTTAGGTATCCGTGTAAAGAGAATTCCCCTAAAAAGCTCATGGCGTAACTATATAGGGCACTCGCAGCACGTATGGTAGCATTCTGAGAGTAACTTTGCATTACCTTACTTTAATGAAGTAGGGTTGCATATGCATAGTGAAGGCTAATGTAGGTAAGCTGTGGATCTAAGTAGAACATTGTATCTTTAGGAATATATGTTTAAAATCATTTTGACTAAGGATAATATTTGCTAGGTGAAATGATCTAAAACAAAAAGTCTCTGAGGTGGTGAATTAATCCATTAAGTTTTTATTTATGTCCCGTGTGGTGACGGATTAAGAATTTCACCACCCCCTTTCCCCGTGAAGTCGACTGTGGGATATGGGTTAAATTGTGACGTGGGCGAGGGGCAGGCAACCTGTCACTGCAATGTCACAATTTCTTTTTCTTTCAACCCCTTGTTTGCTAAGAGTGGCACTGAAACCTGAATAGTTTCATGTGCTCTGCCTACCCCTTTGTGGGATCCAGGCGTGATTGTATGTATGTATGTTATGTCTAAAACCATTATGTCTATACAAAATGGTTATAAGCAACTCATTCGAAATAAGACTTTTGAACATATCTTTAACTCTTTTACTTAATAGTGTTCGAAATGGTGAAACATACATACATACATACATACAATCACGCCTGTTTCCCAGAGGGGTAGGCAGAGATCACGGATTTCCATTTACTACGATCCTGACAAACCACTTTCGCTTCACACACTTTCATAACGTTTCTCATACACGCTCGTCGGTTTCGACTACTTCTGACCTGGCCTTTTTGCAATATTTCCCCGATTTGATCAAGAAAAGTTCGCCTAGGTCTTCCACTTCCAACGAAATGAAATGAATGAAATGGTGAAAAATAAAGAAAAAAGTTTATTATAAGTTTAAACTACTTATTTAAGTAAGTAGCAGAGTGATTTTAACTTGATACCAACACATAGGTAACCTTCGATATTATTATATTCTAAGTATGGGATGCCACATATCATTAAGAAAACAGAATAGGCGGCGCAACATCAGGTGCTAATAAATATTGGATTAGACGGGTAATTCCTATAAGGAAGGCCGGTAGGGCAATCTCTCTTCCCCTACAAGTATATTGGGCATATTAATCATGGCTGCCTTCAGTACTGAATGCTTTTTCCTTGTGTGAACATCGTACACAAAATATCTAGTTGTTATTAGGGTGCGTAAGCAAGTTGCAAAACAATCATTGCCGCCGACGGACACCCGAAACGCCAGAAGGGTTGGAGGTGCGTTGCTGAACGTGCCGATACTGATACCCGAGCAAGCGGAAGATTCGAATATTGAACCTCGAGCGTAGCGCGTGGTCCAAAAAGTGGAATCTTGAGCGTTGCGAGGGTTTCAAGGCACATTAACCTTCGTACGGCACGTTAAACATTGCCACCGAGTTTGAAAACCAAATTTTTCACCACCCCAACACGAACAAAACATCAAACTAAATCAAATCCATCGATTCCTTCAATATTTATGATTCAAAATCATCATTTATAGGTAAAATTCTCCTCCAGGACCACCAAGTTGAATTCCTAAAATGTTGAAATCCCGAAATGTTGACTTTCCCAGAATGTTGATTTTTTTCAGTTTCGCAAAATGTTGAATTCTTATAACGTTGAAATATTAAAAAGTTGAATTCTCAAAATGTATACTTTCAACATTTCGGGATTTCAAAATTTTAGGAAGTCAAGTTTATATTCCTGGAATCTTTTTTTAACATGGGTACTTTTTTTGGTCCTAATAGGAGAAAAAATTTGTCCCAAGATTTCCAGACATTTTTGGGATTGTCCATCCCATTACCGATATAGCTATGAAAAAATGGTAAACGGAATGGAAAACAAATCATGGGACAGTTCCTTTCTCCTATCAGGCTATCAGGATTAAAAGAGTCCGCGATTCTTTGAAGAAATCACATAAAAATTACCAAATAAACCAAATACCGTTTAACACTAAAGACCTACTTAATCTTTCTGGTATATTAGCCCATTGGTTGACTGGTAGAGAATGTCTCAAAGCATTAAGTTCGCCATTTATACTTCTGTATTGTGCAATAAAGTTTAAATAAATAAATAAAAAAGTTTAAATATGGGTGCATTGAGATAATTTCGACATACAGAAATGCTCGGGTAATTTCGAAAGGGGAATCTTGATATGATGGAAATAATGGTGATTTTTATGTGACTTTCGAAATTAGACGACGTTCGAAATTATCCCAATGCACCCTACTTCAACAGCCGACAAGGTCAATACCCTGATTGCTATTTAAGCGGAAAAAATTGAAACTCATTTTTTTCGAACTACGAAATTTTTTCACTTGTATCACACTTAGGGTCATTAGTAACCCTATCAGCTGTTAAAGTATCACTCGGGACCTTTGCTACACCCTGTAGGTACCTACCGCAAATTCAATCTTATGGAAATTCAACATTTTAGGGTTCACCATACCGCAAAATCAACTTTCTGTAAATTCAACATTTTAGGATTCAACAAGCTGCAAATTCAACTTTATGTGATTTGGACATAAAAAGAACTCAACAGAATGCAAATTCAACATTTTAACATTCAACATCCTGCAAATTCAACTTTTTGCAAATCCAACATTTTTGGAATTCAACTTGGTGGTCCTGGAGGAAAATTCTATCAGATAGCTTAAGACATCAAGTTAAAATTTGTATGAAATTACTTTGCGAAAAAGCGAAACGTTCATCTCAGAAAATTCATACTATACCCGTTAGTGTGGTGAAAATATAATTTTCTTGTATGCCATTTAAACATTCTACGAAACAAAGTTATGCTTATTATACTTATACCAATTCATCGTTATAACAATTTACATTATGCGCATTAGCATTATACGGAATCTGTTATGCGAAATAATGATATGCGTATTAAACGTTATGCGTAATAAACGGTATGCCAATTCATATTAGGAGTATTCAGTTATGCGAATTAATATAGACCCGCGTTGCTGACCTTTAAAATGGTTTAACCCTTCGAGTCCCAGCGACATCATATGATGTCAGTGTTACAGAAGTTAAGATTCTAAGTTTTTTTTATTCGTATAATATTGGCTTTCTGCTACCAGGGCACTTTGCCAATGTCAAGTAAACTATAGAGATATATAAAGCAGTATAAGTAGTTTAAGCTTGTAAAAATGTATCAGTTACAATTGAACCCCAGTCGAGATTTGCCCCGCTGTACCTTATGAAACCCAAACTATAAGTATTTTGCAGTGTTGAATTAGGAACCTTGCTTATTTCAAAAAGATTTAAAACAATTCTGACATTCACTTTTGGTATTTTATACATTTTACTTTCAAATGATTGAGACTCGAAGGGTTAAAGCAGCGTCCACACTCATGAGACGCATGTCTTGCGGCGCAGAACGGACGTCTCCGCCACGCCGTCTGAATGTAGCGCCTGGAGGCGCGTCTTACATCCTTCCTATACAAAATGTACTGAGGAGACGTTTTTTGAATTACATTCAGACGGCGTGGCGGAGACGTCCGTTCCGCGCTGCAAGACTTGCGTCTCATGAGTCTGGACGCTGCCTAAAAGGTTGTATCGGTCCAGAAATACCGCACGCTAGCGACTGATCATCAGGTCAGTTCGGTGGCTAGCCGAATGGCACAATCGCTCACGAAACGCTCACGAAACGAAGCGCTAGTAGATATCTATCTCTATCGCGCTTGCGTATTGGCGCGACAGAGCCAGCGGCGTATCGCTTTCGTTTGGCGTCGGAGAAATGCCATTCGGCTACGGGGCCTGGGTGGCTAGCCGAATGGCACAATCGCTCACGAAACGCTCACGAAACGAAGCGCTAGTAGATATCTATCTCTATCGCGCTTGCGTATTGGCGCGACAGAGCCAGCGGCGTATCGCTTTCGTTTGGCGTCGGAGAAATGCCATTCGGCTACGGGGCCTGGGTGGCTAGCCGAATGGCACAATCGCTCACGAAACGCTCACGAAACGAAGCGCTAGTAGATATCTATCTCTATCGCGCTTGCGTATTGGCGCGACAGAGCCAGCGGCGTATCGCTTTCGTTTGGCGTCGGAGAAATGCCATTCGCTACGGGGCCAGGTCAGTTCAGGGCACGTAACCAAATGCACAAGCGCTTATTATAATATCGTTATTGCAGCTATCTCTATCGCTTTTCCGTATTGACGCGACAGAGCCAGACTGAGTTTTGATCGGTGTCTAGCTTCAACAATTGCCTTTTGCCTATTCCGCCAGTTCACTTTGCTTGAAGCCAGTATTTAATTTCTATAATATGCTACTTGACCATTTTTTTTAAATCCGTCTTATATGATTAAGTACTGTCCAATGAACCGAAATAAAATATTACCATATTTTATTATGACCTAAAAACAGCAAAAAAATATTTTTAAAATATACTTTTACGTAATCAGCATACATCGGGGTTTTGGGAGCGGGAATGATTTACACTAGCCCAAAAATGGTGTAAACGATAAAAGATAAACATTACTTTAACATTTCTAGGTACATTTGGAGCCAGTTACATAGTTAAATATATATTTCAGTAATTCAAATGACTATAAACAGAGTTACAAATACACGAATTCATTCCCGCTCCCAAAACCCCGATGTATGGTAATCAGGCGAAAACAACACAGTCATCCACACAGGCTACTTTTTGTCTCTTTCTAACGCGAGCGAAGCCGCGGGCAAAATCTAGCTAGTACTCGTATATTTACCAAATCCTTTAACCGTTTGAACGCCAAAGATAGTATACGCGTTACGGCAACCCAATATCAAACTTCTTACCTTCGAACAAGGTTCAGTTCACGATGACATACCGAAATAGGAGTCGCATTGAAAGGGTTGTCGAATTGTCAATTACATTGGATCCGTGTTTGATATCAAATACTCAATTAAACCGCTTTATATTGTAAGGCATATGTGATCAAGAAACGTACGTCTCATATGACTTTATTCTATGAATCAATAGGTATACATATGTTTAAATAGATTCTGAATTGATAGATATTCCCTTCCGCCCTTTGCATGATTTTAATTAATTTTAACTTCTGTATCCGTGTGGTTCTTCAAGTTTAGGTATTTTATTAATATGTGAGTGTGTTCAGTAAAACGTCCTACTTTGTCGGTTACCGTTAAAGCGTGACAAGTCTGTAATTGTCAGTCATTAAAGTAACAAATCAAGTTTACAAAAAAATACAATCCAAATCTCAGAGATGTATAAGGTCTCTAAGTGTCCAAAAACTAAAATTAACATAATCAAGCGTTTTATTAAAAAAGGGAGATTTTGAATAAGAATTTCTTAAATTCAGTATTTTTCTCAATACCCACATCTTTGTTCAAATATCACTTGTAAAACGTCTCCTTACCTTAAATCTACCTTGACTGAAGATAGCATATTTATTTGATAGCTCTCCCAAAGTTCATTTGATAATTCGAATTGAATTTTTTTTCGATATTAACAAAAAGTTATATACCGGGTGGTTCTTGATAATCAAAGAGGATCTAGTATTATAGAAGGTGTATATACATACAAATATAAAGGTGTACCTTTTTCTGTATGGTTTTGGGGTACGTTTTTTTCTTAGACTTTATCTGTCTATACGGAGTTACATATTTTTTTGCTGATGCCTAACCTAACCTAACGTCGTGTCAATATTAACGGAAAACAAAAAAAAAACACGGTGTATATTATTCAAATATGTACTATCTATATAACTTATTAGCTAACTATATTTCTATAATTAAATATAAGAATTATACCAACTATCGAAAGGGTCTTTGTCAAACAACAAACATCTTGTACCTAATTGGTAGAAATTGATATGTAATTGGGTTGAGACTGTATTTGAGAAGCAGCGGGCTGATTGCCTCTCAACTTTGGTAACACGATTTAGATTAGTTGGTATATATTATGATATGAAACATGTGTAATGTGTATGACTGTATGTACCTATTGTACCTATACCTAAACAAGTTCATCCATACTAATATTATAAATGGGAAAGTGTGTGTGTCTGTTTGTTTGTCCATATTTCACGGCAAAACGGAGCGACAAAATGCCGTGGTTTTTTAAGTGGAGATAGTTGAAGGGATGGAGAGTGACATAGGCTACTTTTTGTCACTTTCTAACGCGAGCGAAGCCGCGGGCAAAAGCTAGTAATAAATAAATGAGAATTATAAATATTTAAAAATATTTTAAGCGGGTTACTCACGTATTAAGTCGATATAGCGTTCGACATGTTTCGGCTCAATTTCGAGAGCCTTTCTCAAGAGTAGCGACACCCCGCCTTTACATGTCGAGAGCGCGACGCATACTGCGGGCGCTTGCTCGGTGCGCGCGGCTGCTGAGGACAGGCGCAGGGGGGGTCGGCGGCGCGGGCGACGTCACCGTGGCGAGATCGGAGCTACCCACTATGTTACTTTTACTTTTGTCTTTTGTTAACAAGTGACGTAATAAGTGTTGTGTGCAATCCTGCTTTTGACAAAAGTAACATAGTGGGTAGCTCCGATCTCGCCACGGTGACGTCGCCCGCGCCGCCGACCCCCCCTGCGCCTGTCCTCAGCAGCCGCGCGCACCGAGCAAGCGCCCGCAGTATGCGTCGCGCTCTCGACATGTAAAGGCGGGGTGTCGCTACTCTTGAGAAAGGCTCTCGAAATTGAGCCGAAACATGTCGAACGCTATATCGACTTAATACGTGAGTAACCCGCTTAAAATATTTTTAAATATGTATGAGTCTCACGGGAGTTTTATAGAGAATTATAAACATTATAATTTGGCTAATATAAATGACAACTAGGGAAGAAATCAAATTATGTTATTGAATATTTTTTGATATGTCCTTTGTTTTCAAGTAGTCACATTACTATATAATATAAAGGTAAATTTTATTGAAATAGATATCATGCACGAAAGAAAAAACGACAAGGCCCACTGGTGGCCGAGCCGGGAATCGAACCCGGGTCTTCAGCTTACGCGGCTAACGTCTTTATCACTAGACCACCCGCCCGCCACCAGTGGGCCTTGTCGTTTTTTCTTTCGTGTATGATATCTATTTCAATTTATAATATAATTGAATTAAAATAAGAAATAGAGGATTTAAGGTCGGCGGAGTAGATAAAAACCTGTTAAAAACATATAAAAGTATGAATTGTGAATGCTTTTTATATGATGATTTTGATGATGATTAACAGAACTTAAGTATTATTCCTAATTGATTTTATATTTGTTTCAGGTAAGACTACTATATTATTCCGAATAAGCTGGTAAGTAAGAGGGTTCAGTTCAGATTTTCCAGTAAATTCCAGTAAAAAAGTTCAGGCTTTCGGAGTAAATGGGCAAAAATGACGAAAAAATGGTTGACAAGAAATAAAACTATGGAAACGGATTAAATCGCGTATAATGAATTTACAATTAATACCGACGTTTCGAACACTTAACAGCGTTCGTGGTCAACGGGTGATTGAGGAAAAATTACAATGTGCAAAAGCTACCCACATACAAGAATTATTAACGAACCATGACCATAAATAATATAGATTTCTAAGGCAGGTTCACACACTATAAATAAAGCTAATAATCCGTTTTCATAGTTTTATTTCATGAGTAACTATCGCGGTAACCGAAGACAATATAATGGTTGACAACTTAAAACTAGCAGATAATCGGAACACATTTATGATTTCACCCTGTATGTATCCAAATAAGCCTCAAATTATTACCAGTGGTAGAAAACCTTTTATAAAACATGCTAAACGGTGCGAACCCTCACAACTTTGCTCACGCACGTGACTCAAATTTCTGAAGCATGTTTTTAGAAGCTTAAGTTATTCTTCATAAATCATTGTTGTTTTCGCTGTTTCTTTCCCTGGAAAGGTCAGATTGATTAGAGTAATAAAGGCTTGTAAGGCCGGAAACGTTGGGTTGGTACACAGAATATAGTATTTTATGCAACAGGCGTTTAAAGGAGGTCAAAAAAGACGAGTGGCGTGGGTAACAATTTGAGGCGAAGCCGAAAAGTGTTATTAAGACGCCACGAGTATTTTTTGACTCAATTAAACACCGTTGCATACAATACTTTTTCTACGACCATGCACTTTGTTTTTAATAGTTTTCTTGAACAACTTTCGTGAAATTCACACTGTTACCTGTATTTTGACGCCTCGGCCTCCCCTCTGTTCCTGCACTCACCCTGTCGCTCGCACTCCCCCGCCCTGCGCCGTCGCCAGCCCCCGGCGCCCCGCGCACCCACGCTATATCCATTAAAGGCTACCTAACAATACTTTAAGAGCTATATCGTAAGAGTGGGTGCGCGGGGCGCCGGGCGGGGGCGGGCATCTTTTATGTAGGGTTTTAACGATCTATGCACGTCACTGTAAATGACGAATAACAACACGGGAGTCGAAAAAGTATATAAAATTAGAAGTTGGTTCTTAATCAACACTAGAGCTAGAAACTTTCTTCTGGAAACTTCTGATAAATATGTTCAAAACTTGTTGGCATGAAACATGTCGCCGAATTGGGTTTTCAGGGTACGTAACCAATTTCACAAATGCTTACGACAATATCGTTATTTATACAGTGAGCAATTAATCAATCAATCAATTAACTTTATTCAAAATAAAATATGCTTACAATAAGCATTTTTATGCGCATTCTTGCTTTGTTATGTAAATAGTTTTATTTTTTCTGTCTCTTTTCGTCCTCTTCTTTTTTTATTGTTGTGTGTTTGTTATCTGTCATGGCATCACCGAATGGGCCCTACGGAAGACCAGCGCTGGCTTCCAGCTAGCATCATGCTGAGTTGGGTCCATTTCGTGATGCGCACTTAATTTTTTTTTGTTCTTTTCTTGTGTACATGTACGTACGTGTTTGTGAGCGTCATGAATAAATGTCTTTTATCTTATCTTATCTTATCATTTTCAGAACTTTGGACCGCCCAATTAGCGTAAGTTATTAACAAAAATTAACTCACTGTCAGTTTTGTGACGACAATTAAGTATGAAATTTCTATAAAAATATGGTTCTGGTGTTAACTACATAAACTTTAAGCGATAATCTACATTCAGAATGTGAAAAAAGTAAATTTTTAGACAGATTAATTGCCGTCACAAAACTGACAGCGAGTTAATTTTTGTTAACAACTTACGCTAATTGGGGTGTCCCAAATTCTGAAAATGTCGGGTCAATAAAATTAGAAAATAAATAAAAGAACATCGTTAACGAAGAATTCGTAACAGTTAGAAAAACAATCAACCTTTTACCCCAAATAATCGCTCCCCGATCCTGACAGTAGCAACTTAATGGAAAACGTAGTTTACTATAAAATTGCCTCCAATTTAGAAACAAGGCCAACTAACTACCATTACATTCAAAACGACGTATTTTCAAAGAAAAACTACGGAAGTTTTAGCCTTGTTAAGTGAGAGGAATTTCAAGATAACACCTATTTGATAAATAACGCTAAAGTGAAATTTGACTGCTTATTTCGGTCGTATTTTTATTTCATTCGGTGTGTGGGGTGTCGTTCTATGGGACCTTTATTGAATTAGGTACTTCCTTTGCTAAATATAATAATAAGTACATATATATTTCACTTTAAAAGTTGTTCAAAGTAGTAGTTGTCAAACATTTTTGTTGTGTAGAAGACGCTCTCTGGCGATAAAACAGCCTGTTGTCTGTCTTTATATATAATATATAATCAATTGTTTTGTCTCCACTGATGAAGTACTTTCTATTTATATACTTATTTCAAAAGTATAATCAGAAAATCATCTTAAGTGGACATAATTTTAACTTGCATTTGAACTGTGCTACTTAAAATATCATCTTCTAGTAAAAAAATACTTGCTTCTAGTAAAAAATATGCGGCGACTTTAATGTAAATATCTTGGAAAATTCAATAATTAGGAGCCTTAGAGATGTTTTAGGTTTGGATCAACTTAAATTAGTGTATTATGCTCTAGTTGAGTCCAGATTGCGCTATAGCATTAGGTTTTGGGGCAATAGTTATTTATATAATATCAACGGAGCCTTAGTTGCACAGAAAAAAGCTATTAGAGCAATGGTGCATCTTCCGTTTCTTAGCTCATGTAGAGAGCATTTTAAGAACATGGGTATTCTCACGGCTCCCAGTCTGTATGTTCTTATACTTCTTACACAGTTTGTTAAAAATAATTATAACAATTGTACAGCTGAAGAACTAGAGTCTCGCCTAGCTACAAGGACGAAGAACATTAGGCCCAACTTCTTTCCCAAACTTCAGGTTATAAAGCATTGTGCAAGACATCAGCAAGTGATTTTATTTAATAGGCTTCCTCCTAGTCTAAAAGTCATTACGGATTGGCTTACATTTAAGCGCAATCTAAAATCATTCTTATTGACTAGATGCTGCTATAGTGTTGAAGAAATATTTGATATTTGATAGGATATAAGTCGATAAAATTGTGATTGTTATTTAGTATTAATTCAAATGGTTTACTGTATTGTTATTTATTTATGTTGTATATAATGGAATTTCTGACACAATGATTGTATTGTTTGAAGAATAAATAAATGAGAAATAAGTATCAGATTGTTGAATCTTTTCAAATCATGTAATCTCAATCATATTTTTATGGAGCCTACTAGAGTGACTGCCACTAGTGCCACCTGTATAGATAATATTTTCACTGATATTTTTCCTACTACTAAAGATGTAATTAGCAACTTAGAATCAGACCATTTAGGCCAATTGATAGTATTTGAGACATTAAGGAAAAATACTTTGAGAAAACAAATAACTTATGTACCAGTAACCTCCGACCGCGTGGAACGAATGAAGCAAAGTTTGGTTCAGGGGCTACCCTCCCTGTCTTCCGATATGAGTCCTAATAGTATGTATAATTCATTCTTTCACACTTTTCTGCAACATTATAATGCAATATTTACTTCAAAATCGGTCGTAGTTAGTGGTGCATCAGTTTTTAGTGAGTGGGCTACTGCAGAGTTACATCAACGAAGACGTGCATTGTATGCCTTGTATGAAGAACGGCGGTTTAATACGAGTGATGAATTTAAAGAACATGTTAAGCAATATTCGAAGAAGTTCAAGATAGATTGTCATATCGCTAAGCGAAATTATCTTAGTAATAAAATAAAAAATAGCTCTGACATTATTAAAGCAACGTGGAAAGTAATTAATGTGGAAACTGGTCGCTCGAAACACGCAGTAAAAGATATTAAACTGAATATTGATAACAAAATTATAGATTCCAATTTTGAAGTAGCAACAGAGTTCGAAAAATTTTCGTTTCTGAGTGTTGTAGAGACCTTTATTTTGAACATGTTTGTACCTCAGATATAGTAAAGGCATTTAAATCAATTAATGTCAAAAAAACTAGTGACCTCTGGGGGGTCTCCGTCCATGCCGTAAAATCCTTAGTTGAGGTTGTAGCGCCTGACTTAGCAGTTATATTCAACAACAGTGTTGACTGCGGCGAGTTTCCTGATCTAATGAAACATAGCAAAATAACTCCTTTATTTAAATCCGGCAGCCACTCTGACCCCACTAACTTTAGACCAATATCTGTGCTGCCAACTTTCAGTAAAATATTTGAAAAATTAGTTCTTTCTCAATTAGTACGACATTTTAACGTTAATAATTTAATGCATAATAAGCAATTTGGCTTCACACGGGGTCGCTCGACAACCGATGCTGGTGTTGAGCTAATTAAGCATATTTTCGATGCCTGGGAGGAGTCACAAGATGCTTTAGGTATCTTTTGTGATTTATCTAAGGCCTTCGACTGTGTTTGTCATGAAACATTGATCAGGAAACTACATTATTATGGAGTCAGAGGATCAGCACTAGATTTACTCAAGTCCTACTTAAATGGTAGAATACAAAGGGTAGATGTCAATGGACAGAGATCAACTGGGTCATTGGTCTCTATGGGTGTACCACAGGGATCAATATTGGGGCCTTTCCTGTTCCTTATCTACATAAATGACTTGCCATTCCTTGTAAAGACCCACCATGATATAGTATTGTTTGCAGACGACACCTCACTTATTTTCAAACTCAAACGACAGCAACAAGCTCACAGTGATGTTAACAATGCTATCTCTAAAGTAGTGAACTGGTTCAATGCTAATAATTTATTATTAAATGAAAAAAAGACTAAATGTATTAAGTTTGTCACTAATAGTAACGTAAGGAATGAGCAAACAAGTGTCGTTGTGAAGGATGAGGAATTAGAACTGGTAGATAGTACAGTTTTTCTTGGTATAACTTTAGATTCTAAACTTCAGTGGGGTCCCCATATTGTTAACCTCTCGAATAGACTTAGTTCTGCAGCTTTTGCAGTGAGCAAGATCCGTCAGTTAACAGACGTGAAAACAGCTCGATTAGTTTATTTTAGTTACTTTCACAGCATTATGTCATATGGTATTTTACTTTGGGGCAGTGCTTCAGAGATAAATACCATATTTATTCTGCAGAAGAGGGCTATTCGAGCAATATATAAAATGAACCATAGAGACTCACTTAGAGATAAATTTAAGGACATTAATATAATGACAGTGCATTGTCAATATATTTATGAGAATATTATGTATGTACATAAAAACATTTGTAATTTTAAGAAAAACTGTGATGTACATAATATAAATACTAGAAATAAACATAAACTCGCGGTGCCCTTCACACGGCTCTGTAAAATTAAAAAATCATTCATGGGTAATTGTGTTCGATTTTATAATAAACTTCCGAATCATATTACTGACTTGTCAATTAATAAATTTAAGAATCATGTAAAGCGTGTACTCATTTCCAAAGCTTATTATACAACACAAGACTACATGAATGATAAAACAACGTGGGATTAATTGTTATTCGAAATGGTTTCTTATTTTTACGTTTATTATTATTATTATTGTTGATGAAATTAATATTGTATTTTTTTGGACATTGGATTTTTCCTAGAAATATTCTAGACATGTATTTTTATATATACATATACCTAATTATATATTTTTTGTTTAACGATTATTTTTATATGAAATTGTATATTATAGACTCAATATTATTATGAACAATAATTTACAACAATAAATTGCTCTGATAATTAGGTTAGATTAAGATCATAATATATATGTAATGAACTATTCATAAGAGCTTGTAACTAGGCCTACATGAATAAAGATATTTTGAATTTGAATTTGAATTTGAACATAGGTACTTCGTGATTATTACTATGTATGAAAAAAGATAAACGTTCTCTGTTAACGTGCAATTTAAAAGATAAGCTAATAATGCATGCGTGACTTTCGCAGTGCCCCTATCCACGCCACAATGTTATATACCCCTGACTGTATAACTACGAGTATGTTATCTGAAAAACGTATCTAGTGTAACCCGTATTGTCAACGTAGTATGGTTGAGATTTGAATGAAGGGGGCGCAAATGGAAGTTGGTAAATATCTGCAGGATTGTCAGGTATAGTCAACATTTTATTGTGTTAACGTTTAATACGGATATGGATGTTTCTTTTGTTTTTCGTGATGCTGAGTTTTGTACGATAATGTTGTATACGGAAGGTTTTTCAAAGATATATCACCTGTGTATAAGGTGTCCCAAGACCATGGGACATGAAGGGAAAGTACCTAAAATATCACAGATAGGGTATATTGCTGAAAGAAGACTTTATTTTATTTTTAAAACTTGGTAAAACTGTGAAAGTGTCTGTTTGTTTGTCCGTCTTTCACATTAAAACGGAGCGCCGAATAGGCGTGTTTTTTTATGTGGAGATAGTTGAAGGGATGGTGACATATGCTCCTTTTTGTCGTTTTCTAACCCCCCACTTCCTTAAAATCGGGGGTGAAAGTTTGTATGGGGGTCCAAATTTGGATCGCAGTCCAATACTGTAAGGAGCACTAAGAAAGGATTTTTCAAAATTCACCTAAGAAGGTGGAATGGGGATCCAAAGCTTGTATGGGTAAACAAGATTTGATTAGTATGCAGGCGAAGCCGCGGAAAAAAGCTAGTTTATTATAAGGCAATCTTATAAATCATTGTTAATGTCAAACTTTCTGACACAATGAAGAGTGCCACTTAGAAATCAATTTATATTTCGAGCCGATTCTCAAAACTTGGGAATCCAATCGAACTTACCTCTTTCAACCCTTTAATTGCGGTATTTATAATTAAATTGGTTTCGGAAGCCCTTCTCCGGTTTGTAATTTACTTAATGGCGTAAAAAATCGAATCCTTTTTAAAGCAAAGGAATGTTTTTCGACACGACATTGGAATTTAAATTCGGGATTTTTTTGCTGGTTTTAGGTACAGTCATCCAAAAAAGCGGTTTACCACTTTTGAACCATAATTATTTGTTTAGAATAGATTCGAAAAGTTGTAAAACACTTTCTTGGCTGACTCCGTACTTATCAAATGGTATCTACTCGCATTTTCTTCTCCATTAGTTTTACAAATTTATAATATATAACCGCAGTGGACACTCCAATCAATAATTCAAACATTGTAAAACATGGAAAAAATGGATCAGTTGCATTTGGTGCCCCAGTCGAAATTGCCTACCTAACTTTACCTTACCGTACCTTAAATACAATTCTTTATGAAGCAAAACTGCGTAGCGTATAAATGAACTGTATTTAATATGACCACTACACTGTCAGTTTGTGGGAGTTACAGATTTAATTTAATAACTTTGTGGGCTATAACTGTCTGGTTCAACCTCACTGGAGTATTAGTGAAGCGCTACTTGTAGTATTATAATAAATTTTTTCTACTCGTCGAATGTAATCTGTCAATTAGGATACCACAGACTAAACTATAAGTGCTAACTTTTCAGTGTTGGATACTCTATGGCAGTTCCGACTCAACTATAATAATCTCATTATAGTTGACTTTAGTTAACTGTAATAATTTCAAAAATAGAACTTCATACAATTTCTATACTAATTTGCGATACCTGGCAAATTTGTCGGCATCTGAAACACATTTTTTTTTATCTGTCGCGTTATCGGCCAATCAGAGACGGTTATTAACCTAGCAACCAATTGTTTGTAATAACTTATTACAAACAATTGGTTGCTAGGTAATTCGATGTTGATACAACGGTGAACGACTCTATTAACATTAATTTTAACTTGCATGAATGATAATATTTCCGTCCATTGATGATGAAGATGATGACTCGTAGAAAAAGTATTGTAGACAATAGTGATATAATTAAGCTTTTCACTCTCGTACCGTACTATTAGGCCACTCAGCAAGCTTCGTGGCCTAAACATGGTACTCGACTGAAAAGCTTTGTATTATATCACGATTGTATAAAATACTATTTAAGTTATGATCATTATGTCTTCAGGCAAGCAAGCATGGATGGTCACGCGACAAATGATAAACATCAGGCCGTCCCTAACGTACTTACGAATAGTGCGATATAGACGGCCTGATGTTTTATTATTTGTGGCGCGATCATGCTTGTCCGCCAGGTGTCTAGAGTAAAATCTATTATATAATTAAGTAGGTATTGGATTTTCATACCAGATTAACCTTTTGTCAATGAATGTGCAAAACGCAAACGCATTTTAAATAAATAAAATATTACAGGACATTCTTACACAGATTGACTGAGCCCCACGGTAAGCTCAAGAAGGCTTGTGTTGTGGGTACCCAGACAACGATATATATAATATACAAATACTTATACACATAGAAAACATCCATGACTCAGGAACAAATATCTGTGCTCATCACACAAATAAATGCCCTTACCGGGATTCGAACCCGGGACTGCGGCGTAGTAGGCAGGGTTAAATTTTAACTAAAATATGATCCTTTTTTGTTATAAACGCATAATATATATACCTACATAAATTCTACTTATTTGTATTTACACTAGATTTCCGGTAGCTAGTTAATATTAACTAGATAGGTATTATTGATTCGTGATCTCCACTAATTTCCGTGTCCGTGTCAATATTGTGTGTCAACATTGGGTGTCTGCGCCAATCTAATTGCCACCACTGTGTTCTGCTTGACTATTCTCCACGCAAGTTACTTTTAGCGAGTTGAGGTGTCAGGTTCCGTCAAATTTTGTTTTAAAATTATGTGCTACTTATTGGAGCAAGGTATAAACGGTCAACCAAATCTAGGCACTAAAAAATGGCGCAAGATTCCTGTTGGCGACGGAACGAAGAACCTTTTTTTGCTGCGCGCGTGCTGGCAGCCTGGATAGTGCGGATGCCGCTGCCAGCGCGCGTCTTTTGTTTATGTACAGATTTTTTTTCAGTGTGTTACGAAATGTCATATAACCCGGCAACCTTCAAATCAAGGGTGAACAGGCATCTTCTGGGCGTGCTCACTCCATCGTAGGCAGCGTCTTTGCCTTTGGCTAGTCTGTGGTCAAGAGTAAGCCCATAAATAAAAAAAAATGTCAACAAGGCTCTATTATGTATAGTTTTGCACATGAAACATACAAACATACATATATGTAATTACGCCTGTATCCCATAAAGGGGTAGGCAGAGAACATGAACTGCTAAATTTCAGTGCCACTCTTGGCAAAAAGGGGTGGAAAGAAATCCAAATTGTGACATTGCAGTGACAGGTTGCCAGCCTCTCGCCGCCACAATTTAACCCGTATCCCACAGCACATCAAATCAAATTGTAATTATTATTATTAAAATAAATAAGTATTGGGGATACCTTATACAGATCAACTTAGCCCCAAACTAAGCAAAGCTTGTACCAAGGACCATTTAATACTAAACTGATATAGCCCATACAAAAAAGCGTACCCCTGAAAAAAGCTTAGTTTTTGCTTTAAAACTAGATGGCGTTGTTTCGTAACCCGGGAGTGGAAAAAAACATATTTTCACCCATATTTTTACTTGTTTTTATATTATACTATGAATAACTATCAAAAAACTTTATTTTAATATCAAAATATTGGCTCAAAACACAATTTTTACAAATCATATTTTTTGGTCGGCCTCGACGTAGTTGTGATCGCTTCGCTGGCTAAGTTTGTTCGCATGTTGTCTAATTATTGCCAAATAAAATGACTAGATGACGTTGGTGGACTAGGAAAATGTCACATCCGTTTCGTTGTTCATTAATATAATATACTTAGTGATAATAAACCTATATGTTGAGCTCAAATACGTTCAACAAAACGCAATCATTGTGCCAACAGATGTGACATCCATGTCACATCATGACATCACAAATGTCATTGTATGATTTATTGAATATTCATAATATGGATATTAAATATTTTAGAATCGCAGCAGCAATGCGAGTAGAGATACAGAATTAATAACTGTATAAATTAATAATTGTATGACCAATGACCTCATACATAAATTTACCAGTTTAGGTGACAGAAGGCGAATCCAATTTGTAAACATTAAATGTGCTAAGGAAAAGAATCTTTCCGATTTTCAACGGGACACGGCTGAAGGGGTGAGCTGGTTTCGACTGCGCCCATGCATCTCAATTGTCCAGAAAGTTCATTCGAAGATCATTTTGCTTATAATAATCTGAGTAATCGGGTCATTATTTCAAGGGGTTCTAAAAATGTTCAAAAACAAAAATGCTCTTTTTGATTAGTTTTTTGTTTATTATGGATGTAGTCAGATATACAAATCAAAGTTTTGATGGTGTTAGAGATCAAAAATAATTATTTATGTAAAAAAAACTCAAAAAACTATATTTGGTGGTAACGAAAGTGACCATGATGACCACGAAAAATAACACTTAATCAGATTTTAAGCCTTTTACATATATAATAGAAATTACAGTTATAACATGATTTAGAAACCATCGATTGCAATCAGTCAGGTAGCAATGAACTTGACATAAACATTGCACGATCATTAAAAAAAATAAAAATGACTTGCTCACGAAAGTGACGAATTCAAATCATCACTTTAGTTACCCAACTTAGTCTACGCCTTAACGTCTGAATTTAATCACTGTAATTGAATCAAATATTGTTTTAAATGTGATACCTATTATTTTTAGATCGGTATGGTATGCATGTTGTACACTTTCATATCAAACATCCCGACTTTCAGTTGAATTGTCACTTAGATGATTTTCGAATAAGGTTTTTCCGAGTAAAGTTTTCCTGTGATCGCGTTGTTCCAGAACGTTACGGTGTATTTGTTTAATAAGCTTATTTTCTCTTTTTTGCCAGCAGATATCTACAGATATCGATGTCTTCTAAATAAAACTTAACTATGTCTTATTTAATCTAAGTTTACTAATCGATTTCGTTTTTCCTTGGGTATGTTGTTTTGATCTTCATATTATTTCCTTTTTCAAGCTTTTCTTTGCTCTTTTAAATTGTTTTTTGTATTTTTTCTCTTATCTGTCATTTAAATTTGCCAATCTAGTGTCTAATATTTGCACCTTTCTTCTTAAATAATCGACATAATCGTGTTTTAATTTTCTGCGATTTTTAAGAGTCGCTTTTTTACCCGCAGACGCGCGCGAAGGGGACGGGTTATATTCTGATAGTTCACTTGAAGGTGGCGTTTCTTCTCTAATAACTCTTTTAGTATATTTGGCTTGTTTTGCTTTATTCTATCCCCGTAACGTTTAGCTCGATCCCTCCAGTTTTTTTTTCGCGTAGCTTTGTTCACGAGAAGTAAGTATCTTCTCGTGAACACAGCTATGGTATTTAAACAGTATTTTTTTTTAAATAATAATCCATTTTCTTTTCTTATTTAATACCTTTCTCTAGCTTACTACCTTACTTCTGCTATGAATGACATTGGCATCCGTTTAAATTTTTTCAGACATTTTGGCATAATTGAACTGTAAAACTTATTTTATTAATTTAATCACCAAAATACTGATATTTACCACTTCGTACTATTTCTACATATAAGGTGTCACACATGTCAAAGTATTATAAGCATATATCTTACAAAGAACTTTAATTTAATAAATAAATTTAACAAATTCATCTCCCGATGCATCATTTTCGTGGTCAAAAGTCACTTTCGTGTCCGACCACGAAAGTGACTTTTGACCACGAAAGTGACGGATCACGAAAGTGACGACCACGAAAGTGACGATAGTCTGCTTTAACGGATTTATACTGAATAGTTTTTAAGTTATAACGGAATTACATGGTCGACGTGTAAATTAACCCCAGAAAGCATGAATTAAGCATATTAATATAATTTAATAATTAAACACTTACCTAAACTTAAGTCAACAAAAGTGACGCACGATCTTTGACACAGACTTGACAAGATACAATATCATTTTATTAATCATAAATGATGTCCGTCATCGGTGTCCAACTATTTACCAAACTTTTGACGCAGAGTATCGGTGTTGCTAATGTATTTAAAACGTGTAAATACTACGATGTGACCAGTTTTTTTGCCAAAAATATTACTAAATATGAGTGACCACGAGAGTGATGATGGTTTTAGGAACAAATTAAATCATGTCAATATTGATATTCATCATTGCTGTATTTTTTGTGCTTTTGTTTTATATATAGCCAACTTACTTCCACATAAGTATATACAGTTAACATTGCGTTTTTGCTAAATATGTATTTTTAACAGTAGTGAGCAGTAGACGATGTCTCATCCGAACTGACCACGTAGCGTGATGTTTATTACGTAAATCGGCAATTTCAGAAAAACATCTTACAATATTCTAAAAAACATTATTGGACGATAATAATAATAATAATAATAAGAGGGTGAAGTCATCTCTCACCTTCTGTACATGGACGATCTCAAACTATTTGCACCGAACACCCAAGACCTGATGGTGCTATTGAAAACCACAGAAGTTTTCAGTACCGCCATCAGAATGGAGTTTGGTGTCGATAAGTGTGCGGTCATGCATGTGCAGCGGGGGGAGGTTGTAAATTCAGAAAATTTACAACTTTCTGAGACGATGTCGTTCAGATCTATCTCTGAATCAGAAACCTATAAGTACCTTGGTATGTCACAGTCGTTGGGTATTGAGGATGTTGGCATTAGACGGTCGGTGAAGGAGCGCTTTTTCAGTCGGCTGACAAAAGTCCTTAACAGTCTTTTGTCAGGAGGCAACAAAGTGCGCGCCTTTAACGCCTGGGTAATGCCTCTACTCATATACTCCTTTGGCATACTACGGTGGACCCAGACTGAGCTGGACGCCCTGGATCGGAGGGTCCGCTCACTGCTTACCACACACCGTATGTTACACCCGCGCTCGTCTGTTATGAGATTGTACATCCCACGGAAGTGCGGAGGTCGAGGCTTCCTAAACGCCAAAGATCTCCACAACCGTGAGGTGTACAATCTCAGGAATTACTTCCTTAACAACGAGTGCGGGATGCATCGTGATGTGGTGGCAGTGGACGGAAACCTCACGCCGCTCTCCTTGGCGAAACAGAACTGGCGCAAACCTGTGGTACTAAGTACTGCGGACCGCAAGGCGGTATGGGAGAGCAAGCAGCTACACGGGCGGTTCTACAAGGCCCTCACGGGACCCGATGTAGATCTGCTCGCATCGGTGAACTGGTTACGATTCGGGGACCTCTTCGGAGAAACCGAGGGTTTTGCCTGTGCAATTGCGGACGAAGTTATGATGACGAACAACTACCGGAAATATATCCTGAAGGACGGTACGGTCGACATTTGTCGGGCATGCCGCCGTCCCGGAGAGTCACTCAGGCATATTATTTCCGGTTGTTCTCATCTTGCTAACGGCGAGTACTTGCACAGACATAATCTCGTAGCCAGGATTATTCACCAGCAACTTGCTCTTCAATACGGCCTTGTGGACCGCGAAGTACCGTACTACAAGTACTTACCTGCGCCAGTTCTCGAAAATGGTCGTGCCACGCTCTATTGGGATCGATCTATTATCACTGACAGGACTATTGTAGCCAATAAACCTGACATTGTGATAATAGATCGACTGCAACGCCGGGCAGTGCTCGTTGACATCACCATCCCCCATGATGAGAATCTCGTGAAAGCCGAGAAGGACAAGTCCAGTAAGTACCTAGACTTGGCTCACGAGATAACCGCCATGTGGGATGTTGAATCAACGATCATTGTTCCGATAGTCGTTTCAGCGAACGGTCTCATAGCGAAGAGTCTCGACCAACATCTTAAGAGACTCTCGCTAGGTGGCTGGATCAAGGGCCAGATGCAGAAGGCGGTGATCTTGGACACAGCACGGATAGTTCGACGGTTCCTCTCTCTGCAGCCCTAACCACCGGCAGCTTGGGCCCTGCCCCGCTGCTGGCGGCACCCTAGGTTAGGTTTTTTATAATGTGTTTATATGTGTTTTATATTGTTTTGTATGTGTTTTTGTATTTTACTTTTATATTCATATTATAAACAGCCTAGCCTAAGAAAGAAAATAAATAAAGAGAATAATAATAATAAAAAAAAAAAAAAAAAAACCGCTGACACTGACGGACGTGTCTTTGGATAAATTTTCACAATTTTATTTATTTTTATAGTATTTTTATCGCCGTTATTGGTTTTTGTGGTTCAGTTTTTGTGTATTTCTTACGCTACATTAAAATCATGTACAATGAAGAACATCCAACGAATTACTATACTATCTAAATACACGGATATCAGCATGAACTGTCAAACGGCGATAAGTGCATTGTGAAATTTGTGAAAATGTTAACGAGGTCACGCACCAAAGCGGCACAAAGAAACGCACGCCCACCATCCCCGCCCGCCTCGTCCAGCTCCCCGTCCGCATCGTCGTCGGGCGACGAGTTCGCCACGGCGCCCGACACCGACGGGTCCAGCGACGAGAGCGGGCCGCCGCCGCCACCGCCGCCACCACCTACGCGACGAGGGCGGCCACCGCTGCCGGCACGCTTGGGGCCTGCGGGACATCCTGCCCCGCCCACGGCTCCCGCTGCCGGTGGTGTAGTGCGTCGCATGACATGGACTCGAGAAATAAACGAGAATGTCATGCGCGCCTATTACGGGGCCACAGAGGGGGGAACCCGGCTATCCGCGTACCGTTCGAGAATGCTGCCTCTGTTTCAGGCACTCGAGCCATCCACCACCGTATCGGAGCAGCGGCTATCGGATCAGGTGCGCGTCATTCAGCGGTCAAAGCGGTTGGATGACGCCACACTTGATCGGCTCCGCCAGGAGGCTCTCGCTACTCGCGCGGACCCTGCCTCGGGGCGGGATTTGCCCGCCATGTCGCCGGACCCGGTGCCCGAACCCGACCTGGCACCGGAGGCGCCGCGGGTTGATTCCGGTAACGACGGCGGGGACTTCGCGAGTCAGAGCGAGAGTGAGCCTGCCAATGAGCAACTGAGGAGGTCTTTGGAAGAGGCGATTACGCAGTATCGCTCCACAAGCAATCCTAGGCCACGATTACCACGTCTGCCCATGAATAGACGCAATCTAGCGCTAATAGGAGCCTTAAATGCTTTACTAGATCCATATATGCGGACTAGTAAAGATCTAGATGATACACACTCGATCATGTACTGCGGGGCCATCGCGGCGTGCCGTGTTGCTCGAGTCAAGTTTCCGGACGCTGACCGTGCAACTAGGACCGCCGAAGGTGTCCCTGCATGGCAAGTACGGATCGAGCGTCGTATCAACTCGTTTAGGACTCTCATTGCAAAGCTGATCTGCTTCAGAGGGGTAATAATCGCCCCCGAGTAATGCGCTTTGTGAACCAGGCGTTCGCGGGGACGGACATCAGGCCCCGCGACTATTTGGCCAATGTCACAGAGCGCATCGACTTCCTGAAGCAGAAAGTCTATGCATGGGCAAGCCGTATTCGCCGCTACAGAAAGCGTGTGGACCGATTCCAGCAGAATCGTCTTTTTCAAAGCGACCAAAGGAAAGTATACCGAAGGTGGGAGGAAACCGACCCTCGTGTGTCTGACGTGCGGCTGCCGGATGCTACTGCCATGTCTGATTTCTGGCGTAGCATCTGGTCGGTGCCCGTCGAACACACGGAGGGTGAGTGGATGACCGTTGTCGAACGCGAGTGCGAGAGCATCGAGCCTATGGGGGCTATCACCATCAGCCCCGACGACGTAAGTTGTGCTACCCGTACGGCCCAGAACTGGAAAAGTCCTGGACCGGACGGATTGCACAACTTCTGGCTAAAATGGTTTCGATGCTCGCACTCGCATTTGGCAACGCAATTTCAACAAGCCCTCGATCTTGGTTCTCTCCCACCTTCCCTAACAACTGGTGTTACTTTCCTGCTCTATAAGTCCGGTAGTACCACGGAAGCAAAAAACTACAGACCCATCACGTGCTTGCCTACACTTTACAAGCTCCTTACATCCATTTTGAGAGCAAAAATTAACGCGCATATTGTCGCTAACAACATTCTGGCTCCCGCTCAAAATGGATGTAGGGTTGGGTCCCGTGGTACTAAAGAGCTCCTCCTCATAGACATGACCATCTGCCAACAAGTTCGGCGGAACAAGGGGGCCATTTCGGCCGCTTGGATTGACTATAAGAAGGCCTATGATTCGGTGCCTCATTCATGGCTGAGAAGGGTATTGGAGCTGTATAAACTTGATGCAGCTTTAATATCCTTCCTGGCTGCATGTATGAGGCAGTGGACCACAGTCCTTCGTCAACCAGGAGGCAGGGATGGCCCCCTGGCCCGCAGGACTTCATAAGGATTGAGCGAGGAATATTCCAGGGTGACAGTTTGAGTCCATTATGGTTCTGCCTAGCTCTGAATCCCCTCAGCACGCTGCTGAAGGATTCTGGGCTAGGTTGCCGGCTTCGGAGAGAGGGTGAAGTCATCTCTCACCTTCTGTACATGGACGATCTCAAACTATTTGCACCGAACACCCAAGACCTGATGGTGCTATTGAAAACCACAGAAGTTTTCAGTACCGCCATCAGAATGGAGTTTGGTGTCGATAAGTGTGCGGTCATGCATGTGCAGCGGGGGAGGTTGTAAATTCAGAAAATTTACAACTTTCTGAGACGATGTCGTTCAGATCTATCTCTGAATCAGAAACCTATAAGTACCTTGGTATGTCACAGTCGTTGGGTATTGAGGATGTTGGCATTAGACGGTCGGTGAAGGAGCGCTTTTTCAGTCGGCTGACAAAAGTCCTTAACAGTCTTTTGTCAGGAGGCAACAAAGTGCGCGCCTTTAACGCCTGGGTAATGCCTCTACTCATATACTCCTTTGGCATACTACGGTGGACCCAGACTGAGCTGGACGCCCTGGATCGGAGGGTCCGCTCACTGCTTACCACACACCGTATGTTACACCCGCGCTCGTCTGTTATGAGATTGTACATCCCACGGAAGTGCGGAGGTCGAGGCTTCCTAAACGCCAAAGATCTCCACAACCGTGAGGTGTACAATCTCAGGAATTACTTCCTTAACAACGAGTGCGGGATGCATCGTGATGTGGTGGCAGTGGACGGAAACCTCACGCCGCTCTCCTTGGCGAAACAGAACTGGCGCAAACCTGTGGTACTAAGTACTGCGGACCGCAGGGCGGTATGGGAGAGCAAGCAGCTACACGGGCGGTTCTACAAGGCCCTCACGGGACCCGATGTAGATCTGCTCGCATCGGTGAACTGGTTACGATTCGGGGACCTCTTCGGAGAAACCGAGGGTTTTGCCTGTGCAATTGCGGACGAAGTTATGATGACGAACAACTACCGGAAATATATCCTGAAGGACGGTACGGTCGACATTTGTCGGGCATGCCGCCGTCCCGGAGAGTCACTCAGGCATATTATTTCCGGTTGTTCTCATCTTGCTAACGGCGAGTACTTGCACAGACATAATCTCGTAGCCAGGATTATTCACCAGCAACTTGCTCTTCAATACGGCCTTGTGGACCGCGAAGTACCGTACTACAAGTACTTACCTGCGCCAGTTCTCGAAAATGGTCGTGCCACGCTCTATTGGGATCGATCTATTATCACTGACAGGACTATTGTAGCCAATAAACCTGACATTGTGATAATAGATCGACTGCAACGCCGGGCAGTGCTCGTTGACATCACCATCCCCCATGATGAGAATCTCGTGAAAGCCGAGAAGGACAAGTCCAGTAAGTACCTAGACTTGGCTCACGAGATAACCGCCATGTGGGATGTTGAATCAACGATCATTGTTCCGATAGTCGTTTCAGCGAACGGTCTCATAGCGAAGAGTCTCGACCAACATCTTAAGAGACTCTCGCTAGGTGGCTGGATCAAAGGCCAGATGCAGAAGGCGGTGATCTTGGACACAGCACGGATAGTTCGACGGTTCCTCTCTCTGCAGCCCTAACCACCGGCAGCTTGGGCCCTGCCCCGCTGCTGGCGGCACCCTAGGTTAGGTTTTTTATAATGTGTTTATATGTGTTTTATATTGTTTTGTATGTGTTTTTGTATTTTACTTTTATATTCATATTATAAACAGCCTAGCCTAAGAAAGAAAATAAATAAAGAGAATAATAATAATAATAATAAAGCCATTTATTCCCACAAAAACATTATAAAACATGCAACAAAAACAAAAAAATAAAAAAAAGAAAATAATAATAACATTAAGAATTTACAATTTAAGATCGGCAAAATAGAAATTTCTCAAATTATTCATTTTTAAGTAATTTAAAATAAACTAAATTATTTATCAATATTCTCTTAACTTAAAATTTACAACTTTCTCGTATCATGCACAATTTGAAAGTGAATAATAACTTAATTAAAATTTAAACATATTATTTTTCTTTAAATGAATACAATTATCTTAATTTTTAGAATTATATTATAAATCGTTTTTGGGGACCCAATTTTGGGTAAAGGCCTCCTCCATACATGACCACGATTTTCTATTTTGAGTGAGTCTAGTCCAGGTACCACCGGCGAAGTCTTCGATGTCGTCTCTCCAGCGTCGGCGCGGATGTCCCCTGCGAGTTCTGCGTCGCGACTCGTCAATCACGAACCACCAGTGCAGTATGCGCTCGCTCCAGCGGTCGTCTTGCGCGCGGGCGACGTGACCTGCCCATCGCCATTTTAGCCTGCAGGCTAACTCAGCTACGTCTATTACTTTGGTCTTTTTTCTTATTTCTGTGTTTTTAACCTTGTCTCGTATTTTCAATCCCAACATACTCCGTTCTGCTGCCCGTTGAAATACTTGTAGTTTATGTATTATGTTCTTATTTAGAGTCCAGCTTTGACACCCGTAAAGAAGCGTGGGAGAGACGACCGTGTCGAATGCTTTCTTCTTGAGGCTAATGGGTAGGTTTGATTTGAAAATATCTTTTAACGACCAATATCTTTGCCAAGCGATTTTAATTCGACGTTCTACTTCATCTTTAGTCTGATCTTCAAATGTTATTTTCCGTCCCAAATATACATACTCTTCCACGTACTCTATTTTAGTTCCCATAATAATTGTGTCTATTTTTGTACTATTTGTCATTATGCAGGTTTTGTCCATAATAGGACGATAATAGTATTAACAAAATAAACACGTAAAGTTAATAAAATATCATTTACTACGTATACTTTTCTGCACATCAAGTCTGAACACAGTTTCATGCATTGAAATAATGACCCAATCACAGTGAACGGTTTGACAGTATTTCAGCTAACATGTAGAGAGACTTGCTAGCTTCTTCGGTCAGTCTTCGTCTTGGACAGAACGCGGATAGTTCAGCGGTTCTTGTATGTCACTCCGAGCACCCTAACCATCGGCAGCGTAGGCCATGCACTGGCCGACTAGGTGTGGCACTTTGGATTACGTTTTTATAATAAATTAATGATAGATTGTATTGTTTTGGTAATATATTTTCTACTCTTATACTACTCGTTTGGTACTCGTATAAACCTAAACTGAGATAATAAATGAATAAAAAGAAATAATTAGTGAAACTCTGACATAAGTAATAATTAATGAGACTATGCGTTTTCACATTATCCGATCCGATATCGGATGTAGGACTGATACCCCATACATTACAGGCGCTATCTTGGATTTTTTCCATTTAAATCCTTCCGACATCCGATATCGGATCGGATAATGTGAAAACGGACTAAGACAATAGATACTTTGTTAGTGTTATATATGCCTATGTATATCCCACCAAAAACATTCTGTAAAAAATAGCCGTCTCGGTGGAACTGCTTGTTTATCTCTAAAAAGTAATGAAATCTACATAAAGTTACTGCGATTTCTTTATTATTATAGTTAACTAGCCTTTGCCCGCGGCTTCGCTCGCGTTAAATTCGAAAATCTCTCCACAAACTTCCATCCTCCATTCTAAGGAAGTGGGGGGATATAAAAAGAGACAAAAAGTAGCCTATGTCACTTTCCATCCAGTCAACTATCTCCACTTAAAAAATTACGTCAATACGTCGCTCCGTTTTGCCGTGAAAGATGGACAAACAAACAGACACACACACTTTCCCATTTATGATATTAGTATGGATGTTGTGTGACTTGGCCGTTGAAGTGTAGTGGTGCTGGCGACAGATTGGTGCAATGGTGTCATGGAGCACCTGGTTATAAACTTCTTTATACCCTTGTGTATAAACAAGTTTATAAGTTTCATATTCGATGGTCCGAGCTAAGGTTCGTAAAGCCATGAAGCCAAGCTGATAATTATTGACGCTAAACGCCGATCGAAACGCAGTCTGAAGTGGGTGATAGACGTACGATACGAGCAAGTATGCGTACTTAAAGCTCGACGACCTTTTTCGATTGTGTGTCACCGTAAGTACGCGTAAAAACCGCCGCGCATAGTAGTCGACCATCCAACGCGTACTTGCTCGTACGCCTATCACCCACTTGACGTCGTCGCGCCATTACTTTATGGAAAAAGCGGGTTTTCGACAACTATCAATAAGATTTTAGACATTCAAAAATTTTCAATAATACCCAACTGTTTCGGTCGCACTCGTTCACATATAGGGGAATATATTGGTTGAGCGAGACGGTCAGGAGATTGATTGTCAACATGATATCTAAATATCATAAACACCGTTCGAAATGGCCTCATTAAAATCTAAATTTTAAATATATTGAAAGTAATATTACTAATCATTGACGTCACGCTCAAAATGAAAGAGATAAAAAATTTGACAATATGGTACGCTTTTGCATGATTGTCATAATTCAAAATAAGAACGATGGCTTGCGTTGTAAACAGGGACTGAAACATGACACGGGCCCCTAGCGTCATCTATATATTTTTCACTGCATCACTAGTAATGCCGTTGAACTACCGCGTGCGTATTTAAAAAAAAAAACAACATTTGTATTCAAATGACACTCTTAGTGACATCTAGCGACATAGATTTACGGCTGCCAACGGGGTACGGTATTTAGTATGGACTCTGCTGGTCCTTTATAATCGTCCTTGCTTGTACTATGAGTGCTAAGCGACGATATACATACTTAAATAAATAAATAAATAATAAATAAATATTATAGGACATTCTTACACAGATTGACTGAGGCCCACGGTAAGCTCAAGAAGGCTTGTGTTGTGGGTACTCAGACAACGATATATGTATATAATATATAAATACTTATATACATAGAAAACATCCATGCCTCAGGTCAGGGACAAATATCTGTTCTCATCACACAAATAAATGCCCTTACCGGGAATAGAACCCAGGACCGCTTACCGAACCCGGACCCAGGATAGGCTTAGCAGGCAGGGTCGCTACCAACTAAGCCAGACCGGATTATGTGAATTCGGTTTCTTTCAACCCGTTAATTGCTAAGAGCGGCACTGAAGCTTGAGCCCCTACCCCTTTTAGGAATAAGGTTACTTTATGTATGTATATTGTTAAGTTCTGAGGTTAATGAATAAACCATTTTTATTTATTTATTTATTTATCATCAATCGCTTGCTTTTATCCCAATAGGGATGACGACTACATAACAAAAATGGCATTCTGTTTAGTCCGTCAGTTATATCGTCCAAAAATACTAAACACATATTTTCGCTTTTTCATATTAATGAAAAAATACAAAGATATAGAGCATCAAAGTTCCGGAGTGGGGGCTTGTGACGTCACTTCTAAGTAAAAATTGTACCTAGGCGTGACGCCACGCGAAACTTCAGCGCACTATACCGTCGTCATTTTTCGTTTACGAGAAAAAAAAATACGTGTCTAATTGACTCTTTGATAATCTAATTGACAGACTAATTAGTTTTTTTTTAGTCGTCTCGCCTATTACTTTACGTATGTATTTTTCTTCAATACCTCCCTCTCGAACGTCGTCTCATCATTCACTTGCATTTGTTTCATAACATCTCACGCAGTCCATCCTTTTCTTCGGATTTTCTGTCCCACTTCCTCCTTCCACGTTCATCCGTAATGCCAGTCTCGAAACATGACTTATTTACTTACAAGTATATTTGTTTGTTGAAAATTCTGGTAACAGTGGTAACAACAGGGAACTTGACTGTAGTTAAAATAAAATATTTTTTCCCACACCAACTGGTAAAGATTAATTTTTCTATCCGAAAACGGATAGCAAAATTTCAGTTTATCCACAAGAGTGCAAAGTAATTTCATACAAATTTTAACTTGATGCCTTGAGCTGGCTGGTGGAATTTACCTACAAATAATTGTTTTGAATCATAAACATTGAATATATTGCTGGATTTGATATAGTTTGATGTTTCATAGTCAGTATTTTGTTCGTGTTGGTGTGGTGAAAAATGTTGTGTTTCACTCGGTGGCAAAGTTTGTTTAACCTACGTTGATTCCACTTTTTGAACAACTCGCTACGCTCGCGGTTCAATATTGGAATCTTTCGCTTGCTCGGGTATCAATTTTGGCACGTGCGGTTAAACAACAACTTTGCCCCCTTGTAAAACAAATAACTATTTCACCATGCACGAAATGAAGCATCAGAAAATTATAAGAAAAACATGAACAGAATTTAGTTTAAAATCTAATTTCTATTTAATAAGTCAGGTAGAAATATAATATACAGTAACTGAGTTGACCGTAACGTCACTCAATTCAATCCATACTAATATTATAATGGGAAATTGTGTGTGTCTGATTGTTTGCCCGTCTTTCACGGCAAAACGGAGCCACGAATTGACGTGATTTTTTAAGTGAAGATAGTTGAAGGGATGGAGAGTGACATGGGTTACTTTTTGTCTCTTTCTAACGCGAGCGAAGCCGCGGGCAAAAGCTAGTTTCATATAAATTCCATGTTAGCAAGTCGTTCAAATTCGTTTTGACAGTTTTTAAAAAGAAGCTGATTTGACTGGGAGACAAGTACACTCGTACTATGTAGGTGAATGGAATATAATTTTGTACTCTTTACCCTTCTGGACACGGTCTAATTAACTTGTCTTTCGGTTCTAGCTTCCCACATCCTGTTTAGAATTGTATACATACATATACTAGTAGAAATACACACATACATAAACGTCTGTACTTCCAAAAATAGTATACAGTAATCTCAGCGATTAAGGGTTGAACAAGCTGTTCACAGAAATCGCGAAGCGTCTGGTTGAGGTAACTGGTGACCGAAGAGCTGGCGACTTCCTCGCACAACGTATCAGCATTGCGATACAGCGAGGAAACGTCGCCAGTATCCTTGGTACAATGCCTCAAGGGCCTATTTTAGACATTAGCTAGCTTTTAAGTTTAGTTTTAGTTTCTTGTATAATTATGTAAATATGTTCGTGTAAATAAAGAAGTTGTTATAGGGGTTGAAAGAAAACAAATTGTAACATTGCAGTTACAGATATCTTATGGAGTTTTACAATTAATTATTATTTTATAAAAAATAGTTTAGATAGGGCTATTAATTTTGAGAATGGGTAAGCACTTAAGAGTTATTTATTTCACAAGGGGGCAAACATACATACATACATACAATCACGCCTGTGTCCCATAGAGGGGTAGGCAGAACACATGAAACTACTAAAGCTTCAGTGCCACTCTTGGCAAATAAGGGGTTGAAAGAAAACGAAACTGTGACATTGCAGTGACAGGTTGCCAGCCTCTCGCCTACGCCACAATTTAACCCAACAACAACACAACAACAACAACAAGGGGGCAAAGTTGTTGTTTAACCGCACGTGCCAATATTGATATACGAGCAAGCGAAATAATCCAATATATTATATTTTATCTTGAGTGTTAGGAGGGTTTCGAGGCACGAAGGTTAAACAAACTTTGCCACCGAATGAAACAACATTTTTCACCACACCAACATGTACAAAATATTTACTAAATGTGAAACATCTAACTAAATAGAACAACAATTTGTTCAATATTTATAATTCAAAATCATCATTTACAGGTAAATTCTTCCAGCCAGTTTAAGACATCAAGTTAAAATTTGTATACCTCTAGAAATACTTTGCACTCTTGAGGATACTACGCAATTTTTCAATCTGTTTTTGAACAATCAAGAGAGCATTTACCAGTTGGTGTGGTCATAGATTAAATATAAGAAGATCTTACTATCCCATACATTAAAATGCGACCGTCTGAAAACGCGCATACACTACGCCACACATAGATGGCGCCATGTATGGGATGGTATGATCTTCTTATATTTAATCAATAGTATGGAGAAAAATATATTTTAAACATACCTCGGAATACACACACAGACACAAGTTATCACGTATTACTCGTACTTACGAGGATATCAAAACTGGCTTTAGCAAAAGTAAATCTTGACGTCCCACCTCATATTTTATGTCGCAAAGAAAATGTTTAATAATTTATAAAGGGGTGAATACATACAGGCTTAATAAAGGTTCTTATTAGACCGTCGGCTTTCAGTTACGTTTTAGCATGTAGAATACTAAAATACTTATATGATTATATGACTTTGTAAAGCGAGGTTGTGGAACGTAAATCCATACTAATATTATAAATGGGAAAGTGTGTGTGGCTGTTTGTCCGTCTTGCACGGCAAAACGGAGCGACGAATTGACGTGATTTTTTAAGTGGAGATAGTTGAATGGATGGAGAGTGACATTGGCTATATTTTTGTCTCTTCCTGAAATGGGGGGTGGAAGTTTGTATGGAGCATTACGCAATTTGAGGATTTAACGCGAGCGAAGCCGAGGGCAAAGTCTAGTGCTAAAATAATATGATTTCATAAAGCGAGGTTGAGGAACGGGAGTATTAAGTATTTCTTTTGGCGATGTAATCTTTTGATGCGTAGGCACAGTATAATAAAGAGTACTATCGTACAGTATGGCCACTCCCGCTCCCCGCTGAAAGTGCCTCCCACCCCCTCTCGGCTACCTCACAGTTACCGCCTGTCAAAAACGCGAACAGTCGACCTGTCATATTTCACTCATACAAGCATAGCACGCGTTCACCTACACGAGCTTAGACTGTGTGCTAGGAACGCGCCTCTTTCATATATTTGATCGCCAGTGTCCGAGATGTGGCGTAGGCTTGTTTGATATATAGGTCATAACAGCATATAAGGTACAGCGGGGCAATTTCGACTGGAAGGCAAATGCAGTTGCATGTTGATTCATTTTTTCCATGTTTTACAATGTTTGCATTATTAATTAACACTCTAGTGTCCACTGCTTATTCAATGGAAAAAAATTGTAATTAACAAAAAATAAAACCGCCTTCAAAAATAAGCGTATTACAAAACACAGAGAAACTAAAAAGCCAAAAATAATAAACCTTTGATCAGTCACAATTTAATTTTGACTGATCAGTAAATTTGCCCCACTGTCCCTTACATAGATGTTTGATTATTGTAAAAATAAGGAGCATAATACTAATTTTATACAATTTTTAAAACCTAACCCCATAATTAATAAAAAAAAATCTCAAGTTCTGGCATAGCTTTGATTCAATTTGACAAATTAAGAAAAGAAATCCATTTTGAAAAATGTGCCATCACTCTGACTAGCTCAGGCCCCGTAGCCGATTGGCATTTCTCCGACGCGAAACGTAAACGAAACGCCGCGAAAGGTAGTCTGGCTCTGTAACGCCAATACGCAAAAGCGATACAAATAGATATCTACGAGCGTTTCAAGTGGCGTATTAGAAGGACAGAAGCGTGATAAAAGGCAGATATGATGATGATGATGTTGTAACGTAATAAATACAAAAGTCTTGGCAAATGGTACCATTTTGTACCTTTTGGCGTTGAAACTCTAGGTCCATGGGGTCCCAACGCGAATAAAGCACAAGGCTTCTGGTTGAGGTAACTGGTAACAAACAGCTGGCAAATATCGCCAGTATCTCCTTGGTTCAATGCCTCAAGGGCCTAATTTAGATATTAGCTAGCTTTTAAGTTTAGTCTTAGTTTCTTATATAATTATGTATGTTCAAGTAAATAAATATGGCAAATGTCATGTTTGCTAGTCGCTTTTCGGTAAAGGAAAACATCGTGAGGAAACCGGACTAATTCCAATAAGGCCTAGTTACCTTCGGGTTGGAAGGTCAGATGGCAGTCGCTTTCGTAAAACTAGTGCCTACGCCAAATCTTGGGATTAGTTGTCAAAGCGGACCCCAGGCTCCCATGAGCGGTGGCAAATGCCGGGATAACGCAAGGAGGATGATGATGATGTGAATAAATAATTTTATATTCTATCCTATTTAGTATGTACATGTCTTCAATTTACCTACTTTCCTTTAAACCCGAGTCGCAGTGAGCTCACTCATATTTATATCCTCACGTGTGGTAAGAAGGATGTTTACTCGACTAATATTATACCTACAGCTATCGACTTCTGAGTAATTGAGATTTTGCTCTGATGCCTGTTTTTCATCATTTAGGGGCCCACAGATTTATTAACATTGGGAACTTGCTCTGCATCGAACTCATTTTGCCACGGCTTATGAACTGCTCTGCTTTGACAACTAATCCCAAGAACTAGGCACTAGTTTTACGAAAGCGACTGTAACCTTCCAACCCGAAGGATAACTAGTCCTTATTGGAATTAGTCCGGTTTCCTCACGATGTTTTCCTTCACCGAAAAGCGACTGGCAAATATCAAATGACATTTCGCACATATTTATGTTCCGACATGTACAGTTGTAATGCGAAAAGATTTTCCTTCATATTTCCACGGAAACGTATGAACGGTGTCATGCTATTTCAGCCAATCTCAGTACAAGGTGTACTGACACTGTCTGAACTAGCATGACAACCATCCTTATAGTGCGTTTTCACATTATCCGATCCGATATCGGATGTAGGAAAAATTTCAATACCCAAAATCAAAGATGGCGGATTAAATTTATGGGACATCGGTCCTACTATCCGATATCGGAACGGATAATGTGAAAACGCAACTACTTGGTAGATATTCCGCGAATTAGCATGAAGCGTCCTTCTTTTCTTATTCGCACTGCTAAGGAGTCGAATTCCTTACCAGCGGCTATATTTACGAACTCATATAACCTAACCTTTAAATCGAGAGTGAACAGGCATCTTCTGGGCGAGCCCACACGATCGTAGGCCACGACTTTGCCTTTGGCTAGTCTGTGGGCAAGAGTAAGCCCATTTATAATAATAATAATAAACAAATACGAACATTTCCGTAAAAATACGAGGGAAAAGCTTTTCGCACTTAATACATCTGTACTTTATTTTGTTAAGGCGTCCCGAGAGCAGAGACTTTTTTTCATTGTCTAGTGCCGAATACAGTACTTTATGTGCCTATGTCGAAGCTTCAAAGGCCAAATGTAATGTAAAACGTATTACGATACACATGCGAAAGGGAAATTTATTGCTTTTGTCCATTTAAATAAATAAAAATAAAATAAATAAATAAATATTGGGGGACACCTTACACAGATCAACCTAGCCCCAAACTAAGCAAAGCTTGTACTATGGGTGCTAGGCGACGATTTACATACTTATATAGATAGATACGTAGTTATACATAGAAAAAACACTTCCTTTATCCCTCACTTCCATTTTCCTTTTTTCCGCACTTGTATCGTAATGTTCTATTAAAAACACTGCCAAACACAAATTTAAGTCTCATATAAAGTCTCTAATCAGAGTACTATGTCCCGTTAGTTTACCAGTGATCTGTGTTTTACAGGAGACAAAGATAGATGGTGCTATTCGTCACCGGGACGTTTACAGATCTATAACCACAGGATCTATAGCAGAGATAAATGTATATAGCGAAGTTTAAATGCGAACATACTCCATATTCACATGCTCGAACGAGGCAGAGTAAAAAGAGGAAAGTAAGACATTTAGATGGCAGGTGGACTAAAATGTTAAAGGAATAGTAGCCATTTTTTTATACGACGTCGGTGGCAAACAGGTGTACGGCCCGCCTGAAGAAAAGCGGTCACCGTAACCTATGGACGCCTGCAACTCAAGGGGTGTCACATACGCGTTGCCGACCCATTAGAAACTTGTACACTCCTTTTTTGAAGAGCCCATACTGTATAGTTTACAAATCGAATAGTTTCAATAATGAATAATATTAATTTTAAGGTCGTTCAAATATCTTCAAAGTAACCCCAAATTTTCGTAAAGCCACCCCCCGGTTCAGCGTATTTAAAAAAACTCTTTAGCGTGTTTCATTTCCGTAGTTTTCCGTATTTTTCAAAAACTACTGAACCTATGTTCAAAACAATTTTCCTAAAGTCTTTATTAAGTTCTACTTTTGTGATTTTTTCATATTTTTAAACATATGGTTCAAAATTAGAGGGGGGGGGGACGCACTTTTTTTTCCTTTAGGAGTGATTATTTCCGAAAATAAATATTATCAAAAAATGATTTTAGTAAACCCTTATTCATTTTTAAATACCTATCTATATCACATGTTGGGGTTGGAATGAAAAAAATATCACCCCCACTTTACCCTAATAAAACATTTTTTTCCATTTTTTATTTTTGCACTTTGTTGGCGTGATTAATATACATATTGGTACCGTTTCAGCTTTCTAGTGCTAACGGTTAAATTATCCGCGGACGGACGGACGGACGGACGGACGGACGGACGGAAACGGACGGACGGACAGACAGACAGTCATGAAATTATTCCAGTTGACTGACGCCTCTTTATTTTATTACACAAAAATAGGGTCGTGTGACTGCTAACAGAAAATTGTTTTAAAAGCACTATATTTTCGTTCTCGTATCTCTGAACTTTGTAACATTAAACTAAATAATATACACCCCGTGTTAAACGCGTAGTTTGCGGGGCTTTCTGTTTCCACGTGACCGTTAAATTCGACATGTCGTTAGGTTCGTTATCACCGTGTTTTTTTGTATTCCGCCACCACCATATCATTTATAGTTAAATTTGCAAAAAAAATTTTTTCATCGTTTCCATACATAATAAATGAATTAATTAGTGTGAGAGACCCTTAAGAATAATATTCATGTTAGTGTCAAGTAATTGACGGCACATGTCAAAACAAATAACACTGAGAAAGGGTAAAGGCGGTCACACACGTGCTCAGTAATTGCTGTAACACTATAATTAACAAAAACCTATGTAAGTATCGGCTAAAGTTGAATATCTTCTTTAGATGCGACTATTATTTAGATCTAAGACTAAAATGTGATTTATACAGGTTTGGAGTACCCCCCCCTCCCCCATGTGTTCTGCCTACCCCATTTGCTAAGACAGGAAAGAGTTTATGTTTTTTTATACCACGTCGGTGGCAAACAGGTATACGGTCCGCCTGATGGAAAGTGGTTACCGTAACCTATGCAATTCAAGGGGTGTCACGTGCGCGTTGCCGACCCATTAGAAACTTGTACACTCCTTGTATAGCGACGCTTTGCGCTATTTGGAAAATATGTTTCTCAAAGTATCTGCAACAGTTTAGGAATTAAGAGTATTATGCTAATTCTATACTTACCTAACTGTAGGTTATAATTTCTCCGTATCCTATTTTACTGTTATAAACATATTCCAATGCGGAACCGAAAATACAGAGATACCAACACCTAAATGTTCACATAAAAAGTACAAATCAGGCAGAATTTTTTAAAATGTGCTTCACTTCCCCAAGCTAATTTACTACTTGTCATAAACGTAAGAAAAAAAAAACAGCCTAGAGCGTGTTGGGCTTCGCTCAGTGTAGGGTTCCGTAGATTTGAGTATTTTTTTCAAAAGCTGTTCAACCTATCAAGTTCAAAACATTTTTCCTAGAAAGTCTTTATAAAGTTCTACTTTTGTGATTTTTTCTTCATATTGTTTAAACAACACACACATTTTTTTAAACGTTCGAAGCGATTATTATAGAAAATATTAATAAAATCAAAAAATGATTTTCGCAAACCCCTATTCATTTTTAAATACAATATATTGTTGAATAGGTATTCTTCTTCTTCTTCTTCTTATCGTGTCGAGGTTCCTTTCTTATACAGTAGATGCCCAATAGGCAGCAGCATTAACAGCCCTGGGTGTAGCGTCTCTCAGGTCGAGCTCCGAGCAGTGATGCGGGCACGCGGGGCAAGCCAGTAGGTGCGCCATGGTTTGCGGCGCTGTGTCGCAGGTGCATTGGGTCGAAGGGCTGCGGAGCAATCCCCATTTGGCCATGTTTTGCTTACAGCGACCAACTTGGGACCTGAGCCTGTTTAAGGACTTCCAAGTTGGCCAAGGTTCTTTATGGCCAGGCGGTAGTTGCTCAGAGGCTTGCACGTATACGTCTGGTGGAGGGCAACGGGTCTGCCACAGCGAGCGGCGCACATCAGACGGCTCGCCCCGCAAGGGGCTGGTGTTCCGCATGAAGCTTCTGCGGCTTTTAAGACGGGCAGCAGGCGGGATATATCCATATAAGGGGTGGCGCTGGTCGTTCTCCTGTTTGTGTTTTTCGACGGCGCAGGACACCTCTCTACGGACATCGGGAGGTGCCACACCAGCTAGCGGGTACAGCTTGTTGAGCGGGGTCGGTTTGAGACAGCCTGTGATGGCACGGCAGGTGTCGTTAAGTGCGGTGGTAACGAGGCTAGCATGTGGGGATCGGTGCCAGACTGGACATGCAAATTCGCCCGCAGAGAAGCACAGAGCCAGGCCGGTGGTACGTAAAGTATGTGCAGATGCGCCCCAGCTTGTTGAGGTTAGCCTACGTAGCAAGTTATTCCGCGCGCTAACTTTCATGCGAGTGTTAGTACAGTGTGCCTTGTAGGTTAACGCTCTGTCCAGCGTTATTCCCAGATAACGCGGGTGCGGGCAGTGCTCAAGCGTCGCTCCGTCCCATTTGATATGTAGAGGCCTATTTGCATGGTGGTTGCGCAGGTGGAACGCACAAGTCTGAGTTTTACTTGGGTTGGGCCGGAGGCAGTTAGCCCTGTAGTAAGTGCCAAGTTGTTCTAATGCCACGGTTAAGGTTTTTTCTACATCCTCAAAGGAACGACTCTGAGCTGCTAGCGCTAGATCGTCCGCGTAGAGGAAACGTTGGGTGCCTGCTGGGCTTGGCTGGTCGTTTGTGTATATGTTGAACAGGATTGGCGCTAGCACGCTGCCTTGGGGAAGCCCGTTCTTCTGGCGCCGCCAGCGGCTTTTTCCTGCGTTTAGATGGACCTGGAAACAGCGGTTCCGTAGTAGCTCTCCGAGTACACGAACGAAGCCTTCGTCTTGGGTGACGTTTGCAACTTTAGCGAGTAAGGTTTTAATGTTCACGGTGTCGTAGGCTGCTGATAGATCGACAAACGCCACGCCCGTGACCATGCCAAGCTCGAAACCGTCCTCAATGTGTTGCGTCAGTTTTAGTGTCTGGCTCGTACATGACTTTCCAGGGCGAAAGCCCGCTTGTTCATCGATGAGGATTGGATCTACTACTTGTGTCAGCCGGTTAAGCAGTAGGCGCTCGAACAGCTTGTAGGTGTGGCATAGTAAGGAAATAGGGCGGTAGCTTTTGGCGTCGTCAGGGAGTTTTCCAGGCTTCAACAGCGCGACTATTTTTGACTTACGCCACACTTTGGGTATGTTGAGTGTCACTAAACTGTCGTTAAAGAGGGCCAGCAGCCAGGACGTCGCCACAGGTCCCAGATGTTTGAGTTGTTCCACTGTGAGATCATCCAGGCCTGACGCTTTTCCAGTTTTCATGTTTTTAATAGCAGTTGTGAGTTCGCTGACGGTAAATGGTCTGCTAACGCTATGGTTAGTGTTTTCCTGAAATACCGGGTCCGTTAATCGGGGTCTAGGTGTACGGTGAGGTGTCTTGCCATTGAGTAACAGTTGACTTGCAATCTGGTTAGCCGTGATCATGCCTGGGCGCGAGCTCGGGGCGGTTCACCAGTGAGCTTGTGGAGAGTAGACCAGGCTTTTTTGCTGTTATGTGTCAGGTCAATATTACAAACGATCTCTGCCCATTTTTCTCTGCGAGACTTAGCCAGTTCAACCATTAACTCTGCACCTTTTTCTATGGTTTCGGCAGAGAAAGGGTCATTTGTGTATAGGGCTTCATAGGACTGCAGCAGTTTTGACGTCGTTGGGTTGAGACCTGGAATATAGCTTGACCGGCAACCTCTGGGTATCGATTGACGTGATACGGAGTGTACAATCCTGACGAATTCCTCATAATTAGCGGCTACGGGTAGCAGAGGGCGTAGCATTTTGTCTATGTTCGCAGTGTATTTAGGCCAATCGGCTTTCGCAAAATTAAAACGCCGTCGGAACGGGACTTTGATGGGCTTCACAACTGCTTGGATCCGGCACATTATGGGTCTGTGTTGCGTTCTGGGGATTGGAGTGCAGACAGTTTTGGAGCACTGCGAGCTAATGCTTTCGCCGACGAAGATGAGGTCAGGATTGTAGCTACGTCGCCAGCGACTGCTGTTAAACGATCCAGGTAGTTTGGGGTTGTGAAGAAGAACGAGGCCGTTTGCTTCAGCCCACGCTTCAACCGCCTCGCCGTCGCAGTTTGTTTCACGGTAGCCCCATGTGGTATGATGGCTGTTGAAGTCACCGACAACTAGTTTGGCCTGGCAGTTAGTCTTGCCTCCGAGAGCCCAGGGCTGAAATGGTTGAGTGGGCGGTTTGTACACGGATGTAATTGTGCACGAGCCGACATCTACTGTGATGACTTCCATTGTCTTCTGACATACCGAAGAAGAAGAGACCACAAGTTCTGGTTTGGCAAAGATGGCGCTACCATGTTTCGGGTGTGGTATTTCTGCTATCAAAGTCAGTCCGGGTATTTGCGGCCTAGTTTGGCCTGAGTCGCGATGGGTTTCCTGGACGCATAGGATATGGCATTGCGTCTCGCGGCACAATTCCGAGAGGAGTAGTGCTTTGTCCTGTGAAAAGCCCTCTATGTTGATAGAGATGACCGTCAATGCTGGCTCTGAGAAGTGCCGTTGATCGCATGTATTTCGTTGATCGCATGTATAATTTGGTGGAACCATCGTGGTGAAAGGATTAGCCGCTCGGTAAATGAATACCGAACGTTGCCCAGGGTACGCCAGACGCTATGTTAAATCGTGGTAAGGCTTCGAGTGCGTCTTTCGGGGAGGCTCCTTCCATGTACCCCAAGGTAGGAATGGGTGGGCAAGGGAGGAATAGGTATTTAAAAATGAATATATAAACTCAAAAAAAAATACTCCCCGCTATACTTGTACCCTAATAAAACATTTTTTTCCACTTTTTATTTTACCACATTATCGGCGTGATTGATATACATATTGGTACAAAATTTCAGCTTTCAAGTGCTAACGGTCACTGAGATTATCCGCGGACGGACGGACGGACAGACATGGCGAAACTATAAGGGTTCCTATTTGGGTGTGTAATGATTGGTATTGGTATATTTTTAAAGGATATAATCACTCATTTGACATAATTAACATTTGGTATAACCACAAAAGATCTACTTTTATTTTGTATAATCATTATTTCGTATAACATTTATTTATAATAACCGCTATATGGTATAACTATCTATTGATATACGACTAGTATAATATAACTAGCAAACAGTATAAAACATTTCATGAATTAATTTTATTCTTTTTTTAAGGGATCACAGTTCTAACCTAACCTACTTTTCTGACAGTAGATGTGTTTAAGGGTCACAGTTCTAACCTAACCTAACCTACTTTTCTGGTAGCAGCGCGTTGTGTGTTGGGGGCACAGTTCTAAGCTAATCTAGTTTTCTGGTAAATGATGGATCTAATTTATTGTACAATTTTTTTGAATTAATTTGTGTTATACAATTTATTTATTATCGGAAATAAGCATTGTACTAAAAGTATGTTATAATAAATGTTTTTTGAAAAAATATCATTATATTAAATAATAATTATACAATTTGTTAGTATATTATTTGTTGTTATATGATTCAATAATTATATCAAATGATCGTTATAATGACTAAAAATATAATATTGTCTTCGGTTACCGCGATAGTTACTAGTTAGTTATACCATGAAATAAAACTATGGAAACGGATTAAATCGCGTATAATGAATTTAAAATACATCCCGACGTTTCGAACTCTTTACAGCGTTCGTGGTCAACGGGTGACTGAGGAAAAATTAAAATGTGCAAAAGCTACCCACTTACAAGAAATATTAACGAACCATGACCACAAATAATATAGATTTCTAAGGCAGGTTCACACACTATGACTATATGGTGTTGGACATTTGCAGTTTGTTTCTTTGTCAATTTTGTGTAGATTAATTGGTTAATTATTTTTTAACAGAGTAATGGTAAATTTTTTGAATATTGTATAACTAGCTTTATTAATAGTGTGTGAACCTGCCTTAGAAATCTATATTATTTGTGGTCATGGTTCGTTAATATTTCTTGTAAGTGGGTAGCTTTTGCACATTTTAATTTTTCCTCAGTCACCCGTTGACCACGAACGCTGTAAAGAGTTCGAAACGTCGGGATGTATTTTAAATTCATTATACGCGATTTAATCCGTTTCCATAGTTTTATTTCATGACTAAAAATATATCAAAAAAAGTTATATCGATCGATACGCACCCTTCCTATTTGACTACGGAACCCTAAAAAGCAGAGCTTACGTGCAATTTTTGAATTGTCCCATAATTTAAATAAAGTGTCGTATCATACGTGACTCCCTTACCATTAATGTGTAATGTGCCACGTGTGATATACGGGAAGTGAACCTGTTAATTTGTCAGCTTTTTGCAGAAAATATTGCTGAAAAATCTTTGATAGCAATTACTCTCGTGGTTGGGGTTTCGAGGGTAGCGACGTCACTTTCGTTTGCTATATTTAGGACATCTGCTTTAAGCTGAGTTTAGACCAGCAAGTTTCTGCTTCAAGTTTTGAGACGCCACTATAGGTAAAAGTGGCAAATATCTGCATCTTTTTCTTGCATATACTTCTGTCTCAAAACTCGAATATGTGATATCGTTTTTCGTATTTCGCTTTTGAAGCTATTTCAGGGATATGTGCTAACTCGTGTACTACATATACAGCGCGTAAACGTAATAAGGGCGATAAATGAAACCAGGCGTATAATTCAATATTGTTATCATTAATTAAGAGATGTTTTTGAGTTACTCTTAATTTTCTCCCCATAATGAATTTTTGAAAAAAATCTCAACAGCAATGTACTGTAAACGTGGTTTCGATGACAATCAATGACAACTGTCAACGAGCGTTTAACGGCAGTGTGTTTGCATTACGTTGCGGGCCGAATTAATTTGTATGGATAAAAAAAATATTTCAATTTTAAGTAAAAGTTATCTAATTACATTTTATACGTCCTATACTCACCACCGTTAAGAGGTTCGCCCGTATTAGGTTTACATCCTGTATATTATCACGCCTGTATCCCATAAAGGGATAGGCAGAGCATATGAAACTAAACTATAAAACTCCCGTGAGACTCAAACATATTTAAAGACATTTTAAGCGGGTTACTCACGTGCTAAGTCGATATAGCGTTCGACATGTTTCGATCCATTTTAGAGGATCTTTCTCAAGAGTAGCGACCCCGCCTTTACATGTCGAGAGTGCGACGCATAAACGCGAGCGAACGCTTTATCGACTTAACACGTGAGTAACCCGCTTAAAATATTTTTAAATACATATGAAACTACTTAAGTTTCAGTGCCACTCTTGGCAAATAAGGGGTAGAAAGAACGAAATTGTGACATATCAGTACCAGGTTTTTAGCCTCTCGCCTACCCACTTCTACGACACCCAGGGGAAGAAAGGGGGTGGTGAAATTCTTAACCCGTCACCGCACGGGTGGCTTCGTGTATTACCTTTCCCTATTTTTAGGGTTCCGTACCAAAAAGGTACAACAGGAACCCTTATGGTGCGAATCTGTCCATCTGTCTGTCCGTCTGTCACATTGTTAAATATGAAATTGAAATTGAAATTGAAATTTTAAATGTAGCTATTATTATATCTTATATTGAACAAAAATGTGGCAAATGGTTTTGGCGTCAGCATGATGCTGAGAATGCCAGACCACATGGGTAACACTTCAGCGCTGTTTTTCAGCCAAAAATATCTCGAGAACTACTTATGCTATCGATATGAAATTTGGAATAGTTATAAACATTGTGAACCTCTACAACTTGAAAATATTTTTTTTTTTTACTTATTTTCTTTTTCTTGCCTTAATTTCCTTCTGAAAATCCCCGTAAGGTTTCCTTAAAGCTGTTCTAACTAGTATGTACTATGTATCCTTTCATTGATACACTAGAGAGCTCGTTCGTTGCTAATTGGAAGTGCGAGTCAACTCTAATTAAATTATAAGTTTGTGTCATAGAGCAGTGATACTCCGAGTTTGATAAGTTTTGGAAGTTTTGAAGTAAGGCTGAGTCTTGTGTATAAGCGGTGCGATAAGCATTACTTCATGAATGATTTTACTTCCAGAACGATGGTCTAAAAGGGAAGAAAACTGTTTTAGAAATAGCGGTGAATATCGAGATATTTTGGTTTTACTCTGTACTTTCATAACTGTCGCGACAGAGCCAGACTATCTTTCGCGGCGTTTCGTTTTCGTTTCGCGTCTCAGAAATGCCATTCGGCTACGGCGCCTGATCTGGTGAAATTCGATTTTCGAAATTTATTTTGAAGAACACCCGACAACGTTTTATTAAGTTTAAATGAGCGATGGAACTTTTTTTTATATCAGTAATACCTCAAGTTTCCCTCAATCGAACAAACCTCCAAGTTCTTGTATCACAGATGTTTTTAAGCACCATTTCACCTCACCCCGGCACGTCGGCAACTTACCCGAACTTAATAAAAGTTTTTTGTAGCTAGTTTGTAAACAAACTCTTTGGAAGTTAGGATGGCTACTCATTTCACGGGTTTTCTTAAAGGGGTTTATTTTTGTTTGGGTTTTCCTCAAGGGATACAATAATATGAGGTTCAATAAATAAATAAATATTGTAGGACATTCTTACCTATGCACTGAGTCCCACGGTAAGCTCAAGAAGGCTTGTGTTATGGGTACTCAGACAACGAAGATATATATAATATACAAATACTGATATACACAGAAAACATCCATGACTCAGGAACAAATATCTGTACTCATCACACAAATAAATGTCCTTACCGGGATTCGAACCCGGGACCGCGGCGAAGCAGGCAGGGTCACTACCGACTAGGCCAAACTGGTCGTCAATAATCTCTAAGGATGATTTAAGATAGACCGGGACTGAGCGAGACCACGGCGAAAATGCCGTCCTTCAAAACCATTTCGTCACTGGCTGAGTGAGTGACTGACTGAGTTGCGCAACGTAACACTGACTGAATGTTATGAGTGAGCGGCATTTCACCAGGGACCGGACAACCCCTTCCGCGCTACAAGCCTTTCATTGGGAATCCCTAACGTAAGGACGACCCAATCGAGAGACTCTCCCTTTCGAACTGCAAGCCCATAGCCCTGTGCATTGGCTTACCGCTATCCGATACGGCTTGCAAGCCTTTAATAAGGGTTACCCTTATTTTAAGCGCTATTTATAAGGCTTTCCCTTTTGTTGAAGCGTAGTCGAGCCTTGCGTGAAAGAGACAGGATTATGAATCTAAGCTAGTGTAAGAGGCGGAAGGAAAATGCGCTGTTGCCACTCCGCACTATGCGCCCCATTTTTAATTTTGCAACGAAACATGTTTTCGTTGGATAGAAGTAGAACACGGCTAGAAATTATTTTTAATGAACTGGGAGACAAGGGACTGATGGATCGCCTGATGGTAAATGATCATCGTCGCCCATAGATCAGTATGTATGTTCGTACGTATGAATGTATGTAGGTATGTATGAATGTATGTATGTATGAATATAAATATATAAATATGTAAATATGTATGTATGCATGTAAATATACATGTATATTTACATGCATACAGTGTTGGCCGAAAATCAATACAATTAACCATTATCATTACACATTGAAAACGTTAATTGCCAACATAAAAATAAGCCGTTTTCGTCATCCAACTCGCCTTGATGAGTTAATTGGGTGAGCAGTTCCTAAGATAGAGCTGATGCTGAACCCTGGCTTTTCCCAGGGGAGCGCGGGTTTGGTTTAACATAGGCAAGCGCTGTTTTCGTCATCGGACTTGTTTTGATGAGTACTTGAGTGAGCAGTAACCAAGGTAGAGCTGATACTGAACCCTGGCTATTTCTAGGGGAACTCGGGTTTCGTGCAACATAGGCAAACGCTGTTTTCGTCATCGGACTTGTATTGATGAGTACTTGAGTGAGCAGTAACCAAGGTAGAGCTGATGCTGAACCCTGGCTTTTCCCAGGGGAACGCGGGTTTGGAGTAACATAGGCAAGCGCTGTTTTCGTCATCGGACTTGTCTTGATGAGTACTTGTGTGAGCAGTAACCAAGGTAGAGCTGATGCTGAACCCTGGCTATTCCTAAGGGAACTCGGGTTTCGTGCAACATAGGCAAACGCTGTTTTCGTCATCGGACTTGTATTGATGAGTACTTGAGTGAGCAGTAACCAAGGTAGAGCTGATGCTGAACCCTGGCTATTTCTAGGGGAACTCGGGTTTCGTGCAACATAGGCAAACGCTGTTTTCGTCATCGGACTTGTATTGATGAGTACTTGAGTGAGCAGTAACCAAGGTAGAGCTGATGCTGAACCCTGGCTATTTCTAGGGGAACTCGGGTTTCGTGCAACATAGGCAAACGCTGTTTTCGTCATCGGACTTGTATTGATGAGTACTTGAGTGAGCAGTAACCAAGGTAGAGCTGATGCTGAACCCTGGCTTTTCCCAGGGGAACGCGGGTTTGGAGTAACATAGGCAAGCGCTGTTTTCGTCATCGGACTTGTCTTGATGAGTACTTGTGTGAGCAGTAACCAAGGTAGAGCTGATGCTGAACCCTGGCTATTCCTAAGGGAACTCGGGTTTCGTGCAACATAGGCAAACGCTGTTTTCGTCATCGGACTTGTATTGATGAGTACTTGAGTGAGCAGTAACCAAGGTAGAGCTGATGCTGAACCCTGGCTATTTCTAGGGGAACTCGGGTTTCGTGCAACATAGGCAAACGCTGTTTTCGTCATCGGACTTGTATTGATGAGTACTTGAGTGAGCAGTAACCAAGGTAGAGCTGATGCTGAACCCTGGCTTTTCCCAGGGGAACGCGGGTTTGGAGTAACATAGGCAAGCGCTGTTTTCGTCATCGGACTTGTCTTGATGAGTACTTGTGTGAGCAGTAACCAAGGTAGAGCTGATGCTGAACCCTGGCTATTCCTAAGGGAACTCGGGTTTCGTGCAACATAGGCAAACGCTGTTTTCGTCATCGGACTTGTATTGATGAGTACTTGAGTGAGCAGTAACCAAGGTAGAGCTGATGCTGAACCCTGGCTATTTCTAGGGGAACTCGGGTTTCGTGCAACATAGGCAAACGCTGTTTTCGTCATCGGACTTGTATTGATGAGTACTTGAGTGAGCAGTAACCAAGGTAGAGCTGATGCTGAACCCTGGCTTTTCCCAGGGGAACGCGGGTTTGGAGTAACATAGGCAAGCGCTGTTTTCGTCATCGGACTTGTCTTGATGAGTACTTGTGTGAGCAGTAACCAAGGTAGAGCTGATGCTGAACCCTGGCTATTCCTAGGGGAACGCGGGTTTGGAGTAACATAGGCAAGCGCTGTTTTCGTCATCGGACTTGTTTTGGTAAGTACTTGAGTGAGCAGTAACCAAGGTAGATCTGATGCTGAACCCTGGCTTTTCCCAGGGGAACGCGGGTTTGGAGTAACATAGGCAAGCGCTGTTTTCGTCATCGGACTTGTCTTGATGAGTACTTGTGTGAGCAGTAACCAAGGTAGAGCTGATCCTGAACCCTGGCTATTCCTAGGGGAACGCGGGTTTGGAGTAACATAGGCAAGCGCTGTTTTCGTCATCGGACTTGTTTTGGTAAGTACTTGAGTGAGGAGTAACCAGGGCAGAGCTGATGCTGAACCCTGGCTATTCCTAGGGGAACTCGGGTTTCGTGCAACATAGGCAAACGCTGTTTTCGTCATCGGATTTGTATTGATGAGTACTTGAGTGAGCAGTAACCAAGGTAGAGCTGATGCTGAACCCTGGCTATTCCTAAGGGAACTCGGGTTTCGTGCAACATAGGCAAATGCTGTTTTCGTCATCGGACTTGTCTTGATGAGTACTTGAGTGAGCAGTAACCAAGGTAGAGCTGATGCTGAACCCTGGCTTTTCCCAGGGGAACGCGGGTTTGGAGTAACATAGGCAAGCGCTGTTTTCGTCATCGGACTTGTCTTGATGAGTACTTGAGTGAGCAGTAACCAAAGTAGAGAGCTGATGCTGAACCCTGGCTTTTCCCAGGGGAACGCGGGTTTGGAGTAACATAAGCAAGCGCTGTTTTCGTCATCGGACTTGTCTTGATGAGTACTTGTGTGAGCAGTAACCAAGGTAGAGCTGATGCTGAACCCTGGCTATTCCTAAGGGAACGCGGGTTTGGTGTAACATAGGCAAACGCTGTTTTCGTCATCGTGAAATATCTGAGACTCGTCTTTATGACTGGTACTTGGTTGAGTTGAGTAGTACCATAGAATCTGTCAAACTATTTCTGTTGATTGTTGTGAATTCTATGAAGATCGTTTGAAACAGAAATACTTTTCTGGTGGAAATCAAGCATACAGCGCGTCTGATAGTAAGTAGTTACCGTAGTCTATGGACGCTTGGAACTCCAGTATTCTCTTTATTCCCTGTGTTACTATTAGTGAAATCGACTGTACTTAATTTTGATATTCAAATGGATATACATACGTATTTTTTTAGACACAAATAAAGTGTTTCATGTATGGCAAATTAATAAATGTGTTCTAACTACTTGATGTTAATATTCACTTCTGGTAAGATTTTTGTTCAGTTAATATTATGTTTTTATGGCTAACTTGAGATTGCATGAAATCGTCCCCTTGGGGCAATAAAGCCACATCTGCAAAGTGACAACTTTTCAGGAGAGAGGTTTAAAGATTTTGTCAATGAACATTCGTAAATAACTTTTTTTTTGCCTAATGCTAGATTTATGAAAAGTTACAATTGTTCTTATAATAACGTTCTCTATGGTATACGATGGAAGTTATTCTAATTATTTAATTATTTACGGAAATAGTGGGTTGCATGTGTACTTCCGACTTTATTGTCCCAAGCTACAGTAGACGTAAGTAAACATGCGTCCCTATTGCATGAATATCTGCATGAAGTATGTGTACATGCATCTTTATTTACTGAAATAATATTTTAGAGGAAGGACGCAAGTGCAATAATAACAGCTGTTTTATTGGTTAGTTTTTATTTTAAGTCACTAAATGATTAAATTACCAGTTTTAATAAAAAATAAAAATAAAAGTCTTCTAAAACATTATTAAGGTTCCGATTAAATTAACAAAAGTAAAAACGAGATCTTAGGTAAAAAACAAAAAATAAAAGTCTTCTAAAACATAATTATAGTTGTGTTAACATGATACAATTATAGCTTTTCTATCTAATCTAATCTAGTCTCACTATATTGGTAAAAAAAAACTAAAGAAATGCCCTCTTGTTTGCAACAGTAAGACAATTGGATGGATAAATATGAATTGTTTTGTAATAATATTATTTTAACGATCAATTTCAAAAAGTATTTCCTTTATCCACGTTTGGCAATTTTCGTATAACTCGCGAAACATCCTCCTCGCCCGGTGACACTGACGCAACTGACTTTAAATCGCCGCGTGCGCAGCTAAGGCGTTCGCGGTAGCAACGGGAAACAACGACGGATGTGCGGAAGTGGCTTTGTTTCATGTTCAACTAATCACATGCGTCGGTTTTCGCTTGGTTTATTTCTCAAACTAATGAAGATACAAAAAAAAGGATTTTTGTTTTGAATAGTATAGAGCATTTGTGTAACTTTTGCGAAATAAAATCGATTTGGGCATATAGTCACATATGGCTTTATTTCCCCAAGGGGACGAAATATTTCTATATTATAATGTACCGAAACCAGAGTTGCCCTAGATACCGCCAGGGCTCAGCTACAGCGCTGTCTTGCGCTACTGCGCACCCAAGTCCTCGTCAAGACATGTCCGATGACGCAAACAGCGTTTGCCTATGTTACACCAAACCCGAGTTCCCCTAGGTACAGCTAGGTTTCAGCATCAGCTCTATCTTGGGTACAGCTCACCCAAATACTCATTAAGACAAGTCCGATGACGAAAACAGCGTTTGCCTGTGTTACACTAAACCCGAGTTCCCCTAGGTGCAAACAGAGTTCAGCATCAGCTGGACTTTGGGTACTGGGTACTGCTCACTCGAGTACTCAAGACAAGTCCGATGACGAAAACAGCGTTTGCCTGTGTTGTGTTACACTAAACCCGAGTTCAACTAGGTGCAGCCAGAGTTCAGCATCAGCTGGACTTTGGGTACTGCTCACTCGAGTACTCATCAAGACAAGTCCGATGACGAAAACAGCGTTTGCCTGTGTTACACTAAACCCGAGTTCCTCTAGATGCAGCCAGGGTTCAGCATCAGCTGGACTTCGGGTACTGCTCACTTGAGTACTCATCAAGACAAGTCCGATAACGAAAACAGCGTTTGCCTGTGTTACACTAAACCCGAGTTCCCTTAGGTGCAGCCAGAGTTCAGCATCAGCTGGACTTTGGGTACTGCTTGCTCGAGTACTCATCAAGACAAGTCCGATGACGAAAACAGCGTTTGCCTGGGTTACACTAAACCCGAGTTCCCCTAGCTGCAGCCAGGGTTTAGCATCAGCTGGATTTCGGGTACTGCTCACTCGAGTACTCATCAAGACAAGTCCGATGACGAAAACAGCGTTTGCCTGTGTAACACTAAACCCGAGTTCCCCTAGGTGCAGCCAGGGTTCAGCATCAGCTGGACTTCGGGTACTGCTCACTCGAGTACTCATCAAGACAAGTCCGATGACGAAAACAGCGTTTGCCTGTGTTACACTAAACCCGAGTTCTCCTAGATGCAGCCAGGGTTCAGCATCAGCTGGACTTCGGGTACTGCTCACTCGAGTACTCATCAAGACAAGTCCGATGATGAAAACAGCGTTTGCCTGTGTTACACTAAACCCGAGTTCCCATAGGTGCAGCCAGAGTTCAGCATCAGGTGGATTTCGGGTACTGCTCACTCGAGTACTCATCAAGACAAGTCCGATGACGAAAACAGCGTTTGCCTGTGTAACACTAAACCCGAGTTCCCCTAGGTGCAGCCAGGGTTCAGCATCAGCTGGACTTCGGGTACTGCTCACTCGAGTACTTATCAAGACAAGTCCGATGACGAAAACAGCGTTTGCCTGTGTTACACTAAACCCGAGTTCTCCTAGATGCAGCCAGGGTTCAGCATCAGCTGGACTTCGGGTACTGCTCACTCGAGTACTCATCAAGACAAGTCCGATGACGAAAACAGCGTTTGCCTGTGTTACACTAAACCCGAGTTCCCATAGGTGCAGCCAGAGTTCAGCATCAGCTGGACTTTGGGTACTGCTCGCTCGAGTACTCATCAAGACAAGTCCGATGACGAAAACAGCGTTTGCCTGGGTTACACTAAACCCGAGTTCCCCTAGCTGCAGCCAGGGTTTAGCATCAGCTGGATTTCGGGTACTGCTCACTCGAGTACTCATCAAAACAAGTCCGATGACGAAAACAGCGTTTGCCTGTGTAACACTAAACCCGAGTTCCCCTAGGTGCAGCCAGGGTTCAGCATCAACTGCACTTCGGGTACTGCTCACTCGAGTACTCATCAAGACAAGTCCGATGACGAAAACAGCTTTTGCCTGTGTTACACTAAACCCGAGTTCCCATAGGTGCAGCCAGGGTTCTGCATCAGCTGGACTTTGGGTACTGCTCACTCGAGTACTCATCAAGACAAGTCCGATGACGAAAACAGCGTTTGCCTGTGTTACACTAAACCCGAGTTCTCCTAGATGCAGCCAGGGTTCAGCATCAGCTGGACTTCGGGTACTGCTTACTCGAGTACTCATCAAGACAAGTCCGATGACGGAAACAGCGTTTGCCTGTGTTACACTAAACCCGAGTTCCCATAGGTGCAGCCAGAGTTCAGCATCAGCTGGACTTTGGGTACTGCTCGCTCGAGTACTCATCAAGACAAGTCCGATGACGAAAACAGCGTTTGCCTGGGTTACACTAAACCCGAGTTCTCCTAGATGCAGCCAGGGTTCAGCATCAGCTGGACTTCGGGTACTGCTCACTCGAGTACTCATCAAGACAAGTCCGATGACGAAAACAGCGTTTGCCTGTGTAACACTAAACCCGAGTTCCCCTAGGTGCAGCCAGGGTTCAGCATCAACTGCACTTCGGGTACTGCTCACTCGAGTACTCATCAAGACAAGTCCGATGACGAAAACAGCGTTTGCCTGTGTTACACTAAACCCGAGTTCTCCTAGGTGCAGCCAGGGTTCAGCATCAGCTAGACTTCGGGTACTCATCAAGACAAGTCCGATAAAAAAACCGGCCAAGAGCGTGTCGGGTTACGGTCAGAACCTATCAAGTTCAAAACAATTTTCCTAGAAAGTCGTTATAAAGTTCTAGTTTTGTGATTTTTTCATATTTTTTAAACTTATGGTTCAAAAGTTAGAGGGGGGGGGGGGACGCACTTTTTTTTCCTTTAGGAGCGATTATTTCCGAAAATATCAATATTATCAAAAAACAATCTTAGTAAACCCTTATTCATTTTTAAATACCTATCCAACAATATATCACACGTTGTGGTTGGAATGAAAAAAAAATCAGCCCCCACTTTACATGGGGGGTACCCTAATAAAACATTTTTGCCATTTTTTATTTTTGAACTTTGTTGGCGTGATTGATTTGATATACATATTGGGACCAAATTTCAGCTTTCTAGTGCTAACGGTTACTGAGATTATCCGCTGACGGACGGACGGACAGACAGACATGGCGAAACTATAAGGGTTCCTAGTTGACTACGGAACCCTAAAAAGCAGCGTTTGCCTGTGTTACACCCGAGCAAAGCAGGAGCCTATCATAACTATAAGTATTTGGTATTGAAAATTGAACCTTATTTTATCTACAGCCGTTTCCATTAAACAGAAACGCGCAAATATCACACACAGTGCCGCCATAGGTAACGATCGTATGTTATTTCGTTCGGAGTAATGTGTGCTTTATGAGCGAGGTACAGGATTTAAACTCGCACGATATGATCTATAAGGGAAAGCAAATAAAACCCAATATAAGGCTCACCCTTATGGCGTTAGGCTGAGCCGATGATAAGGGTTTTGAAAGGGTATTGGGCTATTTTAGGTAAGCGCTTTCGTTAGGGCTTTAAAAGCAAAATGAAAGGGTATCGCGTCAAAAGGGTAGGGTAAGTTAAGCCTAACGAAATACCCATACAAAACCCCGTATAAGGGATAGCGGGCCGGTCCCTGCATTTCACGCAATGTAACACTGACTGAGTGTTACGTGCTGTCAGTTGGAAGTCGCATTTGAAGTTCCACTTCAATAAGTACCTAGTGGCGTGGTCTGGTATTGTAGGCCAAAATTAATTTTTGGTTACCACGGCAGCGAAATAAGGTACTATGTTTCAGGCATCTTCTGGGCGAGCTCACTCCTTCGTAGGCCACATCTTTGCTTTTGGCTAGTCTGTGGCTAAGAGTAAGCCCATTTATGGTTAATAAAAAAGGCTTTACATTTTGTCTAAAAAGCACTCACGATATCCGATGGTATATCAAGCTTATTCAAGCGTATGTATATTGACAACTAGGGAACAAATCAAATTATTTTACTAAATTAATATATTTTTTGATTTGTTGCTTGTCAAGTAGTCAGACTACTATATATAAATTATAAACAGAATTATATAAGGCATTAAGTCCGCCATTTGTACAATTTTATGTCGTGCAATAAAGTCTAAATAAATAAATATATATCATACATGAAAGCAAAAACGACAAAGCCCACTTGCCGAGCCGAGAATCAAACCCGGGTCTTCAGCTTACGCGGGTAACGTCCTTACCACTAGACCACCCGCCCGTCAGCAGTGGGCTTTGTCGTTTTTTCTTTCGTGTAGGTATGATATCTAATTCAGTTTACAAGCATATATTTGTTAACAGTTTTTTTTTTAACCCCCGACGCAAAAACGACGGGGTGTTATAAGTTTGACGTGTCTGTCTGTCTGTCTGTCTGTCTGTCTGTCTGTGTGTGTGTCTGTCTGTGGCATCGTAGCTCCCGCACCGATGAACCGATTTCGATTTAGTTTTTTTTGTTTGAAAGCTGTGTTAGTCGGGAGTGTTCTTAGCCATGTTTCATGAAAATCGGTCCATTAGGTCGCGGTCGGGGGTTTTTCAAAATTTTTATTTTGTGGTTAGGTTATTGGTATGTGATTTAATGCAGACTGTAGATAGGTACATCATGTGGATAATTAGCGTCTATATTAGCATATCT